>NC_137460.1:85178487-86598742 GCF_964235325.1 Thermobia domestica | reverse complement strand
ACCCGTATTACTTAGTGAGAAAATATCAAAGATGAATCACTTTCTTGTTACATTACGCATATCTATAAAACTAACAAATTAGAATCTTTCAGTTTTATGTCTCACGGTTATGTCGGCTAGGCTAAAGGACACAGTAATGATGAGAAATTAATGCAATGGTGGAATGAATAAAGTGGAGGAAACAGGAAATCCAGAGAAAACCCACGCACACGGTGGTTGTCCACCACAAAGCCCACTTGGCGCGAGCTGGGATCGAATCAGAGACCTCACGCACCAGAAGTGAACGCTCTACCACTGACAAAACTTCCGAAAAATTAGGATGAAGTTATTTATTTAATTGGCTACAGGATGCACCACTGACTAGGATTACTCAAAATAATCAAGAATGCACGCATGCACGCACACACACACACACACATACAGAGAGAGAGAGAGAGAGAGAGAGAGAGAGAGAGACAGAAAGAAAGAGAGAGAGACAGAAAGAAAGAAAGAGAGAGAGACAGAAAGAAAGAAAGAAAGAAAGAAAGAAAGAAAGAAAGAAAGGGAGAGAGAAAGAGAGAAAGAAAGAAGGGAGAGAGAAAGAGAGAAAGAAAGAGAGAGAGAAGGAAAGAGAGAGAGAGAAAGAAAGAGAGAGAGAGAAGGAAAGAGAGAGAGAGAAAGAAATAAAGAAAGAGAGAGAAAGAAAGAAATAAAGAAAGAAAGAAAGAAAGAGAGAGAGAAAGAAAGAAAGAGAGAAAGAAAGAAAGAGAGAGAGAAAGAAAGAAAGAAAGAGAGAGAGAAAGAAAGAAAGAGAGAAAGAAAGAAAGAAAGAAAGAGAGAAAGAAAGAAAGAAAGAGAGAAAGAAAGAAAGAAAGAGAGAGAGAGAGAAAGAAAGAAAGAGAGAGAGAGGAAAGAAAGAGAGAGAGAGAGAGAAGAAAGAAAGAAAGAGAGACAGACAGAGAGAGAGAGAAATTTACCGGTTAGAAAGCTGAAATATGCGTCTGTTGAGATGTAAAAAGACTCACTTAAATCTCATTTTATACATTAAGATTTAGACGATTTTTTTTTTCGTGACTGAAATAAATGAGGCATTGAACCTTAACATAACACTGATTCCTCAACCTATTTAAGGAGTTGGAATTTTTCTGCTGCTCTCTAGAACATCAATTTCCTTCAGCTTTCCTCCAGCATCTAATCTATCTTTATCTCCCGGCTTCCTCGTAACTTCTCAACTCTTCAAAGGTAACGGTTCACCTAACATGTTTTCCCCATTACACTGCTGTGAGGGCCCTTGTCTCGTGCAGGACAATGAAGAACATGACTGTCACTTCTCTTGTACGATAAACAAGAGTTCTTCCTTCGGTCTCTGACTCTCCTTCTACGTAGTTTTTCCTAAGTTCATCCTCATATAATAAACATTTCTTACAGAGCTGAAAATCGTTTTCAGTTGTAGGAATCTTTAGTCGCCAAGCACTTAACTGCAGTGGAAATGAAATATAAATTATTAAGTAATATTAATACATGGTCCCCATTGTATGGAGAGTATTACACGAAGATTATCACTTGCCTTCTTTTAGATTTTTATTTTATTTTATAGCCCAGCTAATACTTGACTAAAATTTTTGTAAGCGTGCAACTTTAAGTTCTACTTTTACTTACTTAATTTGGTCGCAAAGTTTTTTTTTTTTTTTTTTTTTTAAATTTCGCTGCTAAATCGAATCGACGTGGCTAAACCCAGTCTCTGAATTCTGTTCAATCATTTCAACCAAAAATTGAATGCCATACCCAAGAAGGAAGGGTTGGAGTTTTAACACCCTCCTCTTAAACAAGATATTAGGGGAAAATAAACATTTATTATATTAAAATATTTAACAAAAAAAATCATGCTTATTCTGAAAGAAATCTTTCCCATTCACGTTTCGTTTCTCTACTTTTATCTCTAGTTCAGCTGCCACTAGAGACAAGTAATGGTCAAGATGGCTGGGAACCCTTCCTTTGAATAACGAAAGTGGATTTTAAAGTGCTTCTCGAAATGTGAAAGCATGAAAGAAGTGCAGAGACGATGGCGAGCAGAATCTAACGCCGTTAGACTTCTTTCTGTGGGGCAGCTTTGCAGAACATAGCTTACACCACAAAACCACGTACACTGGGTGCCATGAGATAGGCGGTTGAGACTGCCTGTGAATTCATTTCAATGGAAAACATATCACGGTTGTCAGTCTGTTCCACAGCATTGCCGACGATGTATTGCTGCCAATGAAGGACACTGAACATATTCCACATTAGAACATCACTAATATTTTGAACATCTTTGGGACTTTTTTTTATTTTCTTTTTTTTTTTTTTTTTTTATTAGAATTAAACTTCAAACGGATATCCTGTATATGTTGGTGGTTAATTCTTTTCGAGTATGAGATCTCGAAAACCACAAGCTTTAGAAACTGCCATCGCTAATCAATTTCAAATTTTGTGTAGATTTGCCAGTTCTCATATTTTTTTAAATGTCTTTATTTTTCTATTAAACGTTTTAGGGATCGTTACCAGCCTATAAGATCAACTTTGTCGCTAGGGCGTTACTGTGGTTGATATCCTTGAGTTATGCAACCAGTAAAAGAGCTATGTCTAGCGGGTTGACCGATATTGCAGGCACTTTGCTTTAATCGGAATGGCAAAACCTATCGCATGCTGGTAACTTCAAAAGCCTGTAAAGCTGGACTAACGAGTGAGGCGTGCTCGGGATGTATTTACATTGTATAGCAAAACAAGGGAAAGGGAAATCATATTCATATTACAATGATGCGCTAGTATTGAAAAAATAAGCATAGTCAATACCTATCTCGTCAGGCTTCTAGGTATTCTACTCATATTAACTAAATCTAATTAACTATATGGCCTATAGAATCCGAAGTTCAACGCAGCGTTTATATCTCTCCATTGACTTCTGTCCTTAGCCAACTAGATCCAGTTTCTACTTTATATTCCTATTTCTGCGAAATCCATCTTAATACTGTTCTCTCATCTGCGCCTAGGTCTTCCTAATGGCCATTTTCCGATTGGATTTCCAGTTAAAATTTTGAAAGCGTTCCTACTTTCTTCTATTCTGGCTTACATGATCTGCTCAAGTGAGCCTTCTAGATTTGATGAACCTGAAAAAGTTTGGTAAATGGTACGAATTATGCAGTTTCTCGTTATAAAGTTTCCGTCATTCCGTATTCCTGTTCTTCTTGAGTTCGAATATTCGCCTCAGCATTTAACTCTCAAATATTTCAGTCCGCAGTCTTCCCTTAGAGTAATTGACCATATTTCGCAACCGAACAGCACAACAGCCATGATTATCATTTCATATAATTTGAGCTTGAAATTCATCAACGGAATTCGCGAAAGCGAAAATTTTTTAACTAAATAACACGAATTCCCTGTTTTAATCGATACCTAATTTCTTCGTGAATATGGTTTTTGGTCTGTTAATATTGATCCTACATATTTGAAAGTATCCACTTTGTTGAAAATATTATTTAATATGTTGTCAATAGTATAATTAACAGTAATACGATCAGGAGCGTCATTTAGGGGGCAGGGAGGGGCATTTACCCCCTGAATTTGAGATTTATACAGAGTTTATCAATAGAATAGTAGTAAGTCAGTGAAAAACGCGAAATTTTACTTATATCAAGGGGTCTTGCCCCCCAAGCCAAATCTGAAATGACGTTACTGACTACGATTCCGGCTAATTTCCATATATTTAGTTTTCTCTGCATTTACTTCTAAGCCCGCGTCCCTGCAAATGTTTAACAAAACCTCTGTATTTATTTCTATTGCTCTCCTATCATCTCTTATGATTTACATCATCAGCATATACCATAACCTGGTAGTTCTAGCCTCTGGTTGCTATCTTTGACTTTTTTTTTTTTTTTAACGTTGGCTACTCTTGAGCAAAATTGAATAATAATAGCTATTACGCATCTTCCGGTTTCAGGCCATTCTTAACGTAAAAGCTCGTGAACAAGTATTTTCCTACTCGGACTTTACTTTGAGATTGATTTAAACACATCTTAATTAATATAACTAGATTTCTTAATATTCCAAATTCTGTAATAATAAAAAAAAAAAAAAAAAAAAGTACAATGTTTTCCAGCTAATTGAGTCATGGGCGTTTCTAAAATGAATAAATAATTGTTGTATCGACTCATATTAAGAACTTATTATTCCACACATAATTGGCTTTGTTTGACAGCTCTGCCCGAAGATAAGTTCTAACTCACTCACTCTAATGCGGCTACGAGACTCCACTAACTCAGCAGAGCAGGGCTAGGAAGGTCAGTTTCCTTTCCCTGTGGCTATCTTGCTATATTAGAACACCAATCAAGTACCATTCCTAAAACCTACCGAGATTTGAAAATTTACATATTTTCCCTGTAACCATGAATTGTCTCCTAAATCTAAGAATAATGACTAATATTACTGCGTAGATATATTTAAAATATAATTATTCCTTTCCCTGCATTTTTCTTGCTGGAAGAACATGACTGTAAGATGCGGACTATGATCTCTCCCCACAGTTGGAGATAAATCTTTCTTCCTTTCTGATAAGATTAATTTTATTTGAAGAAGAGGCACCAATAAAAACATGAGACCACAATCATAAACTCTACGATCGCGGGACAAAGAATGAGCTTATTTACACATTTTCTTAAAATTTAAACTTGTGCCGGTTAAATGATCATACGTTTCAATCCGCACATGAAGTACGTTCAAACAATCTATTTTTAGAAAGCTTAGAAATTTTCTTTCTTTACTTTCAGTGTTCATTTTACTTTTCTGAGATTTACAAATATTTAGGTTGATATATTTTTATAAAACTGGTTGGGACATTGCCTAAGAAGAGATTGTATCATGAGGGACGTCCTAGAGGGTATGGTGGCAGGAAAGAGAGGGAGCGGGCAAAGGAGACTACAATTAATGGATGATATAAAAACAGAAAGATCATACGCAAAGACGAAGAAGTTAGCAGAGGACCGTGGAGCATAGAAGCTTCTCAGCTGCGGCAAGTGACCTGCCAGTAAGGGCAGAATACCTATGATGATGACCTATGAATATATTTTTATATTTAGAAAGCACAACAATAAGTGTAGTTTTTATTTTTTGTTGAAAATATCCCAAATCAACTTATAATTACAATCTTCTATACAACATTTACAGAATATGAATCTAGTAGCTTAGTATATTAGAATACGTTGAGTTAGGACGACTGCAATCTATAATAGTTCTTTTCTTTGAATTAAAGTAATTTGATCTAATTGCCTGTTTTCAAATTGTACACAGTTACAGCATATACGTGTATTTCTATAGAAAATAGCCCAACAGATGTGTAGTTTGTCAAGTTTCTCAAACCTTTTTTCAAGTGGGGACTACTTTTATTAATCACAGTAATCTATGGACCACCTTACTCTTGTTCTCTTTTGACGTTGTCTTTTTTCTTTAATTTTACTCACGAGACGAGACGAGACAAGATGTGATAAAGTTTTCTCGTCTCATTTCGATCCTCATACCATTCTTTTCTCGTCTCGTCTTGATTCTCGGAAATGTCTTTCGTTTCGTAAATTTATGTCCAAAATTTATTCTGATTTTTTCCCCTTAATTTCATCTACAAATTCTCTCCATTCTTCCGTTTCACGAGTATGATATAACAACATTTAAATCATATTCATTATTAGAATATATTGAATAATGACTTTAGTATTTTTAATCTTCTTCATTATGTCTGTAGAAACACTTTATCCATTTAAAGTCTTTGTACTACGAATAATGTAATACTAAAACAATGTTTAACATCTAAAATTCGGTTGAACTAATGGACTTAATCGAGACTGACGCTAATTAACTTAGCGAGTCTAAAAACTTAAAAACTATTTAATTCGACACTAATATCGGTCCTTGTCGGTTATTCTCTGTGTCACCGTTTTCCTGCCAGGGGTGCTAATCAGAGCTGAACTTGGACTTAATCATAACCTGGAGTGTCACGATTCATCTCAGTGACCCCAAAAACTATGGACTCGACACTAATATCAGTCATCTTCATCATTCTTGTAAGTCATCTCCTCCCATTAACCCCTCCCCTAGGTGTGCTAAAGGATCTTATCTCCTCAGTATTTTTTTCCAGATTGTAAATATTACGTATGCCATATATAAGATTATATATAATCTCATAAAGATTCAAAGAAGAAAGTCAGTGTTGCCGTTCAGTTTCCTTAAATATTCTCTCAATAACTTCTCTTCCAAAGATGCCACTGTCAGATGTTGCATGCGATTGGAAAGGCCATTCCATTTCCTTTCAAATGTGCTATTTTTCACCTCTATAGTGACTACGCGGTGAGCAATAAGCAATGTAAGGTCAAAAATGATTCACAGTCTGTAGTTCTTCAACTATTGAGAACATGATCAATGCACGTATGAACTTTTTTGTATTAGAATCACCCATACTACCATTCCCCGAAGTACTGCCACTGTCTTTCGTAACACCCTGTTTATCGTAGAAGTTCAACGAACTCATCCAATTCGAATCAAACTTGGCATGGTGGTAGACTGCGACCTGTTATAAAAGAATAAAAAGTATTATATCATGCAGATTTTCGGTGCCCGAATTATCAGCGGTCAAATTTTGAGTCATATTTTCGGAAACACAAAAATGAAATGAAATCTTTGAGTTTTACGTCCCACGGTTATGCCGGTTAGGCTAAAGGAGACGGTGATGATGAGTAATGAATAAAATGGTGTAATGAAGAAAGTGGGAGGAAACGGGAGAACCCCGAGAAAACCCACACGCACTGTGTTTGTCCACCACAAAGTCCACTTGGCGGGGGCTGGGATCGAACCCAGGACCCCAAGCACCAGAGATGAACGCTCTACCACTGAGCCACCGCGGCCCCTTTCGGAAACAAAGTCGTATACTGAACTCATCTGATCGGAATCAAACTTGGCAAGGTGTTAGGCTTGATCTGCTATACAAGCACGTCAAATATTATGTTGTGGAGATTTTGGTTCCCAAGTTATGTGGAGGGGGGTCAATGTTTGGGCCATATTTTCGAAAAAAAAAATTAACCTAACTCAACCGATCTGAATCAAGATAAGCCTTGGATTACCACATAATACAAGCATGCGAAATGTTATTATGGTCAGGTTTTTGATTCCTAAATTTGCACAAAGCTCTAAATTGAATGCATTGCATCTAATAAAAACGAAAGAAATACTGAAGTAAAGATTAGTTGTGGACAGAACAAAAAATCAGATGGAGGGCAACTTTTATTAATGACTATGCGTATTTTATAATGTATTTAATTTTTTTTAACAAAACTACCTAGGTATTTATGAATAATTTAGGATATTGCTCTACTGCTCTGTCAAAGTATTTAAAAATTAATGAAACCACTAAATAGAAGCACACGTGCACGTGTGAAGGGAACTGGTCTACATTATTTCATTATAACAAGACCCAGAAGAGAAACTTGTCAACTTTCTGTGCCTGTATTGCACACACATCAGCCGGTAAAGTCGAGTGGAGTGAAGCCGTTCTGAATCTAGGCGAAATATAAGTGTTAAGGACACCAAAAGCTTGTCAGACAACTGTTCAGAGGTCATCCACTGCTTGAAGAAAGAAAGAAAAAAAATGAAGTGTAAACACTTCCTGTCCCATTTTAGTTTGAAGAGTTGATGCAGAGAGGCAGGACAGGTCATATCTTCCAATAACAATCTACCTAACCTACTAGACGGAATTGGAGAAAGAGTTAATGATGCAATTGCCAATCTCATGAAACAGGAAAGATGTTGTGATCCTAACTAACTGTAAGAGGACCATTGTCGTGATTCTAATGAAACAGATAATGAGGAACTAGTTCTTTCCGTTTCTTTGTTGTCTTCCCTTAATAATTTAGCCTTTTTTAAAGACAAGTTCATAATCTGACCAACCACACGACAAAAGAAAGTAACTAAGAAACATAATGTTACAGTATGTTCACATTTTAAAACAACTGGAGAAGCTTGAACAAATTTTTACTCCTACGATTATGCCGTGTAGGTTAAAAGAGACAGGTAGTTAAGAGTCTTCATCCCGGCGAAATTAAAATACCGCTAATTTTACAGTAATTATGTGATATCTTTAAATAGATAACAGATAATCGAAATGTTGAACAAGAGCGCCCTAGACAATATTATTTTACATGAGAACCCGTTATCATGACTCACTTATCTGCTTTCGATTTCGAGCCATTTTGAAAATCGGTATTTATTTTCGCGTTTCTAAACAGCTGAAAACGCTGAAAAGCTACTAGGTGACTTGTGATAACGGTACCTCACGCAAAATAATATTGTCTAGGGCGCTCTTGTTCCATATTTCAATTATCTTTTATCTATTTGAAGATATCACATAATTACTGTAAAATTAGCGGTATTTTAATTTCGCCGGGATGAAGACTCTTAATGAAAGTGAATGGTTACGAAAGAAATTGGTGGAATGAGATGAGATTGTGGAAGGCAGGGTTATCCATCTTCTAGTAAGGAGCACAAGAGTTTCGGTCTTGACCTTGCACGCAAGACCAAGACCACGACCATTTTTTTTTGCAAGACTCACGGAAGATCAAGTTCAACCTGCAAGAAAAATCTTTGAAATCTTTGAGTTTAACGTTTCACGATTACGTCAGTTAATCTAAGGTCATCCAAGACTATGATTAAACTATGATTAAACCAAGTGAATGATAATGGAAGAATTAGTGGAATGAGAAAATGGTAGGAAACGGGGATACCGAGAAAATTCCCTAGCACGATGTTGTCCACCACAAACTTAGCCAGGGATCGAACCAGGGACCCTATGCATCAAGGGTATGCGCTCTACCACTGAGCCACCGTGCTACACTCCAACCTGCAAGAATCTTGCACACACATTACTTGAATATTTTTTTAGAAGGTAGAAAGAAAGAGGGAATAATCATCATATCCTTCATTTAAATTTCTTGTCTTCAGTAACTATAAGCTACCAAAGTATGTAAAGAAATTACGCTTTGTTGAAGAAAATGTATGTGTACCTACTGGTATTAGTAATTGCCATTCAAAATATTTATAATTCTTTGTTCTGCACTCACTTCAGAAAGTCCACAAGAAGTACGAATTTGAAATTTATATTTGTAACTTTCTCGAGCCATTAAATTAGTTGTCTGGGATTTATGAGTATGAGTCCGCCTTAGTAAAACCAAACAACAAACGTAAATGTTAATCAAATACAATTTTCGTGTATCTTTGGTCTTCCTTTGGAATTTACTTGGACCACGGAGAATGGGAATGAATTGGAACGATGTATGGAAGACCCAAAAACCTACGAATTATTACAAAATTTAAAAACTTAAGTATCTGATTTTTTTTCCTTTGGCCATCATTTCATTAATTTACGACAGCCCATGATTAGATTCTGTTAAATTCTACGAAAAATAGTTGTGTTTCTAAGATAGCAGATAAATTAAAAGTAAACTAACAAAACATGTTAGTGAAGTTCTAAAATTAAAAACAAAATGTAGTATTGAACTTTGGTACTTCTGTACGCTATCATATCACGTTCACATGAAGGTAAAGACTAACTTGTTACATTTTCGTTACTATTCACACATTAAGGCAGGCGGTAGCTTTTATTATCTCTTATATTCAGTGTAAAATTTACCAATGAAAATAATAAGATTTCTTTGAATGAAAGAGTTGGAGGACTCTTGCGAACAAAATCAAACCCACCTGGGTCTTGGTGTTTTATTTGCACGTCACTACCATCCTCCCTAGGGGCTTCGGTGCAAGCCCTCAAATTTATCGCTTTTTCTTCCCAAATATACAACTCCTCTCCAAATTTACCATTCCTCTGCAAATATACTGTTTCCTCCAAAAATTTACCGTTTGCTCCCCAAATTTACCTTTCTCGTCTCAAATTTACAATTCTGCGCAGAGTTGTCACAGAGCACATGTAACGACCATAGGTGTACGACAGAAATGTCTATATCAAGTAAAAAATTGCAGATTAAGTCGTATGTTCAACAATCTGCATGTCTTATTATAGTACTTGGCAATATCTGGAAAGAAGGGGGGGAAATAAAAACATAAATGGGTTTAAAGGGGTAAGTAACACAGAGTAATGTTGTCTAAGAGGCGACTCGGGTGAGAATTTTTTTTTTCGTTTCGTCTCAGATCTCGAAAAGCTTGTCTCGTTTTATAAATTTATGTACAAAATTTGTCTTGAGTTTCTCTTTAGTTTCATCAAGTAGTTGTTAGCATCATTCTGCGTTACCTGAAGTTAACGCTTATTCAGTTCTGAACGAGATTCTAAAATTCAAATCAACCAATCTTTCTATCAAAATAAATTATACAACCAACTACATAATACTGACCGAAATTTCACGTATACACGAGAAAAAGTTCATTACAATAAATTATGCAAAAAAAAAAAAGTACACGTCAAAAAAACAATTTGTAGAAGAGATATCTTGAAAACAGGCAACTTTAACCTCTCGGAGATTCCACAAGCACAATAACCGAAACAAGAATAACAAGATGAGAAATGGATATTGTATAGCAGCAGAAAAAGTAGGCCGACTGAATAGAAAAAGATATGAGAACAAAAAACGACGGGGTCTTATTATGTTGTAAATTGAATAGGAACAGAGATACAAAAGCATAACAGGAAGATCACTTAAAGCAAAATAAAAGAACAATTACGAGAGCTAGGACTCCAAAGAGCAATGAAGAGAACTATAACAAGATTTCCAACTATAGAAAGATTTCTGAATGTTTCAAAATATTTCTACAGCTTCTATTGTAACCATTCTGCATCAGTTTTCATGAACGTTCATGAACCTAAACCATCTTTAATTTTCTAACCCACAGCTTTAAACAGGAAATCATTTTTTCCTGTTTTCTTATAAATAAAATTGAACTTTAATGATTTACTTTTACTTATTTCTCCTTCAGGTTTAGTTATTAGTTAAATATTCCTATATTAATATTCCTCGTATATACTTCAAACTACAATCATATATACTGTATTTTCAAAACGAACTTGCATTATACATTATATATATATATAGATTTAATATTTACTAAATTTTATGTAGTGTTCAACTCTGATGAATGGGGGTCCCTGGTTCGATCTCAGTTTTGTGGTGGACAAACACCATGTGTGTGTTTTCTCAGAGTCCGGCAACCCTAGAGACAATTGATTTTGATAAAATTAAACTGATACGATATAAGCTGCTTGCATTTACATTTACAGTCATATAGCCAGTAGCGTACGCAGGAATTTATTTCGAGAGGGGTCCAAACTCAATATGAGGGTATTTTATATTAAAATTTCTAAAATTACCCTTAAATTTAGGCTAAATTTACACAAAAGTCGAAATTTCGGAAGGGGGGGTCCGGACCCCCAGGACCCACCCCGTGCGTACGCCCCTGCATATAGTTACACCTCACGGAGTAACAAATGAAAGGAAAAAAATGTTATTATAGGATGGTTTAAGGTTATGATTTTAATTTGGCATTTTTGATATACGTACTAAGCATCCAGAGCATGTAACTTGATAATAAAGATAATTAAAGTAATTTGTCGAGAGGACAGAGAGGAGTTATGATTTTAGGCGTATCTGATTATTAAAGTATTGCTGAAAATAATGAATAAAAAGGTTACTGTTACACGTGTATAGGTGATAAACATGATTGCCCTTGCAAAGATATACAGATCCTTCCTTTTGTATTTTTGGTGAGCTTCTGTTAGTTGTACAGCTTGATTGTTAGACAGCCGGAGATTGTAACTGAACTACAAAGACCACTCACGAAATTTTAATTCTATCAATATTATAGAATCGATCCACGGGTTACAAACTTAGCCCGTTCCGTAACGGTGTTCGTAAACCGATTTTTGTTTTCCATCGAAATTAATGTAAATACAATTAACGCGTTCTAGATAAAGAAATATGGTACTGTAGCTTTTCTGTGATTAATATAGAATGAAATAACACTATTTTTTAAAACACTAAATTAAATAAAACAGTATGAGGCCCATGAAAAACAATGTGCACAACAAAACAAAACGTAGTTTTTGAACATAGAGCTCTCACAAATCTACGGCAAACGGGTACAAGTACTAGACCCTACTAGCCGCGTGTAATTTATCAGTACAGGTGTATGTGTGCATTCGTATCCCGAAATAATGTTTGTAAGCAGTGGGAAAAACTGTGAATAAAACTTGTTCGTAAACCGTGGGTAGAGTTATTATACCTATATTTCCCTGGTTCGAAACCAACTTCTGCCAAATAGGTTTTGCGGTACACAAAACACCGTGTACGTGTGTTTTCTCCGAGTTTTCCCGTTTCCTCTCAGAGTCTTCACTCCACCACTATCATCCATCTCATCATTAAGGTTAGTACATATTCGTGGGACGTTAAAGTTAAAAATAATAATTTTCCCTAAACGCAATTTAAATAAGATTGAAGAATAAATACGTAAATTGAAACCATTATAATTCCAGTTCATGAGGGGAAAAAAAAATCACCATATAAGTCAGTAGGCTACAAAAGAAAGACGGCGCAGATATCAACAAGGATTTTTTATTATTATTATTATTTATACTTGTTTATTGAAAACATTAGTTGGGTTTTAGAGTCTCTTTCAACAGCGCGAACGAATATGAGACATGGACCTACAGTTTAACGTGGGGCCTGAACCACACGAACTCCCACCGGAAATCGAACACGGATCCTCCGTGGCAAAGGTGCATATGCTAACCATATAGCCAAGAGGAAACTCTTTTATGGGTAGAGTACGTACAAGACTTCTTAAAAAGATGTTACAACAAAGCTTTTTTTCCCTTTTCTTTAACAATGCTGTATATGTCTAGAGAACAACGATGGAAGCGGAACGGTTGAAGTATAGATCTGAAAATGAGTGTGTACAGTACAATGGCGAAGCATAATTTCATCAACGGGAGGCAAGCATACGATCTCATATCCTTTCAGGCCAATTGTGATATAGATATGGGTCATTCTCATTTAACTCAGGCACGCTACACTGAGAAAAATACGTTCTCCAGACAGTGGTATACTGTACAAATATACGGAATCCTCTTGCTTACTACAGAAATCAGTACAGAGCATACGTTATCCATGTGCTACATACGCACTGCCCTTAGATGTTACATCATGCCGTTTGCAGGATGTCTGATATCTAACAGTCTTCCTTATATTACATACATATATGTATGTTAACTTCGTCAGCTATCTGTTATATACGTCCATTTGTATGTGAGATCGTGACCGCCTATATTGTTTCATACGGAAAGTACGTACAGATGGAACACTTATACAGAAAGTATTATAAAACATGCGTTTTCAGTTATACGTTTGCTGTACGCTGTCCAAAAAATACACGATTTACAAATGTAACACGATTTTAAATACGCTACATACATTTTTTCTCAGTGTATGTCCAACTGCATAGGACGTTCAAAATTGAATTTATTCAGTTTCTATTTTAAAGGGAGACAGGATAACTGCTGCTAATCCTTGAAACAGAATTAGCAGGGAAATATATTTCAGAGTTATTTGAAAATAATATAAAAATAGAAATTTTGTCACATAAGTTACCTGTCCCAATAGCATTTTCAAAGTTTGAACTTGTTATTCTACATTCACAAGTATGAGATGCAAAATAAAATCATTACGATCGTAATCAGAGGTTTTTATAGGAATAAAAAAATAAACTTTCTTTTTTTAGTGAGTATCTGTTATTTATTTATTTTTTTTTTTAAAGAAACTTCTGTCCTGTAATTGTCTGTCACTTAAGTTACTCTCTGGTTTTATGAATTTCTAACATATAACATGATTCAAAATACAACGTGACATGGTTAGTTTTGTTCTCTGAATGTTTCATGCTTCAGTGTAATCAGTAGCACTGATGGTCGTTATACGTTTTTAATCTTGTGGAAGTAAAAATGTAGATGAATGCGTAAGTAGGTTTACTATGTGCAGTGGCGTATTTACGATTTTGTTTCGGGGAGGGCTTTGCTAACTTTCGGGGGGGGGGGGCTTTACCTGCAAATGTGAAAATTCTGCAAGATGTTTCATATACTTTACTATAGTAAGCAAGATTTCGGGGGGGAGGCTTAAGCCCGGAAGCCCCCCCCCCTAAATACGCTACTGACTATGTGTCATGTAAGTTACCAATATTTCACGACTGTTTATGTTGCTAATATATATATATATATATATATTAGTATATTCTGAAGCGCTGTCTATCGTTTTTAAAGTATTAAAATACATTGCATTCAAAGTTAGTAATCTGATAATTTTTTCTTTAAAATATACAAAATGTCACATACGTTACCAAATGTCTCAGTAACTTACGTGACCATAGTGACTTATGTGACTTCAAAGAACGTCTCTGACATAGAACAAGAAGTATTTAATCAATTGTCATTTTATAGCACAATTATATAAATAATAATCTCCAAAGTGATTAATAATTTTCTCTTTCAATCTAATGAAAAAGGAATGCCGACCGACAGGTTTGCTTCTGCAATAAAATTCGTCGGATTGGCTCATCGTTTTTTAAAACAAAGATTCAGTTTTCTGATTTTCTTGGCTGAACTACTACTGTGCTGAAATTATTTAAATGCAATAGCGAGTTTAGTACAAAAGTTCAAATAAGTTTATTTTATTTTTCAATATTTATTATTTCAATATGTATCGTAAATTACAATTATCATGAACAGAAATTAAACATTCGTAACCCAAAACTGATCTTATTCACGCCAGCTAGGCTAAAGGAGTTTATTTTATATTTTAAATTAAATGTTGGAGACATTCTTACACATTATTTTCTTATGGAGCATTTCATTATGTAATCTATTTTTTTCATCTTTTATAAATGTGTCAAGTACAGGAAAGATTATTTAAAACATATATTATTATTTGTTCTTTTATATTAAAATATATGAGAAAATTAGAAAAATATTTAAAAATGCAAACGAAACACAGATTAATTTAAAAACATAATGAAGAGAACATAAGCTTTTCTGCGCACTCTGTATATTTTATCTGCAAATAGGTAGGTACTGAGACGGAAGAAAATGGAAAATTTCAAAGTGAAATCTGATAAGTGTTTAGTGTTTTAGAAGTTAATTTTCTTCTCTTTCTTCTCCTAAAATCTGAAACTTTAGTACAGTAATTGTACGTACAGTCATGTTCAAAATGATTGTCGAATATGTATAACTGTCTTCTTATAAGAATATAATTTGATAATGATTTTGCAGGGTACTTTTAACACTGTGTATAATCGGGAAATGTATATTTGTGGTAAATTTCACAGGAAAAGAATTATAAATACGAAAATTAGAATGAGTAAAACAAAATGTTGCTAAATGAACAAGAAAGTTTTATTTTTGTTTTATTGTTCTTATTTACTGCTCTTTTGACATGAAATTTGCCATATACATGTCTTTGCCGATTATACACATACTAACATTGTAAGAAATACCGGGCGAATTCGTTATCAAATTATATTCCGACAACAACACATTTATAGACATGCGACAATAATTTTAGACATGAGTGTATATGTCACATATGCTACTTGCTTGTCACATACGTTACTTTTGTTGTTTCGTACATTGTAGCAAATTTCTTCAATAAAAGCAGTTTAGTTTCACGACATAATGCATATCTTGTCTAATTCTGCTAAACAAACCATTTTCAGAAGCACAAAATAACTCGCTTTAGTGAAGAAGAGCATACGATAACGTTAAATGATATGAATTATGATATCTTTCTAAAAACGTTAATTTTTTGCAACATGGAGATGAAAAGTGTCTGCCAAAACATAGAATCTTTACTGAGAAGTTCTAAGAATCATAACAAAAATGTTCTTTTCGTTGCTTATTGAAAGTCATTTCTGACTTTTCTTTTTCTTGCATGACCTGCCGGAGTTGCATGAGAATGACCCATATTATATATATATATGAGTTGAGTTGATTTTTAGTTTACCTACCTTTCAGCAGCGAGGCTATATGAGACATGGACCTACTGAATAATGTGCAATCCGAACTACATGAGCTCCCGCCGGGAATCGAACCCGGGTCTCTCATGCCAAAGACGCGTACATTAACCGCTTCACCACGAAGAAGCTCCAGATATATACCAGGAGCGTCATTTCAGATTTAGCATGGGGATGGGGGCAAGACCCCTTGATATAAGTAAAATTTCGCATTTTTCACTGATTTACTACTATTCTAGTGATAAACTCTATATACATCTCATACTCTGGGAGCAAATGCCTCCCCCTGCCCCCTAAATTACGCCCCTGATATATACGTGTATTAATATAGGGAATGTTTATTTTTCCATAATATCTTGCTCAAGGGGGAAGGGTTAAAACTTGAAGCCTCATTACGTAACGTCATTGACTTTATATTAAGCATGATTCATCCTCTACAACGATGATACAATATGCGTGTAACATATATGTATATACATTAAGGATTATTAATCATCTTTTCATTTTTGTTCCTGCTAAGACACCCACTCAAAATTTATTCCCAACAATAAAATAAATAAATAAATAAATAAATAAAAATAACAGAAGAGCGTCAATCCTTGTACTTGCAGTGAAAGAAAGAACACGTAAAAGCAAGTAAATATGGCAAATGGCAAAAGCCTTGCCTAAAGAATGACTGACCTTCACTGATAATGTATCCAATCACCCAGCTGAAGAAAACGAAGCATCATTTGTCCGTATTTTAATTGTCCTTCTCTCTCTTTGTGAGCCTTCACAGTGTGAGCTCTTGATGACATAAGCTCCGAAGAATGTGTTAAAGGGGTGTTGTCTTAGTTTCCATCATGAGCACAAGAAGGAAGAAGATTCTCTACGGTACATTACACAGCACTTGCCAACAGAAACACAAATACAGTACCTGTTGTTTCACCGCAGTGAATCAGAAAGGATTTAAATGCGTGGTTTACTTGTGATTTTTCTCTTGTTTCCGAAACAATTCTTTGTTAGTTCTTGCTTAACAATCCAAATAAATATTTACGTGTAGTTTCATCTGAAGGAACCAAAGAAATAGAACAAATGGTTAGTGTGTTCTATTAAGAAATTCTGTTGAGAAGGAAAGAAAATGAAATTAAATCTTTGTTTTACGTCTCACAGTTACGCCAGCTAGGCTAAAGGAGACGGTGATGATGAGAAATGAATGCAATGGTGGAATGAATAAAGTGGGAGGAAACGGCAGATACCGAGAAAACCCACGCATATGGTGTTTGTCCACCCCAAAGTTCACTTGGCGCTAGCTAGGATCGAACCAGGGACCCCACAAGCCAGGGGTGGACAAGAAGGAAAGAAAAGAACAACTGTCACATGTAAATAATAATAATAATAATGCGATAACCATATAATCCAGGGGTAAAAGTGGATCTGAAAAGGTAGGGGACGGTAGGTAGCGGCATGACTTCACGCCGGCTCCCTGTCTATCTTTACCCATTGTAATTTTTTTGGGAGGAACTGGAGGAACGTCGTACATATTTTTTGGAGGTGGGAGGACGGCGTCACCCTTGTTCCCCTTCACTTTTATCCCTGATATAATCACAACGTACAAAATTGGTGAAAAATTATGAAAATTCTTTCAAGTTATGCTCGTCCTATAAAAACAATTAAAATTCAATTATCTTACACTGTAGATGACTTCTTTCCTCTGAGTATATAATACGTGCCTCGGCTTTTCTTTTCCGTGGTAAAGCGCTCGCCTTTCGAACGAGAGATCGCTGGTTCTATCCCAGATCATATGAATTTGTGGCGGATACAATCAAGTCTAAAATTTTCTCCCACATTTTAATTTTAAAAATTCTATAATAATCGTTCAACTGCATTAACCATCAGTTCCCTTCAGTATCTTATTCCTGTTCACCTCAACCGTAGGTTGGTGGCCAACATGGCTCTCCCTTGGGAGAGCGGTGTCCTCCCACTTGCGTACATTCCCATTTCCGTACATCAAAAATCCTTCCCAGTTGCGTACAAGTGCCAGATGCTATAAAATGTCATGATTTAAAAGCGAGATCAGAATTTCCATTTCCGTACAGGTTCAATAGCTGGCACTATTTCTGTGAATTTTTGTTAGTTTTTGAGCATAGGGGGATATGGAATCTAAAAGTTTCGTTTCGAGTAGCAGCCACAGCGAACAAGAGTCTCTGAATAGTTTCATTTTGCAGGTCAGCACGACCTTCTTTATTGACGGCACGTTTAAGAGCTACAACAAACTTTTTTCCCAATTTTTTGTAATTTATGCAGATATTGGAAGTTTAATAGAGGAAACTAATGTGATTCCAGTAGTTTTTAGGCTTCTCCCGAACAAGAGAAAGCATGTATATGAAAGGTTGAAGTCCTGAATTGGAATACTGAAGTTATAATGGTAGGCTTCAAGGAAGCAACAATAAACTCTTTTAGGACAATTTTCCCTTCAGCTTCCATAACTGGGTACAATTTTCATTTTAACCACGGTCTTTGGCATAAGATACAGGATTTGATCTTGGTTACAGACTACAAAAACAATGACTTCAGGTTCGAATGTTTACGTCATTAGCTTTTCTTCCGTTTGAAATGGTCGACAGTGGTTGACTGTTTATTCAAGAAGACATTCTCTAAGCTTGAGCAGTTCTATGGATATTTCATTGACCAGTAGTTAGAAAATTCTACAGTCCCAATAACCATGTGGAGCTATCATGAAAAACGCCATAGAACAAATAATACCGCAGAGGATTGGGATAACAGATTAAATACTCTGCTAAACAAGCAAAATCCTCATGTCATCGAATTAATCTGTTTTCTCAAGTTAGAAGCTAGGACAAGTGACTATGCTTACGACAGAAAGTATCTCAACTTGCAAGGTAAAAGAAGAAAGTATATATGCACCTTGGCGAAAAAAAAAAAGTTTGGGGTAGTTTTGACGTTTCAAAAAATGTTAGATGATATTTGGTTGCACTTTCATGTATTCATAAGTTGTTATAAACTGTAAATCGTATATATTTATACTGATAAGCATTACTTATAGGTGGTGGTAACAACTGTAAACGGCCTTCTGCACATGGACCAAGATCATTGAAGATCCAGATATTAGTTCGACGAAGACTCTTTATAAAAGCCGATTGCTATGTCCCTTTGATGTGATTTGTGAATTCATATCACACACGTTTCTAGGATACATTGATCGAATTTGAATTCAACGTGAAAAGATGAGTCGAAAAAAAAAAAAAAACTTACAACAGTATGGAAAGCATGTATGCATATTTTCGTATTTCCTTGCGCGTGCAATTCCATATCCTCCTCTGCTCAAACGTTATTAAAAATGCACAGAAACAGTGTCAGTTATTAAACATGTACGGAAGTGGGAAAACTCTTATCAATATCAAAATATGTCATATCATCGTCCATGGCACTTTTACGCATCTGGAAAGGATTTTGACATGTACGCATCTGGGAGGTAACCGGGAGAGCTGTTTTATTCTTTGATAAGACATTTTCGTAACTGCATCTCCATATTCTATCCTTGGTCTTCCTCTTTCTGGTTTTCCTTCTGCCTTTCCCTCTATCACCGTGCTGATAGAGGGAAAGGCAGAAGGAAAACCAGGAAGAGGAAGACCAAGGATAGATATGTAGATGCAGTTACGAAGAAGAGGCCTTATCAAAGTACAGAGGACATAATCGTGGAATGTAAAACTAAATACTGTTATATGAGTTAACTTTGATTGAAGATGTTACAAATATTTATTTATTTATTTATTTATTTATTTATTCACAAATCACAAAGTTTCATACAGCACTAAGCCATTTGACTAAAACTGAATAACATAACAACAACAAACAGAAAGAAAAGAAGAATATACAAACACAAGAAGGTTCACCTCTAAATTTAAAATGTTCTCTTCAGTTGAGTTCTAAAGTTTCGTTCAGAACTAAAAACATTACATCCTGTTAGCAATGTATTGCAATCATGCGCTAGTTTGTAAAACTAGGAGTCTTGATAACCTAGGTGTCTCGTAAGTTAGCAAATTAAGAGAGCGAGTTCGCCGGAGAAGAATTGATGTCAGATAGTAAAAAATTCAGAATCAATGTTACCATTGATAATCTTATATAGGTAAAGTAAGTCCGCAGCTCGGTGTCGTTTGTCTGGGGTACATAAGTTAATTAAAGACATTATTTCTTGTCTATAGTGATCACGTATCTCGGGAATTCTAAATCTAACTATAGTAATAAAGAAGTTTAAGACCGAGTCAATGCGTGATATATTAGTAGGTACTGCCATATTCCATACAGGTAAACTATTCAACGATCGAGGAAATAAAAGCCTTATAAAAGATTGTAGGAGCAGGGAGACTTCTATTCAGGAAATCTATAGAGTAAACTAGTAATTTCATAGCTCTGGATAAGATCGAACAGATGTGATCCGCAAAGGAGAGCTTTTCCATCAAAGACAACACCTAGGTCTTTTGGTGATGAAGTACTTTAATAGGTACGTTGTTGACATCGTGTCTGAAGAAGTACATACATTTAAAAAAAATAGTATCAAGTTTTGCTATAAAGTATCTGAAAGCCCCTGCGTGAGTTTGCAGATTGTTTTCACAAAACAGTTTTTCAATTATAGAGGAAGGAATATCGGAATTTTTAATTGTTCGTAAAATGATATTTCTCTTAATGAGATATCAACCAATATTTAACAACATGTCAATTTAACGATAGTTTATGAATCTCGCCATGAATAACCCATGCCTCTGATACTTTCTTACTTTTTAGGTTACCTTACTCCACTTTTCGTGAATTACAAGAGAATGCTTTATAGAAAACGAAGACTAGCGATAAAAAAAAAAAGGCTTGTTTTCTCCTTTCCGGAATGAGAACATGCAGCCGAAGAAGAATTTATATTTAGCTGAACGGAGCGCGTAATCCTTGCACATTAACAGACAAGCAGCATTAGACGTCAGTGTTCCGGTACGAGTGACATACATAATGCAGAACTTGTTTAGGTGGGCTGCCAAGCTGATGCCCATATGCATATCCACACACGGGTCAAGTTCATTCAGCCACATCGTCGACCTTAGGAGCCATACATACTCTTGTATATGTGGGCGAATTCCTCTACATGTACGTAGAATCGTCCTTGTCATTTCATTGTTTTCAGAGAACGTCAAGTATTATTGTTTTCATTATAATTTTAATGTGGAGAATACTGTTTTAATAGCAATGCATGCGCTTTGCATTACAGATCTAAAGGTCTATCTTATAGATCCATAGGTCTATACAAATCTAACTTATCCCCTAAGGTTCTTTCCTTTCTCTGTAAATTACAACGTAAAACGGAAAGTAAATCTTTCAGTGTTACGTCCCACAATTATGCCCTTCAGCCTAAGGAAGACAATGATTAAAGCAAGTGAATGATAATAGAAGAATTGGCGGAATGTCAATGTGGAAGGAAACGGGAGTACCCTGAAAAAATCTACGGATACGATGTTGTTCATCACAAACTGGCCGGGAATCGAACCAGGGACCTCACACACCACAGATAAGCGCTTTACCACTAAGCCACTGTACATCCCAAAATTACTTAGTATCTAACTAATAAGTTACGCCATTTCTTTTGTAGAGTTGTTGTTGTGATTACGTGGTGAAAAGACGAGTAGGTATATTGGGAAGCTTAAAATTATCACTAAGACTTAATTTCTAAAATATTATGTAATCATAAGACATGTTATTATAAGTCGACCGAACACATCAAGCTGACCAAAATTAGGTGCTTGACGCAGTGGCGTAACTAAAGATTTGGGGGCCTTCTAGCAGACAGCGTGGAGTGAGGCCCCTTGTCTACGTCCCACTTCACGATTTGGGAGTCCCCTGATGGCTTGAGGCCCGCCGCAATGCGGGGTCTGCGGGGCCCTTATTTACGCCCCTGGCTTTAATACGGTAAATACTCGTGTGTAGTTTTCGAGAAAATCAGAATTATTTTTATAGCGCTAGAACGTATGTCGCTCGTTGGGAATTACACTTGAGATTTCTTAGTCAGTTGGAACATGTATTTATGTACCGCATATTTAACAAGATACACCGTTTAACTATTAGTTTGTACTATTGCCGTTGGTCTTCTAGTGGTAACTGCTAGCGGTGATGGTAATACAGAAGTTATGCAGATACTACTTGTAAATTCAAACTTTCCAGGGACAAATCCGCTTTTTAAATGGAGTTTGGTTTACTAAAAATTATCCATCCAGAAGACACAAAATTTCGAGAATTATATAGTCTAATTGATGAACTACCATCAACTTTGGCCAGAGATGTAGAAGATCAAACGTTATGAATCGATTTCATTGAGGGAAGTGATCCATTAAGTTACTCTCAAGATATGAATAATCAAGAATCGATTCCTCACGTATTCCTATGGATTACGAATATTATCCTTGCTTGATAGACTACCCGCTCGTTGAGATTAGCGGATAGTATAATGCTCAGGATGAAAATGATGAAATAACAACGCTAACAATGGAACTAAATGACTTTCTACTCGACATGTCTAAAGACTTATAAGGACCTTATGCAGAGTCGTTTTGACGTATGATTAGCATCATACTAAAGGTCTGACTACTGCAGGAAACATTATGTTAGTCCAACTCTTTAGTATGGCACTAATCGCGCGTCAGATCGACTCTGTATAAGGCCTAAAATATTTATTAATCTTACGAAAGTTTTTGAATGGGAAATGGAGACTGACAGGAATGGCGAATGAGTGAAGAATGTAGTAACTCAATTTTCATATTATGTACACTGTGATATTACATCTTATTTTGATTCACGTTTGAGCCGAAGTGGGGATAAAGAGATTTTTTTACGAGGTTAGTCCTTTTAGATTTACGTACGAAAACGAGCTGCTCTGAACATGTTAGAGTTTTAAAAATCGAAATGATTAACTATTTAACGACTTGCTTTTGAAAACGAGCAGATTTTTTTAAAAAGCAGTTCTAAAACAATAATCCTTTTGTGACATCTGTGTGTTAAGTCATCCATGAAGAAATAAAAAAAAAGTGAGAAAAAGAAGACAGAAAGCACCATCTGCAATGACGTCATCGTGACATCAATAAAAGTTCTCAGACGGCGGACGCACTGGAAAAAGAGAGTCTATGATGATTGTAACGTCTTTGTTCTATATTGTTACGTGTGATGAGATCACATTATTAAAAAAAAAAAAAAAAAAAAAAGTTATGTCAATGATATCCTAGAAGGTTAGGCTTTCAGTACCTACACTTCAGGGTACTAGAGCGCCTCTAGCGGAAATCTTTGAAACACATACGTTCGAATGAGCTGTAGGAAGTTTGAACAGCCATTCGAAACGATATGTCGAACTGGGCAAGGTTTATCTCTGCTTAAAGTGAATCTTTAACGGTTTTTCAAGAAAGTGGTATAGTTGAATAATTATCGTGATATAAATTTCAAGAATTTTGTGAATTTGTTAAAAGCTACCAAAAAATCAACCAATTATATTTGTGAAAGTTCTATTTTCTATACCGAAATATCAATAATTGGTGTGATAATATGAAAAGCGTGTTAATAGAGGTTATTCGAAATAGTCCTCCTGAAGGTTTTTGATGGTTGTTCAAAGCATATTTAATTGGGTGAGTGTTAAAACTTGATTATTTAATATACTCTATATATATATATTGTTAAAATTTTCCAGCAGATCAAATATTGAATTCATATTGGAATTATAAGGATTAGGAGGTGTTATATTTATTATATATATTAGATTTATTACCGAAAGTTGTATTCTAGTTGTGCAGATTTCATATTTACCAGTCAACTCATATATATTTTTTTTGGATTTTCAATTTTGCTTATAAAGTGTTGATATTTAATTATAGATTATTCTGTATTGCATATTTAAATTTTTCATGAATTTTGTTATAAAAGTTATCAAGCTAGAAAATCAGTTACTTTTACTTATCCAAATTACCTTAGTATTTCATTTAATATTTTTTAATTTATGAAGATAATAGCATTTACTGGTAATATTTAAGCTAGTTCTAGACTGAAATTCACTCTAAATATAGAAGAACTCCCGATAATTCTGCATGGATATTTTTAAATGCTTACTTGTAAAATATAGCAATTATACATATAAAGTACGAATCCCGCATTCTAATAATTGTCCTGGTTATTACAACCAGCGGCCCAGGACGGAGCACATAGTGGCACGTTACAAACATATCGTTTCGAATTCTAACTTCAAAAAACGAAGTAAAATACATGTTAAGATTGCGGGTTTTGTATGGCAAAATCTGACTAAGGTGGGAAAGTTGTTAAGTGAGCTATTAAATATATGGACATTTTTTCAGGATCAATCTGTATATACCTATCTAATTTGAATTATGTTAAGGAGGATATTAAAATTAGTTCAGTTAGGATTGATTAAATGTCATTAGATTTAGAGTACGTAAAATATATAGCCTATAGCAATAAAACTGCCAATGATTGTTAAAGGGTTGTCGCTTACCGTAAGGAATAGTAATTATTTTCGATATTTAAATTGCATAAGAATAGCTTTTTTTGTTTGCTTGGTAATTAATATGGAATTTAAGAAAGAAAGAAATCAACCACGTTTATTTTTGAATGGATTTGAAAATGGAGATTCAGGAGTTGTTGTACCGCAGACTGAAGGTCAACGCTGGGATTTATCGTATTTAGATTCCGGAAGGGAGTCAAGGTCATTACAAATTTCTGCTGTTGATAAACCCAGCAAAATGGTTGAGTCATTGTCTACAGCAAGTAACACCACTGCGAGTTTAGCAGAGGGTGGAATGTTGCATAACGAGTTCCAACCGCTTATGTCTGTAGATAGTGCTAGTTGTGTCAGTGCAGACACAAACCCGTTTATTGACCTGGGGCAAACAGCTGATGGAAAAGAAGAAAATCGTAGTACAAATCCTTTTGTAGATAAAAACTCGATAGAGGTAAAAGAAATAAATGCAAGTAGCGAACCTTTGGTTAATAGTTTTATGCCATTTCAAATACGGGCTGATAAATTAAATGGAAGTGTTTCCAGTAATTTATTTAATGAGAAAATACAGTATATCCCAAGAACAGATGGAACAGACGATATACAGTTATTTCAATTTCTAGTGGCAGTTCTTAGAATAATTAAATTAAAAATATTCCCGGTTGAGTCTGTTTTGATAGCAGCTTTGAGTAAAGCTGAAGGTCGTTTAAATCAGGAGCTAGTAGCATTGTATGAAATGACTAATAATTGGTTGCAAATATCAGGATATTTGTGTCGTAGATTAATAACTCCTTTAGGTAGGCGAGAACTCATAAATCGTTATGTAAAAGTAATACAAAGACCTAAAGAAAATTTGCTTGAGTATGTTAATAATATTTGTGATGCTTATGAAATATGTTACGGACCTATTAATGATAGTAGATCTAGTGAATTGTTGGATATTATTATGGAGGGGATGCAACCTCAAATTAAATTTGAAATTTATAGATATAGCTATCCAATGTCATTAGATGATCTTATGGGTAATATTATGGAATACGAAAAACATCAACGTAATTTAGAAATGTATACCGCACTGGTGAGGAATTCAAAACAAAGTGAAAAACCGATAAATAAGATTAAGTGTTATTTTTGTGGAGGACAACATCGCATTGCAAACTGTGCTTCTAACAAACAGTACCTTTTAAATAAACGGTTAGTTAAATTGAATATGGATGTGAACTCGGAAAGACGCTCTGCAGCTATTAGTGACCGGTTAAGGGCTCCGACTCAGATTATAGGAACCGGAGTTCAAACTAATGGTTTACCTAGTAGTGTGGGTGATAATAACAAACAGTTAAGATATAAAAATGGCAATGATAAAAGACGCTTTGCAGGGAATAGTCGACGGTCACGGTTAATGACTAAAAGTGAGAGGTCCGAAGTTCCAGAAAGGGAAGAAACGGTTTCAGAAAAAACTTTGTTAGAAGGTGGAAACATTAATAGTAGTGCGGGTTACAACACACGTACGAAATATAATGATCGGATGAAGACTCCTGTGGAGGGGTTCCGGACTCGATCCCGAGGGGAACATAATAGTGAACATTTGGGAGAAAAGAATATGGTGTTCAATGTGAATCCTGTGAATGAGGGGGAATGTGAAAAAGGAATGCGTGAGCAATATTACGGAAACTTTACATGCAATGGCGGCTCTAGAGGGAACAGCAGTAAGAATAGCAAACCATTATATAGAGAGGATTTGCATTCTTTTAGTAATTATAAACAAATAGAAGGTAATAATAAAAGCGAACATACTATTGATGGGATTAAAATTAGTGCTGATGGAAATAAAAGTGAAAATAGAAAAACCTACTCATTGGGAACATTGACTGCTGCTTTTGTCGATGCATTTGTCTTAGGTAAAAGTATTAGAGGAGGCTTAGATACTTGTTCTACAGCTTCGTTAATTAATATACAAAGCTTTATTCAATGGAATCGGCAGTTGAACTACCCAGTGAATATAATAAATGAGAAGTTCATTGGTGTAGGTGTTGATAAACAAAAGTTAACACTGGATCAGTGCGTAGTTATACCCCTTAAGTTTAAAAATCGTGTTTACAGACTAAAGTTTTTCCTAGTTGAAAATTTAGAACCAGTATTTATACTGGGAATAAATGAACTAAAATTCTTGAAAGCGAACATTGATTTAGTGAATAATAAATTAATTCTCCCTTTGGAAGGAGTGGACGTACAGTTACATTATACATTAAATATCCACCCCTCTTGTTTAAATCGAGATACTCGTTCGTGTGATCTATTTTACAGTGAACCAGACCATAAGACTTCTAAATTATTTCTGCGCGACTCAGACATGTTGGAAAGGTCCACAGTTCAGGCTTTTGATACGGATGGAGGTAGACATCCGGGAGTTCCAGCACAGGGATTTTGCAGTGTTGCCACATCTATTAGACCATCTTTGGATAGCAGTCCCAACATCCAGTCGGACCAAATGGATAGTCCATTGAGGGTGGATCCTGTTGTATTAGAAGCTAATCCTGAATTACAAGGGTATGTTAACGAGATATTTAGTAAATATCCTTCTGTTTTTTCATCACATGTTGGTAAAATTAAAGACTTTGAATATAAAATCCAATTAAATAACTACACTCCTATTCGTAAGAAGGCTTACCCGTTATCACGGAGTTCTCAAAGAGAGATGGATAAAATTCTTGATGAGATGTTAAAGGCTGATTTAATACAACCAAGTAACAGTGATTATGCTTTCCCTTGTTTTTTAGTAAATAATAATGACGGAACAAAGAGATTAATAGTTAATTATTCTGATTTGAATCGTCATCTTTATTTAAATACTCAGTTCACACCAAGGATAGAAGACATATTGTCTGAATTATCTGATGGTAAAATCTTTAGCCATCTGGATATACGGAAAGCATATTTAACCATACCTTTAACAGAGGAAAGCCGTCATCTAACAGCATTTCTTACGCATAGGGGTTTATATGAATATAAAGTCTTACCTTTTGGTTTGGCAGCAGGGAGTCATGTATTATCTAAAATATTAACTGACTTATTGTATCCTTTGAAAGATGAAGGGGTTCAATGGTATATGGACGACCTAATTTGCAAAAGTTCAGATATAGAAAGCCATAAGCAATTATTGGAAAAAGTTTTAAGGTTATTGGAAGAAAAAGGTTTAACTTTATCAACAAAGAAATGTACCTTTTTTTCAAATAAGATATCATATTTAGGCTATATTATTGAAAATGGGAAAATGTACATGGACCCTTCAAGGTTAGAAGTAATTAGAAAGTTACCTGCTCCAAAGACAAAAAAAGGATTAATTTCTTTATCATGTTTTTTACAATACTATGCAAAGTTCGTCCCGCAGTTCCATGAGGTTATGGAACCCATTGAACGTTTAAGGGCGGCTTCGGCTGAATTTGTTTGGGGACCGGAACAACAAAAAGCATTAGAAGATATTAAGGAATTATTTGCCAATCATGTAATGTTAAAACTACCCGATTTAAATAAGAAGTTTATTGTCAATACGGATAGCAGTCTCAAAAGTTTAGGGGGAGTCCTACAACAATATGATGATAACAATAACTTGGTACCTGTAGCATTCTATAGTAGACGATTAAAGAAACATGACTTTAATAAGCCGATTTACTTGCTAGAAATGTTAGCAGCTATAGAAACTATGGAACGTTTTAGTACTTACTTGCATAAACCTTTTGAATTAAGAATGGATCATTCTGGACTTGTGTATGCCTTGAGGAATATGAAAAGGGTTAAACGTTATGGATCATTATTATACAGACTATTTGCATTTACGTTTGATGTAAAATCTATATCCTCTAATATGAATATAACAGCAGATTTTATTTCAAGGTTATATGATCAGAATAATTTTGAGGAAATGGAAACTGAACTTTCTCACTCTGAACAGGTAAATAATTATTGTCTAATTAACCTTTGGAATATGCCTTTTGCTAATATATCAATTAAAGAACATCAATTAAAAGACCCTGAATTAGGTAATATTATAAGGGAATTAAAAGCAAAAAGGGAAGTAGAAGGATATAAATTAATCCAAGGCATATTATGTAAGAAAACAAGAGCCATAAGAAATCCATACAAAGTATGTTTGCCCAAGGAATTAGTTCCTAGTATAATAGAATTCTTTCACTCAAATATTTTGCCAGGTTCTCATGCTAGTATAAATAAATCTATAGCTAAGATCTGTGCTCGTTTTACATGGAACGGGATATTGAAGGATATAAAAGATTACGTATCCACTTGTTTGGATTGTCAGCTAAATAAGAGCCATAATAGGAAACCAACTGGAAAGCTAGTATCTAAGTATGAGAATGTAGTAAACGGACTTTGGGCAGTAGATTTACTAGGACCACTAATTGAAAGTAAGTCAGGACGTTACTGTTTGATAGTTGTTGATTCCTTTTCTAAAAGAGTTTTTCTAGAACCAATTAAGGTTTTGTCGTCACAAAGTGTGATTAATAAGTTATATAAATTAATGTGTAGAAATGGATTTATTTTTAGCATATGTCATGATAATCATTCAATATTTACATCGGCTAAATTCAAAGATTTTCTATATGCAAATGGTATTAAGGATATTAGTATATCCCCTTATCACCCGGCGTCAAATCCTAGTGAAAAATACGTATCCACTATAAAAAATTCATTAAGAATATATTTCGGAAAGAAACAAAGCTCATGGGATAAAGGATTGTGGGAAATTGAATTTTCTGTCAATAATGCCATCCATGAGGATACGAAATGTAGTCCTATGGATTTAGTATTTAATTATAATGTTTGTAATCCACTGGATATAAAGTGGAAAATAAGTATGTTGGACTTGAATCCTAGGGATCCAGAGTTATGGAATCGAGCTTTAAATAACATGGAAAGAGCATGGCAACGTAAAAAGAAAATATACAATCAACGCCGGCTAGATAATGATTATAATGTGGGTGACAAGGTGTTAATTAAATCACAGGTATTATCATCAATGAAAGATAAAAGAACAAAATCTTTGTGTGCGAAATGGTGTGGACCATTTGAGATCGAATGTTTTCTGGGTAGGAATACCATAAGAGTTGTTAATGTAGACAATCCTAGAGATATCCGTAAGAGTCATGTTAGTTTGACGAAAAAGTATAGAGAAAGGAGAGGAAATGCATCATAAATATTAAATGTATTAAGCATATTTCTGTACTTGATTCCCAACTGAAGTTAAAAAAAAAAAAAAAAAAAAAAAAGTTGAAATAATTAATCTAGTCAGAATTATAAAAAAAAAAATCTTAACAAACCATCTAGTCAGAAACTTTATTTAAGTAGAGATAATATATTAAATTGTTTTTAAAATATTTTAATGTGTTTCTAATATATGTTTTTGTTAGTGTTCCAGATCTGGATGTCTTGTATCTATGTCCCAAAAATGTTTGTAAAAAAAATGTATTTGTCCAAATTCCGGCATGGAAAATTTTATGGAATATATGTAACGAAGCTCAACCAGATGTAACGACGCTCAAGATTGATTGGAATAATGATGGTGCTATGTTTGATAAGTATAATGAATATTGTTATTATTACTGAAATTAATTTCAAATTAGAGAGTATGATTACCTCCTGAAAAGATATATATATAGAAACATATTGAGAATGAATTTTTGTAAAACTTTATGAATAGATAGAGACTATTAGTAATAACTAATACTTACTAACTAACTAGAGTAGTTGGGGTTAATAGAATGTTAGATGGTGTGATTGAATTTATGGGGGAAATTTTTTTTCTTTAGTTCAGTTATTTTTTCGTTTGGTAAGTAGTGATTAGAGTGAGAGTGATGGTTGGTTAGAATCAGTAGTTTATTAATTAGCTGGTAGAAGTTAATAGTAATAGATACCTAGAAAGATTAACAGAATCTATCTATTCATAATTAAATTTAGAATATGAATACTTTAAAATTATGGTTTAAAATATAAATAAAAAGTTGTGCCAACTTTTTATAGCCGGGAGGGCGATATTTGTTACGTGTGATGAGATCACATTATTAAAAAAAAAAAAAAAAAAAGTTATGTCAATGATATCCTAGAAGGTTAGGCTTTCAGTACCTACACTTCAGGGTACTAGAGCGCCTCTAGCGGAAATCTTTGAAACACATACGTTCGAATGAGCTGTAGGAAGTTTGAACAGCCATTCGAAACGATATGTCGAACTGGGCAAGGTTTATCTCTGCTTAAAGTGAATCTTTAACGGTTTTTCAAGAAAGTGGTATAGTTGAATAATTATCGTGATATAAATTTCAAGAATTTTGTGAATTTGTTAAAAGCTACCAAAAAATCAACCAATTATATTTGTGAAAGTTCTATTTTCTATACCGAAATATCAATAATTGGTGTGATAATATGAAAAGCGTGTTAATAGAGGTTATTCGAAATAGTCCTCCTGAAGGTTTTTGATGGTTGTTCAAAGCATATTTAATTGGGTGAGTGTTAAAACTTGATTATTTAATATACTCTATATATATATATTGTTAAAATTTTCCAGCAGATCAAATATTGAATTCATATTGGAATTATAAGGATTAGGAGGTGTTATATTTATTATATATATTAGATTTATTACCGAAAGTTGTATTCTAGTTGTGCAGATTTCATATTTACCAGTCAACTCATATATATTTTTTTTGGATTTTCAATTTTGCTTATAAAGTGTTGATATTTAATTATAGATTATTCTGTATTGCATATTTAAATTTTTCATGAATTTTGTTATAAAAGTTATCAAGCTAGAAAATCAGTTACTTTTACTTATCCAAATTACCTTAGTATTTCATTTAATATTTTTTAATTTATGAAGATAATAGCATTTACTGGTAATATTTAAGCTAGTTCTAGACTGAAATTCACTCTAAATATAGAAGAACTCCCGATAATTCTGCATGGATATTTTTAAATGCTTACTTGTAAAATATAGCAATTATACATATAAAGTACGAATCCCGCATTCTAATAATTGTCCTGGTTATTACAACCAGCGGCCCAGGACGGAGCACATAGTGGCACGTTACAATATGCTATATCCAACAGAGAGAGAGAGATGGGGAGAAAAGGTATAGAGGCCTATATATCACCATTACCCTCAGCAGTCACCACGTTTTCTTTGTCTTCTGTGGTTAGCTATATTTTCTCAAATAGGAACATTTTTTATTTATTTTTTTTAATCTTCAAATACTTCATCTTCTGGTTACTTAGTGTAAAGGGTCTTAAATTGATATATTTTAAGACATGAAAAGATGACAGATAGATTCCAAAGAACGTGATTACAAGTTGATCACTTGAATGGTTACCTAGTTATGGTCTGACAATGAGAGAAATATGTCCCAATGGTCAATTTTTTTTTTTTTTTTTTTTTTTTTTAAGCAACAGGCAGAAGCAGTTCTGATAAGTTATTAAAATTGTCTATTTCTCTTCATACTCTTAGCAATTATAACGCTTGTGAGTGGGCACGGTGGCTCAGTGGTAGAGCCCTTACTTCTTGTGCGTGGGATCCCTAGTTCGAGCCCCGACCAAGTAAGTTTGTGGTGGACAACATCGTGCGTGTGGGTTTTCTCGGGGTACTGTTGTTTCCTCCCAGTTTCTCATACCATCAATTCTTCCATTATCATTCACTTGCTTTAATCATAGTCTCTCTCAGCCTAAAGGGGATAATTGTGAAAGAAAGGCATAACGCTTGTGTATATCAATGGTAGTGTTTTCTATACACATTCAATAAATCCAGTCTTTTATCCGGTCATATCATGGAGGAAAATTCCTCCGTAGTTCTAGGGTTCACTCTAAATTTTTGAAAAATATAGGTGTAGCATGTAGGGTGATCTTCCTTTAGAACTTCATATTCCTTACTCCGAAATCGACAGGACTATAAATCCGTTAGGTTAAAAAAAAAAAAAAAAAAAAAAAAAAAAAAGTGATTGCAAAACTTACAGAACAATTTATAGTTATATTCAAGCTCATTTAGGTAGTTCCGTACCTATCTTTTGAACCTCCAACACACGAAAATTGAAAACATTTCAATTGATACAGTACAATTTTAGGACAGTTTAAAACAAATGGGACAAATATGTCTGGTTTGATCCTGAAAGGGGTTAACTAAAATATTGTCCCAAAAACGTAAGAAGTATCACTCAATTAGATCAGATGGAGCTGAAATCAGTCTCTCTCTCTCTCTCTCTTTTTCTTTTTTTTAATGAACAAGTACTTCATGGCTTCGATTTTAGCGATATCTTCCTCAAGTCTCGTTAAACGTCTCTTGCCTTGACAAAAAGTATGTAAATTAAATATTTCTCAAATTAAAATATGATTCATAGATATTATAATTATGACAACATTTACTTTACTCAAATTAAGGGAGATTTAAATTGATTTGAAAAAAAAAATCAATACAAACCAAACTATTACAATTCCACTTAATTTCAAAGAGAAAAATGCTTCCCCACATATAAAAAGATGGTGCATGAATTCTGCTAAAGACAGTGAAGAAAACCATACAAAACGTACAGTCTTATTGAAAGAAAACCTGGCCACCCATTGGAATTTAACTGAGCAAAAGATGAACTTCCTTTGGCCAATCGAGATTTTCATATTAAGTGTAGGAGGTTGAGGTTCCTACGTAAAGTTGCCGAAAGATAGTCTTCTAAAGCACAGAGAGTGCCTAAGATTTTATTTCAACAGGACTGTATATTTATGCATGAATAAGGGCTTCCGTTTATAATTTGGTTTACGTATATCTAAATATTTTCGCCTAGATGTTTCTGCAACCCGTAATTCTTTAAGTGTGTTGAGGGTTGCATATTAACAAGCAAAAGAATGCGTATGAATGAATGGAATATGGATATCCACCGTTAAAGTGACAGTAATCTTTGAAAAATGTTAACGAATTGACTACATTAATGAATCTCAACGGAGATAATCTCTGTAGCTGCTTTATTGCACAAAAACAGAATTCAAAATTCGCTTTAGTTTAAGAATTATCATGTGGAGCAACTAACGTTTACAAACAATACAATCTTGATTTGATTTGATTTTAGTTTAGCGTCCCTTTCAGCATCGAGGTTATATGAAACATGGATCTACTGATTAACATAGGATCTGAACCACATGAGCTCCCGCCCGGAATCAAACCCGAGTCTCTCACGCCAAAGGCGCGTAGTCTACATTAACTGCTTAGCCATGTGATGAATATAATATTAATAATACATTTCTACGCATGTTCAACTAATAATTCTTATTTAGAGACAAACTAAATTATACATCAGTTTTACAGTAAATGGCGACGCGTGCCTATGAACAAGATAATGCATAACATATATTTAGTACGACCACTTTTTAAGTGTGTCAAAAAAGAAATAAAGAAAACAAAAAACTACAGTAATCAATAAGAAACGCACGTAAAGAGACCACGTCTGGGTACCGTTTATTTTAGGTACATAACACATACGACATTTTAAGAGAAAACGAGTGTAATTAAGTCCAAAAAAGAGTCAGTACAGCGACTTTTAAAATTGATATTTTTAAAAAAATATAGTTCTCAGTGCTGAATAATAAATAAATAAATAAATAAATAAAACGAAACTAAATCAGTAAATTTTCCTAATTAATAAGCATAGAGGTTTGTTAGCATTACTGAGTAGTTTTTTTCTTTATTTTAAATTTATTATTAAAACACAAAAAAACAAGTTTTGGCAGGGTACAAGAATGGCTACATGAACAAGTCATCACTACTGGAAAGATAGATTCTTTGCCAAGTAGTCCACCAACAAGAAGGAAGAAGAAGAAAAAAGAAATATGCTGGAAGTGTTTTATGCATTACGACAAAGCGGATGGACATTTGCAATGGTGATTTTGAACAACTCTCATGAATAAAACTAACTGGAAAAAACAATGCCTAAATTCAATAACCTACTAAACTAACTGCGAGCGTGTGTGTGTGTGTGTTTTTTTTCAAACCTTCCGTTAGCTCCATCAGAAATTTAACGCCTTCGTTTTGTTTAATTCTCAAAATACGTATGAATCTCCCTAAACAATATGTCCGTTACATTAATTAATGGTATTAATCACGCATCAAGTGATTATACGAATATGTAAAAAGTATAGAACAATAGTTAGAAATTAATGGTGAACTGAGCCACCAAAGGTTCTTCATAAGCTTCCTGCTTCCGCCTAATTGGTAATGGACAAGGTCTAATGATTTCATTTACATCTATTTGACTCTGTTTCTATTTTGTGGTTTCGTGAATGCTTGATATTTTGTGACCGATTCCTTTGATGTTACATCCGGAAGGTACTTACTGTATATGGCTCAGTGGGCCCGTGATGAAATGGACAAAGTTCATGGTTTTGTCCTTCCAGATGAACCCGGGAGAGAGGAGACATCCTATAGATATGGTCACACAACCCAAACGCAGAACGGTTTCTTTGTCACTGGTGTGTATCAATGCTGTTAAATTTATTCGAGTAAGTTTTCTGCTGTAATACCCAAATATTAGTTTACAACAGTTGAACATTACTCGTTATCCGAATGATTCTTCCAATAATTAGTCGCTGCTTGAATAATTAGCAGTTATCCGAATAATTCTTCCATAGTTATCCGAATAATTCTGTGGCCACAAGGCAAAGCTGATGTCACATTTAGCCAAAAAAAAAAAAGTATATCAATTGCTTTTCAATGTTATTCCCCATCTTGACGCAATATGTCATATATTAATGTGATTTCTTTCTTAGACATCGATACAATTTATCAATAATTTTAAGACTATTTAACCGCATTTTGCATCAAGATGCGAAACCAGTTGCTATGCAAATTATTATTTTTTGCTAAATGTGACATATCAGGTTTTGCTTTGCGTCCACATTTAAATAGCTAATCGTTATCCGAATAATTGTTCGAATGATTACTAGTTATTCAAATAATTGTTCGAATGATTACTAGTTATTTGAATAATTGTTCGAATGATTACTAGTTATTCAAATAATTGTTCGAATGATTACTAGTTATTCAAATAATTGTTCGAATGATTACTAGTTATTCAAATAATTGTTCGAATGATTACTAGTTATTCGAATAATTGTTCGAATGATGACTAGTTATTTGAATAATTGTTCGAATGATTACTAGTTATTCGAACAATTGTTCGAATGATTACTAGTTATTCTAATAATTGTTCGAATGATTACTAGTTATCCGAATAATTGTTCGAATGATTACTAGTTATTCGAACAATTGTTCGAATGATTACTAGTTATTCTAATAATTGTTCGAATGATTACTAGTTATTCGAACAATTGTTCGAATGATTACTAGTTATTCTAATAATTGTTCGAATGATTACTAGTTATTCTAATAATTGTTCGAATGATTACTAGTTATTCTAATAATTGTTCGAATGATTACTAGTTATTCTAATAATTGTTCGAATGATTACTAGTTATTCTAATAATTGTTCGAATGATTACTAGTTATTCGAACAATTGTTCGAATGATTACTAGTTATCCGAATAATTGTTCGAATGATTACTAGTTATCCGAATAATTGTTCGAATGATTACTAGTTATCCGAATAATTGTTCGAATGATTAGTAGTTATTCGAATAATTGTTCGAATGATTACTAGTTATCCGAATAATTGTTCGAATGATTACTAGTTATTCTAATAATTGTTCGAATGATTACTAGTTATTCGAATAATTGTTCGAATGATTACTAGTTATTCTAATAATTGTTCGAATGATTACTAGTTATTCGAACAATTGTTCGAATGATTACTAGTTATTCTAATAATTGTTCGAATGATTACTAGTTATTCTAATAATTGTTCGAATGATTACTAGTTATTCTAATAATTGTTCGAATGATTACTAGTTATTCTAATAATTGTTCGAATGATTACTAGTTATTCGAACAATTGTTCGAATGATTACTAGTTATTCTAATAATTGTTCGAATGATTACTAGTTATTCTAATAATTGTTCGAATGATTACTAGTTATTCTAATAATTGTTCGAATGATTACTAGTTATTCTAATAATTGTTCGAATGATTACTAGTTATTCTAATAATTGTTCGAATGATTACTAGTTATTCTAATAATTGTTCGAATGATTACTCGTTATTCTAATAATTGTTCGAATGATTACTAGTTATCCGAATAATTGTTCGAATGATTACTAGTTATTCTAATAATTGTTCGAATGATTACTAGTTATCCGAATAATTGTTCGAATGATTACTAGTTATCCGAATAATTGTTCGAATGATTACTAGTTATCCGAATAATTGTTCGAATGATTACTAGTTATTCTAATAATTGTTCGAATGATTACTAGTTATTCTAATAATTGTTCGAATGATTACTAGTTATTCTAATAACTGTTCGAATGATTACTAGTTATTCTAATAACTGTTCGAATGATTACTAGTTATTCTAATAATTGTTCGAACGATTACTAGTTATTCTAATAATTGTTCAAATAATCTGTCATCCGAGTAACTGTTCGAATAATTAGTCGTTATCGGAATAATTCTTCCAATAATTAGTCGCTGTCGGATTAACTGTTCAAATAATTGGGAAATGTAATGAAAAGTTACGTAGTGTCGTACCATTTATGTTTTAGTAACTTTAATATTTACTCTTGTTCAGAATGTTACAAATAAATTGAATTTTTGAACTATTAAAAATTACAAGACAAATAATAAAGAGGTCCTTTTATTGATTCTTTTTTTATTATGAGAAAGTTATTTTCTTGCTTTTTTTGTCACCAGAGGCTTCTATAACTTTGTCGAAGTTTAAACTCTTGCTAATTTGAGATTCAGTGAACAAAATTGCCAAATTAGTCAAACGTTCTTGCTGAATTGATGATCTCAATTAAGTTTTTTGATCAGTTTCACCTTATAAAAGAAAAAAAAATCTCCTTCAGTTGTTACAGTCAGTGAAATTGTAACTAAAATTGTTCGTTATGTGTGTTGTGTGTATTTGACAAACCAAAAGTAGATTAGATTCTAGCGCGGGGACCCCTTTGGCACAGGACCTGATTGGAAGCAATTGGTCCAATGGACATGAGGCTTGGCTCTGAAGCCACAGACCTATCTTTGGAGCAAACTAAGGGCATTATTTGGAGCTTTAAGGAGCATTAGATACAGTATAAGCGTTCCAGCACTGAGCCACCTCGTAACTTTAAATAAAATAGTCAAGTCTTAGTAAAATAGTGTACAGAACACAAACTAGCCTATATATTAATTGATTACTAATACTTATTATAGAAATTACTTTTTTACTGAGCCTGGCAACCATGGTGCTAGAACTATAATCCCACCTATAATACAACAATTGCATAACAAAACAACGGAAGCACTGGCTACCTGTAATGAGTCAGTTCCGGGACAAACATCTACAGTGAAGGATGTTTCGCATGACCAAGCATTTAAGGTGCGTCACGAGGGCATTGTAGAGCAAAATCCATCTTTCAAATCACTGCCACTATCTGTGTGGTATTTAACGACATTTAATTAAATCAATTAATATTTTCTGAATTGATGAAAGAAAAGAAATCAATTCATTGCAAAGAGCGATTTTGGGATTGAAGTACTTCATTATTTGTACGAGTTACTTGTTCACATTTAAAAATATCTCTTAAGTAACCCTGAGAAAATAAAATATTTATAATTAAAAAAAACGCTTAGTGATTGGCACTCACGGTCATATATAGTAATAGTTCCACGTGCTACGGCCGATATAAGTATCGCTGGGTATCTGCTTACCGTCTGTCTCTGAACAAATGCAGGGGCATCATTTGGAGCTCTAGGGGATAATTGCATTCATTCCTCCCAAGTAAAACCTGAAATGACGTTGCTGGAGCAAACGAATCTATTAATTACTGCCCAAAACTTGAGAGTTTTGCTAAGTAGCCATTATGTATTCTTAATACTTCAACCCTTCCCTCCGTAGCTCAAATAATACTCACACATATTATTAAACTGTACGGCAGGAAGAAAACTACTCACCACTTAAATTAATTTAGCAAATTCAAGTATTTCACACACACACACACACTTGTAATTCTCGTGTCTTCTACAATAAATAGGAATATACACGGTGGGTTAAAAAAAATTGGTATTAAAAGCTGTTGTAAATCCTATAATATTGATTCTTATGTATTAGAAAAACATACCAATGTCCTTCGTTACATAAGAAAACAAAGGTGCCTTCACTTCAAAACGGCCAGGGATACGATTGATATTGTTCTGTTGGAAGCTAATTGGGATACTGACAATAACTTCTTTAATCTATATTTTCAATTCCTCCACACTTTTAGATTTCTTGCTTAGTGTAGTCCCATAAGAAAAAAAAAAAATACACGGAGCGAGATTTGGACTTCTTGCTGGCCATTCGTGAGGTTCAAGACGTCCAAGAAAACGTCCAGGAAGATTGCTTACACCGATAAGAGGTTCGCCATGTTTGTTTACATTGCGTGTGCTGCTTCCAGCGGTCAATGATTGAACTAAGTGAAGCAAGCAATGTGAAATTTTAATAAATACCTATATTATATTAAGCCATTGTTTTCAACATGAAATCTGTAATATAATTTCCATAGATTATTAAAAAAATATCAAGTCATTTTTTATTTAAGCGGTACATTACACCAAGATTTTTTTTTTTACGGCTTTGTATAATTCACAACATATCGGTCATTTTTGATGGAAAAAAAACATGTAACAGCAGTAGGCTAATAAGGAAAACGAAAACTTTTATATAATATTACTAATGGACTTTTAAAAAAACTTAAAAAGCACAACATAATTAAAAAAGCTCTAAAAAGAGAGAAATGATTAATGCTTTCTAGTGCTTTTTCACGTCGGAGAAGTTTGATTTAGCTTTCCAGTTTTTCGTTACATAAATAAAGTACAGTAGTTTAAGAACATACATTGCTAATTATAACATGATACGTATACTAGCTTAGAAATAAAAGAAAACTTTATTAGTTTTTGAAGCTAAATGTACTGTATGTACTAGTAGTGATGGCCAAAAAATAAATCATTATTCGAGTTCCAGATTTGGAATCTGGATGCAAACCTGAAAACTTGTATTATTTTTGTCATATCTATATTCAGTTATTGCCTTAGTAAAATGATACAATACAAGTTACTTGGCTGGAGGTTTTGAGGAGGGAGGGATCCTTTGGAAGCCTTGACTGTCCGAAAATTCTAGACTGCGCGGGAGGAACAGTATAAGTCAAAGAACACAGGTTTTGAGGAGGCGATTTTTTATTTTACCAAGGATAAATATGAATCACTTATATTAAACAGTACCAAAACGCGATTATTCAACTCACGTTTAGAATGGACTTATACCAAGTTAACCAGAGATGGAGCATGACACACAGATCTCCAATTTTGACTTATCTCATTTTGGCCAACTTCTGACATACTGTTTCTCTCGCGCACTCTAGAATTGATTTTAACTAATTTTTAAAATTTTCATGACTTTTGCAATCTAAAATTTGGCTATACATTCTATGACACTGCGTAACACATCGGTTGGGAACCACTGCTATTGAGGACAAGCGTATAAATGATCCTAACAACATCGACAATACGATGCATTTCCACGTAACACCTCCAGATCAGAAACCTAATGCGGCGAGAAAGGTGATTATTCCCTAATGCTGTCAGTAACTGTGTGCGTACCGGTTGTATGTTGTCTATTAATAAGCCGACGAGCCGCTTGACGAAACATGCTAACAACTTTCATTACCACTTTATAGTGCTAGTTACGTTCGATTAAGTCTTCAACAAACACCTTCTATACGCACTAGATACAAATATGTACAAAAGCCAAAGCACTCTGATGTGGATACTGCAATCTTCTTACACCTACCTGCAAAACCATAACACCTAGTACATGTAAATTTATGGGTCGTTAATTGGATATAGCTTCCGTTTAATGACTTACACGCTATATATATAAACTGAACTATCCTAGAAAGGCAGTATAAATGAAAAGACGGAAGAAATAACGTATTCAGGTGGGCTGTCCTCAATACATCACTTGCTATTGCTCGTAAATACTACTTTCATATATAATTTTACTTCTCGCATCATGCAAGATACAACATGAGAAAAAGAACAGGGTCTGAAAATAACATCGGAAGTTCACATACACACACATACCGTCTTCTTTCATCTTATTTTTCCCCCTTTCCCGTTCGCTGTTGCCAATTCCCAGATCTGCATTGACTGCGGCAGGTGGTCATAATATGTCTGTCGTTCGTGGGATATCTTTTTTTGGAAGAACTACTCACGGAATACTTCCGGGACATAATTCAAAATGTAGCTGCACAGATGGTTATGTAGATCGTATTTCGTTACGCCATTTCAACATATTATTCCACTTGAGCATGAAATTTCACTATCATTTTGTTCACATATATATTTTTCTGCTTTAGAGCCAGATTTTTAGTACTGCAATCCTTGGGACTCTTCGATAGGATCACACAACACAAAGACTTCAAAGTACTGCTCTCAAGTGCATTTTTTTAAAAAAATCCACTATTTGTTATTAGAATAAATGTAAAAGTAGTATTTGTCACGAGACGCGATTTGGGACAGTCTCGCCTTGAAAAGTGTTTATTTTTTATTTTTTATTTTTTATGGGAGAACTCTTTCGAGTCTCGTATCTCATCTCATCTCGTATCTCGTCTTGTCTCGTCCCGTAGGTACCCACTAATTATCGGTATGTGTGTGTCATTGTTAGGAATGTAGGTCTCACTTGTCGAAAAACACAAATAACAACATAATACGATACTTAACAGAGTATTGTATTGATTTTCTTGAAAACTATACACGGAACTTTACCTAAGAAAGCATGTTATTTGGTTCACCTATATGTAATCTATTAAAATATATATTTTTTATATATATAGTGTCTCAAAAGTCCCCTGGCATAGGGTAACTCTGTTATTATCAGAGCTACAACAAAACGTAAGGGGGGGAAACCGCCTCCAAATATGATTTTTTCAATCTAAAGTGAAGGATTTTTTTTTTTTTAAATCGGACTAGTCGTTTGCGCTGTACACTCTTTATGCGTCCAATGTTAAATGAAAATGCAACGTTGCCATTTACCTGGACCTTAACATAAGTGAATGAAGTTACTGTTTGAAATGAGGATTGGCCATCGACACGTTAGCGTGAAATATAGTAAATTCACTCACTTATGTTGTAGGTCCAGGTAAATGGCAACGTTGCATTTTCATTTAACATTGCGCGCGTAAGGAATATACAGCCCAAACGGCTAATACGATTTTAAAAATAAATTCTTTCACTTTAGATTGAAAACATTATACTTGGAGACGGTTTCCCTTCTTACGTTTTGTTGTAAGTTACCCTATGCCAGAGAACTTTTGAGACATCCTGTATATAGTCTAATCTTAGAACAATATTACAGTTGAACGAAAATTGAAGTTCAATTATAATTCTGTGTTCATATCTCTTTATATATCACCTTAATAGCGTAATAATAATAATAATAATAATAAACAAGCAAACAATTTTGCGTAACAACCCTTCTTGTGGACCTGAGTCACTCCAACGCCATCAGTAAGCGCCCAGCTGAATGAACTACGTCTAACCTAGCGACAAACAGGTACTCAGTGCGATGCGTCGTGCTGTCTCTAACAGGAGTATTAAGAGCTTTCTACATCTAACGGCCGTCACGTCTTTTATGCATGTGACTCCCAAATTTGCCTCACGACGCAGTTTCGACACCGAAAATGGGGAAGTACAGGCTGAAAATCCAAGCTTTAGCGATTTTGGAAAGCGATTATAAACGTAACACAGCCATACCAAAAAAAAAAAAAAAAAAAAAAGTTCTTTGCAGCGGACCCCAGAGTTTGAATTCGATGTATTTTGTTACACGGAATCCAAATTTCGGAACTCCAGAACGACTAACCATGTTAATTTTGTTTTACGGTCAAAAAACGTGTTTTCTCCCTGTTCTAAATCGATAAAGTATTTCGCCCATAAAAAAAATTGACACAATCGATGATCGTCCTGGGGTTTTGAAATTTGGATTCTGTGTAACAAAATACATCGAATAAACACCCTGGGGTCCGATGCCTCAGAACTTTTATTTTTATTGTGTGGGTGTGTAATTATTCGTTTATCGGACTTTTTTTTGTTGTTGTTGTTTTGTGTTTGAAAATTACTGGACTAAATATTTCTTTCGAATTTTCAAACTATTATTATTACGACTACTTTTTATTATTATTATTATTCAAAATCGAAATCATTAAAATTTTAAGAACATTAAAATTTTCGCGTTCAAGCATTTTTGTATCTTTATCGATAATAAAAAGTACAATATTTTACATAAATATATTTGTACTGTTATTTTCTAATATTGGTGAATGAAATTTCTTAAGTGCTCTTAAGAACTTCAGTAGTAACAGACAAAGCTCTACACAGCAGAGGACTTGCCGCCGCTGTGTATATTTTATTACGTGTCTCTGTGATCTTTTGCGCTGGCGCCATTACTGTCTGACCGTAGTGCGAGTTCCCTTTATACTTTTACCGCTTGCTATATATATTTTATTACGTATGTGATTTTTTGCTGTAGCCATTATTGTTGGAATTAATTGCGACTTCCTTTTATACTTTTACAGCTTGTTTGTATAGCTTATTACGTATGTGTGATTTTTCCGCTGGCGCCATTACTGTCTGACCGTAGTGCGAGTTCCCTTTATACTTTTACCGCTCGCTTTGTATATTTTATTACGTATGTGTGATTTTTCCGCTGGCGCCCTTACTGTTTGGTTTTGCTTTGACTTCCCTTTATACTTTTACCGCTTGCTTTTTATATTTTATTACGTATGTGTAACCTTTGCGCTGGCGCCATTACTGTTGTGAGTTTTGCACACCTGATTTGTATATTTGCTGCTTGGTAGCCGTGGACGCTAATGGTGTTTTCATTTATAGATACCGGCACACTTTGTATATATATTTATTATTGTGACCTAAGTAAGAAGAGAAAGTTTACTTACCTTTGATGACACGGCTGCTATTTTGCTGGCTATTTCTTGGTTGTTTGTTGTTGCAGTTGTATATAATTTATGTACATATTCTAGTGTTATTTGTAACGAGAATAATTACACTGATTTTTCCATAAATAGGTAAATTTTCCTTTTAGGGATGTTTTGTAGTGTTGCAGCGAAAACTAATTAGATTGTTGTTGACTTTAGTTTAGCGTTTCTTTTAGCAGCGAGGTTATATGAGACGTGGACATACTGATTAACGTGGAATCCGAACCACATGAGCTTCCGCCGGGAATAGAACCCGGGTTGACCACGCCAAAGTTGCGTACGTTAACCGATTAGCCAGGGAGGAGCTCTACAGTGATTAGACTACGTATAGTTACCTATAATATAATTTTTACGTAATGAGACCAAGCCCTAATTATGAATTATACTTTAATTTTTACTAGATTAATTATGAATTTACCTTGAACATTCTTTTATTTATATAATTGGAAATGATCAATATTAATTAACCTATAATACTTATTATATGTATATACTTACGTATGAAGAATTGAGCGTTGACGATTGTGGTTTTGATGGACGGATTTGTTTTTCCAATATGGCGGCGTTGCGTGATTGTTGAACAGAGGTTCCTCCATAGTAGGACTCTGAAATGCGAATGCGCGCGTTTTGCTTGCATTGTCGTATAGATTGATGGTAATTAAAATTGTGAAGAATTTGGCTGGGCGAAGTTGCATAGTTTAACATATTATTGCATTATGTGATTAATTTATATTATTTTTTGTTTTAGCATGTACTTAATTATTATAAAATTGAAATAATAATAATAGATAACGAGACATTTTGATAAAGAAAGCGGAACCCCACAGTACTACGATATGTGCAACTGTGCTACCATCTATTGGCAATAATTACAACTTTATTTAACAGCCACGTTATATGGGAGACTGATACAGAATGAAGGGGGAGACTTAAGGTGAATTACATGAGATTTAGATGTACAAGAAAGAGAAGAGAATAAAATAAATAGAGAAAGCTATTATTGTTTATTGAATTGAAGCACCATTTAAGCGTAATATATTAGTTTGTAATGAGGTTATTAAATTGGGTTTAACTGGATACGTATGCACTTTGTAGGGTTGTTTATTATTTATTTAGGATTTTTATTTAATAATATGGTTTGTAGAAGTATATTGAATTGCTATAAAATAGAACAAACTTATATTTTATTTGTATAGATGTATTTAAGATTATATTCGGGTGCAGTTTTAGTATTGGTTTGCGTTAACGTAGTGAATGTGCGGAACGGCACACGATGGATTTGGAATGGGTGGAGTATTACAATTTACACGTTGCTTGGGAATTGTTTAGTATTGGTTTGCATTGATGAATGTTGCACATATTGAGGAAATGCTGAAGATTGTATTTATGCTAATTGGCACTACGATTTCCATTTGAAAGAATTAAATAAATAATAGCTTGAAAATATTTTAAATTGGATTACGGTATGGAGCATAATATTTAAGTATATTGTATTTACTGCGAACTAGAGTATTTATGTAGCTGCTATTATAGAATTAACAAGTACCAGAGATAATTATATTGTTTTTATTTACCATGTATTGAATTATAAGAATATATATTCCTTATAATATTTGATAACAGTTGGGAAGCTTTATATGGTGATTGATTTTTTACGTGTGGAACTGATTTAATTTGAAGCAACAGCAAATACATTTGACAGATAATTGACGTATTTGCAACTATTGAAATGGGTATAAAATGCTTTATGTATGTAAAAATATTTAATATTTTTGTTTGTAAAGTATGAGGCAATTTTAACTGCTAATGTATAACATTACAGATAGGGTTTTAAGCTATTTTAGAATGAGCTTAGGAGATAACAAAATTATTATGGAATGAGACTAGCATGATGCATAGGGAAGATGACATGTGGAATGTTTGGGAAAGTTTTATTATTTTAGGAAATAATATATTAATGAATACAACGGGTAATATTTTTAAGAGAAACCCATATTTTAGTATTGGTGTACTATTGAAAGCATGAATCAACAATTTTGAAGGCATAAGACATAGGCAAAGACTTGTATTTACTGGTGTTATTGTTTTACGTTTACCGGAGAGGATGTTGCTCCCATTATGTTAAAACAGTTTTGAATAGATTTGAATTATTGGAATATAGTATTTTTTATACTTAGGACTTATTTATAAATACAACTTACGAAATTAGAATATTATCGATTGAATTATTTACAATGTATATAATTATTTATATTTTAATGTTATTGACTAGTTATTTAAAATTTAGACGAATTGTACTTTTAGTGCTGGAATGGTATATTTATATTGGTATAGATTATGTACTAATACGGAACACATTGATTAGCATACAACTCTGCAGATTATATATTTGCGTAGACGAAATTATGAAAACTGTTGATTTTTAGTATTTAACGCACTTACACGAAAATAATTGTACAATTAGAAATTGTTGAAAGTTTTGAATGGGCAATTATGTATATGCGTGGTGTAGTACAAGTATTTGGGATATACGTATTGTATTGTGTTATCAACTATTGATACAAATAGGCTGAAGGATTTACGTAGTATTTGCGTTTGCGACAATATAAAATGTTATGAGAATGACATGATACCACGTGATTGTCAGACTTGCATTATATAGTAATTAGATTTATGTTTTATTAAGATATAGAGGTACATATTACGCATTAATATAGACACAGATTGATTTATTTTATTTTAGGCATGAAAGAGAAACTCCATATATTGGCGTTGACTGTGGAAAAACAGAGACGTGTGTACATTACAATTTTCCATTAGTATCTGAAAAGTTACACAGAATATAAACCTTCATCCAGCCTATGAGGTGGGTGCTCTTTGACTTGGCTATGGAGGCGATGCAATTTATGCTTAGAGCAGTTAAAATATGGGATTATATATGGGAACTTATATGCGAAAATTTGGTAGACAGAACATTTTTTGTCATTTATTTAAAAAACTATTGTATAGTTACAAGAGAATTTTGAATCGATTTTAATTTATTTAGGAACTACCATATACAATATTATAATTATTTACGGTGAATGCGGTAGCAACACATGATTGCATGAAAATATGTGGAGCCATCTATTGTATAAATTGGAAAACACAATTATGACTGTACTCGATAGAGGCACACGATGATGAATTACACACTTGTAACATTTCTGATAACTACATAAAATGTTATGAGAACGAGATGATACCACACGAATGTCAGACCTGCATTATATACTAACTAGATTTGTTTTATTAAGATATAGGTGTACATATTATGCGTTAATACAGACACACAATGAATTATTTTATTTGTGCATGAAAGAGAGATACCACATATATGCGTTGACTGTGGAAATGCAGAAGCATGTGAACATTGCAACCTAGCATTGTTATGTGAACTAATACACAAAATATAAACTTTAATGTAGTTTATTGTAATATTTATCAAGAGTTTCATTCCCATCCAATGGATGGTAGGACCGTAGAAGGCAATACCTTTTTTTTTGTGGCCAGAATTCTAGTTTATATTTATGACACTTAAAATATGAGAGTATATATATGAGAACGTATATGCGAAAAAATTTGTAGACAGAACTTTTTTACTTATTTAAGAATGCTGTGTAGTTACAATAGAGAATTTTGAACCCGATTTTTAATTTATTTAGGAACTACCATATACAATATTATAATTATTTACGGTGAATGCGGTAGCAATAACAGATTGCGTGAAAATATGTGGAGCCATCTATTGCATAATATGGAAAACACGATTATGGGTGTATTTGATAGAACTACCCGGTGATGAATTACACACTTGTAATATGTGTGATAACTACATAAAATGTTATGAGAACGAGATGATACCACACGAATGTCAGATTTGCATTATATACTAACTAGATTTGTTTATTAAGATATAGGTGTACATATTATGCGTTAATACAGACACACAACGAATTATTTATTTTGGCATGAAAGAGAGATACCACATATATGCGGTGGTTGTGGAAATGCAGAAGGATGTGAACATTGCAACCTAGCATTGTTATGTGAACAAATACACAAAATATAAACTTTTATTGGAACTTATACGTTTGTTGTTCGTTTGTTTGTTTATAGCTAGTTATATTGACTTGTACCATTTTAGAGGGTTATGCAGTTTTTAGGGAAGAGTGATGTATAATTGGAGGATTTAAGGATTGTGTGATGTTTCATAGAAGTTTTTATTACATTATAATAATTGCTAAGGTTTTAAGGATCTTTCCAATCCTTAACATTTGCTAGGAAATTAACGAGGAAATTGCAGTTAGTGTAGTATTGTATAGAACTGGAAGAGTAGAAATATGGAAAGAATAATGAATATGTACTGATAAAGTATATTATACCTGTATATTGTGAATGATGAGCATGAGGGATGAGGCGAGGTGTGCTAGTATATTACAGCACAGAAGTGTTAGGCAGATGAAGTTTTTTTTTTTTTTGCCTAGGGGCTGCTTAAGCTTTAATGTAGATAATGGGAACCCTGGTAGTGGTAGATGGATTTAGTGTACAAATAATGGAAATATGAGTGGCAGATGATCATGAACTTGATAATTTGGGAGACCCTACTGGTCAAAGGGCTCAGGAGGTAGATTGTAGCAATAGAGAGTATAGACCAATGATAGCGTTGGAGGATAATATTAACATGGAGAAGGATGGAGAGCTAAAAGGCACATAGTATTTTAAAGTAAGGGGTCGTGGGTTATAACGAGAGCATATGTATGCGAGACGCAAAGTTTTAAGATGAAAATGGAGTGTAGGAAACTGAATTTGGTTGCACAACTTTGCTGTAGGACTAATTAGTTTGACTCGATATGCAATGTGGAAAGCACATTGTTCCATCATTAATAAGTTTTTGTAAACTGTGTGGATGGTTTTAACTCATGCAGCATTTTCGTAAGTTAGCACAGGCCGTAAAAGACGCCTTGTATGTATTTAGAATTGTGTTTGCTTTCAGTATTCAGGACGTTTGCCGACACTTTTTTTTTTTTTTTAATAAGTTAACTTTATTGTATGCTTTTTTTTTGCGATTGTTTGAAGATGTTTTTAACTGAGATGTTTAGTGAATGTGACCATTAACTAAGTTACACTTGAATGTGCTTGGATGAGAGCTTGATTTAGTTTTAGGGAAAGGTAGTTAGGATTTTTTTTTTATGGATTTTTGATGTTTTACGGAGGAATGATGATGATAATTTGTGTTTTTGTGGTGTTGATTGCTAGTTTTTTATTTGCTGCACCACTGAAGAAAACTGTTAATTATTATCTGTAGAGCAATGTTGATGGATTGGATACTAGATTTTAACGCAAGAAAAGATAGTGTTGGTGGCATATTGAAAGACCTGAAGTTATCAGGAAGTGGATACATATTGGGAACATAGAGATCTGGTGACAGAGCAGATTTTTTGAGGTACTCAACAGTGAAGGAAAATAGGATGGGAGAAGCAGTTATATATTGAAATATATGACAGGCGGTTGATTTAAAAACTTGTATATCAGTTTTATATACAAGATAGGAAATTGAAGATGAATTATTGTGTATGCAATTGTGTGGTGTTTACTTTGTTAAATATTTTGAGTTAAATAATACAAGACATGTTGGTTTGATCTAATTATAATGTTGTGTAACCATGGTAGTTAAGACCGGTAGTTGATTGTTGATCGAATATCCTGGGTGAAATTTTGCTTGATGTATGGGATGTATTTTGTGTTGTTATGTATGCATACAGACGTCTTACTATAATACGTTATAGGGTTTTACTAAAAGCAAACGTTAATTGAATTGTACGGTAGGATGATAAGATGGTATGAGTTTTTTTCTTGGTCTGGAAACATTAACGTCTTAGAGGGTTTCCAGGTGACAGGAAAATATCCAGTGTGCAGAATGATAGTAAAAATTGTGGGTAACAAAGTAAGTAATATAAGAGGGCATAGTTTAATATGACGATAGTTTATTGAATTAAAGACAGGGGCACTATTCCTTTGTTACGAATAACTGTACGGATATTTGAACTATGAATGGTTTTGTTTGAGATTTATTTTTGCGGAAGAGTATGAAGGATATGAGGTTGTAATGAAACAGAAGATGAAATGAATGTGTTGGATGGATGTCTATATGAATATGTGGGACGGAGTGGTGTGAAGAAGTCTTGAAGGAAATTAGCAAAAGCAGCAGCTTTAAAAGAGTCTGTCTATATAGATAACGCATTATTTAATAATGGATATGGTGTTTTACTGCTTTTGCAAAGAGCATTGAAATGTTTTCAATACTTGTTAGGATGAGTGACCTCAGAGAGAGTATTACAGATTTTATACCAATACCATAGCTTGTAAGCACAGATATAATTTGATTAACCTTTGAACTTTTGGTGATGATGAAGTGTTTTTTATTTTTTTTTTTATTTTTTATACGCTGATATTTATGATAAAACTGTTGAGAGCGAGTGATAAATGTGAGATATTTTGCTGACAATGCTGGTCGATAAGTGGATAATGTAGTTACCGGTATGTAAAGTGAACTAGTTTTTGATTGAAGTTGTGATGATATGATTGTTATGATACAGTTTTTTTTTTTGATGTAGGAGCTTGCAAAGGGTTTATTGCTCCCGATAGATATGTTTTGTATTGTTTTCAGGTGAATTTATTAAAATGGTCTTTAGTTCTTTGAAATTTGTAGACTGAGACATATCTTGAGTACTATAATGTAATTTGATTGGAACATGATCACATCAATTTTTAATGGATTGAGAACATTAATATAGATTTGTGAAATGTGATTAGCAGAAGTAATGACAATATTTGGTATGTTTTGTGATATAAACCTATTGGGTTTTTGGAAGATTATGAATGATATCAGTTATGTGACTTGTGACAAAGGTTTGAAAACTAGACCCCCACCCCTATTAGTTTTAAATACTATTCTTTTATTCAAATTAGCTTGAATATTTCATCTTTACATCAGTTTACAACCGACAAAGTCACCCAGACCGTTTACTGCGCGTGCTTGAATTTCTATATATTCACATTGAAAGCAATAATTAGAAATCACTATGCCTGAACCCCAATAGCTCCTTTTGTATTTACTTGTCTTTTAATTAGCCTGTTGGATTTCAACGTATTAATAAATAATGCTTTTAAATCCATTTTTTAAAAAGTATACTTTTGGTTATTGTACATTTAAGACATGGTGGATTACTTCCTTTGTGACAACTTTTAGTAATGAGTGGTGCTATCTTATCTACAGAATACTCCACACTTGAAAAATTTATTACAGTTGTTATCATAAGACAATAGTTATTGAACTTTCGCTAAATATGTTTACAGATAAAGTATTGCGTACAATAAGGAGGAACAAATGCTATCGAAAACTCGTCAAATGTTAAGGATTCTTGTAGACAATCCATGTAGTAAGTTGTGAATATATGTTAAAACTGAAGCCTACATTATGTATTTGATCAGTGCTAAAAAATACCTGTGAATTTTCATTAGGTAGGCTATATGTTAAAAGCATAGGAAAGAAAAAACTAACACCAACTTTGCAATGGGAAAGGAGAATAAACTGTTTCACAAACTTCTTCTTCTTATGTCTGAAGTTTCATGAAAGTAAAATTTATTTATTTGTACAAGTAATCACCGATTTATTTCCTATTTATCTGTATTCTTTTTTCATGTCTATATGACATATATTCAAAGATCATTTACTTATTTAAACAGGTTTTTATGTCGATGCGCTAGGTTATATATTTCTATTGTATTGAATTAGATTCAATCTCCCAACATGACCCTCCTCCTCTTTGCTAACCGGATAGCGTCCCTGCTTTCGGGGTTGGCAGACTACAGTCATAATTCGTTATGGTTCCTTATCGATTTTGACCGTGCAATTTGACCTTGTATGTCCATATCAGATAACTCGCGGCCGAATGTGATTGTCGACATAGGTTGTGAGAGGTGCTGTTTCAGTTTTTTCCGTCACTTGCACCACAGATGCACGTTGGTTCTGATTGATAATCCTCTTTAATGCTAGGCGGAACCTGTCACTGAGGATTTCCTTCAGACCAGTTGTTCTTCTTCATCCATGTGGTTTTGTTGTGAATTTTGTAGACTGTCATCAACTACATATCCAATAACACACCACTTCGTCACGCTCACACCACATAAATAAGCATCAACTTAACCATTTTGGGAAATCAGAAAAAATCGTACGCACATTTTACAGTATCAGTTTGCTCAGTTCGCTGCACACTGGCGTTCTACTGATCCTAACATATTACGGAAAAAAGTGTGATTTACCATATACGAAGTAGCGTGCACCTTTGGCGTACAGGGTTCCGGGTTCGATTTCTGGTGGGAAAGCCATAAAATATTTTTAAACCCATTATTGTGATTCGGATTCCATGTGTAGATGCATATAATTTCTAAGTTTCGGAAGTCCTGTTTGATAGAGTGTACGAATGAGAGAAAAAATAAAGTAAGAAGAATGGACGGTCGTGTGTAACTGTCATACATGTATACATTTAAAATGACTGATCGTTACAAGCGATTGTACCCATATGGCAGAAATCTGGTAGTATACATTTCCTGGTAGAGAAACGAATAATGACACGTCCGTGGTATTGAGATCATTTGTTATTGATCACTTTGCTCTACAGAAAGTTTGTCATATGGGTTAGATGATGGGTTTACGTTTGTGCTTTGGAGGAAAGTAATATGATGTTTTGTATTTGTTAACGTATTAGATAATTAGAAGAATGTTTAGGTGCTTGGCGTGTGACAACAGTGAGTGATAGTATTGGCAAAATGGCTTTGGATCATTTCATATTTGTTTCTATCTTGCCTCGACGAAGACTAAGGGGGAAGGATGGAAAAAGCATACCAATTATAAGTGAGATGTTTGTACCTGTAGATGTGTTCTAGCCATACCTTTGATACTGTGCGTGAACTTCCATTCTTGTAATGCTGTATATGTGTACATGGCGATATTCATTTGTGAAGGATAGTTTATTAATTAACTGTCCAATTTGGTTGACATAAATCTCATCATTGGGGAGGGAAAAAGTAAAAAATGCAAAATGGGACATTGCCTTATCGTTATTTCTTTCAAAGATTGGATTTTCGAATCTGGGAAGATGGCATTTTCCTGAACTGAATATTTCTCAGCCATTGGATTGACATACTTTGCCAATCCAATGGCTGAGAAATATTCAGTTCAGGAAAATGCCATCTTCCCAGATTCGAAAATCCAATCTTTGAAAGAAATAACGATAAGGCAATGTCCCATTTTGCATTTTTTACTTTTTCCCTCCCCAATGATGAGATTTATGTCAACCAAATTGGACAGTTAATTAATAAACTATCCTTCACAAATGAATATCGCCATGTACACATATACAGCATTACAAGAATGGAAGTTCACGCACAGTATCAAAGGTATGGCTAGAACACATCTACAGGTACAAACATCTCACTTATAATTGGTATGCTTTTTCCATCCTTCCCCCTTAGTCTTCGTCGAGGCAAGATAGAAACAAATATGAAATGATCCAAAGCCATTTTGCCAATACTATCACTCACTGTTGTCACACGCCAAGCACCTAAACATTCTTCTAATTATCTAATACGTTAACAAATACAAAACATCATATTACTTTCCTCCAAAGCACAAACGTAAACCCATCATCTAACCCATATGACAAACTTTCTGTAGAGCAAAGTGATCAATAACAAATGATCTCAATACCACGGACGTGTCATTATTCGTTTCTCTACCAGGAAATGTATACTACCAGATTTCTGCCATATGGGTACAATCGCTTGTAACGATCAGTCATTTTAAATGTATACATGTATGACAGTTACACACGACCGTCCATTCTTCTTACTTTATTTTTTCTCTCATTCGTACACTCTATCAAACAGGACTTCCGAAACTTAGAAATTATATGCATCTACACATGGAATCCGAATCACAATAATGGGTTTAAAAATATTTTATGGCTTTCCCACCAGAAATCGAACCCGGAACCCTGTACGCCAAAGGTGCACGCTACTTCGTATATGGTAAATCACACTTTTTTCCGTAATATGTTAGGATCAGTAGAACGCCAGTGTGCAGCGAACTGAGCAAACTGATACTGTAAAATGTGCGTACGATTTTTTCTGATTTCCCAAAATGGTTAAGTTGATGCTTATTTATGTGGTGTGAGCGTGACGAAGTGGTGTGTTATTGGATATGTAGTTGATGACAGTCTACAAAATTCACAACAAAACCACATGGATGAAGAAGAACAACTGGTCTGAAGGAAATCCTCAGTGACAGGTTCCGCCTAGCATTAAAGAGGATTATCAATCAGAACCAACGTGCATCTGTGGTGCAAGTGACGGAAAAAACTGAAACAGCACCTCTCACAACCTATGTCGACAATCACATTCGGCCGCGAGTTATCTGATATGGACATACAAGGTCAAATTGCACGGTCAAAATCGATAAGGAACCATAACGAATTATGACTGTAGTCTGCCAACCCCGAAAGCAGGGACGCTATCCGGTTAGCAAAGAGGAGGAGGGTCATGTTGGGAGATTGAATCTAATTCAATACAATAGAAATATATAACCTAGCGCATCGACATAAAAACCTGTTTAAATAAGTAAATGATCTTTGAATATATGTCATATAGACATGAAAAAAGAATACAGATAAATAGGAAATAAATCGGTGATTACTTGTACAAATAAATAAATTTTACTTTCATGAAACTTCAGACATAAGAAGAAGAAGTTTGTGAAACAGTTTATTCTCCTTTCCCATTGCAAAGTTGGTGTTAGTTTTTTCTTTCCTATGCTTTTAACATATAGCCTACCTAATGAAAATTCACAGGTATTTTTTAGCACTGATCAAATACATAATGTAGGCTTCAGTTTTAACATATATTCACAACTTACTACATGGATTGTCTACAAGAATCCTTAACATTTGACGAGTTTTCGATAGCATTTGTTCCTCCTTATTGTACGCAATACTTTATCTGTAAACATATTTAGCGAAAGTTCAATAACTATTGTCTTATGATAACAACTGTAATAAATTTTTCAAGTGTGGAGTATTCTGTAGATAAGATAGCACCACTCATTACTAAAAGTTGTCACAAAGGAAGTAATCCACCATGTCTTAAATGTACAATAACCAAAAGTATACTTTTTAAAAAATGGATTTAAAAGCATTATTTATTAATACGTTGAAATCCAACAGGCTAATTAAAAGACAAGTAAATACAAAAGGAGCTATTGGGGTTCAGGCATAGTGATTTCTAATTATTGCTTTCAATGTGAATATATAGAAATTCAAGCACGCGCAGTAAACGGTCTGGGTGACTTTGTCGGTTGTAAACTGATGTAAAGATGAAATATTCAAGCTAATTTGAATAAAAGAATAGTATTTAAAACTAATAGGGGTGGGGGTCTAGTTTTCAAACCTTTGTCACAAGTCACATAACTGATATCATTCATAATCTTCCAAAAACCCAATAGGTTTATATCACAAAACATACCAAATATTGTCATTACTTCTGCTAATCACATTTCACAAATCTATATTAATGTTCTCAATCCATTAAAAATTGATGTGATCATGTTCCAATCAAATTACATTATAGTACTCAAGATATGTCTCAGTCTACAAATTTCAAAGAACTAAAGACCATTTTAATAAATTCACCTGAAAACAATACAAAACATATCTATCGGGAGCAATAAACCCTTTGCAAGCTCCTACATCAAAAAAAAAAAAAACTGTATCATAACAATCATATCATCACAACTTCAATCAAAAACTAGTTCACTTTACATACCGGTAACTACATTATCCACTTATCGACCAGCATTGTCAGCAAAATATCTCACATTTATCACTCGCTCTCAACAGTTTTATCATAAATATCAGCGTATAAAAAATAAAAAAAAAAAAAAACACTTCATCATCACCAAAAGTTCAAAGGTTAATCAAATTATATCTGTGCTTACAAGCTATGGTATTGGTATAAAATCTGTAATACTCTCTCTGAGGTCACTCATCCTAACAAGTATTGAAAACATTTCAATGCTCTTTGCAAAAGCAGTAAAACACCATATCCATTATTAAATAATGCGTTATCTATATAGACAGACTCTTTTAAAGCTGCTGCTTTTGCTAATTTCCTTCAAGACTTCTTCACACCACTCCGTCCCACATATTCATATAGACATCCATCCAACACATTCATTTCATCTTCTGTTTCATTACAACCTCATATCCTTCATACTCTTCCGCAAAAATAAATCTCAAACAAAACCATTCATAGTTCAAATATCCGTACAGTTATTCGTAACAAAGGAATAGTGCCCCTGTCTTTAATTCAATAAACTATCGTCATATTAAACTATGCCCTCTTATATTACTTACTTTGTTACCCACAATTTTTACTATCATTCTGCACACTGGATATTTTCCTGTCACCTGGAAACCCTCTAAGACGTTAATGTTTCCAGACCAAGAAAAAAACTCATACCATCTTATCATCCTACCGTACAATTCAATTAACGTTTGCTTTTAGTAAAACCCTATAACGTATTATAGTAAGACGTCTGTATGCATACATAACAACACAAAATACATCCCATACATCAAGCAAAATTTCACCCAGGATATTCGATCAACAATCAACTACCGGTCTTAACTACCATGGTTACACAACATTATAATTAGATCAAACCAACATGTCTTGTATTATTTAACTCAAAATATTTAACAAAGTAAACACCACACAATTGCATACACAATAATTCATCTTCAATTTCCTATCTTGTATATAAAACTGATATACAAGTTTTTAAATCAACCGCCTGTCATATATTTCAATATATAACTGCTTCTCCCATCCTATTTTCCTTCACTGTTGAGTACCTCAAAAAATCTGCTCTGTCACCAGATCTCTATGTTCCCAATATGTATCCACTTCCTGATAACTTCAGGTCTTTCAATATGCCACCAACACTATCTTTTCTTGCGTTAAAATCTAGTATCCAATCCATCAACATTGCTCTACAGATAATAATTAACAGTTTTCTTCAGTGGTGCAGCAAATAAAAAACTAGCAATCAACACCACAAAAACACAAATTATCATCATCATTCCTCCGTAAAACATCAAAAATCCATAAAAAAAAAATCCTAACTACCTTTCCCTAAAACTAAATCAAGCTCTCATCCAAGCACATTCAAGTGTAACTTAGTTAATGGTCACATTCACTAAACATCTCAGTTAAAAACATCTTCAAACAATCGCAAAAAAAAAGCATACAATAAAGTTAACTTATTAAAAAAAAAAAAAAAGTGTCGGCAAACGTCCTGAATACTGAAAGCAAACACAATTCTAAATACATACAAGGCGTCTTTTACGGCCTGTGCTAACTTACGAAAATGCTGCATGAGTTAAAACCATCCACACAGTTTACAAAAACTTATTAATGATGGAACAATGTGCTTTCCACATTGCATATCGAGTCAAACTAATTAGTCCTACAGCAAAGTTGTGCAACCAAATTCAGTTTCCTACACTCCATTTTCATCTTAAAACTTTGCGTCTCGCATACATATGCTCTCGTTATAACCCACGACCCCTTACTTTAAAATACTATGTGCCTTTTAGCTCTCCATCCTTCTCCATGTTAATATTATCCTCCAACGCTATCATTGGTCTATACTCTCTATTGCTACAATCTACCTCCTGAGCCCTTTGACCAGTAGGGTCTCCCAAATTATCAAGTTCATGATCATCTGCCACTCATATTTCCATTATTTGTACACTAAATCCATCTACCACTACCAGGGTTCCCATTATCTACATTAAAGCTTAAGCAGCCCCTAGGCAAAAAAAAAAAAAAACTTCATCTGCCTAACACTTCTGTGCTGTAATATACTAGCACACCTCGCCTCATCCCTCATGCTCATCATTCACAATATACAGGTATAATATACTTTATCAGTACATATTCATTATTCTTTCCATATTTCTACTCTTCCAGTTCTATACAATACTACACTAACTGCAATTTCCTCGTTAATTTCCTAGCAAATGTTAAGGATTGGAAAGATCCTTAAAACCTTAGCAATTATTATAATGTAATAAAAACTTCTATGAAACATCACACAATCCTTAAATCCTCCAATTATACATCACTCTTCCCTAAAAACTGCATAACCCTCTAAAATGGTACAAGTCAATATAACTAGCTATAAACAAACAAACGAACAACAAACGTATAAGTTCCAATAAAAGTTTATATTTTGTGTATTTGTTCACATAACAATGCTAGGTTGCAATGTTCACATCCTTCTGCATTTCCACAACCACCGCATATATGTGGTATCTCTCTTTCATGCCAAAATAAATAATTCGTTGTGTGTCTGTATTAACGCATAATATGTACACCTATATCTTAATAAACAAATCTAGTTAGTATATAATGCAAATCTGACATTCGTGTGGTATCATCTCGTTCTCATAACATTTTATGTAGTTATCACACATATTACAAGTGTGTAATTCATCACCGGGTAGTTCTATCAAATACACCCATAATCGTGTTTTCCATATTATGCAATAGATGGCTCCACATATTTTCACGCAATCTGTTATTGCTACCGCATTCACCGTAAATAATTATAATATTGTATATGGTAGTTCCTAAATAAATTAAAAATCGGGTTCAAAATTCTCTATTGTAACTACACAGCATTCTTAAATAAGTAAAAAAGTTCTGTCTACAAATTTTTTCGCATATACGTTCTCATATATATACTCTCATATTTTAAGTGTCATAAATATAAACTAGAATTCTGGCCACAAAAAAAAAAGGTATTGCCTTCTACGGTCCTACCATCCATTGGATGGGAATGAAACTCTTGATAAATATTACAATAAACTACATTAAAGTTTATATTTTGTGTATTAGTTCACATAACAATGCTAGGTTGCAATGTTCACATGCTTCTGCATTTCCACAGTCAACGCATATATGTGGTATCTCTCTTTCATGCACAAATAAAATAATTCATTGTGTGTCTGTATTAACGCATAATATGTACACCTATATCTTAATAAAACAAATCTAGTTAGTATATAATGCAGGTCTGACATTCGTGTGGTATCATCTCGTTCTCATAACATTTTATGTAGTTATCAGAAATGTTACAAGTGTGTAATTCATCATCGTGTGCCTCTATCGAGTACAGTCATAATTGTGTTTTCCAATTTATACAATAGATGGCTCCACATATTTTCATGCAATCATGTGTTGCTACCGCATTCACCGTAAATAATTATAATATTGTATATGGTAGTTCCTAAATAAATTAAAATCGATTCAAAATTCTCTTGTAACTATACAATAGTTTTTTAAATAAATGACAAAAAATGTTCTGTCTACCAAATTTTCGCATATAAGTTCCCATATATAATCCCATATTTTAACTGCTCTAAGCATAAATTGCATCGCCTCCATAGCCAAGTCAAAGAGCACCCACCTCATAGGCTGGATGAAGGTTTATATTCTGTGTAACTTTTCAGATACTAATGGAAAATTGTAATGTACACACGTCTCTGTTTTTCCACAGTCAACGCCAATATATGGAGTTTCTCTTTCATGCCTAAAATAAAATAAATCAATCTGTGTCTATATTAATGCGTAATATGTACCTCTATATCTTAATAAAACATAAATCTAATTACTATATAATGCAAGTCTGACAATCACGTGGTATCATGTCATTCTCATAACATTTTATATTGTCGCAAACGCAAATACTACGTAAATCCTTCAGCCTATTTGTATCAATAGTTGATAACACAATACAATACGTATATCCCAAATACTTGTACTACACCACGCATATACATAATTGCCCATTCAAAACTTTCAACAATTTCTAATTGTACAATTATTTTCGTGTAAGTGCGTTAAATACTAAAAATCAACAGTTTTCATAATTTCGTCTACGCAAATATATAATCTGCAGAGTTGTATGCTAATCAATGTGTTCCGTATTAGTACATAATCTATACCAATATAAATATACCATTCCAGCACTAAAAGTACAATTCGTCTAAATTTTAAATAACTAGTCAATAACATTAAAATATAAATAATTATATACATTGTAAATAATTCAATCGATAATATTCTAATTTCGTAAGTTGTATTTATAAATAAGTCCTAAGTATAAAAAATACTATATTCCAATAATTCAAATCTATTCAAAACTGTTTTAACATAATGGGAGCAACATCCTCTCCGGTAAACGTAAAACAATAACACCAGTAAATACAAGTCTTTGCCTATGTCTTATGCCTTCAAAATTGTTGATTCATGCTTTCAATAGTACACCAATACTAAAATATGGGTTTCTCTTAAAAATATTACCCGTTTTATTCATTAATATATTATTTCCTAAAATAATAAAACTTTCCCAAACATTCCACATGTCATCTTCCCTATGCATCATGCTAGTCTCATTCCATAATAATTTTGTTATCTCCTAAGCTCATTCTAAAATAGCTTAAAACCCTATCTGTAATGTTATACATTAGCAGTTAAAATTGCCTCATACTTTACAAACAAAAATATTAAATATTTTTACATACATAAAGCATTTTATACCCATTTCAATAGTTGCAAATACGTCAATTATCTGTCAAATGTATTTGCTGTTGCTTCAAATTAAATCAGTTCCACACGTAAAAAGTCAATCACCATATAAAGCTTCCCAACTGTTATCAAATATTATAAGGAATATATATTCTTATAATTCAATACATGGTAAATAAAAACAATATAATTATCTCTGGTACTTGTTAATTCTATAATAGCAGCTACATAAATACTCTAGTTCGCAGTAAATACAATATACTTAAATATTATGCTCCATACCGTAATCCAATTTAAAATATTTTCAAGCTATTATTTATTTAATTCTTTCAAATGGAAATCGTAGTGCCAATTAGCATAAATACAATCTTCAGCATTTCCTCAATATGTGCAACATTCATCAATGCAAACCAATACTAAACAATTCCCAAGCAACGTGTAAATTGTAATACTCCACCCATTCCAAATCCATCGTGTGCCGTTCCGCACATTCACTACGTTAACGCAAACCAATACTAAAACTGCACCCGAATATAATCTTAAATACATCTATACAAATAAAATATAAGTTTGTTCTATTTTATAGCAATTCAATATACTTCTACAAACCATATTATTAAATAAAAATCCTAAATAAATAATAAACAACCCTACAAAGTGCATACGTATCCAGTTAAACCCAATTTAATAACCTCATTACAAACTAATATATTACGCTTAAATGGTGCTTCAATTCAATAAACAATAATAGCTTTCTCTATTTATTTTATTCTCTTCTCTTTCTTGTACATCTAAATCTCATGTAATTCACCTTAAGTCTCCCCCTTCATTCTGTATCAGTCTCCCATATAACGTGGCTGTTAAATAAAGTTGTAATTATTGCCAATAGATGGTAGCACAGTTGCACATATCGTAGTACTGTGGGGTTCCGCTTTCTTTATCAAAATGTCTCGTTATCTATTATTATTATTTCAATTTTATAATAATTAAGTACATGCTAAAACAAAAAATAATATAAATTAATCACATAATGCAATAATATGTTAAACTATGCAACTTCGCCCAGCCAAATTCTTCACAATTTTAATTACCATCAATCTATACGACAATGCAAGCAAAACGCGCGCATTCGCATTTCAGAGTCCTACTATGGAGGAACCTCTGTTCAACAATCACGCAACGCCGCCATATTGGAAAAACAAATCCGTCCATCAAAACCACAATCGTCAACGCTCAATTCTTCATACGTAAGTATATACATATAATAAGTATTATAGGTTAATTAATATTGATCATTTCCAATTATATAAATAAAAGAATGTTCAAGGTAAATTCATAATTAATCTAGTAAAAATTAAAGTATAATTCATAATTAGGGCTTGGTCTCATTACGTAAAAATTATATTATAGGTAACTATACGTAGTCTAATCACTGTAGAGCTCCTCCCTGGCTAATCGGTTAACGTACGCAACTTTGGCGTGGTCAACCCGGGTTCTATTCCCGGCGGAAGCTCATGTGGTTCGGATTCCACGTTAATCAGTATGTCCACGTCTCATATAACCTCGCTGCTAAAAGAAACGCTAAACTAAAGTCAACAACAATCTAATTAGTTTTCGCTGCAACACTACAAAACATCCCTAAAAGGAAAATTTACCTATTTATGGAAAAATCAGTGTAATTATTCTCGTTACAAATAACACTAGAATATGTACATAAATTATATACAACTGCAACAACAAACAACCAAGAAATAGCCAGCAAAATAGCAGCCGTGTCATCAAAGGTAAGTAAACTTTCTCTTCTTACTTAGGTCACAATAATAAATATATATACAAAGTGTGCCGGTATCTATAAATGAAAACACCATTAGCGTCCACGGCTACCAAGCAGCAAATATACAAATCAGGTGTGCAAAACTCACAACAGTAATGGCGCCAGCGCAAAGGTTACACATACGTAATAAAATATAAAAAGCAAGCGGTAAAAGTATAAAGGGAAGTCAAAGCAAAACCAAACAGTAAGGGCGCCAGCGGAAAAATCACACATACGTAATAAAATATACAAAGCGAGCGGTAAAAGTATAAAGGGAACTCGCACTACGGTCAGACAGTAATGGCGCCAGCGGAAAAATCACACATACGTAATAAGCTATACAAACAAGCTGTAAAAGTATAAAAGGAAGTCGCAATTAATTCCAACAATAATGGCTACAGCAAAAAATCACATACGTAATAAAATATATATAGCAAGCGGTAAAAGTATAAAGGGAACTCGCACTACGGTCAGACAGTAATGGCGCCAGCGCAAAAGATCACAGAGACACGTAATAAAATATACACAGCGGCGGCAAGTCCTCTGCTGTGTAGAGCTTTGTCTGTTACTACTAACTTCTTGGTATCATCACAGGTATTCTTACATTATTTATTGGCAAGTCACTAACCTTAAACCAAGCATTTTACATGCATCGGGTTCTTCGATAATTTCTTCGTCTTATTAAGTTTCAATTTTAATACTGGCCAACTGTAGCTTCCTTCGCATCTTTCTTTTCCTGTCACTTGTCTTGTATCATGTTCCTCAGGATATAGTTCCTTTTCAAACAATGAACCAAACAGAGTCTTTTCCTCTTCTTAATTACATCTAATATTGTTATTTTCTCCCCTGCTATTTCTAATATTTCCTAATCTGTTTTTCGTTTTAGCAAGCTAATTTTATCAATTCTTCTTCGTACCTACATTTAGACAGTATCTGGTCCTTTTATGTCACTTTTGCACAAAGTCCATATTTCTGCCATCACAGAATACAATCCCCAACACGAAATGTTTCATGTGGCCTCGCGTAGCGTAGTCGCTTTTGCTCTTGTCTTTGGTGCGAAAGGTCTTGGGTTAAATTCTCGGTGCATACACTCGGTCGAAAAAGTGTGAAAGCTTTCTCAGTAAGGTTCTCTTCATCCACAACCAGGTAAACCCCGGGATGGTATCTAACATAATGGACTCAGGTCTCTTTCTCCCATATTTCCCGGGCAGTGTGATTGCCAAGGCACATCATCCTTCATACGTGACGGGCTAACATTGTCATACTTGCCGAAAGCCCAGAAATCTAACTCCTAATTCTAACAAAACACTTTATGGCTATTTTTTCTCAACTGTTTGTTTAAAGACTCACATAAATAGACCTGGCTTTTCACCTTCTTAAAATGTTTCTTTCACGATTCCTATATTTGCTTTCGTTTTACATTCATACTTCATACCTTCATTTATAATATTACCGAGCAAGGGCGCCGATTTCTCTGTAAATTTGGGGAGGCCCATTCAGATGCAGAAGGTATATTATAAATACAATAGAAGGGCCCACATAAGCTTTGGGGGGCCGCCCCACAGGATCGGCGCCCTTGGTACCGAGGCATCAAAACAATCATCTATTCTATCTTCCTTCCCAGGAGTGCCTAGAGGCGTGTTCCAGACCAAAGGTTGAGATTATTTGAGAGGATATAATTTTTCGTTACAATTAAACAGGATAATGGTAAATTTGGAAGGGCAGAAACTAGACTGGACGGGGGAGGACAGAAGGGTAAATTTTCGGGGGTTTCGCCCAAGCCTTTAGGGAAGATGAGCACAGATTTTTCAATCCTACTTCTTTCTATATTTGATACCGGCCACTTCCTTCCAATCACTAGTGTTTTCTAACATTTATTCTTCTTGAGGACGACAGATCATGAAGATAATTGGAAAAATAAGAAAGAGTATGCTTGGCCATCTTATTCGGCACTCCGATTAGATCACCGTGTTGAGAGAGAGAAAGGCAGAAAGGAAAACAAGGAAGAGGAAGACTACGGATAAATATCTATATGCAGTTAGAAAAGAAGAGACCTTATCAAAGTATAAAACAGCTCTCCCAAGGCAGAAAAAAGCTTTAAAATTTTCATGTTGGCCACCAACCTATGGTTGACGTGAGAAAGAAGAAACCATATGTATTTTAAGCGTTTGCACGAAAAGCAACTTAAAAGAATACGATTGTGCTCATTTACATTAAAAGAGAAGCGAACATTTTGTTTTTAAATGAACTACATGATTTTGCATTCAAAAAGTGTACAATGACAATGTGGAAGGATGTTTTTATTGTTACGCGAGGTAGTTGGATATGAAGTAGTGCAGAACATGTCGGATGAGGAAAGGAAGGCAAGGTCGTTCTGAATGTATTAGTAACGGCAAAGTAAAACAGTATTTCGTACAAACACTTTCCATTATTATTATTATTATTATTATTATTATTATTATTATTATTATTATTATTATTATTATTATTATTATTATTACAAATCAAGACATGTACTGTATAGAAATATTGTAATCAATATTAGTAATTGAAGAGAAGGAAACTTAATTTAAGTATTTATTTCATTTAACGAAGCTCCAGACAAAGCCATGTTTAGGAAGATTCAATAGAAACATCATCATTCAAGGGGCCATGATGGCTTAGTGGTAGAGTATTCACTTCTGGTGCGTGAGGCCCCTGGTTCGATCCCAGCTTGCGCCAAGTAAACTTTGTGGTGGATAAACATAGTTTTGTGGGTTCCCCGGTGTTCTGCCGTTTCCTCCCATATTCTTCGCTCTATCACTTCATTTCTCATCATCGTCGTCTCCATTAGCCCTCACGGCAAACCGTGAGACGTAAAACTCAGATTTCATTTCATTTCATTTCAATAACACTCAAACCAACAACAACAAACGCAAAAGGGTGGAAGCAAGTCAAGCAGGGTCAATATTAGAAAGATATGCTTCTGGTACTCGCGTGGTGGAACTGAGGAAAAACTTTGGAAAACCTTCAGTCGCAGAAAGATGTCCGGCTACAGGATTTGATTTTGAACCCAAGGTCTCCAGACTATGAAGCAAGGACGGTACCTTAGTAGTAGTAGTGGCATGATGACTATTGTAAACCATGATGTATCAACCTGTGGTACGCGAGCCATTGATGGGAGGTGGGTACAAATTATGATGGCACGTCAAGGTAAAAGATTGAGAACTCCTGTACTAAACTATACCTAAAATTCGCAAAATTATTCCAATGATTCGTGCAGGAAGTAGCAGTGTGATTCTATAATCCAGCTCCGTTTCACTGCATGCTAGTCTGCACTTGTCAACCGTATGGGATTCAAGTTTTGGTATGATTAATTAGTTGCTCATAGTAGTGAGCTCCTATTCTTTATAACATTGGTTTCCATAAGTACCTTACGCAAAATCAACCAATGCAGTTTAAGCAAAATTTTTAGCACTGTGGAGTATCAACGCCATCTTTGTTTTCTTTGAAATGAACAGTAACATTTAACAGACGTTCTAAGTTACAAAACAATACTTTGATTTTTTTTTTTAATGAATGAACTTGCATTATATATAATCAAATTTAAATTTGCACAAATTAACGGATATTTAAATAGATTTCAAGAAGACTTCAGTAAAATCAGATCATTAAATTAACGCTAGGCGATCCTTGTAAGATTGTAATTTTAGTGCGTTCATGTTACTTCACACAACTCGAACACAAACGAATTTTTGAATTACTTTTCTTGCAATCGATAGCTATATCCATTATCTCGGCCGAGTTCATTAATAGAATCTTTAACATCCGTTAACATCTTAATAGATAACGGCGACTTTAACCATCCGTTACTCCACATGATAACTCTTAAACGAAAGAGAATTTCTGAATTCGTTTTCTTGCAATACATAACTAAAGCAATTATATGGGTCGAGCTCGTTAATGGAGAATCCCTTAATATCTTAACGGGTAACGGTTGACTTTAACCGTCCGTTACTCTACATGATAACTCATAAACGAAAAATAATTTTTGAATTCCTTTTCTTGTAATACATAGCTAGAGCAATTATATCGGTCGAGATCGTTAATGGAGAATCCGTTAACATTTTAACGGGTAACGGTTGCTTTAACGGTGACAATTCATATCCCTTTTCGTACTATTAAGACCTAAAGATGTAGGCTAGGATTCCAGAATGATAGAAGTGACTCCCTTGCGCCGTTAGATGGCAGCAAACATCCTCTAGCGACTGACATCTACCGGGCGATATTAAAACTTTTGTAGGTGTGATGCTTTCCACTGCCTTTAGTAGAAAAATATCTCCACATACAAATTAATGGGCTCAAAAATGACAAAGCCAGATATTCAATACTGTTAAAGCATACTACCTACACGTGTGAGTTTTAAAACATTGAAAAGCCAACATTTCTGAACAAAAATAATAAGACCTTACCATCTACTGTTAACCAACATATGCAGGATGGGAATACCATTTTCTTCCATGCGGAACAACACTTACAGATAATACTGAATTCTGAACATACGTGACAATGGTAGTTTGCTGCAAAAGTGCGGAAAACAGAAAAGGACAACGAAAAAAGAAAAAAAATGGAATAAAGAGACGAGACCCTGACAATTCATTATATTTGTTCATTTTTTATCTTTTCTGTTTTGTTCCGTCATTTCCAAGGACATCAAAACAAAACATACTCGTGCAGAAGCATCTGACTGTGTATATGTGAGTAACTATAACATTCTTAACACTGGGTGCGACATATGGTTTGCAGCATTTTTCACAACTTGGTCACGGTTGCTCTAGCATTGTAATTTTTTTCTTCTTTCATGCTTTTTGGAAGATACAACGTCGGATGGTTTTTGTTTATATTACATTTTAAGTGCAACCATGTGCGTAGAAGTATCTGCATATATGATATTCTTTTTTCCTCTGTATCATCATTCTTTGGAGCGGTAGGAAGAACAGTGACGACACCAGCTTTAAATTTCTTCGGGGGGTGAACAGAGAATTTTTTAGGATAGCCGTTATTTTATATTATTATGTGGAACGTAAGATCTTGTATAAAAAGTTCAAAAGTATCAATAATTTCTGTTAAGACAAAATAAATTATAAATAAACTCTTTTAGGATTTATGGTATCTATAGATACCATGGCGTAAAGTTGGCTTTGACCGCTTATTTACATTCCATAACAGGTATTTAAGCCAGATTTTTTTATTGGTCAAGTCAAGGATGGAGCAAAGAACACCCCAGATGCGTTTTGGAACCGCATGGTCAAGGCGGCGCCAAGTGGGGCGAAGAGGCGTGACTTTTCTTAAGGCAAGTTTCAAAACTTTTTCACGTCTTTAGTTTTCAAGATATCAGATTAAAACTTTGCATATGTATTGTGTGCACCATTGGGTATTTCTCATTTTTTTCGAGGTCCCTATGTGAAACTGGGCCCGGGTCCGAGGGGGTGATTTTTTCAGAAACATTTCTGGTTTTCCCGATTTTTCCGGTCAGTACAATACCGATATTCTAGTCGGAATCAGTGTTCGTAGTTTGAGGGAAATTTCCGTAATCTATGGAAATTTCGATACAATAGTGTGTGAGTGTTTGTGTCATCAAAATAGTATAATTTGTACCCATTACTGGTTGGTTAATTTTGAATTTTACGTTCCTTTCAGCAGCGACGCTAAATTAAGACGTGGATCTACTGATTAACGTGGAATCCCAACCAAACATGAGCTCCCGCTGGGAATCGAACCCGGATCTCCGACGCCAAAGGCGTATACCCTAACCGCTTAGCCACGAAGGAGCTCTCATTATTGGTTGAGTGTATTTGTGCATATTCTTTTTTTAATAAAAGTGAAGGAAAAAGCAAAAAAAAAAAAAAAAAAAGTTGTTGACACTTCCTTTACAACTTCTGTAATAGAAATTGGACACTGAACGAACTAGGGAAAATTTGATAAGAAAAGGGGAAATTTTTTGTCAGTCGAGGGAAATTTTCTTAAGAAAACCTACGAATACTGGTCGGATTTCGAACGGAAGTCCATACTATACCGGTCTTGTAGTTTAGTTTAGATTGCACAGAGAAAGGCATTATAATACGATAGAATTGCAACTTGCATAAAGAAGGGAATTATTTCAAGGTCATAGAAGAAATACAGGACAATCCTGCTCAGCTACATAAAAAAAAAAATCGCAGTAGTGGAAGTAAGAATGACCCCAATTTATACTATAGTTACGTGAAAAAAAAAATCGCCGCTAGCTTAAATTCTTGTAAGAGTGACATCGAATATAAACTTAATCCTGCTCTCAGGCTAATAAGATGCATACAGAAAGTTACTGCTTGGAATCAGCTTTTCATCAAGAAACAGGAACTCAATGACTTCCGGTATTTATTTTACACTGAACGCAGGCAGACTTAACTCTAATCAAAAACTATTGGAAAATGTCCGATGAACTACAGAAAAAAAAAATGGACCTTCTTTACTAGAAACCTCCAGGGAAGATGATGTCATATGAAGAATGGTGGACTTGTATCCACTCCTATCAGTGCAAAGACTATAAAGGATATGATTAATCATCGAGGTTTCTTTGTACGAAGTGTAATGAGCAGATCTTCTAAATTAATGTTATAACTGCACACATAATATAAAAAGTATTCAAAATGAAAATTTGATGTACAGAATGTACACCAATTGACACACTTTGATACGTTATTCTATTTAGTTTGGGCTATAAAGTCTCCTTTTCAGCAGCAAGGCTATATATTCACAGAGATCCGGAATACAAGAGCTTCCACCTGGAATTGATGCTGGATCTCTCGCACCAAAACGCGAGAAGGCCAAGGACAGGACAGTCAGTTATGACTAATTAGGATTTTTTTTTTTTTAAAGAAAGAAAAACTAAGATATAACTAACTCACTCTATGGCCTATGGAACTCGGACGTTCAATGCCGCATTCACAAAAGCTCTCCATTGACTTGTCTTCAGCCAAATGGATTCAGTTTCTACTTTGTATTCCTATTTCTGCGAGATTCATCTTAATATTGTTTTCTCATCTGCAACTAGGTCTTTCTAATGGTCGTTTTCCGATTGGACTTCCAGTTAGAACTTTAAAAGCGTTCCTATGTTATTCTATTCTGGCTACATGGCCTGTCCACCTGAGCTTCATAGATTTAATGACCCTAACTATGTTCGGTAAACGGTATAATTTATGTAGTTCTCGTTACGAAGTTCCCGCCATTCTCCATTCCCGTTCCTCTTGGTCCGAATATTCGTCTCGGGATCTTATTCTCAAATAACTTCAGTTTACGTTCCTCCCTCTGAGTGAGCGACCATGTTTCGCAACCATACAGAACAACAGGCATGATTATCGTTTTATATATTTTAAGCTTCAAATTCCTCGATAGAATTCGCGAGTACAAAAGATTTTGAACTGAATAATAACACGAATTCTCTGTTTTAGTCGACATTTAACTAAGATGTAACAACATACGGAAATGTGGAACTAAATGAAATGACATTCTTCTCGAGCATAAAACACTACGAAAAATACAGAAAATGTATCTCTTAACATTTCGAATTGTCATTGATATTTTACATGGTTCAGTGGTAGAGCGCTCACTTCTGACGAAAGTGGTCCCTGGTTCGATCACAAGCCATGTGAGTTTATGGTGAACAAGATTATGTTTTTGGGGCATGCGCCATGGTATGTAAAGCGAAAGATTTCATTTAAAAAAAAAAAAAACTTTACTGTTCGCATTAAATATCTTACTTTTAATCCATGGTTCATTGGGAATAAAAGAAGAAATAAACAAAATACATGAAGGGAAAAGCCGAAGGATGAAAGAGGTGAAGAGGAACAAATTAAGTAAATTGTTTACAGATATGGAATCATAACTTTTTATTTATTGTATGTTTGTGCTTAGTTATCCTGGAGTTTACAACAAACGAAAGAAAAAAGCAGCGGGTATACTCTTACCTTACTTAAAGGTTACATTTACCAAATTTGAATCAGGAATTTCAAGTTCTCTCTCTCTCTCTCTCTCTCTCTCTCTCTTAATATATATATATATATATATATATATATATATATATATATATATATATATATATATATATATATATATATATATATATATATATATATAGAGAGAGAGAGAGAGAGAGAGAGAGAGAGAGGGTGTTTGAATACAACATCATCGACAATGTTTGTAGGTGATTCCTGACACTAAGATAAAATAAAAAGTATAGACCAACCTGGGTGAACAAATGCTTCTTTTCGGAGTTATAGGCTGCCCAAAACATGAAGTAGAAAATGAAGTTTAACGGTCCATAGGTCTAAAACTATGGGATCTACCGTAGTTCGGTCAAGACTTCACTTAGGAACTAATATGTGCGTTATCCAAAAATACAAGTTTCAGAATCCTAAGGTATTCATGCAACAAATTTTATAGAGGCATTTCGGCTACGGGCATAATTTGAAGTACTCACTAACTACCTCTATAAAAATTATTGCGGAAGTACAGCAGGATTCTGCAACATGGATATTTGGATAGGGCACATATTAGTTCCTCAATGAAGTTTTGACCCGACTACGGTAGGTTCCATAGTATTGGAGCTATGAACCTTTAAAGTTCATTTTTTCATGTTTTCGGCAGCCTTTAACTCCGAAATGAAGCATTTGTGCACCCAGGTTGGTCTATACTTTTCGTCTTATCTTTGTGTCAGGAATCACCTCCCAAACATTGTCGGTGTTGTTTTGAAACACCTTGGAGAGGGAGAGAGAGAGACCTCCTTGAAACTCAAAATATACAAAATAAGACCAAATGTATATTATTATATATATATATATATATATATATATATATATATATATAAATAATGGAAATGTTCAAGAAACATCCAGTGGAAAAAAACACGGATGTTACAAATGTAACAGAATTCAATATAGTATTAAGCAAGATTTTGTTTAAAGAGAAAAAGAAAGAAACGAAACGAAAACTACCTAAGGAAAACAAGATATTACTTTTCATAATTTTATATGAAAGAAAAAATACAAAATTAAATGAAATTTAAAGTTTTACGTTTCCACGGCTATGCTCTTTAAATTGACGGAAACAGATGAATAATGTGAGTGAACTATTATCAAATATTGGCTGAATCAGAATGTGGACAGAAACCGAAAGAACGCACGGACACGAGGTTATCCACCACAAAGTCACATGGCCTAAGATTAAATCAGAAACCCCCTGCAGCAGAGATGAGTGCTTTACCAGTAAATCACCGAACCATACACAAATTCAACATGATATTATAAGTTTAATAGATATACAAAATTTAAAAGAATAAATTGGGATGATGATGCACCCACAAGATGACGGCGAATGATACCTAACCCAGAGGAGTTTAACTGCTTAAAAACGTCCCTGACGCAGATACACACTTTTATGGTGATTAAATTTAAACTTTACTATTTTTCTCCACCTAAACCATTACAATTTTTTACTTTAATGCCAATAATCGCCATACGAACTCAAAACATTCACAAGGAAGAAAGAAAGAGAGAAAAAAAAGTAATGTCGAATCTGAAATTCCAACATGTAAAGCTCTCTTCCTCTGGCAAAGGTCAGGTTGAAAGGTCTCAAACCAAGAATCAAGCGGTCATCGCTCCTCGCTTCGTCTTGTTCGGAAGTCTTTTTAGAAGTTCCTTTAACGTTAAAATGCCGGTCACAAAGTAACGTTAAAAGATATAGAGTTTTTAAGAAAAGGAAAAAAAGAACCGGAAGTTACATTAGAAACGGACACAAACTAATTCAGAGAAACGTACTCCATATCCAGTGTGGTCCTCACACATGGTATTCTGAGGACATTGAACAAAGTATGCTCTGTTTCCCGAGAAATATTAATGTTGTGTGTATATCAAAATTTTGAAAAGATGTTAAATGAATGTGGATGAAGTCAAGTCTACATCCATTAGGATTTTCTTAGAGGGCAGATATGATTGACAAATTTTTGCTATAGACACTATTATTATTATTATTATTATTATTATTATTATTATTATTATTATTATTATTATTATTATTATTATTATTATATAATTATTATTATTAACGATGTGAAAATCTTGTTACAGCATATGATGCAAGTTGCTGCTTCAAAACACTTTATTTGACGCATTTTGTATTCAGTGTGCACCACCACTTTAATATTATGCAGAAAGAAATCACAATGAGACAAAATTACAATAACATTTATGTTGAGAAGTAAGTTATACTGGGACTTATGCAGAGTTATTCTGACGCCTGATTAGTGCCATACTAAAGAGTTCGACTAACATATGTTTCCTGCAGTAGTCAAGCCTTTAGTATGACGCTAATCATACGTCGAAACGACTCTGCATAAAGCTGACTATGTTTAGGGTTGCCACAGGTCCTGCGCATACAGGATTGTCCTCTATGTTACAATTATTTTCCCGTCCTGTATTACGGTTGTACAGGACACACAGCCTGTTCTGTATTTGCTTACTAGTACAAGCAACAGTATATTTGTTTACTAGTGTTGCAAGATAAATAGTTGCTGACAAATACCATACCGGTACATAAATACACTAATAAAGACGGTTGTTAAATATCACTTCGTGCTAAAGTGGCTTTGAAGATCATTAGTCAAAATGGTCATGTAATTGAGTGTATTGTTAAAAGATGCTATATATTCTTAAATGCCTTATTATTATTATTATTATTATTATTATTATTATTATTATTATTATTATTATTATTATTATTATTATTATTTACTACTATTTACTATCCAAGACTATTCTGTGAGACCTGAATAAAGAGTTGAGAAAAAGACTCATAAATTGCTTCGTGTGGAGTATTGTGCTGTATGGGTCAGAAACATGGACGTCACGCAAAAATGACTAGAAAAGACTGAAGCTTTCGAAATGTGGGTGTGGAGAAGAAAGGAAACAATTAGCTGGGTCGAGCGGAAAATGAATGAAAGTGTGTTAGAAATGGAAGGGGAGAAAAGAACAATTTTAGATATTACTAAGGAAAGAGAGAGAAACTGGTTGTGACATTGGATAAGAGGGAACTGTATCATGAGAGACGTGCTAGAGGGTATGGTGGCAGGAAAGAGAGAGAGGGGGCGAAGGAGACTATAATTAATGGAGGATATCAAAGCAGAAGAATCATACGTGAAGACGAAGAGGTTAGCGGAAGGCCGTGGAGCATGGGAGCTCCTCATCTGCAGCACGAGACGAGCCAATAATGGTAGGATACCTATCATGATGATGGTTATTATTAGTTACTACATGCGCCCTGTGTTTTGAACAAAGAAATGTGAAAACTCTACGTGCGAGTGACATTCTAAAGTGCCTGTAATCCGAAATTCACTACCAAAGGAAAATACTGAATTTATAATATAATATATAGTCTATGTCTCGGATATATTGTCAGGGCAGGCCTCCAAGTCTCATCATCTACGAATGTGAGGTATAAGTGTTTCCCCGTATGTGTTTCATTGCAGATAGTAATATCACTATTGCATGTTTCACTGCAAACACCTGTCATTGTTGCATTATTCCTGGTATAGAACGTATTTTATTATTTCATTACATATAGTGGGAACGTAGCCGATGATTTATCGTATACCGTGGAGAAACGGATTGTAATGATCACTTGGGCTCATGACCTATCTCACACATTAAAAGAAATTTTGCTGCAAGATTTAACAAACCCTCCTCCATCCAAACAAATCATATTGCAATGGAAGAAGAAGCTTTTAGAAACAGATTGTATCACAAGACACACTCCGTTAAGGACGGCCATAATCAAGAGAAGGAACTTGTGCTGCGGCTGCTGTATATGTTGAATCATCACCCCAAAAAAAAGTCAGTCCGAAAGTGATCCCAAGAAATGGGAATACCATACACAACATTACGAACGAATCTGACACAAGTTTTAAGTTTGAACCCATTCAAACCATCGTTACAAAGCACCTTTGGACTGGCCTCCCTGAAGTCCCGATCTTGAATTATTCAAGTATACAGTTGCCAGTATTCGTTAACACTAATGGACGAACTTGGGGGGTGGGGAAGAAAGCCACTCGAAGAGCATTTGCTATAGTCACTCCATCAATACTGCAAAGAAAAATGAAATGAAATCTTTGAGTTTTACGTCCCACGGTTATGCCGGTTAGGCTAAAGGAGACGGTGATGATGAGTAATGAATGAAATGGTGGAATGAAGAAAGTGGGAGGAAACGGGAGAACCCCGAGAAAACCCGCGCACACGGTGTTTGTCCACCAAAAAGTTCACTTGGCGGGGGCTGGGATTGAACTCGGGATTCCAAGCACCAGAGGTGAAAGCTCTACCACTGAGCCACTGCGGCCCCAATGCTGCAAAGGGTTTCGCACCGTACCAGGAGACGAATAATTCTCTGTTATAACAAGTAAAAGTGTCACGTGTACACCACGTGAAGAATTTTTTTTTATCATGATATTTTCTCAATTATTAGTGAAACCAGAAGTCTTCCAGTTTTAGTAGACAGATTAGAATGAAGATGGGACATATTCTTGAGATGCTTAATTGATTACAAGAATCCACTTTTCGCTATCTGGTACCATTTTCACTCTATAACATTTAATATAAAAACTGGAAGTGGTTGATTTCTGCCACTTCCGGTTGGAAGAGGGGGTTAAAAGGGAAGATAATACCTATTCTTAGAATGACAAATCGATTCCCCAAAACTGTTTCTCGCTATCTATTATCGTTTTTGCTCTATATAAATTAATATTGAGACCTGAAGTTGTAGTCTATTTCTACTGGTTTTAATAGACAGTTAAGGATGGAGATGTAACATATTTTTGGAATACTTAATCGAATGCAGAAAATCACATCTCTCTATTAAAGCTTTTGCTCTATAGCGATCAGTTAAAACCGGAAATAGTTAATTTCCGAGTAAATATATAAGAGTTTTGGTAAACCAAACTTTTGAAAAAAAATCTACACACAGGCACATTAAAATAAAGTGTTTTCTGTAGTCTCTTCACACAACATGTATCTTTTGCTACCATAACCAATCACTTCAGATCCATCAACATCCATATTCAAAAATATGCATAAGGTTAATGAGACTTCCGACTCACCCTGTACATTCAGCGTAAAGATGGGCCACCTCAAGGAAAGTACTACGTAATAGCAATATATGTTTTAGCAGAAGAGACTCACGTACTTGCTGCATCTAATTGCCCCCTCTTTTCTATACAATAACACTAGAAAACTAAGAGATTTCTTCACAAGATTTACTAAGAATTCAGCTGCGAATAATACACTGCAACATACTGTAATAGAAGTCAATCTAGGGAGTAATAAAGGATTGTAACTTTCTGACACAATATGGTATCATTATCAACAAACTATTTACTAAACCATTTCTTTCCCAAATTAACATATATATGTGAGAAAGACATTATCTAGAAATTCTGGTCAATAAATGTGATGATACTGTTGCACGTTTACGCGCACAGTTTATTATTCGTTCAATTCTTTTATTATTTTCCTTTCCTTGGATTAGCACGAATACCAAAACCGGAAGAGCGATCCAGTTGACGGTTCCGGACACTAAGTGGAAAAATATTACTATAAACAAACCTACGGAAGATAATTAACGATTTCCTCAAGCAAAAATCTTTATTGAATTGTGAAAAGTTGATTTCTTGGTTGCACGCTTATGCCTTAAGTTCGTATTTAATTAAGTAGGTTAATGATTATTTTTTGATAGTTAAAACAGAATATTGAACACGAATGTAAGTATAAAAATAATCTTTCATGAATACCGCAATTAAAAATATTTCCTTTTGTATAAAGTAGTGTTTATGTGTTCATGTCCTAATTTCTGTAGCATATAAGAAAATGTCTACTGATCTTAATTATTGCCAAAAGTACCGGAATCTATGCTGGCTTATCCATGCAGTTCTCTTCTTTAAACTAATAAATGATCCATTCCTATCTATCCAGCTAAACTTTCGTACAAGTTTACATTAGATCAGTTTGAAGAAAATCACCATAAATATTGTATTTCTTGGAACCAGCATACTCCTTTACTTTTTACCTTAAATTTACTTTAGAGATGCACAGAAGTAGTGACTATGAGTACATTTTTTCAATAAATAAATTCACTTATTATTTAACTTAAGTTAGGCTTAGCTTAACTTTCTGTTTGCTTATTTAGCCTTAGCGTTCCTCTCTTCCACCATTGAGAATCGAACCCAGGATTTCCTACATCAGACACATGCGCGCAAACTAGTAGACGAGCAGCGAGAGATAAGCTTAGCTATGGTCAGCTTATCTGTGATAAGTACATTTTAGGTTTGTTAGGTCTGTTATTTTAGTGTGTTAGGTATGGGTTTTCGGTAGGCTTTGACCAATATACCTTAGATTAGGTTAGGTTTACTTCATTAGTTAGTAAAGCTTGCTTTGGTTAACTTACAGGAGGCCGCGGTGGCTCAGTGGTAGAACGTTGACTTCTCGGTCCTTGGTTCGTGCATGGGGTCCTTGGTTCGATCCCAGCTCGCGCAAAGCGAGCTTTGTGGTGGGCAAACACCGTGTGCGTGGGTTTTCTTTCCACTTTCTTCATTCCACCATTTAATTAATTTCTCATCATCACCGTCTCCTTCAGCCGGCATAACTGTGGGACGTAAAACTTAAAATATTTCATTTCATTTTTATAAAGCTTACAATACGTAAGCTTCGGTTAGGCACATTTAACTCAGATTTAATTAGATTAGTTTGACCAAGCGTTCAAAGTTTTCTGAAATACAGCTATATTTGTATTAATATTCTTTGTGTGTTCATACACTTAATTTGAATGCATTTGATTATAAGTTTCACAGGCACTAGCAATAATAGTTACTAAGAACTAAGAAGTGCTACAAATTATTCACAGTTGATTTTTATGCATGCACAAAGTATATAAATCTATACGAACAGAAGTTTTAAGATAATCGTAAGCAGAAAATTCCTATGTATTTCTCTTTCATTTACAGTAATAAATTTGAATCACAAATTCATCAATTTTGGGGTAGACAAAAGCAAACCGGTACCTGAATTGGTTTCTTTTGAATTTTCTTTTTCCTTTGGGAATGTTTGGGGTAGCCATGATATACAAAGATTCGAAATTTTACTGTATTACAGTCTTAGCGAGAAGCTACACGGATTACATATTATTATTATTATTATTATTATTATTATTATTATTATTATTATTATTATTATTATTATTATTATTATTATTATTATTATTATTATTATTATTATAGTTTAATGTTCCATGATTATGCTCTGAGGCTAAGGGAGACTGTGATGGTAACGAACGAAAGGGTGGAATGAAGAAAGTGGGAGGACAGGGGAAATCGCCGAGAAAACCAATGCATACGGTGTTTGACAGGTTTCATGTGTGTGATCCTCATAATACATTGATTTGTTGACCTTGACATTTATCAGTATTCTGACCTTGACCAAAATGTGTTAATCGCTGAATGTCGTGAGAAACGAATTTAAATTACAGCTAATGATTTTTTTAAAACCTTTCCCCAGTGTTACAGTGGAACATACTATGAAACTTAGCGCATTGTTCAGTCAGAAAACAAGGAATACCACTCTGCTTCAAAATAGTATATACTGAGAATTTAACACGTTATAACATCCCTGAGGAAGTAAGATATATTAACGCAAAATTTTCTCCACCAATAGAAAACAAGTTCTTGTTTGAACTTGAGTGAACTTTGAACATTTTAAAACTTTTTTTTTTTTTTTTTATACTGACGAAACTCTTTACTGAACATTCAAGACATCGTGACACACTTGTTTGACATTATTATTATTATTATTATTATTATTATTATTATTATTATTATTGTGAAACTAATTAGTTTTTATAATGACTCTATACAGCACTATTGCTATCACTAGTAGAGACCTGCACGGGCCGGGCTTGGGCGGACCGACACTGATTTCTCTTCAAGTCGGGCCGGGCTTGGGCCGATTAATAGCAATTCTTTAATAATTATTAACTTTCGTTAAATGATAATTGGAATAAAGCCAAACGTTGAAGAAGTGTACCCGTGAAAAATGTTACAAAATGAAATTTTAAAATTTATCGGGCTCGGACCGGGCTTGGGCCAAGAATTTTTAAAAAATTATCGGGCCGGGCCGGGCTCGGGCCGAAAATCTCCAAAGCTTTTCGGGCCCGGGCTGTATTGGGCTCGTGCCGAAAAATTCGGCCCGTGCAGGTCTTTAATCACTAGAGGTGTTGACTGGTACAGTCTGTCTCGATTTCAACTAATAATTTCTGAATTCTTCATGATTTTTAAATTCTAAAATTTCGCGACACACCTTAGGGGACTGCATAGCGTGACACAACAGTGTATCGCGACACATCGGTTGAGAACCACTGGTCTAGAATAAGAAGGTCTACAAAAAAATGAAATCTCTCCTGGAGTCATATTCCCTCAATGTGAAAAAGTCTGTCACTGAGCCACCGTATCCATCCCTGACCAGGGAAGTATAGAGAGTTCTTACCTGTGGTAGTTGTACCTGAGGGTTTTCTCAAGATTTTCCAGTTTCCTCCAACATTATCATTCCACGTATTCTTTCATTGTCAGTGAACTTCATTAATATCCATCTCTTTTATAGACTATAGGGTACAACAGTGGGATGCTGAAGATTTCATTTCTTTTTTTTTCTACACTGGTGAGTCACGTTATATCTGCCTTGAATTGAAAAGGACAGAATTATGTTTCTCCTTTCTTTCTTCCTTCCTTTCATTTCGCAAGCAAATGATGGACATGTTTACTGCAGCTTCTCTTTACTGCTTCGCCAAAATATCATTTGGCTCTTTTGAGTGATGAATACCCCCCCACAAAAAAAAAAAAAAATGTTTCTGTCGAGCTTCCATAATGCTACCAGAGGTGAACGATCTTGTGTTATGTCCTTGAGGAAGGCTAGTCAAGAGTTCTTCCTCTTTGTCTTTGCATCACCTACAAACCTAAGTTTGTGTTATTTTTCTTCTAATTATCTCATATGAGAGCACATATTTTTTCTCTTTCACTTCCAGTGTTAAGAGACCTCATCCCGGCGAAATTAAAATACTGCTAATTTTATAGTAATTTTGTAATATCTCCAAATAGATAAAAGATAATCGAAATGTGGAACAAGAGCGTCCTAGACAATATCATTTTACCTGAGATATTGTTATCACGACTCACTTATTTGCTTTCAATTTCGAGCCATTTTGAAAATCGGCACTTATTTTCGCGTTTCTAAACGGCCGAAAACGGAAGGCCACTAGGTGACTTGAGATAACGGTACCTCACGCAAAATAATATTGCCTAGGGCGCTCTTGTTCCACATTTCAGTTATATTTTATCTATTTGAAGATATCACATAATTACTGTAAAATTAGCGGTATTTTAATTTCGCCGGGATGAGGCCTGTTAATAATAATAAGCTTATTTTTCGTTTTGGTGCTTTTTTCTTCCTAAAACCGCTGTCATTTGTTCCTATTCCGTACAAGCCTTTGTCCTACTGTATTTTCTTGACATTCTCCTTCAATTAACAGACTGATGTACTTCATATCGTTTCCCAGTCAATTTTTCACAGTGGTTTTAATGTTCCTTTGCGTGATCAGTTTAGCAATCTCTTACTTGTCCGTGGGCTAAACTAAAGCGCCGTGGTGTGAATAGCCTTCGATGGACTATTTATTTCGACTTATTTTAAGTATTGAAGAAACCCTGTTAACTCTCTCTATATATACGAGGAGTGGCTGGTAAGTCTGCGTCCTGAGGTACTTAGCAATAATTCTTGTACTCATTAATGATTGCACTAATTGCGGCACTCTTTGGTAGTATACATACCATCTCATTTCAATAATAATCTCATTACGCTATTAATTATTTGAATGACACTCATCGCCATGTCAGACGAATTCCAAAATTCTTGCAATTTTCAGCACTGCGCCATGATAAAATACCTCGTGAAGAAAGGAAAATCACCTAAAGAAATTTTTGACAACATTTCAACCCTAAAGGATTCTGGATCTCCGTATACCATGGTCAAAAAATAGGTCTGGACTATTTCAACAAATACGTGAGAACTGTGAAGATGACATCAGTCTAGGACGTCCTATGGCGCAGGTCACTGAAGTAAACATTGCAAAAGTAGAAAAATTAGTTCTGGCTGACCGAAGAATAAAATCATGGCAGATAGCGGAAGAGTTGGAGATTAGTAAAGAATGGGTCGGGGAAATTTTGGACGAACATCTAACTATTAAAAAAAAAAAAAAAAAAAAAGCCCGTCCTAGGTACCGAAAATGCACACGCCGCTCAACAAGCAACGACGACTGAAGACTTATACGGAGACAATCTTCACGAAATTTGCGCCCGAATCGTATCTATAGATGAGATTTGGATTCATTAATATGATCCTATGGCTAAACAGGAGTCTATGTAGTGGATTAAAATAGGAGAAAATTCACCAAATAAATTAAGGTGGAGAAGTCGGCTTGGAAGCTTATGGTAACTTTTTTTTTTTTTGAAAAGCGAAGATGTTTTGCTTATTGATTATCTGCCAAACAGGACTACGATGTATGGTCAATATGGTCAATATGCCCGATGTGATAAATGCATTTCACTCGGGGGAGATTATATTGAGATAGACCGCAAACTTATCAATCGTCCATATATTAGAGAGTTGTACAGCTTTCGTACAGATGAGAAGTTACATGAGCTATATGCAATGATATTTCTGGGTAGCGCGTTTTTTATTGCTATAATTCGAAAAGTCGATCACCTGTCACAAATTGACAACATCGCGCGAATCCAGTTGAAATAAAAAGCACAAAACTGTTCAAAGACATGTCAGTTGTCATTTGAAAAGAGCTATAGTTATACAGTACATCTGTGTACTCTTGCAAAATAATTGACACTCTTACCAGCTTTCCTGTTTTCGTAAGTCACTTCTCCTTCAATAACTGTAAGTTATAAACAGATCTAAGCATTCCAATTGCGATTCGTACAAATAAAGACAGAGAAATAAGTAAATCTGTAGAGGGGCACTGAAAGCTGACCATTAATATGTGATCTTCAGTACCTCTCATGGAAACCATTAAAAGTCAGCCAGACGGCTTTTTTAATTTATTTTTTAAGTGGACAATGTGTAGTTACACACACACACACACACTAGCTTCAACTTAAATTATCTTTGCCTTTTTAGTAAAGACTTTGCAACAACTTCGCATTTAAATACATCTTCAATTTCCTTCATAACGATGACAATCAGCACCGGAAAATTAGTTTCTTCCGTGAATCAAGTCCGGAAACACACTCATCTCAGTCACGCGCTCCGACCATTGAAGTACAAATTAACAATGACTCAAAGTCAGTTGATTTTCATGATCAAGTTTAACACCTATAAAAATGTGAAAGTCGCAGCTGTAAATCCGTATCGACTGCACGAGTAATATGGATTTAATTAAAATATATTGTTTCTTTATGGAGGTAGTAGATATCTTCTTAGTTTAGTCGCTGATCACTAGTTATCTAAATATCTCGCAACGTAAAGCTTATTCAGTAATTACTTGCACAATGGTCTTAAGTTACATCTGGTTATAGTTGATTCCATCCACAATTTCTAAAGATGATTTTTTAATGTATATGACTCCCAAGTTAGCCGAGCTGTTGACTAGTGATGAGCGCAAGAGTCTTGGTCTTGCAGTTTTTGCAAGAGTCTTGCATGCAAGACCAAGACCAAGACCAAGACCAAGACCACGAATAGCGGTGCAAGACCAAGACCAAGACCAAGGTGTGCAAAAACAAGACCAAGACCAAGACCATACCTGCAAGACCAAGACCAAGACCAAGACTCTTGCACAAGTACTGGTACTACTTGAATTTTTTTATACAATATAAAAAAGGAGAAAATTCATTACATCTTTTACTTGAATATTTTGACTTCAGTAAAAGTGACACTAGAGTGAATGTGTAACCAGTAGTGTTATGCAATCCGTGTGAGTCGATCTGCCCCTGTAGCATATAGCTACAGTATATCGTTTCCTGAAGTGGTTGTTCGCGTTTTATGTAGATATTGCTCGTTCTCAAGCCACACAGGTGTCATCTTGCGCCATGTAAGCTATTTTGGTGGACAAACATCGTTTGCGTGGGTTTTCTTAGGTTTTTTCCGTTTCCTTCTAGTTTCTTCATTCCACCATTTCAGTCTTTTTTCATCACCACCGTCTCCCTTAGCGTTGGTGCATTACTGTGGGATGTTAAACTAGATACTTCATTTCATTTCAAAGCATACTAGTGGTGTTCTTCTTCCAAAACTGAAGAGAAATGTAGTATTGAACATCGGTAATTCCGTACTCCATAGGTGCTGACTACATGAGTATGGCCTTGGCTATGAGACTCAAGCATCCGTTGTAAATTTTTAATGTGTGCTCATAAAATTAATATCGAAATAACATTTTCATGACATTGACAAAAACTTAGTGCATGTGACCGCAAGTTTGATTTCATGGGCAGATGCTTATACGTTGAATAATTGTTTATTCATATAATTTTTAGCCTCCTTAGGTATACCGCACATCGGGGATTGAGCGATATAACATTACACAACAACAGTAAATCTATATTATAAAATTGAAAGTGACTATGCTTGTGACTCCCAATCTCTTGAACACTCTTGAACCACTAGCTCGAGATCGATCAAATTTTCAATATAGATCAGGTTTAGGCCTGGAATGTTATTTATCAGTTCACTTTGAAGGAGCAACGTATGGGAGGAGGAGGAGGGGGAGGTATACAAAAATCAAAATAAATAAAAATAAAAGTGACTAAGTTTGTGACTTAATAATTCTTGAACCACCAGACCGACCTTAATCAAATTTTTAACATGTATGAGGTGCCTAACTGGAAAGTTTTTTATAGTTTCATTTTGATGGTAGAACCTAGGGGAGGAGGAGGGGAGGGGGAGGTATATATAAAAATAAATAAAACTTAATAACTCTTGAAACACCCGACCGATCTCGATCAAATTTTCAACATAGATGAAGCTCAGACCTTTCACGATTTTTATCATTTTACTTTGACGGTGCAACATAGGGGATGGGGAGGAGGGAGATATATGTAAAAAATAAAAGTATAAGTGACTGTCTTTGTGACTTCATCACTCTTGAACCAGCCAATCGATCTTAATGAAATTTTCAACATAGATGAGGTTCGGACTTGGGGTGTTTTGTATCATATCACTTTGATAGTAGAACTAAAGATAGGAGGAGGGGAGAGGAAGTGTACAAAAATAAATAAAACTTAATAACTCTTGAACCACCCAACCGATCTCGATCACAGATGGTTTCTGTCATATCACTTTGACGATGGAGAGGAGAGATATTTAAAAATGATCGAAAATGACCGATATTAGAGTGGAGTCTATAGTTTTCGGGGTCGCTGAGATAAACAATGACACTTCCAATGCTGTTTAAATCCAAATTTAGCCCCTAGCTTGGCGGTGGGAGGAGAGATATCTAAAAATGATCGAAAATTAATATTAGTGTCGAATTCATAGTTTTTGGGGTCACGAAAGTGAACAGTGATACTTCCGATCCCGTTTAAATGCAAATTCAGCACCGCAACTTGGGGAAGGGGGAAGAAGGAGATATATAAAAATTATTGAAAATGACCATTATTATCAATGTCAAATTCATGGTTTTCGAGGTCATTGAGATGAACAGTGACACTTCCGATGCCGTGCCTTGCAACATGGGGGAGGAGGAGATATATAAATTTATTGAAAATGACCGATATTAGTGCCGAATCCATAGTTTTCGGTGTCTCTAAGATGAACAGTGATGTTTCTGATGCCGTTTAGAACCCAAATTCAGCCCCGCAACTTGGGGAGGAGTGGGGAGAGAAATATAAAAATAATCGAAAATGACCGATATCAGAAAGCGCTTAGTAATAATGAAAAGTGACTGATTAACGAAACATTATTATTATTATTATTATTATTATTATTTAAAATTTAACCCAACGAAGTTTGCAATTGATGCTAGTAATCCATATTCACAAGTGAGACTGATTTTATACAGTTATTTTAAATAACTTGTAGTTTGATGTCGTTATTTTGTATTTCTAGTATAGGTCAAAAGTATTTATACAAATTGAGTTTATAGAAAAGACATAGACAGACAGACAGACAGATGAGTCGTTTTTAGTTTTCACTCAAATTATTTTAAAATATTAAGTTTTGATTATAATAATTATTTTATTTTTTCTTTCTTTTTTGTCGATATGCTAAACATATCTTCATAACCATCATCAAAGCTATTCTGCCATTATCGGCTGATTGCTTGCTGCAACTGAGAAACCTCGATATACAGTGGTCCTCAGCTAGTCTCTTCGTCTTAATGTAGCAATTTTCTTAATATCTTCCTTCAACTACAATTTCCTTTTCTCCCTCTCTCTCTTTCCTTTCACCATACCCTCTAGCACGTCCTCCACAGCCAATATCCCAACCAGTTCCCCTTTCTCCTCTTATCAATATCTAAAATTCTTCTTTTTTCTCCTACTGCTAACATTTCTAACACCTTCTCATTCGTTTTCCGTTCAACACAGCTAATTCTCTCCATTTTTCTCCAAGCCCAGGTTTCGAAAGTCTGTAATTTTTTCCATCGCTTTTGCGTAATGTCCATGTTTCTGCCCCATTGGAATCAGTAAAACAAAATCTCAATATTTAATTATAAGTTTGTTTAACACAAAAATTAGTTAATGTGGTTGAAAAGAAAAATCTGACGCCTTTAGAGTGTAAAAATAATTTTGCATTTCATGGTATTTCAATTATCTGTACCGTTTTAATTTTCTTTCATTCGTCTCAAGGGTAGCCTCCCCAGTTTCGGAACCTGTGGAGTGTTGGATCTGTTAAAAAATGTAAAAAGATTAGCGAAGCGTGGGCACCCAATAAAAAAATAAATGTCATCACTTATGTCGTACACTATTATCATACTTACACGAAGATAAAGTATGTTACATTTAAAAACATATATTGTATTTCCGTTACTATTGGAGCATTGTAGAATTTATTATCCCTTATATCCAGAGTAAAATTTACCTATGAAAAACATAAGATTTCTTAAAAGCAAAACTTGCAAGACTCTTGCAAGCAAGACCAAGACTGGGTGTGCAAGACCAAGACCAAGACCAAGACTGGGTATGCAAGACCAAGACCAAGACCAAGACCAAGACCGAAGGTTCCAGTGCAAGACCAAGACCAAGACTGGGTGTGCAAGACCAAGACCAAGACCACCCCGGTCTTGGTCTTGGTCTTGCATTTGCTCATCACTACTGTTGACAGAGGTATGCATTTTTTAAATCATGGACTACATGTTAATTCCTGTACATTTTGGCCTCCAATAGACACTATCTCCCACGATAACATCATTTAACATTGAACTATATTTACTCCGTTCCTAACGACTCTATCCTTGCTAACAGTTGATTACGTGATTCTAGTTCTAGTTGTAATAAGTACACAATATTATAATAGTGAGGTCTTAATAATCCTTGGTTTTGTTTGTACAATATGTTGCTTAATCTTCTAGAAAATTCTTTTAACTTTCTTTTGTCATTTGTCACTAAGGTAACTCATATATTGGATATCACTAAGTTTATAATTTTTGTAAAGTAATAAGTATTGCCATTACAAAATATGATTAATTACTATGCCATCATTCAAATACTAGCCTACAATACTATTAATTATTATGGTTTTCATCTTTTTTTTTCTGTGAAAAGCATACTTTCTGTACTCTATATTCGTGTCCCAAACAGACAGTTTCCAGTTCAGTTCCAGGTATCTCCCTTACGAGGGATTTTATAAAGAAAGTCACAGCCTTATGGCCCAGCTGACTGCACCACTAGTTTCGTTTAAAATGTTTTGAGAAAAATTATAATTGTATAAGATTCAACATGGACGAATTGGCCTGTTCGAAGTAGATATGTTTTAGTACTATTTGTAAAAATAAATGGAGAGCAGAGGCACCGGACATATAAAAAAAATATGTAAAATAATATAAGGGTTGTAACAAACCAAATTATGTCTAAAAGTAAAATTGCTTACTAAATTAAAACTGAAATAATTGAAGAGCATGGTGCTCCAATATTTAACAAGCCCGACGCCATCTTGATCCCCTTCTGAGACGGTTTCTCTATATAATTCTAGAATAAATTGTCATGATACTTAAATAAAGCTGATACAGTAACAATACTGAAGAAGCAGGTACGTACATAGCAAATATAATATGTAATTTATTTATTATGCACTTGCTTTTTTATTCTAAACTTCAAACAAAATTATCAGGTTTGTTCAAGCAGAATGATCCAATTTCGTCTAGAAATACGAATGAAGAAATCGAAAGATATATATCGAGAGAGAGAGAGAGAGAGAGAGAGAGAGAGAGAGAGAGAGAGAGAGAGAGAGAGAGAGAGAGAGAGAGATCGCTCTCTTACATTCCCAGAGGAAAAGAAGAGTTAGTGTCCTCGTACACTGATCCACGAGCATTGATCTGTTCCTCTTCATACTTGAAGGCATCGAATGAACTCTTCCAGGTTAGATGGGTGGACTGGATGTGTTCACTAGTGAACAAGTTCATGCTATGTCTCAGCTAGCATCACACTTCGATTAAAAAGAAAGAAAGAAAGAAAAAGAACTACCAATGAAAGCCATTTTGAGGCAGTAAGCATGGATGGAAGTACAAAAAAGAGCCTTTGTCCTACCGCAGAAGAACTTGATCTCGTGGAAGGCTTGGTAAGTCACGAACCGGTCATCAGACATTCAACACAGAAGACAATCTCAATGAAAGAAAAAGAAAAAAATTACCTCTCCTTCTGTATCCTCATGTGAATGACCAATAAAAAAAGGACTCAAGAGAGATGATACCTTTCAATATAAACTTGGAATTAAGTACTTGTTAAGAAGATATACAGTGCTGAAGTACAAAATAACAAAAGACTCATTTCTTTCTTATTAATACGGTTTGAAGCTTAAAAAAAATTAACTATGTTTTATATAAATAAGAGAATGAATATATGTTTAAATACACAGGGTGTTAATGAACGAATTATAGCGACAAACTTATAAGAAGCAATTCCTTACATCAAAATAAAAACAAATGTTCATGTGAGCACATGGGAAAAATGCATAGTTTCGGAGCTAGGGTTGCCCAAAGCATGATATAAAATAGTAACGTGATACATTTATTTATACAAAACTGTACACTAAACTTGGGGCAAAAGTCATGGCAACTATTTTTTTTCTTGCAGATATGTAAGCGGATCACAAACTTCTGTGTGTCGTGTGGAAGTTCTGCATGCATAGTGTGTATGCAGAATAACAGATGGCTCTGTGATAGCTGGTAGTAGCACAAAGAGGCCTGTGAAATCAGTCAGTTGGTGAGTGTCGTGCGAGATGGGAGTAACCCGTGTTGAGCATCGCGCTTACATCAACATAGCCGTTCTCCGAGGGTGAAATGCGATGGAATGTCACAGTGAATTAATGGAAGTGCTTGGTAATAATGCCTTACCATACTGGACACTAGCACAGTGGGTACGAAAGTTTCAGCAAAGACGTGTGTCAATCAGTGATGAGCAACGTTCGGGACGACCTGTCAGTGTGCGGACCGACGTGGCACGTGTCGTCATCTACCCACCGTACTCTCCTGGCATATCGTCCCGTGACTTTGATCTCATTCGAAAGATTAAGGAACCACTATGTGGTAGGCGGTTTGCAACACGCCAGGACATTGCTAATGCTGTGCGCGAACAGGTGACCCGATTCACACATGGTGTGGCAAATGCTGAGGCGGATGGTATTCAACGCCTCCCACATCGTTGGCAGCGCGTGGTGCAAGTAGCAGGGGACTACCTTGAGGTTCTCTAGGCTCAGGTTTGTCATGTCAACTGTATGCGTACTGTGTTGTCATTCTTTTGCACCGCGAAGGCCATATAGCCCTGTATACTATTGTAATAAATTAGTGTGTTACGATATTTCAGTGGTATTCATTGTCCATACATGTAGTTAACACCTTGTCCTTTCGTATGTATATGTCAGATTTTCCAACCGGACTGGTATCTTCAAGAAAAAAAAATAGTTGCCATGACTTTTGCCCCAACCCTCGTATGTTGGCCACAAGGATCTTATAAAATAGAGGATCTGCCCTTACAACAAAATCTTGAAGCCATACGTCACAGTTTTGCCACCCCTACTCTGCCCACTCCGCCCAATAAGATCGCAATGTTTTGAGCCAACAATCATGGCGGAAACGAAAGTAGCCTATCAGACGATGCCAAAGACGAGAGTAGCCAATCAGTCTTGCCGATGCTCGGTTGTTATTTGGCTTCATTAACTTAATAGGATGAAGATACATATAGGCAGATCCTCTGTTTTATAACATCCTTGGTTGGCCACGAACGGCTCCATTGTAAAGTAGGCAACTTACATAAAAATAAGTGTATTTTGAAACAATAATTATTGTAGACACTATTAGTAACATACGAGTAACTAACGCAACAATTATTAGTTATCTACATATCAGTTTCTATCTTATATATATATAAAAAGATAGTTTCGCTTCACAGTGTGAAACTACCGTAGACTTTCAAACTATGCGAATTTTATACTGAAACTTCAAATAGTACATCTATAATTACTGGTTGCAATAGATTAATAATATAAAAAGTAAAACGTGTTCCTTGGACGCAGAATCATATCAAAAGGCTATTAGGCCTCTTCGCTATCAACTATTGCTTTTGATCTATAACAACAAATGTTGCAATCAGAAATGGGCAGTTTGAACAGACAAGATGGAATGTATTATTTTGACGTTGAATCTATGAAGAAAGAAAAAAAAAACCATATCGATATCTCTTACCGTTTTCCTCTATAGAAATCAGTATTGAAACCGGAAGTAAATTTAAACCAGTTCCGGTTTTAGTAGAATGCTGGGGATAGTCATAGTATGTTGCCCTAAGGCGCTGAACCGTCTGCAAAAAACAGCTTCTCCCTATCTATTATCGTTTTCGTTCTACGGTGATAAACATTGAAACCGGAAATGGCTAATTTGAACCACTTCCAGTTTGAATAGAGGTTAACGGAGGGTTCTTTGGTTACTGAGTTGATTGAAAAAAAAAAACGATCTTCATACTTCTTACCGTTTTGATACTTGTCAACAGATAATGGACAAAGCCGTTCTATAAGAGCAACCTTACGCCCAGCATAGTTTGGAAGCCTACTAACAAAAATTACAGCTCTCTCATAGCTATATGGTTAGCATACGCAACTTAGGTGTAGTCCAAGATTCACATCGGCTCCTTTATGTATTCAGAAGTTATTTTCAATGCACAAGTCTTTCCTCTAATTCACTTGCGTTCACAGACCTTCCAAAACACCAAAATATCTTTGTTCGCAAGGGTGAAGATAAAGGCACGTTCAGGTGTACAACATACAGAGATAAATTTAACATTAACAGTATTGTATGACCAAGTTAAGCAGGTGGCCCACTACCATCAAACGTTTGTTTCCACAATTTCATTGAATGTATGTTGTAATAAAATTTATATTCTTGCATTTCTACTGAAGAATGCCTACACTTCGAGTAATAATAAAGTTCATTCCATATTGAAATTCAAGTTATCCATCATCACCCAAGTAGATTAACGTTCAAAAGATTTTAGTGAATAATGTGAAAATAATTGACAATTTAGGAAATAAGTTACTGGCAGGGGCGGATCCAGGACAGACTTCTGGGAACGGGGGGCCAGTGGGTTGTAATACTGCTAATTCGAGCTACTTTTAAGAGCTCCAAACTCTGGGATGGGTTTTATATATATATATATAAATAAGAAAGTTTCCTCTTCTGGGTGGAGGGGGGATAATTGCCCCAAGCGCCCCCTGGATCCGCCCCTGGTTACTGCATTAAACTAATTAGTTTTGGAAGTCTTTTCTCAGAACTCAGACATATAAGCACAGATTATGGTTTCATAATTGCTAGACACAGCAAATTCTGTGTGATATAAAAATATCTTGAAAACAAATGATTTTGTGGGGACACGATGGTCCAACAGTACAGAGTTTACCTCGTTGCGATCTCAGCCAGTGTGAGTTTAAGGTGGACAACATCGTCGGTGTATTTTCCCGAGGTTCTCCCATTCTCACTGTCAATTTTTCACAACCATTCACTTAACACCAACCATCTGTCTTCATTAGCCTACAGGACACAGCTGCGGAACATTCAATTAAAGATTTTTCATTTTCACGTTAAATATATTGACTAATTTAACAAAACTGGCTTTATTAGGATCACGCAGTTAGACTTATAAGATGGTAATGTTAATTCGTTGGTCCTTGAATAAAAGTGGATTTTTGAATTATGTTTCTTGCAAAAGATAGCTAAGGTAATTCTCTCGAACATCTTCACGGGTAACTGTGAATTCAATGGTAACGATCCATATCCTATTTTCTACTACTGAATCAAAGATAGTAGAAGTTACACATCGCGCCGTTAGATGGCAGCAAAACATCCTCCAACGGTTGACATCTACCGGACAAAACTGAAACTTCTAGTGTGTGTGGTAGTTTTTACTATCTACTACTAGAGTTGAGTTGATTTTAGTTTAGCGTCCCTTTCAGCAGCAAGGCTATATGAGACGTGGACCTACTGATTAACGTGGAATCCGAATCATATGAGCTCCCTCCGGGAATCGAACCCGGGTCTCCCACGCCAAAGGCGCGTACGTTAACCGTTTAGCTACGAGGGAGCTCTATCTACTACTGTAACTTATTGAACATTACTGAGTTACTTGCGAAAATTTTTGTAAAAGAATACAAAGTACAGCTAATTCGAACGAAATGAACCCTATTTTTCTTATTTTTCAAGCACAAAACAAATATCATGTTTCTATGCTAACTATGTGTAGCTCACAATTTGATATCTCTGCTTGTGACAAAGAAACGAAGAGACAATACATGAATATAACTACATGGAAGCACTATTGACACGGATTCTAAAGGAATGTGTGACTTTCTTTTTTCTTTAAAAAAATGCACTAAAATTCCATGCTTTATAGTTAGCAACAAATCAGTCATCACTCCTTTTCAGATTGAAAGAAAAACTAATAATCTTTCAGTTCCATCTTTATGCTGCCTTTATTTAGAACAGTGATAGTAGCCCGCGGGCCACAAGTATATTTCATTCCGTTCGCATTATTTATCTCTTAAAACTTGTGTATAAATTCATCGTTCCCATTTTAAGCAATGCTCGTTCTTCTGTTGCGTATTAAAAAATTTTTGCTTTAATATCTGAATAATTATAACAGGACACAACATTTCAAATCTGAATCCAGTAGCCAGATCAGAGAGCTTGGTCGCCATTTTTTTTTTTTTTTTTTTTTTGCAATTCTAGGGCAGAGTAAAGGCCAAATGTTTATCACCAAAGTTTTTTTTTTTTTAAAAAAAAAAAAGAAGACGTAAAATATTTGATCGACAATGAGGACCTAGCGACTGGAAATTTCGCGCTGTGAGTTACATGCTTAAATTGCCAAAGCAGTGTAATTAGTTTTGTTTATCTATTTATTTTAAATTTGTCTGCTCCGAAGTATGTTTCTGATTTTGTCCTGACTCTCAGTGAATTATAAATCGGCCATCACCGATCTGGACCAACGAAAACTGTTTTCTAGTTATTTTGTCATAATCAAAACACTATATGAGCCAAAGTTCTCCAGCTCAGCTGAAATTTAGAGTTAAATAAAGCATAATCGGGAAATTGAACTCGGGACAAATATTGACTCAGACTCAGCTACTGAATTATTCCGGAACATCTTAAATTAGAAAAAATAAATGAAATCTTAAAATATTCTACGTCCCACGCTCATGCTGGCGAGGCTAAAGGAGACGGTGATTATGAGAAATGAAGAAAGTGGGAGAAAACAGGAGAGCCCACGAGAAAACGCACTCACACGGTGTTTGTCCACCACAAAGCTCACTTAGCGGCAGCTGGGATCGAACCAAGGACCCCCATGCACCAGGGGCGAACGCTCTAGCACTGAATCTTATGTTGAACTAATCGAATGGTCACAATTTTCTTCTTAATACAGTACCACGAAGAAAAGGTAATGAACAAGCGCTTTGTTCAAAATATAAGCCAATGACAGAATCGAACTCTCTCTATTTCTGTGGATCTGGAGTAGTCCTAGTGCAATGACACTGACAGAAATGTTTTAATGACAGGACACTTTCGCTAGGACGGGAAATATATCATAAGTCACTAAAGCTCCCAAGTTTTGGACTAATACGATAAATCAACTACATATGTATTGAATAATAATTAAACTATAGAGAAAACGTAATATGTGGAGCATTTGGGAGTCAAATACTTTTTTTTTCTTTTGTCTTGAAATGTCGTGAGCAAAATTCTCTCTTTTATCGCTAATTAGTATTTTATGACAAAGCATTTCGTTACGATTACAAACTTCAATAATTATAGCAAATACATTAAGCAACTGCAGTGGGAAAGAACAAAAATCATTACACAGTTTATTATTATTATTCATTCGTGTCACATTTCTTGAGTCTGCTGGTGCATTAATGGAAAAAAGCACTAACGAAGTGTTGCTTGCGTCTCTTCTGTTTATACTAGTTGTATCGCCTTTTCTGTTTAACATAGCCTCTGGCGCTAAGCAACTGCAACTTAAGTTCATATAAAGACTTCCTGGTTATTACGGTTTAACCACTGACGTAACGTTACAACCAAAACAGATGAAATGTGTTTTCCTTTTGTACTCACAGGTTCAGCATCTTCCTCAGTAACACAAAGGCGGCATTTTTTTTAGTACCCGAAAAAGACAAACAAAAATACTTATCAGAGTTACGGATAAAACAACACAATATTGTACTCTCTTCCTAGAGTGAGATTTTTAGTAGAAGGTATGGGACATGGCATCAAATTTGTTTAGCAATAGATTTGGTATAAGTTATTGAATTGAGATTTATTTCTTTAAAATGGGATTTCTCAACCTGAGGGTCGCGACGGAAGTGAAAAAGATAAATGTAAATAGTATCTAATGAAAAAAAAAGAGAGATTGTTTTGAATATCTTTATATGACTATTTGAAACCAAAGGAATGAGCTCCTTCTGGCTAAACGGTTAGCTAACGCGCCTTTGGCGTTGGGAGATTCGGGTTCGATTGCCGGTGGGAGCACATGCGGTCCGGATTCCACGTTAATCAGTAGGTCCCGTCTCTTATAGCCTCGCTACTGAAAGGGACGTTAAACTCAAAATCAACTCAACTCAACTTGGAACTAAAGAACCAAAATTTCCTATTCTTGTTGACTGTTTAGAAAGGAATGTAGGAAGACAATTTTTTAAAAAAAGATTGTATATTTTCTGTACATTGGAAATTGAAGTTAGCTACTTTATCATCTAACATCTTTAGCTGAATTTAGCTCAATTATTTTATGAACGTCATGATCCTAACAACAATAATTATTTTTTAAAAGTATGTCCTGGAATAAAACTATCGTAATTCAATAACAACAACAATAATAATAATAATAATAATAATAATAGTAATAATAAAGATAATTTACACCTTTTAGTTGCTACTAGTTAATTGATGTCATGCAGTTTAGTATTATCTTCTTCTAATATGACCCTTAATTAAGGCATGATTTAGTAAAAGCTCGTAGTAACAAAACGGGTTACGTATTTTTTTCTCTTCTCCCTATTTTATATAAATAGTAACATTGTCATCTGAATCGGGAATACGCTAACTGTATGTCCTTGCACATTGTAAACAGTCCACTGCAGAGTTGGACTTAAGAAGAAAAACACTGAAGCCTGTGCAAGATCATATTTTGGTATCCTCTACCGCGCAGTAAGCGAAGGCAACCTTGTGCAAAGGATCTCTCAAGTTCTACGTTCCACGATTATATGTCCTTTAGGCTAAAGAAGACAGTTGATTAATAAAAGTGGAATGACATGTGGTAGGAACGGGGAGAATTCCGAGAATATCGTGGTCGTGGAACATAGAATTAAATATTTCGTAGGATCTTTTTCCTCTTGTCGTACGTCAGTTCTCAAAATATTTCTCTGTCACTAACACTTTGTTTCTGTTATACACAGTCTGATTCGTTTTCATCCGAACAACTTACAGATACCGACACTCATCGAACTAGGTTTCACACAGCAACAAAACTATATGCACACATGTATCAATCTTTCAGCTGTCGTGTAGCTAAGTCAAGGTGTTGTAGCGGGCAAAATGGCGTCGAATAAAACCGCTTTTGGAAAAATTATGGTTCTGCATGCAAACTTGAGCATTTCCTGCATAGTATAATAGTGTCAGAATACTGACTCTGTGGTAGGACAGGCCACACTATTAGTGCTATAATTAAACGATATGCACAGCAACCTTAACAACCAACAGCAACGAATTCGCATCCAAACAGGTCGTCAGTGAAACTCAAGACCTGTGCTAAAGATCAGGATAAAACGAACTGTAAGAATCCATTAAACACAGTGTTTTGGGCCAAACGATATCTTGTATCCGTCAACAGTGAATCATACAATCCATTAGAAATTGAGGTTGCAAACTGTCCGCAAGGTCAGTGAGTGTATTTTACCACCACCTCTGTGTGAGACAGAATATCGGGATTCTGGAAAAATAAGTAATTTAACATTTACAAAATGATATAGTTAAATAATATTTATTAGCAGATCACCTGGAAATAGTTACTATATTATAGTAACTATTTCCAGGTGATCTGCTCATAGGTCAGAAATCCCTTAATATCGTACAGCGAAAAAGCAAGACCAGAGGACTGTACGAGCATCACTTAACTGTAACTATTGGAAGTTTGTTGATAATGGACGAAAGACGGATCTACCTATGGAAAAGTTAGGGCCATTACCTAAAGATGGCGTTCATGAAAAAGAACAACATAACTTTGTGCGTCAATGCAAATAAGTTTCTCACAAGGTTCTATGATTGTTACTACAGAGGAAAGCTCAAAATTCGTAACGTAGAAGAAAAGTGTCAAAATCAATGCTGTTTATAACCAAGAACAAGTCTCATCCGAAATTTACACAGACGAAACAGTAGCATTGTAGACATCGACTTCCTCGTGCGAAACTACATCAGGACAAAGTTTCAAGTCAGCCAAAATATTGTTGGTCTTCTACAGAGGCATGGCAGCTGCAACTTGGTCCCCAAGCTGTTTCGTTCGAGGATATTTTCGTTAAGAGCCCTTAAGGAGTACTGTATTTTCTCAACTTCTCTAACGGCACCTTTCATCTCGTCGGGTTCGAACTGAAATGACTTAGGAAAGCTCGAAAGCAGGAGTGGACAATATATCCTTGGTATAGCTACAACGAGTCTGCTACAGTGGAAACTGTGGTGTCGATGCAATGTCGATACCAAATGGTCGAGGGTAGCTGGGGTAGATTATTTCAGATAAGAAACAAGTTCAATTTGTTCGGATGGAAGCGGACCAGCCTCTGTATATATACACAGGAATTAGAAATGTGGAATGGAATGGAATGGAGTGTCGATAGAAGAATTTTCGAAGTCTTTTTACCTGTATAATTTGTTCATATTTAAAATAAGAATTCACCACAAGGTAGAAAAAGTGCTTCCAAAAGTCCACCCAACCTTTCTGCCCTAGGTTCTAAACTGTTTAAGTATGTCAAGGTAGCTGCTCCAGTTAGTATGTCTCATCCGTAATCACAGCGCTTCTACTGCCTAAAGCAGACACATACAAAACCACCTAAACCACGAGTACAATCATGCATGGACACGTTTCGTAATATAGTCTTTTTTAAAAATCTAACTTTTCATTTGTTTTTCTATACACTTAGTACTTGCAACGACCTATTTTTTTTTTTCGTATGACATACTTCTAACATTTTTATGATCTACTATTCCGAAGCGTATTCATCGATAACTATTATACAATTAAATTAGTTTCACTAAATGATCTTCACTAGAATACTCAATACTATATTTGAAGAAGAAACTAATAATACTTCTGACCTATAATTATAACACAGAGACTCGATATTGGGTTTCTGAGAAAATAAATCATGTAACATTTACAAAATGAGATTGAACAAAAATAACTATTTCTTGGTGATCTGGCCACAGGTCAGAAATCATTGACATAGTTTATGCGGTCAGACACTTAAATTTCTGTACTAGGCCTATACGAAAGAACCTAGAAACAAGTATCAGTTAGTTTATAGGCATTAAATGATATATTTCCCAAAAACTATCATATTAATTTTGATAACTGAGTTATAACTTTTTCCTGTGCTTATTCTCGAAATTGTACCTAATAATAAGGGCAAATTTATCACACTGTATACCGTACATTAAACATAATTATACGGCATTATATATTTATTCTCGTATAAAGTAGAATGTTTTTATGTTAATCCAGTATATAAATCCATACTATCCAACTGTTTATTTATTTTTTCTTTAAATCGATAGTATCTTTTGCTTAAGAGTCTTCATCCCGGCGAAATTAAAATACCGCTAATTTTACAGTAATTATGTGATATCTTCAAATAGATAAAAGATAATTGAAATATGGAACAAGAGCGCCCTAGAAAATATTATTTTGCGTGAGGTACCGTTATCACAAGTCACCTAGTGGCTTTCCGTTTTCAGCTGTTTAGAAACGCGAAAATAAATGCCGATTTTCAAAATGGCTTGAAATCGAAAGCAGATAAGTGAGTCGTGATAACGGTTTCTCATGTAAAATAATATTGTCTAGGGCGCTCTTGTTCCACATTTCAATTATATTTTATCTATTTGAAGATATCACATAATTACTGTAAAATTAGCGGTATTTTAATTTCGCCGGGATGAAGACTCTTAAAATGTGTATCCTAATGGAATAGTGGGGTTAAAAACAATGCCAGAAATAGTATATCTAAGGAGTTTATCATGTTAGATAGATGAAAATTGGTTTATAAACTGCTTATTGAAAACAAGTTGTTGACGTGTGTTCCAGAGTTTTCAAAAATTCCGCTTCTAATGAAGGGGAGGGGAGCAATTTCAATAATATTTTAATTTCTCCACTTTGTATTCTTTCTTAAAATGGCGAAAATGAAGGAACAGTTGAACCGTTTAAAATGAGTGTTTGAATCTAGTTAACATTTGCGTTGACTTTTTTTTTTCTTTTATTAGTACTTTTTTTTAAAATTGAAAATCCATCCTAAGGAAGGGAGAGGAGTTTTTAAGTTTCTCATTCAGAACCAATAACGCTGCACCGTTTGAAATTGTGTTTTGAGCATAGCATTTGGGTAAAGCTAGGTTTTTATCATTGTTTTTCGAGTCGAATACGAATCCTAGGAGGCATGAGCGCCTGCAGCGGAGAGCAAGAAATACATATCAAAATAGATTTGCTTACTCACTCACTATAGTATTTAATATATTTACTGTAGTTAAGGAAGTTATGCAACATACACCAAAAATAATTGTTTTACACGAAGTATTATGTATTATGTGTATTAAAGTTTATTTATGCCAGACTATTACCTCTTGGGAAAAAATCCTACAGGCATTTCTACTAAGGGGGGAAAAGAAAGTTCAAATATATCATTCAAATATTTTCCAGAAACCATTTTGCTCGTACGAAGAATGAGTATTTCAGCTAGTTGAATATACTTTATTTGATGTATTTGTTGTTTTCTGTGTAGTGTAATAGGCCTACTGTGTTATCTTCTCCAAATATGACGCCCAGTATGAAGGATATTAAACTTCATGGGACCCATATATTATATATATTTAAAAACAAAATAAAATAGAAACAGCTTCGTTCTCAATGGCGAAACTTAAAGTGCATCAGGCGAATGTTTACACTTTGTTTTCACGTGAAAGTAAGAACATCACCTTTTTATGATGGTTCGGTGAGATGAGTTATTTTAATGCCTCACACCAAATTTCTGAACATGTATTCATTGTTATACTTATTAAGATCTTGTTTTTAGCATAATAAATTGCTAAACGAATTTAAATTTGCATATATATTATGTCAAATATTATTATATATACATTTCTTTCAAGTTAGGCCTATATCTAGAAATTGTACCTTCGCAAATAATGTTGAGAGTTGTTATATATATATAAGTTGTACAGTGAACTCTCAACCGGAAACTTGAGAGAATCACGTTCATTTGAGGTTTAGATTCGCCTATTTATCATCTTTTTCTTCCAACAACCAAAGCGAAAAATATCCTTTGTAACAATTTAACGCTACAGTTCATGTGGAGGTTTCCAACCTGAAGCACAAAACTACACTCCTCACCAGAACTGAGGATTTCACACCTAATTGTCAACATCACAGCCTGTTTGACAATACAGAGATTTGTTGACAGTTTACCTATTGGGATAAGTCGAACTTTCTCCTTCCCTTTCTCGGAAATTAAATTTTACTTAGTTGCATGGAGCGATGTGGCGTGGTTTTCTATTTACAGGAAAAGGCTGTTACTGTTATTGCACTATTCCTAATGTTTTGAATTATTAAGTAGTTTAGTTTATCAAAGCTCCTTTATGTATAACCTCTGTCAAGAAAGTTCGGTGAATGTTTCTGTATTTCGAATGGATTGTTGTCTTAAATGAAGCAGCAGTTACTCTGTCCTTCAAAGTAATCCCAGTCGATGGTGATGTACTTCTGGGAACGGCTGTACAAGTGATGGAAACTCTTGGCGTACTCGTCTTTAGGGATGCCTTCAGCTGAGTCGTAACATTACGTTTGATGTGCGAAATGTCCGAGCACCTCTAGCCCTTCAGGGCTAATTTCAATTTGGGGAAAAAGAAAAAGTAGAAGGGAGACAAGTCTGTGGATAGAGTGGGTGATTGAGTGGAAACTTCCTGTTGACCAGGAATTGCTGCACCAGAAAAACAGTGTGTGGTCGGGCATTGTCGTGGAACAGGGTTTAGTTGCCTTGTCTAGTGTAGCGGGGGCATACCTGCTTGATCCATTGCAACAAATGTTTCAGTATACACCACGAGCATCATCTTGATTCGGAATCTCGCACTTCGCACCTTCATACGTTTCAGTGACTCTGAACCTCGCCACTCCACACTTTGACGCTTGCTTTCGAGGTCGTACCTCGGGCACCAGATCTTGTCAACCATGACGATGGTTTTCAGGAAATTTGGGTCTCGATCCACGATGTCAATGATGTCTCCACAAGTGTCAGGCAGAAGTTGCATTTGTAATAGCGTCAAAAGTGTGGGGCAGGAATCGGTTGCATTTACCTGTCCGGAGCGGGATGCGGCGCTCTTTGTGAGCAGTATGGCGTCATTTATTGATCATTCTGAACAGGGGTCGTGTATATACATACGCTGTTTGTGTCCACCCGTCCGTCCGGAGACAAAGAAACCCTCAAGAACTACTTGATGAATCACCATCAATTTTGGCCAGAATGTAGAGGCTGAAAAGCTAGGATTCGAGTTCGCTGATGGAGGTGACATTCAAATTGGAAATGGTAGAAATCAACCATTTCCGGTTTTAATTTTGACAAGTATAGATGAAAAATAAGTTATAAATGGCGATAAGCAAGTTTCTTGCAATCGATTAAGCGTCCCAAGATTACACTGTATCCTCATCCTTAACTCTCTACTAAAACCGGAAGTGATAGAAATCCACTACAATATTTGGTTTTAGTATTTATCTACCTAGAGCAAACGCAGTGTGTGTGTGTAAGAAAGAAAGAAAGAGAGAGAAAGAAAAAAAATCAACTTAGCGTTCTAAAAATAGGTACCACCTTCTCACTTTTCAAGCCGGATGAGTCAAAAATAAACCACTTCCGGTTTAAGTGTTGGTCACTATAAGAGTAAAAACGGTAATAGATAACGAATTGTTTCCTGCAATCAAACGTTCCAAGAATATATTCCATATCCATTCTTAAACTCTCTACTAAACCCGGAAGTTCAGCTCTCTCGTGGCTAAGCGGTTAGCGTATGCGCCTATGGCGTGGGAGACTTGGGTTCAATTCCCGGCGGGAGCTTATGTGGTTCGGATTCCACGTTAATCAGTAGGTCCACGTCTCATATGGCCTCGCTACTGAACGGGACGCTAAACTAAAATCAAACAAAAAACAAGTTGTAGAAATCTACTACCACTTCCGGTTTTAATACCGAGAAAATACCACGCCATTCAAACTAAACTCCTTCACGTGGTATACACGTGATACCGCTACTGTTTTTAAATAATTCTTGTATTATTATTTTAACATATTATTCTGTTTACTCAAGATAAGCAACGCTTCTACAGCTCTTGGTAACATGCATATACAGTACATTGTAGCCATTTCAAACCACATCGTCCCGAGTTGGTTGAATGATGGCTTAAAGATTGAGTGGATGCAGATGCAGAATAGGTGCTTAATATTCTATCTTCAATGTCCGCAGGAACTGGTTTGAATCCCCTAGCTGACAATCCTGACCGTACGCTTTTTTCCATTCCACCAAGAAAATGCCGGAATAATACCTTTAAATACCATGACCAACTTCTTGCCATTTCCTTTCCATAACTGATGTTCTGTTCACAGTTAACGATGAATATCATAACTTACTATATCAAAATTACGTCCTTCGTACTCAAACTGAGTAATAAATTTATGGAATGAATAGTTAAGAAAAATAAGACAGATTTTTAAATTAGTATTTCGAATACAACGTACAAAGCCAAGTTACACTGAAATAGTTAACAAGCAACAACAACGATAGGAAAGTGGTAGAAAAGTTGGTCAGGTACTATATTTAAATATACTAATCTAGCAATTGCTGGTGAACTAGCAAAAAAGGCAGCAGAGTATCGGATTCAAACCAGGAAACTCGACTGCGAAGCAAGAACACTAACCGCTAGTCTTTACAGAGTGTTTCAAAACAACACTAACAACATTTGGGAGGTGATTCCTAACACCAAGATAAGACAAAAAGGATAGACCAATCTGGGTGCAGAAATCCGTTATTTCAGGGTTATAGGCTGCCGAAAACATGAAAAAAATAAACTTTGAAAAGGTCCATAGCTCCAATACTATGGGATCTACCGTGGTCGGTTCAAGACTTCACTTACGAACTAATAGGTGCCCTATCCAAAAAAATACACGTTTCAGAATCCTAAGGTATTCACAAAGCAATTTTTATAGAGGAAGTTTGGATACGGGCATATAATTTGAAGTACTCGCCAACTACCTCTATAAAAATTGTTTCGGAAGTACCTAAGTATTCTGGAACATGTCTTTGTGGATAGTCCATACTAGTTCCTAAGTGAAGTCTTGAAACGACTACGGTAGATCCCATAGTATTGGAGCTATGGACCTTTAAAGTTCATTTTTTTCATGTTTTCGGCAGCCTATAACCCTGAAATAATGGATTTCTGCACCCAGGTTGGTCTATACTTTTCGTCTTCTCTTGGTGTCAAAGATCACCTTGAAAAAGTTGTTTTGAAACACCCTGTATATGCTCCGTGAACTGAACGGTATATTGGCTCGATTTAGTGAATTGAGTGAGGCCGTATACAGTACGTACCTTTTAATAGATTGAACTAAGTGTTGGGAACAATTTAACTGGATATATTGAAAAGGTAGTTCTGTATAATAAAATAAATATCAAATGTGTTAATCTAAGAAAAAATGAATATTATGTAACATATTGTCATATTTATAGTTCCTTGGCTATACGCCATAAGACTTATACGTACTTCCGATCACCTCTTCTTTACATTGAGCTCAACAAGAAACTACCTGAACTTTTCCTCTAGATAAAGAGCATCTTCCCAAGTATTAAATTTCAAGGTAATAGATACATATATTTCACTTTTTTTCTTTCTTTTTGCCTAATGGGCAGACTGAAATTTGAAAATGCGGATGTGATCTCTTTTTTTATTATTATTATTTATCTATTTTTTTTTCCCCTCTGAGGCTGTGGTGTGCCTACCCTCCCATGACTTAATTGTATTTTAGCTGAAGGTGAGAAGTTATATGTTGAGTGAGAGAGAGAGAGAGAGAGAGAGAGAGAGAGATGGACGATGAAGAAAAAGGCTCCAGATTCTCTCAAGTCTTTAATACGAACTGAAGTTCTACTTGCCGCAGGCAAAGCCAGTCGGAGTATGTCGACATACCAGCCAAGACCGCCTCCACATGGCATTATACATTGGTTTTCTTATCCTTTTTTAAACCCTTTAGGGTTAAAAGAAGAACGAGAAAAAAAATAAATTCCACGTTACTTCAACTTTGCCTCACCCACTAATTTTTACCACAACACAACGGTATCCACTATACATCTATCTCCAACGGCCACCAACCACGAAAATAGTTTTAACTTAAAAAGAAGTAAGAAACATTTATGCAGGTTCCAGGCTTTTAGGAGCTTTCTTTTTTCTTTTTTTAAATTTGTATGCATTTAGTAGCAACGTTTAGTCCTACAATAATTCTTCGGAATACACTACAACTAATAATAAAAATAATAAATTCACCAAATTTTCTGACCTTTAAAATACTCATATTGTCATATGCTTTCGCAACATGTTCAAAATGATCGATATTAGTATCAAATTAATTGTTTTCCGGATCGCCAAGTTGTTTGGTGACAGTTCCGATGACACTTAAGTTCAAGTTCAGCCAAGGAGGGACATATAAGCTGGTCCAAAAACTAGCTCTTCTTTAATTTATTTCACTCGTTTCTTTACGTTTATTTTTCTTCAATTTTCAGCTTCGGGAGCATTGGCGGGGGTCAAAAATATATGCATAAAAAGAAGAGAAATGCCCGGGACGACGGATATTAGTGTCAAATCTATCGATTTCGGGAGATTCGTCCTGAGATGAATAGTGACAATTCCGACGCTGATCAAGTCACTTTAGCCTTTATTGTCATCAGCAGGGGATGAAAAATAGTATATTCAGAGTGATTTTAGTAAGAGGTTGTTTTCAATTATTTGCCTATTTATCTTATATTGATAGCAACAACGCCGAAACGGTTGCTCTTCGTTATTTCCTTATTTAACTCATATTAACAAGGACAACACCGAAAGGATTACTTTTCGTTGTTTGCTGATTTAATTCATATTCACAACATCGAAGGAATTACTCTTCATTATTTGCTTATTTAATTCACATTTGCAGGGACAATGCCAAGTAGGTTGCTCTTCGTTATTTATTTATTTAACTCATATTGAAAGGTACAACGCCAAAGGGGTTGTTCTTTATTTATTTCACTCATTTATTTACTATCACATATGCTATATTGCATACATCTTATCCTTCCCGTGCGAAGAACGAATATTCCAGCTAGTACTAATAATAAATCTTAGACCAGTGTCTGTATCTTCTTCTGCATCCCCTTAAAGAGTTTGTGAACGGATTTTGTGTGAAATTTAGTTTCCTATTTATTAAAAATAAAAAAAAAAAAAAAAAAGAGAAGGAAAAACTAAAGAGAAAACTTGTAACCAATATTGCAGAAGAAACATTCGAACACTTCACCTTTCTTTAAAGATTGGTTCATCACACAAAATGTTAATGGCCTGTCTATTTTGCTGAATCGTCCATTACGAATTAATAATAATCTCATCTTTCATCGACAGCGATTTATTAAAAAAAAAAAAAAAACTTTTATACAAAAAGCTATATAACATAACAAAGTACTCAAGTTAAGAAAAAAAAACTCCCCTTCACTTTATAGTGAAGAAAAAAAAAATTATAAAATATCTGCAACTACAACTTTCACTAGAAACGATCTCTCCACTCCTCCACGTGACCTTTCACTAACTCTGTTGTTGCCTACTGCATTCTTATAATGTGAGCTTATTTGCAATGAAATGGCATTTTTATTCAAATAACAATAAAAGACAAAGTTGTTAGAATATAGTTACTAAATGTGTAACGTATTTAGTGTATCTTTAAAGGAATTTCATATATCAAAACTCCTTTATACAGTATATTTACCCCCCCCCCGTTTGTCCGTGCCCCCGTCCGCCCGAACCTCAAAAATTACTTGATGAATCACCATTAACTTCGACCAGGATTGTAGATAATCAAAAGTTTGGAATTGGGTTCGTCGATGGACGCTCAAACTCAAAGTTGCAGAAATCAGGGGTGCCCACAAGGGGGGGGCTATGACGCAAACTGCGTCATTGAAATATTTGGGGGGGTTAAAAATCTATAAATAAATACGTTTGAGGGGGTGTAAAAATTAATCGAAAAGATTTTTTCATGGAAGAACACCTACGGATAGACAGTTGAGGGGGGGTGCGTCATGGACATGAGGGGGGGTGGACACCACTGCAGAAATCAACCATTTCCGGTTTTAGCCATCACTAGAGAGCAAAGATGGTAATAGACAGCGAGAAGAGGTTTTCTGCAATCGATTAGCTGTCCCAAGAATACATGTGGGGGGACGGGAGGGGATACATCCTTCTGTCCCAACACTAGAGACACCCGTAGTATTTGATGTACGGAAGAAAAGCTCGCCGTTATCACCTCACTGTCACTTGTAATTCTCGCGAAATACACAATAAAGACAAAGTTGGAGATTCCCATCTGAAGATTCCACTAGGATTTTTTTTTCTTCAGATGATGAGCACACTAAACGTCAAAATGTGTAAAGAATTGGTCTTAAAGGAAACGTTACTATAAATTAACACTATAGAGGGAGCTCGAAAGGTGACTTAAAATTATTTTTAAAAAAAGAAAAGAAAAGAAAAGAGAGAAATAATGTTGAGGCCTGTTTCTGACAAAATTAATTTAAAATGAACCAGATTAACAACCCTGTAATAGACAGAGTGGCAAACGTCTTTTGTTGAGTTTTACACAGCAAGTGTTCGATCTTTCATTTCGCGTGTGTTGTTGATTCTACGCTTCTATAGGTTGATGCAGCAAAATGGATCCAACATAGGGATAACGTTGAAGGTCCGGTAGACGCTGGCGGATCTGTCTATACTTAAATGGAAGCAAGTTTTAGAAAAGTAGCTAGTTTCATCATGCAAAAGAACTCAACTTAATGCATACAAAATTATAAAGGGTAGATTTTGTCTCCCCTCAAACCTTGGTACTGGTGTTATCAGAATGCAAATTTTGAGATACGTCTATTTTTTTTATTAAAAGCAAGGATGCTATAAAATAGAGGATTTGCCCATATGTATTTTCATCTTATTAACTCAATGAATCCAAAAAACATCGAACATCTGTCAAAGCACCGAGTCCGATTGGCTACTCTCGTTTCCGCCATGAATGTTGGTTCAAAACATTTTCTTATTGGGTGGAGCAGGCAGAGTGGCGCATAGCTTCACGATTTTGTTGTATAGACAGATTCTCTATTTTATAACATCCTTTATTCCAACAACGATAAAACGGAAAGTATTTATGGCACATGTTAAATTTAAGCTTTCAATTCATACTAGCTTATCCACTTCTGCTGACTCTCAATTTGTAACTATAAAAAAATGAAATGAAATCTTTCAGTTTACCGTCCGACGATTATGCCCTTTTGCCTAAGGGAGACGGATGATTACGGAAAGTCAAATGATGAAATAAATGGTGGGATGAGAATGTATGAGGAAACGGGAGTACCCGAAAAGACGCACGGACACGATGTTGTCCATCACTTGGCCAAGAATCGAACCAGGGACTTCATGTACCAGAGGTAAGCGCTCTACCACCGTTCCTCCGACAATTCATAACTATAGTGTCCAGAAATGTACTACTACACGGCGTGACAAACATCTTGGCATTTGAAGGCGGCGCTCCAAGTTCCTTTTAAATGCTGCTAGCAGATGAGAGTTCAGCGGTATTGCCACGTTTATTATGTACACATCCACGTCTATCCTCTGCCACCTGATCGCGCTGTAGTTCGTCTGCTTAGCCATACCCACACCCCTTAGCACTCGGCAACATCGCGTCAGAGCTTGCGTTTTATTCGTTTAGCTGAAATGCCAAGATGTTTGTCACAGGCTTTAGATATGTGCGCTGAAGGAGCATAATACAGCTCCAACCGAACGAGAATAATACTCACACACTTGATTGAAATACTGTGTCTTTACTATTTCTTTCATATGGAATAATGATAGTGAACAATACTCTTATCGATCTCCCCCACCAATTCCTTCCTGTCATTTCTTCTTACATTTTGACTTTTAGCCATTTTGGTTCGCATGTAACTCTCAGTCATTGAGCCTGCTACTCCACCATTAGTGTCTTCAGTAATCTAACCAAAATACTTCACTTCATAATGGAAGGCCCTTTTTTGTCTAATTAGCAAATGGTGAAAAAAAAAGTTTTTCCAACTTTTAGTAAGACTATGCAACTGTTTTACCAACAGAAATCATAATATGGATGGATGTGCCTTGATGGAGCACAAGTCTATTTATAATTTCGTCACTTGTCCAAGAAGTAAGTGGGCAGTGCAGCCAGGACAAAAGAAGAAATTGCTGCTTGAGTGACCGTGATAATGAACCAGGGCACACGGTCAGACTCGCTATAGCAAGCACCTGCCGGCAGAAATACAAGGTTTTGTGTTGGAAAGCAAGTTGCTAGCTACAAGCAACCAAGCAAGCAGCCTGTTCGATATTCAAGTATGCAAAGAACATGTTAGGCTATGTGTCTCTTTTAAATTTTCCTCTAACCTTGAGAATTCCATCAATTGTATATTGGCAGCTAATTCTTTAGGCTATCTTATGCATTTCTGTGCTACGTACGTACGTGCAACTAATCAACATCTCTTATTATAAGTTAAACATGAAAAGTATATTACTTTTGAAATCTTTTGGTCCAATGACTTACTTACTACGAGGTCTTAACTGCGTCCTCTCACTTTTGAGTTTTAGTGAATAATTTCAAGAATAAATATTAAGAATTTAGAAACTAAGCCACATGACACCTACATAATACTTTCACATGAAGTAATAACTATTTGCAGGCCTCAGCCACAGACAGTGACGACACTAGATGAGGGAAAGAAGGCGGGTGCTTCTTGTGACATCGTTTGCCCCTCTGACTGCTCCTCAGACAAGTGTATTATAATGTAGATGAAGTAATGTCAAACTATTTTCGGGATACAAAACAATAACTGCCCATCCCCAAAAAAGTTTCTGCCCTTCCACTTGCTCTCCACCTCCAAGAAATTAAATCTGGTGTCGTTTCTGGCCACAGATCTGGGTGCGAAGATTCCTCTTTCTAATTGTCAGGCACACAAATTCCGTCAGTTCACGAAAAACCTTTAAATAACATTATATATATATATATATATATATATAAGTATATGGTGCTTGATTTAATTCTCGCTGTTGATGAATAGAGGGCAGTAGTTGTGCTACTGCAACACAACGGACTGTGACAGGATACCTATTTGGAAGTGCTATCCTTGGGCTCTCAGAGCATTATTTGATCTTCGAGTGAAGTGAAAAGAACATTTGTTTTCAGTGTACTGAACATGGCGGACTTTGTGTCTAAAAAACAACATATGCGGAAAACGCCACTCTTCTGCTTCCATCTTAAGGAATCTGCTGCAGAAAGCTATCATTTGCTAGTGGAAACGTATGGAGAGCATGCTCTAAGAAAACAACGGGTAGAGAGTGGTTTCGACGATTCAATAACAATGATTTTGACTTGAGCGACAAAGTGCGCCCTGGTCAACTGAAAAAGTTTGAAGGTGGGAACTTAGAGGCACTACTGGAAAAAGATTCATCTCAGACGCTTAAACAGTTGTATCAAACTCTAAATGTTGATGAATCAACTGTTAGTAAGCGTTTAAAATCCATCGGAATGATTCAGCAGGTGGGAAATTTGGTGCCACATGAATTGATAGAAAGAGATATTGCGAAACGTTTAACAATTTGTGCAGTGCTGCTTCAAAGACATAGACGGAAGCCGTTTTTGCATCGCATGAAAAATGGATTCGTTACGACAATCCAAAGCGCAGAAAATCATGGGTGAGGCACGGAGAACCATAACATCAACGCCAAAATCGGTCATTCATGTAAAGAAAATTGTGCTGTGCATTTGGTGGGATCAAGTCGGTGTGGTTTATTATGAGCTGCTTCCACGGGTGAAATGATGAATGCTGATCGTTACCAAATACAATTACTGCATCTGAATTAAGCACTTCAGGGAAAACGACCAGAGTATGCCCAGAGACAAGACAAAGTTATTCTGCTCCATAACAATGCCAGACCACATGTTGCAAATGTAGTGAAAGAAACTTCAGAGGGATTGCGATGGAATGTTTTACCCCACCCGCCTTATTCACCAGGCGTTGTCCCTTCCGACGGCAATTTGTTTCGAACCATGCAGCATGACCTTTCTGACCAACACTTCAGAACTTTCGAAGATATCCAAAACTGGCTCGATGGGTGGATTGCCTTACAGGAACCCGCAATTTTCTATCGCTGAATACATTTGGTATCCGAAAAGTGGGAAAAGGTTGTAGCTGCCGAGGGACAGTACTTTCAGTAGAAGATATTGTTCTGTTCTTGCGGAATGACAATTTATCATTGGTATAAAAACAGCGGGAATTAATTCAAGCACCCAATATATTATCTGACCCAATTTCTAAAATCTCCATTTCTTAAATTAATAATTTACATAAAATAGTGGGAAACGGTCGAAGATCTTTAATTAGGAAATTTTACCCACAAGACGAAACAGGAAGAAAAAATAATTTTCTCGTCTGGTAAATCTTTGTAGAAGTCTTGTCTCAGTTTTCGAGGAGCTTATTCACTCTCGTTGCTTGATTTTTAGAACTAATGCAAAACCCATATCTTGATAGAATACATTGCATTTAGTACTAGAAAATACCAAGCTATACAGGTATAACTATTTGGAAAATTACCATTAGATACTGAAAAAAAAAAAAAACCGCCCAGGTTCTCCATGTTCACATCAATGTTCACATCCAAAAGGAACATAAAAAGTTGTTGACGTTATAAAACTACTAAGAAATAATTAAAGAAAATGGATAGGTGCTGACTGCCACAGCCAATTATTGGTGCTGACTGCCACTGATTGCAAATATGAAGGTGCTGACTGCCACGACGGCGTGCTGACTGCCACGACGGCGTGCTGACTGCCACGAGCCTGGGAAAAACTGTATTTGGAAAGAGAGGAATTAATCCCTCATACTAAATTTATGATTATTAATTAACTTAGTAGGGATTAATTTAGTAATCATCACAGCAAATCTATGTGGCATCCTATAAGTTACAAAGTTGCTCACTAAGTGGAACGACATACACTTGGATGTTTATAAAGGGATTGTCTTTTCTGTTATATGTACAATTTGCACATTTCATTGTTTATATTAATTGTTTTATTGTATTATTTAATGGATATGATGGTCTGAAGCCAGCTGACAACGGAAGTTTGGGAGAAGCACTCGCCTGCAGAGAAATAAGCATGTCATTTGAAGGACCAATTCATGCTGATTACAATAGGTAATAAAACTCCTGTACGTTGAGAACTGTTCGAGATATTCAGCTTGGAAATTTATATGAGAAAATGAGTGGATGCACGTTTCAATGCGTTAAGTATTCTCACCCATGGCGAAGCCTGATTGTTTGAACTTGCTATTGCTTGATCACTGGGGTCCATTCACAGACAAATTGTCCATTACAAGTTGCATGACGGATGGCAAAGACCTAATGGTTGAGAAGATACCAAAGAATTGCACACGATTTGTGCAACCATTTGATGTGTTTTGATTCCGATCAATCAAAGATTATGGCAGGAGATTTGTACATAGTATGAATCTTCTTCATCTGGACGTTATAATGCACCAACGAAACAATCAAATAAAGTTCGTGTCCATACGAATCACTTCCGATCACCGCGATACATTGGATTGCTTCAGTTTGCGCTCTGCAAGGCAGGTTACGAACAAATTATAGGCCTATAACTTTTGAATCACTTAACGAATTTGCTTTTTGCTTTGGTTCTGCGAACTGTTCTCTTGACGGATGCAACACAATTGCACATATAAAATGTTCATGGTGCAAGGCAGTATTTTGCCTGCGTCATTTCTTCATAAAACAGAAGAACAACAGTGATCAATTTTCATCTCTAACCTATGATTATTGTGAACAATGTAATGACTAATTGTATCTAACAAACCCGTTAGTTATTGCGAAACATTTTTTCTGTTACTTCCGATAGCTTTCAATTCGTATGTCAATATTCGTTACTAATTATGTTGTACTTAATGCGTATAAATGCGTATATCCTCATTTTCTCATATAAACTTCCAAGTTGAATATCTCGAACCGTTCTCAATCGTACAGGAATTTTATTAGCTTGTTGTAATCAGCATGAATTGGGACTTCAAATGGCATGCTTAATTTCTCTGCAAACGAGTGCTTTCTCCTGAACTTCCCTTGTGAGGGACAGCCAGCAGTGCTTTTTTGATGGAACTTTCAAGAGCTGCTGGAAACAATTTGTGCGGCTGTACACAGTTCATGATGACATAGGGAGTTCAAGTGAGAACACATAAATCATACCAATTTTGTACGCACCGCTCCCTGACAAAACTGAAAGTACACTCATGTCCAAAATTTTTGTCGCATATCTATAACTGTCTTATTGTAAGAATATAATTTGATAATTTTGCAGAGTACTTTTAATACTTATATTATGTGTATAATTAGGAAATTTATATTTGTGATAAATTTCGTAGGAAAAGAACTATAAATACGAAAATCATAATGAGCAAAATAAAATGTAACTAAATGGACAAGAAAATTTTATTTTCGTTTTATTGTTCTCATTTACTGCTATTTTGACATGAAATTTACCACATACTTGTCTTTGCCGGTTATACACATACTAACATTATAAGAAATACCGGACGAATTCGTTATCAAATTATATTACTAGAACAACATATTTATAATCATGTGACAATAATTTTGGACATGAGTGTACATACAGAGGCCTGTTTACCTTTGTTAGGTGTTGGTCTGAACAACACGATCCTAAGGATCATCTAGTTTCTTTCATGCTTCTTGGCGTCCGCTCATGTTACGTCTAGCAACTTTCTCTCAGGCTCGTGGCAGTCAGCTCCTTGATATTGGCAATCAGCGCCAGTCGTGGCAATCAGCACCAATAATTGGCTGTGGCAGTCAGCACCCCACCAAGAAATTATACGAAATGCAAAGATATGGACTAAACATCTGATCACACATAAGTATTATAACAGAAGTAACAGCACACAATCAATTATGAGACAAAATCATTTCACATTAAATGATTTAATTCATGTAGGATGTAGGCTACTTCCTTTTAACAACAAATAATTCACCAAATGAAAAATAACTGGACAATTTATATATATATATATATATATATATATATATATATATATATATATATATATATACAGTATATATATATATATATACAGTATATATAACTGTATATATACATATAACGCATATCAGAAACTCCTCGTCTCGAAAGAGACAGGAATTGTCATATATCTGCCCAATATCATATTTAGAAATACAGTTCTCTTCTCGTTTCCTAATATTATATTTTAAAAGCTTTACCTTATGTTATTTCGTGCAATTTCTTTTCTGTAGACTGCAACGAAGTCTCTGCACGTAGCTTGATACTCACCTGAAAATAAGCAATAAAACAATTAACAAAATATCTATGCAAAAAAAAAAAAAGAAAGAAAAAGAAAAACTAAATAATATATAGTTACTACTTTGTACTCTAGCAAAACTTATTTACAAAGCTAACTTCAGGAAATGAAATTAATCAACAGTTTCTTAAAGAATGTGCTAAGACACTACTGAAACTTCAATGGTTACGTCTACGAAATATTTTACTAAAATAGGAAAAGTTGAAATGCAAAACACATGAATATATATATATATATATATATATATATATCAGGCACTAGACCTTAAAGAAAAGCATATGTTCCGAAATGGAGATTGTTCTCGAGTGTTCCAGTGGTTTATAAGGTGGTTGGTAGATTTGAAGTTCCTGTTCATGTCTACTCACCCTCGAGTTAGCGTACGCGTCTTTGGCATGAGAGATCCGAGTTCGATTTCCGGCGGTAGCTCATGTGGTTCGGATTCCACGTTAATCAGTAGGTTCACGTCTTATATAGCCTCGCTGCTGAACGGGATGTTAAACTCAGAATCCGAAATCCAATTACCTTCGAGGTTATCAGACGTGGACCTATAACTTAATGTAGGATCTGAACTATAAGAGCTCTTTGGGAACCTAACCCAGGTCCGTCATGCTTACATGCTAATCAATTGGGAACGAAGGGGACTGTGACATATCGATATCGTTTTTAGCACAGAAAAGTGAAAAGCAAAGGCCGAAATTAGTATAGTTAGAAATAATAATAATAATAATAATAATAATAATAATAATAATAATAATAATAATAATAATAATAATAATAATAATAATAATAATAATAATAATAATAATAATAATAATAAAGTTAGGTGTAAAAGTGAACAAACTATCAGGATGTACCAGTACATCTCGCTACATATAATAAAACCAAAAGTGCCTGATTAATAATATATCGAATTTTACGATATATCTGAAATGAAATGAAATATTTCAGTTTTACGTCCCACGTTATGCCGTCCAGGCTAAAGGAGACAATGATGATAAGAAATGAAAGCAATGGTGGAATGAATAAAGTGGGAGGAAATGGGATAACCCCCAGAAAAGCCACAAACACGGTGTTTGTCCACCACAACATCCACTTGGTACGAGCTGGGATCGAACCAAGGACCCAAGTACTAGAGGTGAACACTATCAATTAGTCATCATGGCCCTCTTGCGATATATCTGAATAGGATGTATATTGCATAAAAAAATATTTATTTTATTCTTCCGACCTACTCTGTTAGATCTAGGCCCTCTAATAAACAGTCCAATATGTAACACTATAGTTTCGTCTCTTTTGTACAAATGTACCTATGATGTGATGAAATACTGTGTCGCGGTTGAAAAAAAGTTTGTATAATAGGCTGCAACACGACGGAATGAAAATAGTTAAATAATACATTGATGAACAATATTCCAAGGATAAGACGCCCACAGGATTATTATTTTTTTCAATGCAGGGCAAAAGACCGATATTTAAAGCGAAGTCGTGAGTGAATACACAAATCTTGATGCACATAACACTTAATGCAGAACAATTATTTATGCGCGTTGCATAACTTGATTAACTACAGAAAATATATTAAATACTGTAGTGTGAGCAAGCAAGTGTAATATGTGTTGACATGTATTTCGAAGATTCGAACGTCTTTAAAAAATACAGGTGGATGAATTGCCTCCAAACCCCGCAGACGGTCACATTAAGGATATTAAATAAATTCTTCCGTAGTACCAGACCAGGGTAGGGTAGGGTAGGGTAGGGTAAGTGGGTTAAAACCTACGTTTTGGTAGAATACTCAGGTTAGACAAAACCGTAATTGTAATAAAATCAAAAGTTTTGAGCTAAACAAAGAGAGAATTATGGAATTTTGGACTCTTAGCACATAACATGAAAACTCGTTGCATGCTCCAAAGAAAGAAGAAGAAAAAACTACACAATTGAATGCTTAGTGTTCACACGCAAATTTTGTGTGTGTTCGAAAACGAAAGTGGAATGTAAACCTTATAATACGAAAAGCAGAAAAGAAAAAAAAAAAATAATAATGAAAGTTTCGTAATATACAGTACCATTTTTTAACAATTGAGAGATTTTGCAAATTACAATTACCTCCAATTAATTTCATTAACAAGCTGACAAAAGAACATATCAATCAAATATAGGCTCATTAATTTCATTGTCTTATCATTAGAAGCTGGTTTCGACATTTACTATTGCAATAATAAAGAGTCAGTTTTATTTAACTGCTCTTACGTACTCGTCACAATAGAACCTAACCAATGAAGGTCATTTTTAAAAGCTTGTTTAGTTTTCAATGCAAACTGGTAAATTTTGTTTGTAGACAATCAAACAGGCGTGATAATTTCCATAAATAGTATTGTACTGTATCAATAATTCTTCTTGTCAATTCAATACGGTTTTGTTCATCATGAATGCATAAAATAATAAGACTTTCTACCCGATTGTCAGTTTAAGCTGAGAACAATCAGTATTAAATTATAAAATAATGTTGCAATTATCTCAGCACTATTTAATAAATATTGCACTCGTAACACAGTTAGTTAGCGTTGATGTTAATCAGGACACGCCAAATATTAATAAACAAATACGTGATTTTGATCATTTTAATTATTATTGAGACAAACGAAACAGCATTAAGCATAATATCACGTAACAGTCATTAAAGCATTCTCATTACGAAATCTTGTCAGCTACCGAAACAAAAAAGTATATGAATAATAAAAATGGGACATAAATTTGTATCAAGATCTTGCTATACTTTCCAGATTTTGTGTTTGAAGCACAACAGGTTATGTTTCCAGTGAACGTTACAAATCTGTCTAACAGTACGTGAAATACGCGAAAGATTTTATTATGCAAAATCAAATATGTTCATCTATTATGAAATTTACGCTAATTGTTACGGTTAGTGTTTCCGTCTCATCTCGTCTCTAAAACAAAACGAGAAACAATGACAATTCTCGTCTCATTTTCGAGACGAGACGATAACTTTAAAAAAAAATCTCGTGGGCAACACTAGTTCACTGAAGTCTTAATCTCAAACACATGATTTATAGCTCAAAAATAAATGAAATGAAATGAAATGAAATGAAATCTTTAAGTTTTACGTCCTACAGCTATGCTGGCTATAGTGCTGCCAAAATGTCTTGATATGTGGCAAAAATGCGAACTAAAGCTCAGACCCTCCACACACCCACGCGTTGAGCCAAAAAGGGTTCAGCTGTTGCTAAGCGAGAGGAATTCCTTCAGCCGATAGCAGCGCTTGGAACGGAAGACTAGGTGTCAAGTCAATGTGGTATATCTATAGGTTAAAGGAGACGCTGATTATGACAAATGACTGAAAATATGGAATAAAGAAAGTGTGAGGAAACATGAGAACCCGCTAGAAAACCAACACACACGGTGTTTGTCCACCACACAGCTCACTTGGCAAGAGCTGAGATCGAACCAAGAACCCCATGCACCAGAGGTGGATGCTCTATTACTGAGCCACCGCGGCCTCTAGCTCAAAAATATAAATTGATTGCACAAACATAATGAGTATTTATCAACGTTTAAAAATTCGCAAGTCATTACACGATATATTTCAATAATAAATATGATTAAAATGTTAATATACAGTATATCAAACCATTCGTGGATCTCTCTTGATACGGTAGGATTCTGATTAAATTCTACATGAAATTAAGAAAAAAAACTACGGCATAAATTTACAAAGCGAGACAAGATCAGACACGCTTTCCGAAAATCGAGACGAGACGGGTAAACTATATTTCTCCTCGTCTCGAGTTATAGGCCTATCCATATTACAAAAGTTATACATTTCCCTTAATATCCAACAGATCTAGTAGCAAGATACTTTGCAGACGAAATTTTATTGCAAGTGGAAAAAATCTTCTGATCCAGAACAAAATAGGATGATGTTTGACAGTAACGTTCCCGAGCTTATTTACAATACAGTTCACTTCCGGTTTGACCTGTGAACTGCAGTATAAAGTGAATGATTACCAGGCAGTTTCATAAAATTAAAAGAAATAACTCGTTTTGTAACACTAGTGTCAAACTCGTAAAAGCAGTTTTTTTTTTTTTTCAATTACATGTATGATAAGAGTGTGACAAGTTACAGATAATAGCACTGGATTGCATTGGAACTGAGTTTAGTATTCCGTTCAGCATCGAAACTATATGAGACCTGCACCATGGGATCTAAACCCCATAAGCTTTTGGCGGAAATCGTTAGTCGGTTCTCCCACGCCGTACTTACGTATGCTGCTAATCCTATAGCCGGAGGGAGCTTGATAATACATTAGTATTTGCAAACAAGTATTACTATTATTCTTATATTTTTTCTTCACTTTACTTCACGACTTGAGCGCACACGTAGCTGTATGGTTCAAGGATATTATAAATAGAGGATCTGCCCATATGTATCTTCATCCTATTAAATTGATGAAGCCAAAAAACAACCGAGCATCGGCACGTCTGATTGGCTACTCTCGTTTCTGCCATCGTCTCATTGGCTACTTTCGTTTCCGCCATGATTGTTGGCTCAAAACATTGCAATCCTATTGGGCGGAGTGGGCAGAGTAGGGGTTGCGAAACTGTGACGTATGGCTTCAAGATTTTGTTGTAAGGGCAGATCCTCTATTTTATAAGATCTTGGTATGGTTAGTGTACGCGTCTTTTACGTCAGATTCCTGGCGGGAGCTCAGGTGGTTAGGATCGCACGTTAAGCTGTAAATCCACGTCCCATATAGCCTAGCCGCTAAAAGGAAATAGCACTTGGATAAATTTTGTAAAACGGATGTGTTGCCTCTCTGGTAACACATGAAGTCAAAATTTACATGGACCCTAATAAAAACGAAATAGCAGGATATTTATTATTTTCCGCTTCGATTACGTGGAATGAATTTTCATTGTTCGCTGCAAATATTTGTAGGTATCAACCCGGGGTGTAACATATTCCACCCCATCCCACCCCGCATAGAAAAGTCGAACATCAGTTCTCGAAGTTTTATTTCAGCTCATATTACGTAACATCCTGAATGTTCTAGATACAGGGTTGATACAGTTTTGTAAACGGTGTTGATTTACGATAATGAATAAATACATTAAAAAAAAAAAAAAGACTGGTTCCTTGTGTCGCAATAGTTGGGAAAAATTGGAACTTCTTTACATTGATTTACGAATTCGACTTTTATATATATCGGGTGTTCTAAAATGGCGCCCATGGACTACAGAGCAGTATTCTACAAGTTAAAATAAAGCACACACACACACACACACATTATATATATATATATATATATATATATATATATATATATATATATACACATTGTATATCTTTCGGGTCCTCGTCTATAGACATGAATTGCACTATGTGGCAACGTGGCAGAGAAAAAACAGTTGAACTAGCAATCTATCGAATAATTACATCGATATTTTCTAGACAGCAGTTAAAGTCAATACACATTAACATTAGCACAACTTATTAGCATAACAATTGATGTAACTGTTTGATGGATTAGTAGAGCAATGGAAATGGTTCTAAGTTAATATGGGACGTTGCCACATAGTGAAACTTTTTATTACCTATAGCAGGTGAATGAGGTCTTGAAGGGTATACCATTATATATTTTTTGCTTTATTTTGACCTGAATAATAGAGCTCTGTTGGCCGTGGGCGCCACTTTTAGAACACCCGATATATATATATCCGTGCCTATCAATGGACGGTTTGCATTGTTGCTGCGTAATTAAGATTCCGTAAGTTATCACTAGGCGAAAAACTGAGGCAGTAACTTATTTCTTATGTAAAATGACATTAGTGTTGTATTTGAATTTAAAAAAAAAAGATTTATTTACTTTCATTCTAAAATACCAAAATATTTTTTCGAATATCAATTATCCTCGCACTATACCTGGTAGGTCCAACGTAGATTGTGAATTTGCAATTGCGAAAATGAAGAGATTGTGAATTTGCAATTGCGAAAATGAAGTAAAAGAATATATTGGCCAACCAATAACTTGCCATCATTTGTCCAATAGTTTTAACCTCGTATCCGCAATCGCTATTTTACGTCTTGGCAATTGAGTTAGTTGGCAAATGCTTGGCAACGCAATAGGGCCAACGTTGGCAATTGGCTGCTAAACCTGCTGTTTCCCCACTATTGGGCCTACGCCTAGTGTCTGTGTAGCTACGACGACAGCAATACTTACAAATGAATGAACATAAAACAAGAATCTCGGGAAGATTCATAATAATAATATGTAAAACGAAATGTTTGTGTATTCAGTGACAATGTTTTTATTTATTTAGAACAAAAGCTACTTGTTCCGACGACCTTGTCCGACTTCCCACACCTTTTTGTATTTATGTGCTACCACAACAAAGAATGCAGAATGCACATAGTTCACACAACAAAAGAAGAAACAGGGCAGACACGGTTCGGAAGGGTTAGAGTCAAGGCACATTCTTCTTCTTCTTTGTTTCTTCACTTTGAATGTAAGAACATATTACCACCTCATTCACTGTTAAATCTCCACTAATCACTCTTCACCTACTTCCCAAACACAGCGCCTGTGCTCTGCTCTCTTCAATGATTCTCCCACTCTTTATCTTCTTTTTTCATTCCTTCGTTCTTTGTAGATCAACAAAAAGCTGGCTTGTTTTAACAAGTATTTCACGGTTTGCTTTGCAAATAGCTTTTCTTCTTGTTCTCTTTCCTCAATATATGTTTTCTCAGCTCTTAACAAATTGATACTTGAAAGGAATTATAAAAAGGAGAAGAAAAAATAAATACATTGGTAGCAGAGACATACTGGTAGAAACTTTATATAATAAAGTACAAAGTAAATTTTTGTTTGTACTTCCTTTCAGTGAGGAATGAGGAAAGAAAGTAAGTGTATATTTTATATAAAGTATATTTCCATAAGAATTCATGGGAGATGGTTACTACAATAGATTGTCAATTTTCTTTCTAAGGACCTTCACTAGCGGTACGGCACGAAGCTTCCTTGTGGCTATATAGTTAGCAGGGCGCCGACCTCGAGGGTTTGATCACCTCCTACTCCAGAAATTCGAAATCTGGCGCCCCTTGAAGGTTAGCGTACCCGCCTTTTGTTCGGTAGATCTAGGTTCGATTCCCGCTGGGGGATCTTACGTTAAACTGCAGGTCCACGTCTCATTTAGTCTCGGTGCTGAAAAGGAAGCTAAACTCTCATCCAACCAACCAGCGATACGATTTCTGCATAACTTGGATGCAGGAAGGAAGAGTTCTTCTATCTTGTTTTGTTGTCAGATATCGTACAACAAACCAATGAAGATTTTAATACAAATACTCGTATAGGAGCCTAAGCAAGTTTTGTAGAACACAGCGCCCGCGTGATCTTCACTGCGCTTCCCGCCACAACTTTTTTGTATCTGAATTGGAAACTTTCTATACAAACGACTAATAGTATATAGATACTTGTATAACATCGTGTATCATTATATATTTTCTTTAGTTTGGCGGAAATTGTTTCTTCTAAAGAAATTACTAGAACTGTATTTCGCATTCCTAAGCTTGATCAATGCAGTTTTATATACTATTCACATAGTTATTGACTAATTTTTAACCAATTATTATAAATGGAAATTACGCATGATGATAACGCATAAGAACGTTGAAAAACCAGGAATATTTATTAATAGATGGGGCTACGGTGTTCAGTGATAGAGCGTTCACTTCTGGAGCAATAGGCCCCTTGTTCTATCCCAGGACATGGAAGTATATGATTAACACCATCATGTCTGTCACTTTTCTCGGGATTCTTTCCGTTTCTGCCGTATCATCATTCCACCAATTATATCATAATTATTCAATTGCGTTAATCATCCGTCCCTTTAGCCTAAAGAGTACAAGTTTGGAATGTGAAATTAAAAAATATTTCGTTCTATTTATTAATGGGAACCTCATTTTCGATTTTATAAGGTAATTATCGTTACTACTTAACTGTTTATTAATAAAAATCATATTACTAATTAACAGATTCTTATGTTGACAAGTACTTCTCTGAGAAATTGTAATCTTTATATACTACTGTAGTTTCAAAACGTCGGTGGCAGTGGTGTATTTACAATTTTTTTTTTTTGGGGGGGGGTTGCTAACTTTAGTCCTGGAAATTGAAAATTCTGCAAGATATTTCATGGGTCTACTTTAATATAGCAAATAAAATTTCGGGGGGGGGGGCTTAAGCCCGAAAGCATCCCCTCTGAAATACGTCACTGGCCGGGGAATGAATGACTGAATTGCACTTTGATGAATAGGGTCTATACTCAAAGTAGTATCAAAATGACTAGCCAGTGTCATGTATGCATGTTTAAAATTATATTTCAAATATAATGGAATTATTTCTGACCATGACAATTCTCCTCCAGTCTGTATTTTCTTTTGAAGTTGACACTTTTCACATAAAAAAAATAGAAATATTATATTACTATGTTTTAATTGGTACGTGCAAAAGTTAACGATGTTGTAGTTAGATGCTTCAAGGATTCTTCTTCAGTAATGGCAGACTATAAACACGCAAAGATTTTTTAAGAAACTTAGTACAAGACATGATTTTAACACGACAAAAGGAAACGATAATTTACTTATATATATATATATGGTGTCTTCCCGTTGTGCCTACTTCCCGTTATGCCTACAGGCCCTCCAGCACTTTGTAGAAAATATTTTTAATGATCTTATCTGTAGGCAGAACGGTAATTCCCGTTGTGCCTACTTCCCGTTCTGCCTACTCTTTCGAGACGGGGAATTCTGTGCAGGGAGGGATCTTTTCTAGGGATTTTTTCTTTAGTAATTCTAATAGATTCTGTAAGAAGAATAACTATTCCTTTAAATTTCATCATATATTTTAAATGTTATCTTACTTGCTCTTCTCAGAAAAAATGACTAGGTACAGTTTTGTTATTAGCAGCGTTATTCACGTCTACTTTAGTAGAGATGTGTTTTTTTAATACTTACAGAGAAATGGAAAATTAATTGATTCAGTTACAAGAAAATAAACTTATTTCGGTCTAATATCACGTCATTTTACAACAAAATTTTATTCAGTTTTCCAGTAGTTCATCTCCAACATTCTAAGGCTCGCAGTACGTAATAGGTGCTACAGTTCACATCCTCAAAATATATTTGGCCATATATTAAACAAACAATGCAAGAAGATGCATAATTCGGTCTCTTTTCTTTTTCTAAAAAAAGCCTTTGTCTTCTACATCACAGATCTTTTTCCGGCATCACCTCTATATATGATCAGGTGCTTTGTCCTCTATACATGATTCTGTATTACACGCAATATGTCGTACTTATATTGTAAAAAAAGAAAAAAATGGGACCGCAATGGCTCAGGGGTAGAGCGTTCACCTCTGGTGCATGGGGTCCATGGTTTGATCCCAGCTCGAGCCAGGTGAGCTTTGTGGTGGACAAACACCGTGTGCGTTGGTTTTCTCGGTGTTCTACCGTTTTCTCCTACTTTCCACTATTTCATTCATTTCTCATCATCACCGTCTCCTTTAGCCTAGCCAGCATTACCGTAGGACGTAAAACTTAAAAATTTCATTTCATTTCATTTATACTGTCAATGTAAATACTAAATACCACATATCGTCAATATACCCAATGTAATTTAAATAAAGATCTCATAATCGTTGTTCAAAATGTAAACAGTATGCAACCACATCTATGTAAGCCATCAAGCCTATTACACGTGGTTCCAGCCTTCCTAATAATCGTAAATATCTGTGATTTTATTCTGTATGTGACCACACAAATAGCATTTTAATTTCGATTATTTTACGGTAAAAATATTCTGTGAAATGTAATGGAAATTCAGAAGGAGCCTTCTTTGCGAATTTCTCAGAGTTTTCATTCCCACCGTCGTGAGTAATCCGATTGGGTAGAGAAGCGTGATTATCTAAGCAAACTCATCACCAACAAAACGCCGAACACGTATTTCATACTTTGACCGTTTCTGATTTTGAAAACACTCCTGTGTAGACTATAAGTCATTACTAGGCACCTTGCTTATCACACTGACACTAACAAATCATATATAATAACTTTTTAACGTAATAAGTAAAAGCTTGTTGTGATTCTTATTGAAACGTTTATGTTGCGAGCGGAGCAAGCAAGAAAATTTTTATCATATCTATTTCTTTGCAAACTAACAATATTGATTTAATCGGACGCCAATACGTTTTCAGGGCGACGCGTCGTTTACTGACTTCCCATATTTTTTCTTTCTTCTTGCTTGTTCGGCGACCCCTACTATTAGCGCTCAGGGCAACAGCCCCGCTCGTTCCCCTCTAGCTACGCATCTGATTACTATAACAGTCTTATGTGTTTCGTTGGGTTTTCAGTATTTAGAAAATGTTATTTCAATAAAGTGAAGAATTATATATAACATTTTAGATGCATGGCCGCTGAAAAAAAAAATCTCTTTATTAAACTGCAACTATGATTCTGTTCCTTGAATTTTGTCAGTTTTATCAGAAATTTTCCATGGGTTTTGTCTTGCATTCGCAATAATCTGTTTCGTAATTCTAAGAAATTATGTAAGAAGAATAACTATTTCTTCAAGTTTCATCATAAATTTTAGATGTTATTCTACTTTTTCTTCTGGGAAAAATTGCTGGGATATAGTTCTGTTATTAGCAGGGTTGTTTGCATCTACTTTAGTAAATATGAATATTATTTCTTTTTAATTCCTACAGGAAAATGGAAAATTGATTCAGTTGAAAAAAAAAAAAAAAGTTTGACATTGAAACTGAAACGAAAACGAACATAAAACGAAGTTTCTTCGGTCTAATATCAAGTCATTTCACAAAAAAAATTTATTCGGTTTTCCAGTATTTCATCTCCAACGTGCTACGACTCATAGTACGTAAAATGTGCCACAGTTCACATCCTTAAGACATGTTTGATGGCCATATATTAAACAAATAGGGCTAATGCAACAGGATGCATAAGGGGGCCCTTAAGAAAGGGTCTTAGTCTCCTACATTAAAATTACTTTTTCGGTATCACCTTATCAGCTGATTTGTCTTCTATACGTGATTCTATACTATATGCCATAATATCATACATACTTCTATTTTCATATTTATATTGTCAATGTAAATAGCAGGAATACAAAATACAAATATCATAATTGAATGTTTTTGTAGAGTTTCAACTCAAATCAAAAGGTCAGATAATCGGGGAGGGAAAGGGATTTATAAGATTTTGTTTCAGTTTGGTACTCTTGAAGGTGATTGGCTACTGTGTTCACCGGTAGCCAATCAGCGTTCAGAACACCTGACGGCTTCGAAAAGTGAAAGTTCTGAGATCGAGACAGTAATCTGTATAAAATTCAATTCAAATTTTTAATCTGTCACTTTATAAGTATCAATAGGAATAGTAAGCAGCACAGAATGGCAGAATTTGTCAGTTCGAAATACGGGGGGAAAGTGCTCGCGTACGAAGGGTTCTTATACCGGATTAATAGACGTAGTAAAGAAAAGACATATTGGAAATGTACACGTGGGTGCAAAGCGACAGTTGTTGTTTTGGGTGACGATGTTTTATCAAAGAGTGGAGTACACTCTCATGAAACAGAAAGGAGCAAAATTGAAGCAAGATGCTTAATAGACAGGATGAAGTGTAAAGTGTCCGAGAATCCTGTAGATGCAGTTCCAAAAGTTTACAGGTAAGACTAAATTTTCTTTTTAAATGAGTAGTTATTTTATTGGTTAGTTCTATCTTCTAGTTAAAAATTAACTACTTTTTTCTTTCGTTTTTTAACATTACGTTAAGAGACACCAAATAGTTGATCTGGGTAAACTGAAGTCAGTTTCTTGAAGGTAGTGGCCTAGTATCTCGCTAGTCGTGTGATACAAGTTCAAGTTAGCAGTACAAATAATCTCAGTTTACAAGTTTTGACTTCAAGCTTATTGCACTAGTCAGATGAATGTATTTTGCAGGTAAATTTTAACGAAACTATTCATGTATTTTTTTTATTTATTTCATTTGTTTCTATCTTCAGAGAAGTGATTGCAAAGGAAGGGATACAGGAAGAGGTTGCAGCCGCTTTGCCAACATTTGAGGGAATTAAACATACCCTGTATAACTGTAGAAGCGCAGAAAGGCCTGAACTTCCCACAACAAGAAATTGTATTAGGTTAGAGGGCAGGTGGAGACAGACATTAACAGGAGAGGAATTTCTCTTAATTGATGATGGTGTTGATTCTGATCGATTATTGGTAACTGAATTTATCATTATTCAATTTTAATTACAATAACTTTCGTAAAGTACTTAATGTTAGCAGTGTTAAGTTTACAGACATTAATTAATATCATCTAGTTTGAATTTACTTAATAGGATCCTCAAAGTTTAGTTTTGGAGCCAGAGGTGTACTAATACAATTAACTGATTCAAATAAGGGATTTCAATTGTATTATATTCTGGGCACGAGCTGTAGATAACTTTAACATTCAAGTATGCATCCTTAAATTTTTAGCTAGAATTAAGTATGCTGGTCATCACACTTCAAGCTTGCAGCATGTCTGAAAATTCAATATTAAATATATATTTTGTTTGAATTTAATAAGTTTGTTAATATGTTAATTAGCTAATACACTAATAATTATCAATATATTAGGGGAGCTAAATATTAATATTATATTCTGCAGGTCTTTGGGACAACCGGAAATTTACGGAAGCTTTCAACCACAAAGACAGTTTGGATGGATGGTACTTTTAAAGCAGCTCGCCGTATATATCAGCAGCTGTACACCATACATGGGACATATTTGGGGCAGACTTTTCCGTTTCTATTTTGTTTATTGCCTTCTAAGAAAGAGGAAGACTATCGTAGGATGCTGCTTCTCATTAAAGATGCGGCTTCTGCAAATGGTCTTTCCTTTAATCCTACTACAGTGATTATAGACTTTGAAAGAGCGGTAATCAATGCCGTTACTGGTGTTTTTCCGGATGCAGCCATTCGTGGGTGTTTCTTCCATTACACCCAATGTTTATGGAGGAAAGTTCAGTCATTGGGGTTGTCCACTTTTTATGAAGAAGACAAAGAGGTCAGGAAGTGGATAAGACGTGCTGCTGCACTACCACTTGTGCCAGTGGAGCAAGTGGGTGACATGTTCCTGCATCTCCAGGAAAATGCCCCGGAAGTACAAAACGCAGAGAAGTTTCATGACTATTTAGTCGAAACATGGCTGGACGATGCAGACGCCATTTTCACAAAGTAAGTACGATATAGTAGTTACCTTATTTTCTACGCTATTTCACTATCTGTTTTTCGTTTGATTTTTTTTTTTTTCAAATATATGTGGTTTTCGTTTGGGAAACGAAATCTACGTTAGCAGTGATTAGTATTTCATATATAGGCCTACTCATTCGGTCATTTTAGTCCTTTATGTTTTTCCATTAGTTTCGTTTGTCATTGTTGTATTGCCTATGTGTTCTATAATTGTGAGCTCAGAAGTGTCTGGATATGAAATGGTGCATAGTGTCTTTAATGGAGTGTGGTAAGCGTAATTATTATTCTCATTCCATAAAAAATCATTTCTGAGATCTGCATGCCAATACGAAATTTTAATCTGCTCATACCAGAGATCTGAAATTAACTCTATACTAGTGTAATGATTACAAAACTGAATACTTATAAATTTACCGTGTTACTAACAACAAACAACAGACGTTATCCTTAACGTTATCTACGACAGACGTTAACATGCAACTTCCAATCGTTGTTGAATGTCTATTGTCAAGCTTTGATTTGTTTTATGTAATTAATGTTTCTCTCTTTTCCAGAGATATATGGAACCAATATGATAATGTTGAGGGAAGAACAAATAATGTTGTAGAGGGCTGGCACTCTAAATTAAACAGAAAACTGACAAGAGAACATCCAAATATTTTTACATTTGTACAGCTGTTGCAGCAAGAACAGAGTGAGAATGAAGCTTGTATGCTGATGTTGGAGGTAGGAAAAAAGCCGAAGGAACCAAAGCTGAAATATAAGCGAATTGAACAAAAAATAAAATCATTGAAGGCACGTCTGGAATCACATGTAATAGACTTGGTGGCTTACACAGATGCAGTTGCATACTGTTTGCATTTAGAACAGTGATGGTGAGATGTTTTAAATATATTGGCTATATTAACGATATATGGTATTAACATTGACGATATGTAGTATTTACATTGACAATATAAGTATATGTAACATTGCATGTAGTATAGAATCGTGTTAGAAGACAAATTACCTGTTAAGGTAATGCCAAAGAAGGAGCAGTGATGTAAAAGACAAAGGCTCTTTTTTTTCAAAAGGGCCGCCTTATGCATCCTCTTGCATTGTTTGTTTAATGTATGGCCGAACATGTCTTGAGGATGTGAATTGTGGCACTTTTTAGTACTGCAAGCCTTAGTATGCTGGAGATAAACTACTGGAAAACCGATTAAAATTCGGTTGTGAAATGAATTGATATTAGCCCGAAGTAAGTCTGTTTCGTGTTCGTTTCAGATACAATGTCAAACGGGTTACTGGCAACTGAATCAATCAATTCGAGGAAAGAGATATGATGGAGACAAACACTCTTTTTAAAGGCCGCCTTATGCATCCTCTTGCGTTGTTTGTTTAATAGTTGGCCAGACATGTCTTGGGGATGTGAACTGTGGCATTTTTTAGTACTGCAAGTCTTAGCATGCTGGAGGTAAACTACTGGAAACCCAAATAAAATTTTGTTCTGAAATTGCTTGATATTAGATCTTTTTTTTTTTTTTTTTTTAATGTTTGTTTCACATACAATGTCTAACATTCTTGCAACTGAGTCAACCAATTTTCCATGTATGATGAAACTTGTAGAGGTGGTGGTTGTTTTTACAGAAGCTTTTAGAAATACTAAAGAAATATTCCCTACAAAAATTCCTCCCTGCACATAATTCCCCGTCTCGAAAGAGTAGGCACAACGGGAAGTAGGCACAACGGGAATTACCGTTCTGCCTAGAGATAAGATAATTAAAAATATTTTCTTTAAAGTGCTGGAGGGTCTGTAGGCAGAACGGGAAGTAGGCACAACGGGAATGAACCATATATATATATATAAAGACACTTTATCCGACTAGTTACGTAACAATTTTACAAGTTTCTGCTCTCAGTCATCTATAAACACTACCTTCATCTTGATACAGTTGCAAACACTAACATTCTGCAAAAGAGAGCGTTATACTTATTAATTTATACATCTCTTAACACATTTTTAAATACAGAAATTAGCTGAATAGCTAGTTTAAATGAAGAACTAAGAGAGAATTATCATTTACATCTGGAAAATGAGAAGACCGTTATGTCAATGAATACGTTATGGTAGAGAACCAGCAATTGTCCCTTTCTTTTGTGCTAACATTGACACTGGAAAAGAAAATTCGGAAGACGTTGCTTTGCTTTTTTTTTAAACTTTTTAAAGAAAAGGACAAAATATTCCTTCTGGGTATGGGAAAATATTAAAACATTCGTGAGCTTGGTCAGAAGAAAGCTAAAATTAAATAAATGCCTCAAAGCAGTCTTGATTTAAAGAGAACGGGGAGGAAAATGCTTTCTTGGAGGATACCATGGGAAAAAATCTGTCTTTGGTTGGTAATAATGTATGTTCCAACAACGGTAAGTAAGGACTAGATGTACTACATTGCAAGTCTGAAGACCAACATCAATCAAAAGCTTGAAATTTTGAACATCCGTTACGCAGAATCACAGGAAATCCACACGAAACATAATCATCTCTTCTTGTTTGGGAACTTAAGCTATTTTCGCATCAACTATGCTAAGCATATACTTACTGTCGAAGTTTGAAGAAGAATGCAGGACGTATTAGAGTCAGAACATACTAAGTCATGGAAACGTATGTTAAGGAGAGCAAGGAAAATTTGATGGATTTTACCAACGGATAATATCTTAATATGCTACGAGTTCGTAAAAGAAAGATAAGAGTGGGCCCCCATTCGAGACAGGCCACGAAGGGCCCAATACGTACTTTATGAAGGGCACAGGTTGTGTGGATGTAAGTAACACTCAACACTTATTAAAACCATGGCCAATACAGACTGTAACGTGGTCAGCAGCTGAGCTCAACCATGCTCTAGCAGCTTTTACCTCCTGGATTTCTGCAGGTACCCATTTTACAAAATCTACGTGAACCCCTCACTCATGTTGGAACTAGGGTTGCTTACGAGACGAGATGAGACGAGGTAGTTCTTCCAATAGAAACGGATACACTTCCCAAGACGAGACGTCACTCTGAAGATAATCTTTTGAGGTGAGATAGCCTCTACTCTTGTCCCATCATAGGCAACTCTAATTGAAACATGAGTAGAACTAGAGAACCTGAGCCGTCCGGTTTCACAGATAGCACTTGTAGTGTTCACCACGAGACAAGATTTGGACCTGTCTTGTCTCGAAAAAGCAAAGAGTCTCTATTGGAAGAGCTTTGTCTAGTAAGTCTCCTCGCCAACACAACGAAGTAGAGATGCCCATTTTGTAATCGTGGCGCATTATGGTTTGGATGGATCAGGCTTGTTATCTTGAATGGGGCTCGCATTCACAGGATCACACTAACTCCGATTCGCCCTCTCTTTCACTTGGGTACGCAATCCTCATTGAAACTCGTGCTAGCTCGATATCGCACCCATTTATATCTCAATTGGGCTCGCACTCGCTAAGGACTTGGGTTCACTATCTTCAATAGAGCTCGCATTTCCTTATGATCGCTCTTATTAACCTCAGACGAGCACCGTACAACTGAGGAAGGAATGGGTAGAATGAGAATATTGGTCAATAGAGTGATATAGATCTAGTGTTGTTTACCACAGAGTCGCGTGGTAAACGATCGATTCAGAGATACTTCGCACGAGATGCAAACGCTCTTCCACTGAGTTAAATCAATGGAGATGGAATTGATGGACAGGTTCTAGGTCGCTATGCACTTGCAGCACTTGTCCTCACATGCCCACGTTATATTATTAAAAGGCCTAATCACTGCGAAATTAAAATACCGCTAATTTTACAGGAATTATGTGATATCTTCAAATAGACAAAAGATAATCGAAATGTGGAACAAGAGCTCCCTAGACAATATTATTTTGCATGAGGACCATCAGGGTGCGAATTGGCGGGGGGATGCCAGGGATTTCCCCCCCTGGAGAAGAAAAATTTTATCCCTGGCAGGGATAATTTTCCCCCCTCTGGAGTATTTTTAAATGGACATGAAGATAGAAAAAAGGGAACAATTCTTACTTTGCGTAGCTAACCTAAATATTGCTTGAGTGAAAATTTATGACACATCTCACATCTCAACTGTTTTGTACTTGTTAGAATATATATATATATATATATATATATATATATATATATATATATATATATATATATATATATATATATATATATATATATATATGGGGGGGGGAGGACGGTGCGCATATGGGTGAAATTCATCCCCCCTGGGAAAATTTTTCAATTCGCACACTGAGGACCATTATGACGAGTCATCTAGTAGCTTTCCATTTGCAGTCATTTAGAAACGCGAAAATAAATGCCGAGTTTCTAAATGGCTGGAAATCGAAAGCAGATAAGTGAGTCGTGATAACAGTATCTCATGGAAAATAATATAGTCTAGCGAGCTCTTGTTCCAACATTTCGATTATCTATTTGAAGATATCACATAATTACTGTAAAATTAGCATTATTTTAATTTCGCCGTGATGGGGCCTCTTTATAAGTTCGAGAGGCAGATTGGACATCTCTGGCAGGTAGAGATTCCTTACTGTCTACGCCAGCGTGGCACTACAATTTGTGAAGAAAAACGAACAATGTATTTAGAAAGTGTTAAAAAAAAAAAAAAAACAATGGTATAGGCCTACTTGTACACAATATACACATCATAATGAATTACTACAAATAATGCTCGAGCTTTTAATGTATGGAATGACTTAATGATGGGCAACATCGTATTTGCAAATTTTCTGGGAGTTCTTCAAGCTTCCTCACAAATTATTACACTATTTCTTCCATAATACAGCTTACAGAGCAGAAGGCGCTAAACAAAAGATTGTGTATTTTAATTTAATCTCATTAAAATAGAAGAAAAGGGCATGTATGGAGATTGGTGTGTATATAGATCACTTATTTTTTCTGGTGAAAGTTTTTGTCTGCAAGCTAAGAAAGAAAAGAAAATCGTTTTCCACGTGTATTTGTTATGATTTTTACGCTTTACATGGAAAAAGTTAAGATGTGCGAGTATATGTGTGAGAGAGCTTCAATACATATAATCAATTTTTTTTTAATGAAATGCAAGAAAACAAAAGCGCATTCTGCAGATGAAAGTGAGGGTATATATACTCTCGTTGAATGTCAGCTGGCAATGCCTTTTGTCCACATTACAATGCAAATTAACTCAAGAAAATTAAAAAAAAATGTTGAAAGTGAGATTCTGCTATTACTCAGCATTATTCCTCATGTGTGACCTAATAAACGTCATTGCTTTATGCAAATGATTGGATTTATTTGAAGAAAAAAATGCATTTCTGTAGGTGTAGTTAGTACTGTCACAGCAAAATATGGATACGTACTTAGTGCTGTTAATATTACAATAGTTAATCGAATAATTTTAACAGAACTAATACACGCATCCTACATAATCATTCTATAAATAACTCTAGAATGAGTCGATCAATTTTAATTCAAATTTCTTCGATGTAAATATAGAATGTAATTCCCTAAATGACTATTTTAATTGGTCAATTCGTTCCGAGTTATTGATAAGAAATATAGTGTGTCTATAATAATGCAATTAAATCATTCGAATAATCAAATACAGTGGGACATCGATAAATCGAAGCTGAAGGGATTTATCGAGTTTTTCGAGTAACCAGGGTTCGAGTTATCAACGTTGCTACAACAAAAATTTGAGATACTGAGTTTCCACGTTTCTCATGGAAAGTGACTATATATAACCTCTATAACTCGAAGTATTATTCATTCAAGCTCTACAACTCAAAGCTGTGAAAGTTCCTTAAGGTTAGTGTAAAGGGACAAGTTTTGCCGATAGATGTCACTACAGTCTTCCTATCTCTCCCCTGTATTTTTTACCTTTCACGAAAATTTACAATTTCTTTTATAAATTTCAACCTAGAGACTTCAAATTTTTAGAGAAGGAACTTCATAACCTATTAAAGGGAACAATCAGTGCCGATTTTTTATTTAGGATTTTCATCATTGCTGAAACAGTTTCACTGTTAAAGATTTGGATATCCATTTGAAGAATCAAGCCATTTCAACAATGTGGAAAATTCTAAATAAAAAATCGGCACGGATTATTGCCTTCGATAGATTATGAAGTTCCTTTTCTAAAAATTTGAAGTCTGTAAGTTGAAATTTGTAAGAGAAATAGTGAATTTTCGTGAAAGATAAGAAATACATGGGAGAGATACGAAGATTGTAGTGCCATCTATCGGCAAAACTAGTCCCTTTAAACCAACCTTAAGTAAGATGACTAGCAAAAATAAAATACGAGACATGAGTTAAATACAATTGCAGTACACATTAGCAACAGTGACATGACTAGCAATAACAACAATTACATAAAAGCATTGGAAGTACAGCTTCGAGTTCTCGAGGTCACATTGAAAGAAATTCGACCTATAGAGATGAATTTTGACTTGTAGAGGTTCGCAGATACATAAAGTTTGAATTACCGAGGTTTTTAAATATGATTATGAAACTCTTAAAATTCGACTTATCGAAGTTGTGATTTTAAATATTCGAGTTATAGAGATTATTTTAATTGAGTATTATGCAGAGTTCGAGAGAATGTGAAAAAATCGATTTATCAAAGAATTCAAGTTATCGAGGTCCAATTGTATTAGTTTTAGATATTCGAATAGTTATTCCAATAATTATTCGTTACTCGAATATATTTGTTTGAATAATTATTCGAACATAGCATATTCAAAGCATCCATTATGGGAATAATGGATTTTTCGAATTTTAACAACATTAGTATAGGCCTATATTCAATTTTGATGCTGGAGCTCCTCCGTGGCTAAGCGGTTACCCTTTGGCGTGGGATACCCGGGTTCGATTCCCGGCAGGAGCTCATGTGGTTCGGATTCCACGTTAATCAGCAGATCCACGTCCCATATATCCTCGCTGCTGAACGGGACGATAAACTCAAAATCAACAACTCAACTCAATTTTGATGCTTAATGTTCATTATTACGAGCACAAGGTTTGTGACCTCAGTTTGTTTATAACCTCCCTCCCGTCCTTATCCACATAAACACAGCAATGGATTATAATGTGCAACACTGGAGTTCAATATGCAACAATAAAGTTCAAAGTGCAACAATGAAATTCAGTGTGCAACAATGAAGTTTAAATCAATGTGTAATACATTCAATTCATTTCAAGCCCTTGTGAACATTTGATAGAGGTCCATCGTTGTGATGCACATGGATGCCCATGCCGAAGCAATGACACCATTTTAGATTTGCAGCTTTCTCTGTATGATGGATATCATTACACTATAAAGAAAAAAAATCCATGTGACTATTATGCGAACATTAATATGTGATCTTAAAAACATGTAAGAACTAATGGGTTGCAGAAACATTTAGATGGAAGTATTTAGATCGCGTATTTTAAATCCTTATTAGAAACGTAAGATACCTCAATCTCGCAATCGTATACGCTAATTCCCAATAGTTCACAGATAGGCTAATAGTTGTCGTTAGCTGCACTGCCTCCCACCTGACAAGGCATGTTACTAGCACGCAGGCAACTTATAGTCGATCAGAAGGCTTGCGGAGTACAACTTGGTATCTTGATGTACAGATATGACTTTTACAAAAGTAAATATGCATCCGCTTTTCGAGAATATCCCTGCTCGTTCTCATACAAACCATGTTTTGTAACATTATGCTTGGAAGAAATGTTTCGAATGCATCATCTTTTCCAGAATTTTTAAAGAGTATAAGGTTTCTAAAAGACACTGCTGTTTAAGTTCTTTTTGAGCATGGACGTTACACTTTGAACGTAAGTATAAAGAGTTCATTGATTAACATACTTACGATTGGAAACATATAAAATGTATCTTGTTACTGTTCAATCAATTAATTTTACAATGTCTACTAAACAACGACTTTACAGACATCCATTCATGTCAAACCAATAACTTGTGCTATACATAATTCATATTTACTGATTTAAGTATGTCCTATGAATGTTCGTTAAGACTATTTCTGTTAACTAATCGTAAATTCTAATGTATTACTGACTAAACCTTCAAAATTGAATTTTATTACAACTGCCAGATAATAATAAATCTCATTTAACTATTCCTTAAAATTTAATAGATTTCGGTGTACCATTTTTAAAATTTAACTCAAATATAATACATTTAAAATTCGTTCGAATTACGTATTATCAAAAGTCTACCCAAAAGTACAATCTTTCTTACTGCAATCAATAAGATAAAATTCTGTTTCTCTTAACTATTACCCTGAAAAGAAGTTCCTTGAACCATTCCTTTAGTAATGATGAATTTGCACCTCTGTATTGTAATCTTATTTCTGTTAAGACTTCATCACCTTCTCTTCACCGAAGAAAAAGAATCTGCTTCCTTTTTCGCAGTGATAAATGCAGCAGAGAATAAAAAGTCACTGTTTTCAACAACCACTCATAAATGCTATGCTACGAAAAGGTGAATGTTCTAGTGTATGCCCTTGAGGAAGGCCGGCAGACAAACGAAACGACTTTTTTTCATTCGTCCATAGCCTGAAAAAAAAAGCCTCGATGGTCAGTTTCTTCAAGTCTTCAAAACAGCACTGAAGATTCTGATATAACACAAGGCACCTAGCCAAGATAAAAAAAAAAAAAAAAAAAAAAAAAAGTAAAACCATCTGGTAGTTTCCTCTTCTCCAAATGCTTGTCTTCTTTCAAGAAGTAATAAATTTCAAGTATTATCTTGGACGCGTACCATCATCTACCTATTATACTTACCGTGTAAAGCAATTTAAGCACAGCTGATGTTGATTTCCACCAGTAAGGTTATTTTTAACTTTTTCCTTAATTACGTATTTTTCAAACTTATTTGGAAATCAAGGAATGACAGCAATATTTCGACAACATTTTCTAGGATATTTTTAACAAGAAGACAGCGCTACTCACATGAATGCCAAAAATTAGTGCTGATGATGCCGCATAGAAAGAAAATTAATTTTCTTACTAGAAAGCCAATATTCCACACTCTTTGTGGGTGGATGAAAACCGTCTCACCAACTTTTAATTACGGAGCACTAATTTGGAAAATATACCAAAAATCAGTGCTGATGAAGATAACGTTAAGTTGTCGACACTGTTACAATGTATTTTAGTTTAATAAATAAGTGTATATAAACTAGTCAGAAGTGTTAATTATTTCTTTAGTGAGTTCCACAGTAGTGATGGATAGAGTTACATTTGTTGTTAGGACTGTAGTGTCTGCAAGATTCCTTTGTGCCATCACCTTATACTGGGCTTAACAATACTAGACTTCATGTGGAACACTTTGGAAGCTGAGCGTTTCTTCTTTGATATTAAACTTTCTTCCTTTGTTTTTAATTCTTTCCACGCATACGAGACCACAATTATTGTTTTTTGGTATCTGATTTTGAGAATCACATATGGATAAGTCACTCCACAGATCTACTAGGAAGAACTTTGCCGCTAGCAAGGAAACTATTTCATACCAAAATTTAACAATGAACACCGTTTTCACTGATTTCATGATTACTCATTATGTCTACTTCCCCCTCTTAGAGAATTTTGTTGGCGTGGAAGTTATATATAGCGCTTCAATTTCGAAGTTGCCAATATAAACTAAAATTCCCTTTATCTCTTTCCAAAAAAATTAATATTAAAAAATCTCACGATTTTTTCCCCCACGGGTTGGTATCACTGACGCGAGCTCAATGACGCAAATAGGAGCAAGATCAATGGATGAACGGATTAGAGTTTGACGTCCCTTTCAGCAGCGAGACTATATGAGACATGGATCTACAGCTTAACGTGAGATCCGAACCACATGACTTCCCACTGGAAATCGAACCCGGGTATACTGCGTCAAAGGCGAGAATGCTAATCATATAGCTCTGAGGGAGCTTCATTGTGATTTGTGAGACCTTTGAGAATAGTAAGACTGAGTCTGAGGGAGCCCAGTTGTAACAAACCAGAGGTGCACCCATGGGGGAGGGGTCTATCGGGTCCGGACCTCTCCCAAAACTCCCTAACTCAACATACATGTGTAAACTTTCTCAATGAAATTGTAATTGTTTAACAGAGAAAGGATTGACGTAGCATGAAAATTTGACCTTACACTTCAACTGTACTTTTTCTGTTATAAAAAAGAAAACTAATCTAGTACTATTTGTTTTTCTGAAAATATAGGTGGAAGTATGCAGAGTAATATTAGTTCAATATTAAATAGACGTAGTGACTTGTAGTATTAGCCCCCCCCCCCAAAAAAGTTTGGACCCCTCCCAACGAAAATTTCTGGATGCGTGTCTGAACAAGCAACAACTTGCACGAATATATTTCCAGGACATCTTGCTACATCTATCGTATCATGGTAATTGTCCCAGCCCTTCCCCCTTAATTTGGAATCCTACACACATTACTGTTTCCTCACTGAACACACACACATTTCTAACGAATTATTAAGTGTCCTTTAACACAATCTTTTTACTTTACTAGGGTGACCAGACATACTCTTTTCAAGAGTATTATACTCTTTTCGAGGTTCATATACTCTATACTCTTTTTTCTTCCCAAAAATATCGAATTATACTCTTTTGTGGTATTTTCAATTTCATTTAACGTTTAATGCATTTCCCCATTGAAAATCTCATTTTTTTTCTGTAAAAACTTGGACGTTGACAACAGGACAGAAAATTTGAAAAACTTTTGTGAGTTCATTGGTTGTCATTATGAGGGTCTTTTGTATCACTCAGACGAGATTCTTGTCTCTGCTTCCGTGTGTAGAAAAATTATACGTCAGTATGAACCACTTAAGGGGTACTTTTTGAGTGATGAAAATGCTCCAATAGCTATAGTCAATTTCTTTCGGGACGAAACAAGTGAGTTGTGGCTGTATTTCTTGCATGCTCAGTTAATCTTCTTCACTGAAACAATTACAAAAATTGAGAGGGAGGATATAACAGCGACTGAAGTTTCTGTTGAACATTTTGAACTTCTGAGGAAATACAAAGATAGAATTGAACAAAACTTTTATCCGTTTTCTGCTAGAAATTTACTTACGAAACTTGTAAAAGAAGGGAATATAAAAGAGGAATATGCCTACTCAGTGTCAAGAAGGTTTTACTTTGAAGTGATAACATACTTAGAGATGTGGTCACAACCTTTTTTTCGGAGAAGTAAACAAGATGAAACATTTACTACTTGACACATCAGTTACCTATGATGAATTTCAGGTGTCGTTTGCATATTTCTATGAGCAGGTAAAACATGTAGACAGTTCGTTGGAATTCAGTGATAATGATATTTTTGACACTTACTGTGCAATATCCAGATATGTTAAAGAACACGTTGAACAATGGGGAGAGAAAAGAGAGACAATGATGGGCAAATGGAAAATAGTGTACAAAGATTTAGTGCGGGCTGGGTCAAATTTAAAAGTGATTGTGCCACTCGTGCATTCTTGTTTACTTTACCGGACACTAATGTTGATTGTGAGAGGCTCTTCAGTGCTATTAACACTTACTGGAGCGAGGAAAAAAAGTCAATTCACAGTGTCGACACTGGAACAAGTGATGAAAGTGAAGAGTTCAGATCTATATATATAAAAGAGAACGTACAAATCCTTTGTCCGCTCATCACGCTAATACGGCTGAACCAATTTCTTTTATTTTTGGGGGGTTATTAGGATTTGGACCCTAGATGGTTTTTATCATATCACTTTAATTTTCAATTACCAGTGTCTTGAGATAATTGACCATTCAGGTGTCCATTACGTACAAATCCTTTGTTAGTTCATCATAGGTATAAAAATAAACGTATGTATATGCAACCCGCATGACCGTGTCACTCGGCGGGTTAACATAAATGACAGGCGTTATAATGGTTTTTATCATATCACTTGAAAGCGAAAAAGTAAAAATTATCTAAGTAACAAAGTTTATTGCGTTCGGGGGTGACCGCAGCGAAGCGGGGCGGGTTAACATAAATGACAGGCGATATAATGTTAACATTTACTGCAATCTTCTATGGTTTTTATCATATCACTTGAAAGCGAAAAAGTAAAAATTATCTAAGTAACAAAGTTTATTGCGTTCCGGGGTGACCGCAGCGAAGCGGGGTGAACGCTGCTAGTTGGCAATAAAGGATAACATTAACTTACTCAAGAAAGCAAGATCGTCGCAAAAGTATGAATGATGGTGAATAAAACTGTTTTAAGTATTTAACTCATTTGCATGCGCATTCGATAAAATACTGTAATTCATCTTGTCTTCATACTTACTGTCTTTTTTTTTATATACTCTTTTGGATTTAAAAAAATCTGGTCACCCTATACTTTACGCACTAAATTTTCATATGTAAAATTATAACATACAACATTTTGATGATAACGGTAAAATACGAATCAACGATATGCTACCCCGATTTCAGATTCACTTCTTTTAGGTCAGACAATATATGCTATTTTCTTTTCCTACCTTTACTAACTACACAATAAGTGGAGTGCGAGACGCCTATCTTCGATGAATAAATTAAAAAAAAAATGTCTGTGCCATCTCTAAACACAGAAATTCTTAATAGATAATAATAATAATAATTATTGAGGAAATACTGAAAGCAGGAACTTAACTGTATAGCTACTTAAACAAAATGAAGTAGTCCTAACAACAAAAGCATAAGAAATAAAGGAAAGAAAGGCAGTATGTAAAATACATATACTATGTAGTAATAGGGCTTGTTTTCTGCAATGCAAATTATAAATATGCACCGCGTATTAGGTTCCTTATAGTAATGTTTATTCTCCTCAAAAACTTTCAATTTCCTGGCAAATATTCAAATTAATCCTCTCATATAATGACTAAAAAAGTGGTGGAAGTATGGTACATGTAAACATCAGGCGTATACAAACAATTTATATTTAAAATACTTGCAATATTCATATAAATAACAGGATTAACATCAAGATGAATGCTACTTATGCTCATCTGTGAATATAATATATATGATATGATAAATATTTATTATTTTTTAAAAATTCTTCTCTCTTTAAGGAAGTGTAAAGTTTATAATTTAAAAGCATAAAGCTATTAAAAAATGTGAATATAATTAGACCACCATAGTAGATGACCAGGTTGACGTCTTAACCTAAGCTCTTCTCGCATCTGAAAGCTGATATGGAAATCACAAGGCGTGCACTTCCAGTGTAGGTAGTCAGCTATTTAGATTTTATGAATCATTAAAATTGTTTCAAAATCCATTTTAGTAGGTTTCTTTCGGGCATATTTCTTGATATGGAACTCGATATATAATCCATCAGGTATACGTTTATTTTAAAGAAGCTAACACAAGTATGTTTGCGGGCGGGAAATGTAATTTTAAGTGTTAAAACTGCGCACTGTTACCTAATATGCTTACACGAGGCGATGTGTATTGCGGAGGGTTAGGGCAGCGTGGCGGGAGGGTAGGCGAATAGTCAAATTATTAATTCACACTGAATTTTTTTCTCCTTCACAGTATGATTTGATTGAATATACTACTCAATCTACAATCTACTACCTGATGTAAATAGTTGTCTCTTTAGTTCTGCAATAGACTGTATCGTACGTGTGCTACATTGTATCTATACTATGAGTTTATATGAATTTTGAATATTGGAGCAGAATGGCATTTCATCGCTTGTGTATTAACAAAATGTTCTTTGTGCTCGTATTGGAATATTAAGGTTATTATTAGGGCACGAAAACTCATAGGTTGCCAGGTCGTCGTAGTTATGGTGACCGGAAATTCGAGTTCTATAAAAAGTCTCTAGTGGTATAGGTGGAGCAAGAAGTGAGTAATTATAGAACTCCAGCCTGGCAGTTTTTTTTTTTTTTTTTTTGGTCCGGCCTGCTCTTCTGCTACATTAGATTGAATAGTCGTAATCGTGAATGTACTGTATATATATATATATTTAGGGGACGAGACGAGACGAGAAAGTATCCTTAGAGAATCTAGACGAGACGAGAAAGTATCCTTAGAGAATCTAGACGAGACGAGAAAGTATTCTTAGAGAATCTAGACGAGACGAGAAAGTATTCTTAGAGAATCTAGACGAGACGAGAAAGTATTCTTAGAGAATCTAGACGAGACGAGAAAGTATCCTTAGAGAATCTAGACGAGACGAGAAAGTATCCTTAGAGAATCTAGACGAGACGAGAAAGTATCCTTAGAGAATCTAGACGAGACGAGAAAGTATCCTTAGAGAATCTAGACGAGACGAGAAAGTATCCTTAGAGAATCTAGACGAGACGAGAAAGTATCCTTAGAGAATCTAGACGAGACGAGAAAGTATCCTTAGAGAATCTAGACGAGACGAGAAAGTATCCTTAGAGAATCTAGACGAGACTTCTACAAAAATTTACGGGTCGAGAAAGTCTTATTTTTCGTCTTGTGAGCAACACATCATTTGCCGCACAATTTGTTTACGCCCCAGTTTCCGCAAATCGTTGGGATGGCCCTGTATACATTTCTTGGTGTCTGTTCAACCATGTTCCATTTTTCATGTTTCCCGAAAAATCAGTATAGGCCTACATAGGATGCATTACCGTTCGAAATTAAGCTCCTCAATAATAATAATAATAATAATAATAATAATAATAATAATAATAATAATAATAATAATAATAATAACTCGATCAACCCGGTACTTCGATGTGATAGCACCTACAACGATAGAAATAACAAAGAATTAAATAATACTAATAAAGAGTCTATATACAATACGTACTGCAATAGACACAAGAAGAAAGATTTTCCGAACGGAGGAGAAATAGTGCATGAAATGCTAAGATCACATGCAATAACAGAAGACCCATATTCGAATAGGCATTATTAATAAGTGTTATTGCAGCCTTCTATCAGCATTAACTCTACATCACACACACACACAATTCATATATAGCCCACTTCTGCACCGGCAATAGAAAAAGAAAAAGAAGTCTTAATATTACTGAAAAGTTTCCAAAGACTTTTTTATTGTATTATATTACGAAACGTGAGAATAACTTAACACGCCATCACCCACACTCATCTACAAAATACTTAGTTTCCCCTCCCTCTTCTCATAACATGCTTTGATAATCGTGTTAATGGACTTTTTTTTTTCTTTTGTCCTTTTATTTCAAGACTTTTTTTTTTTTTTGCCTTGATAAATGGACGAGGACGAACGCGCATATGGCAGAGTGCTTTATTATTATTAACGTTTTTAACAAACTAACTCACTCGTGTACCAATCAAAGAGGATTAAAAACGGAATGCTTTAATGAGATAGAAACAAAATGTTCACAATGCACGAATGTTACGATACATCTGACTTCCTACTTACGACTATATATATATGAGAAAAATCATAAGTATTGATCATGTACATCACTATTTACAATATGTGCATAAACGGTGCCACCAAACCATAAAATAAAATGGTATTTATCAAAATGAAACAAACCTTACACGAAGATGTTTTTTTTTTTCTTTTGTATGTTTCCTCTATATTTGAAAAGTTGTCTTCTATTTTCTTTCTAATTGAAGTCTCTACAGTCATTACTCTTATTATTATTATTATTATTACGTATTATTACTCCAGCCAAGGACGTTCTGTTTTGATATACATGTCGGGAAATGCATCGTTACAGAGTTACGATCATTGAGCTGCCTGACGGTGTAAAATAGTCACATTCTGGTCGCTCAATAATATGACTCAATTTAAACTTCAATAACTCAGCTACTAATTCAGCTAGGAAGGTAATTTTGGTATCTATGTATTCTTGAAGGACGACGCTTTCCGTCAATATGTATTTTATGTATGTGGGGTGTACCAAGACGGGTGGGGTAGGATAATTACCTGTTTCTTTTGGTTTTGTTTTTTGCATCATGATTTTGTGGATGGCAGTCCTTTCCCCTTGGGGGTGCACTCAAAATGCATACCGACGGAAAGCTTCATCCTTCAGAAACACATTGCTATCAAAATTATCGTTTTTAGCTTAACTAGGGGCTGAGGTATTGAGGTTTAAATTGAGTCATGTTAAGAAGAGACCAAAATGTGATTACTTCACACCATCAGGCGGCTCAATGGCCGTAACTCTGTTGTGATGCATTTCCCGACATATCATATGAACATTTTTGCTTGTCTACCCGAAAGGAATTCACCCCTGAAATTTTCCGTACCTTTTGGTTACACCCTCTATATATATATATATATATATACAGGGTATTTCATAATTATAGGATATATTTTACTTGTAATTTCCAGAAATATGTAATCTTATATACTTGTATGTTACTGTTTTTGAAAGCCAATGCATATGAGTTTATTTATTGCATTATATATATATATATATATATATATATATATATATATATATATATATATATATATGAGAAAACTTTCACGTTAGGATGAACGTACTCCTTTTTAGCTTCCTTAGTCGATTTCAACACTAAGCAATATGGATGATTGGGGAAGCCAAGGGGGGGGGGGAATGCTAAATGTCCTGTACCAAAACCAAGTATTCTTTTTTTTTTTTTTTTTTTTTGAAATGAAAGTTTTCGTGGAAAATTATTTTGTTATCACTTTGTCATACACGCACAAAATCAGCTTGGCTTAATTTTATTACCCTTTTTTATCTCCTTATTCTTGATGCATTTTCAACTTCAGGCACAAGACTTATTTTACAGTAAAATTTCGATAAAATTGAATGAATTTTTCTTGAAAGTTCTCACGGAACAACTAGAGTAACAGATTCATAAATGTAAGTTTACTTGAATCGTAGAAACTCGTTTCACATAATTTGATGATTTATTACAATATTAAGGGCCATTTGTACGATTTTATGATGAACTTTCAGTTTGAAACTTACTTTAATTAATTGATTTATTTATTTATTAGGATCACGGATTTGGACTTATAAGATTGTACTGTTTGTACGTAATGTACGTTTGCTACTTCACACGACGACTCTACAACGAAAGCGATTTTTTGAACTATTGTAGTAGACAGTTAAAGCATTTATCTAGTTCCAGTTCGGTAATAGGGCCAATCTGTAAACATCTTTACAGGTAACGGTTACGTTAATCGTAGCTATTCATATCCAGTTTAAAATCTATAACATTCCCTAGCTTATATGCAACCTGCGTAGTAACGACGAAATGTGGGTTGCCAACAATGATGGGATATGGAATCGCGTGTTCTTTTTCACTGTCTACCAGAGTTTATTAAAACGCCACTTCTATTATTTTATGACGAACTTTCAGCTTGGTAACGTACTGATAAGATCATCGAAAGAGTATATTATATATGATATTACTTTCTATCACTACCAGATGATAGTTTCAGAACCCATATCCGCGACTTGCTGTGTGTTAGTATCATCACTAATCTACCAAACGATCGCAGAACTGGCCATACAATAACGGATTTTGGAGAAGGCTGCATAAGCCAATTTTACTGTAAACAACTAACAACGAGAGAATTTCAAGGATAATTGACCGGGATCTTAAGCGCATCATCCAAACATTAGTTTGTTGGAATTAAAGTAAAACCTCGGAGAAGACCAACGACAGAATAACCAACTGTTAGATTTGAGTCTTTTTTTGAAGATGGGAGGTCAAGCTGACGGTTGCGTAAGACCGGGTCTACTGTACGTTAATCTCAGTAGACGAATGCTGAGGTGGTGCCTTTAAAATTCTGGTCAACTCACTTCCAAAATCTTTTCTGTCTTATCCAAGATATTGGTATTTCTGCTTTCAATCTTGGATTAATCTTTTTTATTTTTAAAAGAAGTCATACTCAACTTAAAAGATTTCTAAATAGACAGCCCTGGGAATGCAATACTGATTTGAGGATACTTTACACACTTCAATAATTCTCTCTCATGTTCAAAAGCAAAATAAAGGTGAACGATTTCTCTTCTGTATAAAGTGAAAGAAGAATTTGCAGTTGATTTAAGAGTCTTGGAATACAATTGTCAACAAAAGAAGGAAAAAAAAAAACAACATAATATTATACGTACACTGGCTACTGAGGCAAATAGTAGTAGTAGTAATAATAAAAAGAATTTAATATATCTTTTAAGAGAGCATACCAGATACCTGCCAAACTTCCAAAGTAGCTTTTTTTTTTTTTTTTCAAGTAAGTACTTTCACTGTCTCTTTCGATTTTCTGTTCAGTGGAGGAGAAAATGAAATATTGCTTCATAACAATTGACATTGTTTTTATGAGAGACGGGTGCTAAATTATTCTTTTTATAGATAATTATCATGGTGATGTATATCATATTAAAAAAAAAAGATATTTATAATATGACTTAAACAGGTCTTCATTCATTGTTACATGTTAGCAATATATCACAGCAGAACTGTAGATAATATTTTTGTAAGATATGTGAAGTAGTGATTTTTCTGGTAATGAACATTTTGGCTTTGCGATACGTCGGTCAATTTTGAACCAATAATTTATAAGTCAGTATTACGTCCAAAAGAGACATTTTCATTTTGATCGTATACAGCTGAGTTGAGTTTTGAGACATTGGTCTTTCGTAGGGTATTTGTTTTTGGATATTATAGAAAGTAAAAACCAAATGAATGAGAGAGAGAGTCATTCTCTCTCATGTGATTAGAAGTTTCCGATTCGAACAGCTGGTCATTCTGCCGTGGATCTTCTCCAAGGTTTCACTTTAATTCCAACAGACGAATCCTAGGATGGTGCTTTTAAGACTCTGGTCAAGTCTCTTCCAAAACCTCCCTCCCATTGCTAGTTGTTTGCAGTTATTAAAAATTGCTTATACAGCCTTCTCCAAACTTCGTTTTTGTAGGGGTGATTTTCTACGATCGTTTGGTAGATTCGTGATGAGTGGCGAATATGGATTCTGAAACTGTCATCTGGTAATGATAAAGTAATATATACACAATCTAAAAAGTATATTATATATATATATATATATATATATATATATATATATATTAGCTGAAAATACCTATTCTTCGCATGGGGGTTGTATTTGGAAGTCAACGCCTGTGTGAGTATCTCCATTCATCTCAGCGACCGCGAAAACTATGAATTTGACATTAATATCGGTAATTTCCTACTACTTTAACATGTCCCGGCAAACGACCCCTGAGACCCCTTTGGTTCGAATTTCGAAAAAAAAATGCCCTTTGTCTGGAACCTGGATCAAGATACCCGTGACTAAAATTTGGTAGCTCTTGGTCCGGTCGTCTGGTCTCCAGACCGCACGCAGACACATACACATAAACAAACTCTTTATTTAAATTATTCATCAAAATACAGCCCCTCTTCCCCAGGATCGGCGCCCTTGGCAACTTATATTTCTTTGTCACAATGCAGATTGCATATAAGCTACGGAATGTTATAGATTTTAAAAGAGATATTGATAGCTACCATTAACGAACTAGGGTTAGGTAATCACTTTAATTGTTTACTGCTAAAATACAATTCAAAAATTCACTTTCATTCAAGAGTCGTGGTGTGGAGTACCGGACGGACGTACTGAACAGTACAATCTTATTATAACTCCCGCTCTATGATCCTAATAAATCAATCAATTAAAATGAGTTTCAGATTGAAAATTCATCATAAAGATCGTACAAATGACCTTCCATATTTTAATAAATTATTCAGTTAAGTGAAGCAGGTTTCTGCAATTCAACTAAACTTATATTTATGAATCTGTTCCTCCGGCCCTTCCGTGAGAACTTTTGAGACAATTTCAACCAATTTTCTTGAAATTTTAGTATGAAATAACTATTTTGCTTGAAGTTGAAAATGCACCAAGAATAAGGAGTTAAAAAGGGAAATAAAATTAATTCAAGTTGTAATTTTGCGCGTGTACGACAAAATGATAAAATAATTTTCCATGAAAACTTTCATTTAAAAATAATAAATATAACATTCAGTTTTGGTACATGTAACATTTCCCCCCTTTAAGGCTCGTTCTATTACCCGCATTGCTTACGGTTGAAATCGACTGAAGGAAGATAGGGAAGCTAAAAGGAATACGTTCATCCTCAACTTGAAAGTTTTCGTATATATATAATGTATTAATTTTCATCGATAACTATTGTAAAATAAATAAATAAATAAATAAAAATACATTTGGTTAAATATGTCATTGATTTGATATTTTCCATCATCTGTATTACTTTGAATTCAAATCGGTGGAGAAAAGACATGTTAATTTAACATCTCTCATCTTTAAGAATAATTTAAATCTTCTGTAAAAATGCTTCCGTTTTATAAAAGTAGTCATAAATTTTCCTTGAGACAATGATTAATTCCTGTTGTTTCAGATTAAATTAGTGAACTGCAAAATGATGACTTCACCTCATCTTAAAATAAAAAAGAAATTTAAGGATAACTTTCCCAAATATTGATTGATTTTCATGAAAAATATGCTGTGTACTTCCCTTGAAGCTTCACAAGACCTTTTTAACATGGTGTACGTTTGCTTTGGGGCTTAGAAGTTATGCTTATATATATTTTTGTAACATATGCATTAATAGATGTGTATGATAAGGATTGATTGTTGTTGTTTCTTCATAATTCGTACCAACAGAATATCAGTTATATATACTTTTTCAGTTGTATATAACACGTAACAGAAATGTTGAAAATGAAATACAATCTAAGTTTTACGTCCCACGGTTAAGCCGGCTAGGCTAGAGAAGACTGTGATGATGAGAAATGAATAAAATTGTGGCATGAAGGAAGTGGGAGGAAATGGGAGAACCCCGGCAAACTCACGCACACGGTGTTTGTCCACTTGGCGCGAGCTGGGATCGAACCAAGAACTCCATGCACCACAAGTGAACGCTCTACCACAAAGTCAACGCACCATCCATGATTTTTAATAAATTGTATACTACGATAATATACTACTACTACTACTACTAATAATAATAATAATAATAATAATAATAATAAACGTGAAACTCTTATGTCGATGGCCAATCTTGCCTCCCTGCTAGCAAAATCTGAAGTGATGCTATTTGAGCTATTACGAACGAAGCTGTAACACTATATATGTGTGTGTATCATCCGTGTAAATTATGTGAAGGAAAGTTGTTTATACTTGTCTTTAGATGGGCAGCGAAAGAGTAAACACTAAAGAGAAACTGCACTGAAATTAGATAAATAAAATTAATGTCTTTCTAGATCTTCTGTAACAATGCCGCCACTATTTACACAATACAGAGACGCCCCATTCTTTGTTTATACTTTGTATGGGATGTTGTTACTTTCTATATTGAGAGAACCATGAAGAAAATTGGTAGTTAAATTAATAATAAATAACATTAAAGTACCATCTTGAAATAATAATAATAATAATAATAATAATAATAATAATAATCTATGTGAGAAGCACAATGGTTCAAAAATAGATTAAGTAATCTAGCGCTGCTCTCAATAAATGCGAACGAAGCTGAAAAAATGGATGCACGGGAGTTAGTAAAGACTTTTGCTGACAGGAAAGCAAGAAGGAAACCATTCAATTAATTCCTGCAGCATTTCATGAAGACTGACGTCACTGAGTGCAAAGATGCAAGTCAATCTTCCATTCTGAAGCTTATTGAATAAATTACATGTATAACAAAGTGGTTTCCATTTATGAATATTTACGCCTAGTACTTCCAGCATTTAACTAATTATTCACAGATACAGGGAGGTATGGTTATTTATTATGTTGTATATCATTCCACAAAAAAGTGTTGTTAAGGCTGGGGGCCCTGGGTATTCTCTAGGCGGGGGGGATAAAACGTAGTTACGCCACTGTGTATGTTCACATATAACACTAACATAAGTGCACCAATTTTGTACATTTACTATTTGTTTGAAAGAGTATGTTTATTTATTTATTTATTTATTTATTTTGCGACACTTTCATATAAATTTCATTGCAATCTGATTATAGCCTTCGAAGCTAAATTACGAAACTCTTCAACGACTGATGATGTTACTATCGTAATTAATCCAGTTCACTGTGTGGATAAATGTACCCATTATGATTATTCTTTATTAGTTTCAAAGAGTATATCTTCTCGCAGATTCCGTATAAATTTTGTCAGGTTCTGATGAAAATCTTTGGAGTTAGACCAGAAGATTTCTCAACAAATATGTTTGTTCATATAGTGTGTATGTTCATATATAATTTCGCAACGCATAGACCAACTTAAAAATATATGTTTGGTCATACATTTTTCGTAGATCGAGCCATTTTACATTAAATTTGTGACCTATCTTTAGTTTAAGCATCTCACTAAACTACTACGGTAACGAAAACGTAGAAAAATTAAATAAGCCTGCAAGAAAAATAACCGACTTCTAAAACGCACTAAAAAGCACAAAATGAAAATGCTAAAAAGCAGAAAATAATAAACAGTGCTAACAAGCAGAAAATAATAATAATAATAATAATCTTTATTTTTATTTTTAAATAATAACTTTATTTTAAGTGCTATGAACAGCTCATAAGCAAAAATACAGCACTATGTTAAAATCATTATATAATCATTTTAAACAGACCAGAAATTATATAACATAAAATTACTATTAGAGCAGGATAAAGCCTTTGTCAGAAGAGTAATATATTAAAATTATAAGGTTCAAACTGATATATAAAACAAAAAATAAAAGAAAGCTGTCAGTCTCAAAATATACGATTAAAAGAACTATGCAAATTATAGTCTCATTTAACTACCATTTAAAATAATGAAAAGACCTTACTTAAAATTTGACCTTGACATGCAGAAATCTCTTTCACTTATTGTCATATTTTAACGTAAAAGACTGGTTCTTTGAGTAAAAGATTATAACATAAAAATACACTGAATATACACAATAACAATAAAATAAAGATAAGCAGCTAGAACCCTTGTCATAAAGTTAAAACTGTTTAATTTTGTAAGAAATGCTCTGATATTTCTCCTAACATTTGTTGATTTTAAATTGTAGGACATTGTCATCCTTCTTAGTATTTCACGTTTTAAGTTTAATGCAACCAATGTCGATTGATTCCTAACACTATAAGTCGGCACTCTTATTCCTATATTTTCTAAGCAATATTCGCTACTATATTTATTTTCCAACACCATTTGAATAAATAATTTATCAGTAACTTTCCTCCTTTCCGATAGTTCTTGAAGCCCCCAAAATGTTAACCAATATCCATATTCATGTGCATAGTAATCTTTTTTCATTTTATAACACAGTAGCCTTACGAAACATTTCTGTACAGCTTCGATTTTGTTAACAAGTGTGTTGGATAGACTATTCCAGACAACTGAACCAAATTCCAATTTAGATCTAACAAGTGTCTTATATAAGTATACATACGAACTACCATTTATAAAATAATAATAATAATAATAATAATAATAATAATAATAATAATAATAATAATAATAATAATAATAATAATAATAATAATAATAATAATAATAATAATAATAATAATAATAATAATAATAATTATTATTATTATTATTATTATTATTATTATTATTATTATTATTATTATTATTATTATTATTATTATTATTATTATTATCGTCGTCGTTGTTGACATTGGTTAATATTGTATCCAAGTTTTTACCCTACAGTCAGAAAATACCTTCACACTAAACTTATCAAGTGTACATTCTTTGAAAAATATTTTAAATAAACCATTACAAGTAACATGAACAAGTTCATCTTCTTCCTTCTCAGACAAAGTTCTTAACACCATACTCGAAACAATTGCTTATCCATGAGCTTTCAAAATCTGACGGGAGGAAAGTAACTTCAGAATCTACTTGCTACATCTTCCAGGTGGTTAACAATCACATGTTGAACTTCTTCAGTCAGTTCTTGATCAGTGGACTCCAGATACGACTTCAATGTTGAGGAAGTGCTGAGACTACCATTTTCAGTTCGGATTTGCCCACAGCTATGTTTTTTTTTTTATAATTGCTACTTCGATCCTGTCGTTTCACTGTGTTGCTTGATACAAGCACTTTGCTGATTTCAGTAGCCACCAACTTGCCAAGTATCCGTTGCAAATAATTACACAACAAATACAAACAATTCTTTCCATACAATACGAGTCATTACTACTTTGTATCCCCTTTTTTGCAACAAACGAAACGAAATCTTTAAATTTAACGTCCCAAAGATTATGTCCTTTAGGCTAAGGGAAACGGATGATTAAGAGTCTTCATCCCGGCGAAATTAAAATACCGCTAATTTTACAGTAATTATGTGATATCTTCAAATAGATAAAAGATGATTGAAATATGGAACAAGAGCGCCCTAGACAATATTATCTTGCGTGATGTACCACTATCACAAGTCACCTAGCGGCTTTCCGTTTTCAGCTGTTTAGAAACGCGAAAATAAATGCCGATTTTCAAAATGGCTCGAAATCTAAAGCAGATAAGTGAGTCGTGATAACGGTTTCTCATGTAAAATAATATTGTCTAGGGCGCGCTTGTTCCACATTTCGATTATCTTTTATCTATTTGAAGATATCACATAATTACTGTAAAATTAGTGGTATTTTAATTTCGCCGGGATGAAGACTCTTAAGGCAAGTGAATAATTATGGAAGAATTGGTGGAATAATAATGTGGGAGGAAAGTGAGTACCCCGAGAGAAACCATAAGACAAGGTGTTGTCAATTACAAACTTAACTTGGCCAGGGATCGAACAAGAGCACCAATGCACCAGAGGTAGGCACTCACCACTGAGCTACTGTGCCCTAGGCAAACTTTTAAGTGACTGTCGGGAAGAAACAATTATGTTATTTAAAAAAAATATATATATTTTGTGCCGGGTGTTTGGGATAGATTAAGAATAGGTTTTCCAATACAAAATCATTACATACATCCTGTCTTTTCGACAATTGATTCTTAGTACCTATATAAGCCACTTTGCATTTCTCACTACAGATTTACTTTAGACGAGCATAATTATTATGGTTATAAATAAAGCGTTTTCTGAGAGACCTTAGACTTTTAAAATCTTTCCCGAGCTTTAAAATTTTGGTAATGCATCACATTGTACTGGTTATGTCAGGTATTTTTTGAACATTATTTTTTACTACTTCTCCTGGCTTAATAGCCCGTAAGGGGATGGGGGGCAGGTCTACCAGTCGGTTTGTAACACTCAAGCCTTTGGTGCGATATGTGGTCACCACATCGGCCCAATGTGCTCTCACTTAATGCTGGCTTTCTAGACTAGAGTTCGCTACTTCTTTATTTCAAGTAGCTCCTCAATTGTCCTCATGATGCTGGGTGGTGGACAGCGCAATATAAACACCATTTGGTGAGTATGAACAATCACGTATCTTTTCCTTGATCAGAACCGGCACTGACTGACTTCGCTGATCTCATGAAAAGCGGAATTTTAGTGCAGCTAGGACATTAACTTTGAACATTACTGCACATCAATATGGTCTTCTTTTGTATTTAGTGGAAATCGGGTGGCTATTGTTATTCTATTTTTTTCTCTCCATTAAAAAAATGACCTTGGCCTTGGTAAACAGTGTTTGCAGTCGTCTATACAACATCGTATTTACATACGAATTGTGATTGCATTAAAAAAAATCACTAAATGTGTTACACTTTCTAATAGAATGTGTTATTTTTCTTCAATATATACATATACATACATACACATTACGATTACATAGTCGCCTCAACGAAATTTCACGCAGAAAGAACTCATGTGTCCCACATACTTTTCTTTTACCGTGACTTCCTTCTCATGGATTTATGACGTTTATGTGAGCTGAGTGCATTCCGAGAGAAAGGAAAATAATAAATCGAAAGATTTAATTATTGAAAAAATATATATATATATAGACCTTGTTCGTGTACGACAGAAGTTAGTTTGAGCTGTTGCGAACAATTCAAAGTACCATGGCAAAAAATACAGTAAACCTGATAATAGGTATAGTGTTATGGCACAAATACAGTAAAACCTGATAACGGTCACAATGTCAAGGCAAAAATACAATAAAGCCTAATGATAGTAACAGTGTTATGGCAAAAATACAGTAAAAACTGATAATGGTCACAGTATTATGGCAAAAATATAGTATAACCCGATAACTTGGTCATTTGCCTAACTTGGCCTCACTTTCATAGAACCCAGAAGTGGATCTAGAAGGTAAAATCGGGGGGAAGGGGGGAGAGCATAAACTAGACCAGCCAGAATAGGTATATCATTAGTTTATTATAAATTTCTAAGAAATATATATATATATATATATATATATATATATATATATATATATATATATATATATATATATATATATATATAATAGCTTAAATTATTTTTGTCACTCAAAAAACTGGGGTTTAGACTCCCGGCTAGATACACCTCTGGTAGACTGTGCATTTTTTGGATCAAAAGATCCAATATAATTCAATCAAAAATTTTATGGTACACCATATATCTGAAAAATTATATACAGTGTAGCCAAACCCAAATTATCACTTAACTCAGTATGATGTGCTTATTCTGTAGAAAATACGAAAGCTCGATTTAGAAGCCGTTTAAAAATTTTGTGGCCTCCTGATCCAAGATCCAATAGCCCTATATTTCAATCAAAAATTTCTTGTACGTCTTATATCTGGAGAACTACATACAGTGTAGCCAAACCCAAATTATCACTTAATTCAGTATGATGTGCTTATTCCGTAGAAAATACGAAAACTCGATTTAGGGGCCGTTCAAAAATTTTGTGCCCCCTGTTCCAAAAAACTAATTATTGGCCAAGATCGTAATTTTTTGATGCATTTTTGGATCATTCTTAAAATTCTTATGCCTTGCCTTGTTTATCTTAGACCCATGTCTTTGTCCATAAGAGCTTTTTCATGCATTAGAATTTGTGATTGAATTGGAATTTAGGGTCCTTTCAGCACCGAGGCCATATGATAGTGTACTTACAGTTTAATGTTGAATCCGAACCTGCGAATCTCATCAGAAACATTACAAATTTTTGCAGTCGTATCGATGCGGCAAAAGTAGACTCTTTTGAGCAAGATGCGAGTAAATTGTTCCTATTATGCCTTCACCACGTCAGATATCCCAACGCAATTTAAAAATATGTCGTTATGTTCTAGAAAACGTACACAACAATATCGCGTAAGTATTATTTAACATTGTCGCCACCTTATTTTAACTAGTCCCAGGAATTAATGAAAGAGGTACGCAGTGAACAGTTTATCGAAAAGATAAAGAAGTGCGTATTCTATTAATATTTATACGATATATACGATATACAGTGTGTTTCAAAAGTCCTCTGACAGAGTGAGTCTCTCTTATTATCAGAGTTCCAACAAAATGTAAGAGGGAAAACCGTCTCCAAGTATGATGTTTTCAATCTAAAGCAAAGGAATTTTTTTAAATCGGAAGAGATGTTTGGGCTGTACACTCTTTATACGTTCAATGTTAAAATAAAATGCAACGTTGCCTTTTACCTGGACCCATAACATAAGTGAATGAAGTTAATGTGTTTTACGCTAACATGTCGATGGACAGCCCCCATTTCAAACAGTAACTTCATTCGCTTCTGTTGTCGGTCCAGGTAAATGGCAATGTTGAATATTATTTTAACATTGGGCGCATAAAGAGTGAACAGCCCAAATGCCTCGTCCGATTTACAAGAAATTCCTTCATTTTCGATTGAAAACATCATATTTGGAGGGGCCGCAGTGGCTCAGTGGTAAAGCGTTCACCTCTGGTGCTTGGGGTTACAGGTTCGATCCCAGCTCCTGCCAAGTGAACTTTGTGGTGGACAAACACCGTGTGCGTGGGTTTCCACGGAGTTCTCCCGTTTCCTCCCACTTTCTTCATTCCATCATTTCATTCATTACTCATCATCACCGTCTCCTTTAGCCTAACCGGCATTACCATGGGACGTAAAACTCAAAGATTTCATTTCATTTCATATCATATTTGGAGATGGTTTTTCCTCTTACATTTTGTTTTAACTGATAATAACAGAGTTGCCCTATGTCAAGGGACTTTTGCCTTCTAAATAAAACACATTTTAAATGTAGACTACAAAATATATCTACCTCAAATTGTTTTTTAAACTGATTGTGCGTAGATGATTCACTATCGTATCACGTTCCCTCTATTTTTTCAAAAGAATTTTTCCAATGTGCTCAGCGGACACTCTTGATAACAAATTAGTTATATGTATAAAGATTAATTGTTGTTTCAAACTATCTCATGAGAACATAATTAGAAAATTGAGCCTTCTTTTCCATGTTTTATGAAGGTGCACGATGGTTCAGTGGTAGAGCGCCTACCTCCGACGCGTAGGGTACCTAGTTCGAGGATATTTGTGGTGGACAATATCGTGTTTTTTGGATATTCTTGTGTCCTCCTACATTATCATTCCACTAATGCTTCCATCATCATTCACTTACCTCAATTATCCGTCTTCCTTAGCCTAAAGCGCATAATCATGGGACGTTAAATTGAAAGATCTCATTTTTTCATGTTTAGATATGTAGTCAATACTTTTTTTTTAAACTATTCAATATATATTCAAAAAATACTATTGGAAATTGCTTGTTAAGGTGAGAAGAAATGAGGAGTAATGAAATGAGAGGACAACATTTCATTACACTCACTCAATAACTACACAATCTGGAATTTTGTAAACAGCTGAAAAAATATGTCCAGAACCAAGGAACATTCGACATAAATAGGGCCAGGACTCAAAGTATTAATCCCAACCATTATAATCTTTATAACATATTAACTAATACGACGGTAATAAATTAGTTACTGCAATAGAAATACCTATACTGGAATCCATAGTCGTTTCTGGTTCGAAATACGCTTATTTTCTAAATACCTTTCATGTTTAATTGAACAGGCGGTTGTCACTATAGACAAGTTTCACTGTATCTACAATCAAAATCCATAGGGCAGAGCAGAGGATACTCGTTTCCCTTTGATCCACGATGCAAACTTAAATACATGGTCGTTCATAGCACGGGGAAGGGGAGCACTTGCCTTCCCATTCGGATTTTCGAAGTGTGTTCAGTTCTTGGAAAAACCTACTGTAGTACTTATATTTCTATTAAATACTATAGTTCATAGTTCATTTGGGAGGTGTTTCCTGACACCAATATAAGACGAAAAGTATAAACCAACCCGGGTGCTCAAATGCTTTCTTTCGGAGTTATAGGCTGCAGAAAACACGAAAAAAATGAACTTTAAAGGTCCATACCTCCAAAACTTCAAGTTGGGTCAAGACTTTACTTAGGAACTAATATGTGCCCTATCCAAAAATACATGTTTCAGAATCCTAACGTACTCACGCAACAATTTTTCTAGAGGCAGTTTGGTTGCGGTTACATAATTTGAAGTACTCACCGACTACCTCTGTAAAAATGGTTGCAAAAGAATTGCAGCATTCTGAAATGGATATTTGAATAAGGAACATACTAGTTCCCAAGTGAAGCCTTGACACGACTTCAGTAGGTCCCATAATTTTGGAGCTATGGACCTTTAAAGTTCATTTTTTCATGTTTTCGGCAGGCTGTAATTCCAAAAGGAAGCATTTGTGCAGCCAGGTCCGTCTATACTTTTTGTCTTATCTTTGTGTCAGGAATCACCTCCCAAACGTTTTCGGTGTTGTTTTGAAACACCCTGTATAATTTCTCTTCCTGGAATCGGTGTTTTGCCACCCTTAGAAAAAACCCTATAGGCATCCCTGTATCGCGCCCCCACAGAGGTAGTATCCACTTTTGATTTACTCAAGGCGTTCTGATTGTTCAATATTTATCCCCCTACCGTGTAGCGTGTACAGACTTAAAGCGTCCTTGCTTTAAATTATATTTACATTTACCTTTTAGTTGCTAAGCGATTTCACTTTATTTTTATTTATTTATTTATTTATTTTTCAGCTCTCCCTAAAAATTTCAATGATGCAGTGTACGTTATGAACCCGACCCCTTTTAGGATTAGGTTTGAAATTTCTGGGCTCACGGCATATATGACCATGTTAGCCCGTCACGTATAAGGGGATGATGTTCTTCGGCGATCACACTATCCGATGAAAGGGAACGAAGCGGCCTGGGACCTGTGTGTTAAGTACCATGCCGGCATTTGCCTGGTAAGAATGAGGGAAAAACCCAGGAAAACCTTACTCAGGATGGCTGGCATGAAAAAGCTTTTTATACTTTGCCGACCGAGTGTCCCCACCGGGTATCGGAACCGGGACTGCTCACACCAAAGGCGAGAGCGTTAGCAACTACGCTACCGTCCCCTTTTGTGGGCACTTCTGAAACAGGCCACTGTGTAAGTTGGAAGGCATGTACTTGAAACTTGGCCATAAATGTTTAACCCCACCCTTTCTCGTACAATACAAGGAACGAATAGATCAGGCGCTACTTTTGCTAAAACTTAATTGTGTGTCATATGAGAGATGCATTAGTTGGGGCCCTCCTCGGTGTGAGCCATGTGAGCTTTTCCTGTGAGCACCCTTAAGAGTCTTCATCCCGGCGAAATTAAAATACCGCTAATTTTACAGTAATTATGTGATATCTTCAAATAGATAAAAGATAATCGAAATGTGGAACAAGAGCGCCCTAGACAATATTACTTTACATGAGAAACCGTTATCACTCACTTATCTGCTTTAGATTTCGAGCCATTTTGAAAATCGGCATTTATTTTCGCGTTTCTAAACATCTGAAAACGGAAAGCCACTAGGTGACTTGTGATAACGGTACCTCACGCAAAATAATATTGTCTAGGGCGCTCTTCTTCCATATTTCAATTATCTTTTATCTATTTGAAAATATCACATAATTATTGTAAAATTAGCGGTATTTTAATTTCGCCGGGATGAAGACTCTTAAATAGTGAACATGAATCTTAAAAATCAATATGCACTCAATTATTTTGTACTTAGAATTCCAAGGAATTCCAGCGTCACTGTTAGAAGTAATGGATTTTAATCAGTAAAAGACAAAAATACTAACAGATACAATCTACTGCTTTAAACGTAAGCACAAGTCAGTGAAGAAATAAAAAAATATGCAGTGGAAGCAGTAATATTCTATCCACGTCATTTCTAGCATACAATACATAGACATAATTTTTTATTTTTTGTAGAATATAACAACGTTATTAACCATGTTAGTTTTACAGAAACAAGCACCGATCTCCTCCATAAAACATATATTGACATTTTTATTGCTTTTCCGTTTTTTATGACTAATATTTTTTTAACTTCATATTTATGTTCATCAAATTGAATTAACTCTTGGTGTATTCCTTCTTTTAACAAGGCCACTTTCCCGACACCAATTCAACCCGGCTTTATTATTGTTATTATTATTACTGTCGTCATGCACACTACTAAGGCCATGCGTGCGCGCACGTAAAAATAGTTATGCCAGAGACGTTAGGAGAAATTATATTCAAGGAAATCGAGGTTTTAGAAAAGGGAAAACGGTGATTGATTTTTAAAAAGAGACTGCACCTTTTGATCGATAAATGTAACATGAAATGAAAACCTCTTACGTCTCACGGTTATACCGGCTGGGCTAAATGAGACGGTGATGAGAAATGAATGAAATGGTGGAATGAAGAAATGAGGAGGAAACGAGAGAATCCCGAGAAAACCCACGCAGACGGTGTTTGACCACCACAAAGCTCATTTGGCGCGAGCTAAATATAGCTTGTGTTGCATTATTTTCTAGACTTCGTTCTTAACTAAATTGGCCATTCCTTGCACAAAGATGTACCGAATTAGCGAGAATGCCATCATGGTAGCATCGAATTCCTGGGTGTGGACCTAGCGCGAGAGACCAGATAGCGGTTCGGATTCTACGTTAAGCTGTAGGTTAACATATCATATATAGCCTTACTGCTAAAAGGGACTTACATCAAATCCAACCTAACATAATAAACTTTAGCATAAAAAAGAAGTTCTATACTTGAACATTCGTGACATACTGTAGTTTATAACAATTTTGTAATTCAGATAAACAAAACTGAAAAAAAAAGCACTGGAGCTGAAGAAATACATATACTTAATTCTTATTATTTCGGCATTATAAACAACCCCTTCATCAGACGCATGATCACATAGATAATGTGTCTGGTTAAGGGTTGTTATAAATGTTGAAACTGTGATACAGATTTTGTTGCTGTTGTTGAAGATTAGCATTCAGCAAAGAAGCTATGAGTCATGTGTAGTTGTAACCAACGAGACGAGACGAGACGAGAAATAATAAAGTTTTCTCATCTCGTCTCAAAATTTTTCTCATTCCTTTTTGTAAAATTATGTATAAAATTTACGTCCTAATTTTTTTTTGTTAATTTTATCTAGAAGCTACCAGAATTATTCCGTGTCATGAGAGGTCCACCAAGGGTGTGATATAACAACATTTAAATCATATTTATTATTGGAGTATGTTGTGTAATGATCTGAATATCTTTAAACATTGATAAATATTCTTCACGATGTTCCTACAACCACTTTATCAAATTATGATATTTATACTATGAATCATGTAACACCAAAATATTTTTGAAGTGTAAGGCTTGTGTGAATTAGTGTTGCACACGAGACTCAAGGAATTTGTGCATAAGGAGAAATGTTAATGAAAATGTATTTCTTGTCTCATGGGCAACACTATGAGACATGGAATTACAGTTTTAAGTTAAATCCAAATCACGTTCAATTGCTCTTTCATTGGGAATCGAATCCGGGACAATCAGCATCGAAAATGAACAAGCTAGCCACTTAAAAGAAAAAGAATAAAATGTCCTCAAGCGGAACATTTGTTTCCATGATTTTCCAGTTAATCTAATTGCTTTCTAGTGGTGGGCACAAAAACCGGTTTTTCGGTTTTCTCCAAAAACTGTTCGGTTTTTCACCGAAACCCGTTATCGATTTTCTCCAAACCCGATTCGGTTTTCCACCAGATCCGGTTTTCTTCAAAACCGGTTCCGATTTTTTCCAAAATTTATTATATTTCGGACCAGAATAGTGCTTCGTTCTTCTCCGGAAACCGATTCCGTTTCCACAGTAGTTTTTTGTTTTCCAAAACTTTTCACCGAAACCAGTTTCGGTGAAAACCGAACCGGTTTTGAAGAAAAGCGAAATGTCGGTTTTTCGAGTTATAAAAAACCGTTTTGCCCATCCCTACTTTTTTTTTAACCTAATCCACAAACGATAGGGACACGAAAACAGTAGCTTCGAGAACAGTTAAAAAAAAAAAAAAATCGAACTCCAAACGAGTGTCGCCTCACGATTGTCAGCCTAACGCCTCAGACTGCTCCACTACTACTCCACAGATAATACAGTTTCTACGTAAAAATTAACACAAAGTTAGAATACGGACTTCCACGTATTTTGTAGCTATGGGTAAGCTGTGCAACCAATATGCGATAGTTCTTAGATTTTCAAAAGTTTTCAGAAGATAGAAAAAAAATCTCGTGAATTAGAGGAGGGTTAATAGAACTATTCAATATTTTATGTTATTGTAAATTGAACACAACAGATGTACGCCTATTAATAACGTTCAGCAGCATAAGTCCATATAGTCTTTCTTGTATATACTAAATGATATGCTCAAAATATTGTTTTACGTATACTGTGCCTATTGTATGACTTCTTATTTGGACAGTGTTATACAAAGTGCATATTTTTCTAACAGACGATATACCCAATATATTCATACGCTGTGATGGTTCATGAAATGTTTGTAACTGCGAGCGCATTTTCTTGTTCGGGACATAAGAAATATTTGATAAGAATGTTGGTGAATTTCTTATTATGAATAAGTTTGGTTTAAAAACATAGAACAAAATTAGCTCTTTTTGTTCCAAGAAAATGCAATAAATAATTTGATAAAAGTGCAACACATCGACTTTTCATACAGAGCCTATCTGTGTATAGGCTATGCTGGCATGTTAAATAACGCACAAATCTAGATTGAATTGGCTTAGATAGTGTACACATTTTTGTGCACTAGGGCTGCAACGACTTGTATTCTACTTTGGGACGTACGTATGCAGTGTAGAGAACTATAAGCATACCTGTATTAGTGTTCTTGAATTCACTTCTAAATTTCGTTACAAACCCGAAATTTCTGTACGCCTCATTTACAATTTGATTCAGATGAGTATCGAACGAGAGATTTGATCCTATTGACATATGAAGGTAAGTTATACGGTAAGATCTTTGTAGTTGTATCTCATTTATATGAATTGGGAATATACAAAAACAGTTAGATTGAAAATTTATTGGTTGTTTAGAATTTTGACATGTGATATTCTCCTGTCTGAATTTTGGCAAAATTTGGAAGATATTTTCTTTTAAAACAAGTAAATGTCCAAAAGTAAGTATATTGAACAAGAATTTTAGGAATGATTTTAAAAAATGGATCAAAAGATTGGGATATTTATCAAGAATTTTAGAAATGATCAGAGAAATGCAAAGATTGTGATCTTGGCCAATAGTTTTTGGATCAGAGGCCACAAAATTATTGAACAGTCTCTAAATCGAGTCCCCCCCCCCTTTTTTTTTTTTTTTTTTTTTTTTTTTTTTTTACATAAGCACATAATACTGAGTTAAGCAACAGCTTGGGTTTGGCTATACTAGATGTAGTTTTCCAGATATAAGGCTTACAAGAAAATGTTTGATTGAAATATCTCGGATCTTTTGATTAAAAGAAAAATCCACCTTTGTAGACAACACTGTAAAGAATTAACTGTGTGTATCGCAGTCAATCAACTAGAAGATCCAGGTGATGAACAATATTGAAATAAGACAGAAGCAGAAGCTGTAACTGTTGTGGAAACCTTAAGAGAAACGAAAAGCTTAACAAATAGCTCTGAATATTGTGTATATAGCCCTAAAGGACACAGTTAAAAATGGAATTTGGAATGAAGTCACGTAAGAGACAATCCTATACGGTCTTAACAAAAAAGACTTCTATTCAAATTAGTTTCGTAAAAATATTTGAGTCCGCAGCTGCAGAAGAAGAAATAACAAAAAGGATTGCTCCAAGTGTAAAAAGACATGTATTATTCATGCAGCAGGACGTTAACAGTACCAGCACCTTCTGAGAACTTGAAAACTAACACGAACACCATCTCTCTCTTACTTTATACTATCAAAGAACTTTTAAGCTATGAAAATAAAAGTATCAGCAAATCTATCGAAATAGTAGGGTTCATTTGCACGTGATGGATTGTATGTATGAAAGGTTAGAGATAAATGGAATTATCTGTAACGGGCAAAAAAGTTTGTTTTAAACTGTAATCTCAATCACAGGACGTTACTGCTTATTCTAATTTCGGAATTACATATAAAATATAACCAAAGTAAAGCAAAACACTTATATTAATACTGGTAAGTTGTCTTAAAATTTTGGCAATTGTGCCTGGTACCGACAATGATATTTACCGAAATTGTAACACAGATTATTAATATGAGTGTTTGCTTTGGTCACATTTTATTTCAATTTAACTTAAGAGGGTGCTTATTTCTAGATTAACTTTCCCCCTTTTAGAACTAACTACATGGGACTGGAAGTTTTAACATTGATTCGAAACTATATATACACATCTCTACTGAGAATCGAACCCAGAAACACAGGTGACTCAGTGGTAGAGCGCTCACCTCTGGTGCATGGGGTCCTTGGTTCGATCCTAGCTCGCGCCAAGTGAGATTTGCGATGGACAAACACCACAAACACGTGAGTGGGTTTCTCGGGGTTCTCCCGTTTCGCCCCACTTTCTTCTATCCACCATTTCATTCATTTGTCATCACGACCACCTCCTTTAGCCTAGCCAGTATAAGATTCCATTTCATTTCGAACCCAGGACCACTGAAAATAACTGCTTTATCTTATTTACTCTCTCTCTTAGTAGTCTTTCTCTTACTTGAATCTCACATGTTCATATTAATCTGAATAAATTCAAGAAAAATAAATGAAATTGATATATTTTACCGTTGCATGCGTAGGCTGTCATTTAGAGTACAAGAGACGGATGAAAGATTATATTAGGTGGAACCAGAGAAGAGTATGTAGGTAGTTTAATATCTGAAAAGTATCTGCAAAAGGCATAGAAAACTTGTTTACTATGTGTCATTGCATTGCATTTCATAGGAATGTTAAACCTTTTCAAATTCAATCAAAAGTAAGAAAAATGTGACATATCATTATGTTCGCCCGAGCCAATATGATAGACATATTATATATATATAGTAGTACTCCCCCGCGTTTGCGCGAATGACTCATCCTCACTCTCTTTCATGACCGGGGTGAAAGGTCAATGACCTGGCCCGGGGTCAATGACCTAGGGGTACCTAGGACCACCCCCTCTAAATTTTGGCAGGGGTACCATGGCCCACCCCCTAAATTTTGGCAGGGGTACATAGGACCACCCCCCTTAAATTTTGGAAATTGCCAAATCTAAAAATTTGGTATGGTAGCCTAGGACCATAGTATGTACCTCTATTAGTATTGGGTGTCTATGTCGTTCCCTTTTATGGGTAAAAAATTGCCAAAAAGTCAAATTTTGGGGGTTTTTGACCTAATTTATCCCCTTTGATGAGGTATTATTACCATATATAGTTATATGGGCGTATACAGGGGTTCATTCCCTTTCATAAGACATGGGTATATTGGTGCACCCCTTGAAAAATTTGGGAGGGGTACCTTGGCCCACCCCTTAAATTTTGGAAATTGCCCAATTTCAACATTTGGTATTATAGTACAGGACCCTAATATCTATTATGATAAATTTCGGTGGTCCACCTCGTTCCCTTTTAGGGGTACAAAATTGCCAAAAAATATAAACGTAAGCAATACGTTATACCACGTGTTTGGTTTTTGGTCGATTTTATCCCCTTTGATGAGGTGTTATTACCCTATATGGTTATATGGGCGTATACAGGGGTCCATTACCTTTCATAAGACATGGGTATATTGGTGCACCCCTTGAAAAATTTGGGAGGGGTACCTTGGCCCACCACTTAAATTTTGGAAATTGACCAATCTAAACATTGGGTATTATAGTACAGGACCCTAATATGTATCGTGATAAATTTGGGTGGTCCACCTCATTCCCTTCTAGGGGTACAAAATTGCCAAAAATTCAAATTTCGGGGGGTTTTGACCTAATTTATCCCCTTGGATGAGGTGTTATTACCCTATATAGTTATATGGGCGTATAGAGGGGTCCATTACCTTTCATAAGACATGGGTATATTTGTGCACCCCTTGAAAAATTTGGGAGGGGTACCATGGCCCCCCCCTTAAATTTTGGAAATTGACCAATTTAAACATTTGGTATTATAGTACAGGACCCTAATATGTATCGTGATAAATTTGGGCGGTCCACCTCGTTTCCTTCAAGGGGTACAAAATTGCCAAAATATAAACGTAATCAATACGTTATACCACGTGTTTGGTTTTTGATCGATTTTATCCCCTTTGATGAGGTGTTATTATCCTATATAGTTATATGGTCATGTATAGGGGTCCATTACCTTTCGTAAGATATGGGTATATTTGTGCACTCCTTTAAAAATTTGGGAGGGGTACTTTGGCCCACCCCTTAAATTTTGGAAATTGCTCATTTTATATATTTGGTATTATAGTACTGGACCCTAACATGTATTATGATAAATTTGGATGGTCCACCTCGTTTCCTTCTAGGGGTACAAATTGTCAAAATATAAACGTAAGCAATACGTTGTACCACGTGTTTGGTCTTTTGGCCCAATTTAACCTCTTGGATGAGGTTCTATTACCTTATATGGTTATATGGTTATGTATAGGGGTCTATTCCCTATCATAAGACATAGGTACATTTGTGCACTCCTTTAAAAATTTGGGAGGGGTACTTTGGCCCACCCCTTAAATTTTAGAAATTGCTCATTTTATATATTTGGTATTATAGTACTGGACCCTAACATGTATTATGATAAATTTGGATGGTCCACCTCGTTCCCTTTTAGGGGTACAAATTGTCAAAATATAAACGTAAGCAATACGTTGTACCACGTGTTTGGTCTTTTGGCCCAATTTAACCTCTTGGATGAGGTTCTATTACTTTATATGGTTATATGGTTATGTATAGGGGTCTATTCCCTATCATAAGACATAGGTACATTTGTGCACTCCTTTAAAAATTTGGGAGGGGTACTTTGGCCCACCCCTTAAATTTTAGAAATTGCTCATTTTATATATTTGGTATTATAGTACTGGACCCTAACATGTATTATGATAAATTTGGGTGGTCCACCTCGTTCCCTTTTAGGGGTACAAATTGCCAAAATATAAACGTAAGCAATACGTTGTACCACGTGTTTGGTTTGACCTAAGTTATCCCCTTGGATGAGGTTCTATTACCTTATATGGTTATATGGTTATGTATAGGGGTCTATTCCCTATCATAAGACATAGGTACATTTGTGCACTCCTTTAAAAATTTGGGAGGGGTACTTTGGCCCACCCCTTTCAAAATTCGGTAAACGTTTTCTAGGACCCATTGGTGTTCCTCTTATGGCCAAATATTCAAAATTTAAATGTTATTGACCGGTTTTATTATTGAATAAGTACAGGATTTATTACTTTTTTTCATAAGACACAGGTGTATTTGTGTACCAATCTTAAATTTTGGGAGGGGTACATTTCTTATTGTCGTATCAATAATTGGTAATTGTTCTTTGGGTAAATCATTGTCAAATATGAGTATGATCACGTGATCAGTTATTAACCTATGATGGGATTAGGAGTCCAGGACATTGGTACATTAAAACTTTGTAGTATAATTTAAGAATTGTCAAATGAAATTACGTCATTGGTTTTGATTATTCACGCCAAATATAAACGTAAGCAAGACGTTGTACCACGTGATTGTCCTTGATGAGGTAGTGTACAGGGATTCATTTCCTTTGTTGTGGTACTTCTTAAGTTTGAGTACACACACTTCTAGAAAACAGTTGGTTCTACTCAGGTAAACAATTGACGGACATTATTGACCTTATTGAACATATAATAATATGATTAACTCTAAGACTTAGGTATATCAGGAGAAGTATTCTTTAAATTTGGGAATGGTGATAAGCAGAATTTTAACATAAGGCGCGAAATTAGAAACAATACATTGAACTTTAGTCACAGCTCATAGTCTAAGATCATTGGTGGTGATTGATTTGAAATCTGATAGCTATCCTTATTGAATCTTATGACTCATAGACGAAAGGCAATACATGCTACAACACTGGCAAAGTTATTGTTAATGCAATTTGATTGGTTGATCACTATCTTTCCTGCAATCTGATTGGTTGATCACTATCTTTCATGCAATCTGATTGGCTGATGATTTTCAAATCTTTGCTGTATTCAGTTTTAAGTTTTGTTTAACATTTAAAAATCTTGGTTTCGTTCAACATTTTGCACTCACTGATAAATATGATCAAAACCGTTTATTTGTTAATCGAATAGTTAAAAACCGGATAAAGTTTGACGGTTAACCGTGAAACGTAAATTTTTTAGTTTGAAATTTTTTTGCTTGAAATTTTTTTGTTTGAAAATTTTTTCGTTTCCAAATTTTTTTTGTTTCAAAATTTTGTTTGAGATTTTTTCGTTTGAAATTTTTTGTTTGAAAATTTTTTCGTTTGAAATTTTTTGTTTGAAAATTTTTGTTCGAAAATTTTGTTTAAAATTTTTTGTTTAAAATTTTTCGTTTCCAAATTTTTTGTTTGAAATTTTTTGTTTCAAAATTTTGTTTGAATTTTTTGGTTTGAAATTTTTTGTTTGAATTTTTTTTCGTTTCAAAATTTTGTTTCAAAGATTTTTGTTTGAAATTTTTGTTTCAAAGTTTGAGTTGACATTTTTAAAAGTTTGTGCACTTATTAGTAAAGAACCGGAACTGTTTAGAACAAAAACCTTTGACAACATTATGGTGCAATAGTACACGTCAGAACCTGGGGTTGTACTTGAAATGAAAAAACACAATTCATTGAAATGGATCATTTTATTACACTCCACATACATCCATACCAGATAGTGGTTCTGGATATTGTCGATACATTGTATTTTGAACTTCTTGCACTAGTTTGTCTTTAGCATATAATTTTAATTCCAATTGAAGTCTTTTAAGGTCTAATGCAATATCAATTGGTGGAAACTCAATGTCCATTTGATCACAAATAAACTGTTTATCAATACAGGTATGCACTAGCCGGAACTGTTTAGAACAAAAACATCTGGCAACGTTGTTTATCATGGTGCAATTGTACACGTCAGAACATGATAATGCAACGTCATCAGTTTTGCATCATATATAAGTATCGTTCGAGTTAGTATTCATGATAACGTCATCATGGCTACTTGTCTGCAGTTTCTAAACACACGTGATGTGATGAAATCATTTACCAAGATTACTGATTTACAACAAAATGTACCTTATATAATCTTAGCTAGCCAAATGATCCCTACAAAGTTTGGAGTAAGAATCGTAGTGAAGCTTGAAAATGATAAGAATATAATTTTACCAGCAAGATATTTACCCATGGAACCGTCAAAACAAGAAGAACTGCTGCGTTTCTTAAATACTGGATCTGTATCTTTATGTTACAAAGGATTCTTGGGTCGAAGTCATCAACTTGAATTTAGTACACAGCCGGATTCGTCAGCCATTGTGATGAAATCATGAATCAGCACATTTCTTTCCAATGACGTCAGCTGTAGTTGTATGAATGTGGTTGGTCGGCATGACGTCAGCAACTGTGATGAAATCATGAATCAGCACATTCCTTACCAATGACGTCAGCAATAACTATAAACCAGCAAATACAGTGTCATCCCACGAAATCATTTGAGCAAGTGCTTTTCAGGAGGAAAGATGTGTACTTCTAACGATAAAGAGTTCATCTTCGCAAGCTATTATCCAATAAATATATTTCAAACAAAACATGTGATGATTGGTATCAGTGCTAGAACATTTGACCCAGTGATTCGATTGGGCAAAGCAGAACAATTTGGTGTACAACTGACCTGTGAAGAATGGCAAATATTATGTTCACGAATCGACCAAATGAACGATTATTTTCATGATGAGCTAAATGTGACCATAGTCAAATCATTAGGCTCAAATCATGAAGTGGTGCTGCGTACAGTCCTCGAAGAGAAGATGGTGCTGTTACGTAAAAAGAGTACATTCCATGTCCCTCGCAATATGGTGTATCTAACGGAAACTGAATGGAACAAATTCATCAGCGTATTTCAGTGTGTGAAACATGCAGTGGAAATGTGTAACAAAACAAGTATATTCCTGAAAAAGTACTATTTTGAAAAATGTGTTATGCATATTGTACAACATGTATCTAGATATTGTGATGGTTGTCAACATCGTTCGTGGGTGCATACCTGTATTGATAAACAGTTTATTTGTGATCAAATGGACATTGAGTTTCCACCAATTGATATTGCATTAGACCTTAAAAGACTTCAATTGGAATTAAAATTATATGCTAAAGACAAACTAGTGCAAGAAGTTCAAAATACAATGTATCGACAATATCCAGAACCACTATCTGGTATGGATGTATGTGGAGTGTAATAAAATGATCCATTTCAATGAATTGTGTTTTTTCATTTCAAGTACAACCCCAGGTTCTGACGTGTACTATTGCACCATAATGTTGTCAAAGGTTTTTGTTCTAAACAGTTCCGGTTCTTTACTAATAAGTGCACAAACTTTTAAAAATGTCAACTCAAACTTTGAAACAAAAATTTCAAACAAAAATCTTTGAAACAAAATTTTGAAACGAAAAAAAATTCAAACAAAAAATTTCAAACCAAAAAATTCAAACAAAATTTTGAAACAAAAAATTTCAAACAAAAAATTTGGAAACGAAAAATTTTAAACAAAAAATTTTAAACAAAATTTTCGAACAAAAATTTTCAAACAAAAAATTTCAAACGAAAAAATTTTCAAACAAAAAATTTCAAACGAAAAAATCTCAAACAAAATTTTGAAACAAAAAAATTTGGAAACGAAAAAATTTTCAAACAAAAAAATTTCAAGCAAAAAAATTTCAAACTAAAAAATTTACGTTTCACGGTTAACCGTCAAACTTTATCCGGTTTTTAACTATTCGATTAACAAATAAACGGTTTTGATCATATTTATCAGTGAGTGCAAAATGTTGAACGAAACCAAGATTTTTAAATGTTAAACAAAACTTAAAACTGAATACAGCAAAGATTTGAAAATCATCAGCCAATCAGATTGCATGAAAGATAGTGATCAACCAATCAGATTGCAGGAAAGATAGTGATCAACCAATCAAATTGCATTAACAATAACTTTGCCAGTGTTGTAGCATGTATTGCCTTTCGTCTATGAGTCATAAGATTCAATAAGGATAGCTATCAGATTTCAAATCAATCACCACCAATGATCTTAGACTATGAGCTGTGACTAAAGTTCAATGTATTGTTTCTAATTTCGCGCCTTATGTTAAAATTCTGCTTATCACCATTCCCAAATTTAAAGAATACTTCTCCTGATATACCTAAGTCTTAGAGTTAATCATATTATTATATGTTCAATAAGGTCAATAATGTCCGTCAATTGTTTACCTGAGTAGAACCAACTGTTTTCTAGAAGTGTGTGTACTCAAACTTAAGAAGTACCACAACAAAGGAAATGAATCCCTGTACACTACCTCATCAAGGACAATCACGTGGTACAACGTCTTGCTTACGTTTATATTTGGCGTGAATAATCAAAACCAATGACGTAATTTCATTTGACAATTCTTAAATTATACTACAAAGTTTTAATGTACCAATGTCCTGGACTCCTAATCCCATCATAGGTTAATAACTGATCACGTGATCATACTCATATTTGACAATGATTTACCCAAAGAACAATTACCAATTATTGATACGACAATAAGAAATGTACCCCTCCCAAAATTTAAGATTGGTACACAAATACACCTGTGTCTTATGAAAAAAAGTAATAAATCCTGTACTTATTCAATAATAAAACCGGTCAATAACATTTAAATTTTGAATATTTGGCCATAAGAGGAACACCAATGGGTCCTAGAAAACGTTTACCGAATTTTGAAAGGGGTGGGCCAAAGTACCCCTCCCAAATTTTTAAAGGAGTGCACAAATGTACCTATGTCTTATGATAGGGAATAGACCCCTATACATAACCATATAACCATATAAGGTAATAGAACCTCATCCAAGGGGATAACTTAGGTCAAACCAAACACGTGGTACAACGTATTGCTTACGTTTATATTTTGGCAATTTGTACCCCTAAAAGGGAACGAGGTGGACCACCCAAATTTATCATAATACATGTTAGGGTCCAGTACTATAATACCAAATATATAAAATGAGCAATTTCTAAAATTTAAGGGGTGGGCCAAAGTACCCCTCCCAAATTTTTAAAGGAGTGCACAAATGTACCTATGTCTTATGATAGGGAATAGACCCCTATACATAACCATATAACCATATAAAGTAATAGAACCTCATCCAAGAGGTTAAATTGGGCCAAAAGACCAAACACGTGGTACAACGTATTGCTTACGTTTATATTTTGACAATTTGTACCCCTAAAAGGGAACGAGGTGGACCATCCAAATTTATCATAATACATGTTAGGGTCCAGTACTATAATACCAAATATATAAAATGAGCAATTTCTAAAATTTAAGGGGTGGGCCAAAGTACCCCTCCCAAATTTTTAAAGGAGTGCACAAATGTACCTATGTCTTATGATAGGGAATAGACCCCTATACATAACCATATAACCATATAAGGTAATAGAACCTCATCCAAGAGGTTAAATTGGGCCAAAAGACCAAACACGTGGTACAACGTATTGCTTACGTTTATATTTTGACAATTTGTACCCCTAGAAGGAAACGAGGTGGACCATCCAAATTTATCATAATACATGTTAGGGTCCAGTACTATAATACCAAATATATAAAATGAGCAATTTCCAAAATTTAAGGGGTGGGCCAAAGTACCCCTCCCAAATTTTCAAAGGAGTGCACAAATATACCCATATCTTACGAAAGGTAATGGACCCCTATACATGACCATATAACTATATAGGATAATAACACCTCATCAAAGGGGATAAAATCGATCAAAAACCAAACACGTGGTATAACGTATTGATTACGTTTATATTTTGGCAATTTTGTACCCCTTGAAGGAAACGAGGTGGACCGCCCAAATTTATCACGATACATATTAGGGTCCTGTACTATAATACCAAATGTTTAAATTGGTCAATTTCCAAAATTTAAGGGGGGCCATGGTACCCCTCCCAAATTTTTCAAGGGGTGCACAAATATACCCATGTCTTATGAAAGGTAATGGACCCCTCTATACGCCCATATAACTATATAGGGTAATAACACCTCATCCAAGGGGATAAATTAGGTCAAAACCCCCCGAAATTTGAATTTTTGGCAATTTTGTACCCCTAGAAGGGAATGAGGTGGACCACCCAAATTTATCACGATACATATTAGGGTCCTGTACTATAATACCCAATGTTTAGATTGGTCAATTTCCAAAATTTAAGTGGTGGGCCAAGGTACCCCTCCCAAATTTTTCAAGGGGTGCACCAATATACCCATGTCTTATGAAAGGTAATGGACCCCTGTATACGCCCATATAACCATATAGGGTAATAACACCTCATCAAAGGGGATAAAATCGACCAAAAACCAAACACGTGGTATAACGTATTGCTTACGTTTATATTTTTTGGCAATTTTGTACCCCTAAAAGGGAACGAGGTGGACCACCGAAATTTATCATAATAGATATTAGGGTCCTGTACTATAATACCAAATGTTGAAATTGGGCAATTTCCAAAATTTAAGGGGTGGGCCCAAGGTACCCCTCCCAAATTTTTCAAGGGGTGCACCAATATACCCATGTCTTATGAAAGGGAATGAACCCCTGTATACGCCCATATAACTATATATGGTAATAATACCTCATCAAAGGGGATAAATTAGGTCAAAAACCCCCAAAATTTGACTTTTTGGCAATTTTTTACCCATAAAAGGGAACGACATAGACACCCAATACTAATAGAGGTACATACTATGGTCCTAGGCTACCATACCAAATTTTTAGATTTGGCAATTTCCAAAATTTAAGGGGGGTGGTCCTATGTACCCTGCCAAAATTTAGGGGGTGGGCCATGGTACCCCTGCCAAAATTTAGAGGGGGTGGTCCTAGGTACCCCTAGGTCATTGACCCCGGGCCAGGTCATTGACCTTTCACCCCGGTCATGAAAGAGAGTGAGGATGAGTCATTCGCGCAAACGCGGGGGAGTACTACTTATATATATATATATATATATATATATATATATATATATATATATATATATATATATATATATATATATATATATATATATATATATATATATATATATATATATATATACTGGCGCGGATCCAAGGGGGAGCTATAGGGGCTATAGCCCCCCATGACGCTCAGGTATACAGTGGATAAAATGGGCTTCAATCCTGCTTTAAACTGGATAAAGCGGCAAACTATGGTTTAGCCTCTCCCTTGATCATATCCTGGATCCGCCACTATATTATATATATATATATATATATATATATATATATATATATATATATATATATATATATAAATATATATATATATATATATACATATACATTCTGAATCCTCGTACCGAGAGCTTTCGTTTGATACTCATGTTGTAAGGAACACTGTTACTGCGAATTTCATCGATTGCAAACAAAATTTGTTATGCATGATTCTAATTAAAAAGAAAATGATATTCTGTTCTGGTGATGATTTCTTGATAAATATAAACATACTTTATACACATTTTAAGCCAATTCTGAAACTAGGCGTCTACTAAGAAATACGATTGAAGAAAATAATTATAAATACATTAAGCTTACAATTCCAATCCAAGTTTTGAAGTGTATTTTTGGGGGTAGTTTTTTTTTTGGTTTACCCCCGCCCCCAAAAGAAAAGAAAAACTGAAGATCTTTGGCCTGGGGAATATTCTAACAATCCTAAAATATTCATAAATTGAGTCCCCATTTTGAAATTTTGGCAGTTAATGTGATCAAACAATTTTGCAGAGTTCTCAGTCATTCCTATCATATGCAGTCAAAGTAAAGAATACGAGTACATGGTGAATACATAATACCCCGAACAATTCTCTGATTTTCATAAAACGTTGCGTGTATTTTTTGACTGACACTTAAGAATTATCCCAAGTAACTTACTTGAGGTTGAAAGCGATCAGAATAAAGGCGCGAAATCACTCCAGCTTACAGTTTAAAAATTATTTCCCTAAAAACTACTCTATTTGCATGAACTACGATACGTAGTTTTCTGAGATTTTCCTAACAAAGCTTGCTGTTTGAGAAAAACAAATGAACTCTTTCATTTAGCATCCCACAGTTGGACGACATTACCACGTTAAATGAATCTTGTAGCTGTCATAAAAAAAAAAAAAACCTTGCAACCCGATCTTTCTATTTACTATTTAGATGTTACAACTTCTTGAAAGCAAGAAAGGTGTCTCCACACATGCAACACTGCACTCTAGTGGACAAACAGTGAACCTCCTCATTAAAAACCTGTATTTCGGCGCACTTCCCCTTCCTGTCCAAAAGAATCCGTTGTTTCGGAAGCGGCGAAACTGGTTTTTCCTTTATGTCAGCGGGAGGGCGATAGCAGGTAGCAAGCAAGACGTCCCAGAAAGTTGCACATGGGTCAACTCCTTGCAAGATGGAAAAAATCTTGTGTGGCCCTTTCAAGACTCTGTTTACATGGTGAAATATAGTAGGGTTTCAAGATTTTTTTTTATTATTGCCACAAAATTCATTTAACGTGGCAATGTGGTCTTATGCCCTTTAGGACAAAGAAGACGGATGATTAAGGAGAGTGAATTATTATGAAAACACTGGTGGAATGAGAATGTGAGAGAAAACGAGAGAACTCGAGAAATACTCATCAACATGATGTTGTCCACCACAAACTCACATGGATCTGGGACTGATACTGGGACCCCTTGCACCAGAGATCAACGCTCTACCATTGGGCCACCGTGCCAATTGAGAGCATGAAATCTTAAAATTATAATCTTTTCCTTCAAAGTCTGAAGGCATACGTACCCTCCTTTTTGTTTTCTTCTTATATTTTGGATGGCCATTAAGTGCTGCATGACTACAAAATAACTGAGAGATTGTAAATAATAACTACTAAACTTTAAACGGTTTGATTTGCCATCCTCTCTTTCCCCTTTCCCCGAAAAATAGTCATGGGTGTCTTTTGATTTCAAGAGACTTCGAAAGTTTTCAATTGACTGGGGAAAAGAAAGATTCTTTTGGTCTTTAGCAATAAATTCAATACACACGGAATATTTCTTCAAGGCACATTTTTGGGGCTTTAACCCCTCCGCCTGAAGCTAAGGCAAATTAAATTATTTATTTATTTAGCAATCACCAGGTGCAGCTCACATGCCATTTCATACTGTACATGTAACAACAGCAATAGCAATGTAAAGGATTTGGGAAGGTATCGACCAGGATCTGTTTAGTAGATACCATCCCGGCAATTGCCTGTTAGGACTGAGGAAAACCTTAGGATGGTCGGCAGCAGGAATCGAACCCACGACCTCCCGAATGCGGAGCCATATCACTTGAGCTCTTTCCATCACATGTCACTCTTCTGAAGGGTACATTCTTTAGCATTAAGCTATTTCTAATTCAAGTTGGATAGATATTTTAAATTTTACATACGAGCTGTCTACTCCCTAAGAAGTCATCGGGTTCCCCTCGTTGAGTACAACCTGTTTTATGAATTGTGTCCCGCGAAGTGTCCTCAAATTTTGATTTGGTGCCTCTTCCCTCTCCCGTATCAATTTTTCAGGAAGAAAGCGTGTATAAAATACTCACCATTATTTTGGATTTCGACCGGTCTCCTTTGTTGCGTTGCAAGCAGTTCTTTCTTCTCTTCGGCACCTCCTTCTCTGTAAACTTCGAAATCACTTTCGGCATCCGACCACGAGTACAGTGTGCTCGAACTTTTGTCCGGGTCATTGTGCAAAGCCACGCAAGGGCACGGACACGGACAGGGTCCACAACCCTCGCAGCACCTGGGTTCAAATAATGTTAGGTCCAAACCGTCAAAATCCGATTCAGTGTCTGAAAATGGCTCAAATTCAACACCAGAAACTGTATCTTCTTCGTCCTCCACTACTTCCACGTTAGGTTCGTGATGCTGGTCCTCCTCAGCGGAGAAATACTCTGACACTTCTTGAACTTCTCGAGCACCGTCACCGACTCGAACCCGAACCCTTTGATCCGGGTTCTCGTCATGTACTTCTAAGCTCATGTCACGTTCCTCACCTTCAGATTGCTCTCCCAAATAATCCCGCCACGAACCACGAACTTTCCTTGCATCTCTCTGAGGAGAGCCAGGAATTCGAAGCGCTACCTTCTCTTTGGGGCTCCCAGGAATTTCAATTACACTACCACCATCTCCGTTAGTGACAGATATGAACACTTCATCCGAGTCATGATTTGCAGACATTGTGGGGTCCACAGTCTGGAAATGAACTCCGGACACTGCAGTGTACAAACAACTACGCCAGCGCCTGCCAAAAGCAGGGGCTACGGGTATTTTTCGTTCAACTGATGATTCGCTGGACATTTTGGAAACACAGAATCATCTTAGACACACTCATTATTATGCCGTAGTGCCCGAAAAAAAAAAAAGGGAGTGATATCCTTTCACAGGCTATGCCAAAGGGTTACTTTTTAAAAGAGATACTTTCAATCACAATTTGAACACAATAACCACAACATCGGATGATCCCTGTACCATTCCACATCCACACAAGACACCAACACAAACACTACTTCACAATAAACACATTGTACCCCGGTGCTTCGAGGATCAGGAAGCTTGACCCGGACTCGTTTTGCACAGCAACTCGCCCGGACTGGATGGAATAGAACACTGTGCGTTGTGCACTTGGACAATTCTCCACGATGCGCCTTCCAAACACGAGAAACACTGCTCTCACAAACTTGCTTCGGAAACAAGCCGAGCGGAGCCGAGGGAATCCGATTGTGAAAAAAATTGCCGCCGGCTCTCACACATTCCGATGATCACTCCATTGCAGATGAACTTCCTACACTGCACAGACTACTTTTTTCTGCTTATTTTCTTCTTCTTTTCAACTACACAAACAATATATGTACATAGATTTTTTAAAATGTTAATTCTAGTGTATATTTCTTGTATTTATGTAGCTTGATTTTTTCTCTTCTCTCTCTCTCTCTCTCTCTTTTTTTTTTTAAGGAGTTACCGCGGTCCAAATTTTACTCACTATTAAATAGATGTTCCACTTACTGTGACAGGGGACAAGATTTCCGGCGCGGATAAAAATTGATTATGTACGTACACAGTATTTGCTATCCGTTATGAGAGAAATTTCGGCATCCAATCTGTCGCGTAGCTCATGTATATTTATTTATATTCGAAATAAATATGCGCACATTCTAAATTTGGGTTTGAAATTATGCAAAACTAATAAAAATAATGACCAACCAAACCAAACGCTTATTAATTACTAATATATCATTGCATTCTTCCTATACATTATATCTCCGGAACTGTAATAGAATAATAATGCACCAGCATAAGTACCAATTTTTCACACGACTGAATAGTATGCAACCTGTAACACTGCAAGTAGTTTGGGTTGTATAACTTCAGGGGGCTTCTGATATGCTCTTCTATACGTGTTGAACTTTTAGCAAGTGCTTAGATCTTGTGAAGATCTGTGTGCAAAATGTGGTGACTGGGCGACTCATTTCTCTGTGAAAATCTGATGACAGACGCGAAAGACGTACATCCAAGTTCTTTTGTATTAAAGTAGTAAGAAAAGGTTTTCTCTGGTCATATTTTTTATTATTTTTTAAACAATGAATAATTTAAAAATAAAACATCAGGCAACAATATGTAACGTATTGTGGATGTTTATTTGACAAGTAAGGCGATATCCACTGACGTTTTACTTGGATATATAAAGCTATATCCACCAAAATGTGTTAAATTGAAACAGGAGAACAAGTTAATTTTATTTTCATGACTCATTCTTTGGTATATGAAGGTTATTGTTGCCAACTGAACGTAATCAGCTTCTTACACTTACCCTTTGATTGAACAGGCTTTATATATGTATCAGTTTGTTTTCATGATAACCTCGTAAAATTTATCCGATTTTAATGAAACTTGGTATGTAAATTCCTCCCACCTTTGGAAAATGAAACTGTTTAGAGGATAAACAGGGGAAGGGAAAAATCGACCCTACGTTGTAAATCTATACAACAAAATAGGATGATGAATAATTTCCCAGTATGAACTACATAAATATTATTTAATTTTTGACATCACATAGTATTTAGTTCGGTCAAGAATAAGCGTGTGAAACGGGGGGGGGGGGAGGCGGCAAGGTCTCCAGCTTCGAAGTTTCCGTATTTAAATAATGAATGTGGCGTATATGTTCTTTACGGCTTTCCATTCATCCTCAGTGCTTGGAGTTGAAATTTGTAAAGAATTAACATCCTCCCTCTGATTTAAAGCAATTTCATAATAATTTTCGTAAATTATATATATATATATATATATATATATATATATATATATATATATATATATATATATATATATATAGCACACATTTTCTTTCAGACTTTTCAATGACCCCAGCAGCATTGAATTAAAACCACTCTGGTAGAAGCCTATTTCTGGAATTTAATATATATGGTTTGCTATATTTCGTATACATTTTCGTGAGCCAGGGGGGCCGCTCGTCCTTCGGGTACCCATGAACGGTATGGATCTACGCGATTCCTAAAGTTTTACAGTATCATTATTAAAAAAAAAGTATTCGGTTTTGAAACAATGTTATGTTTATATCTTTGAGGTTTTCTCCACAATTCCCATTGCTTGAGATTAAAATAGCCATGAATAAGTTATGAATAAGTTATAATATAGCCTCGCAGCTGAAAGGGATGTTAAACTCTAAATCAAATCAACTCAATTCACCGGCAGTGAGCTTACGCGCATACATCAATCTGTGCTTACGTGCATAGATCGATGCTATAACAACACAAAATATATTCTATTTTATTTCACCTAATAATTCCAAGTTTAATTAGCCATCAGAATGATCATCTTTGAGATTCCAAAATATATGGATTTGTTGTAAATAGCATTCTGTCTATGGATTTTTCCGGGGTTCTCCTGTTCACTTCTATCATCTTCATTCCATCAAGGCTATCATTAACATTGACTTACAGGTATTATGATTCACCAGAAATACGAGACGAGACAGGAGTTTCGTGACGAGATGAGACGAGACAATACGTAGCTCTCCCAATAGAAACAGATACACATTTTGAGACGAGACAGCAACAATCTTCGCCTCATAGGTAACAACCCTATTTCATCGTCCATCAGTTTCAGGTTGCAGGACGTAAACGTGGGAAGTTAAACCAATTATTTCATATTTGGTTCCCCATACATGGCACAAGAGGGATGTTAAACCAATATTTCAATTTGCGATGTCCAGTAAAAGAGAGAGAGAGAGAAAGAGAGATCAATGCTAAAAACACAAAATTCATTCTTAATTCACTTCATCTAATAATTTCAACTTTAATACCTATCAGAATCATTTATCATCCCTGTTGAACCAAAAGTGGATGGCCAACATAGAAGAATTAAATTCTCAATTATTCTGTGATAGTTGTTTGATATTGTCCATCAGACAGTCCGATCTTGCTCTTCGAAGCGTTTTCTCAAACTAATATTTTGCAGTGCGTTATTCCACTTTTAATTATAAATTAAATGGTCAACATGTTGCCTTTATATTTCTCTATTCGGACCAAATGTTTTCACCCTATCCACGTCCGTCTTATATCCATATTATGATACTGTCACAACGTAAGGAATAATAATAATAATAATAATAATAATAATAATAATAATACCGTTCCTCGCACATTCTCATTCCACCAGTTCTTTCATAGTCATTCACTCTCCGTAAAAAAAATCCGTAAAATAAAAAAAATCAACTCATTTCATTTCGAAATCAATACAAACTGTCTATAATCTTTCTAAGTTTCCGACATAATGTTTCCGGAATCCATTAGGAAGCTCATCTCATATAACAGTAATTTCCAACTCGGTGCTCTCTGACGTCACACTTTGGTGCTCGGATTCTCAATAAACCACACAGAGAGAGCAAGGAGAAGACAGGAAATCCAGCGTTGTTAGAAGACAGTGGTGACAGGCAAACAAGAAATAGGCTTATACTCGTAGGTTCATGACTAATCAAACACTGCCAACCTTGTTTTATTCCACCCCGCCTGTCTCGTTCCCTTCCTCTTTCTTGGTCAAATTGTTTTATTTCTACTTACTCTGACTGTAATCGGTCGCTCTTCTATTATATACACTGGCGAGTAGAAAATGACTGCCATAGTTATCACACTTATCGAAACACACACACACACACACATTCACATAATGTCCTAATTCCTTAGTGTCCTACAAAAACTAAGATATTACGTAAGCTTCCTTCCATTAGCTTGTAGCGATATAATTGTAATTGCTATAGATATGATTTCCCTTAAGAGCCGCCACTGACCTAAAATCTCATATTACCCTCGTTTACTATACCAACAGTGAGCTGTTAGTATCAAAGTAGCTTCTGTCACAATATAATTTTCGAATAGCAGAGACAACTTGCAAACGGCTTGCTAGAAGCTTTAATTGCAAGTCGGCCAAGCTTGCATCCAGCATGATTGGAAAACGTGCAAGCATGCCGCAAGCTGGATTCCAGTAACGAAGTTACACGGGAACAACCTTGCATTCAGAATTCTATTCAAGCTTGACGCGAGCGTTCTACAATTCAAGTCAATAGCCAGTAAATGGCCAGTGATGTTATGACGCTTTGCATAGGGTCTAAAGCATCGCTTGCAAGTACAATAAAAGCAGATTGTATGGAAGCATTGCGTTTTCAAGTGCAAGCGTAGAAAGCCTAAAGCCAACCAAGCGCCAACTGGCCGAAAGCTTTCTTGCTACTAGGGTCGTTCCATGTATTAATATTTTAGTCTTCAGTACCCTAAAAGTGCTTCCATTGTATTTCAGTTTAACGTCCCACGGCCAAGGGAAACTATGATTAAGGCAAGTGAATGATTATGGAAAGATTAATTAATTAATGGAATGAGAAAGTGGGAGGAAATGGGAATACCCCGAGAAAACCCACGGACACGATGTTAGCCACCACAAACTTATTTGGTCGGGATTCGAACCAGGAATCCCACGCACCAGAAGTAAGCGTCTTACAATTGAGCCACCGTAAAAACCCCACGAGAAACCAGTTAACTAGCTTAATGTGTTCGTTTTTGTTTGTTTGTTTTGGACTTCCAAAGCAATGGTCACTTTAATGGGAGTTTCTCAGATTTTTCTCGTCTTATCAGAGGAATGCTGAGATGGCAACTACAAACAAACCAGAACGCTCCCTCAAATATTTGCTTAATTTTGCGCCCTCCCGATCCGGCGCCTGGGGCACAAGCTCCGTTTGCCCCCTAGTTCCGCCACTGTTAACTTTAAATACATAAAACCCTGATTAAACTCCTTCCAAAACTTCCTTCTCTCCTTTTAATGTTAATATTTTCAGTGTAAAGTTGCCTCAGCACCGTTTTTTTTTTTTTTTTTTTTTTAAGGAAAAATCATTGATGTTATAACAACAATCCATTCATTACTCATCATCACCGTCTCCTTTAGCCTAACCAGCATACCCGTGGGACGTAAAACTCAAAGGTTTTATTTTCATTTTTCTAAAATAACAACGCTGTCAAATTGTTATTTTCACATAATATTTTTGTGTTATATATCAGTATGATTCACGACGATTGAATGACAATAATTTTGTCAGAAATTCAATATAAATTTACAGAAATCTCTACAGTGTAGCACCATTTGGGGCTATAATATTTTTTTTCAAAGGTCATTATAGCATTTAAAAAGTATTTTGTTTATAAAAGTTATCTTTAGTGAAACGTGAAATAAACTCTCAGTTTATCACTACCCAATACCCAATACAAGAAGCAAACTTATTATCTTTTCTTGTTGCTTTAGACCCATTACTGTTAATAACGTAATACTTAGCTTTCCTTTTCACTTTTTTAAAGGAAACTTTTAGTACTAAATCTTTTGTTGTGGTTACGAAGAGTTCCACCCAAAATCTGGTCTTCCATTCTTCATCGAGCTGACGGAAAAATAGCTTGCTTGTCAGGTCAGACCAGTTACTGCCTTTAGGGTATCACGAAATCTTCGTCGAAACCACCAACACCACCTGCTGCCCAAAAAATGAATTTAAGAATTATATTGAAAGTACACAGAGTTAGTACTCTTAAACACGCAATAATAATAAAAAGAAACGTTTATAGAGAATTTTATATTTCTAGAAATTGTACTCTATAAATTAAGTAATCAAGCATTAGGTAAACTCGGCTCAATCGTAAGTGTACCTCTATACACTATAAAAGATGTATGCGTGTGAGTATTAGTATTCTGTGAAATCAAACAGACGATATTTCATGTGAACATTTTTTTAAAAAGAGAAATACTGCATCTTGTTTTGCTGAAGAACACTCACAATACAAAAAGAAAGCAAAAATAAAATAAAAACTTTGCCTCTTAAAACGTCTCATGTGAAAGTCTAATGAGATTGTAAAAGGAAACGAAATTCAAGAAATGTAACACTGGTGGAATGATAGAAGAAAAAAAAAAGTGAGTTTCGTTTCACGGTACGAAACTATGATAGGAAACTATGCGAATTAGGGATGGCCAAAATTTTGCGGAATGAGATTTCAGGAAAATTTATTTTCGGAAACATGAAATTTCACTTTCCAGACCTTACTTTCCGGATTCCGGAAAGTAAAAAAATTACGGAATTGGCCATCCCTAATGCGAATCCAATATTGAAACTCAATCGATTACAAAAAACCGCACTTTGATCTCTCTCATACAGTTTTCGTTCCACAGAAATCAGTACTGAAACCTGAATTATCAGTAAATTACAACTTCCAGTTTTGATAGTGTTGTGGGTTGTGGTTGTATGTTCTCTTGACACCGTGAATCGACTGCAGAAAAAAAAAAAAAAAAAAAACACTTGTTGCTATATATAAGGTGGCCCAAAAGTAGGTATACACCCCTTCATTGATCAAGTATAACATTCCAGTTTGTGGGTTTATTTGCTTCAGCTGTTCCGAGCTTAAGGTATAAGTAAAAGAGCATTAAAACAAATAATAAAGAAACTAAGTCTACCTGACGGATAACATAAGGAAAGATATAAAATGCAATGAGCTAATCAGTACGGTACTGTATACCTACTTTTGGGCCACCCTGTGTATTACGGCCTACCAATTTAGGCCTATGGCGATAAATGTTGAAAGAGACGATGGTTAATTTTAACCACTTCTGGTTTAAATACAGGGTTAATAGAGAAAGCAGAACCTATTATTGGGAAGCTGAATTAATTGCAAAAAATCCGCATCTCTCTTAGTTTTTGATGTAAATGAAAATCAGTATTGAAACCAGAAATAGTGGTAAATTTCAACCACTTTCGATTTCGGTAGAGTGTTCGGGAATAGTCATGGTAAGCTGCCTTGAGACTCTGAATTGTCTGCAAAAAGCCACTTCTCGCTACCAGTTACTGTTTTTGTTTTTATGGCGATAAACATTGAAACCGGAAACGAGTAATTTGAACCACTTCTGGTTTGAATAGAGAGTTAAAACAAACGAGATGAAATTTGTCCTTGGGACGCTAAATCGATTGCAAAAATGGCATCTCGATAATATCTCTTACCGTTTCTGCTCTGATGCCTGTCAACAGACAGACGGACGGACAAAGCCGTTGTATAAGACTTCTGATACTAATGCATAGCATAGTTTGGAAGTGTATAATAATAATAATAATAATAATAATAATAATAATAATAATAATAATAATAATAATAATAATAATAATAATAAATGAAACCGAATCCCGCGCACATTTATTAAGTCAAGTTAAAATTCATGTGTAACTTGGCCATACACTGTAAAAAATTTAATAGAAAAATTTACAAAACACGGTGGCAATTTCTTTGCCAATCCTCTACGTAAATCAATTTACTCCTACAAAGTAAAATTACTAATATGAAATGCTGTAAAATTACATTTTTATCAATAAAAATATATTTTCTTATAAATTTACTATAAATTTGTTAAAAAAAAAAAAAGCAAGTTTTGTAATTTAATCTACAGAAATGTATATAAACTTACAGAATGAAGGGTAAATGATTTGGCAATTTAAATACAGATTTTTTTTTCCTGTGTATGCTGCGTCGCCGGCTTCCAAATTTGCTCTTGACTGTGTGAATTGAAGAATTTCGCATAATAACTGCACTCAGTTTATCCTCAGTTTATCCACAATCATTCTGAATACCGTGAACCACTACCAATCTAATCGGAGTGATCAACATCAAATAAACTAAATGAAAATTAAGCTCCCTGACACTAAGGCCCACAAAAGGGCTAATGCCTAAAAGGATATAAAATATCGCATCCATCAACATATTCGTATCTGCAACATCTTTGTCTGCATCCGGAACCTGTATCTGATGATAATAAGATTGACAGACATATTCAGTTTATTCATTCTATAGTAATTCTGATTTTAACAAGAGCCAGTATCAATTATTATTATTACTATTGGTTAGAAAACTTTTGTAATAGACTATTTTTTACCTAACTTTTGGATCCGTAGTATTGCAGAAAATGGTCAATGTGTGATGAAACAGCTTCTTAGATCTTCCGACTTAACCTATTGTGAATTTTCTGTGGAAATATGTAAAGAATCTGACGTATATCCCTCGCTTTGCAAGTGATGCTACGGCACTACTGAAGAGTATTGAGAAAATAACAGTCACAGTCCTGTGTAGCAATTATCGTGTGGACATTTGCTCAGTGTAGTGATATATCACTTGTGCGGAGCATAAGGTAAACATTTTCTTTAAGAAAATAAATAAATGTTTTGCTTATAATGTTTCACATTCATAACAGTGATATATTTCTCACAATTCCTCAAAAATATATTTTTGAAAGTGTTACCGGACTTTATGTACATACTGTACTGAATTATCTTACTAACTGTTATAAAAATATGTTATTCTGGAAAAAGACCAGTCTTCTTTTGGGTGACCAGTCTTGTTTCTAATAAGAATACATTAATGGCGGATCTATTTAAGGTAAAAACTGGGTGGCAGCCAGAACGCAGACTATGACAGGCATATCATGAGTTTACTACAAACTTTCGAAAATATATAAATAGTAGCTTAAAATATGTTTGCCACTCAAAAAACTGGAGTCTAGGCCCCCCTGGGCTAAATCCGCCACTACTGTACACCAATTTTGATTAATTTTGAAAATCTTGCTTATGGAAAGTAATTCAGCGTCATCTGGTGAAAGATTTTAGAACTACCACTCTAATACTCATGTGATTTCCTTTCCGGTAATTATTGTTACTAATTTATTGTCTCTATTTGGTTAGTACTAATCTTTTCAACTAATTAGTTCCACACTAGCAATCGACTATCCATGCGTTTAATTAGATAACATAAATCAGAATTATCAATCTGGTATGTTCTTCAGTAGCATAGCAATCTCACGATTAAAGACCACAATCCTGAAATGCATATTTCTTCACATATTTTTAAGTAATAACTTACCATTGGAAATATATAAACATAGGAGCTATTTTCTTTTTATTTCTGTCATATTCTCATCATTGTTGTAACCAGTGTTTCTTCCAGACATGTTTTTCTTTACGAGGGAGGCCCCAGAGCTCAGAGTGCCCCCTCAGAGGAGACCAAAATAATACGTCTATAATGTAACAATAGATACCGGCAGTGGTCCTCTGAATACTAAGAGTGGCCCTCGGAACTTTTTTTTTTCTGAAAGAAACACTGATTGTAACCAGGATATTTTACTAGGGAGGCCATAGCTTCTTAACCGTGAGAATAATAATAATAATAAAAAAAATCAATAGGTATTCTAGGAGGGGGGGATAGTGCTCGAGAGGACAGCGAGTGACTCCAGCGGGTGGTACACTCACTATTCATCGACTTGAATTATTTATTATAATTACTCCTATAGCTAAGACTTCAGCAGGGATTTGTCAGATATCAGACTTTATTAGGATTCTTGGAAAGGCAATAGGGTTCGTGGCCGTGGTTCGGAGAGTAAATAAATATTTGTAACCGTTATGTCTTTATGTTCACTGAGAGCAACTTCAATATTTCTTTCTTCCCTGATTTTTTTTTCATTTCCTGGAATTTCTAATTAAGCAGAAGAGTTCTGAAAAATGAAATGAGATCTTTAAGTTTAACGTCCCACGATTATGTCGGCTAGGCTAAAGGAGACGGTGATGATGAAATAATAAATGAAATGGTGGAATGAAGAAAGTGGGAAGAAACGAGAGAAGCCCGAGAAAACTCACGTACACGGTTTACAAAGTTCACTTGGCGCGAGCTAGGACCGAACTAAGGACCTCGTGCACCAGAGGTGAACGCTCTATCACTGAGCCACAGCGGCCCCCCAAAAAATCTGAATGAACATGTTAAGTCAATGAGAGAGATATATATATATCCTTCCTCATCGACGCCATTGATTTTCCCTGATTTATTTTCAAACGTCGTACTTACTCAGGGGTGTACTCACCAAGTTTTTGTTAGGGAAGAAAGACTTTCAATACTAAAAGCGAACCGAAAGCCTTGTTTCAGAGTATGATAGCATTAATAACACGCCATGCATAGACTATATAGTACATATTATTATTATTATTATTATTATTATTATTATTATTATTATTATTATTATTATTATTATTATTATTATTATTATTATTATTATTATTAATTGATACACGGTTTCGACACTGTGCAAAATTAGAATAAGTTATAGGGAATACCCCAATAAACTATCCATAAGAAAGGAAAACTTGTTTTAGGAATCAATTTGTTTGATTTCACCTTTTATAAGTAAATCTGTATTTCAAAATTTAAAGTGAGTATATTTGTGACTCTTGATCTCTTGAACCACCCGACCGATTTCGATCAAATTTTCAACACAGATGAGGTTAGGACAAGGCATGGTTTTTATCATATTATTTTGATGGTGCAACTTAAGGGAGTGGGAGATATTTAAAAATGATCGATATTTGTGCCTAATCCATAGTTTTCGGGGTTGCTGAGACGAACAGTGGCACTTCCGATCCTGTTTAAATCGAAATTCAGTCCCGCAACTGGGGGAAGAGGGAAGGAGGAGATATGTAAAAAATGATCGAAAACGACCACTATCAGTGTCGAATCCATAGTTTCCTGGATCGCTGAGATAAACAGTGACACTTCCGATGACGTTTAAATTCAAATTCAGCCACGCAGCATGGCGGAGGAGGAAAAATAGAAGAAAAAATAAAATCACACTCAGACACTGTTACGCAATAGTATAATATAAAATAGCAACTGTGTATATCTAGCTAGGTAATTAAAAGTAACGAAGTTATGATTAATCAATCAGTAACGTAGGCAAAGGGCTGACTAGGCTGAAGACCTCCCCACTTTAAGGTTAGTGTAAAGGGACAAGTTTTGCCGATAGATGTCACTACAGTCTTCGTATCTCTCTCATGTATTTTTTATCTTTCACGAAAATTCACGATTTCTCTTACAAATTTCAACGTACAGATTTCAAATTTTTAGAAAAGGAACTTCATAATCTATCGAAGGCAATAATCCGTACCGATTTTTTATTTAGAATTTTCTATATTGTTGAATCAGTTCCATTGTTAAAGGTTTGGATATCCATTTTAACAATCAAGCCATTTCAACAATGAAGAAAATTCTAAATAAAAAATTGGCACGGATTATTTCCTTCGATAGATTATGAAGCTCCTTTTCTAAAAATTTGAAGTCTGTACGTTGAACTTTGTAAGAGAAATCGTGAATTTTCGTGAAAGATAAAAAATACATGGGAGAGATACGAAGACTGTCATCCATCAGCAAAACTTGTTCCTTTAAACCAACCTTAATACAGCGATACCACAAAATGGATTCTGCTTTTCTGTAGTACTTTCCATTTGTAATTCCCAATGGTAAAACAAACATTATACTGATAGTTCAAGAAAATTTTACTTCCCATAAGCTCTATCTTTAGTCATACAAAATTTCAGGAGATTAGCGTGTAAAGCAGATTACTGTATTTTTAATCTTTTTCAACTCCTTTTCGTTGCCATATGTATAAAAATTTACCTTTGTGCGCGTGAAATGTAAAGATTAAAAAGAAAGTAGGTGTTCAATTTATTATTGTTATTATGTCATTATTGTTATTGTTTTATATATTATATATATATATATATATATATATATAAAACAGAAGTAAATGATGTTTTAAAACAGATGCGCTCGCCATGCATCGCTCTGTTAAACGTGAGCTGTCTGGCCACAGCTTTTCGTGGGCTGTAGCGCCAGGAATTTTAATTTAGTATTACTTAGCAAAAGTCCTCAGTATTTCAATAAGAAAAGAGAAGTCGTGATTTATTTCTTATTTGTCTCTCCTGTAATTCACTTCACCTCTGTTTACTGAAAGAAAATACTAAACTTTGTGTTACAAGAACCCATGAAGTGCTCAGATGGACCAAATGACCCACGTTTCAGCCAGTGACACTACATGCTTGTTATGTAGGGGCAGTGTCGGCCCAGTTGAGGGCCCTTGGCCCGGGTCACTATAGGTAAAAATGAGTGAAAAGGTAGGTGGACGCATGACGTCACGCCGTCCCTCGTGCCAATCTTTGTCCATTGTATTTTTTTTTTTTTTTTTTTTTTAGGAAGTGAGAGGACGCCATAGATATTTTGTTATTTTCCTTTTTAGATATTTGATATATATAGGGGTAAAAGTGAGGGGGAACGCGGGGAGACGTCGTTACCCCACTTCCAAAAAATATCAAAATATCTATGGCGTCCCCTCACTGAAAGAAAATACTAAACTTCGTATTACACGAACCCTTGAAGTGCTCAGATGGACCATATGGCCCACATTTCAGCCAGTGACACTACCTGCTTGTTGTGTGTATATATAAACACGGCAGTTGCAAAACATGATAAATGACAAAATCATATTTCATGTATTGAATAAATATGTAGTACAAAACAAATCGCAAAAAAAGTTGCAATAATACTGAGATAATCAAACATAATCGTGAAGTTGCTTCAGTTACTTTGACAGTTTTTTTTTTTTTTCCGAGGTTCTTCACTTGATGAGGAAAACAACTCAATTGCTTTTTCTTTGTCTACATTCTGGGACAAGTCTTTTTCTGTAAACATAAAAAGTAAAGAAGACAAATGGTTTCACAAATTCGACCACGGCCTACAGATCTTGGGCCTCGTGGTCCCTGCGGGGCCCTTGGCGATTGCCAAGTAGCCAACATGGCTAGTCCGGCAGTGTGTAGGGGCCTAAGTGTATGTGTGCAAGCGTGTTTCTTCGTAGTGGTAATTATTAGTCCCCTGCAGGATGTATTTCTGGCTATGCCACTGATTTGTATTGCGCTAATTATTGCATTTGGGGAGTTCGTAATTATTACAACGTGTTAATGTTTCGATTTTTTCCTTTCGTATCTATGTAATTATATAAAAAGTGATCTATTGGTAAAGAGTGTGCCCATACTACTATACTATAGCTCGAAACTTAAAGTTTGGATAGGAAGCTTCTTTTGACATGAAAACAAGTGATAAGAGAGGATTTTTTGAAATACGAATCCTAAGGGAGAACGAGGGATTCAAATCCTATTTTCCAAAAAAATAAAAGTATCGTACATTAGAAAGATAAAACTTGGCTTCTGAGCTTCCCATTAAATATAACTGAACACGTGTTTCAGCATTTTTTCGAAATTCCCACTCTTAAATGGGGAAAGGGGAGAAAGGGCAATTTCTATAATTGAAATTTCGACTTTTTATTATGAAATTACAAATTGTGATGATTCACTCATTTAGATGTGTGCAATTTAGCATTTAAACTCTTAACTAACAAGAATTTTAGGAATGATAAAAAAAAAAAAGACCAAAAGATTACGATCTTGGCCGATCAGGGGTCACAAAATTTTTGAACGGCCCCTAAATAGAGTTTTTTTGTTTTGTTTTTTTTTTTTTTCGGAATAAGTATGTCATACTGAGTTAAGCGATAGTTTGGGTTTGGCTACACTATATGTAGTTCTCCAGATACAAGGCCTACAAGAAAATTTTTGCCTGAAATATATTGGATCTTTTGATCCAAAAATAAGGGAATACATGTTTAGACGTTTTCGACAATTCCGTTTATAATAAAGGCAGGGGGAGGAAATAGGGGCCGGTCTCTCCAAACTACTTCCTGGTTCCTCAAATGGAGTTCGACTGTTGGGTGTTTATTTAAACATATTTACTAAAGCAAATGAATAATTATAATAGAAAGAAAAAAAAAACATTCGATATGCCCATTCTTCATACATAGAAAAAATAAAAATCCCCATTCTTTATACATGAAGAATAAAGTTTAATAAATATAAAACTGGAAATATGAATATTGTAAAAAATGTCCCATTATACTTTTTTGAATTTCTATTATAGTGATCATTATCATCATCATTGTAGGTATTCTGCCATTATTGGCATATCACTTCCCGCAAGTAACTGGGAGATTCTTCCATGCTCAACGATGTTGCTACTTGAGTGGTAGTTCTAAAATATGTCACCAGATGACGCAGTATTACTACACACGAGGTAGAAGTGGTGCTGCCATCGTTCGTCAAATGAGAAAACTAAAACAGAACCTTACTGATGCTAAATATACGATATTTTTCTTATTTGCCGGAGATGTGGTGCTAGTATTTTGTAGTATACGCCAAAAATTGTGTTAAAAAGACTACCAGAAGTGTATATCATTATGAACAGTCTCTTTTCGTGGCTGTGGAAAATAAGAACAAAATGCAAGGGGTTATATACGGTGCATTTGTTTATATGTTATGTTAGTTTTACAATAAAGATACAACTACGAATTTTCTTAGCAAAATGTTATACTGTAACATGGAATGAAGATCTACGTATAGGAATTCCCATGCTCCAAGTTTAGGTATCATAATTTCAATACTGGTCAACATTTAGTTTAATTTAACGATGTCAGAAATTCTTTGGTGGTATGTTTTTATTATGGAGGGGAGAGAGTTTATTTTAAAAAAAAAATAATAAAATCTAACATGGAAATAAGTATTCACGGCGTCAGTGAGATCTAAATATTCTTTTGACCAGTGATATATGGCAGCCAGGGCTGTATGGTTGTTGCTTTTTAATACTCGGTGTGTAGCTGTCCATTGTAATAGGACCCTGGATCATGGACAAACCATGACCCTAGGATAAACAGGGATGTCTCAGGAAATTTTTAATTTTTAAATTAACGGTGAATGCTAAGAACACGCTAGTATATAGAAACTGTTTTCTGCAATCAATTAAGCGTCCCAAGAGTATATTCCATCTCCGCTCTAATCTCTCTATTGAGACCGGAAGTGAAAGAATTCTACAACCACTTCCGGTTTCAATATTAATTGAAAAACTACAACGATGTACAAACCAAACTTCTTGAGGTGGTCTGCATGTGACATACTACTTGTTATTTATAAGATTAACAAGTAGCAGTGTCAAGTGTACATCACGTAAAAGAGTTTGGTTTGTATGTCGTGATATTTTCTCAATATTGAAACCGGAATAGGTAGTAGATTTCTAACACGTACGGTTTTAGTAATGAGATTAGAGTATAGATGGGTTATATTCTTTGAACAATTATCTGATTGGAAAGAACTGCTTCTCGATTTATATACGAGGAGTGACCAGAAAGTAAGGTTACAAACCCGTGTATGTATTATTTCATACAGCTAATACAGCCAACAGACAGTACATACATTAAGTTATTTTTCGACACTCTCCATATTGGTTCAGGCACTTACCGCATCGTAGGATAAGTCTGAAGATTCCCTTCTGGTAAAAGTCCTGTCCTTCCATATTCAGCTATGTTGTCACGAAGTATTTCACCTCTTCGTCTGTAGCCAAGCGACGGCCTCCAAGGTGCTCCCTCAAGTGTGAGAACAGGTGAAAGTCGTGTAACGTGATCATCTTGTTATTCTGAATCAGATCCTCTACGCGAGCTGTGTTCAGATGCCGTACTGGGTCGGCCAATGCACTCCTCGTTAAGGCTGGTTTAAAGGGACAAGTTTTGGCGATAGGTGTCACTAGAGTCTTCGTATCTCCCTCATGTATTATTTTTTAAATCTTTCACCAAAGTTCATGATTTCTCTAACAAATTTCAAGCTACAAACTTCAATTTTTTAGAGAAGGAACTTCATAACCTATCGAAGGCAACAATCCGTGACGATTTTTTATTTAGAATTTTCTTCATTGTTGAAATAGTCTGATTGTTGAAATGGATATCGAAATCTTTAACAATATACTGTTTCAACAATGAAGAAAATTCTAAATAAAAAATCGTCACGGATTGTTGCCTTCGATAGGTTATGAAGTTCCTTCTCTAAAAAATTGAAGTTTGTAGCTTGAAATTTGTAAGAGAAATCGTGAATTTTCGTGAACGGTAAGAAATACATGAGAGATATACGAAGACTTTAGTGACATCTATCGGCGAAACTTGTCCCTTTAAACTAACCTTAATAACGATTTCTCTACCAGCCGCCAACTTTCGACACCATTCTTCGACATGCTGACTGAGACATTACAGTCTCTCCGTATACCTTTACCAGCTGCCGGTGAATTTCAGCCGCGATTACATGTCTCGCTAACAGGAAATGGAGTAACTGAGCCGACTTCTTTGCGAGACCATTTTTTCCAAACGAGTCGCCATCTACAACTAGTACTGTAGGTGGCGGGTGGCTCAAACTCTGAACAGTTGCCAACGCCATGTATTAAAATTACCACACACCCCTCCTCTTTAGCAGACGAAACTCACAAGGAAGGGTCACGCAGTGGCTCCGCTGAGATCCGAACGAGACAATTGTGTTTGCATTTGATATGTTATAACTAGATGAATTCCAAAGTTATACGTGCCACCGAGCGGAATATCGTGAGTTACAACATATTTTGTAATGTAAGAACTACAAAAAAATACCTGGTAGAATAGTTTGAACCGAGTCATTTGTTCGGAAACGGTTGGGTAAGTGGAAAACTCGGCCAACACGTATCCCATCATTTTCAATGACAAACATTTTTGGGGTAAAAACTTTGTCCCAGGGTCCCCCGCAGGGTCCCAGATGGGGTCCAACTCAAAATTTTCAAATGGCAAGGGGGGTTAAGTGGCACATCGTTTGAAAGCTGTTGTAAAATGAAAGAAAATGCAGCAAGTCTCGACTCTTTACAACAACCGTATGCAAAATGGCGACGTGTCAAAGTATAAACAAAAACTTAATTGAAAAGTGCATGGTCACCCCTATAAATCGGAATCGGTAAGACAAATGTGAAAACAGGAAAGGATGAGTGGCATTATTTTCAAAGTACAACAATTTAAGTGAAAACGTCTTGTCCCAGGGTCTCCACATGGTCCCAGGTGGGGTCCAACTAAAATGTTTCAAGTGGCAAGAGAAGTACGACATCGTTTGAAAGCTGTTGTTAAGTGAAAGAAGATGGAGGACGTCTCGACTTTCTACGACAACCCTGTCCAAAATTGCGGAGGGTCAAAATGTAAACAAAAGCTTAATTGAAAATCTATGGTCACCTTGAATCCAAGAGGGCCGCTTAAAACCTATATCGAAAGGATAAGCATACCAAACTGCTGAAGCTACGAAAACAAATTTGGCATTAATGTTGATTAGTAAATGACTAAAATATGCAAAATGTACAAAAACGCAACAAAATTGTTGTACTTTGAAAATAATGCCACACCCCCTTTCCTATTTTCATATTTGTCTCACCTTTTCCGATTTATAGGGGTAACCATGGACTTTTCAATTAAGTTTTTGTTTACATTTTGACCCACCGTCATTTTGCACAGGGTTGTCGTAGAGAGACGAGACTTGCTGCATTTTTTTTCATTTTACAACAGCTTTCAAATGATGTGCCACTTAACCCCCCTTGTCATTTGAAAATTTTGAGTTGGACCCCGTCTGGGACCCTGCGGGGGACCCTGGGACAAAGTTTTTACCCCAAAAATGTTTGTCGTTGAAAATGATGGGATACGTATTGTCCGAGTTTTCCATTTACCCAACTGTTTCCGAACAAATGACTCGGTTCAAACTATTCTGCCAGCTTTGTAGCTTTTATATTACAAAATATGTTGTAACTCACGATATTCCGCCCGATGGCACGTATAACTTTGGGATTCGTCTAATTATAACATATCAAATGCAAACACAATTGTCTCGTTTGGATCTCAGCGGAGCCACTGCGTGACCCTTCCTTGTCAGAATATCGTGTTTTTTTTTTTTTTTTTTTTTAACCCTAGCTTCTGATCCTCCCTCGTATAGTCCAGTTTCTACTCTATAGCAAACAAATGTTAACACCGGAAATGATCGATTTATGCCACATTCAGTTTGAATGGAAGATTAAAAGAGAAGACGGTACCAACGGCTCCGATTTCTCTGTGGAGGCCCATTCTTAAAAAAAAATACATATTCATAAAAATACATGGGGCCCACATGAGCTTTGCCACCCCTCCCCCCCCAGTATCGGTACTCTTGGACGGTACTTATTTTAGAACGCTAAATTAAAATTGGAAGCTCTGATAGACAGTAAAAAAAAAAAAAAAAAAAAAAGAATAACGCACTAGACGTTTCAGTTTCGTCCGGTAGATGTCAACAGCTGTAGGATGTTTGCTACCATCTAACGGCGAAGAGTACAGATTCCACTATCTTTGTTAAAAATGGGATATGGATAGCTATTTTTAAAGTCGCCGCTATCCGTGAAGTTGTTAACAGATAAACTTCATTAACGACCTTTGTCGAGTTAATCGCTGAGACAATCTATTGCAAGACAAGAATTTAGAAATTTGCTTCCGCTCAAGAGTTCTCCTGTAAAATAGCGGACGTATGTACGTTAGCGGCGTAAATCTGTCTTCAACAAAGGGGGGGGGGACGCGTAAGAACGTACTCTTCTTCTTCTTCTTTTTTTATAAATGTTCAAAATATTTATGAAGTTAAAAAACAATGCTGTGGAGGATCAGGGAGGAGCAGATTTGTCTTCAACACTGGGAAGCGAGCAATTTGAGACTTATTCGGGGGGGGCATCAATTTCATCTCACTTTCCTTTGTGGCAATCGGACACATACCATTATATTTCTCCCTAAAAAACACATTTCAAATTGGATTATTGGGGGGACAGTCCCCCCAATTCCAAGATTGGAGGGAACGTGTCCCTCTCATCCCCCCGGGATTTGCGCCAGTGATTCCAACTTGTGTAAATCTAATAAATAACCAGTTGAATGCTTCAAGAGCACTGCCGGAACGAACTTAAAAATAATTATTTTTTTAAATCAATTCTACAGGTTTTATACCAATTGTTCTATGTACTTTATTATTATACCCATTAAACAATTCTTGCAATATATCTATCCATTTATATACTACTAAAATAAAGTATTAAATTTTTTAGTACTATTTTTTCCCCATATGTTCTGTTTAAGAGTTTTGTTAAAACGTTCTACGACAATGTTTTACGAAGACACACGCTCAAAATGGAGGTTTCAAAATTGAAAAAAAAAAAATCGCAAAATATCATCTCTCTATAACCTACTGTTCCGAATATATGGCTCCTTAAATCTCTCGAAATCGGAACTTTTCTGACCAATATCTCTGGAACGGTAAGAGTGACGCGACCCAAAAATTCCATTCTCCAATAGTTTTTGATGCTCTATCGAATGGAGGGCTCAAAATTGAAAACTTCGCAAATAACGAATACATACATACATACATACATACACATACACACACATAGAGAGAGAGAGAGGAGAAAATTTAGTAACCAACTTTTCAAGTTCGTTGAAAATCTGGTCGTTTTGGAAAGCTTGAGAAACTTCTTCACTGACATGCATAATGACATAATTACTATACCTGGAGGAACTGTCAGATTACCAAGTTTCCCGTTTTTTATTATCTAAATCTGGTAACCATAGTATAAAGAGTTACATACAGTTGAGACACTTATTTTTTTGTATAGAATAATCGTCACCATTCTGTTCATTCACTCACACAAGAATTAACTTCCAGAAACTCGGACCAGATGGCAGAACAAGTACGCAAGAGGTGCTGCTATCTATCGTCACATTTCCGAACTGGAACTACACATGTCTGTAATACACATGGCTAATACTCGTACGTGATGTAACAGATTTTTTCATCTGAAATAGTACGTGTTATAGTAACAAGTTAGTTACAATCAGTGTGCGAATTAGATAATCTATATTGGGGGGGATAAAATTAGGCCAAAGGACATAGTTTGAAGGTTCAAATTTCAAAATGAGACAATAAATGCCTTACCCCCCATATTATATATATATATATATATATATATATATATATATATATATATATATATATATATTGTGCGTGTGTGTGTGTGTGTGTGTATGTGTGTGCGTGTGTGTGTGACATCTGTAATAAATAAGATATTTATTAATTTAATAAATCTACCGACAATAACTATGCGCATATATATTGTCTGACATACATACACACCCCAATAAACCTTTCTGAACGTGTTTTAATGTTGTACTCACTCTTGTCCCTGTAGCTCTCTAAGGTTTATTTAGTTAATAATTCGGCCCGAGCGATAGCCATGATCACAAGCATATGTTAATTTTTCCACTCATATTGAAAGCTTCCACTTTGCATTAATACATATAGGTTGCGAAAAGAAACCTACTTCAGTCTTGTGAAAACCACTAAAATTATCAGTTAAACCGGACTTTTTTTTTTTTTTTTTTTTTTTTTAAGAAAATCTAGATATTAGCCTTTTTTAAAGAAATGGATTGTTGCTGGTCCCGATTTCTCACATCAAGGTCAAATCGAAGGCCAAATATTTAAAATCTCTCAATTCAAATTTCGAGCTTGTGCTTCTACTTCCCGCTAAAGCTATGCTCATCACGACTTTTTTTCTCCAAATATCGATTCCGTGATGGGCACGGAAAGTCAACACTTAAAAATTACTTTACTGTTAGGTTGAAGATGAGTTGATTCACCAGGGGTGCCCACAAGGGGGGCTATGACGCAAACTGCGTCATTGAAATATTTAGGGGGGTTAAAATCCATATAAATATGTTTGAGGGGGGTTAAAAATTAATCGAAAAGATTTTTTTTTCATGGAAGAACACCTACGGATAGACAATTGAGGGGGGGTGCGTCATGGACATGAGGAGGGGTGGGCACCACTGGATTCACTATGGGCTACGTTATTCAAATAAAGTAAAACATTACACTGAAGTTTTTCAGACAACATTAATTGCGTGGACAGCAAACTGTACAGAGAAAATATGGAAAAATGAAGGGTTAACTTTAAAAAAAAAAACCGCTCCAGTTGAAATGCTTATACAGACACGGACAATGACACGGAGAACCAGTCGTATTAACAAATGCTGAAACAAATCTTGAATTATTTGCTTATTCACCTAAAAATCACTTTCATTAACATGTCTGCTCACTAGGAGCGTGTCCCCCAGCGTGTACGTTAACATATACCGGTACTTACGAGAGAATACCCTATATCTCAGATTTTGAGTACAGTTTCAAAAGTTCATTTCCGTAAACCATAAAAGCAGTGATTACTATGCTAATTATCACAAATTAAATGCAACTTTTGAGTTGCATACACACAACCTACTAGGGAATGAAGACCATGTGCTAACAAAGAGTACACTGGAAAATGAAATAACATGTTATAACAAAAATTAAAATAAGATGATAATCGATACAAATATAGAGGATGAATATGGCATATCCGAACTTCGCCAAGTATGGTAGAAGAAGCTATTTGTTTACTTCTTCTTGGCCAACCGCTAATAACATTTATAAATCTATCTGTGGCTTTGTTATACGCAATTAGTACATTCAAATTCACAAACGATGACGAACTGAAGGGTATGAAGGTACAGTTGCAAGTAACAACCGTAGTCATAATAATATAGTTCTACTAAACAACGTTGAAAATAGTGGGTAATTAGGTGGTAAGTAGAAATGACCAAAACTGAACAGTTTACATCGATCATTTCGAAATACAGCTAGAAGATTAAATTTACAAGAAATAACAAAAATCAATGAAATTTGGAGTTATACTAAGCATAGTTTGAGGGGGAAAGCGAGCATCCCCGGTGGGGATACTTCAGTTGACTTCTTTGGGGGGGAACAAAATGTGATTGAGGGGAAAATCCCCCTCATCCCCCCCGGTAATTCGCACCCTGGTTACAATTTACAGTGTATGAATGACCAACGTAATCACTACACCGTTAAACTAAAAATGGAATATTATTCAAATAAAAAAACGTTGAAAATGTGATATTCTGATAAAATTCTTACAGTTGAAGTCATGCCAGACAGAAAACAATAAAAAAAAAGAGGGCGTGTGCCAAAATACAGTCCATCTATTTACCGTTAGATGATAGACATCATCATCAGGTATGACAAAGAACATGACGCATTCAGTAACCGATGGGCGGTGGTTCCTATTTACCAAGAAATATATCCTTTTTCTGTAGAAAAATAAGTGGGACAACAGTGATAAACCATACAACATGAAATTTATGCTGTAACCAAACGCAAACGAGTAGCAAAAAGACATTTCGCACTTTCAATATGCATTTTCTTAAATATAGGCTATGAGTTTCGTACTTGGTTTTAACCACTACAAAATATTACACAATAATTGATATTGTTTCTCTGTACTTAATTCTACACCACTTTCAAAGTTTTACTTACGGTTGGTTGAGTTACAGTTTAGTGCTCCTTTCAGCACCGAGACTACATAAGACGTGAAACTATAGTCTAATGGATCCGAACCACACGGGAATACAAAGCTACTTATACATATTATATGCTACTGAAATGCCCGTTCTTCGCACAGGAGAATTTGGTTTATGCAAAATACCTGAGAGTAAAGAAATGAATGAAATAAACAAAGTAGTGTTGCCCCTATCAATGTGAAATAAATAAATAAATAACGAAGTCCAGACCCGCTGACATATTCCTTCTTGCCCCCATTAGGCTCAAGTGTCATGGGGACTGTCACCACTGGCGTTTCTGGCATGTAAAATTTTGGGGGACAACAAAGAAAGTGATTTAAATGGTATTACCTAGACCAACCAGTTTATTATCTTTAATTCCATTTGTTACCTTTTTGCTTACTCTCACGGATTCCCTGAGGCAAGGGCGCCGATCCTGGGGAGGCCGAGGGGACCCGGGCCCCCCCAAAGCTCATGTGGGCCCCATAATTGTATTTATGAATATACAATATTTGGCACAATTTGAGTGCAATTTGTCTTAAAATCTTCATATATATACCTTCTGCATCTGAATGGGCCCCCAAATTTACAGAGAAACCGGAGCCCTTGCCCTGAGGTGTATCAAGAACTCTGTTGGGTCAATCCACGCCAAGTAATCGAGAAAAAAGAAAACTTGTCGCTCGACCATTTCAAAAAGATCTATTTTTTTTCACTAATGTTTATAATATATCAAGGTACTTCAAAACCACAATTAATTAATTCTTAAAACATCTCGTAGCGACGCAGCGGCTGCCGCCATTTTGCATTTTTTTTTTTCGATTTCAGGCGTTTACGTTGTTTTGAATATCTCAGCATGTATTTGTCCTAGCAAATTGAAAATTACTGGGCGTGTCCAACTTGTGCAGAGCTAAAACTTTCTCTTAACATTTTTGCCTAAAACCACTTGAAAGGGGTGAAATCAGGGTCTACACTAGCAAAATTTTTGGACATTGAAGACATGTTTGGGAAGAGGAAGAAACTGACGTAAAGGTCTGAATTTGTGTGTGCATGTAGTCCGGGGCCGTAAGTTTATACTCAAAAATTTGCATACCTGTAACTGTTCTCAAAGTCCTGAAAAAATATCGTAAAATTGGGAAATTATGCCAATTTGGCATATTTCACTGTCCAATATCTCCAATGGGCCTGGATAAAAAAAAAAATCTGAAATTTTGGGAATACTTGCTCCTTTAGCATACCATAACACACAACAAAGCGCGTTTTGTGTTTTCGAGCAGAAGGGGGTCAAAGTATTAAGGAATTACGACATACTCTAGGAAGTGTTTTGTTCACAAATTCAACTGGAAATTCGTTGATGTGAAGTAAAATCTAGTAAAATGAATTGCTAGTCCAGTTAAGGCTCCCAAGCTCGTTTCTTTCCTCTAGTTGTGACTCACTGTCTTATCACCCACAGGAGCACTGGTGAAGAATGGCGCTATCAGCAGAAGGCGAGGAGTCAAAATGGCACACTTGGGAAAAAAGTCCGTAAGTACTCATTTCTCTTGCTGTTTGCTATATCAATGATATTCAAACATGATTATGCTTGTTTTAACAGGGACATGCGGAGACTATTGCCCTTTCGTTAAATATACATTCCCCAGTCAGTGTTTACATTGAGTGAGTGTTCACTGACTGGGTAATGTACGTAGATCAAACGAAAGGACAACAACAGTCTCGGATAATTATCCTCTACTTTAATGCATACATTTTGATTCCTGCACCAATTCTTTACCCTCTCAAGGCGAACATCCAAAAAGCAAATAAAAGAACCTAACGAAAGTTAACGCTTTTGGTGTTGCCCCTGCCAATATGAGTAGACTCGAAAGTCATCGGAACTGTCAACAATCAGCTTAGCAATCCCAAAAACTAAAGATTCGACATTAATATAGGTTATTTGGGGGATTTCTTTTTCTCACATTCTCCTGACGATGGGAACTGAAAGTTGGTTGTAACAGTGTTGGGAGTGCTACTATTTATATGGCACACCGAAACCTATGAATCTGATACTAATATCCGTCGTTCTGGCTATTTATACTCTCGTTTCATGCATACTTTTCAACCTCCGTTCGTGGCTTTAGTTGGCTCATTTCTATGCGAAAATTTGATGACAGACAGACAGAAAGACAAAAGCATACACATTATTAAAGATACACAGGGTGTTAACTCCATGTCATAATTTAAGAGGTAGTTCCTTATATCAAATAAAGAAATGTTCCAATAAACATAGGTTGAGAAACACCTTTTGGAGTTATAAACAGCCAAAAATGCGAAACATCACGTTTTAAACCGTCCTAGCTTGCAAATTACTGGATTTCTCGCAAGCAGTTTAAGAAATTACAGAGGAACTAGTACGCGTTTTATCTAAATATTCATGTTACACAATCCCTCGGTACCGGCAAAACGAATTGTATAAAGGAAATTGGGATAATAGGATATACTTTGAAGTATCATACTACTAGATTGTTAAACATATCTAGCTATGATTTTTTTTTAAAAAAAGTATCGAGTCTGGGTTGCGAAGAACTCCTGAACCGTACGTTGCACCGCCCCAATCATCGACGAAGATTTTACTTCCCAAGAAGTGATCAAGGAGTCAGTGAGAGATATATAAGGGGAATATTGTGGATAAGGACAGGTTTCATTCTCCAACTTATGGAAAGTCTGTAGTGCGACATGAGACGAACACTGTCATACAACATGAGGATACCATATTTGTTGATTATTGCTGGATGCTTGTGGATAAGTTTGAGGTACAGTTCAGCACTGTTACAATCTGCATTGATGGTTTCATCTCGCCAGAGAAAGATATGATGGTTCACTCCCATCACAGACCACTATACTAGAAACAATACTTTCTGTAGAGATGATTCAGGAAATTGTCTTGGACGTTGACTACGATCCAATCTTTTATGACTCTCATAGCAAATTCATTTTGCACCTCAGTTGACAATCCGATGCAAGAAACTTTCCCGCTCGCTTGTTCCTTACACTTAGACAAAACTGCACACCTCCACAAGGTATTGGCCGGTGGCCTTGTTGGCCGGTGTCAATTCATGTGGCACCCATGAGTTCAACTTTTTAACTCTGACGATTGTACGGAAGTACCGAACGACAGCGGTATGGTATATGCCACTCATCCGAACATCATGTTAGTCGATATTCTTGGAGATCACTTTGCAATGTTGCCATAGGAACAAAATTTGATAAATCAACGTCAAATAGTGTGTTCATCCGCTATTCCTGGCTTAAATGCACTGTTAATACTTTTCTTCCCGGCTTGCTGTGCAGATCGTCTTAATTTGAATTAGTAAAAAAAAAAAAAAAAAAAAAAAAAAAAAAAAGTATGTTCTCTCCACGGTGCACTGTCATACGACTCAGTTCAACAATGCGGTGCGTGTGACTGACTGAGTTCCCGAGTTCCCCCAGAATGTTTTCTGAACGTGTACAGAGTTTGTGGCATTAGACGTGGGACTCTTGTGTTGTATTGCTGAATGCTGAGGTGAGTTTGTCACTAGCTGTAAAAGTGGGCATTTCACTCGCACCAACTTAATACTATGGAATCGAATGAACACTTCCGCTGCCACTGTCGACTATGCACATAGTTGTTACCCTTCCGCAAGAGCATCACAAGCGATAAGTTGCCAATTTCCATCACTTACACATCTATATAATAACTACAATACATGCGAAGCAGCAACAAGACCGCCGCATGGTGTCGCTACTGTAAACTAATACGCTGCGAAAGATTATTTATCAAATTTTGTAATATTCCAAGAGGAATGGAACCAGAGACGACTTTAACCAGAGGCACGCAAGCTACCAACTAGATGAAGGTTTGAAAAAAAAAGCAAGATTATTAACTTTAAATTAATTTTCAAACACACTTCATTCAGAAGTTTACTACCCTAATTAAGTTTGAACTGAATGCACATTTGAAATGTCGGATTTGTAACCCTACATTTGTTGAAGGATCAGATTCAATAGAGTTACTAAGAGGGTCCCCCCTCTGTGCATGTATGTAAACCGGGAATAACGGCGGTACCTTTGAGGTTGGACGCCTGAGGCTTGCCCCTGATACTAAAGATATTTTTCCTTCCTAATAAATTGGCAAACAAGCAGCTGTGCCACGTGTCTACGATGTGAAGGAGTTTGGTTTGTATGACGTGATATTTTCTCATTATTGAAACCGGAAGAAGTTTTAGTAGAGATATTATAGTGGGGATTAAATATATTCCCCTAATTGATTAAAGAAAACAGCTCTTCACTATCTACCGTGTTTACTCGCGTAATAGTCGCACTTTTATACCATTTTTTTAATGCGAAAATCCAACTGCGACTATTACGTGAGGAAAGCTGACTTCAATTAGTTACGATCAAAACAATCTCGAATTTTGACACATACAGCACTGTCTCAACATAAAAAAAATAGCATATAGCCAACATATGGTAAAATATTAAAACTTGTAAAAAATAAACTCGTAACTCAACGATTCGTGGGAGACAAAAGAAAGTCGTCTTGGCATTGCCACAAAAGAACGATATATTTACATAACCGGGAAAAAATCTCGTTTAATACGACTTTTATGCTAGGAAATTGTATTGGTGAATGTTTTTACTTCAAACTTAAGGTGCGACTATTACGCGAGTAAATACGGTATTATCGTTTGTGCTCTATAGTCAAAATTAAGACCGGAAATAGTTGATTTCTGCAATTTCCGTTTTAAACAGAGGGTTAAGAAAGAAGATGGTATATACACTTAGAACACTAAATCAATTCCAAAACACACTTTCCGCTATTTCTTATTGAGTTTGATCTGTGTAGATCAATACTGAAACCGGAAGTTGTATGGGATTTCTGTCACTTCTGGTTTTAGTAGAGAGTTAATAATGAAAATGAAATGTAGTCAATTGTTGGACATTTAATCGAATGCAGGGAACCCTATCTCGCTATCTATAATAGTTTTTGTTCTACAATGATCAAAGTTAAAACCGGAAATACTAATTTCTACTACTTCCGGTTTGGATACCACCTCCATCAACGAACTTTGCTCTTAATTTTTAACTCTCCACATCTTAGCTAAAATTGATGGTGATCTATTAAGAAGTGTTGGTAAACTAAACTCTTAATAAAAACTTATTCCACACTTAACGTAATTTAATTAACACCTGAAGGTTTAATGACCATGAATTACACACATAAAATACCAGTAAAGTCAAAGTGAGGATAAATTTATTCTCTATACACTTGTAATTAATTACTTTATTTTGTGCTCTTCCGGTGTGGCGAAGTGTACGTATCTTTCTATCCTTCCAGAATAATCTACTGTGTTTGCCTCAAGTTCAAAATGAGACTTCACACTAGAAAAAATATTCTCTACATATTATATATATGGTTCACAATGCAACTTAAGTTGTCTACGCACCTTATACAAAACAAGCTCTCTCCTTCAAAAGGAGAGAAATTCTTTGAATATTCATAAGAATCGGCTACATGTCGGGACAATTAGCAAGTTTCTAGTAAAATAGATGTTACATTACCGTACTCTTACAATTCTCTCTTTCCTTTTACCTAGTATTGTTTTTTTTCTTTCTTTTTAAATTCACTTCCTGAATATACTAAAATATCTTATTCAGAACATGTAACGTAGTATACAAAAACCTCAATGCATATGCATATAACACCGTGTTTCTACTGCTTTTTTTTTAAATACATATTTTGATCCCTTTGCGCTAATATGTAGAAGAATGTGTTTTTTTTTTCTTTTACGTGCTACACACTGCAGATGTTTCGGAAATGATTTTTTTCTCTTTCGACTTCCACATTATGCTACAGTATAAAGAAGTACGAAACATCTCATAGAAATATTTCTGACCTTCCATCCATCCGTCGATAGTTATCAAGGTAAAACGGTAAGAGACAGATTTTTTTCCTGCATGTATAAAGGTCATTTAGGGACATATCGACACGTTAAGAAATAATTCGACACCATAAACAGAATGCTGCGGATCAGTAGATTTTGGAAATCTAGCACTAGAAATCGTCACTTTCTATAGGAGGTGTTGACACTATACAGGGTGTTTCAAAACAACACCGACAACGTTTGGAAGGTGAATCCTGACACCAAGATAAGCCAAAAGTATAGACCAACCTGGGTGCACAAATGCTTCCTTTTGGAGTTATAAGCTGCCGAAAAAAATAATAAAGAAAATGAACTTTAAAAGGTCTATAGCTCCTAAACCATGGGACCTACCGTAGTCGGGTCACCTATCCAAATATCCAAGTTTCAGAATCCTGCTGTACTTCCGCAACAATTTTTATTGAGGTAGTTTGTGAGTATTTCAATTTCCTCTATAAATTGTTGCGTGAGAACCTTAAGATTCTGAAACACGTATTTTTGAATAGCACACATATTAGTTCTTAAGTGCAATCTTGACCGACTACGGTAGATCCCATAATTTTGGAGGTATTGATCTTTAAAGTTCATTTTTTCATGTTTTCGGCAGCCTGTAACTCCGAAAGGAAGCATTTGTGCACCCAGGTTGGTCTATACTTTTTGTCTTATCTTGGTGTCAGGAACAACCTCCTAAACGTTGTCGGTGTTGTTTTGAAACCCTATATAAAGAATGAAATCCTCTACATTTAAAAATAGTCCCCTTTACACAATCAAACGCAATGAAATACTAGATCTAAGGTTGCTACTATCATATCTACATATGACTTATTTGCAAACTTTGCTGCGATTCGTTACAACCTGAGTAGAAATAAAAGAGCAACATTGAAACAAACATGTTTGTTAGTAACAAATTGTTCCACACCTGATTTCCAACATATTGCTTTCAGTATTTCACTACCCATTAATCAATAATCGAAAATCGCAATTCAAAACAAGCATTTTTGGAATCCATATGTGAATAATCCGACAGAAGCTGTTTTCTTCCAACGGAAACTGAATTTTCCAATATTTTCCTTTCAGAATATTTTGCAAGGGTTACTAAGAACAAAGTTCTCACAAGTTGATTTTTTTTTTTTTTTTTTAAATCTGCGGAAGAAAGATATTAGGGATTGACAATTGTGAGTATTGCGTAGTGGGACACATTTCTATGCCAGCATTAGAGGCTTTCTTTAATATCTACCTATCTTTGACATGTGTAGTGTACCTATCTAAAATCAAAGTTACTTCACCATTAGGTTTTTAACGGACTAAATGACCCACAAGCTGAGGAAACGTGTTATGTAACCTAAATCTGTCATGTATATACTAAGATGAACTAGACAGTATTCCTTTCGTCTGATGATTTGCATTATAATAAAGGAGCTACACGTCGAAATCTCCCTACAATCACTGTCGTTTTACCCCTAAATAATCAGTCGACGATAGCTGGCAAGAGTTGTGACTAACAAGTATCGTCCGTCAGGCTGCCACACATGCATACAGAAGGTATACTCTATCACAATACCAATCCTTTACCTCCTTTCATCAACATACATTACCGCTATACCTTATTTTTGACTTGCTGAAACTTGTAACATGGAAACGCTACGCTTTATGAACCTATTTTTAGAGGCTTCTGCTTCCTTTGCAACAGGCAAAATTAAGTTCTTTACACATGCGACTTGTCACTGAGGACAGACACTCACCTTCCACGTACTCAGCGTTTCTTCTCGCATGCGTGTAGGATCACTAGCTATGCCAGATCTTAAAAGTGTATACAGGGTGTTTCAAAATAACACCGACAACTTTGGAAGGTAATTCCTGACACCAATATAAGACAAAAAGTATATACCAACCTGGATGCACAAATGCTTCCTTCCGGAGTTATAGGTTGCCGAAAACATGAAAAAATGAACTTTAAAGGCCCATAGCTCCAAAACTAAGGGACTTATCGTAGTCGGGTCAAGACCACTTAGGAACTAATAATGTGCACTATCCAAAAATACATGTTTCAGAATCCTAAGGTACTCACGTAACAATTTTTATACAGCCACTGTGGTTATGGGCATATAATTTGAAATACTCAAAAACTACCTCTATAAAAATTGTTGCGGAAGTACCGCAGGAATTTGAAACTTGGATAGAACATATACTAGTTCCTAAGTGAAGTCTTGACCTAACTACGGTAGGTCCCATAGTACTGTAAGTATGGGCCTTTAAAGTTCATTTTTTCATGTTTTCGGCAACCTATAACTCCGAAAGGAAGCATTTGTGCACCCATGTTGGTCTATACTTTTTGTCTTATCTTGGTGTCAGGAATTACCTCCCAAAAGTTGCTGGTGTTGTTTTGAAACACCCTGTATATAGAAGTCACTCGACCAAGCGTGTTCAAGTTCGTATTTGTAATAATCGTTGATATATCGTACCAGTATACTAATATGATGTCCTACTACATCCCCTCACTTTTGATTTTTCTCCCCTTACTCTCTTCCTGGACAAAATTTTCTGGAATAAGGCCTGCACGCTAACCTCAAAAAGAGAAAGAATCTGTGTATATTCTACGCTAAAGAAAATGCAACGTTCTCTATACGTTACATACGAGGCTTTTACAGAAGTAAATGATATCTAAGTGGTGGTACACTTTTCCTTTATGGTGATTATACAAAGTACAACCAGTGGTGCTTTTCAGCCGGTTCACCCGAACCGGTTGTTACAATTCCTCGATTCCCAAAACCGGTTTTTAAAAGTGTCTATTCACCTCCAGATTCAGTAGTTACGAACAAAAATCTTTCAGACTATTTTTTGAAAATCAATACACGAAATATCAGTATGAAGATGCTATATGACTTAGGCCAAGCCTTCATTGGACCCGAATGCGATTGCGAATGGGAATTTCCCAGCACGTGTAAATAAATTGGAGTGACTAGACTAGTTCCGACCTGCGAATTGCGAAAACCGACGAAAAGATGCGAATGCGAACGATCTCAACCTACTGGGATTGTTCGTCCGAATTCGTGCGAATGGAATTGAGCGCTACAGTCGTCTGCACAGGAATTGAGCGCTACATGAAAGAAGAAAGTTTGTTTTGCGTGAAAGCATGGTGTGAAAGCAGACGAGGTTGCGAGGTGCGGAGATAAAAATAAATAAATAAATAAATAAAGATGGAAATAGATGATACTTTAATAAATTGTGTTTTTGAAAAGTTCCATTGTGGAACCAAGCTCATCCAGATTACCACAACGACACGTCGTGAACAAATTATGGACAGATGTAAGCAAGGAACTTAGAGTGGAAGGTATATATATTTTTCTGTTGTTGTTTTGTTTTTTAAAATATAAAGATTTAATTAATACGCAAACCGCAACTTTTTATTCTAGCTCAGGCAATAAATTAAATTCTCCCTCCTCATTCCTTGATAAAAATATGTCACTTACCCACATCAGTCTTCTTCGCGCTCTCAAGATTTCGAGAGGTACGAATTTTCAAGCAAAAATATTTCACATTGAAGGTTTGAAAGAGACATTGCAAATTCATTTGCATTCGCATTCGCAAAACTTCGAAAATAGTAGAGGCATATGAATTCGCAAGCAATGGAGACGCAGCCTTAATCCACGTAACTATTACCAGTATATTGGAATAAATGATATAATCACAAAGTAATAATATTAATGCTAAGTCAAGTTACTATACTGAACCGGTTGTTAAATATTAATCACACGACCGGTTGTTCAACATTAATCACAGAACCAATTGTTAAATTATTTGAACAACACCAGTGAGTACAATACAAAATACTGTATAACAGTGAATCAACATTTACAGAATGGAAGAACAATAATATGTTAAATAATTTGTAAGAATGTTACCTTTTAAGTCTGAATGAAGCAATACATGATTTCCAAATACTCACCTGAAAATAAAAAGAAAAGCTAATATTAGACCATCAGCATATATTAATATTACTATATTATATATATATATATATATATATATATATATATATATATATATATATATATATATATATTATATTCAGAAAACGAATACACTGGTGTTAGAAAAATGTTTGACTATTATAGCCTAGCAATAAACTCGATACCAAGTTTGATCAAATATCTTCAAGTCCGCTCCTAAATGACCGATACACTTCATATTTGGAAATATGGCTGTTCAATTAATTTAGCTTCTGTATTCTTTTATTTGCCACTTGTTAAATGGAGCATATAGCTCTGTCAATGGCATTGGAATAAATAAATAAACCAATGAGTCCTTTCAAACAATATCAAATATGATTCTGGAAACGTACCTGTAATCCTTCTCTATTTAAAATGTGAGTGGCCCAAGTTATTCCGTATTCCCTTCTATACAATCACACACAAATAGTTAAAACTTATATTATTATAGATCTATAGACACGCAACATGCTAAGGTCAAGTGGATTCTTACTTTTTGTAATTTTGACTATTTTGTAACATTGCAGCATCTGCTGTGTTTCTAACAGTACAATAAATGTCAAGATGTGAATTCGTATTTTACCTTTCCAAAATAGTGGCTACAGTGTCTGCAAAATCAAGCAAGGATTGAAGATTTAACAGGGAATTCTCTGCTAATACGTCCAAGCAATTTAACAAGAATTTTCGGAATGATTAAAAAAAAAAAAATCAAAAGATTCCGATTTTGGACAGTAATTAGTTTTTGAGTCAGGGACCACAAAATGTTTGAACTGCTTCTAAATTGAGTTTTCGTATTTTTTTGCGGAATAGGCACATCATACTGAGTTAAGCGATAGTTTGGATTTTTCTTAACTATATGTAATTCTCCAGATATAAGGCGTACAAGAAAAATTTTGATTGAATGAAATACATTAGATTTTTTGGATCAGGGACCACAAAATTTCTGAACAGCCCTTAAATCGAGTTTTCGTTTTTTTTTTCCGGAATAAGCGCATCATACAGAGTTAAGTGGTAGTTTTGGTTTGGCTACACTATATGTAGTGCACCAGATATAAGGCCTTCAAGAAATTTTTTGGCTGAAATATATTGGATCTTTTGTTCCAAAAATACAAAATACAACTAATTGTTCATAATAAAACTTATTGGAAACAATCTGTTTGAAAATTATTTGGATAAACAAATCAATTGGCAATTATCGAATGACTAACAATTGTTCAAAATTTATTTCAACAACTATTAATTATTTTAAAATACTGAAGTAAGGAATAAATTAGAGTAAGACATTTGAATAAGCGAATATATGTTCGAAAGCTATTTGAATAAACAAATACTTGTTCCAAAATTATTTGAATAACTAGTAGTTATTTTAAAATATTTGAATGAGAAATAAATTACCTTAAACTAATATATCTGTTGGAAAATTGTTCGAATAAACAAATATCTGTTCAAAAATATTTTAATAACTGATAATTCGTCAACGATTTAAGGAAGGTCATATCTTAAAAAATCCCACTTTTCCATATATAAATAAAAATAATTCCGTAGAGGGAAAGCAATTAAATATATATATCAGCTCACAATTTTGCAATTTTTATTGCATTTTAAGGTATACGCCCTGTTATTACGTATTGAACTGCTTTCCGTCTACGGAATATTTTTTTTATTTGTTTCTAAAAAAATACGATTTTTCGTCAAATCGTTAATGAATCATTATAAAATATTTGACTAAGTAAAAAGATGAAAATAAATCTTTCAGTTTTACGTCCCACAGTTATTTCGACTAAGCTAAAGGAGAATGTGATTATAAGAAATGAATGAAATGATGTAATAAATAAAGTGGGAGGAAACGGGAAACCCCCGAGAAAACCCACGCACACGGTGTTTGTTCACCACAAAATCCACTTAGCGCGAGCTAAGATCCAAACAGGGACCCCACGCACCAGAGGTGAACGCTCTACCACTGAGCCACCGCGGCCCCTTACTTGACTAAGGAATAAATTACACTAAAAATATCTGAATGAAGTAATATCTGTTCCAAAGTTATTTGAATAAACAAATATCTATTCAAAAATTATTTCAATAACTTCTTTTCCTCCTCCTAAGTTTTCTTCTTCAGTTAGCTGGAGTGAGCTTTACGGATCGCTGTCCTCCACCTGTTTCTACTTTGTGTCATATCCACTGTGACACCTCACCGCACCATATCGTGTTTAAGAGTCTTCATCCTGGTGAAATTAAAATACCGCTAATTTTACAGTAATTATGTGATATCTTCAAATAGATAAAAGATAATTGAAATATGGAACAAGAGCGCCCTAGAAAATATTATTTTGCGTAAGGTACCGTTATCACAAATCACCTAGTGGCTTTCCGTTTTCAGCTGTTTAGAAACGCGAAAATAAATGCCGATTTTCAAAATGGCTCGAAATCGAAAGCAGATAAGTGAGTCGTGATAACGGTATCTCATGTAAAATAATATTGTCTAGGGCGCTCTTGTTCCACATTTCGATTATATTTTATCTATTTGTAGATATCACATAATTACTGTAAAATTAGCGGTATTTTAATTTCGCCGGGATGAAGACTCTTAATTCTGTCACTCCACATATTCACGAGAGCATTTTCATTTCCGACACATACAACTTCTGTTCCTCTATCTTCATCATCCAACATTCCGTTCCATATAAAATGACAGATCTCATTGCAGTTTTGTAAACTTTTCATTTAAGGAATATTGGTACCCTACAGTCACACAAAACTCATGCTTCTTCTCCCCATTTTGTCCAACCGCTGCTAGTTCTGTGTTTATATCTTCTTCCATTCCTGCATCTTATTCTTCGTCCAGTATTCTCGTATTCTTGTATTCTCTATTACATTTTTCTTGAATTATTTCAATAACTAATAATTATTTTATGCGATATTTAAGCAAGGAATAACTTACACTAAAAGCTTTGAATAAAGGAGTTTCTGTTCAAAGGTTATTTGAATAAATAAATATCTGTTCAGAATTTAATTCAATAACTAATAATTATTTTATGCGGTATTTAAAATCAGGAACAAATTACAGTAAAAATATTCGAATAACCGAGCATCTGTTTAAAAGTTATTTGAATGAACAAATATCTGTTCAAAACCTATTTGAATAACTAATAATAGTTGTAATACATTGCACGAAATTTATTTGAATAAACGAATATCTATTTGAAAATTATTTTAATCACGAATTAATTGATCAAAAGTTATTAGAATAACGAATAACTGTTTGTAAATAACTGACCTAGGAACAAACTGCACGAAGGTTAGTTGAATGGCGGAGTTCTACGAAAATTACTTTAATGTCGAATAAATTGATTAGAAATTATTTGAGTTATTAGAATGACAAATCTTTGAAATGTTAGAAAAAAATGAAAGTTATTGAATTGAGTTGACAGCGCTGGTTCTTCATGAAGACCGAAAGAGAGCAGTGTGCGTAACGTAACGATGCATCAAAATTGAATTTGGATACAGCTAACAAAATATTTTCTTGCTAATAGTTCGTTTAACCTCCGCTTGATGTCGCCAGCTCCCATCATTTGTCAACTGTCAGTAGTCGCTCATCTGCGCTCACAAGACAGTGTTGCGATGCGAAATTTTGAATTTCTCGCGGCGCGGTGAGGTAGGGCGTAACAACGATAAGGAAAAAAGTACTAAAGTGTAATAATATAATTCTTTTAAAACATTTCTATGAAAGGTGAAACAGACACAAGATGATTCTGTTTGACAGAGAGAGGAAGATGCTTTAGCATCATTTACAGACGAAAGGAAATAAAAGAATCACGATCTTAGTTCAACAAACTTCATTTTCTCATTCACTCCATTGTGTTAATTTGTGTTCTACAATCAACCTTGAAAAAAAAAACCCTTTTCTTGCGCCACCTGTACGGAAGAGATCAGAAATGGATCATGCAATCAAGTTCCAATCTACTAGCATTTAGGTACAGAACATTGAAGCGCAACGGAAATTGCCTACCTTTTCATGATATTTCTGCTAACCTCTGTGACCTTGCACACGCTAAGTCTCGTGCACTTCCGACACCTTTTTGTGAAGAGCTTCCCACAACAGAAGGCAGAAACTTTTTTTTTTTTTTTTTTCGAAATTGTTTTGCTATCTTAAGAAATTATTGCGTGAGATTACAGGACGAGGGAGTGATATATTTTTAAGTTCATATCTTTTCCTTCCTTCTTTTTTAAAGTGTTCCACTGGTGTTATTACTAGATTAAAAACAACTTCCTTCCACTATTTTACAGTTAAGTTTTCGTTCTCACAGAAGTGCTCTGAAACATGAAAACACACTTCGAAAATCTTCATGCCAAAGACAAAGATATATTGAAACGAAACACACAAAAGAGTCTTGGCAGCAATTGATAACAATAGGTTGGATAGAATGTTCTCCTACTACGAAGTTAAGCGAAAGAACAACACCCTAAAATTGCAGACATTTTGTGTTAAAGGAGAAGGCGAACACGCTGATAGCATGAAATACTTAAAACAGGCTTATACTTAGTAGATATCTAAGAATTTCGTATCTGTAAATATTATATAAAATACGAGGGTCAGTCGAAAAGTTAGTTGAACTCCTTAAGAAAATAAAATAGGATAGGATAGAAATTTTACAATAACTTTATTTGCTGCGTAAAGTTTCATTCACAATTTACTTTTCAAGGTAATTACCTCCGTTATTTAAGCATTTGTCAAGACGTGGTACAAGTTCTTGTATGCCTTCTGCAAAGGAATCCTGTCCAATGCCCGATAACCACTCTTGGGTTGCAACTTTCACTTCGTCATCCGAGTAGTAGCTCCGCTTTGAAAGTTTGTCTTTCATGGGACAAAAACAGACGAAAGTCATACGGTGAAATGTCTGGACTCCCACACTTCCCAGCGAAACTATGTCAGAAGTTCGGACGTTTGTTGTGGTGCATGTGGTCTTGCATTATCATGCAGGAGCACAATGCCTTAAGACAGTTTACTTGGCCGTCGAGTTTTAAGTGCTTTGCGATAAATTTCAGTACAGTTACATCTTTTCGCCCAAAAAAAAAAAAAACTAATCTCTGCACGCATTTCCAATTCGGACGCCACTTGCAACTGTCGAAACATATTTGCGACTGATTATCAAAACACCTCCACTTGCCTCGTGAAAACTGCTACGTTATATGATACAGCTACATGTCTGTAGTGTTGCCACACAGTTACATCAAAACAGCCATTGAGCTAAAATACTCACGAAGGAGTGCAACTAGCTTTCTGACTGACCCACGTGTATATATATATAAATCAAACTATGTGCTAAATATATTTTACACATAGCTTATTATTGTGCTACGCAGACGCACAATAATCACGTATAATTATTTGAAAAATTACAGCGTGCGTTAGAGAAGTGACATTATATTATTATTATTATTATTATTATTATTATTATTATTATTATTATTATTAGTTTTGTTTTAAAGATTGTATAAATTGTATCGAGCACTTTTGGATGAAATAAATACTTTATTATCTCATGTTTTGGTCAGAACTTTAATCGTTGTAATCAACTGCATTAAACAGCATTTTATCCCTGTATCTCTACTTAGTACTCTCCCAACAAGGCTAGATATTATTTTTTTTCCTCCTGTATGCATACTCAGCGTGATAGCTTGGCAAGAAGAAAGGAAAATACACACACAATGTACGAGATAACACGTCACTGGAAATAAAATATGAAGCACGGCAAGCGAAAGGACTCCAGTAATGGCGTTTTTCATCTGTGTGAGCTACATATTAAATTTTTAACTTCACAGGCCTTTTGTGAAAGGTCACCCTTAGTGTGAAAAATTATGCGAGGGCATACTATCTCTCTTCCTTTAAACTATTTTGTATTATTATTATGTACGTACGACGCCCTAGCGTGTCACAACTGAGCTCTTGTGCGGATTTGAATTTTTCATGATCCTTAAAAACCGCAAACGTATGAAAAGCTGGAAGATAAAAGCTTCCTGGTTGGTTCTTTAAAAGAAGTGATAGCGCACATTCCATTCGTTGAACTATTTATCCTTCATAAACCCTAAACAACTTTAGGAGTATTAAAACTTTACAAAATGCACTCATACAAAATTAAGAGAAGTTCCCATCCGTCCTATGAAATGTTAAACAGGCAGTTACCTTGAGTATCTTTTTCATCTACAGTAGTTTCTCGTAACAGGAAAGTTTCATATAAACAAAAGAAAAATTTTCATGCAGAACCTGACGCTCATCTCTCTCTCTTCGTGCCTTGTCAGATGTCATTACGTCACAAAATGAGTGACAGGCGTGGTTACACAGCGCCACCCTTTTTTCTCTCCCACCTAACTACCCAAACTTTTCTCCCGTAATAAAATATTCATATGACCTTCTCATAACTGAGGGCAGGAATTGCGTGCTTCTACAAATCATCCTCAGAATAAATCAAGATTAAAAATATATTTTATACGACAGAAACCATAAAAGAACACTTGATTCTTAGTAAACTTAATTCTAGTTCGGTTCACATCACATGATGAGATTCAGCAAGTGGGGATCGATCATCTTCTGTAATTAGTTTCATCTTCTAAATCGAAGCACATACAACAATTGAAAAACAAGTAGACTTATGTCATACTTTACAGGTTAATCCAGCGTTTCCCAACCGGTGTGCCGCGAATGGACCGCTGGTGTGCCGCGAGGAAATCGAAACAAAATTGTTAATTCTATAGCAACCAAATTGCAAGACATACGAAAAAATGTATATTACATTACATTCCTTTGAATTTCTACATTTCACATTACTTTGAATTTCTACCATGGAAAAAAATTTCTGTGATTGTAATAGCTATATTATTCTACATCTATTACTGTGTAGCAGACAGTATTTCTGCTCGTACACATTTCTACGGTTAGCTGCTATGTTACGCTTCAATTGAGAGTTATACTAACACGAGAAATGGAAGAACTTGTACGGTACGCGTCAAGTGAACGTTCGTAGAACACTGATTCGCACGTGAATGACAGAACAGCACTTTGTTAGGTGTGTTTTGACTTCGAAGTATCGCAAGCTGTGTGATTGCAATAATATGCACCGGTTTTGGTTAAAACAGCAAAGTTAAAAGTACAAGACATTTGTTTGTTCGTTCGTTATTTACCGATATTCGTTCTTAGTGAAAGGTTGGATACAGTTTTCGAAAAAGAAAGCGTATTTTTAAAAATCTGAGTCCTATATTTCATTGCAATTTTCTTCTATTTTAAAATTAGAATAAAAAATAATCATAATGAATTAGCATAGGGGAAAACCAGTGATCGAGCTTTCATCTTTGTGAGAAGGAGATCAGTGATCACAGAAAAAAATTACCATGGTATTTTATATTTGCAAATAATAATAATAATAATAATAATAATAATAATAATAATAATAATAATAATAATAATAATAATAATAATAATAATAATAATAATAATAATAATAATAATAATATCTATGAGTGTGCCGCGAGAATTCAAGTTACACCCGTAGTGTGCCGCAAGTTGAAAAAGGTTGGGAAACGCTGGATTAATCCTTACAATTCTTCCAAATCTATGGCATATTTAGTCCCGCTATTGTAGGAATCTTGTTTTTAATTTTTCCTAATGTTTTTTTTTTTTGCCAATTTCTGTATTATTAATATTCACATAATTTTCCCAGTTTTTGTGTACGTCAGTTAGTTAGTCATGTCGTTATTTAACTAGTTTATGTTAATAATAAAGTTTGTTACCCATCGATAAGGAGTAAGGCCCCATGTCTGTTAGTTTGAATTTAGAGAAACCGTACAATACGCATGACAAGATGTGTAACTTTCAGAAACTTTATAAGATGGTTAGGCAACCAACATGGTCATACTGATATGTTGGTTGCATAACTTACATCTGGTAGCTACTAATTAAATGCCAGTTTGAAAACCAAATAGTCAGCCTCAAATTGAACATAGGATTTACATGTAATAAATGTTGTAATGGGATTTCCTTAATTGTTGGATTCACTATAGAAAAACAAAGGTAACCCTTGAATGAGAAAATCAATTAAAAAAACAAACGAAATTTGCCTTTTTAATTTTTTAAAATTGCTTTTTATGAAAAAAAATCACTTTCTCAAAATAAGCAGGCTCTTTTCAACCTCTAGTGGACAATCCAACACTTTTAAGTAGGGAAGGGGGATGTGCACTCATCAAGGAGGGAAATTTATTGTATTTTTTCTTTCTTTTTACAGATTTTCTAAAAATATGTTTAACATTTAACCAAAGATACCTGAATTAACTCCTATTTGTCTGTAAAGTCTAGAGCCAATATGACGACATTACTTATGTACTAAACATAAATCAGTTAATTGGATGAAATTTTCCCCAAATATTGGATTGAGAAAATTACCACCACGGTCACCCAATCGTGACCCTGTGGACTTTGTTACGGGAAACAGGGGGTGATTCCTTCAGGTAGGAAATGGAGAAGTTCGTAAAGTTCCTTCAATTTAGGTACTCTTCTTATTCAGCACTTTTTTTCGTACGTGTTAGTGACAAAATATTACGTATTGCTTGGACGTACGATACTCAATATTTCCGAAACCTTCTGATGTTGCGATCTTCTTCTAGCTGTTGCTAATTCTTTGCGCCCCCTTCCCCCGATGAAAGTAAACATGATTATTTTAAATATATTTTACAAACCATAAGATGAAGTGATAAATTACAATTTTACAACAATAATGTGTCATTTATGACAATGTTATAAGGTTATAAATGGAGATATTTGGGAAAATACGATCCAACTAGTTAGGCCTAGCATTATGAATTCAGCACTGGGTACGATGGGTGGCTGTTTTTCAGACGTAAACATCTATATGTCTGGACTAAAACTGGGCAATTTCAGACGTAGATTTGTTTCCACATTAAGTATGTTCACTTATTTGTTTTTCATGTATACTAGACGAGAGAACGTGTCTCACACACACATTGTATGTAGTAGCAAATGGCAGCATGTGTCTTACAGCCCTTTTCGAAATTTCAGCGTTAGATTGGAACCAAAACTACAGTAACGGTAATAAACGATTGGATTTGAGTGTAGCGTCCTGTTGAGAAGCGAGGCTATATGAGACGTGGACCTTCATCTTAACGTGGGATCCGAACCAAATTATCACCCGCTGGGAATTGAACCCTGGCCTCCCATGCAGAAAGCGAATATACTATCCACATAGCCAGAAGAAAGCCTACTGTAACAAAGGAAACAATATTTTGAAAAGACAGTTTAGTAAGTCGTTTTTCTTTGACAGAAAGAAATCCATATTCCGAAAAGAGAAATAGATTGTCATCCATTTTTAAAAGGACAAATCGGAAAATATAGATATAGTTGAGACGTTAATGATCTAAAATGTTCAATCATACTTTCAGCAACATTTCCAAAAAGATTTTGTTCACTGAAATCGTGATATAAGAACACATAAATGGAATGATTTATTTTCTCAAACCGACTGCATCACAAATCGAACTTCTTGATTGTTGCTTGTATGTCGTCTTGTGCAGAAAACACGGTGACAGGTATACTTTGAAAGTTCGAGTTAAGAGTATTCAAGATGTTAAAAATGGCTGCCAAATAAGGGACGAGAGCCAATTGAAATAATTCAAATTGTGTGTTAACTCAAATTAGAATTAATGAGAAATGATTTCGTAATGAAGCTCAAACAAACCGCGTCTGAACCTTGCCCCGAGACAGCCAGCGAATTTCTAAATATAATAATACGTATTCCTCAGATTTCTCATTTCAGTACAAAGAGTAGAAAATAGGCTGTTAAGAGGACGACACTAATATAAACAAAATAACAGTTTTTACTGCCTTGTAAAGGACGGGTTTTATTTTGGAGGGCATACAGCGTGTAACTAGTCTAGTTTTATTAATCTGAATGAATATGGCGGACCAGGTACAACTTGCGAATTAATAGTTTGAGTTCTTGATACTGAGATGTGTTTTACATATGTCTTTCAGTCTTGGTTGCTTGTTTCTGTGTTTTTTCTTTTACTTTTTTTGTATCCTACTCCTCTCAATTGGTTGAAATCTAGGTAATGTACCTTACAAATATCCCAGGTATGAGCAATATAAGATAAGTTTTAATGAAAGTAAAAAATATCCCGCAGATCTCTTTAAATCTCTCACAAATCACCGAGGATCAGCGGACCAGATTGGAAAACGCTGGACTAGAAAGTTTTATTTTTAGCAGTTGTCGGTTTTACTGTACAAGTGTTTTGCGATTTTTATTTGTCTACTTAGTTTTACCCTTTGTCACTTGCTGTCTTCCTACAGCTTAGGATGGTACGGTGCACGAAAGGGAACGAAGCATAATGCAGTCTTATGCAAAAAAAATAAAAGCTACAGAAGTTCCTCACCACCAGAAAACAGACATGCATAGAAACTTGAATTATTATTATTATTATTATTATTATTGTAAAAATGTATTGTTATTTCCTCTTTTAGTTTAACGTCCCATGATTATGCTCCGAGGCTAAAGGAGACTGTAATTATGATAATGAACAAAATGAAATTCGGCGGAAATTGGAGAGCCCCGAGAAAACCCGTGCAAACGGCGTTTGTCCACTACAAAGCTCGTTTCGTGGGAATAGGATCGAATTAGGCACAGCACACACACACAACAGAAGTGAGTGCTCTACCACAGAGGCATCGCGGATTTTTTTTTTAATTATTAACTATTGATCTTAAATAGAGTAGGTTTCCATATAGTATTGCACTTCTTTCACTGGTTAACTATGGCGTCCTACTCTCTCTGACAATTTTGCTTTGGCTGGAGTTTAGCTCGTCTTTTCAGCACCGACTACATGAGACGTGGACATACAGTTTAAGATCCATTGAAATGAAATTGTTTTACGTCTCACGATTATGCCGATAGGCTAAAGGAGACGGTGATGATGAGAAATAAAAGAAATGGTGGAATGAATAAAGTGGAGGCAAACGGGAGAACCCCGAGAAAACTCACGCACACGGTGTGTGTCCACTACAAAGTTCACTTGGCGCGAGCTGGCATCGAACCAAGGACCCCATGCACCAGAGGTGAACGCTCTACCACTGAGCTACCGTTTCCCCTCATTAAGATCCACCGAATCATCGAAATGCGTTGAAATTTAAAGTTTCTCCGATCGGAAATCGAACTCGAGATCCCATGCATCAAAAGCGTACGCTAGTCACTAGGTAAGCCATGAAGGAGAAAGACGTAATTTTGAAATATAAGGCACATGTATTCAGAAATCTGGACCACATCCCAGACAATAATATGATCTGAAAATTCGAAAGAAACATGGTGGATAAGATTTCTTTCACAAAACTTTTTGGGGGAGATGAAACAAAATCAAAGAATAAGTGAGCTGCACTAGCACACTATTTTGTACAAAAGGGACATGTGATCACAGTGTAATTTGTCTTAGTTCCGAGGGCCCAAAGCCTGCCAAAACTGGCCCTGGAAGAATCACTGATGGTGGGATATATGAGGAAAAGTGTTTAAGAATGGCACTGGAGAGTGTGAATAACGTTATTGATTTAAGTTACCGTACTATTTATCAGTTCTCTTGTATTTGGTTCCAGACTTTGTAAAATAATCTTCATACATGAATACTTACTTAGGTAAAACATCAGGAAACATTTTTAGGAAACATCAGTTTTCAGTCACAAAAGCTATAGTGAAACGAATTTCCTCTGAATCCCAAGTTTCCTTCTTGTTGGAAGATTTTTCCTTTACTTCCTGATTACTTTCTCAAAATCATTTTCTTTTTCAATTAACTGTTAAAGTGTGAGAAAACGATGACAACAACTGAAGACTGGAGAATTTTCTTCTTCTTCTCCTCCTCCGAGGAAATAGATTGGGAGAAGAAAGAGAGAAAAAATATGATGAATGATTTTTGCTTTAGTAGTAACTCGTCTTTTTTTTTTTTTTTTTTTTTTACCACTTGAAACGACAGCGGGGATTGGCACGCGAGATGGTTCCACGTCACGCACACTCGACTCAGGAAAAGTATTGTGACGGTGCATTTTTCAAAACCGATTGATTATAGCGATAAGTTTTACATGGACCGACTCATCTATTACCTTAATTTAAAGTTTTTTTTTCTTATTACACTTATATGCATACATATTTTTAAAATTATTATTATAACTGACTGAAATGCCGTTTCTTCGCACGGGCAGAGTAGGATTATGAACAATATTTGAACCCCTATCCCTTAGAATAAGCATTTCAATGATTGTGTAATGACAAATCTCCGTAATACCTCCTCTTTTACACTCCTACCCCTTCTTACCCCATGCCGACGCGGCTGAACTTCCACTTAAACAGCATCGGGGGTGTCACTATTCACATCAGTGACTTTGAAAACTATGGATTGGACATTTATGTGGGTAGTTTTCGATTATTGTTTACATGTTATCCCTCACCCCTTAAAACCCTTGCAGTAAATGGGCTAAAAATCTCTACGTTAGGCGAGGACGCACTCATGTACCAAAAATAATCAATCAAATTGATTCAGCAGTCTAAAAGGAGTTAGCAAGCAAACATTATTATATTCAATTTACAGCGTATAGATTATGTGTATATGTCTATTTGACAATCTCAAGTTCAACTATATAGTGTGTGATAAGACATTCAATAAGCCGCATCATTTAAGTTTTGCTGGGAGTGGAGGGGGGGGGGCGCAAAGCCCTTCAATGTAAGTACACTGAGGAAAAAACGGATGTGGCTTACGTAAAAACTAGGTTACATGTGTAAATCCGGTAGTTATATCTATATCTATCTATCTATATTATATATATATATATATATATATATATATATATATATATATATATATATATATATATATAACATAAAAATTGGTGAAAGATCACATCTATGTGTTAGATTAACTTAGTGCAACTCTACTGTTTTGATTTTTTTTTAATTTCACTATGTATTAGCTAAATATAGTCTTTCTAAACCATTTTGTCTTACGGAATTTCTTTTCAGATTTTATCCAAGTTTTCTTTCTCTTTTTCCTTTTAAATATTTTTAAAATCTATAAACTAGAAATTGCAGCCATTTTATTAATTGTAGAAAAGTAATAACACAAATTTTAATTAGAATATTATGCTAGCATCTTTATTTTCACGATCATGTTTTCAATTGTTATGAAATATATTAATATGCCCGTAGAAATCACACTATTATTAGACTTGCAAACTATGCTATGAATAAGTGTCGGAAGTCGTATAAAACTATGTCCGTTTCTCAACAGGTATTAGAGCAAAAATTGTTGAGAGATACCAAGAAGCGCTTTCTTGCAGTCGACTCAACGCCCCAAGAATATGTTTCATCTCCTTTATTAACTTGTTACTCAAACCGGAAGTGGTTAATAATTAGCCATTTCCGGTTTCAACATTTTCCGCCGTATAACAAAAAAAAACGGTAATAGAAAACGACAACCGGTTTTCTGCAATCACTTCAGCGTCTCAAGAAATAGAAAATATATCGTCACCATCCACCACACTCTGCCAAACAGAAGATGGTTGAAATTTACTAGTACTTCCGGTTTCAGTACTTACTTTCATAGACCAGAAACAGTAAGGGGTATGAAAAAACTGTTTTGGACACAGATTCAGCACCCGAAGAATGAGTTTTATCTCGACTTTCATCTACTATGTGTTTAAACCGGAACAGGTGAAAATCTATGTTTATTCGATTACAACACTGATCGGATAATGGATAAAATGGAAATGGTGAGCGACAAGCAGATTTTTGATATGGATTCAGTGCCAAAAATATGTTTCATCTCCAATTTTTTATTTTTTATTTTTATTACCAAACAGAAGTGATGGCGAGTAATGGCTTTTTGATACAGATTCAGCGTCCAAGGAATAAAATCTATCTTTGATCTTATTCCTGTATTGTAACAGTAATTATAGATGTATTACTTCAAGTTTGAGTATTGAATTCACATAGTTTGGCACTCTACTGTAGTTTCAAACTTTGAAACGAAACTCACTTTTTGTTATTGATATTATTATTAATGGAGTACCACAAGGTTCTGCTTTAGATACTTGATTATTTTCTATTTTAATTTGTATAATATATATATATATATATATATATATATATATATATATATATATATATATATTGGAAAAATTGATAGCTTATATCTATTTGTATCAAGTGAATCTATAAATAATCATACACTCCCAATCCCTCATTGAAATCACTACACATATGGTACTATAAGCAAAAAAGACTACACTAAACATGAAAAATGGAAATGAAATATTGACAAAAGTTCTTGGTGTAAATCTAAATTCCCCTCCCCCTCTAAAATTTCAATTATGATCTTTCCGTAATGAATTCTCTTCTCTCCTCATCTTAAGTGACTTTTCTATATCTAACCGTGCAAGAAGCAAAGGAAATTCTAGTAAAACTTTTCTTGAAGACTTCTCTTCAAGAAAGAAGAAGAAAAAAGTGGGTACCGAAACTAATGATCCATGTCTGTTCTACTCTGGTGATTTCTTTGACTCTATATACGTATAGAAAAAAAAATGAAAAAGTACATCCTTTCACTTCGTGAGACAATTTTTTAATCCTAAATACGTAACGTGCGTACCTCTCTCGTTAGTTAAAGGATACTAACACACATTTCCGATTAAGCACAGAATAAAGCGAAAGTTTTGTATCGTCTCCAGATTCAATGGAAAGCCACAATTTATTTTCTGATCCAACAAGTTTTTTTTTTTTTTTTTTTTTTTTTATTCTTCCTGGAAATACTTTGATACTAAGAGGATTATCGGTTTAATGTTTTCCGTAGTCTGTTTGATAATCTGACAGTCGTTTCTTCGATTAGTCGATTGTTATTGATTTTAGTTAATGGCGTTCGTCTAACCTAACTTAGTTTTTTTTTTTTTTTTTTTTTAAATGTACAGCAGAGCGCGGTATTCATGGTGAAGGATAAGTTTCACTTGATTCTGCCATTGTCAATCCATTGGGGCGGCGAATTTCCAGAAATACAAGAAAACTAAGTTGACACATTGACATTATACGGTATTCAGAGTCCGTATCAACACAATAACTCAACAGGTACAAAGTAATCACAGTTTCTTAGGTACAAAGTAATCAGCTCAAAGAAAATTGGCAACAAGAGATTAAGTACTAATTTTACTTTTGAGTTCTAGGTATATTTGATGATTCCATTCTTTAGGCTAGAAGAGATTATGAGATAATTATAATAATGAGAAATTAACAGTGCAGGGACAATTCATAATACCTGTTTGCCCTTAGCGATAGTTGGAACTAGTGACAGACAAGTTTATGGATCGCTATTTTTAACCACTCTACCATGTCAGTTTTTATCAGCATAGAGTTGACAGAGCTTGACGTGTCATTGAAATATGGTTGGCGAAACGGTGGAGTGCTTTTCGAGGTGTCATTATGCGTCATGATCAAAGGGATGCCTACCACTACTAGTAATTATTATTGTCCACTAGATGAGACCAGAAACAGGCAGTGTTTTGTCTCGTTTTTGAGACAAGAATCGAGAAGAGACGAGACGAGAAATTAGATCTTAGCCTTAGATCTCAAACGCTGTTTTAGTATTACATGACTCATAGTAAAAAAAAATAACTGTAAATTAATAAGATGATTCTACAAACATAATGAAGAGCATTCATCAACGTTTAAAGATACGTAAATTTTGCACAATATATTTCAATAATAAATGTGGTTTCAATGTTATTACATCACACCCTTCGTGGACCTCCTGTGACGCAAAAAGATTCGGATAACTTCTAGGTGCAACTGAGAAAAAAATCCAAACATAAATTTTGTACATAAATTTACAAAACGAGATAACCAAAATTTCGAGACGAAACGAGAAACCCTTATTTCTCGTGGCCTCTCATGGGCAACTCCACTGGCAGCTCATTTGTCACAAACGAAGATTGTTTCCATGTACGCGGTTACCAAATAACCTCTTCATTTCTTTTAATAATATAATCCATTGATTGTAGCTCTTATCTCCTCCCTGTCTTTCCTTCTATTGTACCTTCCATCACGTTCATCAGGATACATTCACTTCTCAGTCAGTGTTCCAAGCGCTTTCCATTATTTCTAATTACATCCAATATTATTATTACTTTCTCCAACTTTCATTCGTCGTATTTCTTCATTGATTTGCAGTTCCACCTAACTAATGTTCTCCGTTCTTCTCCACAACCATATTTCGAAATCTTCCAGTTTGTTTTCGTCCCTTTTGACTAATATCTAGTAGCCCCACAGAGTACATTACTCGAAACAACAAAACACACTGTCTTTTCTTAACTCTGTTATTCAAAGAATTACAAAACATACTGTTCTTTTTTAAATTGTTTAATCTCCATTTCTATCCTTGCTTTTATTTCACATTTACACTTAAAATCTTCATTAGTAATATTATCGAGGTATGGAAAATTAGTCACTTGTTCAGTTGAAACCCCCTCCTATTTCTATTCTCTGCCCTGTTCTATTTAGCATTGCTTTTGTTTATATAAAGTTTATTTCTATTCCTTAGACTTTTCTTAAGCTTTGTAACATCTTACCAATTTTCTTTTCAGATTCCACAACAAGTATATCCGTTTGCAAATCATAACGACGTACACCTAATGTTTACCTCCTTCCGAAACACCGTTTTCTTTTCTCACTATCTCTTCTAGATAGGTATTTAAGTAATGTTAGAGATAGTATTTTTATCGATATTTCCTTCCAATTGTAGTATTTTCTGTCCATTCTCTCCCTACTCTAGTATTTACTTATTTAAAAGCTAAATTAATAAACATCTATAATTTGTTTTTATTAGTTTTTTTTTTAATAACAATGCTAATTACTACAATGACGCATTAACTTCTCCAAGGAATCTCCTTTGACTTTTACAGTATATCTAACAAAAAGGGAGTATTACTAAATTCAGTTACTTTACATTTTTTAATCTAGTAATGGAATTATTACAAATTTTAGAACACTACATCTATTTCCTGCTATTATGAAGATGTCCCAACAAGTCTTCCCCGAGATAGTCCGAAGTTTTCTTTCCTTCTCGAAAATGGCAATCTTTTCTGTCCTCACTTGATACTGCTTCTTTATTTGCACCCTTTTGTCCACACATCCAACAATAGCTCATTTTTACCTCTACAAATTGATCTAAAAATATTATTCAGCGAACTATTCTGTAACTATAAAGGTAACCAAGAAAGTTCTGTCGCTTTTTCACCCACCACTTTCGAACATCGATATGTCATCTAAGACGTGCTTGGAAGATCAAAAATAGTTCCCATCAGAATCGACGACCTTCTGCCAACGTTCTGGAAGGGCATGAATTCCATCGCGGTAGAACTTCGTGGGCCGTGAAGCGAAGAAAGTATCAAGTGCATCTTGCACCTCTACTACGGATTTGAACTGGCATCCTTTCAAGTGCTTGTCCAAGGAATGGAACAGGTGATAATAGGAAGGTGCAATGTCCGGGGAGTATAGTGGATGCAATAGTGTTTCCCATCCAAGGCGTAGAATGGTGTCTCGGATCATCATAGCAACGTGGGGCTTCGCGTTGTCTTGTAACAGGATGACCCCTTTGCGATTCAGAAGTGCTGGCTCCAGAGTTTTGAGGTTTTCTTGAATACGGCTCAACTGCTGACAGTACACAGTTGCATTGATGCTCTGACCAGCTGGTACCAGTTTCCGATGCACGATGCCGCGAGCAGTCCACCAAACATAGAGTAGGGCCTTCTTCTGGTGCAGTGCTGGTTTCGGCTGTTTTGGAGTCAGTTCATGGGATGCTAACCAATGATGATGGCGCCGTGGAGCTTCATACAGGACCCACTTCGTAACACATGTCAACAACCCTGTCCAGAAATGACTCCTTCCTCAGACGAGACAAAGAAACACAGGTGTCTGCTCGCGTTGCCTTCTGATCCGGAGTGAAATCATGTGGGACCCATCGACCCAACTTGTGCTTCCCAAGTTGATGGAGGTGCCGCCGAATGGTTTCTCTACTCACACTGAATTGTAGTCCCAGTTCCTCACATGTATGGCTACTATTCGCTTCAATTGCTGCCTGAAGATCTTCATTTTCTACATGTGTTGGTCTTCCGACACGTGGTGCGTCTTCGAGTGTTTCGTCACAGTCTTTAAACTTGTTAAACCACTGCTTCACTATATGCGTAGTCACGACACCCTTACCTACGGGCTGGCATATCTTCCGCCCCGCTGCAGCGGCGTTTAACCCCAGTTTGAACTCGTATAGCATACGCGCCCTTATGACGCTCTGTGAAGGTCCCATGTTCACTTTGTCCTTACGCAAATTCACAGTGTAACTGAACTGCCACAACCAGGTAGTACGTTGGATATATCCACACCAACAACTGGCCTTCGCCTCACCTCCATTCGCATTCGACTCACGGTATGAGGGTCAATGGAACACACCTCAACAAAAAGCGACAGAACTTTCTTGGTTACCTTTATAGTTAACACATTTACCGGAAACTGTATTTAAAAAAAAAAAAAGTTTGAACTCAGTTCATCTTAAGCGGAATAACATGTACATTTCCAATATACAACAGTAATATAAAGAATAGAAAAAATGTATTTTGTCTATTTGAAAATTTTCAAAATAATACCAACTGGAAAGATTCATAAGGAGAAAGAAAGAGCCTTTAAAAAAAAGAAAAGAGAGAGAGAGAGAGAGACTTCTTAAAATACGTAGATATATTATTATTTTAAAACCATTTGAGTAAATTGATTCAATTTGTAAGTTTAAAAAACTTTTCCAAAAACATGATTACATTAGAGGAAAAGAAAACTTCCTACCATCTTCAGAAATATTGATGCGTCCCTTAGAGGCTTAGATATTGATTTGATTTAGTAGTTCCGACCCAGAATGGGGTTATTGGTTTTATGATTCCTCTAAGGAACACTTGGAGGGGGGCTGGGGGATGGTTCGTAGTTTCAGAGTACGATCTTCTTCTCTCTACCTACACAGAGATCAGCAAAAGAGCATATTCTTCTCGTTCCCTAGATGTTCATTTATCAATAACTTTGAAACGGAAAACCCAATGAGAGTACAATTTATTTTGACAGGAAAGTAGGAAAGAGTTGAATTTCAAACCCTCTGTTAAGCCTTCTGAAAATTGCACTGACCAGACTCGTTGTTAAATCATGGATGACAGAACGGATAGGGAAGCTTAATGGGATGTTCCGTACAAAAAAGTACATATTGTTGTAGATATTTAATCAAGTACATCTTAGAAATATGAAATTACTAAATAATTTAAGTTTTTTTCCTAAATTATACTAACTATACTATCCCTATGGATAGAACTCGATGGTTCAATACAATATTCACAAAAAGTTCTCCATTGACTTCTGTCCTTACATTAGCCAACTGGATCCAGTTTCTAATTTATATTTCTGCAAGATTCATCTTAATATTGTCCTTCCATTTGCGCCTAAGTCTTTTCTCGGGCGAGTTTCCAGTTAAAATTTAGAAAGTGTTCCTACTTTCTTTGATTCTGGCTACATGACCTGCTCTGCCAGTCTCCTGGATTTATTGACCTTAAGAATGTTAGGTAAGCTGTATAAATTATGCAGTTCCTCGTTACGAAGTTTCTGCTATTTCCCATTCCCATCCCTCTTGGGTCTGAACATTCATCTCAAAATTTTATTTTCAAATTTTTTCAGTCAGCGTACTTCCCTCAAAGTAAGCAACCTTTATAAAGCACACATGTTTGGAATTTTCCACCTAGAATTCTCTCTTGATACTCTATACATAAGAAGTTCCACTGACGGGAGGAACGATCGTTTACTATTACTGTTGGTAATAACCGAGTGTTTTAAAGAGTTCAATTGGAGATTTTAAGGTGAAATTCATCATGCGTTTGAATTCCACTGAAGATCATGGGACTTTTCTATCGTCCTGGCTATTTCTTGTTGTTCATGTATTTGTCGTTAATGGGCCAAGTATTACTTCAAGTTACCACGCATAATCAAGTAGTCAAATGAATTCTTTTTTTTAAAAAAAGGTGCCAGAGCGCTCACTTTTTCAGGGGAACTTCGATGCAATCCTAGGTCATGTTAAGTCTGTGGTGGACATGAGTGTACATATTGAGTTTATTCTTTTATAATCAATCAGCTCCATTAACCATCATGGGCCATTCATCTCCTTTTGTCTAAAGGCAAAAGGGTTGTTAAATTTATCAAAAGAAGAAGAACTTCACTTACATTTAAGTCTTATGTTCTAACAATATACATAACATTTAGTATCAGCCGTATCGAATTTTGTCATATCTTCCCAGTACTACACTCCACACATTTTCTGAGATTATGAGAAATCTATGATGAAACTATATCAAACAGTTTCAGTTCTATCTGTTTTGAGTTTTAAGAATATCTAGCGTTTGCCATATTGAATTTTACGTGCTGCTACTCACTTAGTGTTACAGATAGGTCACAAGGACGACGTACTTTCAACATAATTTGTTTTCGATGGGTTCCAAAGACGTAAGCTGTAAGATGGAACCTTACAGTACGAGTAGTTATGTTTTGCATTGAGTTGATTTTGAGTTTAACGTCCCGTTCAGCAGCTAGGCTATATGAGACGTGGACCTACTGATTAACGTGAAATCCGAATCACATGAACTCTCGCCGGGAATCGAACCCGGGTCTCCCACGTCATAGGTGCGTACGCTAACCGCTTAGATGTTTTGTATAGAGTTGAAAATGTATTATAATGAAAGAGAAAATATCAATTTGTTGTTTAAGTTTCTGAAAGAGGGGACTTTAAAAATTTTTCTTTCTAAGTTTAACGTCCCACGATTATGCCCTTTAGGCTAAGGGAGACGATTATTAAAACAAGTGAATGATGGAAGAATTGGTGGAATGAGAAAGTGGGAGAAAACGGGACTAACCCGAGAAAACCCACGGACACGATATTGTCCACCACAAACTTACTTGGCCGAGGATCGAACAGGTACCCCACGCACCAGAGGTAACAGTTCTACCACTAAGGCAACGTGCCCCTCCTCCCCCCCCGAGGATTGTGCCCCCAAGGAATTTTAAAGAGCAAATAGATCAAAGATAAGAGAAGGAAAAATATTTACATGTAAATAAGTGAAACACACACCAGACTCTGTTTTCTCTACCAAGCAGACGTATCATTTGAAACCAAAAATTTATGTTTTAAATCCTTGAATTAAATTGAGAGGAGAAGTGACGCATCAATTGACTTATGCATTTATACGTTATCCATTGAACTCTATCACGAGATTTTTTAAAAATTATCCATGGGGATCTCAGTTTTTTAATAACATGACATTTAAATTAGGGTGTCCAGACGTCTCGTGTTTAAAGGGGATGTCCCTTTTTTCAGCAAGTCGTTCAGTGTTCCGAGAAAAACGTTCCGGTATTAGGCTCGTAGTTACTCGTAATTCCTTATATGAACTTTAAGGTGGATCACCACCCGGAAGTCAGTATAAGCATTAGTTTATTGCCATAACCAACGCGTAAAGAAATGGCACATATTATAAGTATTATACAATAAAATAGAGTTATGCGTCAGCTACAACATGAGATACTATTTTCTGTGCTTATGTATTCTGTTAGCTAAAAAAGTAAAATATAAGAGGAAAACTTGATCAGTTTTAAGATGAGTACGCAAGATGCCGCTTGCTGTTAGATTTTGCTACTCCTGTGCTCAGTTTTACGAAATTTTTACTTACAAGCATAAATTATTTTACAAGTAGTTGTCTCATTACGGAACATGAATATTATATGACCGTTTTTCGTGTTATATTTTACATTTTATCCAAATATTATTTTGTGTTTATGGAAATAGTTTTAGCGGCTGAATCTCATGCTTACGCAGGACGCCATAATGCTTCGTTGCCAAACTTACATGTGTACTGTTGCAGTCACAGTAGTAGGGCAATTCCTGTGTTTTCAAGGAAAGATCAGCTATTCTACAAGAAATTTATTAATCAAAAAAGTACGAATTCAAGAGAGAACAGATTCTGGTTCCTGTTAATGTTGAAAGATAATATAAAAATTAAGATCGGAATAAGCTTAAATAAATAAAAGTTTTATTATTTTGAAAAGCTCGAGATTTCTTCCTCATTACATTAATAACGATACAACAATGATCATAGCGATGTGGGCTGTCAAATCATGTCAGTTTGCTGAGTGTCCCACTTTCCTGATTTTTCTAAATCTGGTCACCTTAGTTTAACCGAATCTTCTAATAAAGCCACCTTTGCAGTAAGATTTTCAACTTTCTTCAATTATCGTGCAAACATGCAAATATATGCAAAGAAAAATTGGGGGAAAACACCGAATGGAACTTTATAGAAGGTAACTGGAAACTTATGGCATCAGATCAGAAGATACATTCATATCATGAGGAGAGAACACTTCCCTGGTCCAGTGACTAGCATGTGTACCGGGGTCTCGGGTTAAATTCCTGATAAATGCACTACAGTGCTGTTAAAATTCAGATTAGGATTGTTAGAATTCAAATAATGAATTTTTCGGATCGAATATTTGAAAAAATATTCGAATATTCAAAAAACTGCGGAAAATATTCGAATAAAGAATATTTGAATAATTTTAACACAAGTAGTCGAGATCTCAATTTGAATTGTAGCCTATGTTTCGTTCTATATAGCCTCGCGACTGAGAAAGCATATTAACAAACAAGAAAAAGTTAACCGAGACAGAATTTCTGCAGGGGCTGGCCCCAGAAAACTATAAAATTTGGAAAAATTGTGCCATCAGTGGGCAAAATTGTCCACAGCTGTTTTAATTTGCAGAAAGTCGAGATCGTAGTTTGTTTTGCTTCAGCTCAGCTACGTATCAAAAATGTTTATTGCTGCTCAACTTAGAAAGTAACAAACCTTACGCACAGTGCTTCTGAAGAAATTTTAAAGAAATGGTTACGTGTAGTACCGTGAACATATTATTATATATATATATGCACGTGTGTGTGTGTGTGTGTTCTCAATAGATTTGGGGATAATGATTCCAAACTAGAGAGTATTTTTTTTTAATGCTGGTGAAAAAGTTGGTCTGTTTGTGTTTATCGATCCTTTGTATTGCGTATGACGAGAAACAAATAATAAAAGACAGAGAATTAACTAATTTTTTTTTTTTTTTTTTTTTTTTAAAGGTATAAAAGAAAGGTCTTGTGAAGTTGAAGAGCTAGTTGGGCATGATTTCGAATTCAATTCTCGCGCTTTGGAAAAGCAAATGAAACTATCTGGGTTAAGAGATATCTAGTCTAGAAAGCCACAAAAATGTTTGGAATGTAAGTGGATGTGCTAACCATAACTCCTGTAGCATTAAAAATCATTATAGCCTTTCGTAGACTCAAACGCCATGGATTTTCTGTTAAAAAAAAAAAAAATCATGTTAGTAACTAATCTCAATGAAATGAAGCAGTTCGTATATTTTTCGACTTGACAATTGCAGTGTTTGGCTGATAAATACTAGTGTTGCCCACGAGACAAAAGTGCATTTTCAAATTCGAGACGAGATGAGAAGTATCATAAAAAGAATTCTCATCTTATCTCAACTCTTGAAGAAATTTATGTCCAGTTTTAGACTTTCAAACTATGCTGTGTTGGAAGTCTTATAGAACGGCTTTTGTCTGTCGACAAATATCAAGAGCATAAATGGTAATAGGTACAGTAAAGCGTCGATTATCCGAACGTCGGTCAACCGAACGACCGCTTAACCGAACTGTGTACTCGCTCGCACCTGTTACTCTCCCACCCTACCGTCCATCATCCCCCTCACTCCCAAACCAAGTTTTCCACAGTAGTCGCCGCACTGAGCCACCGCTGGCGGAACATTGCTTCTAATGGCGCCTCCATAAGGCGCTGCTGACCGGCCAAGCCGCCAGTCGCTGTGTTTCAACAATCAGCACACTTCTTTTTATGAATAAATTTACTGTACAGTACTTCTTTTTGGCAAATAAACATGTATAGTTCGATTATCCGAACAAACCAGTTTTCCGAACACCCATGTCCCCAAATTACTTCGGATAAATGACGCTCTACTGTATCAGGATGCGGATTTTCAATCAATTCAGCCTTCCAGAAATAGGTCCCATCGCTTCTGTTAATCCTCTGTTCAATCCGTAAGTCGTTTAGATTAGCAGTCTCCAGTTTCAACGTTTATCGCCATAGAATGAAAACGGTAACATGCCGAATTTATTTTTTCAAACAATTCAACTTCTGGTTCAATTTCATGTTCAATTTTCGGTTTCAACATTTATCGCCATATAAGAGACTAATAACCGATAGTGACAGACTGTTTTATGTACTAGATTCAGGGTCTCAAGAGAATATCATCACAACCAGCACCACTCTACCAAAAGCGGAAATGGTTGAAATTTACTACTACATTCGCTTTCAATACTAATTTTATAGAGCACAAATGGTAAAATATATCGAGATGCGAATTTTTGCAATCAATTTTTGCAATTTGGTAAGAATAGGTTCCATCTTTTCCGTTAAGCTTTTATTCAAACCGGAAATTGTTCAAATTAACCATTTCCGGTTTAACAATTTTTTTGCTATAGAACAAAATGGTAATACATAGCGACAAACGGTTTTCCGCAATCGATTCAGTCTCAACAGAGCAGAGCACATCACCACAACCCGTAACACTACCAAAACTGGAATGGTTGATATTTATTAGAACATCCGGTTTCAATACTGATTTCCATAGAGCAAACGCGATAAGAGATATCGAAATGCGCTTTTATTTCTATCTTTGATTTTATAACTTCAACGCAACCAATAGTTATAGATGTGCTACATGAAGTTTGAGTATTGAATTTGAATAGTCTGGAAGTCTACCGTAGTTTCACGCTGTGAAATGATACTCCTTGGTCTTAATACTGTTTTGTAGGCTAGATATAACATGAAAATGCTACTTGTTATTTCGATTCTTATGCAAGCAATAGAATAAAAAATAGGTAATTCTTTTGCTAGATGTGTACATATACTGAGTTCTTTTCACTTTCCTAGTGTGATTGAATACTACCTGATATATATAGTTGTCTCTTCCAGGGTGCGAATTGGCGGGGGGGATGCCAGGGATTTCCCCCCCTGACAAAAATCTTTCCCACCCTGGAGACGAAAAATTTTATCCCTGGCAGGGATAACTTATCCCCCCTCTGGAGTATTTTTAAATGGACATAAAGATAAGATAGAAAAAGGGAACAATTCTTACTTTGCGTAGCTAACCTAAATATTACTTGAGTGAAAATTTATGAATTTATGAGATCTCACATCTCAACTGTTTTGTACTTGTTAGTGTATATATATATATATATATATATATATATATATATATATATATATATATATATATATATATATGTGTGTGTGTGTGTGTGTGTGTGTATGTGTGTGTGTGAAAGGACTGGGTGCGCATATGGGTGAAATTCATCCCCCCCTGGGAAAATTTTTCAATTCGCACACTGGTCTCTTCTGTTCTGCAATACATCTGTGGCACGAGTATATGAAATTTTTAGTGTAATTAGAATGACGTTTCGTCGCTTATGTTCTTAGTGTTTGTGGGAATATTAGGGTTATAATCAGGGCAAGTAAACTCCCAGGTGCGGGGTATGCTTCACGACCATAAATACGTGGCTATCATCTTGCTGATTTACGGCCAAAACATGTAAGATTATGTATCAAATTAGATTTGTATTGTTTGACGCTTGGTTTTGAGAAACTTAAAACTTTATTATTCCCACAAGTACTGATTTGGGACCTTTTTTTTTCCCCCTTCAAGTCGTACCTGTTTATGTAAAGCAACACATCTCACTACGTTGTTACGTGATTAAGGTAAATTACTGCCGCTGATAAATAAAAATTAAAACCAATGTACTGTTGTACTCATCTCCAACAGATCGATGTATGACGTATGAGCCGGGTTTTATAATCTGAAAGAAGCGAATAGGAAATAGGGAGAGAGGAATGACGTAGGAGAATCAAACCAGCAAGGGTTGGCAGTGGATCCACGAGTAGTCATGGGATCCACGAGTAGCGTATCTGCAAAATCAATGCACTACGTTATCGAAGTTCTTCTTTGCCTGTCACTTCTGTCTTCTATCAACGCCAGGTTACTTGCCTAGCCTTTTCTGCTGGTCTAGTTGCTAGTAGGAACGCCTTGGGTATACTAGGGCCCGAGTTCGATTTCAGGTCAGAGAGACTTGAAATTTGAATAATTATAGTGGCTCTATTCCACCTTTTAAATTGTAGCTCCAAGTCTCATACAGCCTTGATGCTGAGAAGTACGCTAAACTTCAATAAACCAAATGGTTACCTGCCTGGTCCTTCCCCTCTCTGTGTGATTTACTGAGAATGGGAACAGAATCTGTGACATCACAGAGAACTTAGTGATAAATGACTGTACTATATAGAAAAATTAACTATATTTAATCAGCCATTTACTGTGAGTAAACAACAACATGATGGAAGTTAACTGATTGATTCAAAGCAATAATAGAATCTACACTGCAAGCCGAACAACTACTCGAGTTTGTACCCAGGGAAAGCATCCATGCTTCCGCAGTTGGTAGACAGGAGCCATGAGTGTATAGAAGGCATTAGGAAACGATTAGTCAATTTATTCATTCTAATTTTTGAACAATCATTTCTACTGGCGCTTTTCAACTTTACCTGTATCAAGTGGACTATATGAACATGTGCCAACATAAAAAGAAATAAAATGAAATGAAATCTTTCAGTTTTACGTCCCACGATTATGCCGGTTAGGCTAAAGGAGACGGTTATTATGAGAAATGAATGAAATGGTGGAATGAAGAAAGTGGGAGGAAACGGGAGTGCCCCGAGAAAACCCACAAGCACGGTGTTTGTCCACCACAAAGTCCACATGGCGCGAGCTGGGATCGAACCAGGGACCCCAAGCACCGGAGGTGAACGCTCTACCACTGAGCCGCCGCGCCTCCCAACATCAAAAGAGTGTAGAAGGAATTAGAATAGTATTTTCACCAAAAAATTTATGAGTTTAAATGTGTATCAATTTGACGTCATGTTCTTGATCTGTACCTAATTATGTGTTAAATTCAAGGATCTTATAAAATAGAGGATCTGCCCTTACAACAAAATCTTGAAGCCATACGTCACAGTTTCGCCACCCCTACTCCGCCCACTCCACACAATAAGATCGCAATGTTTTGAGCCAACAATCATGGCGGAAACGAAAGTAGCCAATTAGACGATGGCGAAAACGAGAGTAGCCAATCAGACTTGCCGATGCTCCGTTGTTTTTTGGCTTCATTAATTTAATAGAATGAAGATACATATAGGCAGATCCTCTATTTTTATAACATCCTTGGTTTAATTATAGATATAATGAAATAAATCTTGTAGCTATGCTAACAAGATAACTTAGGAGGTAAATTTATAGACCAAGTAAGTACAAGGAAAAATATATACTTTTACACAATTCTTCCAGGGAATTTTCTTTTTATCACAAGAGATTAAGTACTTCAAAACAAAACCTAGCAAGATAACGGGTAAACATGAAGATTGTCTAACATGTTCATAAGTTTTATCTGCGTTGATAAAGCGATAACAAAAAACGAACGATGACCCGTACGCATCCTTTGTAAATATTCACCCTTGTACAGTTACAAAGCAAATATAAACAAGGGGAACTACACAGTATTTCTTCTGATCCTATTTGCCTGTACTAAACACAAGAGCACACATTCTGTAAGTACGTTGTATACGCTCACAATAGCGTGCAAAGTAGAACGTTTAATATTTTTAATTTTTTTTCTTTACTGTCTAGTAAGATGGGGATAAAGCGGGTAATTTTGTTTTATGGAGAGCGCTTTGAAAAAGTAAATAAATTGAGTAACTCTAAACTAGTGCTATTAAATCATTCAAAATATGCGATCTATGATATTATTCTTTAGTCGAAAAAACATTGAAACAAGTTTTCGTTCATACAAAGAAAACAATTGAAAAGATTTCGTTCATTGGAATAAACAACTTATCAATTTTTCGTTCATTGGAATGAGTAATTGAACAATTTTTCATGCATTCGAATAAACAATTGGGCATTTTTCGTGCATTCGAATAAATAATTGAACAAGCTCTCGTTCATTCGATTAAATAATTGAACATTATTTGTTCATTCTAATAAACAACGGAATATTTTATGCGAATAAATAATCGAATCATTATTCGTATTTTCTAATAACTATTTGAACAATTTATTATTATTCGAACGATTACTTTTGTTCGAATATGAAATTATCAAAATTTCAACAGAGTTAATCTCAATTTTTAAATGGTCGATTGAATTTAACATTTCTTTTCAGCATCGAGGCTACACAAAACGAGGATCTACTGTTTGAAGTAGGTTGCAAGCCATTAACCAACCGACCTCGAAGGGGCACGCCTTGAACTTCCAAGTATGGTTAAGAAGTAAAGTATTTCCAAATTGCTGCAACATGAGGAATTCAAACTTGTGTGAAATCAGTACTGGAGGAAATATTCACAGACAACACGTAGGCTATTTCCCTAAAATATTTTCAGGGTTCATTAAAAAGAAAGAAACATATATACTGTACATAAAAACATATTTGAGATTGTAGGTAGAAGTAAGTTTATTAATGCCTGAAAATGTTGAAACACTTCAGTAGTAGTAGTTATTACTATTATAATTAATATTATTATTTTAAATTTTCATTTTATTCAGGTAGCTCGACACTTGTCACTCAATATTAGGTCAGTACCGAAAACAACATTTCTATCGGGAATAAAACAGGAACCAAGGACACCAAACACCCGTATGATAACCCCGGGCCTACAAGGGATATAATAATAATAATAATAATAATAATAATAATAATAATAATAATAATAATAATACTGAGTGGTTAGTATATGCTTTTTGTATGTATGCCACCCTGGGTCCGATCCTCTGTGATGTTTCATGAAGTTTGAATCAATATGTAGATATTATCCACCAAAACTGGAGAGAGAGACGAAATTAAATTAAATAAAGAATTTAGAACGGGGGAGGCAATCTTCTCAATTCCAGCAACGTTTTTAGAGCCCCGTTTTACAAATATGACATGCCTTTCTATAAAATAGTTGGACAATTTTGTGAAATACAAATATAAAAATAATAATAGAAGTCACTTGTAAATACTAATTATGTTAACCTCTAATTAGAGATATTTTTATGACGCATACACGTGCAAACATATTTGATTTTTGTAAGTTATTCTGTAAAATATACAGTACTAGAACATTTTACCAGAAGAACCCCCTAGTAACGATTAATCTAACTACTGTGTTTTAGTAGCGTAATTTTAGATTTTGGTTGCGAAAGGAAGAGACAAAATTGTCAAATATCACTAGAAATTCATATTTTTCATTACTATATTAACCCCTTGCCATATTTTGACGCGCTGGACGCGTTGCTTTTCACTTTTCACTTCCGTATTTTGACGCGTTCCGATGTTTGAGCGGCTGTATCCCGCTTGCTGTCAATAGAAGGCAGAAGCTTACAGGTTTCCTGTGTTTTGTGAACATCTGTTAGTTTAAGTAAGCGCCAGAAGAGGCATAGCTGTTTACAGCATTAAAAAAAAAAAAAAAAAAAAAAAAAAAAAAACCCGAAAGAAGTCATATGTGAAGGGGTTAATATATTATTGATTACAATATATCAATATTTCTCAAACTCAGGGGGACAATTGCTATTTCCTGAAGCTCCAAATGGTGTTCCTGTTGTATCTACTGTACCGAACAAACTGAAGGTTTGCACATCAAGTAACTTCAATTATCAACTAATACAACACTCATAAATACCAGTGACACGGAAATGATCACAAAATTGGTAATACTGTAGGTGTCATTAGCTAAGACCATTAACGAGCTAAAGATAACGGCATTCGACATGCTGTGGCATCAACGGAAGTAACGGAATTCCCCTCTCTCTTTCTCTCTCTCCTTTCACCGATGGATTAGTTCAAAGGTCTTCAAACTTGATTCAACATTTAATCTACAAACTCCTCACGATTAATAACTAAGCATACTTCCTGCCCGAATAAGTCTCTCTTAGAGGATGTTTATTTCGTGGACAATATTAGCGGTTAATCTGATGCATTAAACGAGAAACATCTTTATGTTTATTACGGTAGGACATGCACGCAAGAAACTTACGTAATGTACACGTAGGTAATGCAATTCATGTCAATTCAGATTTCTGATAATACATCTCTGTATTTATCAGAAACAATACATCAGATTTCTCTATTTATGTATATCTACTGTATAGTTTATCTTTTTCTGAAAAGGAAGTTACCTGTACGGTACATTTACATTTGAGATAGAGAACAGAATGATGTAATGACCTTCTTTAAATATACAGTACCGTATTATAAATAATTTTGCCCACATGTCACCGAACTAAGATAAACTTACAGTTTTGTTCGTAAAACATCGTATAGAATAATGTTGGAAGTATATTTATTTTTTAACAACAAAAGTAGCAGTGTCATAGTGTTACGGTGATAAACCAAACTTTGTAGCAAACTATACTTTTTTTTTTTCCAAAGACTAAGTTTAAATATAGCATTTTACCTCAAAATTAAATTATGTATACTTTAAGATGATTATATGTATACTTTAAGAAATATCTTATTTAAGTCTAGATATGTCGAGCATAGCTTTCATTATCGCTTTGTATTCCACTGACAGATTAGTATTTTGCATTCTGAACATTGTACTTAACCCGCTAATTTCAACAGCACTACGGGTACACTATCAAGCAAGAATGATATACATAAATTACTCCCATAGGAATACATGGAGAAACAATTTTTGATTGTCCATATCTTGAAATCAACATATCTGGATAAAACATTGCAATGAAGATTGTACCTTTTATCCCAAAAGCATTGGCAAAGACAACATCGTTTTCATCTGACTGTACAGACCCAAAGAAACACCAATAATAAAAAGAACGTAAACTCAACAACTGGACTAACTGTTTATCAAACATTCGTTATTAAAAAAAAAAAAAAAAAAAAACGAAATGTTAATACGTATTAGCGAATGAATGTCAAAATAACTGACACAAAATTATTGACCGACCACCCCATTACAATCGGAGCGTGAAAGGCTGTTGTGTATATGTAATGAGCCTTTACATCACTAGACACGCTAAATACACGACCTACATAAACGTAAACTTGACTATATAGATTGTCACCGGGTGAAGCTCACCATCGAATTATTTTTGCCTATAGCTGTTGTACGCAGTTCTAATTTGATAACGTAATTAAAATGCGTTCAGATATTGTTCTCTATTAAAGACAACCAAAAACAAGAAATTAAGTTCATCAGTTCATCACGAAAGCATTTTCGCACCCAATAACTGCTTACGAAATACAGTTAGTTACATATTATATACTAACATGTTTATGCACACACTATTCTATTGGAATAAAATTAACATATACATGCAACATGCAGATCATGCAACTAAAATAAAAGCAACAACACATTTTGTGTAATGGTTCGCATACTTCCTCACATATTATATAATAAACTATTTATGTCATGTGTATATATTCTGTATTGTTTGTTTTCATTATTTAAATTAATTCATATCACACTCACGGTCTCATTTCACTATTCTACATTAAAATCGTCAAAAATCATGCAATTCATACAACAGCAGTTAGCGAATTTTCCAAGTGTTACTTCGAGCAATATTTTGGATTCCCCCTCCTACGACTTTCACCTAGAATTCTTCTAAACTTACAGTCTCGAACGCCCAAATTCGAACACCTTGAAAGTGGCCCCCTTAACGTAGTCGTTAATACTCTCGCCTTTGTTGCGAACGGTCCCGGGTTTGATCGAAAAGGTATAACAGTTTTTTTTTCAGGCTAGCTATTCTGAATGAGATTTTTTTTTTGTATTTTCCTCATTCATATCAGGCAAATACCGGGATGGTATCTAACATACAGGTCCCGGGCTGTTTCCTTCCTTCCCTTTCCCCGGATAATGTTATCCCCGAGTGACGTCATCCCTCATACGTGACGGGCTATGGCCACAGATGCCGAGAGCCTAAAAATCTAAATTCTAATCCTAATGTTTTCCTATAAAACCATAAATAATTGTATGAGTCAAGTATTATTTTCAAATTAAGAATTGTTATTGGTAAAATGTTCGCAATCATAATATCGTAAAGAACGAAAAAAGAAAGTGCATTTCATTTATAATGCTGATCAAGTAATTCATTCTAAAAATTCATCATACTGGAAGTTTATTAGTCTAAAATAAAATATGTAGTTGTGAAAACTTCCATCCATCTTATCCAAGACATAACATAGGACTTTGTTAAAAAAAAAAAAAAAAAAAAAAAAAAAAAAATCATCATCTAATTCAATCTTCGATGTCTTTAAAATCAAGTTATTAGCATGAGTGTAAGGGAAATTTTCAACTTACACCTTTACAACTATAATTATATTTTAGCTTTAGTCCTTCCATATTGTGCGCACAAATCTGGAAAATAAACACCAGCGGTTTAAAAATACGCCGTCGTAAGTCCAAGTCTGCACAACACAAGACGGAGACAAAAAGTAATGTACAATGGCCTTCCATTTCCTTTGTTCTTCTAAAGTAATTAGGTACTTCCTGTGAAAGGCTTGAACTAAAAGAATACAGTGTTTTACTTAGTTTTAACCTTCCAAGGCTAAACGCCTGCATAAATGTCCTTGACCTATGGTCGTGCATTCAGAGACCTGTACACGAGGGCGTTCAAAAGGTTAGGACCTCAGTCATGCTGTACTTTTCACATTATGTAATGAGATTAACACGAAGTGTTCAATGTTTATGCAGTAGTAACACGTAACGCACACACTCATATATACTGAGACATACAGAGGTTTCCCATGACCTGCACATAGTATAAATTGACATCTCAAAATGTTAGTGATGCCGACTTAGGTACACAACAACGGGTACTACTATCACTGAAATCCTGGAGGGTATTGAAGTTGAAAGGATACTCGCATGTATTATATATTCAAGTACTTCAATGGTTGTACACAGCGGTGTACGCAGACTTTCCTCAAGGGGGAGGGTTCAAGCACTATCACTTTAGGACAAGCGTGATATACATACACTCGTGTATAAAATTTAATATAGTAAATGATGATTTTTTCCACAATATCTTACTCAAGAGGAGTTTAGACCCCGAAACCACTTCGCGTACGCCACTGGTTCATAAAGCTGACTTAGTCTGTTCCAGTCATCGCATTGTGTGTAGCAGCTAGACAATTGAGTTAAGGTCTTCTGTGTTTCACACGTTTTCGATGGAACGCAAATCTTTTAAGACTCTTCGCTAATGTTGTCCTTGCTGTCTTGAATAAAAATGTCAAAATTCTGAAAGTGAGCTAATTATTATTGCCATTCTCTTCTACAATAAACTTACGTAAAAAAAAAAAAAAAAAAAAAGTTATATAGTACATTATGAGCAGAAAGTCGTGGTGCATCTGCTCTTAACATTCCTATCTGAATTCTTAATAGTTTTCTCGTAATAACGAAACAAACAAACAAACAAACAAAAAGACACTTGTTAATATTGTAAACGATGAAAAGGCACGTTTTCTGCTTTGCTTCTGCTGGAAACTTGCCTATTCTGCACACAGCGGATTTTCGAGACAACGACGATATCATCTTTTTCAGTAAAGTAATATCATTCATACGAGCGGATGCACGTGGTTTGGGGTTCGATTTCCGGTGCAAGAACATTAAAATTTTTGAACCGCATTCCAATGGTTAGGATTAAACCTTAAACTGTAGGTCCACGTCTCATATGTAACGCTTCGGTGCTGAAAAGGGACGCTCAATTTCAACAAACAGTGGGTGAGTCAAAATACTATTCCTGATTTCGTTAGTTTATTATTCGATCAGTAATGAGCTTTTCTTGCCAATATATCTTTTTCTGGAATATAACCTCAAAAAGTTTTTTTTCCCTCTTTTTCTATTGCAGAAGAGTAATTACGTAGACACCCACCAGGAGGCAGTTTAGTCGAAGTGAACAATATGGCTTCTACAGGCCACAAAGCGTTCTGTGTGATTGATTTTCATGTGACTAAGTCCTTTGTAAAAGTTCAACAGCATTTCTGTGAAAAATTTAGGGTATTTGTGGCACCATTTGCTACAGCTGTGGCCGATATCGACCCTGACAACCTAGGAAGAGTTTGGAAGGAATTTGATTTATAGACTAGATGTGTGTCGTGCAACTCGTGAATCGCATATTGAATATTTATAATATGTTAGAATAAAACTTTTTGAGTTGATCAATCAGTATGTATAATCTCTGTTCACATACATGTTATTAAAATCAAAAAATAACAATTGAAATCGGGAAGTTCACTTTCACTCACTCTGTATAGAGAGGTAGGAATAGTAACTATTACAACTCCACTATTTTTCAAGTGTTTAATTTAACAAGATACACGATACAATAAAAAATAAACAGCCCCTTGATATAAATTAATCACATGTAATAACAATAATTAACAGTGGTCTCTGCATATGTTAATTCTACGCGGTTCGATTAGCTTCGTCAATTTCTAAACAAATGAGAAAAATTAGTACCGGTACGTGCTGCTATCTGTTGTTCGTAATCTTGTTCCAGTCAAATTAATTTAAATTGAAAAAAATAATTTTCATAAATATAAAAATTACATGAGTACAGATTTTTTTTTCTAACTTCAGAAGAAAGCACTGCTTTAATACGTACTAATTGCTGCTCCTCTGAAATTTCCTGTACGTTAGCGACATCTCTTAATGTCAGGTAGGAGGCAGCGCAGATAACAACATCTACCTAGCCTAACGATAAATTATTAGGAATTAGCCTGACTTTGACAGGCAGAGGCACCTTGGGTTTATAATAAGGTATAAAAATCCTTAAAATATTATCGCCTAGATGTTTATGGAACCCGGAACTCTTAAATATTTTGCAATTATGCATATTCAAGTTACAGACTGAGATGATTTTGTATTATAAATTTAATTATGTTCTCTGAGGTTGTAAATTACATTGATATACGTACGCTAGTCTACACCAAAATTATTGATTCTACCTATCGTGTGTATGAACTTTACACATTAAACCTTGAAAGCAGCTGAGACCAACTTTGTTGTTTGTTTACATTCTTCTTGCAACCAGACAATAATAATTAAAGACCACATTGCACTCTCACCACAAGATTATCCGTAGCCGTGAAGTTCGTGCGAGTATTCGCCGACATGCAAATTCTTTTGGTAAATAACTTAGCGAGTCCATATACTATACTCATCATAATAATAGGCATGGTGTTTTTATACCTTCAAGTACGAAATTTCCTGATTTTTTTCTACTTTTCTTTTCGGTTTGCTGCTCTACAATATTTTTCGCGGCTTTCTTCCGTTGAACATCAATGACGAAAAAATAAAAAATAAGAAAGAGCAACGCCCTCTTACGTCAGTGATTACAGGTTGTAAACACGAGCTCTTGGTTCTGTAAAGTAACCAGAGATAGACCCTGGAGCCTTCAAAAAGCAGCTTAAAAGAGAGAAAAAAACTGTAGTCTAATAATGTTTCGGCTTCCTTCCTTTCTTAATGGCCTGCGTGGCTAAGAGCATACACACAGTGTCTCAGGATGCGATTTTCCATGATGGGAGCAGCAAGTAAACTGTGAGATACTGTGCGCTCAAGCGTGATCCATTTTCCCTCTCACACAACCACCACCACAAGAACTATATGTACTACATAGAAAACATCTTCACCTCTTGATAATGGGATTTCGCTTTCCAACACTTTTGTTTAATGGTTCTTCTCCAGTCCCAATAAATAAGTTAATGTTGTCACAAGGGAAGAGATGAGTCCTCCTCCCGTTCTGCATCTAAAAACATGTTTCTCACCTTGCTTCCGGAATTACACTAAATTACATCATTCACTAAAAGTAAATTATCTTGTCCGCACCAGCTACACAAAATTGCTGTTATTACCTATTATCCTGCTACTGTTTTTAAGTGCAAATGCTCCTTCTTCGTTCAATTCAACACACAGGATGTTACAGAACAACCCGCCAGCAAACACGAGAAAGGAACGGCAGGTATTTCAATGTATTATTTATATATCGAAAAGACGAAAATGATCTTCAACAGTTTCGCAAGGAAATGAGTCAAGAACTGGTGTCTAACCTGGGACAGAAGTTACTCATAGATGGCAAGATTAATAATAATAATGAAATTAATAAACGTATTAATATACGCTGGGCAATATCCATAAGTAACACCTTCATACTGTAAAGTAAAATGTGAATGTGTCTACAACGTAAACTTTCAATGAATGTTTTCTGACAGTTTTTACATAGATCGGACCTGAACACTAATAATATCAGAGATTATTCCCCATCTGCGGATTACGCAACGAAACATGGAAAGATGCATGCAAGGAAGCACCCGGCAATACTTGACTTCACTGATCTCACGAAAAGTGGTATTCAAGTCCTGCTAGGGAATGGAATCCTCATGCATGGTTTTGGAGAAGAAACCGAGAAAAACTTTTTTTGTAAACCTAAAAAATGATACTATAAGGTAACTACACCGCTTATTAAATGAAAGTTACAGAAGAATATATAGTATCTTTGGTAAAGATGACCCACTGAGTGAAGACGCCCCTGCTCGAATTGCTCAAGGCCTGTGACTTGTGGTCACAGCACTTGCCATGCGCGTGAAAGGATACACAGTGTAGAGTAAACATATGTGGAAGTTACATCGGAGAAAGAAATTGTGTTTGTTGAGGCCTGTTCACAAAGCTAAGTTACTCTTATTTCAGTGTCTATAATTTTAGAGAGTGGAGCGTAGTAATGCTTTGGATTATAGTTAGAAAAGATAGAAGTACACGAATAAAACATAGTTGCTTAAGAACTTCAGTCTTTTACAAACACTAATGTGCTTTGTTGCCTTTCTGCGTCCATGAGTATGTCATGTCATCGACTGGGGCATCTTTGCTTCAAAATTGGAAAAGTTGCCCCAATGAAATCGAAGCAAAGATGCCCCAGTTTATAACATTAAAAGGTTTACGATTTCTGTTCGGGACAACCAGTTTATGACGTGTTGGCAGGATTTGTACGTTCGTTATGTTTTAAACAATGTTTGGTTTGAATATGAAACACAAATTGTTCTGTAATAACCTATAATTAATTGCTCACTCACATCATAAGCAAACGGGGAATTCCCATTTGGAGCAAAGGCTTGGTTGCTACTTTCAATGAGTATATTCTATTTATAAACTTTTTTTCTTTTCGCTCCTTACATGATCAATATTGGACTGAATGAACTTCACATAATGTATATGACATTCGTTGGCTACCAAGCTAAATCAAAAGAATGTGTAGATTGAGTTTTAAGCCATTTGTGCGAGCTGAAAATGTGTAAGAGTTGTTCAAAATATTAAAAAGTATCCTTGGGGGAGAGGTCTTGCGACACACTTGATTTGTTACAACTTCCTTTATCTGGTTGAATTATTTTGAAAAGGTAAATCTCTGGGTGAATCAAATACTCATTCATTGCAAAGTGGAAAGCATTTCCACTAATTCATCAGATATCATCATAGGCGTACCAGTGTTGTAGCTAGCAAGCTGTTATAAAGGTGAGGCATTACTTTTTCAGGGAACAGGAATTCACATATTAAAAGAAAGCCGTCCCTCCCTGTGGTCTAGTGGCTAGTACGTGTTCCTTTGGTGCACGAAATCACGGGTTCGATTTCCGGTGTGGACACCTAGGAAAATTGGAACGATTACGGTGGTTTGGATTTAAACTGTAGGTTCACGGCATGTCGCTGCATTAATTGAGGTCGCAAGAATCCAAGTTTGAGAGGGGGCGCGGTGGCTCAGAGGTAGAGTGTTCACCTCCGGTGCTTGGGGTCCCTGGTTCGATCCCAGCTCGCGCCGTGTGGACTTTGTGGTGGACAAACACCGTGCTCGTGAGTTTTCTCGAGGTTCTTCCGTTTCCTCCCACTTTCTTCATTCCACCATCTCACTCATTTCTCATTATCACCGTCTCCTTCAGCCTAACCGGCATAACGTGGGACGTAAAACTTAGAGAGTTCATTTTTTCCAAGTTTGAGAACAATGAACAAATGATAATATGAAAAGTCTACAATTCTTTTTTCTCTTTCATTTTTATCCATTGATTACAAACGGAATTAGAAAATATATACATGGAGAATACTTGCCATTTTGTTGAAACTTTTCTTTATAATTAGATAGATAGATAGTAGAAATTAAAGTTAATAATATTAGTAGTACAAAAGCATAGTTACTTGTTTCTATGATGTTTCTGAACACAATTTGAAAAACTGTAAAACTGGGGCATCTAACCCCCACATGTGCCGAAGATGCCCCACTTGAAGGTTTTTCTAAATTGTTTATTTTAAGTTCTTAAATTTACTAAAAAAAATTGTCTTTCGAGATATATTACAAACAAGGATTATTAATTCAACAACCTCACCTCAATTGCAGGAGTGGAAAATGGGTAATAATGAAAAAGTGGTCCATCTTTACCCAAGTTATTCTATCCCTCATCAGGTGTGCATCCAGATATTTTTGTTGGGGGGAGTCCAAGCTTTGTAAACAGGGTTCAATACTACATGCCATTGTCTATGTAGTCTTGAACGGATATTATTCTGCCCCCGAAAAGTTCACAAGTAATTGTAAAACACTTCCACCTATATTTTCAGGAACAAAATGATAGAACTAAACGGCGTGACAAACAACTTGGCATTTGAAGGCGGCGCTCAATGTTCCCTTTAAATGCTGCTAGCAAATGAGAGTCCAGCGGTATTACCACGTTTATTTTGTACATATCCACGTCTATCCTCTACCACCTGATCGCGCTGTAGTTTGTCTGCTTAGCTATAGCCACACCCCTTAGTATTCGGCAGCGTCGAGTCAGAGCTTGCGTTTTATTCGCTTAGCTGAAATGCCAAGATGTTTGTCACAAGCTTTAGATTGTTTTTCTTGTATGAGCAACAGTACAAATGAAGTATTTTAAGAGCAAATTTTCATGCTACATTAATCCTTTCCCTGTTAAACAATTACAATTTTACTCAGAAAGTATATAAATGTATGTCGAGTTGGGAAGTTCGTTTCGGGGGAAGGTGGATCGGACCAATGGACCCCCGGAGTGTGCCCCTGTCTCTCACTGAACTTTTTACTTACTATGGCCTACACAGTATGGTTAATGAAAGAGATATAGCTCAGAACTTACTATTAACTATTAAAACTTTATTTTTTTATTAATTTTATAATACGCTACAAAGATGACACATATACTAATTGACAGATGACATCGAACTGAACAACATGTTTGAGGCTAAGTTCTCATGCGCCCTTTTCGAGAAAAAAAATATGGCGTTGAAATGTATGTAATTTCTTCCTCATCTCATGCAGTTGATACTTTTTATTCTCCTAAAATAGATTAGACGAATTTTTATAATTTGTCCGCTATATGAAAAAATATATAGTGTTAAGTAGTATGAGGATTGTGTGATTAACAAACAGCGACACAAATACTACTTGTAAATTATATTTCGTTGCAGTTTGAACTGAAATAATATTATCGTTAAATAAAATGTTGGAACCTTTATAAAAAAAAAAAAATCCATTAACTAAATAACATAGCACCAAAGGCAATATATATACTTTATTGGTCGCTGACAGCCGTGCGACAAATAATTAATTAGAATCCACGTTTTGGCGCGCTTTAAACAAGAGAAAGTGAGATTGATCGTAGATTCAATCCAAGCATGAAAACATGTAGTAAACCGTATCACCCTTTCATCACAAGACATTAAACGCCAAAGGTTTCTGAAATTTCACGCTGTGCGAAATAAATGTGTTGTAAATTATTTGTTTCCCCTCCCAAACAGACAACTATAATGGCGTATCTTTCAATGAAATCGAGAGAAAGAGAATAATAATAATAACACAACATCTAAGTGAAAATAACATCGAAACAAAATGATCGTTAGAGTTTATGTGTATTATTGTTTTCCCCTACATTATCAGTGAAAATAAATGGGATTTTTCCCGACTCATTCGCTTCTTTCTGTAATGCTCCTGCTGTGATTAATCAATGTTTATTACAGTGTAGAACAGCAGTTCCCAATCTTTATTGTACCCAGTGCTTTTTTTATTTTTTATCCTGGCAATATGGAGTACTAGCACCCTTTTCTTAAGAAAAATGAAAATCTGTAGCCATTTTTATTAAACGTTTTTTTTTAAATAAATCGATTTGAAAAATACTGTATTATATTATCTGAAAGGTAATATGCAGTACCTGTTAATTTCTTGAAATTGTTTACATTTTGACACTTGCTTTCGCAGTCTCTAATATTCCGCTTACATGAAAGAGACGCAATTCATGGTTTTCGTAACTTCAGAAAAATTCGTCAGTGAAGGGGCTGTGTCGTATCTTCATTTTTTTTAAATTTTACAGGAGAGAGAGAGAGAGAGATTTGAAAAATCTTGTTTAACGTTATATCGTGCTAGTATTTTTTTAAAAGCGCCATTTTCAAAAAAAAAAGTTCATATCTCCGTTAATATAAGGATTTTTTTAAAAATAAGTCATTCAGGTTAACGTCCCACGATTACGTTCTTTAGGCTAAGGGAGACGATGACTAAGGCAAGTGAATGACAACGGAAGAATTGGTAGAATGATAAAGTGGGAGTACCTCCAGAAAACCCACGGACACTATGTTGTCCACCACAAACTTACTTGGTCGGGGATCGAACCAGTACCCCACGCATCAAAGATAAGCACTCTACCACTGACTCACCATGACTCCAATAAGGAATTCAACTATGAAATGTTTATGATTGAAAGAACAGGTTAAATAAGGATAGATAGTGGTTATAGCTCAAATCACGATTTATCGAATTACGCCACTTCTTCACCGATGAATTAAGAGGCCTCATCGCAGCGAAATTAAAATACCGCTAATTTTACAATAATTAAGTGCTATCTCCCAATAGATAAAAGATAATCGAAATGTGAAACCAGAGCGCCCTAGACAATATCATTTTACATGAGATACCGTTATCACGATTCACTTATCTGCTTTCGATTTCGAGCCATTTTGAAAATCGGCATTTATTTTCGCGTTTCTAAACGGCTGAAAACGGAAAGCCACTAGGTGACTTGTGATAACGGTACCTCACGCAAAATAATATTGTCTAGGGCGCTCTTGTTCCATATTTCAATTATCTTTTATCTATTTGAAGATATCAAATAATTACTGTAAAATTAGCGGTATTTTAATTTTTAATGTATTTTAATTTCGCCGGGATGAAGACTCTTAAATAAGAATGGATGGTGGTTATAGCTCTAATCACGATTTATCGAATTCTTCACCGATGAATTAAAGTCTCGAATATACTACAATGTTCCCTCTAAACAGGCAAGTAGCCTGGATTTCGTGAAGGGGGGGGGGGTCCGTGACATAAGTCCTGATCATCACACTAGGGGCTCGATCATTCTAAACTATTTTACTGGAACATATATTGGTTCGTTTAGCCAGGATTTCGTAACGGGGGAGGGGGTGGGGGCTGACATGAAATTCTGAAGGCCAAGGAGCTCGATCAATCGAAACAACTTTACTATCAACATATATTGGTTTGTTAGGATAATAAAATGAGGATATGTTGGTAAGTATTTTAATAACAAACTATGAAGAAATCTCGAGTAAAACAATAAAAAGAAACCAATTGAAAAAGATTATACAATATTTACGTCCTTTCTCTGTTTATTCAAATATAACAATTTTCCTTTCATTATGACCTCAACTATTATAAAAAAAAAAGTACATATTCACTATATTAAAAAGCACATACTCAATAATGTCTTGTAAAATATTTTACAATATCTTCGTTCTTTTCTCTATTGAATCAAATGTTAATAGAACTTTCTTTCCACATATTTTATTATTATTATTATTATTATTATTATTATTATTATTATTATTATTATTATTATTATTATTATTATTATTATTCTGTCAACTACTGTCTGCTCCAAATGACAGGTTAAACGAGCAGTAGAAAATTGTTTCTGAAATAACATGTTTGATACTGCAAGGATGCGATGACGAAAAATTATGATAAAAATGTCCACGCTATGCTTACAACGGCACTATGCATTCGGAAGCTTGAAATCTCGCTGACTAGTAGCAGAAATTCTGAGAATTTCCTAACTTTTCTAGAAATTTCAAATTCCCTGACTCTTCCAGAATATCTCGCTCACTTCGCCACCCTGTATTTGCAAGTAATACAAATCTCCTCATAAGAAAGAGTAACCAAAAGCTTCCTGTAGTTTATTTTTAACGATGATCCTTCTTTTTCTCATATCATTTTGTTTCATCCTTATTTATTTATTTTTTTCATTTCTGGTCTCCCCCTTGGCTACGTTCCTGCCTCTAACTTAAAGCACAAGGAAATCTCTGTACAGACAAATTGTGCACCAATGTTCAACAGGCTAGAAAGACCACCTCTAGTAAGAACAGAATTTAACCCTAGCAAAGATGTGGATTTTTGTCCAGTGCTTACTTCAAGGGCTATCCCCGCTCTTAAGGTAATCCTCTGATCGTGCTCAGCCTGGCTTACCAGCATTTTTGCAGCACTATTTTCACCTCCAGTTCATTCAAAACAGCCTTGTCCCAGGAAAATCTGAAATCATCATTGCCCATGGCTGCTATGATGTAATCATTCTGTAGTTGATATCAAGAGCAAAGAGCAATTTACAGACAATGGAAGGTACGCTATACCTTAAAAGAGCGTAAGTTGCTAATATAGCACATTCACAGTAGAAACTGGCACATACTCTTAAAAAAACAAAAACAAAACAAAACAAAACAAAAAAAAACAGTGATTTAATTATCAATCCCCCCCTCCTTTCTAAGCCCTTTTAATCCGCGGTTCCGTCAGTAGTCTTGTGACCAAGTGCTGCCTATGATATATATGATCTTGGGTTAGACTTTCAAAAATAAAATGAAATACGTACCGCGTTTATGCCCTGTAGGCTACATAAGATAAGGAAACAGGAGAATATCTGAGAAAGCCCTCGGACACGACGTTGTTCAAACTCACTTTACGTGTGATCGAATCAGGGGCGTCATTTAGGGGGGGCAGGGAGGGGCATTGCCCCCCTGAGTTTGAGGTGTATATAGATTTTATCAATAGAATAGTAGTAAGTCAGTGAAAAACGCAAAATTTTACTTATATCAAGGAGTCTTGCCCCCCCCCCAAGCAAAATCTGAAATGACGCTCCTGGATCGAATCCTATCCTCGTAACAAAATTGAGCGCCCTTACCACTGAGCCACCATACTTTCCTAAGTAAAATAATAATAATAATAATAATAATAATAATAATAATAATAATAATAATAATAATAATAATAATAATAATAATAATAATAATAATAATAATAATAATTTGCTAAATTTTGTCTTTGTATTTTTTGTAGTATTTTGAAAATCTGGAGTAAAGTTTCCGATTGAAACAGTCCTTAGTATCGCAAAGACTTCACCTTTAATGTTCATTTTTTTTATCTTTCTTTTAAACAAAAACCCGAAATCTACTCTTTCTCTCTCTATTTTCTACTTTCAATTGGATAAATCTACCGAAACTTGATAAACACACAGTTTACATTATTAACTATTGCATTTGATGTGTATCCGTCGGCCTTTTCTATTATTGAAACTGAACGTGACACAAACAGAATGTTATGCTGGTAGGGCAACTAATTCACTTTGGTGAATTCGAGAGCAGATGTAGGTCGCCAAGTCTGTGGCCATCGATCGATGCCTAGTACCAACAACATCCTGTCCCGCGATCATCATCATCATTCTTCCTCCTACGTGAGTGAACAGCACTGAGTCAACATAGACAAAAATCACCTATTATGAGCAGGGTATCAACTTAACAAGGGTTTATTCTCTATTAAAATAAAGAGAGAAAAAAAGAGCAGAAAAAATAGTTTATCAATTTTAGTCTACTTTCGCACATCAAACTGAGAATTCTGACTAAAACATGCTTTTTTTCTTCTGCACTAAATATACACAAAGTAAGGACGTTCATATTATATCATGACGCAAAATGAGCCATTAAAATTTTAGCCGAGGGTGAAGAAAAAGTTTTCTATTGATCAGTGTTGGAAACCCACCCTATTTCATTATTCTTAAATCTTACGGGGAATTATTTTTGCTGCTTTCTTTTAAATGATCTCGAATTTTAATTACTTGATTTTACTGTTTTTTGTTTTTTTTTTTTTTCAATTCTACGTGAGTCATCCAGAAAATAAAGACCCTTTAGTTATACAACATGAAAAGGACAATATTTATTCGAAAACACACATCTATTCATTTTATTTATTTATTTCTTTATTTATTTCTTTATTTATTTAAGAATAGGTCTACAACAGGCCTTTAGGGCCCAATTACAGTATTCTGTATAGTATTCTAAAGTGGTTCAATAGTTCAGCTTTCAAATTGTTTGCAGACATATTACAGCTATCTAAACTTTTTTTCCCCCTTGCTGTACCAGTTATAAGAAGCGCACATTCGCCATAGGAGACTTCATTAGTATTTATAATACATTCGTCCTAACTTTCGGAGAGAAAAAGAAATCAGTGTTTGCTGGCCTCGTTCTTAGGGTAGGAACTTGAAATTTAATCTTATTCGTTAGTTCCGAACAATCTATTTCATTGTTAATGATTTTGGAAAAAAAATAATACATCAAGAATGTTCCTCCTTTGATCGAGAGTTGCAACACGAGAATTTGCTACTAGGGTAGCAGCTAAATCAAATTTACATACCTGAAGCCACCTTCACTTCTCTACATAGTCATCACCTTTAAACATTTAAACATTTGTCGTATTCGTTCACGAGCTTCAGAATTCCCATGTTATACTCATCTGCTACCAGTTCATTCACTGCTGGATCAATTCACATGGGAAGTTTTAGATCACCCTGTCACAGCCGTACCTCTTATTATTGTATTTTTCTTTTTTTCTTTAACTGAATATTATGTGATTGTTATTGTTGGTTAATCATAGTTAATTATACTATGGGATGTTAAAAGGACGGCCGATCTCCCCTTCTTAATTGAGAAGTTACCAATTGTTTATATTGTATATATGTATGTTTCGTTTATTTCGTCTGTTTAATATGTGTGTTTTGTGCGTTCTTAAATCCCAAAATAGAATATTCTTAATGAAAAATTCCTAACATTGGATATCGTAGGAGAGACTTCAAGGGTGAGACAAAGTCAAAGGGGTAATTCAGAACAGGATGTGAAAGATTTTTGGAAATGTTTGGAGATGTAGGAAATTGTCACCAGGCTTTACACGTGATGAGGACGTAAGCAGTGAATATCAATGTGACATTTTTTTAATATAACAAAAAATGTGTACGAAAAGGGAAAATACTTGGAGTCTATGTGCGCACGCAGCTGAAGTGCTGGGTGCACAAAAGGGTGTATATGGAAAGTTAACATCGGTGACCAAAGTACAAAATAGTCATAAGATCTGACGTAAGTTGCAGAAACTTGTCACGTTTTTAGCATTTACTATAAATGTGACGTGTCTCCAAAAACTGATGTAACTTCGTAGACACACGTCATACTGTGTAGCTCGGGAGTCCGTCGGTCAATCTCTTTTTCGGCAATTGTAAGTCTAAATTAACCGACGGACTTCAACTGTAACTTTACTTACTACAAATAAACTGGGATATTAAATTCGTCTCTATCATTTATAGTACTTGCCATCCCCGGATCTGTCTGCAGCTAAAGATTAAGAGAAACTTAATATGTTTGTTGTTTATTCACGTTGACCGCTCGCATACTGTTAATCCTAAAGTTAAAATTATAAAGTACGTTCCGCTCGCGTACTGGAGCTGCGACAACTCACCCTATAGTCCGGACCTTGCTCCTAGCTAATTCCACTTTTTCCCTAAGCTGAAAGAGTTTCTGGGCCGTAAACGTTTTGGAAGTGACGAAGAGTTGAAGAATGTAGTGACCACCTGGGCTAAAGAACTGGCGCAAGAAAAGTATAACATGAGAATTCTGAAGCTCGTAAATAGATATGACAAATGTTCAAATGAAGGTGGTGATCATGTACAGAAGTGAAGGAAGCTTCAGGTATGTAATAGCTTTGTTTTTTCCAATAAATATTTTTTTTCATTTTGTATAACTAAACGATCTTTACTTTCTGGATGACCCTCGTAATTAAATGTTCCTAGTTTTTTTTAATGAATTTGCATAAAATTTAATATTCTTCTTCTTCTTTTAATTTGTTTCTCCCGCTTAGCCAGGGTCAACACTTTTGACGATTCCCTTCTACTTTGCTCGGTCCAAATTATCGTTCTCTAACTAATCTATTTTATTCTAAGTCCATAGTCACGTAATCATCTTTTTGGTCTTCCTTTTCTTGTTTTGCCTTACTACTTCTATTTTCTTCACTCTCTTACCGACATAAACATAATTTCTTCTCATTAACATGACCATACACGAACTGTATTAATCTTTTCACCTGTAGTTTCTTCGACATTCTCAATGATTTTAGCGCTCTCTCTTTCTTTATCTTTCGTCTCTGATTTTATCCAACCTGCTAACACCGTACGCATCCATATGAGCATTTTCATTTCGACCACGTCCAGTTTCTTCTCTTGTGCTTTCTTGCCCCCCCCCTCTTTCCCCAGGTTTCTGCTCTGTACAGCATTGCGCGCCTCGTGCTTACATTTGACCATTAAATATTAAAATTACATTGTATGTAAGTAACAAAATTTAATTTTCGCGCAATAAGGGGTATTTGAATAAATTCAGCGAAATCAGTGAAATCACAACGATTAAAACCTCAATTTATTTAAAAGAATACAGGAAAATGATTCTAATGAGCTAAAAACAAAAGTCGGGCAGGGTATTTAACGCCGTTAAACAAAAACAAAAATAATTCTTTTATTTTAACGTCCTAGAATTATGCACCAATGCTAAGGGAAGCTATGATAATGAGATGGGTGATAATCGTGGGAGAAAACCTACACGCACCGTGTTTGACCACCACAAAGTCCACTTAGTGCGATCTGGGATCGAATCAAGGACTATACCATTGAGCCACGTAAACATTACATAGCGACGACCATGACCTGCAATCATGGGCGCCCGAAGGGAGTCCCGACCCCCCCTGGCTTACAAAAATGTATACGTAATATAGCAACCATGGAGATGCCCCCTAGAAAATTTTCTTTGGGCACTCATGCCTACAATGAAGAATGAAGTGTGGGGGAGGGGCTATCGCTGCATATGTTTCACAGTTTCCTCAGTCTAATGTTTAGTAATGCAGAAGCACTCTTACGAATCTCGCTTGATCTTATGAATAATAAATATTATGCAAATTATTCTCTTTGCGTTTTATAAATCCATACCATGGTAGATTAAGCAGGACTCAGAAGTTATAGCTCCTTATACATATACACATGGTAAAATAAACTTTAATGATAACAAGATCCTGTACACAAATTGTATATCCTTCAACTTTTTTATCATTTGTATCAAGTTCATAGTCTTAACTTCACTTTCGTCTAAAGCCGCCCGAGTCACACGAAAGTAGAACACCAAGACTTTTAAGGAAGTTAAAAAAAAAAAGCATTGTCACGTATGCACCATATTAGGCTCAGAGTTTTACATCAGATCTGAAGACTTAATTTCTGTCCTTGGTCTTTCTCTGCACAAACAAACACTTCTGTATATATTTATACATTAAAAAAAAAAAAAAAAAAGCATCTGCAACAACCCTCTTAGACTCTTTACACAAGAAAGATTGCATAATGTATTCTTTTCTCTGCTCCAACTGGCAAACATTGTAGCATATGTTTATTGAGCACACGTAGTTTACTATCATTATTTGGCATTTTGTAATGTATAATAGTAGGTCTATGCCTTCATATATCGTACACTGTATGTGTGTTACCTGGCTATGGCTATACTGAAGTTGATATTGTTCTTTTCTGATTCTATAGCTGCCTTCATTGAGGTCAAGAGCAGGAATGCAAGTCACGATCGGCTGGTTTGCCGGACGGGTATTATAAAATATTATATATGTGTGTGAGCATTTGTTTGTTGTCTTGCTGTGTTGTATTGTATTTATATACATCGGATTTGTTGTGTTGTCAATTCTTTTGCACGCAAACTTCATGGTCATCTTCCCCAAAAGCAAGATGATCCTATTACCTTCATACTAAGAGCACTAAACAGAGACGAAATTGCGACAGTGGGTTATATCCGGTTTTTGATATCGAAAATTAATATCGATAAATGATCAGAACTTGATCGATATATCGAAAAATATCGTATATCAAAATATGGAAAGATATCGAAATGTTGCAATAACGAAAAATATCAGTAAGTAGTGTTTCATATCACTATTTCAAAATAACGATCGATATATCCAAATATCACGCATTCTTAATCATATCCTGTACAGGCTCGAGTTCAATAATTAAGTGCCAGCCTTATATTAGTTTAGCGAGCCAAGGAAAAAGTCCGGACGAGCCTTAGCGCGGGTAGAAAGCTCCGAACTTAAGCGAATGAGAGCTTGAGCTAACGTAAGCTTGAATCAGTGCGAGTCTGAGTAAGCTTGTTGATAAACTTATTAACTCTAGTCTTCACGAAAATAAGAAGTATAATGGCTTATGAAGTATCTCATACTAAAATTGTTGTTGCAAGTTCAAAAGAAAAAAAAAAAGTACAAACTGGAAGAATATCAACAACTATACTTTGTTTCCGGGGTCCTTTGTATGATTTGCTATAATATTTTTCATATGTATCTCACAGAGATGTAACGTTTAATGCTTGAACTTCATATTACTGGCTTTAATGATTACCGTAGGTGAGAGAGGCTGATCTTTCCTCTTGAGAGTTAAGAAAACAATAGTGTTTACTTACTTTATTAAATGTAAATATGAGAAAAGTCTTCATCCATTTCGTTACTTACCTACAAGAAAAAAAAATTAAAAAATCAGATTAGTACCGTTATACATATACATATACATTGTTATATGTAATATATATAGATTTTTATTCAAAGTCCAGTTAACAATATTTTATTTAAAAGCTCTATGACTTGACCCGTAACTTTGATTATTCATATATTATGTAGTAGGTAGAGTTGCTTACAAGTCAAAAAGTTAGGCTGTATCATCATCTCGAAAAGATGTCGTATAATTTATAACGCATATCAAACTCGGGTGAAAATCAACACAAATACAAAAATCTACAAGAGGTTAAAGAGAAATGAAACGTATATTCAATATGCACATGGAAATTGCAGGATGTTGAACTCAACCAACCTGAAGGTCTGTAGTTGAAAGAAAGTGAGAAAGTTATTAACATGGAGAGTATTGAGAGAAATTATACACATAGTGTTTGATTCTTTATTTAAAAAGGAAAGTAAAAAATTATATATAAAATAGCTTTTCATTTAATTACGAAAAAGCAAACTTTTTTTTTTTTTTCAAAAAAACTGTATACTAGTTGATTATTAAGTTGCATTTAATGAATAGTCTGAGAACTGTTGTTGATAGGAAGAACAAAAATAAATAAAAACAGAAGGAAAAAGACGAATGTGTCTTGCAATTAGAATACAAAATGCATTGGTTCTAATTTCATGCTTTTTGGCTCATACATTTTACCTCCTTTTTTTTTTTTTTTTTTTTTTTTTTTTTTTTTTTTTTTTGGTGAAATTTTCAAAGCCCCTTCCTCTCAATCAATATTTTAACTTTGAATTTTATTTTTATTATCATTATTTATCAGGTAGGGATCATTATAGATACTATGTACACTCATGTCCAAAATAACTGTCGCATATCTATAACTGTCTTCTTGTAAGAATATAATTTGATAGTGATTTTGCAAGGTACTTTTAATACTGATACTATGTGTATAATCAGGAAATGTATATTTGTGGTAAATTTCATAGGAAAATAATTATAAATACGAAAATTATAACGAGTAAAATAAAATGTTGCTAACTGGACAAGAAAATTTTATTTTCGTTTTATTGTTCTTATTTACTACTCTTTTGACATGAAATTTGCCACATACATGTCTTTGTCGATTATACACATACTGACATTATAAGAAATACCGGGCGAATTCATTGTCAAATTATATTCCTACAACAACATATTTATTGACATGCGACAATAATTTTGGACATGAGTGTACATGTATATTTTTACTGTTGCAGACAGACTGCACAATAATCAGTATTACTTAAGTTAATTTCTTCTTCATTTTTTAAGCGTGTTTATGCACTGATGCTAAGGGAAACTGTGATAATGAGATGGATGATAGTGACAGAACGAAGAAAGTGGAGGCAAACGGGAGAACTCCGAGAAAATCTACAATGTTTGTCTACAACAAAATCAACTTGATCGGACTTGGGATCGAACCATTGACCTCATGCCTCAGAAGTAAGCGCTCTATCATTGACCCACCTCGGCTACTTCTCATAAATCGCAATACAAAAATTGTTCTTCATCTTGTATGCAAAAATAGGATTGGATTGACTTTGAAATATCTAACTTTCATGTCTTAACTCAATGGTTCCCAAACCTCGATTCACGGCACTAGAAAACAATGTAGTCTTAAGAGTCTTCATCCCGGCGAAATTAAAATACCGCTAATTTTACAGTAATTATGTGATATCTCCCAATAGATAAAAGATAATCGAAATGTGGAACAAGAGCGCCCTAGACAATATTATTTTACATGAGAAACCGTTATCACGACTCACTTATCTGCTTTCGATTTCCAGCCATTTTGAAAATCGGCATTTATTTTCGCGTTTCTAAACGACTGAAAACGGAAAGCTACTAGGTGACTTGTAGTAACGCTACCTCATGCAAAATAATATTGTCTAGGGCGCTCTTGCTCCATATTTCAATTATCTTTTATCTATTTGAAGATATCGCATAATGACTGTAAAATTAGCGGTATTTTAATTTCGCCGGGATGAAGACTCTTAAACTCGATTAAAACTCTGTGCACATTTGTGATCAAGTGGCTAACCTTGTAATTACTAATTTATTACCATAAATTTTCTGTATAATATAATTCGTACAGAAGTTAAGGACTTTCGACAGAAACACATAACATGACAAGTTAACACATCCCATCATACAACAGTATGGGTACGTTAATCACTGGCAATTTATTCTTAAATTAATAGGATAATTATTGGAATACATGCAGTTGTTGCAGCTATTTTACGATGTTGGTATAGCAGGCTAGCAATGAATTTCCCAATACAATTTTATATATATATAGGTTTTTGCACAGTTTTCTTAACGTTTAATGGGTTTGCTTAATCTTTTTCCCTATCCAATTTTTATTCTAAACAGCAATATTAACGTGTGTGTGTTCAAATTTGATTAAGTCAAAACCTTAATTTCGGCGGTCAATAACTCAGATCTCAAAGGTCTGTACATTAAAATGTTTTGTACATTTACTAATCGAATTAAAGTCTACCTCCATATAAAGTTACGTCAAGATAGGATAAATTTTGCGGATCTCGTACGATATATGTGATATCCTACCTTTGTGATGTTTCAATTTTAAATCAAATTAAGAACAAAAACAGTTGCTAGATTAACGGAGTCTCAAACTCCACACAACTGAGCAACCAGTGATATATTAGTGTTTTGTGTGTTTTTGATATTTTATTGCTCACGTCGCAAATAGTCAATTATCTGACTATGGTTATTTATAAACTAAATTTATTGCAATGGGTATTTTCATTTATAAAATACATGAACATGCAGTGCATACAAATATGTAATTTCTTATACTTCAATTTGTACTTCATTATAGTAAGTATAGAACAATATATCTCCTGTAACAGGGAGATCGAGGTTCAAGTCCCTCACAGCTCAGCACTCTGATTTTTTATCCTCGGTAGTGTTTTTTTCCAACATTGTTCCATGACTATTAATATTACGTATAAATACGCAAAAAATGATTTAAATATTTGTTTATATTTTAGGAATTATGAAAATGAAAGAAAGCTTTCAGTTTGACATTCAACGGTTGTGCCGGGTAGGCTAAAGGAGACTGTGATGAAGAGAAATGATTGAAATGGTGGGATGAAGAAAGTGGGAGGAAACGAGAGTACCCCCGTAGAAACCCACGAACACGGTGTTTGTCCACCACAAAGTTCACTTGGCGCGAACTGGGATGAACCAAGGACCCCATGCAACAGAGCTGAACGCTCTACTACTGAGCCACCGCGGCCTCATTTCAGGAATTATGTCGACTCTGAAAAATAAGGCACTGAAAAACTATATAAGGTTTTCTCAAGTAAGTTCCCTTAGACTATATAATTTACACCTCCTGTCCATCTTCTTTACTTATATTCATTAAAGTCATAAGTACCACTTGAAAATGGGAAAAGTTCTACTGACATACATAGAATGAATAAAAAAATATATATACACAATAATAAATAATAATAATAATCTTTCTTGTTTGTTTATGATGACATATTTGCGTGTTTGCTTCATTATTATTTTTATTTTTCTGTCTTTTCTGTTTACTTTCTGGTGTTACTTTAAAAAGTTACTTTCCTTTGCTGCATGCTGAGTTGCTTCCAAAAGCGAGAAATTGATCTCTATCTCTTCAAGAGGTGAGAGAGAACAAGTCTTTTTTGCTATCTCTCTTTCTCTTCTGCACATCTAGTCACGCATGATACTCATGTCCCTGTTACAGTCTCTTAACCTCTCTTCAGTACGTAGGTAGGTAGATGCACTACACACATATATGGACGAACACACATACACAGTGAAAGTAACTGGGTATTGTTTTCATTGTCGATCTTGAGAGAATTTCTCGCTGTTTTACTCCTCACTTCCTTTGCCTCTACGCTGTTCCCTTGTAGTACTTCATTTCTTCTCATTCAATTATACAGCTTCTGAGATACTGTACATGAGCAAACTGTCTGTTCATTTTCGTTATTTTATGTGAAAATATTGTATTTTATTTTTGTTCTAAAGAAATATACTTTTCTTTCTTTTTAAAATATATTAGTTCTTTCATAAAAAAAAAAAAAAGATATTACATCCAGGATATAAGATGGATAAGTTTTTACAACGGTTCAACCAATGTCCTCAAATGTTGCAACCATAATTTAACTCAATTCCCTATGTCATACAATAATGATTTTTTTTCCACAGCAACAAGTCGAGTAACAATACAATATTCCATTGTTAGCCAATTACCTGCTTCGCTGGGTTAAAACAGGAAAATTAGTAATACGTTCCGTTAGTCAGTCACTTTTTACTATTACTGAAACGCTCTCTGGATATCAGTCAGCCCCCTCTCCTAAGTTGCATAGTCATAGTGAACCGATAAAATTCATCCCAGGCCCAAATTTCATCTATGTGACAAATTTGATCGAGATCGGTCGCGTGGTTCAAGAGTGACGAAGTCACAGAGTCACTTTCAGTTTTAATAGATTAATATTGCTATATACTATATATCCTATTCTGTTATGCTACCAAAAATGTTCCTAAGTTTGGCAGTACAGTATAACATCCAGGGGATCGTTTTAAGTACGATAGCCTCCAAGAAATGATTGAATGTGAAAACATACCAAAAAGTTGCATTATTATTATTATTATTATTATTATTATTATTATTATTATTATTATTATTAAACTTATATGAAATGCACAAAAAAGAGGTTCTTTGCAAGTGAAATAAATAAATAGGTCTAAGAAATAAAAGCATCTTTTTGTATGAATTTTCAGTGTCCTTCTCAGATATATTGTCGAAAGACACTGAGTCTCGATAAGTATGTAGGAAAGGAAACAAAAAATTCTACAAAGATAGAAAATGTATTTAATTATGACTAAGAAGTGGAAAACAAAATAAATTTTTGAAATATGCTTTCTTTTAGAAAAACAATAACAAACAAAATAAAAGAAATAGTAAAAAAATATATGGAAGAAAATTACTTTTAAAAAATCTATTTATGCTCGACTAAACGGGGAGCGCTCTCGTATATAATCAATTTATAATATCAGATATGAGGAGATGCTTTTTTCATGTTTTTCTCTTTAGTCATGTATAAATAGATTTTTTTAAAGTAACTTTCTTGAAAATACGATTATCTTTTTACTTTTGATTCCGATCTGTTTTATTTTAATTTTCAAAGAGAGTATTTTATTTTTTTAAAAAAAATATAAGCTTTATCTTATTTTATATTTCTCTTCTTTCTTTCCTTTAAAGTGAAACGTAAAGGTCTTTCATGATTTACTGAAATAGTACGCAAAACTACGAAAATCTTAAAGTTATCTCTGATTTGAAATAAGTTGGTGTCAAAGTCAGATGCATTACAAATCCTCCTCATTGCTGTATGGTTAGCATACGTACCCCAGGCGCCGGAGATCCGAGTTCAATTCCTTATAGGAGATCCATGTCTCATATGACCTCGATGCTGAAAAGGGACTTAAAAAAAAGCTAAATCAACCATGAATCTGCTTACAACTCGACAACAATGTCATATTTAAGTATGATAGCAAAGAAGGAAAGATGAGACACACCAGTGGAGAGATTAGTAATCCAAGAAGAACAAACACTAAAGCAAGCTAAGGCACAGACCATTTTTAGAATTTTCGAAATCAGTTCACTATGCCCAGAATGTCCATGCTTACGACGTTACACTAAAGATGTTCGATCAATGCAAATGAATTATCATGGAACAATTGGAAAATGAAATAAAATATTTTAGTTTTACATCCCACAGGCTAAAGAAGACGGTGATGATGATAAATGAATGGAATGGTAGAATGAAGAAGGTGAGAGGAAACGGGAGAATCCCGAGGAAACCCGCGCACACGGTGTCTGTCCACCACCAAGTTCACTTGGCGCGACCTGGGATCGAACCCCATGCACAAGAGGTGAACGCGCTACCACTGAGCCACCGCGGCTCCATGAAACAATTGGGCAGAATCAGAAAGTGATACAAACAAAATATTCGTTCACAACAAACCTAGGTTTACATAGATTGAGATCGAATCAGAGAATCTTTGTAATAGACATGAGTGCTCTACCATTACTTCAGCAATTACAGATCTGATGAATTGAAATGAAGTGTAATTAAGGAGAATCAGTACACACGTGTAAAAAAAAAATATTACGTAAGATAGAGACAAAAGATCTTACTTTTGATTTCGGTGCTGCATGTTGTAAAGGACCTTGAAAAGGTAAAAAAAAAAAAAGAATAATTGACACTGAACGTGTTAGTGAATAGTAATGGTTGCTGGTCGGTATGACACTGAACTACCCTGAAGAGAGAAAGCAGTATTAAATACAATCGGGTCTCTAAGTGAATAAAGAAAGGAAAGAAATAAACGTCATTTACGGGAGAAATCTTTGCAAAAAATAATTGGAAAGTAAGAGGAATTCATGAGAAAATTAAATTTCGATCAATACAATTGACTGACGAGAGAGGTCGCTCATGTCGTAAAATGTCGAATAAAGTAACTAGACACATAAAGAAAAAAAGTGGGCGGAAAACAGGACAAATGACCAAGGTCGTACTCAAAATCCCTCTTTGTGAAAGAGAGGAGTGATAATCTATGATTCTACAATGTTAACAAAAATAAAATATCAGACGTATACCAATCGATTGATCGAATGAACTCATTAGATTGAACAAGAGGGTAAAGAGTGACTGCAAATTTTATGTGTAGTTCTCAAAAAAAAAAAAAAAAAAAAAGTATGTATTATTTCTGAAAATCTAAAAAAAAAAAATGACTGTATTATAACCACTACCTATTACGATGAAACTGACATTACAGTATACTATCATTAAGCTTGCTAACCATACGATAAGTTATCGCGATATACGATAATCCGAGGTCTGCGCGGATATGACATATCGCATCCGTATCCGTACCGCATCCGCAGCATCTCTATCCCCCATCCACATCTCCTTCCGCATCCGCAGATAATGAGGTAGCAAATATATACAATTTATATATTCTATAATATTGAAAAGAGCAATAAAAAGACAAACTCTCTCGTGTCATTTCTGGTTCTTTTGCTGTCACTGGCTAGTGAGTCACAAGCTTCAAACACACTTACTTTGACTTTAGTTATTTTTAATCGGTTTTAAAACTTTTAATTCAAAACAAACGTTTCTTAGTGCTCTTTTCACCATCACAAATTTCATAGCTTTTCTTTTTTTAGGTAGGGAATATATGAGGAAACCATATCCGCCACTTTATTCGCTATCCGCACAGAAAAGAAATATATATCCACAGATACCCATTTTGATGAAGATATCCGCATCTGGGCAGACCTCTAACGATAATTTAAGCCTTAATGCTACATACGATAATGCCCTTGAGGTAATAGGTAAATATACGATATTTTACAATGCACTTTTTTTTTTCAGTTTTTGAATATGCAAATGAATTGTAGATGTGTATTAATTTTAACAAAAGAGACACTGACCAAAGCTTAAAACCCACTTTATTTTAAATTATAATTTGTAACTGTTTCGGATATCTAGCATATCCTTCTTCAGACACTATCGAAAATAAATGAAAATACAGACATATATATATAAATATTTGAATTAAGTAATTATAAAACACACATACTGAGGTTTTTAACCATCATTTCTTCTAAATCAAGTAATAACGATTTAAAAATTGATAAATGGCAATCCTACATTCATTTTTTTAAATACAATTACATTTACGAGGGGATGGAAATACTTTTTGTTGTTCAGAGTACTGTTAATAAAGATTTTTTTTTAATGGTGAGGACAGCTCCACTGATTTGGAGCTCGAAACTGGAGATTACTAGGTAAGTTTAGTATACATGTATATATCATTGCTCTTAAAAGTAGTATTATACTTGATTCTACAATTATCATGTGAATAACGAATATAAAATAATTTTAAAGACGAACATCGATAATTCTGTTCTCTGAGGTTAGCAACTCTGACCACCATGAGTTTTTTCATTATCACTTGTACAAAATTACAGTACACAGTATGATGAACGAAATATAACTCAAAATTATGGTTCATTCCAAAATTATTATATTATATTATATTATATTATATTATATTATATTATATTATATTATATTATATTATATTATTATTATTATTATTATTATTATTATTATTGTTTAACTGTAATATTTTCCAAAGATACGACATATGTATCAATTGATAGAACATAATGAGCCGAACAAAATGGTATGCTTGTGAATAAATTCTCACGGGCAATTTTCGAGAAAAAACTAATTTTTATGGTGTTACAAAATATTGTTAGCCATGATCAGCTAGTAATAACAACGGGATTTATAATACGCCACTCAGCAGCGCTAATCTGTCTTCCCCATTGGGTGGGACAAGTAAGACCGTTTCCTTTTTTCTTTTCTTTTCTTTTCTTTTCTTTTTCTTTTTGTGTATATGTGGTTAAGCGATAGTAGTAGGGGGCGACGTATGGCGAACCGAGTCAGCAAAAATTTTCTCGATTCTGATTGGCTGAGAGAGGTCACGTGACTTTAGGCCCCGCCCACGCGGGAAATTCAAATTTTCAGGTCACGTGGTATGACGTCATGAGTTACCCAGCGGGGAAAATCCCTCATTCCCTTTTACGACCAGGATTTTTGAAATTTGTTCCCTTTTACGGGTAAGATGAGTACTTTGATACCTCATTCTGATTGGTTGACAGCTGTCACGTGATCTTAGACCCTGGGATATTTGAAATTCGTTCCCTTTTACGGGTAAGATGAATGCTTTGGTACCAGGATGTTGATTGGTTGATAGAGGTCACATGATCTTAACCCCTGGGACTTTTGAAATGTGTTCCCTTTTTACGGGTAAGATGAGTGCTTTGGTACCTTGATTCTGATTGGCTCATACAGGTCACGTGATCTTAGGTCCTAGGATTTTTGAAAATCGTTCCCTTTTACGGATATTTTCTCTGATGAGTACTTTGGTACCACGATACTGATTGGCTGATAGAGGTCACGTGATCTCAGACCCAGCACACGCTGAACAGATTACATGGTATAACGTATGGGGAAACCCCACACTCATTTGTTTCCTTTTTACGGATAAGATGAATGTTTTGGTACCTCGATTTTGATTGGCGGATAGAAGTCACATGATCTTAGCCACAGCCCATGTGAGAAATTCAGAGTGCTATGACGCCGATCCACCCTTGACCGTGATTTTAGAATTTGTTCCCTTTTTTGGTACCTTAAAGTTCCCATGGAGGGTTCAATCCCCTCCTAAAATAACCCTTTTTGGTATCATGATATTGTACTGAAGTATACCTTAAATATTATCGTTCTCTTTGACAGATAAGATGATTACCAGCTTTCTTACCTTTTAAACAATGGTGAAAGAGGGGGCCATCCTTGTTGCTTGTAGATTTCTTATAGCACATTGTTGTGAGTTTAAGCGATTTTTAAACGCTCAGTAAGCGCTTCATTAATGGAAACAGTGTTGCCAGATTTTTCTTACCTAAACTGCTCCGATTCTTTTCGAAACGGTTCCGCAGAGTGCAAGAAAATTTAAGCTAAAAATTTTTCGAACTAAAAAAATTTGTAACTAAAAATTTTAAACAAAAAATTTTCGAACTAAAAATTTTGAAACAAAAATTTCAAAAGAATTTCGAACTAAAAAACAAACAAATTTTTCGAAAAAAATTAAACTAATAACTTTCGAACTAAAATTTCAAATCAAAAAATTTTCGAACTAATTTTTTTTTTAATTTTTGAACCCAAAATAATTTCGAACTAAAAAAAAATAAAAAAAAATTCGAAAAAATATTTTAAACTAAAAACTTTCGAACTAAATTTTCAAATCAAAATTTTTCAAACTAAAAATTTTTAAATAATTTTCGAACCAATTTTTAAAAACAAGTTTCGAACTAAAGATGTAAACCACATTTGAAAATTTTCAAATCAATTTTTTTAAACTAAATTAAAACAAATTTTGGACACTAAAAATTCTTTAATTAATTTTTCGAACAAAATATTTTCAAACTAATCATTTAAACCAAATCTTGGACATATTTTCCACCTTAAATTTTCAAGATTAAATCAATTTTTTTAAACTAAATTAAAACAAATTTTGGACACTAAAAATTCTTTAATTAATTTTTCGAACAAAATATTTTCAAACTAATCATTTAAACCAAATCTTGGACATATTTTCCACCTTAAATTTTCAAGATTACCATTATTTGAAAACATGTGTTCAAGGTTTCAAGAAATAATAAAACATATTTTTTTCAACTTGTTGTATTTTTAACGAAAGATATATGCTCTTCCCATACAAGTTTATTAACATAATAAATACAGGATCTAGTAAATGAATATTTTGGACGTGTCATCATCTTCGAATGTTGTAGACGTATCCTGTAAAGAAAAAGAAGAAACAACGGATTACTTTATGAATTTCTTTTTTTTTCTGAAACAATAAAAACGAGTCAATATTGATAAGAGAGAAATAAAACTCGTAAAAGATGGATGTGTTTTGTTCCCTCTTCCTTCTCGGGTACGAGATGACAGCATTTCTTCCACTGATGGTGGTTTATGAACTCTTCTGGGTGCTGCACGAGATGACAGCATTTCTTCCACTGATGGTGGTTTATGAACTCTTCTGGGTGCTGCATTTTCTTGGTGTTGCTGCTTTATGGTCAAGGTTCCTCCTTGGATACGAGATGACTACATTTCTTCCACTGATGGTGATGATGGTGGTTTATGAACTCTTCTGGGTACTGCATTTTCTTGGTGTTGCTACTTTATGATCAAGGTTCCTCGTTGGATACGAGATGTCTGCACTTCTTCCACAGATGGTGGTGTTGGTGGTTTATGAACTATTCTGGGTATTTCATTTTTTTCTTGGTGTTGCTGCTTTGTGGTCAAGGAGGAAAAAAAAGGAAAAGGAAAAAAGAAATGGCGGCCTCATTGGGTGTTTACAGTTTTTTCTTCTTCATCTTCTTTTTTCAGTTCCAACTTCTGTTTTTTAACGTACCCGTACGGAACCGTATCATAGGAATTGAGTTCTTTAAATCGACGTTTTGTGTACTGGATGCTGTACATTTTTTCTTCTTTGCGTGTAACGATGGTATGGTCTTTGGTCCTGCATATTTTATGGGGGATGGTAATGGTGACTTGTCCACGGCATTGATTTGTAATAATTTCTTTTAGCGTGTTAAAATTTAATTGCTGTCCTGCACCATAGTTTAATGTAAATCCTCTAATTTTACATATGTAGCTGGTGACGTTGGTGTCTGGATTGTATATTTCTAAGCTGTAATTTTTCGGCCCTCCACTGACAAATGTCTTGATGTACGCTCGTTGTCCATAAGACTCCATCTCATCCGATAAGCATCCCAAGTACGTTGAAGGTTCAATGGTTGGCTCTCCAGGCTTTTCTGTAAAAATCACAGAATCCGTGTCGAAATATAAAACACGTTCCTGCAACATTTCCAGGTACTTGTACAGTTCCAGACGTGCCTGACATGTTGTAAATGCACCTAACACGACATTGGTGTTTCGGTTTTGAACAGGCACATGTTCATTGTACTCCCAGAACGCATATAACATGGTATCATTGATGGGTACAATTTGATGGAGTTTAATGTCGGGGGAAGTGAGTTTTTCATAAAATTCTTCCGGCCGATCAATAATTGTGGTCTGGGTAAAGTTTGAACGTTGCGAAAGCTTTCCCCATAATGCGTTAACACAAAGCTTAGATAAACTTCTTCGTGCAGGATTATTTTCAATTTTGGACGGATCCAATGCAATACCTTCACGCTCCAGGACGGTTTGTATAAATTTTGTTTTGTCTTCTTGGGTGACACAGGAACTGGGCCAGCCAGAAGCTTCCATTTTCGATTTCAGAAAAGTATTGATGTATTCCGTGAACAAGCCACCTGTTTTCGTGATGGGATCATATTGTTCAATGTCATAATCCCAATTTTCAAAGATTTCCACCGGTTGATATCCTAATTCTATTGCCTTCTGTATTTCATATGATACCCATGTTCCAGTGAGGCACCGCTCCTGATCGTTGTGTGTACACGTTGCTGTAGGGTCTGGGTTCATTTCTTCGGCACACGCAGCACACAGTGGAAAGAGTAGTTTCTTGTTGCATCGGTAAGGCAGGAGACCATGATAAAGATGGCAACTTGGTAATATCGTCATTTTGATCAGACCATTGACTTTATTTATTGGTGGTATATTTTCATCACCCTGTAGATAAATTCTAGGATGTCCTACAGGGTATTTAGCACACTTATTTATGTAAGGATAAAGCGAGACAATATCGAAATATTTTATTACTTCTCCTGCTGTTTCGTCGACTTGGTGGTACAATTTCACACAATTGGTCCTTCCTCCAAAAAAGCTCTCTCTTGGATTTAATGGTCTGCGGTTCATGTACGGATGATTCTTCAGATACGTCGCCATTGTTGGATTTTGTTTCAAGAACTGTTTAAATTCGCACTCCCACATTTCATGTACAATGTACCCCAATTCACGCAGTCTTGCATTTTTTCGTTGCGTTCGTTCATAACGGAATTCCATGGTGTCTTCTGGATTGCCGTAGATGGGCTGATTACGGCCTGTAGTAATACACACTTTACAGCCGTGATAAAAACAGCCGGCATGCTCGTAGACGTGCTCCTCTAACGTCTCAGGATCTTGGTAGTAGCCATCAACATGGAATCCCGCAATAAACACTTCTTTTTGTCGGGCCGCATGTAAGATTTGTTTTTCTTCGCTTTTTTCAATGTAGGCCAGCCATTGCATTGCAGCGATCGATTGGGTACTTCTCCATTGATAACCATGTGCCGGTAGAATTCCAATGGTGTTGGGTTTGAGGAAATTCCGGCGGAATACTAAATTGGAAGCACTTGCAATCGTGATCGTCTCCAAGAAGGGATTCACTTTGGTTTCTGCTTCAAATGACGTCATAAACGAAACACATGCTTGTCGCAGTACATTGACATCTTGAGTACAATAGTTGATAATTTCCTTCTGGAAATCAAACGTGTCATTACGATGATCGGTGTACCAATGCATGAACTTGTTCCTGTCTTCGACGGCCATTTCATCTGCACCATAATACTTCGTTTCTGGAAGTGGTCCAATATACGATTGATTCTCCTTGGTGTTGAAGAAATGCGGGAAGTAGCCTTTGGTTGCGGGTAAATTGAACGCTTTTGACAATTTACTTAATGCCATAGGCAGGAAGTTCAAAGAGTCAATGAACGTCAGATTATTCAAGGTTAAACTCAGTATCTTGGTCCCATTTAATATGACGTCAGGTCTCCATTGGCATTGTTCTACCATGGTCTTTAGAATAAAATGTCCATCGTAGCCCTTCGAGTTGTGAGCGAGACAGAAAATCCTATTTATATTGGGACGACGTTCCCGCAAGTACTGGAGAAAATCATAAACTGGATCGTCTCCTTGGAAAATATGTTGGCGCTGACCACACGTACTGCAAGACTGCTGGATATTATCGTTTTCAACACATGCATAACATACTTGTTGTGCAACCAATAAATTCGGAACGTGTACATACATATTATCATCAATATTCTTGTCTTGCATGGATTCTATATCGTAAAAAATCAATAAGGCTTTCTTTGCGTGCATGAGTGAAGGAACACCAGGTTTCAAGCATTGTCGATCAGGAAGCATAAAACATTGATGCGATCTTGGAACAATCTTCTTACAAACATTGCAAAAAATCTCATTACAATCATGAATGCGTTGTCCACTTCGTACAAAAGAATATACTCTATAACATTTAGTACATTGCTTCAACATTCTACATACAGGTTCCCCATGATGATATAGAATATTACGATGATTGTTAAAACATTCTTCGCCGTAAAATTGACGATTGCAGTCTTTGCACAGCACTAGCGTTTGAATCTTGTCGCATAGAGGTCTCTGTAAACATTTTGAGCATGTTACAGGACAATTTTTCACATGTCTGTTACGTTCACTGTATTTTTTATGGCACGCCTCACAGTAGAAATTGGTTGCAAAACAAGCAGTTAAAGATTGAATGATATCAAAGTGTCCAGCTAAACAAATCAAATTTATGGGAGTGCGATTTTCATCGTTGGGCCCCTCGTACATGATATCGTGGCCTGAGAAACTAGTATAAACAGTAATTTTATATTCTTTGAGGTATGACTGGAATTGTCGAATTTCATTTACACTGGCACCATGATCCAAATTGACTCCTGCATTTGAACACAACGCATCCACTTCATCGTCCACAACACATTTCGATTGATCTTTATACTGCTTATGTCGTTTCATATCTACATTCTTGTATTTTCTCAGACCAATAGCAATGGCAAGGGCGTACGCCAGACACCTTGAATCTTGATTTTTTACACGTACAATCCCTCGCTTGCTACGTAACAATTCTTCATTTTGTAGTATTCCTTGTCGCAAACCGCCATAGCCACGTGGAATATCCACACGATGAAAATGAACGGTGAATGGTTCGTGCAGGAGAAATGAATTGTTACTTTGTAAAACTCTTTCGAACGAGGCCCACATCGTCTCCAGAGTCAGGTTTCGTGCTTGGCGAAAACTCACCCAAAATGGCTTATTGGTATTGCGTGGCGATATTATCGATAAACCAACCATTGCCTCATCATCGACATTGGCTAATAAATGGTCCAGCATTGCTTGGAAAGTATTATGAACGAATTGGATAATATCGGTTCCTACGGGTGGTGCGTTAAATTGAATTTCGAGTATTCGGCCCTCAATGTTAAATCGTCTATAATGACGAGTGATTTCATTACAAACAGTAAAACCCGATTCGGCCATGGTTAAAAAAAGGAGAAAACAAACAAACAGGTACGATAAAATATGTAATGGGAAAAAAGGAATTGAGCAGCGTGAATTTGCTACAAAAGAAAGAAGAAAGAAAAATCTTAATCACCTGATAAACAGGAAATCATAACGTTTATAATAAATTCTTAACTAAGTAATTCATGTAAAGGTCCTAAGTTTGATTCCCTGGCGGTGGCGTTCAGAATCTCATTATTAAAACACGCGTACTAGAAATCAAAGTTGTTTTTTTAATAATTATGTTACTGAAATGAGTGTTTTATTGCTGTCAAACTCGAGACCATTACATCAGCATATAACTGACCTACGGCTCTGTAGTGATAAAAAGAATGCATGAAATGAATGAATGTTTCAACAGTGCTGAGATGTTAGAAAGTACGCGTAAGCATTTTCCATTCACAACGACCTTTAAATGATGCGTTTGCAAGTTGAAGAGAACCATCAAACATTAACGTTACGCATACGTAATTGTCAAGACAAAATCTGTATAGCGTAAAACTTTTAACCAAATATTCATGCACTCTTTTTTATTTAAGCGGTTAGCGTACATGCTTCTAGCGTGGAAGGCCCTGGTTCAATCCTCGGTGGGTTTGCTTTCCACGTCGGGGCGCTGTCAAGCCTTTTCTGAAATTTAATATTCTCATACGTTATCATACATTATTTTCAAAACTAAGCTAAGTGGTTGACGTACACAACTCTGGCCCTGGTTCAATCCCGGTGATTGCTCGAATATCACGTTAAGCTGAAGGGGACGCTAAACTAAAATGATGCTTTCAAAGGGAATCGAACCATATTATTCTCAGGCATAGTTTTCGAAATTTTGTAATGCATTCTTTTCAAAACTAAGCGCACACATCTTTGGCCATGGTTCAATTCCTGACGGGAGTTCACATTCAACATTAAGCTGAAGGGACGCTAAACCATATCATTTCTCGTGCTTAGTTTTAATGTGTGGGTTCGATCTCGCGAGTTTATTCGGGTACTCCCACTTTCCCATTCCGCTAATTCCTTCATAGCCTAAATATTTCGTACTAAAAATAAAACAGTGTATTCGTGATCCGCCCACAAATATGAAATAAAAATGATTTTGGAATCTTGTGGGAAATATAAAATCTCATTAAACTTACCTCAAATTCAATGAACAAAAAGTCGGTGTAGTAAAACTTAAATGAAGACACTTCTAAAAAGTAGACCTTCTCACTTGATAATTGAGAGAGGTGTAGGATTTGAAAAATGAAATTTAGATTTTTATTTAGGTCGCTGTGAAAACGATGTCATCATCAACCAATCAGAAACGAGGAAATTCATAAAATGACATCACAACGAACCAATCAAAACGCTGCTTTTCGTCATGAATCACGAACCAAAACGATGTGTAACAATCGATCGTGACGTCATTCACGTTTCTCAATAGGTACAACATCTAGTATCGCAATTCCGATCATGACATCATCCCAAAATGCTTTCTGCCAGGATCATGTCACTACCTGTCGTAAATTGTGACGACATTTCATTTTCCTCCTATTCCGTAAGAAAATGTCAATGTTTCCTTTTTTTCTTTCATGAATCATGCTGACGCGTTCGTAGTAAAACTAAAGTAATACGATACAACATCCGCTGACGTTTGCATTTTCAATCATATGTGCTTCTATGTCAAAACACAAAGAAGTCTATCAGCATTTTATTTCAATCCACGAACAGAAGCGTTACACTGCCAGATTTATTTTCTTAAAGTATAAGTGTATCATTTTCAAGAACCATGGTTCGAAACCCACCAAGCACGATTAAAACCGAATTCATTCATAGCTAAGCTGTTAGGATACACGTCTTTGGTTTGAAAGACCTGAATTCGATTCCGGGAGAAACATTTCTTAGGATTTTTCTTTTTAGTTTTCTAAAAATTGGTTTAAATTTCTAGTTCGAAAATTTTAAAAGTTTAGTTCGAAAAGTTTAAAAGTTTAGTTCGATAAAAAAGTATGATTTGAAAATTTTTAGATGTGATTTACATCTTTAGTTCGAAACTTTTGTTTTTAAAAAATGTTTTAGTTCGACAAATTTTTGTTTCAATTTTTTTAGTTCGAAATTTTTTTGAAATTTTTTAGTTCGAAATTTTTTTGTTTGAAACTTTTTTGTTTCAATTTTGTTGTTCGAAAAATTTTTAGTTACAATTTTTTTAGTTCAAAAAAATTTGTTTTGAATTTTTTTAGTTAAAAAAAAATTTTAGTTTAAAATTTCTTGCACTCTGCGGAACCGTTTCGAAAAGAATCGGAGCAGTTTAGGTAAGAAAAATTTGGCAACACTATTTCCATTAATGAAGCGCTTACTGAGCGTTTAAAAAATCGCTTAAACTCACAACAATGTGTTATACAAAATCAACAAGCGACAAGAATGGACCCCTCTTTCATCATTTTTCCTTTCAGAGACATAAGCTACTAATTCAAGGACATGATCTCCATACGTAAACATATAAGGCAAGCTGTCTCTCCATCAAGGTAAGAAAGTTGGTAATCATCTTATCTGTCAAAGAGAACGATAATATTTAATGTAAACTTCAGTACAATATCATGATACCAAAAAGGGTTATTTAAGGAGGAGGTTGAACCCTCCATGGGAACTTTAAGGATAACCATAAAAGGGAACAAAATTCTAAAATCCAGGTCTAGGGTGGATCGCCGTCATAGCACTCTGAATTTCTCGCATGGACTGTAGCTAAGATCATGTGACTTCTATCAACCAATCAAAATTGAGGTACCAAAACACTCATCTTACGCATAAAATAAAACGAATGAGTGATGGATTTCCCCAAATTATACCATGTAACCTGTTCACCGTGTGGCGGGTCTAACCTCTATCAGGCAACCAGCATCGTAGTACCCAAACATTCATGTTACTCATAAAAGGAAACGAATTTCAAATATCCCAGGGTCTAAGATCACGTGACATCTGTCAACCAATCAGAATCATGTATCAAAGCGCGCATCATACTCGTAAAAGGGAACGAATTTCAAATATCCGAGGGTCTAAGATTACGTGACATCTGTCAACCAATCATAAACAGGTATCAAAACACTCATCTTACCCGTAAAAGGGAACAAATTTCAAAAATCCAAAGTTAGGGATTTCCCCGCAGTGTGACTCATGACGTCATACCACGTGACCTGAAATTTTGAATTTCCCGCGTGGGCGGGGCCTAAAGTCACGTGACCTCTCTCAGCCAATCAGAATCGAGAAAATTTTTGCTGACTCGGTTCGCCATACGTCGCCCCCTACTACTGCGATGCTCAAAATAATAGTGAAGTTGAAAAACAATCCTGTGGAGGACCAGGGAGCAGAGTTGTCTTCAACATTGAGAGGCGGACAGATTTAAGGCTGATTCTGGGGGGACATCAATTTCATCTCACTTTCCTTTGTGGCAATCGGACACAAATCATCACATTTTTTCCCCAAAAAAGCACATTTCAAATCGGATTATTGGGGGGACAATCCCCCAGTTCCAAGATTGGAGGGGACATGTCCCCCTCATCCTCCGGGATTTGCGCCAGTGACGTCATTTACGTATGAAAGCGAAAGTAACACCAAAAACATAACCCCATCATGGCTTTCATTATGATCTGACACTAGGAAGAAGGCAGTAATACACGCCATAGTTAATTAGATATAATAACCTAAAATTATAATTGATTTTTAAACTTTAAATGTCGCGAAAATATTTTAATTAGTTTTCAGAACTATACGCATTGTAAATGATATCCTTTGGATCACTAACCGCCGGATGCAGACACTTCTCTTTAAATAAATGTCTATCATAGAAATAATAATTGACGTAGCCTAAATATTTTATCTGACACATCTGCACTCGCTTTTATTTTGAAAATTATCTACTTCTATAGTTCCTTCCTGAGAATGTGGGTGACAGTACTTACTTACTTATAGTGTAGTCAATGAATTAAAAATATGGAAATAAATAAATAAATTGTAGTTTTAAAATCTCGCATAGTTGTTGAAGAAATGGCCTAAATGACATACTGAAAATTCCCGAGGGTGGGAGTCAGTGGAAGGTGGTTTGAAGATAAAAATTTCAAGTTTTTCTTAAATATCTCAAAAACTATCGGCTACAAAATTAAACTACATTAAATTTCCTGCGAGAAAAGTCATGCATTTTTTTTTGTAAGATCAATAGTTTAAAAAGAAGATAGAGGGGGATAAAAAGTGCGTTTTTTTTTAAAAAAAAATCTCTGACTAAAAGCGCTCAGATAACCTTAAAAAAAAAAGAAACTAATGTCTATACAACGATCTACAAAGGGAATACACATGTTCGTGTAGGAACACATTAACGCCCGAACATAGGTGAAGGGCCGGAGAAGTCTGGAGCGTAGGATTCAACACGTACGAGTCCCTTGTGCGTAGTATTCCATATCTTGTTTAGGACGCTCCGAGCATATACAGTAGGGTGTATCGAAAAAAACTTTTTTTCGAAATCCGGTTACGGCTAGTGCGGATTTTTGGCCAAATGGCATCAATAAAACGTATAAAAAATCTCAACTCCATCAGACAACTCCTTCTGCTGCCGAGTAGAGCCCAAATATTAGAAAAATCAACAAAAGGTTCACTTTTCAACTGATTTTCCAAAAAATATTTTTTAAATATTTCCTATATTTTTCGGTCTTTTAAATTATTGAAATAGCATTGGAAAGGAGAAATAAATACATAAAACAAATTTATTACGGTTATTTCTGTACACCACAAGCATAAAAACCTACTTAATTATTTGTAAAAGTGCACTGGTTTTCTGGCGTATCGTACAATTAAATTTTAATATAAAATTATTGAAGTCTCTTGAATAACGAAGAAAACACTTTAGTACTAAATTCTAAGAGCAGTAATATAAAAAATTTGCTCCCAATGCCGTATGCATCTGCTTATCACACTAGATCACCTGCCGCCCACCTCTCCCCGAACGCCTCTTCTCTTGTATTTGTCCAGCTGAAAGGATCGGTTTTATCAGTCGCCAGTAGTCAACCAGCTGTGTCGAACGTGATTGTCGCTGCTTGAGTTATTTATTAGTGCTGTAGGAAATGTTAACTAAATAATTTGTTTTCGTGTGAAGTGCAGCATTATTGGGACACCCAAGGAATTGGGTAGAACACAGCTACCAACCGTTGAAATGTATTGAGACAATACCTGTGGGAGCGAGAAGAAAAAATGAGAATTTCTGGATCCCGGAAAGAGCCTTCAACAAAGGATTTATCTTCTATCGTCGCCAGGAAGATTGTAGAAAATTGAGATTACGCCTCAATCTTGTGGTTCTTTGATCTAGAAGAAAAGGCACCTCTAGCACTGGCACGTCTTCCTTTTTCGCGGTTGCAGGCAAGAGGATCGGAACACTTACAAAAGGCTATATCAAATGAAATATTTTTGGCAGGCTGTTGAAAATCAGCAATTCGTTTCGCAGAAGTTTGGAAACCGGACTTTGCTGAGTTTTGCAAGTCACGGACAATATTATGGTACTTCAATATCATTGCAACAATCCTTCTGACACTGAAAATTGCTTCGCCGCTGATTGAGGCGAATCTCAATTTTCTACAATCTTCCTGGCGACGATAGAAGATAAATCCTTTGTTGAAGGCTCTTTCCGGGATCCAGAAATTCTCATTTTTTCTTCTCGCTCCCATAGGTATTGTCTCAATACATTTCAACGGTTGGTAGCTGTGTTCTACCCAATTCCTTGGGTGTCCCAATAATGCTATTCCTAACGTCAGACCGTAACAAACTTGTCCATGCCATAACGTCAGCGTATCTGTCACTCTCTTCCTAATAAAAAGTACTTAACACAACTGAAACACTGTTCTCACTTCTACATACTGCACTTCACACGAAAACAAATTATTTAGTTAACATTTCCTACAGCACTAATAAATAACTCAAGCAGCGACAATCACGTTCGACACAGCTGGTTGACTACTGGCGACTGATAAAACCGATCCTTTCAGCTGGGCAAGTACAAGAGAAGAGGCGTTCGGGGAGACGTGGGCGGCAGATGATTTAGTGTGATAAGCAGATGCATACGGCATTGGGAGCAAATTATTTATACTATTACTGCTCTTAGAATTTAGCACTAAAGTGTTTTCTTCGTTATTCAAGAGACTTCAATAATTTTATATTAAAGTTTTAATTGTACGATACGCCAGAAAACCAGTGCATTTTTACAAATAATTAAGTAGGTTTTTATGCTTGTGGTGTACAGAAATAACCGTAATAAATTTGTTTTATGTATTTATTTCTCCTTTCCAATGCTATTTCAATAATTTAAAAGACCGAAAAATATAGGAAATATTTAAAAAATATTTTTTGGAAAATCAGTTGAAAAGTGAATCTTTTGTTGATTTTTCTAATATTTGGGCTCTACTCGGCAGCAGAAGGAGTTGTCTGATGGAGTTGAGATTTTTTATACGTTTTATTGATGCCATTTGGCCAAAAATCCGCACTAGCCGTAACCGGATTTCGAAAAAAAGTTTTTTTCGATACACCCTAATATACAGACGTAGCCTCTGTGTCTAGTGTTCGTTTGTTATACTGCCACTAGCAGCTACACAATGACTGAGAAGTGCTATTATGTGATGAGAAATTGTGAGTAATAAGAGTTGTGAAGCAGGTTTAAAAAAAAATCAATAAAGGCAAGCATTGCAAGAAAATATGTGAATACGAAGCTTTCAGAGGGAGAAAAAAAAAGTTGATTTTTTCATGGTTCTTGCCAGGGGCGGATCCAGAGGGGGGCGATCGGGGCGATCGCCCCCCCAGAAGAGGAAACTTTCTTATTTTATATATATAAATAAAACCCATCCCAAAATTTGGAACCCTTAAAAGTAGCAGTATGACAACCCACCGCCCCCCCCAGAAGTCGGTCCTGGATCCGCCCCTGGTTCTTGCAGGTATCAATTCACAAGACCTCAATCACTTGCAAGAGACTTGAAAGTAGCTGTTTTACAGAGTGGCTATTTGAGAAAGCGTTTTTGATGCATTACCCCTTGTAGTGAACGCGGCCAAGTGGCTATTCAGTAATTTTACTTTTGCCAGAGTTGAAAATCATACTGTGAGCCAGTCAGGGTTTCCGGGTCTTTTTGCCAGGTCCAGGTCTATACTAGCAGAGTTCCAATACTCTGCACAAACCATCTTCCAAGCAGCTGTTTCTTGCTACAACCCCCTTGCCTGGCAACACGTCTTTCCTTTTTGTCCTTCCTTTTGAAATGTTTTAAACAGCAGGCGGTCTATTGTTCCGAAACACACCAAATACACTCGAGCTGACGTTTTCTCCGCGTTTTTATTGCTTTCGCGTTTGAGATTAGCCACCTACATTTAAATACATGGTCAGCGTATTCCAAGCGTACGCATGAGCAACAAATACGCTTTGCGATCGCCTCAAATAGCCGGGTACTTAGAGCAACAATCTTCAACATCGTGTTCTATTCCCTACACTTTCCAGTCAGTAGCTACTACTAATGTCAGTATAACGCACAAACACTAGACACACAAGCTCGGAGCGTTAGGAGAGCTAAGCATGATGTGAAATGCGACGCACAAGCGACTCGTACAAAAGCGACCCGTGCCCCCACCAGCACCCAACGCGTTAGTGTGTTTCTACACGAAATACGAAATTGTGTATTGCCTTTATATATTGTTGTATACACATAAGTTGTTTCTGAATGTTACCCGAACACTTTTAGTTACAGCAAGATTTTTTTTAAATATGCACGTTTTATCCCTTTCTACTTCTAAAATAAATGTAAACTCTTTTCGTAGGAAATTAAATGTAGTTCAATTTTGTACTTGAAATGTTTTTGTTAAACAACAAAGTTTTATAGATATTAAAGAAAAAAATTTAAAAAAAAATACCTTAGACTTCCCGCCGACCCCCAGCCATAGGCGGACTTAGGAATTATCTGCTGGAGGGGCAGGCCTTTGGGTCGGTCTCCGACCTGTGAATACTTCCTAGACGATTGTGAAGTTAATATGAATAACTTATTTTTAATCATTTTGATACCGTACAGTCTTGCAAATATTAACAGGTCTTGGTAGGTGGCCATCTTATAGGTGGCACTTTAATTTTTTGTCAAAAACTTGGGGAAGCAATGCCTCCCCCATAGCTCCACCCATGCCCCTAACCCTCGGGGATTTTTTAGTATATCCTTTAGGGCACTCCTCCATAAGTACCGTACGACAAATTTCAAAATCACATTGATTTATTTTTCTAATCAGCGGTTTTTGGCCTTCGTTGATTGGACTATTATCGTCTTTTAAGGTACAGAATAACAATTGTTCAATGCTATATAAACGTTGTGTGTTGTAGTATCGGTCCTTTCTAAGCTTTGGACTCCTTTCAACAAAAAATTCAGGTGCGCGCTAGTGTGCAGGTTATACACTAGCACATTATACTGTAAATTTTTAGGTTTACAAACTGTTTTCCTCGATTTTCTGAACAACTATACCCATGAGGATTTATACATCAATATCATTTTGTTCAGCACATAAAATGTATTGATTGTGTCTCATTTTTGAACTTTATATATATATATATATATATATATATATATATATATATATATATATATATATATATATATATATATATATATATATATAAAAATGCCAATAATATAGTAGAATTCTATTGATTATTTACAATTACACTATGAATAACCGAAATGACAATATAGAATGGTTTCATTTAAAATTGCACAGGCTATGGGCATAATATTAGTAGCCCTAATATAGAAGTAAAATTTCGACGTATTGGTTGATAACTTGTTCAATCACTACATACAACAATGTAACTAGAAAGACGCATTGTATTCAACAAATGATTAACACATTATATATTTCAAAACTAGCGTTGATTAGAACTTCTTTCACGTGACACCGATGACAAAAAAAACTCCAACTACATCGTATAGGCCAATAATAACATACATACATTTTGTATACACTATGTGCATATATTACAAGGTCAAGTCATACGCAACTGTCTACCCACTTTCAAGGCGGCGCCTTTATATTAGTATACAACACTATATAATGATAGTTGGAAGGTCTCCACCCTTAGTCCATTGAGAAGATTATGTTGAGTCAGAATTGTATAAGCCACTCATGTTCCCATCCTTCAGACTGTATTTTTCGTGAAGTACTGTTAGCAAATATATGCTTAACATTGGACCGGTTGCCTTCGCTTAATGTTTGCTGTGGAATCTTGCAAACATTTTTTTTTTCTTTTTCTAAAGAAGGTAATGAATGACGAGGCTAATTTCTTCTCAAAAAGATGATCTCAACACAGAGATAAAACCAGAATCAGGGTGAAGGAAATTCTACACAATTTTCCGAGAAATTTGCAACAATAAATACGGTACTTTCCTTAGTACCTTAGTACGAGTAAAAGTCTAACACGGGAAGTTTACAGTTGTTGACTATGGTGTTAATATTAACAGAATGAACTATTTTCAGTCTTCGGTTAACGATGTTAAAGGATAGTGGTTTGTCCTAGTAGATGAAATAGTAGCTCGAGAAGTGTAGCTACGTCTACCCGCTACTGAATGGGAACATATATCTCTTGCTTCTAGACTACTGCTAATTCTTTTTTTGACACCTATAGCGGAAAAGGCAATTTTACTTTTTCTCTAGTGTAGCAAACAAGAAGTGACAAGCCATGGAAAAGAAAACAACAAAGGTAATAAAAAGACGAAAAAGAAGACTTATTTCCTGCAAAATTTTTATTTGTCAAAGAAGCACTTTGTTTTGAAGCAACAGACTATCGAACTAGTCTTATTTTTACTCTCTTCCTTCACTCCAGAAGCTCCATAGCAGGAATGATCAGTTTTCCAAACCTCAATCTCACACAATACTGTAGCCCTCACTTTAACTTCACTTCAGTACCTTATTCAGTCATCCTTTGTCACTTCCGCGCTATGGCAGTGACGATAGACTTCCAAGCTATGCCATTAACGAAAGACTGGTGATCTATAGCAGTGACGAAAGACTACCGAGTTATGGCAGTTTTTTTTGTTAATGGCATAGTTCAGAAGTTTTTCGTCTCTGTCATAACTCGGAAGTTTTTCGTCATTGTCATAGTTCGGAAGTTTTTTGTCACTGTCATAGCTCAGAAGTTTTCGTTATTGTCATAGCTCGGCAGTCTTTCGTCAATGGCACAGTCGGTAGTCTTTCGTCAATGGCACAGTCGGTAGTCTTTCGTCAATGGCACAGTCGGTAGTCTTTCGTCAATGGCATAGTTCGGTAGTCTTTCGTCACTGCAATTGCTCGATAGCTCCGCCGTTCTTCGTGAATGTCATAGCCTGGTAGTTTTTCGTCACTACCATAGCACGGTAGTCTTTCGTCATTATCATAGCTCGCCAGTCTTTCGTCAATGGCGTAGCTCGGAAGTCTACCGTCATTGCCATAGCGCGGAAGTTTTTCCTTAATGGGGTAGTTCAGAAGTTTTTCGTCACTGTCATAGCTCGGAAATTTTTCGTCAATGGCATAGTGCGGCAGACTTTCGTCAATGGCATAGTGCGGTAGTCTTTGGTCAATGGCATAGTGCGGTAGTCTTTGGTCAATGGCATAGTGCGGTAGTCTTTGGTCAATGGCATAGTGCGGTAGTCTTTGGTCAATGGCATAGTGCGGCAGTCTTTCGTCAATGACATAGTTCGGCAGTCTTTCGTCACTGCAATTGCTCGATAGCTCCGCCGTTCTTCGTTAATGTCATAGCTCGGCAGTTTTTCGTTACTACCATAGCTACGTCATCTCTAGTCAGTGCTTTAAGTAAATTGTCAATCCTCAATACCACAAGTCATCTAGAATTTTTAAAAATATGGTTCCAAAACATGGTCGTTCTGCATCCCATTGTGAACCAAGAGGTTAACGTTAACGTTCTGCTCTCTGTGTATATCGTACTCAGTGCAATCCCGTCTAAGATTCAAACTTCGGATGAAAACAGGACCAGTATTTTGGATCCTACTTTAAACAATATGTATAGTATCATTAAAAACAAACTTCAATGAATCAACCAATCAACAGCCATGTTCTAGATGAAATTAGCTGGAGTATCCGAACAATGGCAATATCAGTATTTGTTGACACGAAACTATGAACAGCCTATGCAATACGAACTCTACAGATTCAGCGTATACAAGTATTTTTAAGTCTTTTTGTGTTTATAATATATACACACAAGATGTCCGAAATTTCGGTCTCAGAGAGTATTATGTTGTCAATTTAGAATATACATAGTACACTGCACACTCTTTTTTTTTTTTTCATGTAGATACAGTAGTTCTGTTCACTTTATTTTAGGCATTTAAAATACAAGTTTTTGACATTCCGAATTTTTTTCGTGTCCTCTTGCACTTCAAACTTAAAAATAATAATAATAAAAAAAAACTATATATGGCGAAGCTAAGAAGTTAATTTTTGAATGGAATTCTTGGCTTTACAAAGATGGATTGATCTAATCCAGAAACCATTACAACGAGACATTTTTGTTCTCTGTGAAGACCCTTCTGTGATGGATAATTTACTCTTCCTTTTTCGTTTCGCTCATACTGCATCTTTCATCAGTATCTTCATCTTTCATCATAAATCCCTTCATTTTATGTTATGAGAGAGAGAAAAATGTGGTTGTTTACCATGAGGAAGAAACGCAACATTTCAGTTCTATTACATCCCATGCGGTCTTCCAGCATCCGATTCCTTTCTTCTGCTTCCGCTCTCTAGCTTATTTTTTTGTGCCCCTTTTTGATTTTTTTCTCTTCCCCCTTACAACAGTAGCATCACTCTCTTGAAGTGAGATTATACGATATCGTAAGGTTCAAAATTGTTTCTATATTAACCCTCCAGTGCATGGTTTTGCCATTTGGCTACGTTTTATACATCTTGCTATAGCCGCAATAGTACAACTCCAAACGGCTATTTCACGCATTTACTCTGCTGCTGTGATTCTAATTGTAATTATGCTTGAATTTTGTCAGCGCGTAAACACTAAATGGTAATGTGAAAAAGAAAAAAAAAATAATTATAAATATTCATGCACTGTAGAGTTAAGGAGAGAAACACAGAAAAACAATTGTCAAGATCATCATCAATGGAGGTTGCTATGGTTAAATCAAGTGTACATAAGTAAGTATGTACAGTCTATTTTTTTTTTAAAAAAAAAGGGGCATTCACATATCACTCAACCCATTTTTACATTAATTACTATTTAAAAAAAGGCGTCCCTAATTGAGACAGGCCCTCGGAGCCCAAAGGTTGTGTGGACGTAATTGACCCCCAAAAAATGACATTTCTAGTTCAATGTCTGAAGATTATCCCGTTTAGGCTAAAGTAGAAGGGAGATCAATCAAATTGAATGATTATAAATGAATTGGTGGAATGGTAATGTGGAAAGGATAGGAAAAACCCTAAAAACCCACCAACACTATATTCTGCACCATAAACTTACTTGGGCGTAGATCGAACATAATGGGCTATACTTTTGGCTTCTGCACCTGTACATTTCCCCAGTATCTATTTTATGGAAGCGGGCGAAACTAAGTATCTCTGCTACTGTGAATCAACTCAAATTTACACATCTTTAATAATAGTAAAATAACGTGTGCCTGTCATCAGGTAAAAAAGGAGCCACCTACAACCACTAAATTTTGTACAGTCTTGTTCAAAAATACTTGGTCACTCACCTATCTTCGAGAAGTCCTGTACTCTAACTTATATTTAGAATTTAATCAAACAAATAAGAATTTTATTTGTCTAACTGAGACCTTTGTTTAGAGCTAAACCATTATAATTTCCTATGTACGGTTGCTAGAATATTGTCTTTTAATGCAAAGTGGGTGGCCAATATTTTTTAAAACAAGACTGTACACAGATGTTTACTTAATCTAAGCGTGTTCAAAACTTTAAAAAAAAAAAAAAACAAAAAAAAACAGCTCGGAGGGGATTCGTGGAAGGCAGTGGCGTAGCAGCTACCCCGCAAGCCCCGCAGTGCGGGGGCCCCGAGGTATATGGGGCCCCGAAGTCTTGCGATGAATAAAGATTTAAAGAAGTAGAACTTCAGCCTTCTGTCGGCTTTACAACTAGGGCCCCTACTCTATACTTTGCGGGGGGGCCCGCAAAAGTGTGCTACGCCACTGGTGGAGGGTGAAAATGTATGCACGTTTCTCGGTTTCTAAAAACGCCTTACCTGTATACAACCCATACTACATTGCGAGTACGCAGCTTACATAACAGCGAAGGATAAATACTTGGGCAATTAACCTCCTCTCTTTCTATCCAGGTTCTAAATTAAGACCTGGAAACGGGTGCTTACAGATAGTTGAAAAAAAATAAAGACTTTACGTGAAATCAAATATATATAATGGCACTTTGAACATTAACTTCGTAGTACATGTGGTAACTTCTAACTTAATGTAAGAGCAACTTTTCAACGGTGGTATTGAAAGTCTAATGATTGCATCTTCAGCTTTGCTTAGTGCTCATTCAAAGAAAATCTAAAAAATTTCTCATCAAGAAGTAAGTTAGTGAACATAGAGAAAAACGCACCTTTGAATCTTGAACGTAACGTACAGATGAAACAAACATCTTTGTTGCTTCTATAACAATTCACTAGCTAAATAAACAAAAGCAATGCATTTTCTCTGTGTAATTTCCATCTCTTTTCAACAGAATCGACAATAGAATGGCCGGGCTTTTGTATCTTATGCTCATTGGTTGATCCTCATTAAGATTTAGATTAGATAGCCGTGGCTGGCTTCGTGCGTTACGAGTAATGGGATAATCTCAAATCGTGGTGATTTCAGGAGATAAGCCAGGAGGAGAAATTTTCCACCCAAACTACGAAATTCCCCTCTTCGGGGCACCTCTCTGATATGTTGAACCTGAGTTGTCAGTACTTTCTCAGTAGTGCTTTTCCCTCCCGTTTATTCCAGCCCTGCCCTGTCGGGAAAATCTGTAATTCAGCACTGATCTTAAACATGTTATATAGAACTCCACTAACTCCATCATTTAGGAACCTTCTGAACTTTTTTTTCTTTTTTTTTTTTTTCAAAAGGAAACTGAAAATAGACATGAAGGCTGTGAGAAATGATACAAGGAATACTCGTACTGAAACAGAAACACCAAGTAGTGTGTGTAAAGTGAAGGCCTTCATTCGTACCTTCTCTCAGCGACATGGCGTTCACGAGATGCAGAATTAATCTTGCAAAGTGGCAGGTAAGTCACGAGAATGTTACCAAAAAAAAAAAAAAAAATGTAACAATGAAATCACGCAAAGCAGTGCAACTTCTTCACAAGGTCACATGAACTGCAATGCAAACAAGAATACGTTATATTTATCCCAAACTAGGATGGTGTTAAAGCTGTTCTATGAATTCTAAACTATGCACATTTTAAATGCAGTCGTTAACCAACGTGGAGGTTGGAAGAAAATTCTAGCATGCAATTTCTTCTTATTTTTTTTTTAAGTACACATATTACGTAAATTGAATAAAAGAGAAATATTAGTAGCTTGATCAGAGTATTCCGGAAGCATGTAATGCATAATAGCTGCCAATATTTATGGAAAGAAATAAGAGAACAATCTTTCAAATGAAATTAATGACCTTCAAATTCTTCCACTCTAAAACACACACAATTGATTTTTATCGTTAGTTCGTAGGCAGTTGCAGGTTCGAATGCAGTAATATGCCAAAGAATTCGTGATCTATTAGTAGGTCGTAAATTGGACTCCATTCTTTCACAGTGAAGAAGTAAAAATGGGGGTAATTTCATAGCAAAAAGCTGTAATCACTGTTGCCAAGTTCTCTTCAACCGTTGGAAAATTATCTAGTTCCCCGGTAATAATTTCATGTTGAAGCACGTTTTTATTTATTATCTTTGATACAAATAGTCAATTTCATTTACAAACTTCTAATGAATATAGCTCTCACAGTGACGGAGCTAAAGGGATAATAAGTACGAGGGTGACTCAGAAAGTAAACCCTCCAAGCCTGCTACTTGGCCAATAGTAATGGAACAATCCATGACATCCAGTGGTGACGTCCGGTTGAAACTGCGGGCTCTTACTGAATTTCTGACTGCGGAAGATTGTTGGCCCAGGAACATTCATCGCCGGCGACGAGTCGTGGATATACCATTACGACCTGGAAGCAAAGTGTCAGTCGATGGAGTACCGCCAAACGTCATTTCCTCCGCCAAAAAAATTCGGAGTTGTCTCATCTGCTGGCAAAGTGTTGTTGATATTCTGCCTCACCCTGCCTACAGTCCGGATCTTGTGCCCTGCGACTTTTGGCTCTGCCTCAAACTTAAGGTCCACCTTAAAGGCCAACGCTGCAGTTGTGACGCGGAGGTGCAAGCAGCAGTTCGGTAAGGTGTCGCCAGCAGGTACCACAATTCTTCGTCTTCGGCATGAAAAACTGTGTTTCGCTTTGGCGCAAGTGTGTGGCCCGTAATGGGGACTATGCTGAAAAATAATGCCCCCATTTCTAGCTGATATTGCAAGCTTTCCACTGTATCAGTGCTACCTGTCAAACACAAATAAAGGTAACAGCTTGGAGGTATTACTTTCTGAATCACCCTCGTAAATCATATAGCACAGTTGTATGAATGTACAGGTTGACATAAAAAAAATTCGACCATTGATAATCTGGTTCCCTCAGCTTTTGGAAGGGTTTCGGGCATTTTAAAGTTAACTACGTTGCTGCGAGACTTTTTTTTTCTTTCTTGAGATACCGTTTATGTTTTAATGGTGCCGTGGTCGATAGTAAGTTGTTAGACGTTGCCTGAACTGCACCTGCTACGAGACAATCTTGCTCATTTCTTCTTATTTTATCATTTATTTGCTAATTTTTCTTTCTTTAAAGAACTGTATAGGTAATAATTTTCTGCTAAATGTGCACAACACATATAACCATCCAGAAATCCTCAGGTCCAGAGGTTGCCGAATTTTTGAATGACAACCTGTGTTATGGTAACTTCTAAACGCCCATTGACGCAACTGCTGTGTCCTGACTCAGTACCTAATTAAGCGAAGATAATTCCTAAAGGATGAAGCTTTCCGCCAACATGCATTTTATATATGCTTTGGGTACTATGGCCAATGGGGAGGATAAAATTCGTGTTTTTTTTGTTTTTACGTCACTTTTTTTTTTGGGGGGGGGCGTTCACACCCTTTGGGGTATACTTAAAAAAAGTGGTAAGTGAAGCAATGAAGTAGTCCACCACATGGCAATACCCCGTATGTATATTTGTTGCTTATATAGGATGGAGGGGCAAAGTTGGTCAATTTTATGAGTGAGTTTTTTTGACGTAAATTACATTTTCAGGACGGTTCCATATGAGACTACTACTACGAGTACGAGTAGGGCGGGAATTGCACAAATATTATCACGTTAGAATCTGTGTTCCATAAGCTTTCCAACGAGGTATCTATTATGACTCTGTGATAATTAGGGGGTCACCAGGATCGCGAAAGCGAAGGTCTGCAACAACCCTTCCAAAATGATATACAGGGCGTTTTATAGGAATTTCATTCTGAATTTTTATCTCGCTTTGTATTGTAGTAATGGCTACCATTTTTTATATTATTGTCAAAAGTGTGTTTTCCAGATATTAACATAATTTTCTCAGCGTAGGATGGCTGCAAGAGTTGCCAGGCCACCCAAATTCTATTTTGTCATATATTTTTAGGATTGTTTGTTTCTTGTACGAATAGGGTGAGAATTACACAAATGTTACTTCGTTGGAATCTGTGTTCTTACACGCTTTCCAGTGATGTATCAACCCTGACTGTGATAATTAGGGGAGTCACCAGGGTCCTCAACGTGAGAATTCAAATCCCTGGCGGGTGTTTAAAGGTTAATACTATAATGTAGCTTGGAATTTCGAAAATATTACTAACTTCATTATAGTTTAACAGAAAATTTGAAAAGTTTCACAACTACCAAGAGTCCAGCAGTAGTCTGCAGGATGACTAATAAGCAAATGCGCCATTAAGTTATGCCCCTTTATCTGCCAGTATTGACAATCATTAAAAAGTAAATAAAATATAACCCAAATCTACAAAAAAGGAAAGACATAAGTATCTTATTTTAGGGAAATTTAAACAGTTTTAATCAAGGTTACACATTACAGGAGGGAAAAAGAAAATATTTAACAAATACTGAAATCATAATTTTATGAATTCAACTAACACGTGTAAGTATACCCGGCTTTTCAAAATGCGCACACGATTTTGTTCAGCTCTACAGAGCATCTAGTCCATCAATATATACACCAGGGTCGCACCCACAGACAGGGTCCATTGGTTCCAGACCCTTCCCAAATTTCGTAACTCCACTAACATTTGTATACTTTCTTAACAGATCTATATTTGTTAAACAGAGAAATGATTCATGTAAGCTGAAGATCTGATTTTACGCCTCATCCGTACTCTTTCTTTTCTTGTAATTAAATGTAGTTACATCATTATTTCTAAAAATATAGGTGGCAGTAATTAACAACTACCTATCGTCCTTTCGGATGCAGAATAAGACAACTTTAATATTATAGTTCATTTCTTCAAACGAAGTGCAGTTCGTATATAAAGAATGTCGTCTTCTACATGTGGTGGCTCGTGCCATAAATATGTCATCGTTAGAAGGATCTTGCTCAAAATTCCCTCGATAACTAAATAGCCAACCAGAACTCTCATTTCAAATAATTGATATCGCTTATCAACTCCACATGAAATTTTAGTTCCCACAGTTCCAAATGCTGTCCCTTAAGTTAGTGCTCGATTCCCTGTTCCCAAGACCAACTTAATTGTTCTTACATGCCTGACATTTGGTTTATATTAACCATAGTATTTGGAAAAAAGGACAGACACAGAGGTGTTAAGACGTTGGAACCCCGCAAATGCGGTCAAAAGAGGTTGGAGGGAGGAAGGGATGCTGTTATAAAAATCAACATGGGAACTTTAAAAAAAAAAATCTTGCACTTCTATTGACTAAACGCACTATACATAGACATATTGGACCTTCCTCCCCCAAAAAACTATTTTGGACCCCTCCCAGCAAATATTTCTGACTACGCGGCTGATGTTCACACACATACAAAATGCATTTTCAAACTGTGAAATTCGCATAAATATGCATTAAGAGTAGATTTCATAATTTATTTTCATAACTACTTTTTGTCCATTAGTATTATAACAAAAGTACTTTAGTAATAGGTAGCAATTTAAAACTTCATAACTTTTTTCCTTTCTATAGTTTACCCGCCGCCCTCCCCAACGTCATTGTGTCGTACATATTTCACTCAATGTCATTAAGTGTTCTTGCGACGCGGTATTTCATTTTTTTAGAAGTGCGTATTGAGGAAGCAAGTACGTACATAGGTGTAACAAAAGAAATACTGAAACCTCTTCCTCCATTAAAGAATACGACAAGGAAAAAAAATTGTAAAAACGGAAGTCACTTGTGGCCAGTATAGAATGCTAACTGGATCAGACAGGTTAAAAACTTTTAAAAGAAAAAGAAGAAGTAAATAAAAAACTAGTTGGATAACAATATATATATCAGGAGACCTTGGAAAACAAAAGGGTAACATGAGGCACTTAAGGTGGAAAAGGTTTTCACAGTTAGAATTTCAGTATTATCGCAGACGTCATTTGCAATTTCCTGTTTCAATTTGCCACTAGAATGAAATTTTCTTTAAAAAGTTACTCTCCTTTTAGCATACAATAGAGACACATCGTATGATTGTATTACAAGTATCTTTTCTTATGCTAGGAGAAGCACAGTTTAAGCAAACAACAATTACAGTGCTGGAACTCATCAGTGGAATTCCCAAGTGGAGGGTATTGCACTCACAAAGTTATAGTTTTTGTTTCTTTTGCGCTAAAAGCGTTCACTGCGTTTCCCGCCACTATTTATTTATTTATTTATTTATTGAATTTTAGTGAGTAATTCAGAAACAACCAGCTGAGAATGCTCCAAGAGCATTGAAAGAACGAACTTAAAAAATAATTAAATCTTATTAACTTCTACAAGCTTTATACCAATTGCTCTATGTACTTTATTATTATACTAATTAAACAATTCTTCTAATATATCTATCCATTTATAATTCCCTTGAATACTAAATTTTTTCCACATGTTTTGTTTAAGGGTTCTGTTAAAACGTATTACGAAGATACATGCTCAAAATGGTGGCCTAAAAACTGAAAAATTCGCATCTCTCTATGACTTGGAGTTCCCGAGATATGGCTCCTTAAATCTCCCGAAATTCAAACTTCTTGGGCCAATATCTGGAGAACGGTGGCCAGTTGGCCAGTGGCTACCGGTTATTATTTGGTACCAAAATGGTCACCATCTTCTTAGATATTGATCAACACCAATATCATCTCTGTATGACTTACGGTTTCCGAGATATGGTTCCTTAAATTTCCAGAAATCGGAACTTTTTCGTGAATATCTCGGAAAGGGTAAGAATGACGCGAAAATTTACATAACTTCTTTCAGATAGTTTTTGATGCTCTATCGAATGGAGAGCTCAAAATTGAGAAATTCGCAAATAACAAACACACACACACACAAGGGCGCCCATCAGGGGAGGGGGGCAAGGTGGGGCGATCGCCCCCCCCCTAGAGGAAATTTTACTTCAGAATATCCAAAAATCTAATAGAATTTTTACATTAGTTACAGCAAAATTTTCAAACTATTTTTGAAACGTCGCTTATACTTGCACCCCCCCTTTGAAACCATAACATGGGCGCCCTTGCACACACAGACAGAATTCAATAACGAACTTTTTAAGCTTGTTGAAAAGGTATATACAAATTTAGAAGTTTAGGAAGTCACTCAGATTGTATATAAAATAATATTCAATATAACAATATTATATTTTTTGTAATAATAATAATAATAATAATAATAATAATGTCCAAAGATGGATTTTATATTAATATATAGATCTTGTGAAGCTAAACAAAATGATATACAGGAATGTAAAAACTTCATGAATAATTTGAAAAAAATTAAGAAAAACGAATTTATTCGAAAATCAAAAAGTGGTCGTACAATATTATTAAACGTTAATAATAATGTAGAATTTGTTTGTATTACAAATAATAATAATAATAATAATAATAATAATAATAATAATAATAATAATAATAATAATAATAATAGAAACGTCATATCTTGAAGACAATGAAATGAAGTATGGCAGAAACCATGACCACCTCACGTCCTATTTTCCCATTCGGATTGTTTCTCCCTCGCATCTCGGAATAATGGAGAGAAGAAGAAACTGAAATTGGGGGATGATTTTACCTCGAGGCTCCCTTTCGCCCTCTCTTCACGAAAAGAAATAAAAAAATAAAAAGAACGAAAAGACGTTAAGAGCACCAAGGAACATGAGGGGGACCAGGGAACAGTATTGATTTTGCAGGGCGGGAGGGATGGAAGAATTGGCTGGTTGCCATGGTGATTCGGGAGGGTTAAAGGAGAGAATCATCCCCAGCACACGAGAGGGAAGACTGACTGAAACACGTCGATAGTGTGTGTGTGTGTAAGGGAAAGCGATTTCCATCCAGCGCGTGGAAAACATCTGCCTAGCTGAGATATGGAGAAAACTACTCACAAGACAACTAAAGCGGGATTTCTCAAGTCTCTTGTCAAATCTATCTTCTGAACCGTAGGGCAATGGCATGGCATCCTCCTCCTTTGTCACTCACTTCAAGAGAATGTTCCATCATAAACAGAAGCATAACGCCATCTTCCTTCTAACTGCGTTAAACTTGTCTCTTTCCCAGAGTTCATTTTACGTACGAACTAATGTTAAAGATAACCCCTGAGGTACCGCAGAGGAGTCACCAAGAAGAGTGTCTCGATTTGCAGAATAAAAACGGAGTTCAAATTTCAGAAGTATAGAACGGAATTAATTTTTCTGGAATATTAACTCACTCACTACTAGCTTACGAAACCAGAAAGTTTATTTTTTTTTTAAATATTATCATTTCGCCTTCTTCGCAGTTTGTACAAACGTTCAAATGAGGAACACATTTTGAGCGTTACTTTTCATTTGAGATTCATTTGACATAAATCTTGGGATAAGTCTTTTCATTTTCCAATAGGTTTTTATTATCTGATTTACAAATGTAAGCAATAGTGGAATGTTCCTCACTCTGCTTTTGATTTTTTTTTTTTTTAATGTAGGTTTTCGAAAAACCATTTAAAACCATTGAGGTGAATAAAACGACACATTTGAGGGTAACTCTTCATGTGTAGTTTCGGGTTCGTGGTCAACAAAAACAGGCTCAAAAACACGCTATCTATTACGGTGAGACTGACACTACGGCCATCAAGCATTTCATTATGACATTAGCAAGATGACAGTTTTGATTATGGTTATAAGTAATAAAAATCTAAAAACTATCCGCTTAAACTTTAATGTTAAATACTAGGTACATTTTAATTAATGTTTCAAGACTTGTATGTCCTTATTGTAGTCAACATCCTAGTCACAGAGATGCCGAGTCTAGTCAGAGGATATGAGATGAGTGTTTGTACTCACCAGATAGTTTTGGCATTATGGCGTCTATCCAGCGTCATGAGGACGATTGGGAACCTACTTGAAAGAAAGAAGTAGTGAGCTTCAGACTAAAAAGCCAGCATTAACGACGAGGGGACCCGATGTGGTGATTGCACATCACCCCAAAAGAAATCAACTCCACAAGCTGGTTGGAAGGTCGTCGGCTCCTAAGGCCTGCTACGCCAGGAATTTAGTTTTAAACTTATCACTACCCTAATATTGCTTCTGATAGTTAAAAATATTCTCACGATCATTGTGTTCAATTATACATAATAAAGGTTGACAATATTTTCAATCTCCTCCTCCCTCTATTATTTTTTTAATTAAAGAAAAGAAAAAGGTGTGTTCACACTGTGCCGAAATTACACGTTTACCACAATATATATGATCTATTATCACTATACTTTCTACTATACCATTAACATTTTTACTACTTCCTTTAACAATGCGTTTCTCACTGCTACAATACACATATTGTACACATACATATATATGACTTTACAATCTAATAAAGATCATTTGCATGTAATTTCCCACAATTATGATTCTATATGTAACAGAATTTGTGATGTGTCTATAATTACAAACATTCAAAACGATAAACAATATTTTTAACGGCATTGTTTTAATGTTCCCAAAGCTGTGGAAGCATCCAATTCTAAAATCTCGATTGATTCTGCGAATTATACTGTTAAGTATGTACGTTTCGAACAGTTCGGTCGTAAAAAGAATAGCACATTTCCAACGTATTTTCCATGTATTCATATTTTCACTTTTTTCCGAAAGACATGCTTATAATGTATTGTCTTTGCGAGAGAAATCTCACACTGTATAGTGTTGAAGAATATGAGACGGGAAAGAATTAGTTCACGATACATTATAATGAAAAAAGAAGAAATAAAAACGCGTATTTTGTACAGAATCATATTTTATGTTAATTACTTTCCATTACTATGCTTTTTCTATTGGCGTGCTTCTCAACCGAGGGTCATGACCCATTTGTGAATCGTGGGAAATATCTTTCCAACATTTACCCAATCTCTCAATCTTCTAAATGAAGCGATTTTCGGTTTTTTATTTATTAATTCATATTACACTCTTTTTTTTAAAAAAAAATCCAGAATTGGGATTACTTTTGTTCCACTATTAGCCGCGTGTCTTCTATGAGGCGAAACGAGAAATAAAGTACTCTAGCCTCGTCTAGCAAATTTTGAAGAAGTATTGTCTCATTTCTGGATTCTCGAGGATTATTTTTTAGTCCTGTTTTGTAAATTAATATACACAATTTAAAACCTGATTTTCACCCTTAGTTTAATCTAAAAGTTAACAGAATTCTTCCGCGTCACGACAGGTGCACGAAGGATTGTGATATATCATTTACATCGTATTTACATGTATTGGAGTACATTGCGCAATGACTTGTGTGTCTTTAAAGTTGGTAAATGCTCTTCACTGTATGCGTACATTCACTTTATATCGATTTATAGTTTTTACATGTATGAACCATACAACACTAAAACAGTATCTGAGATCTACGACTTAAGAGTCTTCATCCCGGCGAAATTAAAATACCGCTAATTTTACAGTAATTACGTGATATCTTCAAATAGATAAATCATAATTGAAATGTGGAACAAGAGCGCCCTAGACAATATTATTTTACATGAGAAACTGTTATCACGACTCACTTATCTGCTTTCGATTTCGAGCCATTTTGAAAATCGGCATTTATTTTCGCGTTTCTAAACAGCTGAAAACGGAAAGCCACTAGGTGACTTGTGATAACGGTACCTCACGCAAAATAATATTGTCTAGGGCGCTCTTGTTCCATATTTCAATTATCTTTTATCTATTTGAAGATATCACACAATTACTGTAAAATTAGCGGTATTTTAATTTCGCCGGGATGAAGACTCTTGCCCACGATACCGGTGAAACTCCTCGTCTCGCCTTCACCGATTGAGAAACCCGTCGACGTTTAAAATACGCGCTGTGATTCGTTTTCTGAGTGTTAAGGGCGTGAAAGTGGCTGAAATTCATCGCCAGATACGTGAAGTGTATGAAAAAAACTTTATGAGCGTTGGAATGGTACGAATGTTCATGATGAAGAATAAAGTGGGTGACCTTCTGTTATCACTGAAGACTTGGTACAGAAAGTTGATGAAAAGGTGAAAGAGAACAGACGGTTTACGATTCCGTCGTTATCTGATAAGTTTCCTCAAGTTTCAAGAAGTGTTCTCTATAAAATTGTGACTCAACGCTTGAATTATCGAAAGTTGTGCTCATGCTGGATACCGAAAATGTTCACTAAGGTGCAGAAACCAAAATGTTTAGCCAATTCGTTGACTTTCTTTGAGTGGTACGGTACAGTACAATGAGGAAGGTGATGCTTTTTTAAACAAAATTGTTACAGGCGACGAAATATGGATGCCTCTCGTTACATCGGAATCATAATAAGAAACTATGGAATGGGACATTCAACAATACCCAATAAAGTGAAGTTCAAGCAAAAAATTTCAGCCAGGAAAATCATGTCTACTGTATTTTGGAACAGGAAGGGGTGTTACTTGCGGATTTTTTCCCCCTTGTGGTGCCACAATAAATTCTACGATGTAATGTGAGACCTTACAAAAACTGCATCGCGAAATCCAAAACAAAAGGATTGATAGACTTAGTAGATATGAGGAAAAATTTGTATCGTTATATAAGCCTTTCCCTCATATCTATTCTGTCTAAGAATACAAAACTTGGTATACATATTTCTTAACCCCTGTAGTATTTTTAGAGATACATTTGGATTGTGTGCTTTTACCTGGGGCCACTCCAGAGGGGTCCAAAGTTTATGGTAGGGATTTTTGGAGGGAATTTTCCCGACATTCTCCCAATTTCCCATGTTCAAGTAAATTATGAACCCCAATACATAGCACCTCTGGAAAGCGTGTTTCATGCTGAAGAAAATGAACTATAAGCCATGACTTTCCAATGAACAGTGTTGATGCAACAGCTATTTCACTGCGAGTCCACAATTTTCTTTATAATAACAGGGTTAATGGGACCCAGAGACTTACTCCGTTGTCCACGACACCTAATTTTTTGTGCATAAACATATCTTTGTTATGTTTATCGAATGGACTAGGTTTGATTCGGATGTCCACAAGACATGTTCGTGTCCATTCCTTGTCAGTGAAAGCTGGGACCGAACCAGAGACTCCACACACTAGAAGTGAGAGCTCTACCACGAAGCTTAAATATTTTTGTTTCAATATCTAAGTAGCAGTAATAATAATAATAATAATAATAATAATAATAATAATAATAATAATAATAATAATAAGTTGTTAAATTGTCACTGTTGTAGGTCTGCCTAGTCTCCAAGTGTTGTTCTTATTTTGTTCTCGCTCTCAAAGCATTATAAATTGCCATTCACTACCCAAAATTAATATTCTATTCACAGGTTTTTTAAAATACACCTTCTTCAACTTACAAGGCATTTTATTTGTTCAGCGCAGGGCAAGGAAAAGAAAGGCAGCTAGCTATTTTTTTTCTTCTTCTTTGCATATCAAACTAGGACAGGTAACGCAACGCAGAGAAATCTATTATAAAACGAACTGAAGTGAAGTGAAGAAGAGCAACTATGACAATCTTTGGCAATAAGTTCAGAAAGAACAGAATTTTGCTGTTAAGAAAGAAAGAGGAAGAAAAAAGTGGTTTTTAGTATTTTCTCACGCTCCTGTGTATGTATAATATAGGCTAGTGAGTGAATGTTCCAAAAGAACAAGAAGTTGTTGCTAACCTTGAAATGACAAAATAATACTTATTCAAGAAACCGACAGGACGGAAAACAAAGTGAATGTCAACATTAAACATTGTGTTAACGGAAATTGTTAATTGTCTTTGCCTTATTTAAGCAGCATTATTATATATATTAACAAGTTTAAATAAACTTTGAAATCTAGAAAACTTAAGACTAAATTCCGCAACCGCTATACTCCATGAAAGACCTCGATTTGGTTGGTTAAATTAGAGTTTAGCATCCCGTTCAGTACTGAGGCTATTTGAGACGTGAATCTACAGCTAAACGTGGGATACGAACAACATGAGTTGGACCGCCGTGAATCGAAGTCGAGTCTTCCACGATACTTAAGGGGTAGTACGCTTAACCATATAGCCACGAAAGAGCCAGTGTTCAGTGCAAGTGTTATGTGGTTAGTGCATCAGCTTCCAAAACCACACTCTACATACAAAAATTACCAAGTCAGTAGCGTAGCGAAGAGTTTCACCAGGTCCGGGAGTCCTTCGTCCAATGCTTAACGCTTAGGTGGACTTCCAAATAAGCATGTTAGTGAATACAGCCAGCCTACATCAGTCATTGGTTCCAGTAATGTACGGAGTATTTCTGCCGTAACTAAAGGAAGTCCTGCATTGGTTGGACGTCTTTACTGAGGGAAGGTGTGGTAAACCTTCCCAAAGGGTGGCCTACATGTACTATTGGGTTTGGGAAGTAGCTGTGCTACGACGTGTAGTAGTAGAGACCGGAATGGCACTAGGGATCGAACCTAGGAAAGGAAATTAGGTGCCGCGTACCGGAAGTGTTCAATTTCGGTATCAATCGATTTCTTCCACCAAGGCGAATCAACAGACATATATATAATAAATAGTAAGTTGCATATGTTCAATCACTGGATACACTCATCCGCGGGAAATAATTATTCCCGACCAAACAATATACATCAAAGCCACACGCGCGGTATCAATTCAGATAGAGGAGAGCATTTGCGGATGATTTCATGCTCTACGAGAAAAAAAGTGAAAGAGAAGACAAACCTTTCTTTCTCAATAGGTTTACTATGTAAGAAGTGAACATTATAGTATGTTAATTTAAGAAGGAAACGGCTTTCCTTCATAACTTGATCTGCAATTCTTATGTAAAGAAAGGGAAAGAAATTGGTTTATTTTTTCTAAAAACCTTGTTCTTTGTGTTGTAGAAATCTTCCTGTTTGACATCCGGTATTAAAAATCTTTATTATACACTTAGTTGCATTACCTTGTAATAGCAAAAACTGGTTTACAACTTTAGCACGTGAACATGATTTTCATTTTTAAAAAAGGAAATGGATCAAATTCGGAACAAAAGAAATATAAACAATAGTATTATGAAATATGTAAGAGTAGAAATTAACCAATGCTATAGCATGTGGTTTTAAAAGCTTTAATGTTTATCACAGACAAAAAAAAAAAAAAAAAAATCACCTACTGCCAGGGCAGGGACGTCATTTGCGGAGAACAGGGCGCAACTGCCCCCCCCCCCCCCCCACCGAGCTTGAGAAATATATGCAATCAATTTAATCAATTGTATACTGATACACTAATAAAAAAAACGTGAAACTATTCTTTCGATGATCAATTTCCTCTCCTCTCTAAAGCAAAATCTCAAATGACACTGTCGTGCCAGAGCATCCTATTCCGAACAATGTCAATCCAATCTAATTATTCCGTTGCTTTTTAATTTGACTTCTTTTGCCAGTTTCTCTTCCTCTTCTTAATATCTATTTTTTCTCTCATCATTTCTAAGACCCTCTAATTAGTTTTTCGCTCAACCCAGCAAATTCTCTACATTCTTCTCCACACCAACATTCCAGTCGTTTCTCATCATTTTTGCGTAATGTCCAAAAATAAATTAACGGTGATTTTCAAGATATTTCATACAGCTTACAACAGAAATTTGAGTGTCTGTATGATCATGAAGTGAAACTGTACGCATACATTCAAAGACATTTATCCACACATTTATCTGACATTTGCCCATCTAATTTTAAAAAAGAATATAGCACTATGTCTAATTTCATAGCACTACAAACACCAGGTCGCATAGTTTCGAATTTTTGTTTTGTTTCCTTAATACCGTATACATCGTTGTTTTTACAACAATAAATCTCCTGGTTTCTTGAGACATGGAATTAATGATACGTTTGTATTTATCAGTAATGAATAAAATCTCTAAGTGCCAGCTTTATATTACAACCTCATCTTTTCCCCCAGTACATGTGTGTTGGGTTCAAGCGACTAAAATGTCCGTTTTTATATTTATTTATTTGTTAAAGTTAGTTCCCCTTTGCAGCACTAAGCCTATATGAGACATAGATCTACAGATTATGGCAGAACCCGAACCGCCATAATGTGGGCAAATTTCAAGGATTTACTAGCGGGAATTGAAGTCAAGATCGCGTGCACCACAGCACACGCCCGCTAGCAACTAGACCAAAGAGAAGGGCTTGTCCGATTTTATGTCTGGTGGGGAACTGTCCTCTGTAATTCAACCAATGAACGGACCGAGCACGTGTAAGACGTCACAAACTTTATACATATTCAGATTAAAAAACAGGCCGGGGCCCCAATCAGTTAGGTGACAAGTGTGTTGTCGGACAGAGTTCATGTAAAACACAGCTGAGAGTGGTTTTCCTTTAACGAGTTTAAAAACCGGGACATTCCCCAAATCTAGCAGTGAAAAATATCAACAGTGTGTTTGGAACAGGAGTGGTGCGTGAACGCACTGTGCACCGTTGATTTATGCAATTTCATACCAGATGCGTACAGGGGCGGAATTGAATCTCCTGAGTTTGAAATGTGTATATATGTATTCTAATTAATACCATAATAATATACTAACGAAAAACGTCAAACCTGATGTATATCGAAGAGTCTTGCCCTCCTTCTCTAAGCACACACATCAGCAAAAAGCTAAAGTGACGCTACTGTTACATATACCGATGAAACAACATTGAAAAATGAGCCTATGGTCACCAACCAACACCATTTTCTGATAGGCTATTCAGGAACGCTCAGAAAAGTGTTTCTGTAACTGCAGACGCGTTAGACATATAGCATACCATTGTAATCGGCGAGATGAAAAAAGTTGGATTCAACGGGTGCCCGACAGTAGCAAGCATTAGTCTATTTCAGATTCTGCCAGGAGCGAACAAGATTGACATAAAAGTTTATTATTATTATTATTTTTTATTAATATACAAGCTGAACCTGCGCTCTCACCAAGCGCGTCATTCACATATGAGCATGAATCTCCTTGTCATTCCTCACATCATCTGCACACGTCCCTTTGCAGACACAAGTGAAAGACGTTTTGATAAATATCGGCAATGGGTACTATAAAGGTGATATTTTTTTCGATTATTTTTCAATATCTCGCACCATTTGCAAGATTGATCCTACTTCCGGTTGGAGTTGAGTTTAACGTTCCTTCAGAAGCGAAGCTATACGAGACGGGACCTATTGATTAATGTGGAATCCGAACCACATCAGCTCCCGCCAGGAATCGAACCGGATTTCCCACGCCAAATACTTTCGGTTGGAGTTTCTAATTCATGTATAATCAGTGTTTTTTTTTCTTGCATGCAGTATGTAATAAGCAAATACATTACATACACAATTAATTCTAGGCGTGGAAGACCTGGCTTCGATTCCCGACGAGAGCTCATGTGGTTCGGATTCCACGTTAATCAGTAGGTCTCGTCTCATATAGCATCGCTTCTGAAAGAGGCGTTAAACTGAAAATCAACTCAACTCAATAATTAATTATAATGCCAGTCATATATAGTGTTCATTAGGCAAAATACACCAAACAATAGATTCATTTTAGACTGGAGAAATTGTTATCCTTCGTTTCTCATTATTATTTAGTCATGAAACAAACGCCTGAGAGATACACAACCCCTGTATACAACTATGTTGTGTTGGAATGTATAACTCATACGATATGATGCTTTAAAAAAATCAATACTTCCAGTGTACCCCTAAAAATGTAATAAAGAAATAACGGCCACGTTTTATAAATATCCAATTAGAACTGGACAATCTACATATAATTTGGAATCCATCAGCAAAAACGGAACGTTTCTAGCACTTGTGGTTTTCGAGATCTCGTTGTCGAAAAGATTGGAGACAAACATATAAGCTTTTCTTTGGAGACAAACATATAAACCTAGCATTTTAATTTATAGACTAGCTGAACCTGCGCTCTCTACTCAGCGCACCATTCGCATATGAGCATAAATATCCTTATCATTCCTCACAACATATGTACATGTCCCTTTACAGACACAAGTGAAAGACGTCTTGATTTTAAAAAAAGAATCAGCAAGGGGTATCATAAAGGGGATATTTTTTCGATTATTTTTTCTCAATATCTCACACCGTTTGCAAGATTTGAGCCTACTTCCGGTTGGAGTTTCTAATTCATGTATGACCAGTGTTTTCTTTCTCCTTGCATGCAGTATGTAATAAGCAAATACATTACATATACAATTAATTATAATGTCAGTTATATATGGTGTTAATTGGGCAAAACACTCAAAAAATAAAGATTTATCTTAAGACTCGAGAAATGGTTATCCTTCCTTTTTCACTATTATTTGGCCATGGAACAAAACGCCTGAGACATATACAACCCCAATATACAACATTGTGCTGTTGGAATGTATAACACACAGAATATGTTTTTTTTTTTTTTTAATTTCAACGCTTCCAGCATACCCTTAAAAATGTAATAAAGAAATAATGGCCATGTTTTTTTTTTTTTAATATTCAATTAGAAGTGGACAATCTACGGAAAATTTCCAATCGATCAGTGAAAACGTCATCTTTCTAGAGCCTGTAGTTTCCGAGATCTCATTATCGAAAGGAAGGCCACAAACATATAAACATAGTTTAAAAGAACTCGAAAGATGGAAGCACAACTCACATGCATTGATTTTAGAGAAGGCTTATTAAAATACAAAGGCTTTGAACAATAATTTTATATCATAAATTTTATGAAAAAGATATAGTTAACTAATTTAGACTATTTAAAGTACAAATACTTAAACTGTTTGTCTCTGTTAAACGTGAAATCACACATAACCGTAAATGAAAGATTTGAAAGCTAAAGTTATAGGTTGGAGCTCAGGCGCTTTTAATTGCTATTGTAGCATTTTAATAGATAGATTGGTATACAATTCATTAAAAAGCATGTGTTGTTTCTCAAACTCAGGGGATGGAGAGCAATTGCCCTCTCTACCCTCTCCAAACGACGATTGTTTTACTGATCTTTGCTATATGGTTATTTTTAATGAAACTTTCCTTGTTGTAATGAAAATGTTTATAAATTGAATACTATTAGAAACGTCATCGTTCTTCGTTGTTTCAGAAATTTTTACTAATTATCCACTTTTGCTGACGCGAAAACGTGTGTTCAGACGACGCCCAACATCAATGAATATGTATGTACACAGACGTATGGTAATTAACACGAAAATGAAAAAAAAAAGGACGGAAATGACGTAATAAATACCTAAATATGTATGTTAAGTTAAATATTGCTGAAAATTCGGCAAATTTTCGTAAAACACGCAATAAGTTTTGTAGACATACTGTCTCCATATTAATTTTAGTAAAGCATGATTCACCCTTAGGGGCAAGTGACATCAGAAAAAAAAAATATTGTCTTTTACGTCTAGTATATTATAAGGACATTATCTGCTTGCAATTTAGTTTGCAGCACGGTGAAGTAGCAAAAAGTGATTCATTCTCTTCCGCTAATTATACGTACACAATCCCACTCTTACCTGTTGGAAAGATTTAAACAGCCAGGCATGGAAACAAATTGCATCCGGTTCCCTGGAGCAGCACGCGACCAATCTGTGATCACCTAATACAATGTAACAAACAGGAAACCAGGCTCCTGGTCTCCCTGCGAGCTAACATTTTTAACCAACGTTGTTAACAGAGTGTGTGCAGGAGCGAATAGCTATTAAAACCTTTTCAATACGATATCTACAAATTAAAACGTTAGATACAAACAATGTACTACAGTTTCAGATTAATTTTCTACAATATTACGTAATGGTGATGCTGTCATTGTAGAAGGGAGCGAAGGTTTGGTCTAGTCTGGCTGGATACCATCCGTTTAATGAAAATTAACTTACCGTTTATGAAATTTACTGTTTCATACAAATCGGAGAATTTTCACGAATTATTCGTGGAACACATTTTTAAATTGGAGGAAAGGAGTAAATTCACTTTCTCACTATAAACTGATTCCAAGTACTTGGAATAAAAGGAAAGCCTCACTGCATATGTATAGATTCTGTCGGATCATCTCTGCACAAAATAGGAAATCAGTATTTGATGTTTACAAATGTAATGTTGCTAGTGTCAAACCATTACAAGCGCTATACTAGGGTTAAAAAGAGGAGGTGCATATCAAATACGACTAAATACGACTGTGCATACTGCGTAACATACTACGTAGCTAATTTTCATCGGCGGAGTATTTCTGCACGATCTAGGAAACCTGTATTTTATATTTACAGGTACGGAGTTACCCCCCGAGGGAAAATCATTACAAGTGCTCTAACCGATGTGATTTTATGCGATGTCAAATATTTTTGCACTACTCTAGTTTATGCTGCATACTCTCGGTCACTGACGCGCCTGCTTCCTGCATACACTCCCACAATCCCGCGCGGGTCTACCTGCTGCGCTTCTGCCCTGACTCGGTTAGATAGCATTCTAGTGGTCATCTAGTATAGTTGGTTTGCGATTTCTGAACAGTCGTCTTTAGGTAATACATCGGAACGCATTATTTATACACCGTAACGAGAAACACATCAGTTTGCACGTATTAGCATGCGCCAGTGTAATAACAGTCCAGAACGTCGTAGGAAATTATTTGAAGCAAGGAAAGTGAAAGTTTTTTTTTTGACGGACTATTCTGCATATGCATCAAAGATCAGGAACGTACACAGAAATTTATTCCAGGGGTCCAAAGCATTTCGAGGGAGATCCAAATTCAATACGAGAATAAATTATATTAAAATTTGTAAAATTACCCAAAAATTAGACTAAATTTACAGAAAAATCAAAATTTCGAGGGGATCTGGACTCCCAGGACCAAACCCCTGCGTACGTCCCTGCCGAAGATGATTTACGATTATAAAACATAATAGAATTAAATCTATAATAATAATAATAATAATAATAATAATAATAATAATAATAATAATAATAATAATAATAATAATAATAACGCGTATAATTGCTAAATATTGCCCAAAAAAATCCAACTCTTCACGCCATCTCGAAACCTACTTCCTACACTGATAACTCGATTTATCTTCCAGCAGAAATTTACCAGTGTCTAAGAACGAAGTCCAACCACAAACAGCAAAAGATGATATACTAAACCATACTAAAATACATTTTATATATAATATATATATAATCTAATCTCACATAATATGGAATCTTAACGCTTTTCTACTAATTTCTGTCTTGCTATAAAGCGCACATACACACAAATACATATATTTTTAAATAGATTTGAAAAATATGATAAGATTTAAGTTGATAAGAAGATTTGACACGGACATGACATATCATGTTAATTTCAACCTGTTATATACGTATATACATAAAAAAAAATTACAATAATGGTTTTTCTTTCATTTCGACGTCCCTGAAACTTAAATTTGTTCCGCGTCCATTCCCAAGCGGACGAGGATTTCATTACGCTACTAATTAGATGTGTCACTACATCTTCTCTCTCTTGTCTGTCTGCCTATCTCCCTCTCCTCCCCTTCTCTCTCTTTCTCACTCACTCACACTCACTCACACACACACATACTCACAGTGTATAACGAAAACAATGGAATTAAAGGCAAACTTTACATTATACATATTTAATGTAAAGTTTATTTTCAATTCCATTACTCTTGTAATTCAAGTGTGCAACTACTCCGCATTCTATTTCATTCCATTTTTCACAAATTGCAACATTTCCCCAACAAGGCTTCCCAGAAAATTGCTATATGTAGACACTTAGATTATAACGCATTTCTCGCTCCGCCCACAGTACGTATTGTAATTATGTAACAAATGTTGTAACGAAAACTTGTTTCAAATTTGCATACACAATGAATTTGAAAGCGAACAAAAATGAATGAGTTAATATTGTCATGACGGGAAGTTGAAACACCAAAAGAAACGAACTGGACAATTTATATTTTCCTCATACGAAGTAAGAAAACGTGTTGCTAACTTTATTTTACTCAAAGGAAAATCATGAAAAAAAGAAAAAATAGAAATGTATAATCAAATGATGAGAGAATCATTATAGAATTATTACATTGAGTTAAGATTTCATTCAGTAAAAATAAAATAAAATATACGAGGACTATAAAACTATACTGGCACAAACGTATTTAAAAACACAATAGAATTTAACGGATCTGGTCCAAAGTTAGAAGGCGGCCACAGTAAGTAGGCCATTCCAACATACCATCATGGCACATCCTGAGCATGTTACAAAACATAAAATAGGCCTACTTATCTTAATAGAACGTGTCAATACACAACTATTGGACACGTAGCCGGTCAAAATTTTGTCTATGTCTGTTTTGAAGATTATCATTGTCGGAGCCGGCTGTTAGTCAGGGTTGTCCCATCATACCTCACACGTACTTGATGAGACTTAGGTCCGGAGACCTAACAGGCCAGGATGGGCGGTGCATACCGAACAAAGTACACCGGGTTCACTGAACGGTATGGGGACGCGAGATATGCTGCTAGAAGATGAAGTTTCAGAAATATTTAGGTAATGTCGGAGAAAAGAATTAACATCACGAATGCACAACGTAATAGTCATATTCCACAAGTGGGCGGGAATTACAGCTTATTTCCCCTCTCTTACAGAACACTAGAAAGCCCAGTGTAAGTCTACCGTATATGAAGAATGAAAACACGCTGGATTTTTGCTCACTTGCAGGTTTACATATGCGCACAGAGCCATCTTTATGTATAAGATAGAAATTACTCTCATCGCTGAATACCACCATCGTTCTTTCGCCTTGTCACTGCAGATATCAGGGATAACCGTGTAAAAGTAACGCAGGACGATAGATCAATATTCAATAATCGATTGTTTAGTGTTCGTGGTCTCATCGGGCCTTATGCAGAGTCGTTTTCACGCGTGACTAGTGCCATACTAAAGTGTTCGACTAACATACGTTTCCTGCAGTAGTCAGGCCTTTAGTATGACGCTAATAATACGTCAAAACGACTCTGCATAAGGCGGATTGTGTTTAGTGTTCGAAGAACCATGATGGTTATAGTTACACTGGTGGTCGCCGTTCTGTCAGTTAGGCGGGCCGAATCATCATTCTTTCCAGAAGCATTTTGGTACGTCACAAATGTACTGTGGTTAATTGTCTACAAATACGAACAAAATCAATTATGACTGATCACATTCCTCCCTGAAGATTTAGTAACATCGCACTGCGAGCTTATTGGCTGATGCCACACGCCAATTCGGGTGACGTGGACTATAATGCATTGAAGAGAACACATCGGCTATGGGAATCATTTGCCTTCCATCGTGTATACTACCGACAGACAACTGGCACGATATGACATGGTGGCGATTCAACGGAATGACCATACGATCTCTCGCTTCCTCAGTATACGGCCACGCTCGAAGATAGTTGATTGTACAACAGACGTTGGCTGGCGTCGTACTAAGATTGAAGACACATAATGCGATCAATTCTTCTGGACTTGTCTTGTTGTCCAACAACCTTCCAGTCCACCGTTCACGGTGACCAGGGTGCTGGGACCTTTTAAAGTAAGATCAGCATGCTCTCTGCAGACATGCATTTAATGATGCGGATTTAGCTCGAATCCGGAGATGTAATATATAGTAAGTTATGTAAGTAAATGCTTTTTCACCAGAGTGTTAGTTTCACATTGCATAGTAAAAAAATTAGCTTCAAATATGAACGAAGAAGTAAATAAATTGAACAGTTTTGATTTGGAAAGAGACAACACAAAGACGCTATTAGTTTCCATTGAATAAAGTAGGTGAAAACTTTTGAGATAAAGAGAAGAAAGTGTATGTAGTATTCGTTGATGCAGGAAAGATTATTAACTTCTTGAACTAAGTTAACTGAAAGATTCTTAGAATGAAATTAAAGACCATACTCTAGAGAAACTTATACATGAACCAACTATTTAAAGTTGAAATACACGAAATGATATATAATAGGATAGTGAAGTTGGAAGAGGTGTTCGACAAAAAAAATTGCCTTTCAGTGACATTACTTACTATATAGAAGAACAGCTAAGTAGTTTGATTAGGGAACAAGTTAATTTGATAGGGACTAGAAAGACTAGCATATTTGCTTTTCAGATGATATGGTTAGTTTTTGATTCAGAACCCACAATACAACACAATTGTCAGAAAAGATAGAGAAAAGCTGTGAAAATAATTTGAGATTACGTACATTTGAAAAAGATGAAAACAATGGTGGCTGAGATGATTGTGACTGTGCAGTTATAGAAATCTGAGCACAGAAAGTACTAGTTTTCAATCCTAGATAGTATTATTGACGAAAAATGAAATGTAAACGATAAATACAAAGCAACATGAGAAATAGTGAAATATCTTAAGATATTTGTGGTGCTAATGACGAGAAGCACTCTACGTGAATCACTGAATGAAAAGTTGCAAAAAGTCTCAAATGTTGAGTATTGCGTTGTGCAGAGGACAACGCGAGAAGACCATAAAAAGTATTGTACTTGAGTTCTCGAAAATTTGTACGTTGAAGAAAAGGGAAAAACTCGACTAATTAAAATGAGAAGACAATGTAAGGCATTAGAAGTAAAATGAGTATAAGAATATAATTTGAAATAATTAAAAGGATGTTACGACATTGTTAGAGAAGAAATTGTACTTTCAGTGACTTGATAGAAGGTATGATGAAAGGAAAACAAGGAAGGCGAAGAATGGTATAAAGCCTACATCAAGACGAAGTTTCTTAAGGATCGTAGTATATGGAAACTTCTATACACGCAGCAAGTGATCTACCAGTCATGGAATAAAATTCTTATTAATTATACCGATAAAGATAGAAACCGGACTTCACTAGCTCTGAATTCGGGCAGCTTCCCATTAATCTCACAATTTTGACGTAAATTTAGTTGATGTCTACAAGTTCTAGTTGCTCATACCAGAGACGCCCATGGGTCTATGTTTTCATTACCTGGCAGACATATTGTTTGGAACAGAAAATGTTTTCGATCCTAGCATTTAAGTTGAGAGCGGAAGTGACAACATCACTTGACTCATTCATTGATTGGTAACCATATATCTCATGTTGGGAATGTCCCTTCGTTAAACGACAAGAGTATTGTAAAATTAACTAAGTTTGTTTTTGGGCAATGTTCCAATATCTACCTCTGTAAATTAACTTCATTATTGTATATACTGCCTCTTATAGAATATATATAAAAAAGGAAACGTGAAGGAATCTACTAATGATTGGAGCTCCTTCATACCAGCTTTAGAGAGAAAGCATACACAACTAACCTGAAAACCAAAATCTCCCTTTTTGATCTGCTGTCAAGAGCGTGTGTAAGTCAAGTCGCTCGTCTCATCTCTTACACAGTCGGGGAAGAATTCACAGAACGGAGGCAGTGATTCGAACTATTTTTGTGAAGTTCCCATTCCAGACCCACCACAGAACGAATGAACGAATGCCCGGAAGGTAGCTCTTCTAAACGACCAGGACAGTGACTTCCTCGTATCATACAAACAAACTAGTACAGAAATAAGGAATCTACTGTCTCTTAACGTAAATAGACCAGGCGGATGTAGGCCATGTAGTGTCAAACGTTTTAAACGCATTATATATCAAGATTTTATTACATATTTCTGTTAGTTTAATATTGTTAGTATATTTATTCCATACCTGTAAATAGATTGAGAGCATTCAGTATTAGCAAGTTGTTCTCGGGGGAGAGGGGTATGACTTTTTCGGAGGAGACGGATTTTTCTTAATACTAAAAGCAGACCAAAAGTTTTTTTTTTTTTTTTTAATATGAAAGCATTAACAACTCGTCATATATACCAAGGTACATACAATACCTTACACATATACAAGTGAACAAACTATTATTATTATATTTTCAGTATGCTACCTTATTAAAACACAGGTATTGACAGTGCATGAAGTTGGAATAATGGGCTGCAGAAAATGTATTAATAAGGTATTTATAAGTCCATTTGTTTATAATCTGCGTTTATATGGCACAAATGATAGAAAAAGTCAAACTTAAATACTATTCTTCTCTAGTTAGTCAAAAAATAGTAATAGTACAGAACAGTGATACGATTCATCGGAAGAGGTGAATGGGAGTATCAAAAGTGGATGATTAACCTCAGTTAAATGTTGACATGATTCATTAAAAAACAGAATGTGTGTTTCTTTCACATTCTATTATAGACATTTTTCATTTGCTATAAGTACTGAGCAAGTTTCATAAATACATAGACATAACAGACCTCATTTCGAGGGAATGGGGATGGGCAAAATATCTTTTTGGGGCCGGACCTCTATTTGGCTCCCTTTCCCCCTGGCCTCTTGAGTACTTTTACTTTAAGACAGGGTATCGCATTCTTTATACCCAGTATTTTATTTGTAACTTGAGTAGTAATGAAGATATACAGTAATAATAGCATTTGAACTAGGCAATTTTAGTCTGTGCGAAAGACGATATCGCAAAGTGTCTAGGAAATGTTTTATTGAAGGAAAAACGAATAGGTCCAGGAGACTTTTTTAAAAAATGAGAACAGTCTTGCATACACATTATGTCTATAAAATGGCCCTTGATTGGCAAAGTTAATCCCTTTTAATAACTTAATAGACTTAATTTTCTGTTAGTGGATTGCCATTTTGTTAGATATGCTTGAGCGAGGTTACTTTAGTAAGCCACGAAAATGTGCAGGTGTTTGAGAAACGATATAGAGTAGCACAGACGTTTAGAGCGTCGAGGCTGAAGACGCAAGGAATGTTGCTATTTGAAGTTTCTGAGCCTTAACGTAATTGGTGTTGCAGTACATATTGTACGCAATACTTCTCTTATGAAGGCCTATATGACAGTCAAATCTTACATCTATCTTATTACTACAGTTATAGATTTTCCTCTTGCACAAATGAGTTACTTACACTAGATATTATGCTTTGTTTATGCAATAATATATCTCAAACTGGCGGTATGTATATAGTAAAGGCATGTTTACATCATCTGATAGTTACAGAATTAGATGATGAATTAGATCATCTGATGGTTACAGACCAATCATTTTTGATCGCTGTGTAATTTAGGATGGCGGTTTTACAATCTGAGAAAAGCAGCGAGACACACAAGGATAAAGTGAGGGGAGGGGGTGACGTAAGAGAACAAGTGTTGGCAGTGTAAGCGCAGTCATCGATCCACGAATAGTACGGTATGCTTGCAAACCCATCGATTATGCTATCAGTATTTTTTGTTTATATCTGTCACCACTTTTTACAATGAACATCAGATTATGTACCAGATCTTTTTCACTCTCATTGAGAGGGCGAGCAGAAATTCTGACATCTCAGCGCACTCAGTTGGGAACGGAGTGACCAATATCACGATCCCTGAGAAACGAGGTACAACCCATAATGTTACACTCCTTGTCCCGCATGGGGATGATATCTTTTAAGACGATAACGAAACTAACTATCGTGCACATCCTGTGCAGGAATGGGTTCCACGAACGAAATTCAGACTTCCAACATCTTTCGTGGTAGCTTATACATTCCCCGGATCTTAACCTCATTGAATACCTGTGGGACACTACATGAAACAGGACATTCAGCCTCTCGTGAAACAATCTACCTCCATCTCAGCATTTACGGTCATGATACACGCAGATTGGTTGATCATATCAACAAACGAATAGGGATGAACCAATACCAGTTTTTCACTGATACCCGATACCGATACTGAAGAGGCCGATACTACCGATACCGATACTTTTGGACACATTTCTTATATATTATCAGGAATTTTCAGAATAATGAAACGATCAACATTGTAATAGGGTATATTTGATATAAGGCCAAAATGTGACATACAAAGACAAAAAACAGAATTTCATGATGAAAACTTTTTTTCCAATTCTGATATTAATGTTATTGTAAAATGATATATTTTTTGTAAATGCCCAGTGTTACAAGTCACTTGAATGTAATTGGATGACTTCGAAAAAGTAACAAAAAAATAACAAGAAGTAAATTCTATATTCTATTCAAATTTTGTACAAAGTTAGTAAAAATACAAACTAAAAAAAGTATATTTCAAAAGTTCCATTCATTTCTAGTAGAGCTTAAGGCGTGGGAGACCCGGTTCGATTCCCAGAGGGATCTCATGTGGTTCGGAATCCACATTAATCAGTAGGTCCCTTCTCATACAGTCTCGCTGCTGAAAGGGACGTTAAACTCAAAATCAACTCATTTGTAGTAGTTTCGAAATATTTCAACCCAATTTAGTAATTTGCGACATCACTTGTTACACTAATTCTATTTTCTAGTAGTTGAAATTCAGTCAACGCAAACCACAATGAAGAACCATAAGTGCTTCAGCTGTTTCAGGTTTCATTCTACTTCTTAAATTATCGTATATACTGTATGTTCTCCAATACTAAAGAGAAGTTCACTTTCAACTGATGATGCAGGAGCACTGAAATACTTCTTCACAAGTTGTACGAGTAAAGGAAAACTATTTGCATGTTGTTTTTTACCACGATAGAGATAATCATTTCTTGGGTCTGCTATCCTGACTGAGGGCCTTGGGCTTTCGTCCACCATTATTTGGCAGGAAGGGACTAAAAATATCAGTTGAGTACGAGTAGTGCAAATCAAAGGCGTACACATGCATTAGGAAATCGATTGCACAACTGATAATAATTTAGATCAACTTTAAAAGAAATCGATGAAATATAAGCAGGGGTGCCCACAAGGGGGGGCTATGACGCAAACTTCGTCATTGAAATATTTGGGGGGGGTTAAAAATCTATATAAATATGCTTGAGGGTGAGTAAAAATTAATCGAAAAGTTTTTTTTTTTCATGGAAGAACACCTACGGATAGACAATTGAGGGGGGGTGCGTCATGGACATGAAGGGGTGGGCACCACTGATATAAGTGTCACTGTTAATATCAAAGAAGTCGAAAATAGTTCGGAAAATGTATTGGTAAATATCGGTGTCCATTTGCCGATACCGATACTTCCGTAAGTGGCCGATATCACAGATACCGGAAAAGATATGTCGATACATCCCTACAAAAGAACACCAGCATATCATTAACTCTGCTACGTCGATTCGATCATGTACGGAAGCCGAAAGAACTTAACGTGCTATTGATGTTCAGTGATCGATCGGTTATATGTAAGTATGTCATACCAATCTGATTCACTATCTCCACTTGCAAATAAGAAAAATTCCACACACTTCTCACAACGCAAGTGAAGAAGAAAAAAAAAAGTTTGTCAACAAACAAAATTAAAGAGAAAGGTGAAAGTTTTATACTCTTGCATGACCTTGAAATAATTTACCAACTATAAAAGAATAAAAACTTGCTCACACCCCCTCTTCATGCAACAACCCACTTACCACATATTGCTCTCTCGTCTTTAATTCCTTGTCTGGTACATGTTACATGTTATATGACCTGCAGCGAACACAAACATATAGAGAAACGAAAAAGAGAAAGACATACATACACAAACAAATCGTGATAATAGATACAGCACGATTGTCACGAGCCATGGCTTGTATTCTTCTGCTGTTGGCTATTTTTCAGTTCACCTGCTTTTAAAAAACACTTCTCAACCTATAGGTTAGTACTCAATTATTACCTTTAGATATATAGCTTAATACGTACAGTTCATTCCCAGAAAGTTTACTTTCTGTTACGAGTCCAGTAGCAACTTCACACGGAACAGGATGGCACGCGAGATGTTTCTTTGAAATTAATTATCATATTTCCATGACATGACAGCCGATAACTTTTACCACAGGAATTCAAAGCAGTGATAAACTCGATGCTTTGAAATCATGATTTCGTAAGTAACGTTCTGATTTCCACCAAATCAATGCAAGCTTAAAATAATACTTATTAAGAAATGACTAATGGACATTTTTCTTTCTGAGCAAAAGTTTACTATTATATATAACTGGTCTTAAATATGCTGAAATTCGCGGTACAATATTTCTGAGTTAACAAAGATATCACATCACAAACTTGGTGAGAAAAAACACGATCACCTCAACTATGGCGCCCAACACTCAAATGGTAAAAGTGCCCATGCTTAGGTAAATTTTACTTGGGCTTTTTAGAATACTACAGTGAAACCTCTCTAAAGCGGACAGCAGTGGGGAATCAAAAATTGTCCGCTATAGAGAGGTGTCCGCCTTAAAGAGGTTTCAATATTTTCTTACGTAAATTAGTAAACAAGGTAATATGCAATTAGAAAAAAAATTTTTTTGCACGAATCATGTATCTATTTATCAATAGTGCTAAAATGTTACTATACCTGTATTATTCTCCGCCATCTATGTTCGAGGCACAACATGGAAATAATATTTTATAGTTTTCTGCACTTTACACTTATCACTACTTATTACATTTTCGATATGTTGTTTTAATTTGTAGATTAATTGCAGTCCAGTAGCGTCTTTCTTATACAAATAGAAATTTTCCAAAATCGACAGATGGCTTAGTGTATCCGTGTAATTTTTCACATCGCACGGTTTTTCTTCTTCCTTATCCTCCTCGATGTCTTCCACTTCTGAGTTCTCCTGTAGTTCTTTTACGATAGCACTCACATCAGTACTAGTAGTTTCCGTCGAAATCTGATCGTCGATAAAACCATAATCAGTTGCAGCAACATTGGTGCTTCCAACAATCGTAAGCAAGCTAGCAACATCTTTTACTGCGTCATCAGTTGATGTATCTTCGATTAAATCATTATCTAAAGGAAAGCCTGCTTTGCGGAAATACTTCTGAATTGTTACGTGGTTGACTTGATTCCAGGCGGCTTGGATCCACATTATTGCTTGCAGTGTGTCAATTTTCTTGCTTAACAACTCACTTGACGTCTTTTCCATTTCCGCATTCGTAATCAAACTTTTCAAGACAAGCTTGCGATAGTTCAGTTTGAAATTTTGAATGACACCTTGGTCAAGCGGTTGTGAAGTAGATGTAACATTCGGAGGGAAGAAAACAATTTCAACATTTTGAAGTTCAATATTCGAATGTGATGTTGCATTGTCTAAAAATAAGAGCAGCTTTTTGTTTTGACGAATCATTTTCTTATCAAACTGCAACAGCTATTCGGTCATAATGTCTCTAGTCATCCAAGCCTTCTTATTTGCTTTCCATTCTACTTGGAGATTGTTCAAATTCAGTCCTTTGAAACACCGGGGTTTTGCAGCTTTACCAATAACAATTGGTTTCTCTTTATCGCCAGCCATATTAGAACACAAAAGAATTGCCAATCGCTCCTTTGCAATTTTACCACCGAAACACGCTTCTTCCTTCAAGCACATTGTTTTTTCTGGAAGCACACGAAAAAATAGCCCCGTTTCATCTGCGTTAAAAATGTTTTCCGGACGGTAATTACGAACTATCAAAGGTAATTTATCCAACTATTCTGTGACTGTGGGGATGTCGACATCTGCGGATTCTCCACAAATCGCTTTAAAAGAAATTTTGTGTCTAATCCGAAACTTCTCTAACCACCCGTTCGAGGCTTTGAAATCTGTAACACCCATTTCTGCTGCTACCTCCAAAGCCTTAGCTTGTAGCATCGGCCCTGACACAGGAATTGTTTGATTTCGCACTCTACAGAACCATTCAAAAACTACTTTATCCACTTGCACACCAACACTGTTCAAAGCACTGCGACACTGTTTTTCCTTGCCATTTTCACACCACAACTTCATTAACTTGTCTTGTTTTTTTAATTATCTCAGCTGCTTGTGTTTTACCGATACGAAAATGTTCAGCAATTCTTTGCACACCACACTTTTCTTTCTTCGAAAATTCAATCACTTCGATTTTTTCTTTTAACGTTAGCGCTTTTCGTGGCATTTTGAAAGCCTACAACAACTGAACACCTTATTGCTTATTTGATGCCGAATGACAAAAAGATTTCTTTCTACAAACAGAGGCAGTGAGACAATATGCGTAACTGAGGGCAAAAATGACCAAACTTGTCTTCTGCTTGGTTAGAGTCTCCAGCGGGACAGTACAATGACGTGTCATCCCAAACAGCGGGCAACTGACAATCACTTTTGTTTCTGAAACAGGTTGGGTGGGAGTAGAATGCAAAGAAAGAACATGAGGGTATTGTAAAACAGAGACGCTTCGTCTGGGTTGTTGAGCAGCCAGTCGAGGAGGCAAAATGTTATCACAATGCCTCCTTGGTAACATATGTATGTATGAAAAAGAAATAATTCTGAAAATATACTTTTCATGTACTTTTCAACTTGTTTCTAGAGAAAGTGTCCGTAATACAGAGGTAAATAATACCTATAAAATACAAGAAAGACTGTCCGTGTCCGTACTAGAGAGAGTTCGCTTTAGAGAGGTTTGCCAATATGGTTTTTCCTATTACAGTGTACGGGGATTACAAAATATGTCCGTTATGGGAGGTGTCCGCTTTATAGAGGTGTCTGTTAGTAGAGGTTTCACTGTAATTCGAGGACACTGAATGTAATAGAACGATTTCTTTATACGCATATATGGTGTGCCTAGAAAAATGTTCTCAAATTTGGAACATAAGTAAGAATAAATATTTTAACTTTGAGGTAATTTCTCGTGACTCCATGGACTGATTGATATATTTAAAAATAGCTTCATTAGATTCAGGATCCTCAAAAGAACAATTAGAAATTTATCCAAGCGTTTACTTTCCCTTTTTGTTTAATACACACAAAATTTGTGTACTGTTATTTCATGTCCAAGTAAAACAGTAAAATAAACACATAATTTCCATTTCTGGCGAAAATATTAGCCGAAAATTATAAATTGAGATGCGAATTTAAATTTGTTTCGCAAATTGCTATGCAAAAAGCAAACAAAAAGAGAAACTGCTGTATTCAGAGGTATTTATTTTTTTTTAATTGTTCTGGGTTTAATCATTTTTTTTAAAGTTTTAAAGTTTGTGGGGCTTTTGCCTATACAAAAATGAATGAAGACATAAATTTACAGACAGTTTGGGTCATATAACTTATTCAGTGTATCACATGCGTTTATGCCTTGACTCATAACGTGGTTCAGGTCTGGCATGCATTGCGTTGCATGCAGAATTAGACTGCGTCACGCGATTATATAACTTAAAAACTAATATAATTGATGAAAAATTACAATTAATAGTTCGACATATTCGAATAAAATGTTCTACATTCGATAATGTAGATATGGTAATCCTAAATATATGTGTCATAACTCCATTAAGTTAACCTGTGTAATGTACGTAAGACTGATAATTTTTGTGAAACCCTGAGAATAAATGTAAAGAATCTTACAGAAATTAAAAAAGTAATCATGTTGTACTTAATGCTTGGAACTCATGTTGTAAGCATGATATGTTTACAAGAGTGAAATTCACTTGTAGTACTAGAACTAGCAATAGCGTCATTTCAAATTTTCCTTGGGAGAGGTAAGTCTTTCCAACGATAGAAATTTCAAGTTTTTTAAAAATAATAATTATTATTATATTAATACACAATGGATTAATATATATATATATATATATATATATATATATATATATATATATATATATATATATATATATATATATATATATATTTCTAAAACTCGGTGAGGGCAATTACTTTCCTCTGTCCTCCCCAACTGACGACCCTGAGAATTAGAAGGATCAATTTTAAGCAACACGATTGCCACACGATGTATTGACTTAACGATAAAACGACCGTAGGAAGATTTGTTTTAGCAATCGTTAAGTGCAACACGAAACATGCAACGGTTCTCTTCCGATTTCTCTCCATTTATCACATTCATCCGGGTATTCAAGAGACAATACTTAAGAAGAATTTTCCTTTTTCATTGTTCTCATTAAAATAAAATGAACACAATGCGTCAAACTGAAGACAAATGTGTACAAAGTTGTAGCTTCGAATACCAGATCAGATTCAGAATAATAAGACAAAAGTTGCCTGACTGTGTGGTTTGGTAATTTTGTAGATCTATATTTTAATAGAAAAATAAATTGTCCTCTTTCTAAAAGCGTGGAAAAATATATTATAAGAAACCTAACTTAAATTTAAAACCTTTTGCTTTCATTAAAATGCCTGGAATTGAATCTTATTACGAGAAAAATGCCAAGGCTTTAAAAATTATTTCTTAGTTCCTAAACGTATTAAATTACTGAATAATTAATCATTTTGATATTTTCTTTATTGTTAACTGCATCTTAGTTACAGTACAGGAGTAAGTTTAGTACTCATGACATTTACATAGATTCTGTGTAGCAAGTAATCGTGTACTGAAAGTTGGAGTCTTACTTTTTTAGGAATTTCAAACTTCACAACGAATATCATCATTCACTCAGAAGATGAGATATTTCTGTACGTACTTTAAAAATGTATGTGTATCCAAATTTACGGGTACAAATAAAATCAAAATTAACTGAATTACATTACTAATATCGCTAATAAATAATAAAAGTGATCTATATATTAAAATGCTAGGTTTATATGTTTGTGGTGAAGAAAAGTTTATATGGTTGTGGCCAATCCTTTCGGTAATGAGTTCTCGGAAACCATAATTCTAGAAAGATACTGTTTTCATTGATCGATTGCAAATTTTCAATCAATCCGCCGTTATTTTTCTACTCAACGTTTTAGAGTTTGAGCCCATAAGAAGATTAACATTGCTTTGAATGTAGCTAGGACATTGTTAAGGTTGATATCCTTATGTTAGACAACCCGCAAAAGAGCTAAGCATAGCGGGTTGACGAGCATTTCAGGTGTTTTGTTTTAATCTGACAGGATGGATAATCTATTTGCATGCTGGCAACTTTGAAAGGGATATAGAGCCTTAGCGAAGCGTATTTGGGTCGGGAAAAAGGGAAAAATATTAGGGAATAAAGGAAAAATATTTCAATTTGCCTTCAACTATCACTTCTTCAATTTCGCCACGAACTCACTTCAACATGTATATATTAAAATGTTACGTTTATGTTTGTTTATTGCAATTCAAATCCCTTTGAGAGTCCTCCCGTTCGTCAGTTATGTCTGGAAAGAAACATGCACAAATATAGCGAGGAAATGAAAAAAAAAATCATGCTCATATTAGACCGATGCGTTATGTAGAGAACGCAGGTTCAGCTAGCATGAATAATAAAATGCTATGTTTATATGTTTGTGTGGCCATTTTCTTTCGACAATGAGATCTCGGGAACCCACAAGCTCTAGAAACGTGTAAACGGCGTGACAAACATCTTGGCATTTCAAGGCGGCGCTCCAAGTTCCCTTTAAATGCTGCTACCAAATGAGAGGCTAGCGGTATTGCCACGTTTATTTTGTGCGCATCCACATTTATCCCCTGCCACCTGGTCGCGCTGTAGTTCTTCTGCTTATCCATAGCACTCCACATCCCTTAGCACTCGGCAACATCGCGTCAGAGCAGTGTTGGGTAAGTTACTTGTAAAAATGTAACGCGTTACAAGTTACTTTACTTTCTCTTAAAATGTAACGCGTTAGTAACGCGTTACTCGCCCTCCAAAAGTAACTGTTACTTTACTTCGAAAGTAACGCGTTACTAATGCGTTACTTTTAGGTCCGAAACTTTATAAATGTGAAAAATAATTATGAGTTCAATTTTCCGTACTGCTATTACTACCGCAATAATAATAATAATAATAATAATAATAATAATAATAATAATAATAATAATAATAATAATAATAATAATAATAATAATAATAATAATAATAATAATAATAATTATTATTATTATTATTATTATTATTATTATTATTATTATTATTATTATTATTATTATTATTATTATTATAACAACACTGTATATGAAAAGAAAGATAGGCGGTTTGTATTTGAATACTAAAAAACTAGTTGATTGCTAACCTCGGTAGTCGTGAAGTCTAGTAGTCAAGGACATTGTTCACGAGCTTCTGAATTTGGGTTGAGGGTCTAGGTTGAGTATTCGGGCTCGAGTCAAACACATTTAAAAGTTATAGGGTACTGGCCAAATATTTTCAAAACTGCTCGGCCCGGGTTTAGAGTTGTCAACCATTTGAGCAGCTCGGCTTACAGCTCATTCACTATCGACCCGAACCGAGAAGTGAGCCGAGCCAAAGCTCACCCAGTCGACTCGGCTAGAGCCCTCGGCTCAGTTGAGCCGAACCGAGCAAATGGCTCATCCCTACCAAGCCAGATCGAGCCGATGGTTCACCCCAAGTGAGCCGGCTCGAGCCATCTTCTCAGTTGAGCCGAGCGGAGCTGAGCTTGTTATAAAAAATCTCTTGTGGTCTCGTTATCGAGACGAGACGGGATGCGAGCAGTGTCACCTCTAATGAGCAACATTAAAAGTATTCCATGGCTTTCGTTTTCCAGTGTAATCAGGCCATGATTTCAAGACGACTTAAACCGAACGAGCCATTTATCAAACTCGACTGGACTCGAAACTCGACGCGAAAAACTGAATCGGCTCGGAACTCGACTCGAGGATATTATCCTTGACTTCACTCGAAAATCGACTTGAATTCGAGTCGAGTCGAGTTTTAGCTTGACTTGTGTTCATCCCTATGTGTTAGAAAACGTGGTTGCTTATTATTATTCTGCTAAACTAATTATATAATAATAACAATGTTGTTATGTAAAATTAAAAATAAAGAATAAAGAGAAACATTACACTACTCTATAATCAACGGGACTCTAGGATAAGCAAACTGATCTGAAAGAACTCCAATATTAAATGCATCAACAAAGTATTTTCTAGGAATAAAGTAGGCCTGCTCATTAAAACAGTTTATTCATATTAACCCCTTACTGTAAATCGTTAATTATGATACCCTAGCTGTTGATAAATATTTTCCGCCGGGGCACTTCAGACAATTTACTTTTAAATTCTGTCCACCATCATCCTCAGCACTAAAGAAAAAAGTATTCTTTCAAATGTTCGAACGGTAAAATATTTTCGTTCTCCATCTTTATAAAAAGAACACAAATGAAAGTAAAATAGACTACCGGTATCATTGCACTACTAGTTCACTCACTGAATGTATTGATTTGGAGCTGTCAAAATCTACGACAAAATCTTCCAGATGCTTGCAATCAGTACACGTGATTTCCCTAAGGCTGTCCTCATCAAAAAACAGCAAATGGCACTAAGAACTTATCTGTTTCTCTGTGTGACTGTGACTGTCGGTCACTGACATACGTAGTTCATTCTCGATTGTTTCATTCTGAGAAATTCACTTACAGGAAAGAAAACATTTGTTTCCGAATAAAATACATATATTGTAGTTTCTCATCCGAAATGTAACGCGAAAAAAGTAACGCAAACTAGGTACGTTACTTAAAAATTTGTAACGCGTTACCGTTACAGTTACTTTGGAAAAAATGTAACGCGTTACTAGGAAACGTTACTTAAAAAGTAACGCGTTACAAGTAACGCGTTACTTGCGTTACGTTACTTCCCAACATTGCGTCAGAGCTTGCGTTTTATTCGTTTAGCTGAAATGCTAAGATGTTTGTCACAGGCTTTAGTTTCTGATCGATTCCAAATTTCGTGTAGATTTGCCTGTTTTCATTGAAATGTTCAAAAACAATGCGATTATTTTCCTATTCAACGTTTTACGGGTCGTATTGAGGCCATATGATTAACTTTGTCGCTAGGGCGTTGCTAAGGTTGATATCCTTGCATTAGGCAACCAGTAGAAGAACTACATATAGCGAGTTGACAGACATTGCAGGCGCTTTGCCTTAATCTGAATGTCAAAACCTATTGCATGCTAGAGACTTCAAAGACCTGTAGAGCCGCAATGAGGCGTACTCGGGTTTGAATTAATTAGAAAACAATTCATTTTACATCATCTATTGTTTCTCCGGGTTTGCCACAAATTCATCTCAACATCTATATATTAAATGTTACACATTTACACAGATGTTTGTCTATAGAAATTCATTCTCGTCCTTCATTTAGCTATATCTGTAAAGGAATATATACAGATATAGTGAGGAAGTGGGAAAAAATCAAGCTGATATTAGAATGATATCCTGTGTAGGCAGCACAGGTTTAGCTAGTACAGGTAGCTATAAAATTCGAAAATAATTTCGAAATTCCTACATTTTGGAAATACAAATCGAATGGAGAATTTTACAGTATGGACAGAAATATGACCACCGTGGAAAAAAGATCATACCATTGAAATAATTACTGGAATGAGAGTGGGAGAAAGCTGAAAACGTTCGAGACAACCCAAAGCACAATATGTTTTTACTTCAAATACACATCATAGCCTAGGATCGAATTAGTGTCCTCGCACATCACAGGTATGCGCTATACTACTAGTCGTTTGTCTGTGCGCAAGCGCGGTCTACTGTATATTAATAATGTTCTAAAGGCTAAACGTTTCGCCTCTATTAAGTTCGGAAATAAATTATTTCCGTAACTCCGGGTCGCTGATCTTGCGTATGTGTTACGAAACAAATACTTCCCACGAAAACCATATATTAGACAGGGAGACAGACACAAATAGAATGTAGGCACGTGACAATAGGTCAGCTGGTCGTATGGCACACTAATTTACACACACTTTCCAGCTGCCACTAAGCTCTGCGACAGGAGAACGCTGGTTCCAGCAGGTTACTCATTCAGCTGGGAGTAGTTCCTACACCAACCACCTGCTTTACTACTGGTTTGGCCAGATCCCCCCAACAGCTGTTCTAAGCTCTTGATAAATACATGAAGTGTGGAAAAGAAACTAAACACTTGAATAATTACATTAAAAGAAACGAAAAAAAAAAGAATATAAATATGCCATCCTACTAACCTGCAAAGCACAACCATGACAATCAGAGTCAAAATAAGGACAAACAACATACAAAGTGGTCAATGCTCAAATTGTAGCGTAATAAGATGTAATTTTCATTGCTTAATAAGTAGCATTTTGGATACGAGGTCACAGAGGACCCTGTACTTTTGCACATGATGAGACTCCAGAAGAGAAATTTACTTTTTTCAGTAAAATTTCTCAAAACACTTTTGCTTGTAACACAAACCGACATAAGCAAGAACTTGATTATATTGAGCTGTTTCGCCTTTTCTAGTAGTTATGGAAAACTTTTTTTTTTTCCGTACCTACGAAATGTTCACATAAACTTTAAATCCAATACAATAGAATGATGCTTGTTACTTGAAGACGCTTAATTAATGTGAGCAGTTTTGAGAACGTCTCTCACTACAAAACTGGATTGGATGAATTTGAATTTAATGTCCCTTTTCAGCAGCGTAAAGATCGGGCGTATTGTAGTAGGAATCGAACAACTACTCAAAAATAAATAAATAAATGAATGAAATCTTTGAGTTTAACGTCACACGATTATGACTGTTAGTCTAAGGGAGATGATTGAAGCAAATTAATGATGATCGAAGAATTGGTCGAATGAGAAAGTGGAAGGTAACGGGAGTACCCGAGAAAACCCGCAAGTAGGGATGGCCACATTTTTTCGAAAAATATTTTTTCGAAAACGAAAACGAAAAACGAAAAATTTTTCGAGAAACGAAAAATGAAATTTCCGAAAATCGAAAAACAGATTTTTCGAAAAAGGCCATCCCTACCCACAAGCACTATGTTATCCACCACAAGCTTACTTGACCGGGAATCGAACTAGAGGTTCTACACAGCAGAGGTAAGCGAACGACTACTCAAGTGTGTATCCGAGGCAAGAACCCCCACCACATTGGGAATCAAACCTAGGACTTACTGCACAAAAGTATGTGTATTAGCTTAATGCAATGCAATACCTGTCTGCAATAAGGTCTATTATTTATAACCTAAACCGGGAGTTCTTAACCTTTTCCACTGACGTGACACATACTGCGTATCACAGACTGAACAACCCTGCCCAAACTTTTATGAACAGTCTTCAATTAAAATCTTCTGTCTCGTTATAATGATACATAGTTTTACTTAAAATACGTCTGTCCATCAATTCGGGAGAAAAAAAAATCTCAAGAATGAATTAACCAATCATCACCAAATTTGGTGAAAATGAAGACAATCAGAAGTCAGGAAACGAGTTGTACTTCGGAGCCGATAGCCGAATCAAAAGTGGTAGAAAGTAACCATTTGTGGTTTTATGATGGATCGCTATAAAGAAAAACAGTAATAGACAGGGAGATACGGTTTCCTGCAGTTGGTTAAACGTCCCAAAAATACATTGCATCTCTACTCTTAACTCCCTACTAAAACCGGAACCGGTAGAAATCCACTACGTCTTCCGGTTTCAATATTGATTTACAAAGAGTAAAACGATAACAGATAGCGAGAAACGGTTTTTGGAATCGATTTAGCGTTCTAAAAATGGGTATCATCTCTCTAGGCACAGGCATATGACTTTCACACTTTAATTACTATACTTGTATAAAAATGATTAAAAAACTCAACTCTTACCCTCCGTAAACGGTGTCTGACACAAAACTGTTGAGTTTTAGATATATATTAGAATAAAAATAACTTAAAATAGAAATTCACATTGTCAATCATTCACTTATTAATAGCTTCTGGCACACCTCTAACTCACAGCATAATTTGATAGTTTTAATTGCAACTTTCAAAATATGGGTTGAGAATATATAACGCAATTTTTAAACTTATTTTAACTTTAGTTGTACAGTATACAAACAAGTATGTCCATTTACACCCAGCTTCCCAGTTGAATTTACGTCATAAAGCTTTACACTCAATAAGCGTATAATTACTTTCAAGCAGATGAACATACCATTCGTGTTTCAACAATGTTATGTACACAAACGCTTTATTCACTCTATATGCAAATCTACGCATTTAATGACGGAAATGTGCCACAATGTTATATTATTAAGAATGCTTACATAATTATGTAATAGCCCTATATACGTATACATCAGTGACGGATCTAGAAGGTAAAAATTGGGGGGCCAGCCAGTACCCAAACTATGATAGGTATATATAAACTATCAAAAATATATAAATAATAGCTTAAATTATTTTGTTACTGAAAAAACTGGGGGGTGTAGCCCCCACTGCCCTGGCCTAGATCCGCCACTGGTATATATATGAAATTGATTGTATGAACTATTGAAGAAAAATTAATAGTTAGTTAGACAGTGATGAGTGTGCAAAGGTCAAGGTTCTTCGTCGTAAATAGAAAAGGACGAAAATCCCAGATTTAATACAGAGCAAGGATTCTTGGATATTGAATCAAAGTGCTATGATCACTAATTATTTTTTTTTTTTTTAAAGTAGACCTACTTAAAACATATTTTACATTTATTCCTGATTAAAATACCTAAAGAAAGACAAGAAAAACACAATCACAAAAAAATACAAGAAGTCCACATATGAATAGGCAACTACAATATGTTTTACTAATTTTCTGTTGAAGGACCATGGAAATTTGTAATTTACTGAGATATACGGTATTTAAAAATAATAATTTATGTTGGTAAGTAAGCCATTCGGGCACATGAAATATATAAGTTCCAGCCAGAAGAAGAACAGTCGTATTCGAAATGTAGACAATTATTATTGTATTTGCAAACAGTTGTTTTCAGAAAACAGAGGTGAGTTCTAGAAAATATTACTAAGTGTTCTTTTACTTGTTCTGACGATATACTAGAAGTGGAAGGCAGAGCAGATATATTAAATTCATAAAATTCTGTAAAGATGATTGGTTCGCAATTTGATTCCTATTCAACACATTCCACACAGGAATCAGATACCGACAAAGAAACAAAGAATAAATCATATTCCAACAACGAATCTACTACACAATCAGATAAAAACAGAAAGAAAAGATAAATTTACCAAAACAGGATTGAAGGTAAAATCATAGATTATAATCTAACAAACAAAAATATACCAATACATTTAAAAATAATAATTTATGTTGGTAAGTAAGCCATTCGGGCACATGAAATATATAAGTTCCAGCCAGAAGAAGAACAGTCGTATTCGAAATGTACACAATTATTATTGTATTTGCAAACAGTTGTTCTCAGAAAACAGAGGTGAGTTCTAGAAAATATTACTAAGTGTTCTTTACTTGTTCTGACGATATACTAGAAGTGAAAGGCAGAGCAGATACATATATTAAATTCATAAAATTCTGTAAAGATGATTGGTTCGCAATTTGATTCCTATTCAACACATTCCACACAGGAATCTGATACCGACAAGGAAACAAAGAATAAATCACATTCCAACAACGAACCTACTACACAATCAGGTAAAAACAGAGAGAAAAGATAAATTTACCAAAACAGGATTGGAGGTAAAATCATAGATTATAATCTAACAAACAAAAATATACCAATAAAATTTCATGAAATTTTAAATATACGGTGTACGTTTCAAATTCAGTATACTAAATAAAAAATATTTATTCTTAGAAGGTACTTTATATACACGAAACTTACCAAACTCTATACACCAAATTTTTCTACACCAATTTTTTCTTCCACCAAAATTTCCTAGACCCCTCAAATCAGCAAACTGAATTCCACCCAATCCTCCCCCCATAAAAAAAGTAGTACAGAAGACTAGAGTGAGTTGTGACAGAACTAAGATAATTTGCTTTGTGGCTAAATGTTATTCAATTTAGCGTCATAAACATATTATGATATCATTAAAATTCGATTGTGCCATTTTCAAATTATGCGCTCCCCCACCCCAAAAATAAATCTCACGGTTCAACCTGCACCCTAAAACCTGCTTGTGCCACCTCTGTTCTCAATGCACGAGACAGAAATTTCGGATTATATTTCTGAACTTTCGGAATCTATCTATGCTATTTTAGCCCCTCACGTATGAGGGGTGGCGATCCTTGGCAATCACACTAAGGGGGAGGGGGAAGGAAGAAAGGATGCGGCCTGCGACCTTCTTTGTACTCGGTACCACTCCGGTATTTGCCTAGTGTGAATGAGGAAAATTCAGGAAAACCTCACACGGGAGGGCTGGTCAGAAAAGGCTTTTCCGACTGTCTACCGAGAATCGAACGCGGGACCGCTCACACCAAAAGCGTGAGCATTAGCGACTACGCCGTGTGGGGCCACATAAACGAGACAGCTTTCAACCTTTTCTTTCTAACAAATTTTACTACAATTCTATACTGTATTAAGAAAAAAATGTGGAAACTGTTGGATATATTTATAACAGCATGCTTATACTATCTAGCGGGGAATAAAAAAGATGGCATTATGCTGATCTTTTAGTTATAGATAGAAATGGTAGTTAGCAGAGTCGAACACTGTGCTCAACACCGCAGTCAGTTTTTTAGTAGTTAGCACTGCAAACCGCCGTACTTCGGGGTCAAAGCAAATGAAGTTTTTGGGTCCCTACTGCACGAATACCCAATTAATTTGCGGTCTTTGTTCACAGACTTTGTCATCAATGTACACGAAATTTGGTTGTTCATAAGCTTTTCAATTCTTGAGTTCTTACCGGAGAAGAAAATCCTAAAGCAAACGTTTTGGTAATAATATGTACCCAGTTTAAAACTTAGCAAATGATAATGTTAATTACAGCTTTCTTCTAATGAATATATGACTTCTGAAACTGCCCAACTCAATGTATTTTTAGATTGAATACACGCACACATATTGCATTGTTGGTACTTTCTTTTAATAATGAAGACAGCCAGAGCCAAGTTACATTATCTTCCCGGCGGCCTTCAAAATGGTTGGTTCCCGCACGCACCACAGAACAAGAGAAGAGAAGAGGGTGCGATAAAATAAGCCGTAAAACAAAAAAGTTATTGCTAGAAGCTTCCAAGTTCAAGGAATTGTGTGGTGTGATGTAGCCTAGTGTGGTGGGAAGCAAAGAAGGAAAAAAATGTAACGGGAACATCTGTTTCGTAACTTGGAAAGTTATTTGAAAAAAAAAAAAAAAAAAAAAAAAACTTGGCTAAAGTAGGAACACGCCAAATCCAAGTTTCTTTAATAATTTTTCCTTACGTTAGCAGAAAACTGAAAAGAACATTATATCAATGACGTCAAAGTGCATCATTTTATATATATACATGTATTCCTTTTCCTTTCAGCGGATGTTATAAAAGATTTACAGGGCGTAAGTTATTCACAATGTCGTGTGCATCCGGTTTCGCATTTAGACTACTGAGCAAGCACTAATATGTATGTCACAAGACAACTGTGTTTGACTTGGAGTGTAAAGGTTTGGCAAGCTTTTTCTCTTTCTAAAAAACTCAAATATGCATTTCTGTTTTTCGAAACTACAACTTCATACATTTAGACGATTCTGAATTTACCATCGTTTGACCCTGAATCTCAATTCTAACTCTGAGGATGAAAGATATTGAAAATGTGGTCCTCAATCCAAGAAACTATCAGTTCCAATCTGAATTAACTCTAGGATTTGGAGATAACTCACTCTAACAGGGTGTTCTGGGAATAAACCGAGAAACCGCATATTCAGAATTTCATATTATATAATCTATGACTTTGCTCACGGAAATGGGATCAATTTAAGGTAATTAGAGGAATTGGTCAGTGTGGGTACACTGAAACGTTTCTTACGAGAAGTCACAGATGAACGTTTTTCTTGTATCTAAGGACCTGAACACGTATGCAAAGTTTATATACAATTAAATTTTCTGACACGAAGCTCCAAATCGGTAATTTTATGGATCAGTGAGACCAGGTTATTGGTTTGCAATAGAAAAAAGCAAATAATTTAGAGAGCAAACATATTAATCATTGTAAGTACAAGAATCGTTCGGAAATTGTGATTAGACTGATTTTCTTGGACAATTTGAATAACCGGGAGGAGGGAGCAGAGTCTCCAGGTATGGTGGTTAGTGGGGGATGTTAAGTAAACGATCGATTTAGGTGACGAGTCGGCTTTCAGTTTTTACAGAGTGCAAATTGCTTGCGTAGTGGACCGCTGTTTGAACGTCGCGTAATGGTAAAAATACTGAAGGTGTGTCGAGTAGCAATAGTTTTGTGTCAAACTCGAAAAAAATACGAAACCTACGGAAAATATCCTTTATCGAAAGCATAAGCTTTCAGTCTTGTCTCGATTTATAAAAGCTGTCTCGTCTCAAAATTTCGGGACAAGACTGGACTAGTCTCGGTACCATCTTTAATAAATAAGGCTTCAATGTGATGTTCATAAGAAGTTCGTACCACCTGGACAAATGGAGTCGTGCGCGCTTCTACCTGGAGATGGCCAATACCCGGATCGTTCACCACAACAATACTTGAAAGAGTTTCTGGCGAATTAAACCACACTGAGAAAAATCCGTTCTCCGGACTGCAGTATATTGTACAAATATACGGAATCCTATTGCTTACTACAGAAATCAGTACGGAGCATACGATATCCGTATGCTACATAGGCACTGCCCTTCGATGTTAAACATGCCGTTGCAGGATGTCTGATATTTAACAGTCTTCCTTATGTTACATACATCATATATGTATGTTACCTTCGTCAGCAATATGTTATATACGTCCATTTGTATGCGAGATCCTGACCGACTATAGGCCCTACTGTTTCATACGGAAAGTACGTACAGATGGAACACCTATACATATAGTATAAAACATGAGTTTTGAGATATGTTTGCTGTACGTTAAGTCCAAAAACTACAGGATTTACAAATGTAACATACGATATTACGTACACCAGATACAATATTTTTCTAAGTGGATGGCAACGCTGCCCCACCCGTCCTATAACCCGGGCTTGGCTCCTTATGACGATTTGTTTGTCCAGCTCTAATCCAGCTTGAAAGGACAGTATTTTGAGACTGTTAAAAACATACAAGTTGTTGTGACGAATACCTTGAACGAGATCCTTTTTAAGACATTCTGGTGAGCTAAGATGCGTGGTAGTAACGGTGGCAACGGTTTATTGACGTTCTATGATGTTACTTCGAGGAAGTTGAACCTATATTTATCGCTTAAAGTTGATTGGTTGATTTGGTATTTACTGTCTTTTTGAGCACAGAGTCTACATGAGACTTTATCCTACAGCTTAACGTGAGAACCACATGAGCTCCCACCGCGAATCGAATCCAGATCTCTCGTACCGTTCACGTTTCAAATCTGCATAGTACATGAGGAAAAGGCTTTCACATTTAATGTCTTAGATATAATTTCGATTACAATGTTACAAACCAGAAGTGCAGTACCTCACACATCTTGAAATCTGGTTCTTCTAAAGTAAACAACTTAAACCACAAATCTAAACTGGTAATTTGGAAGTTCTGTTCTGTAAAAACAATATGCTTTCAATTTACTTCCAAACTGTGCTGATAAATATGTAATACACATAAGCACATGTTTCTGACATATACACATACACATACAAATGTGACGTGAGTCATCTCAGTAGTATGCGGGGTCACGCACAAAGCCTTAAGATGTGTACGGTACATGATGACATCTTTTCTTTCATTCAAGAGTTTGTACTTTCGGGCATCAAAAATTCACTAGCGTGGAGCATTGACCTTGTTTCTGAACAAGTTTGGAATTAAAAAAATAAAAATCATGCAATCTCACGTGATACGCTCTCAATAGTTTTAGGAAATTATTAATACGATTCATGTGGCTTACAAGTAAATTCAGAGCACTGTGGCTTAACTCGAAGCAGTTTATCGATTTCTAATGCTAATCTTCAGTCTTCAAACTGAGATGTTCATAAACGTTTTCCTTTCTCATGTGAAGGAATTTAATATTTCCCCTGCTTTACACTTTCAACTCTTTCACTAAGAACAACTTTTAGTTTTGTATTCTTCCTCTGAACTAAAGAAAGATTGGTGAGGAACATGAAACGATATTGTATATATTTATTTCGTAGCAGCTTGTTTGTTGAGATTAAGTTCTTTTCTAAATACATACCCGCTGTGTTCCACGGGGTTTTCCATAGTTACCCAATTTTAGGAACGTAAAAGGATCACTTTTTTTTTTTTTTTTTTGGTGGATTTAGTGCTACTTGTTCGTGGTTGGTTTGTTGAGAGCTATTTGATTCTGTACTAGAAGCTAGAATTTCAGGATCCTAAAACAAATGAAAATGGGAGAAGCATTGAATTCCTTTGCAACAATTAGTGGAGCTCAACAATGAACGAGTCAATACTTCGAAGATTTACACGGGAGTCATGATCTTGAAACAGACTGACTGCGACGAACAAAATTCAATATTTGTTAAGTTACTAGTTATTTCTTGTATATATTAACTTACATTGAAAAGATAGAACGATAGCAACGCCATCTCTTATCACAGAAATTTTTTTGTGGCTTGACACTATCCTTAAGATCATCTCTAAATCCGTACCCACTTTGCTCCCTGATTTATACTTCTTTAAAAGGCATTTTTCAGTTTCAGATTCTGGCAGCCCACCAAAGTAGGTTACCAACTATCTTTTCGTCAAATTTAGTCCAAATCGGGCAGCGCCGTTCTCGAGAAGAGAAGTTTACAGACGGATGGATGACATGGTGGTAAAAGGCTTAAAGTGGCTCGCCGCAGAATAAAATCTTCAGCTCAAGAAATCACGGTTCCGTCCCGCAAGCTAAAAGTTCATATGTGTACTTCAGCCTATGGGATGAAGGCAAGTTTATGGTGATGGAAGAAATTGGTCGAATGAAGATAGTTCAAGGAAAGAGAAGAAAACAGACAAAATCCTGGACATGATGCTGTTAAAATTATTTGTTATTCGAATCGTTGTTCGAATACCATTTTCTCCTTTTTATTTGAACAATTATTTACTAATTCGAATTTTAATCGAACAGTTATTCATTATTTCTAATATTTAATTGAGCAGTTATTCGTTATTTCGAATATTTAATTGAACAGTTATTCGTTATTTCGAATATTTAATTGAACAGTTGTTCGTTATTTCGATTATTTAATTGAACAGTTATTCGTTATTTCGAATGTTTAATCGAACAGTTATTCGTTACTTCGAATGTTTAATTGAACAGTTATGCGTTGTGTTGAATCTTTAATTGAACAATTGTTTGTTGCTTATTAAGTAGTTCTTCGAACAACTGTTTGGTATTATTCGAACAATTGTTATTATTCACATAATTATTCGAACTATTATTTATTATTCAAATAAACATTCCAAGAACTGTTCATTATTTGAACGTTTGTTTGAATATTCAAGTATAAAATAATTCGTATTTTAACAACTCAGGACCCTGGTTTTATATGGAAAAATGTTTTACTCATGATATACCTTAAGCAGCTTTTCTTTTCCTATATGTATTGAGTTCATTCGCCCGGGAAATGAAACAAAATCGAGTTCAGCGTTTTCTTGTGAACATAACTACAGCAACATAGTTATATACATAAACAAAAATACAAATATAGTGGTACATTTGTCAGAAAACTAACGACGTTATCACATTCCATTAAAATGTTTTTAAAGGGAGGAAAAACTTAGAAATAACACTTTTCCTTCGTATGTACTAGAGAAATAATAACAGTTAAACTAAATTGAGTAACATACGAAACATTACTTTGCGGAAGGCACAGAAAATTATTTAGGCTGAGAGTCTGGTTTCAAACAGCGAACATACAACATCAAAGACTTCAAGAGGTGGAGTCAAGAGCTAAGTATACATGGAACTCACACGTTTAACTTTCAACTAGATTTGCGTAAAATGTACATAACCGTAACAGTAGGCCTAAGTTTTCAATGCTGATCATTTATACGAAAAATGTTGATACGCCTAACATTATCAATAGATTTTGTATGTAGCCCATATCATTTCTCATTTAGATTTAAGTACAATATTTTGTTGCAACTGAGAAGCTTCCATGCTTCACGTTCTTCTGCTAACCTCTTCGTCTCCGCGTACGATTCTTCTGTTTTGATATCGTTCATTAATTGTAGTCTCCTTCGTCCCCTCCCTCTCTTTCCTGCCACCATACCCTCTAGCTCGTCTCTCACGATACAGTTCCTTCTTCTCCAATGTCTCAACTAGTTTTTCTTCCTCTTTTTAAAAATATCTAAAAATTGTTCTCTTTTGTCCCACCATATTTAACACCCTCTTATTCGTTTTCCGCTCGACCCAGCTAATTCTCTCCTTTCTTTTCCACACCTACATTTCGAAAGTTTCCGGTCATTTCTCATCATTTTTGCGTAATGGCTATGTCAGGTTTTTGGTCCATACAGTACAGTACTCCACACGAAGCATTTTATGAGTCTTTCTCTCATCTCTTCATTCAAGGTCCCACAAAAAAAGGTATTTCCTTTCTCTTAAAAGCTTCTTTCGCCATTTTTATCCTTGCTTTTATTTCACGTTCACTTCACATCATCACTAATAATACTACCCAGGTATCGAAAACTAATCACCTGTTCTATTTTCTCCCCTCCTACTTCTATATTTGACGCCGCCCCTTCGTTCCAATCGCCTGGCTTTGGATGTTAGAAGTCTTTCTAACATCTATTTTCATCCCATCATAAGTAAAAAGAGTAATATTTTAAAATAATTAGTGAAGATTCTTAAAAGAAAAAACGATGTATTTGGCTTTTGTATTTCAGACGATAGTAAATAAACAGATCATTACAGAATGTTGTTTGGTACCTTCGCTGCACCTTAGGTTTAACAACCAAAGGACTTTGTGCACAGCTTACTTGATTTTAATTATGTTTATCTTTTTCCTTCGCTTTTACTTATCTTTCAACATCCTCTCATTACTTAATTGCTATGGTTATTAACTTCCTTTGTAAGCAGCAGCGTTTTCATACATTAACAAAAAAACGTTTTGGTCGCTTCTTTTTATCTTACGGAAATATAGTTTATTAATGGGTAGGATCTTATAATATATATATCAAATATCAAAAATAAAAATGTAAATTTGTAACATACTGTAATACATAAGATACCGGCATTTCACGATTATTCATAATACATGCAGAAAATATTAATCAAATTACCAACTTTGCATACGTTTGTGTTATTGAACATTGTAGTGTTACCATAATACAAACATTCAAGTAATACATTAACATGTGAATTATTACTGCACTATTTACGATATTCGTCCTTGATCCTTTGCTTGTGCATATATATATATACAGAGAAAATTCCCTTCGCAAGTAGATCACGCTCCTACTAAAATAACCATAGATGTCCTTGGAATGAATACTTTATTTTTTAAAACTTGCGTGTATACCACACTAATTTGAATTTCTTACATAGATGATGAAAGAAGAGAAACAATATTCCGTATTTATATCTGCGTGACATTACACAAATGCACATTCCGTTAAAACAAGAGCTAGCTAACTACCCTTTCCCACAAGTTTCTCAAGAGTTCATTTTGTGACATTAATCGTATCTGAGCTACACTTTACATTAAATGCTTATTTTAATTAGAATACACACAATCTTTTCCTACACGGGAATTAAAATTCTTGCTTTAAATGTCTGTAATGGACGTCATGCTGTGGTAGTTTCCTTATAGTTAAGATTTTAGTGTTTTAATTTTAACGCAACGCAAAATATCATTTATGATTTACAACTATACTACGATGAAGTAAACTAGATTCTTTCAGGAAAATTATGAAGAAACAGTGACAACTGTATTGTCACTCAATCCTAATTATTAAAAAAACAGTCTGTGTATCACGCTATCCTGGAATGTTATTACAATCTTACTTAAGGGATTTGTAATAGTGGTTGTAGATAGGCAAAATGTCTTTGAATAATTGCATAAAAAAAATATAGTATGGAGTGTTTTTAGATGGTTGATTGGTAAACTCAATAAATAAATAAATAGGTTAAATGTAAAATAATTACAGTTTTGGCAAATTACACGCTGGTGTAATATAAGAAATACAGATAATACTCAAATAATAAGAAATAATGATACACAAGCCTAATCATAAGCAGATATGCCCTCCTAGCTAATCTAGTGGGTAGTATGCACCTTTTGTGCACGAGGCCCCGGATTTGAGTCCGGCTGGAAAAGTTTTGAAAATTTGAATTGCATTTCGGTGGTTCGAATTCGACCTTAAACTGTAGCCCCACGTCTCAATATAGTTTCGAAGCTAAACACAAATTCAACCAACTAACAACATTGCTTTACACATATTCTGTCCCAGACATATTTTTGCATGATTTTCGCATGAGGAACACAGCTTTACTATCTAAATTTTGTTACCATGTATAGAATTATGCGAAGAAAGTTTCATCAATTTTTATGTATGAATTGTGTTTTTATAGTTAATACCTGGAACATTTAGTATTGTTTACTCGTATTACTATTTACTCACGTTGAATTCGTGTCTGATTAGTGGATGGGGAAGGGACAGTTTTGTCAGGACTTATCGCGACTTACTTGGACCTCTCTGGCTGATCATTGCATTGCTTAATTGCCTCAGCTGTTTGTAGAGGATCCTGAAATGATCACCCTGGTATTGTTTTTTACTAGTAGGTTTGGTTTGTGTGTGAGAACTTATGCCATATCAGTGTCTAAACCGTTCGGGTAGAATCTGTTATGTATGTGACGAGTTTACTTTTAAATCTCGAAGAAAGAGCTCCACCCATATAATTCAGAAGTGTTATACGAATATATATATATATATATATATATATATATATATATATATATATATATTGTGTGTGTGTGTGTGTGTGTGTGTGTGTGTGTGTTGCAAGGTGGGGGTAGGGGATAAGGACAAGTTGGGTCTCTCGTATTGTACTTGTTTAAGCTTTTAACGGAATAGGCAATCGATTCTTGTCGTATATCATTTGCTGTTTCCAAAATATGCAGTCGAAATCTGAGCCTCTTAAGATTCACTTCCTCTACCCTCACTCCGATTTCTTTCTGAAAAACCACAGGATGTAAGCAACGAACATGATGAACACCTCCTTCAGGAAATTTCAACCATTGAACAAAATTAAGAACAGTATAGCTCAAGTAGTATGTTTGCATATTACTGCTGGACAATAAAAAGTCGTTGATTAGACAGAATACCCAAAAAATAATAAATTAACTCCTTTTAGGTACATTGAGCTTTTATTATTTTCTTTAATGTATTAATAAGTGGCATGAGCAAAACATATTGAGCTTACTGCCACAATGATGAATAACTGTCATTTTGGAAATCAGGGCAAATTCTTCTGTTCAAAGAATCAGTCAATAATGTTTTCGCGACAGAAAAAAAAATCATGTTGTAGACCAGTGTAATCAGAGACAAGATGATAGATATTATTCTGTTGACGGGACATTTAAACAATTCTAAGAGCGTAAAATTAAGATACAATTGGACAATATAATAATTGAAAAGAAAAAGAAAGTTTAAAAAAAGGGGAATCCTATGCCTCGTTACTACAATGCAACACTAATAATAGTATCGTCCATTCTACCTAAGAGTCTTAATACATCTCGAAAGGTCTTAGGAACTAAGAACTCTCAGGCCTCACCAAGAGAGTAATTCCTTTTCTTCATTAATGAAGATTACTCCATCTATTCAACACAGTGTAAGTGAAATATATTAATTGAAAAGGCTCCATTTACAGGGAAAGAGAAGACATAAAAAAAGAAAGGAAAACCAAGACGAATGGGTCCCTCGCCGAAAAGCTTGTTGAACGTACTGGAAACATGCCAACGTTGGAAAATTTTCAGGACATTTCTCTGCCACCACAAACACTTCTTCTTGTCCCACTTCCGCGATACCTTTTTTCTTCACTTTCTTCTTATTTTCCCCTGTGTGTATGTATACGTATCTGAACGAGACACAAGACTCTTGTGGCTGGCGGCCAAAGCAGAAAGAAGCAACATCTTGAACCGTCTTCCGCTCCGCTCGAAGCAAATCCTCCTCCGCTTCGCTCACACTACCTGAATCCCAGCCAATGAACCAATTAAGGAGGTGGAAGTGCCATGATAATTGAATGTACACGATTTGTCACTCCTATACAGTTAATAACTTTTCCAGCAGTAGGCCACATTTAATTAGAAATAGTGTCACTTTCATTAGCCATAGATTATGGGTAAACAAGACGGAACTAAGTGAGCAGAAAGTGGAAAATATTCCACTACTCACTGCGCTCACCACCTTGTTTACCCATAATCTATGCTTAATACTACTAATTAAGTGTAGCCTACAAGAAAAGAACTACAGATTAATATTGGGGCATCATTATTAAGCATATTATTATTACTAACAATTGCTGTTTTCACATGGAGAAAATACGTTTCAATTTGGACGTAAAGGGCAATGCGGGCTGAATTTGGGATTAAAAAGCATTTGAACTGTCACTGTTCGTCTCAGCGACCCCGAAAACTATGCATTCGGCACTAACATCATTATTTTAAAAATATCTTCCCCCTCCACCAAGTTACGGGGCTGAATTTGGATTTAAATGGCATCGGAGGTGTCACTATTCATCTCAGAGACCCCGAAAACTTTGGATTCGACACTAATATCGGCCATTTTCGATCATTTTAAAATAACTCTCCCTCCCCAAAGTTGCACTGTCAAAATGAAATTATAAAAACAATCCCAGGCCCGAATCTCATCTATGTTGAAAATTTGATCGAGGCCGGTTGACTGGTACAAGAGTTATAAAGTCACAAACAGTCACTTTCAATTTTATACATTATTATTATTATTATTATTATTATTATTATTATTATTATTATTATTATTATTATTATTATTATTATTATTATTATTATTATTATTATTAATCTTTTGGGGATTGTTATTCTGACGTGGTCCTTATTCAACCCCACAAACAGGCGCAGATTTCTGTATAACTTTGGGAGGGGATGTTAAAATATGTGTATTTCGTCATCAGAGATCCAAGCAAACATATGTAGATCTTGGAAAGGGCAATCAACCCCTTGGGAGTCACGCCCCCTCCCGCCTTCCAGATCAACGTCCATACTTAATTTAAAAACTTCCCACTGAACTGTAAAATCAGCCTAGTTTGCAGATAGCCAACAGGCCATGGGCCAAACAATGGCGCAGCAAGACCTTCCTGAAAGGTACTAGAAATTTTCAATAGTAAAAGCAATTTACCTTCGCTCAATCTATTTGGGAATGGCGACTTATGAATTTAATTAAGCATTTTTTTTTAACCAGTTCCTGGATGTTTTTATTATTTCCTGTTTATTGATGTTATTGCAGATATTTACTCTGATTTAAACCGTAAAATAGTGAATTTATTGAATTCAAACTGAGAATACCCACTAAATTTAGAAAAAATGTTTATTACCTAAGAAACAATTTTTAAGCATATAGTCGTCAATGTAAAAGGTTCCTAAGGTGACCTTTCATATAATTTCTAATATTGTCGCTCCATATATATATATATATATATATATATATATATATATATATATATATATATATATATATATATATATAAGATTGACTACCTCTGGTTTTTGTGCATTATCAAATGTACAAAAGTAAACTCAGCAGGTGAGGCAATTGGAAAGTTAACAGATCAACAATTTCAATCAAACTAGGCAGTTTTTAAAGGCTATATAATGTTGCAAGGTGGTTCAGTTACTACACTACATCCAATTGAATGTACACAATCTGGCTACCTTTTGTAAGTGACAGCTAATTCTACCGCTTAATCAAATACTAGGGTTCATCGCTGCAGAAACAATATTATACCACTGTATTTCAGTTTGTGTGAAGCCAAGCCAGTCAGGACGGATGCAACCTGTATTACATTATCTTTCCATTTTACTGTATTTTTTGTACACCCAAAGGTTTCTTTACATAAAAGTTCCCAACTATAGGAGTACTATGTGTGGGCCAAGGAACAAGCCGTAACCAAATTTCAACTATGTAAAATGAATGGTGAATGTGTGGCTTCAATTGACAACTTTACAAAAATTAGTTTTTACGATATTTAGTAATGTTACATGCTGTTTAAAATGATAGTGATTTCTTATTTTGAACTCTTTTGGTTCTCATTATATTGTAATGACTTTGGTAGAGTCAATAATGGACCGAGATTTTCCCTTCACCAATTTTATTATGAAATTGAGTCTTTTGTGTTCACAAAAGTTCTAACAATAAAGTGTCTCTTTAATGACTTAGGTATACAGGCTATAGCGTTCTGTACGGGTAACCCCTTAGCTTCATAGCAGCTCCCAGGGTTTAGGATAGGTTACGATCAGTTGGTCGACTGATGCTGGGTCCCTCGGTGGTCGGGCTTTTATCTGTCCTCTTCGGTTCCTTCCGTAAGGTCCGTCCTCTTTCGGCGTTCCTCCGTGTCTTTCGTGTCGGCTTCTCTTCTACTACGCTGTTTACAACCAATAGCACGTGTTGTGTTGACGTGCTTTTGTCGTGATGTGGGGATCCTTACAATATACAGGATGGAAGGGAACAAGACCGAAAAACTTCAGGAGGTTATTCTACAGCTAAAAAACAAGGGGAAAAGTTCCAATAAACATAGGTCCAACGCGGCGGCGTTTTCGAGCAGTAGTCATGCAATATTTCGCCGGCCTCCTTCTTCTAAATGCAATATCTGCAGAACAAATAGAGATATTGACGTCGGGTCAAATGAATGTAAATAAAGTCATACCCCACCAAAATGATGGCGCGAACAGAAAGGAGCAGAGTGGAGAAGGGGATTCACCAAAAGAGATGCAGGAGGGGACATGCAAATGAATAACACGTACACTTGTTATTTTCGCCAAATTATTGACACCAGAACTCTTATTCTTTTTTATCTACTGCTGTTAACAATGATGACGGTGACAAGGATGGGAAGGAAGCCTTCAATCTAAATCTGAGCCCGGAGAAAACATCGAATGTCGATTTTTCAAAACATATGAAAATCTGCTCTTTAATCAATTGATTACATCTTTGTTATCGTATGCAAGCTGAAGTTCCTTCTAATTAGCAAAAAATGATGGAGAACTTCCATCGTTTGTTGTTGTAGTAGTCAGGCACGTATGCAGGAGTTTATTTCGGGGGAAGTTCAAAGATTTGGGGAGGTCCAAATTTAGCATGAGAATAAATTAACGTTTGTAAAACTCACCTTAATTTACTAAATTTACTATACTAAATATACAGAAAAGTTGGGATTTCTGGGCGGTCTGTGCCCCAGGACCTACCCCTGTGTACATATCTGGTACTGCGTACCCCTATTGTACCAATGTTAAAAAAGTAACATGACAACCGACAGCAGGAATCGAACTCTAGAGATCTTCCAATATGAGACTAGCAGAGAACCACTTCTTCACCCTTTCATGCTAGAAATGGCACTGTGTATATATATTATCCGTGCTTCTTGGCGTTAACGACCCTTGACACGCGCTAAAAGAATTCCAACGTCCAAAATACATTGCCACGCAAGATGCGTGAGAATGCGTCAGTACGCACAGACGCGCAAGAACGCCTGTGTTTGTATATATACGTATTGAGAGAAAGAGTGCTCAAGTCACACATCCCAAAAGATCACGTTTTTTGCATCTTCTCACACACTGTCGTCACCACAATTATGGCTGCAATTGAAAAAGGTCCGTCTTCGTGAACCGCCTGCTAAAGCACGAGAACAAATGTAACCATTTGCTGCGGGAATGCTAGCATACCACTACCGACAGGTAATCACAGAGAAAATTTATATACACAGGCAAGCTGTACGATGGGCTTCGTTACAGGAATTAATCTACATCCATTTGTATTTACAATGAGAATCTGTTACAACAAAAACAAGAAACAAAACTGTGATAATGTTTTGTTATTTGTGTTAACACATTGATCTACTCTATCATTGAAAAAGACGAAAAAGTTACGTGTCTTACAAAGAAAGTACTAAAGTTGGAACAAATGGTTTTTAAACTTGTTTCAGATATACGTGTATTTGGACAGATTCCTAACTTCTAATGTTCTGCATGAATGCATAGGGAATTATTAGTAACCAAAAAATCCATGTCAGCAGAGGTCTGTGCGGAAGCAGATATTCGCATTATCGTAGGTTTTGCAGATATATTTTTAGCTTTTGTGCGAATAGTGGATAAAATTACAGATACTCGCAGAAAAACAAGAACTATTCTTCTAAGTATAATTTAGTATTGATGTCTTATATTAAAGTGTAATTTATCCTTTTGTAGTTAAGAACCACCAGAGCAACACTGTATTTCATTGAATTTGCTTCTAAAACCCTATAATAAATACGAAGTTTCTAATGTGATTTTTATTCGACTCGACTCGAAACTCGACCTCAAAAACAGACACTTCTCGGAACTCGACTCGAGAAAATCACCTTTGACTCAACTCGAAACTCGAGTCGAGTCTAGTTTTAACTCGACTCGTGCCCCTAATGCCTTTGAGGGAACCATAAGATAGTATCACAGGAATACGCAAAGGGTGGATTCTGAGGGTCCGGATCTCAGAAATTCCGACTTTCCCGTAAATTTATTCTAATTTTAGAAGTGATTTTATAAATTTTAAATATCATTTATCCCCCTTATTGAATTTGGACCCCTCCCGAAATAAATTCCTGCATACGTGTCTGGTTGGTATATATTATTTCCATTAATTTCGTAAGTTGTCTCTCTTTGAATATTTCATTTTATTTAGCATAGTTGACTTCCACAGGTAAAGACTGTATTTTATGTTTAGTTACAATTTTATTGGTACACAATTTCACAAAACTCCGTAAAAGGTATTTACAATTATGTGAGAAATTATTTTTGAAATCATAATTGAAACAAGTTTGTTCTCCCATTAACCTTCGGATGTAGGATCGGATAGAAATATTGTGGACACAGCAGGCAAGGGCGCCGATCCTAGGGGCCCGGGTCCCCTAAAGCTCATATGGGCCCCCATGCATTTTTATGAACAGGTATTTTATATGTATTTTTTTAATTATTATATGTATTCTTTTATGAATATACATACCCACATCTGAATGGGCCACCGAAAGTTGCAGAGAAATCGACGCCCTTGACAGTAGGGACATAGATATAGATGCTATGCATGATAATGTAATATTTTATGTTTGCGCAGACCTCTATTATTCGGAAATGATCTACATTCAATGCTACGATATACAGGGTGTTACAAAAAATTGTCACAAAATATTGGGAAGATTCCTCACATCTAAATAAGAAAAAAAGTCCATATGGACCTATGGTCGGAAAGAGCATATTTTCGCAGTTATAGGGTGCCGAAAACTTGAAAAAAATGAACTTTAAAGGTCCATAGTTCCACTACTATAGGACCGATCGTAGTCGCGTCAAGACATCACTGAGAAACTAGTACGTGAACCAACGGCACCGTCTATCCAAAATTTATGTAGGTGCTTATCCATGGCGGATCGTGTTATATGTTTTCCGGGGAGTCTTTTGATTGATTTCGCTTTAGTTAAAATATTTTATGAACGCTGTCATAAAGGGCTGTGCTCGATTCTATTCACAATATAGTTCAATTTTTTTTATTGTGGGGACTGCCTTTGACTAGGCCAGAAACAGGCAAGGAAGGAAGAGTGTGTTGCTTGGTTGCCTTTGCACAAACACATTTCAAACAAACATTTATATTTTAGAGGTTAGAAATTTTAACTTTCATCTCTATGTTTCAATTGCTTACTTTAGATAATGGTAAGTGAGATTTATTTTATTTCATTTTGTTTATGTCAAGCTAAAAATCTTTTGTGTGCTGGAGCCCCGCAACATTCACGTAGTCGACGCGCATGATGTGAACTATCCAAATATCCATATTTCAGAACATTCGGTACTTGCATAATCATTTTTAGAAAGGCTGTTTGGGAGTACTTAATCACTCTCTACCTACTTCTCTTAAAAAAAAAAAAAAAAAAAAAAAAATGGTGTGCTAGTACTGGAGCATTCTTAAACATGGATATTTGGATAGTTCACATATCAGTTCCTCAGCGATGTCTTGACCCGACTACGATAGGTATCATAGTAGTAGAGGTAAGAACTTTTAAAGTTCTCTTGTTTCAGGTTTTTTTTTTTTTTTTTTTTTTTTGGCACCCTGTAACTCCGAAACTATCCACTTTTGAGCACAGGTCTAAGTGAACTTTTTTCTTACTTTGATGTGAGAAATCTGTTCCCAAAATATTGTGATACATTTTTGTGCACGTATTACTATAAAACTGAAAAAGGCAAGGATCTTATAAAATAGAGGATCTGCCCTTACAACAAAATCTTGATGCCATATGTCACAGTTTCGCCACCCCTACTCTGCCCACTCCGCCCAATAGCATCACAATGTTTTGAGCCAACAATCGTGGCGGAAACGAAAGTAGCCAATCAGACGAGGCCGAATACAAGAGTAGCCAATCAGACGTGCCGATGCTCGGTTGTTTTTTGGCTTCATCGATTTAGTAGGATGACGATACATATGGGCAGATCCTCTATTTATAACATCCTTGGAAAAAGGATATGAAAGAACGACTAGGGTCAGACACATCTAAATTCAACAGCAAAAGAAAAGAATCATAATTTCCATCCTCCACAACACTCGTTCTATGGTTTCGTTACTACCTTCAATTCGGGATTTTGCATGCACCAGGTTCAGAATTCGTAACCCCATACGCCGCACACTGAATGAACCTTTACCGAGTACGGACACGAAGTATTCAAAAGAATTAAATGTTTTCGATACACACACAGAAAAAAGAAGAAGAAGAAGAAATTAGGGAATCAAAGAAAGGGTAAAAGAAAGCAGGACAGGCAATTACGCAAGTTTCAGAACAGAACAACAACATTGAAAGTAGGGGAATACCGTATAATAGTTGCGGATGCAAGGGAACCACAAAATCTCTTATAATAAAGCAAACATAATATACAACATACAACGGATAACAACACAAAGATATGCCTTTTTCTTGTATTTAATGTTACTATTGTACTCCAGGATGCAAGACAACTCTCCTCTGAGCTTCATTTCTAGGTTAAACGCTTAACGATGCGATGTTAAAATTGTGAAATCGCGGGAACTGCTCGATTGTAATCAGCACAAAAGAACATGAGTTACACAGAATTTTTTTTAAGAGCTTGTCACAAATGTACTTACGTTCCCACTTACATTTAGCTATAAAAATAATAATGACAGTAAATAAAATTTATATTTTTTTTTTTAAGGCGCAGTACATCCACCGCAAATATTGTTTTCTATAGAACTATCTAAGGTCTTACAAGCCTAAATCGTAACATGAATTCCAGGTTTGTTTGCTCTGTGTTTTAGAAAGGAAAACCTTATTACCAATCAAATCGAATGACTACAGTTCAAGTCACATCTCAAAAGAGATGACGTGACGTAGTCGGTATGGCATCAAGGAAGACAAGGAGTGGGACTTTTTTCTCGAAGAAATGGGAATACAATAAACCGGTACATCATTTATTTATTTTAGAAAGGCTCGGTTGAAATGGAAATTTTGTACAACATTTTTACACAATTTGAAATACCGAATAAAAGCTGGTTAGATTAATTAAGATGTGTTTAAATGAATCCCAAAGTAAAGCCCGAGTTGGAAGATTTTTGTCCACGAACTTTTACGTCGAGAATGGTTTGAAACAAGCAGATGCATTGTCGCCATTATTACTCAATTTTGTTCTGAAGTATGCTGTAAGAAAATCAAAGATAGCAAACAGGGATTAGTGCAGAATGGTATTCGCCAGGTTATAGTGTATGCTGGTGATGTAAATTTAATAGGGGATGATAGGATAACAACAGAAAGAAATGCAGGAACATGGGTTTAGAAGTAAATGCAAAGAAAACTAAATACGTGGAAGTTCGCAGCGATCGTAATACTGCAAATTATGAACAAGTCAAAATATCAAATGATACCTTCGACAAAGTGAATACTTTCGATTATCTAGAATCAGTATTAACAAACAAAAACCATATCCATAAAGAAATTAAGTGTCGACTGAAAGTAGGGAATTTGTGTTGTTATTCAGTTCAAAATATTTTGTCGTCGCGAATTCTATTGAGGAATTTAAAGCTTAAAATATATAAAACGATAATCATGCCTATTGCTCTGTATGGATGTGAAGTATGGTCGCTTACTCAGAGAGGAAAGCAAAGTATTTTATAAAATCCTGAGACATATTCGGATCCAAGAGGAACGGGAATTCGGAATGGCGGCAACTTCATAACGAGAAACTACATAATTTATATCGTTTACTCATTCATTGTTAGGATCATCAAATCTAGGAGGCTCAGGTGGACAGGTCATTAGGATGGAATAAAGTAGGACTGCTTTCGAAGTTTTAACTGAAGTGTAATTAAAAAAAAACATTAGGAAGACCTAGGGGCAGATGGGAGGACAATATTAAGATGGATCTCGCAGAAATAGGAATAAAAAGTAGAAACTGAATCCAGTTGGGTAAGGACAGAAGTCAGTAGAGAGCTTTTGTGAACGCGGCATTGAACATCCGGGTTCCGTAGGCCAAAGTTCGTTAAATTTATTCTCGTTCCGATGTGGCTCGGAGTCCGTCCGTCCGTCTGTCTGTCTGTCTGTCTGTCGACCAGAGCATTCATTTTAGGTTTTTCCCGGGGGAAGGGAGCAAGATTGCCCACCGATATAAGATTTCCACGTTTTCATAAGTGACAATATACTAAAAAGCACGTGAATGGTCCAATTCAGGGGAAGAATGCCCTGCATACTCTCCTGAAATGACGCCCCTGTTGTCAACGATATCGGCCAAAAAACGATGAGATTGTTTTATATATATAGTGACGGATCCAGGATATGATCAAGGAAGGGGCTAAACCATAGTTCACAACTTTATCCAGTGTAAAGCAGAATTGAAGCCCATATTATCCAGTGTATACCTGAGCGTCAAGGAGGGGGAACTATAGCCCCTATAGCCCCCTTGGATCCGCGACTATATATATATGTTTGTGTGTGTGCGTATGTATGTATGTATATGGATATTGATTCAGAATCTTCAAAATATATTTCACTCCAACTCTTGTATTTAAAAGTCTATTATTATTTCCGACTTCAACATCGATCCTCAAAGAGGAAAAACAATAACAGATAGGAAGATGTGGTTTTACGTATCGATTCAGTGTTCCAAGAATACGTTATATTTCCACATTTATTCCTCCATTCAAGAACCGAAAGTGGTGAAGATCTACAACTTCCAGTTTCAATAGTCGTCATCACAGAGCAGAAATGACAATAGACAACGAGAAGTTTATATTACATATACGAGGGTCGTTCATTAAGACCTTAGAAAAAGGTTAGGGCTGATTTTTTTGTTTTGTTTTTCAACATAATATCCTTTTAGCTCGACACATTTTCCCCGCTGAGCCATTTTTTCAAGTTTGGAAATAAAATAAAGTCATCAGGGATCTGGTGAATGCAGTGGATATTGTAATAATTTGAATTCCATAATTTTCGGAATCGAAACTTGTCCAGACTGAAGAGATTTTTCTATTTGTCAAATGAGGACATTTTTTTCTTGATTTCTTCTCCTAACCGGTGTAATAATGACGCACAATACTCTCCATTTATTGTTTGTCATTTTCCCAAGTAATCGATATAGATGATTCCGCGTGCATCTTATCTCCCGTGGTCATAACCTTGTCGAGCCGATTTCACCGTCTCCGCCTTCTTTGCTTTTCGATTTTTAAAATCCACTCTTCTGGCTGTCCCTTTGTTTCTTGAGTGTAGTGGTGTACCCATGTCTCGTTGAACGACGCAGAAACTTGTCGCAGAAACAGCGTCAAACCAGACTCTGAATCGACCACACGATTGAGTTTATCCTCCACTGAGAGCAAACACGACACACATCGTGCCGAGATATTTTTCAAGCCCAATTTTTCGTGCAAAATTGAAAACACTGTAGCTTGTGATATATGTTTGTGGCACTTTAATTTTTTCATGCACCTTGATTCATCGAGCACTCAAAACCATATCGTGGATTTTGTCAATCATTTCGGAGGAAGTCACTTCCACTGGACGTCCCGAAAGAAGTTAATCATTTGTGGATGCACGGTTTTGTTTAAAACTCATTTATCCAATTATAAACAGTCGCAAACACAGGAGCAGATGTGTCATGAACTTTATCCAACTTGGCTTTGATCTCTTTCGGTGTTAAATCTTTTAAATAACCGCACGAAACTAATTTCTTTCCATTCTTTCTACATAAAACAAAAGTCTGTTTCTTCAATCGACTATGACAACGAAACCACGTGACGGCTATAGCTGAAACTTTAACAACAGTCTTGTAACAACGCTTACTAAAAGCAAACATTTTTTCGATACTACAAGTGCCATCTTTCGGATTTTCTAAGGACTTATTGAACGGCCCTCGTAGATATATATATATATATATATATATATATATATATATATATATATATATATATATATATATAGATATAGATATATAGATATATATATATATAGTAGATTCTGGGGGGCCGCGGTGGCTCAGTGGTAGAGCGTTCACCTCTGGTGCTTGGGGTCCCGGGTTCGATCCCAGCCCCCGCCAAGTGAACTTTGTGGTGGACAAACACCGTGTGCGTGGGTTTTCTCGGGGATATCCCGTTTCCTCCCACTTTATTAATTCCACCATTTCATTCATCACTCATCATCACCGTCTCCTTTAGCCTAACCGGCATAACCATGGGACGTAAAACTCAAAGATTTCATTTCATTTTAATAGATTCAGCGTTCCAAAAACGGGTTTCATCTCCGTTTTTCTCTCTACTGAATCCAAAAGTAATAAGATTTACTAATATTCTGTCGTAGTTTTAACATTCTGTCGTAGTTTCAACAATGTGGAACAAATCCCATTTGTTTTAGAAAAAGTAATTAAGAGAAATCAGAGTATTTTGGACAGGGGAAATTTGCTGAGGAATCTTGGGCAGGACACACACACCTCACTTAAGACCACGGTAGCTTAGTGGTAGAGTGGTCGCCATTGGTGAAAGTGTTCCTGCTTCGATCAACTATGACTGGAGTTTATGGAAGACAATATCGTCGCTCCCGCTTCCTCCCACATTCTGATTCCACCAGTGATTTCATGATCATTCATTTTCGTTAATCATCTGTATTCTTTACCCTAAGGGACATATACTCTAATGCAATTGAACAGCAATGGTTGATCACTCTCTTTTAGACAAAAGTTATTGAAGGCGTTCACGTTAGATTGGTTCAAACAGCCTTGCAAGAACATATAATCACTATCTGCGATTATACGTATATTTTCATATCAACCTCTAATCACTAACTCGTTCTGCAAGGTTACGTCTAATCCTAATCTCCTGTAACTTTTACAGCTATATATTTTTATTTTTTCCTTGTATATAGAATACCATGGTTGGTTTTCAAACGCAAACATACTTTTATAATCTATACGTCAAATTAAAATGTCGGAAGGACACGCGTACGGATAACACGTGGGAAAGCGCTATTCGTTCCAATCGCAAAGAGTTCAAAGTTCAATTTGTAAAATTTATTACCTCTATATTAGAGTTAAATTACACTGTTGGTTACTGCACGTTGCTCATCTTCGTGTATTGGTTTGACCTTAGCTAATTGCAAGTATTAACTTTCAGGTTCGTACTTGATCCGTATTACATCATTCCCGTTCATCTAAATGGTTATAATTTGATAATATTGAGAACGCACTTAATAACCATATAAATTAGATCGATCCGAGTTAACCTGAATGCTATACTTAATACTCCACATTCCCCTTTCTACAAGTCATCCATTATAGTGATTATGTTTTTAATAATTAACAAGTTGTTCCAACCAAGCTTTCAGCTTTCAACCTACTGTACACTATATGTTAAAATCACGCTTAATTAAAATCTCTTAAATGTTTATATTTAACAATTTATATATTTATTTTTGAGTTTGCTCAACAACTACTCCGAACTCCATACCACATCTACGCAATTATTCAAGGACTTTGTTATATAGACAAGCAATACCATAGCAGACCGGTAGCTAACCCAAAAATGTAAAGTGGGGGCGGTAGAAGTTAGGGGGAGCCGATCTAACCATATTATAGTTCATTTGCAAGCCTACCATGGAAATTGTAGGGGGGCAGTACAAATTTAGGGGAGGCGGCCCCCATAGACCCACCTTGAATACGGGACTATCTATTAGCCGACTGCTTACTATTAGCATCAGCGTGACACACAGACTGGGGCGTTTTTTGCCGTTTATTATAAACATACACAGGTTTCCTATACTCCCGTTTTGACCGGGACAGTACCAGTTTGAAGACTTTTGTTCTGGTCTCCTGGTATCCCGATTTGAAGATATACAACATTCTATTGTTACCCCTCCCGCTTATTACATACTGCCACTGGCACAAATTCCGGGGAGATGAGGGGGATATGTCCCCTCGAATCTTGGAACTGGGGATACTGTCTCCCCCAATAATCCGATTTGAAATGTGTTTTTCTGGAGAAATGTGATGATTTTTGTCCGATTGCCATAAAGGAAAGTGAGATGAAACTGCCCCCCCCCCTAGAATTTGCCTCCAATCTGCCCGGCCACTCTGCTCCCCTGATCCTCCACAGCATTATTTTTCAACTGCATAAATATTTTGAACATCGCTTAAAAAAATATGGGAACGGTATTACCCCCCCACCCAATGTTGAAGACAGATTTGCTGCATACTGCATGCAAGAAGAAAGAAAACACTGATCATACATGAATTAAGAACTCCAACCGGAAGTAGGCTCAAGTCTTGCAAACTGCGAGATATTGAAAACGTAATCGAAAAAAATCCCCCCTTTACGGTATCTCTTGCCGATTTTTATCGAGACGTCTCTCACAGATGTTGTGAGGAATAGCAAGGAGATTCATGCTCATATGTGAATGATGCGCTGTGTAGAGAGCGCAGGTTCAGCTAGTCTATCTATTAAAACGCTAGGTTTATATGTTTGTCTCCAATCCTTTCGACAATGAGATCTCGAAAACCACAAATGCTAGAAACGTGCCGTTTTCACTGATCGATTCCAAATTTTGTGTAGATTGTCCAGTTCTCAAGGGCGCCAATTCCGGGGGGAACAGGACCCCGCAAAGCTCATGTGAGTCCCCTCATTCTATTTGTGAATAGAACAATATTTGGCATAATCGGCATTTATTTTTGCGTTTCTAAATGGCTGCAAACGGAAAGCTACTAGGTGACTCGTGATAACGGTACCTCACACAAAATAATGTTGTCTAGGGCGCTCTTGTTCCACATTTTGATTATCTTTTATCTATTTGAAGATATCACATAATTATTGTAAAATTAGCAGTATTTTAATTTCGCAGTGATTAGGCCTCTTAAGCTTCTTAATGCGAACCCTAAATATAGACAACTCTCCTTCCTGGTCTAGGAGAGCTCTCCTTTCTGGAGGTCCCATGTTCGATTCTTGAACAGCATCGAACACTGATTCTGATCCCGCTTTAAACTGTAGGTTATATATAGCCTTGCTATTGACAGAGAATGTAAATACAAAGTAATCAACCAACCAATGGATCCAACAGAATTTGAGAAAAGTAATGAGTATTATAAGATTTAGCTTAGTTGAACTAATGGCTTGTCAATGCGAAATAATAAATTGTATACTTGATTTTAAATTGCTTCGATGTTTCTCTCCTGAATATTATGTATAAAGGCCTCGGGAAAAGTTAATTTAATGCAAATACAAATCGAGGGTACAGAAAGTAAGAGTTAAATTAACTTTTTACAAATCGTGCACGACAATTTAATAACTACCTTTTTGTTAAGAATAGCAGTTGTTTAACCATAAACACTACATAATCATTACATGCACTATTATATAAATGCGTTTTATGAAGTGAGATAAATTGTTGGAAATATACGAAAAATCTCTGATCCATTAAGATGAGAAGCTCGGAAATTACTGTGATCAGGTCAAAATCCCCATATATTATGAGTAATAACAATACAATAGGCACGATAGCAATTAGTAAAACAATTGCTTTCAAAACTCTATAATTATGGTTAATAACTATTTCAAGCAATGTCGTGACGACAAAAGAGCCACGCTTTCAAAACATTTGTAACGCACCGGTACTTAAAACTTAACTTCACTGATTCAATATTTGTATAGAGAACTTTCATTGGAATACTGTTTACATTTGGATTACATTTATTTCCATTTCGTACAATATAATGTACTAACACTTAAGCAAATGGTATCATTTGGGATTTCCCATTTTATTATTACTATCATTTTAATTTCAGAAATACGGACAACTTCACTGTCCTTGCATCACCAATAGTTTCACACCTCATTCATTTATACGGGAAGTTTTTATTTATATTTATTTGAAATGAACTAGGATCAGTGTTTCTTTTCGAAAAGAAAATTGTTCCGGGGAGCATGCTTAACATTCCAAGGGCACACTGCCAATACTATTTTATTTATTATAATATTATAGACGTATTATTTTGGTCTCATTCGAGGGTACTCTTAGGGCTCCGGGGCGGGGGGAGGAGATAGTGCTTCCACCCAAAACATGTCTGGAAGAAAAACTAACTGGGATTTCAATGATCCGATTTTACTCATTGCAAATTCTCTTTTCCAGGCGTGCAGCCAGAAATTTTTGTTGGGAGGGTCCAAGGCTACCAACCAATATTAGTATTGAACGGGTATTATTCTGTACCTGAACAGACGATAAGTAATTGTAAAATATTACCATCTATACTTTCAGAAAAAAAAAATATAGAAGTAGATGGTTTTTATAAGAGAAAGAATACAGATCAAGTGTAAGATCCAAATTTTTATGTTACATCAATCATTTCCTTGTTAAATAAATATAGTTTTATTGAGAAAGTGTACGTTGTACAAATGTACGTTGTAGGGATGCGCACGAGACGAGTCGAGACAGGATTTTCTTGACAAAATTCGAGTCGAGATACGGCTCTTCCAATAGAGAAATATACATTTTTCGAGTCGAGACATCATTTTTACAGCACATTTTCAAGACGAGACAGCCACAAATCTTGTCTCGTGCGCATCCCTAGTACATTCAGTTACAAAGTTTTAGGGATCTGAATCTAGTGGACCCTCTCCCCGTGGGTAAGCCTTTGCTGCTTTCTGTCAAAAACAAATGAAACTGTAGACTTATAGACAATACATATAAAATTATTATCACTGATTTTTTATTTTTATTTTTTCGGGTCAGCCAAGCTTTCGATTGGTTTGACGAACTTTTCACTTTTGTCTATCCTGAGCCAAACATTTCATTTCCCTGTATTTTTTCTTCCTTACACTTCGTATTATTTGGTTGTATACGTATTTCAATCGAGTCTTTTCTCTTGAGATATATATATATATATATATATATATATATATATATATATATATATATATATATATATATTTTCCTTTTGTCATTTTTCCTCCATAGGTAATAGGGTAAATTTCTCCATCTCTCATAATGTGAACAATCGTCCTATCTTGCTTTTCGAAATAGCCTTCAGTATACTGTTTTTTTTTTTTTTATTTTATTTTGCCGCCGCGGTAGCTCAGTGGTACAGTGCTCACTTCCGGTGCGTGGTTCCTTGGAGGTTCGACCCCAGCTCGCGTCAAATGGACTTTGTAGTGGAAAAACAACAGTGAATGTGTAGGTTTTCTTGAGCTTCGCCCGTTTCGTCCCAATTTCTTCTTAATTTCACCATTTCATTCTTTAGCATCATCATCACTGCTTCCTTTAGCTTCGGTGCAAAACCGTCGGACTTTAAACTAAAAATTTCATTCGTTTAATTTTTCCATCACACAAAAAGAATGTTAGAAATGAAATTTGAATTATAAACATGAAAATACAACAGAATTTTATTTTAATGTAACAAGAGTTTTCTTTCTTTCTTTCTTTTTTCTTTTTTTTTTTTTAGTTTAGCGCTCCTTTTAGCAGCCCTCTGGTGCTAGGGGTCTCGGGTTCAAACCCTGCTCCCGCCAAGTGAACTTTGTGGTGGACAAACACCGTGTGCGTGGGTTTTCTCGGGGTTCTCCCGTTTCCTCCCACTTTCTTCATTCCACCATTTCATTCATTACTCATTATCACCGTCTCCTTTAGCCTAACCGGCATAACCGTGGGACGTAAAACTCAAAATTTCATTTCATTTCATTTTTCCTTTTAGCAGCGAGGCTATATGAGACGTGGACCTACAGCTTAATATGGAATCCGAACAACATGAGCTCCAGCTCAGAATCGAGCCCGGGTCTTCCATATCAAAGGCGCGTACTAATAAGAATTTAGATAGATTTAAAAGATGGTAGCAAAATAAAACAAAATAGTTTATTTGAAAGAAGGGAGAGGATCCATATAAATCAATGGGTTGAAAAAACAATATGACGCAGGTACTTAACATCTTTAATATTGAAGAGGAAAATTCAGTATTAACCTATCTTTCTTTCGTTTATATCAACAGTTCGGAAACTATCGTCTTACACCGAACTAGAAAACATGCATGGTAGTAACAGCGAAAATAGTACTTGGCAAGCTGGGATTCTGAAATCCGGTTTTTGGAGGCGAGATAGTGTTGTGGAGAACGTCAATCCTGTGTAGCTGCCGACTGTCCCGGATTCAAGCCCCGTTCATGGTTCGATTTTCCCCCATTAATAAGTACGTAGTTCAGTGAATCATTAACAACATTCTATAAAACTCTAATAACACGCAAGATCGAATACTGCTCTCCCATATGGGCCATGGCCGCACCTACACATCTCTCTAAACAGCAAAGAAAAAACTACAATTTTATAAAATGTGTACTGTACTTGTACTAAGAAACAACGTTAAGTTCTTAAATTACCACCTCTTTTCTTTAACTTCATTATTTAGCACCCATTCCTTTTGTTTTACTTTTTCTTTCTTGTTTGTGGTAAAGAACAGTCATCGCTCAACGTGTAGCCAATAATACGAAATACGTACAAAGACAAAACAAACGAAAGATGACTCAGTGAGAACCAATTATTCATTTGGTCTGTTGAACACGCTTTCGCAATATATGACTCTTCGTTGTTACAAACAGCATTCTGCCCCCCCCCCCCTCCCTTCCTCTTGTAGGTCACGTAATTGTTAAGTTTCCCTTTCTCCGTCATCATACAACAGGATAAATCACGGAACGAGGATTTTAAAACTGGATAAAATGTAAATTTGATGTAGAACGTTGAAAAAGAACCGGAGAAACAAAGAAAGGGAAGAAATTAACTGATCCGACTTATCTGTCAGATGCAATCAGTCGAAAAGCTACTCTTGATGTTTCACTTTCTGATTGCTTCCTACGATACGGTTTGCTTTACTTGTATAAAAGCTTCCGCCTACAGTTTTGAAATAACCTTTTTGAGGGAAGTGGGACAAATTTTATCTTTCAGAGCGCTACGTGAACGAGATGGCCATAACGGTACACGGTAAATATTTTCTTTAAGTATCTGTATCTCAATATTTGTCTGTCACAGCTAACTTTTCCTATTTACGAAATATCCAGAAAGCCGTTTTCCTTTATAATTTTTCAACATAAGAATAGATCATCCGTCTGGAACGGTGTATAGAAGGGGGAAAGGACAGAAAATTAAAAAAAGAAAGAAAAAAAAAAACATGTCTTGAACAAAGTGAATATGATTTTGTATTAGTGACATTTCTCTAAGGGAGTAATTACCAGCTAAATGATCTGCTTTTATTGATAGAAGGAAATAGTAACAGGACAACAACGATGGTTTTGCAGATACCAGTGGCGGATCTAGGGCTAGAAGGCAAAAAATACGAAGGAGCAGCCAGAACCCAGACTATTACAGGTATATCATGAGTTTATTACAAAGTTTCAAAAATATATAAATAATACCTTTTGTCACTAAAAAAACTGGGGGATGTAGGCGGATATATTACTTGCAGATTCACAACTAATTGAACATTGGCAACAGTTATTTTATTTCATTCCACCTAGACCTCGTTTCCTTTCCTACTTTGCTCAACCCGTCTCTCCGACTCTGATTTGTCTGATAGTAGAAGTGTGATTCTACTTCAAAAACGAATTGAAAATTACTGATTTAAGAGAAAAGATATCGCTATGCATTTTCATTGTACTTGTAGCTTCAATGATATTATTTTTCTTGTCTCTGTTCTTGTTTTAAGACCGAAGTTATGAGTATTAAATTGCTAGTTCTCTTAAACATACTTCGCTACCTTTTTCTTTCAGCTAGCTCCTCAATTTTCCTCACGACACCCGGCGAACATCGCACTACCAATACCATCTGGTTTTCCTCCAAAGATCACACATCCAAGGGGAAACGGAAGACTCGTGCAGCTACAGTGTTGGGCTTAAACAAAATTATAATATACTAAAATTCAGTCATAATCTCTCATTGATTAACACAGGACAATTTTTTCAGTTTATTTTTTAGTGCTACTTGTTCGATTTGTTGTTGATGATCAACTTTCCCCGTTCTTCCACACTTTTGATCGTAAAAACAAGATCGTAAAAACTGGATGCGATTTCGCCGAGGATAGGATCCAATGGCATTTGTTTTGTTTCTGTGGTGATGAACGTTCGAGTTTCTTAAACCACAGAGTGAAAGAATGAGTTAGTAGGACTTATATTCTTTATATAAATTGGAAATTTGGATATCTTTCATTATCTAACAATCCGAATTAATAACTAATATTATATTGAAATTGCCATAACAATGACTGCAGTAATTCGCTTTTCTTTATGTACCATGATTACAAATTGTACCCATGAACACAGAACACACGACCTTTGGAATCTACAATTAAACACGCTATCACTGAACAGTTGTAATCAGAGAAGAGACTCAAAGTTCATCTTCTTGCCCAGACATCGTGACTTTGATTTTGTCTTTCTTGATCATACGAGGCAAATAACAGATATACAGCAGTATATATACTCTTTTGAGTAACGAGATAGAAAGGAAACAAGATACGTGGAACTGGCATTAATTGGATATCCTGATATTGCAATTTGAACTTCCGAACTTTTTAATGCATGCCCGGTAAGAATGCTTGATCGTTTGGTTCATTAAAAATTACGGTATTATTAGATAAACAACCCACAACAAATGGTCAAACGAACTCAAACGAGGGAAAGCAATAGATATAAATGATTAGTTCTCGATCACCTGTTGCAAATAGAAGTTGCACCATGTTAGTTTATATAACTTCCTGCAATTTCAACATCTCAGACACTAACTTATTACTGTTGAACTATAGCTTAAGTTCGACGGATTCACGAATTAATGGAAATGTCTTAGTTTTGTTTTCAATCTCCCAATCAAGCGAATACTCATGAAGAAAACATTACCATGCTCATAAAATTCAATTCAATCCATTACACACCACAAGAAGACAGGAAAAAATAAGCTCCAGGTGAAATGAAAAACCAGTAAGTTACTTTTCGCAATACAAACTATAATCCTTTATTACAAAATATCTAACATTGTGTAATATTTCTCACGCGTATACTAAGTCACGACAAGATAATTGTAATTTAGTTATTTGTAACGATTATTATTAATAATAATAATCCTTACTGAACTTTTTACAACTTTACACTCACTCACTTATCTATTAGAAACAACATCGAACGTTGCGAGAAGCTTTATTTAATTCAGAGAGTTTAATAGGTTCTACAATTTCGTGAGCATGTTTCTAAACAAAAACTTTTTAAGCCAATTTATAGAAACTTGTAATTACTGTGACTCAAATGAAAGTATCACGCGTGACCTCTGTCACAGATAAATTAACTTTCTATCCAGGAAGCCTGAGTCGTCGAGGACATAACTGACAACTTCATTCCCGAAACGTAGCATATACTGTATAGAGAGTGTAAGTTACTGCTATTAATGGTTTCTCAATGTCGAGTTTATAATTTAATTATTTATTTTTTAGTAGCAAAATTCCACACAGTCTGCAGCCAATTTACACTCGAATGTTTAATTATAATCAAGTATTATTAAGTCAGTAAGAATGTGTCAAAGCTTGATAATACTGGTGCATTAAAAGAATACGAAAAGCTGATTTAAATTACTCAAAAGTCGTATTGTAAGCTTCAGAGAGAGAGAGAGAGAGGTGAAATAGCTATTATATTACTCACCGTTAATTTGAATACTTGTTGGTTCTATTACTGACGAAAGCTTCCAACCTCAGCTATAGTACGGATACTAGAGCACCGGTATGTATTTAGAGTAGTCTATCTGAACTTTTTTTCTCCATCATATTCATTTTTTTAAAAAAAAATGTAATGCTACATTCTGAAGAACTCTTCCATTTCGTCCATCTTTGCATTTCGTAGTGAACAGTGAAGCATAACTAGAGCATGTACACATTTATCATTGCCAGAGTGATGTCCATACCCCCAGCAAAACATTATGTCGGCTTTAGGAGCTACAATGAGTTTAGATGTAACTCAAGAATAGACACATACATAGAGAAAATGATGAAATAATCTTCTCTTAGATATTTGATTAAAGTACAAACTTCGGGGGAAGTAAAGAGATCCGTCATTTTTTTTTTTTTTTTTTAATCATCACCGTTCCTTCCCATGAAGTCCTACATTTAAATTACAACGCCACAAGACAATAATTAATATTACTTACAAGTTAGTGATGTAAGGAGACTGAGTCTGAAGATATAAAGCTTCAATTGAGGTCATGAGAGAAAAAGTATTAGTAATCTATGCTAATTCTGTACAAAAGAAGTTATGTTCGTCTTTTGTGTCTGTCATTAGATTTTCGCATAGAAAGGAGTCACGTAGAGCCACCAAATTTTGTACACAGATTTTCACCAGATCTAATTGCATACGAAGTTGTTTTTTTACAATTTTCGACTCAAATAGTACTAAGTGGTATTACTTAATGTCGTCTGTTTTTTTTTTTATTATTGATTTGCGCAATTTTTAGATTATCAGTCATTGATCTCAAAGAACATAAGGGTTAAATGTCGGAGAGAGAAGCCAGAAATAAATAAATAAATAAATAAATAAATATATATATATATATATATATATATATATATATATATATATATATATATATATATATATATATATATATATATATATATATATATATATATATATATATATATATATGAAACGTCACGTAACCCAACGTACCTATTTGTGTATGCATTACACATTTGAACCCATTGTGCAACATGTTAGTCGAATATGACTACAATGTGTGGTTAATAATGGGTCTAAATGAGTAAAGTAAATAAGATTTTTGATTTGATTTCGAGTTTAACTCCCTTTCAACAGGGAGATTATGTGAGACGTGGACCTATAGCTTAACGTGGGATCTGAACCATATGAGCTCCCGCCAGGAATCAAACCCGGGTCTCCCACACCAAAAGTGCTACGCTAAATGCTCAGCCACGAGGGAGCTCAAACTAAATAAGAAATACTAAGTAAAATATATGTAAGCCTGTTTTATATAAAGACAATTGACTGAGTTATTATGTTAGTCTTATATAGTACTAGCAGCGTTCACCCCGCTTCGCTGCGGTCACCCCGGAACGCAATAAACTTTGTTACTTAGATAATTTTTACTTTTTCGCTTTCAAGTGATATGATAAAAACCATAGAAGATTGCAGTAAATCTTAACATTATATCGCCTGTCATTTATGTTAACCCGCCCCGCTTCGCTGCGGTCATCCCGGTGCTGGCATATTGTAAAAGTGTCTGTAAAAATAAGCAAATCAATTAAAAAATTTTAAACAGAAGATTCAAGCTATTTTCCGCTGTATATCGCCTGTCATTTATGTTAACCCGCCGAGTGACACGGTCATGCGGGTTGCATATAAATACGTTTATTTTTACCTATGATGAACTAATAACAAAGGATTTGTACGTTATGGACACTTGAATGGTCAATTATCTCAAGACACTGGTAATTAAAAATTAAAGTGATATGATAAAAACCATCTAGGGTCCAAATCCTAATAACCCCCCAAAAATGAAAGAAATTGGTTCAGCCGTATTAGCGTGATGAGCGGACAAAGGATTTTGTACGTTCTCTTTTATATATACTAGCAGCGTTCACCCCGCTTCGCTGCGGTCACCCCGGAACGCAATAAACTTTGTTACTTAGATAATTTTTACTTTTTCGCTTTCAAGTGATATGATAAAAACCATAGAAGATTGCAGTAAATCTTAACATTATATCGCCTGTCATTTATGTTAACCCGCCCCGCTTCGCTGCGGTCATCCCGGTGCTGGCATATTGTAAAAGTATCTGTAAAAATAAGCAAATCAATTAAAAAATTTTAAACAGAAGATTCAAGCTATTTTCCGCTGTATATCGCCTGTCATTTATGTTAACCCGCCGAGTGACACGGTCATGCGGGTTGCATATAAATACGTTTATTTTTACCTATGATGAACTAATAACAAAGGATTTGTACGTTATGGACACTTGAATGGTCAATTATCTCAAGACACTGGTAATTAAAAATTAAAGTGATATGATAAAAACCATCTAGGGTCCAAATCCTAATAACCCCCCAAAAATGAAAGAAATTGGTTCAGCCGTATTAGCGTGATGAGCGGACAAAATTTTGTACGTTCTCTTTTATATATATAGATAGATAATGTTAGAATCTCATTAAATAAGGCACATGTATATATTTCAGACAATGAAATAACTTAGGGAATAATATAATTCTACACAGTCGAGATTAAGCCAATAGAAATAAAGGTGAGGAAGGGATTTATCTACGAAAAGGCTTGAAAATCAAAATGTCATTTTTACCTTCGGTGAACTAAAGAATTTTTGAGCAGGAAATGTTGAATTTAATATCCTAATTGGTATGGCTTTGTTGGGGTGATTACTTCTGTGAATGTACACATTCGTTATGTTGCTGTGGTGGTGGTTTAAAGTACCACCGTCTCTTTCAGCACCAAGGCAAGGCGCAAGAAACGCGACTTCCCACCCGAAAATTCGGCCCCAAAATTATGTTTTCTAAACATTACACATTCATTGCGGCCTTCATAAGTATTCTGATCGGCAACTACTTTATGTATATTGGAAAACTCTTGTGTACTACGGTTCTCCTGGCAGGAATTTTTTTCTATAATACCATCTACCATCTCCTTCCACAGTTTTCATTTTGCTTTGCCTTCCACATAGTTGCTCAGAGCAATATCTCCTCACCCCAGTGTCGTCTTCTTTTGTAATTGATCGATCAATTGTAGTTCCTTTTCAGTACAAAGGAACGATCCAAGTTCCCAAAGCGTGCCAGCAATGAAACATAACAATTGAAGGCAAGAATGGTTAAGATTAAATTTACACTTCGAGTATTTAATCAATATAGGCCCTACTAACAATGATTCACTTGAGCCAACTCATCAAAAATTCCCGTCCAAGGTAATGCAGCAGAGATACAATGTACACTACGATAAGAGCTATTGCGATGAGTATGATGTCATTTGTTGTTCTCTTTCCCCCTTCGGTCAACAAAAGAACATCACAAAAGAGAAAAAGAAGGAAAAAAAAGTTGCATGAGATCATCCTTTTGTCCCTGGAATTAAAGTAGTAAGGATACCTTTAGAAAAGAATAACAATGGAGAAGTTCATGCATTATTACGGTTGTCACTTAGTAATTCTAAAGTTTGGTACTAGGGCGAAACACTTCATTTTTACAGACAAGTGCCACTTCATTTTCTTGCTTGCAAGCTCTTTTCTCTTGTAAACGAGACAGGGAATTGCTTTTAACGCAAAACAAAAACAGGACTGAACGCAAGACCATTCATTCGTACGTAGATCGTCGTTACTTACCAGGAGCAAAGCTATGTGAACATTGGAGCTAAGACCGGCTTTATGAGGCGTTTTCTAACTATACTAAGTCCAATGAGTGTTTGGCGCAATCCGAAAGCTGTGATAAAATATCACATATAACAATGTAAACATGAATCTCTGTGGATCGTAATTAATGGTCGGATTTCCAGACCACAAAAGTTGGATATCCGCATTGCCGTGGATTAAAACACTAATTTAACTCAATGTAGTTTAAAAAAAAAAAAAGCAGCGGTTGGGCAATCGCCAGTGGCAATTTCTCTACGTTACCGCGATTGCTGCTGGTAAACAAAAAAAATTAAGCATAATTTATTATGGGAATTCCTTAAAATATAACTTTAAAATATCTTTCTTGCTTTCGACGATGTCCTCTATGCGTTAGTCGAAAAAATAATAGTCAAGTACAGTAGAGCGTCGATTATCCGAAGTAATTGGGGGACATGGGTGTTCGGAAAACTGGTTTGTTCGGATAATCGAACTGTACATGTTTATTTGCCAAAAAGAAGTACTGTACAGTAAATTTATTCATAAAAAGAAGTGTGCTGATTGTTGAAACACAGCGACTGGCGGCTTGGCCGGTCAGCAGCGCCTTATGAAGGCCCCATTAGAAGCAATGTTCCGCCAGCGGTGGCTCAGTGCGGCGACTACTGTGGGAAACTTGGTTTGGGAGTGAGGGGGATGATGGACGGTAGGGTGGGAGAGTAACAGGTGCGAGCGAGTACACAGTTCGGTTAAGCGGTCGTTCGGTTGACCGACGTTCGGATAATCGACGCTAACTGTATATCGCTACAGCAGGACGAGCAACCATCCTATACATATCAACGCACGAGGCACGAGTGCATTGAGAAGATACAATACGTCCTAAATAGCAGGCAAATTGACCGCTGAGTATCTGTGAGAACCTTCAAGCTTTTTGCTCAGTCGTAGAGAGAGGAAAGTGGTTCTTAGTGGTCATCTGGAAAATATTTGGACCCTCATTTTGTAGCAGTTTGCATCAACACAACGATGTACGAGTAATATCTATTGCTTCCACCTGCACGAAATTAGTTATATTTAGTATATTTTATCATATTCAGTAGTTAAATTTCTCTTGTACCAGTTTTCAAAAATGTAAAGAATATAACACTTAAATTGCAATATTTTATGTTCTCCACATGTTATTTTGATACTGTTTTGGTCCGTTTTTAGATATCACCTTCCAAAATAGAATATACGAGGTACAGTAGGGGCGAAACGAAACAATTGATTGATTGATTTGCATTTACATTCTATATCCGTATTAAGTTATAGTAGACAAAATCTACAGTTTTAAGTGGAATCTGACCACTGTAGTGCGTTTGATCCAGGACCCGATGAACTAACTAACTGTACGCATTCTGGCCATTAGACTAATAAGAAAAAGAAAGGAAGAAAGAAAAAAAAAAAGAGAGAGAGAGCCGAGTTTGTGACAGTAACCTTGTGTTGCTTAATCATTGTGGTGGTAGAGCTCCTTTTCATTAGTACAAGTTTTAATGCCAAATTCACGCCTTTCTGCGTCCGTGTGGCTCTTTCATACACTGTATAACGTTAATTTTGATGTCAGAAGATGGGAGAATAAAAAGTTTAGAGTATCCAAGGCCTGTCTAGGGAGAATGTTGTAAGAGGACCCTTCTCATATTTACAGTATATAAGTGCATTCAAAGTCAGTTTCATTTTTTTTTTTTTTTTTTTTTTTTTAATAAATAAGATACATCTTTTCGGAATTTATTTTCTGAGTTCGGTTTTGATAGTTTCAGATAAAATGCTTAATTCATATTTAATCCAACCTTTTTGTTCTTCTACTATGCTTTTCATTATATTATTGTTTGTAAAGAGAACAATGTCGTCAAATGAAACGAAGAAGAAATCAGATACAGTATTTCACGTTTATGCCATTAGTCTTCCAGTTCAGAAACCTGAATACCATACTCAATTACGCTCCTAAGAAGGTAACGAGAAATACCAGTAATATCAGCCTGCCAATCCCATGCTCCATTCTTACGCTCTCTTTAGACCAGTGTTATTCAACTTTGGATACACAATGACTCCTCAGGTTTACGTAAAAATTAACATAGTTCTATTGAAATTATAGCATAATTCTCCTGTTTATAGTAAAACTATGTTATTTATTTAATAACTAATAGATTGTATAGGTCAGCGTACGTATCTTTGGCACGAGATACTCGGATTCCATACCCAGTGGAAGCTCATATGGTTCGGGTCCCACGTTAAGCTTTGGTCTATGTGTCATATAGCCTCACGCCCCTAAAAGTGAACGTTAAATTCAAATCAATGTAATTTTTGATCTATTTGCCTATAATTTGAATTGGAGATAGTTTAAATGGAAAAGTTTCGTTAAAGGTACGCGGAAATAAAGACTGGATACCATAGTTTTAGATAACCAATTAACAGTTGAATATTCATACTGACCACGCCACTACATTTAGTGCCAAATACAGTTTATATATATATATATATATCGTAGTCGCAGAACCTAGTATACAAGAATACTTCATACTCGTTTAAATTTTAATATTTTTCTTAATTATTAAGGTATACTCGTACTGACTGTTCTACAGAATTAGAATATTATTATTATCTAATTACACTGTTCATTTATTCCATATTTACCACTTCACCTGTAAACGTTGTTCTCTATATGGAATGGTAGCTCGGGGGTAGAATGCTCACCTTTTGTGTGAGGGTTTCCTGTTTCGATCCCATGACAGATGAGTTTGTGGTGAATATCGCGTTCGTGGGTTTTCTCGTTTCTTCCTACATAGTAATTCCACCAGCTCTTCATAAGCATTCACTTTTATTAGTAATTCGTCTTGTTCGGTGTAAAGGACATAAATGTTGGGCGCGCATGTATAGGCTATATTAGCGCATAGCCCATAGCGCACAGACATAGAAATAATTGATAATAATTATTATAATTATATTATTGTGGTTTGTAAAATATATGTTCACTTCTTTCTTTCACAATATTACCCCTCTACATAAACATTTGTTCCCCCGTCCTTTTCCTTCACGTGGAGATTCCAAATACAGATCCGGGTGCTCCATCTCCCCTTTATTTGTCCATTTCATTAGAATTCTTCAGTTTGATTGTAGTTTTCCTTTACTATATAAAAATAATAAATGTTTGTATTTTAAATTCCCGATCCACTGAAAAGATCTTGTGGCACAGTGTCCGACCAATACTTCCCTCTGGGAAATCCTTGGAAATGTATCTATTACAATCGGGAATCTCGCCCGGGTCTTCCGTTCAGTGCAACTATGGTGCGGTGCTTCAAGCAATCATTTATCGGGAAAACGAAAGACGGAAAATTTTCCGGAAAATCGGAAGACAGAAAATTTTCCAGAAAAACTGAAAACGGAAAATGTGATTTCCGGAATCCGGAAAACTTTTTTTTTTTTTTTTTTTTCGGAAATGGCCATCCCTAGTTTATACATTTTCAGTTAGCTGTGCACGATTAGCTGGACATTCAAATCTCTCTCTCTCTCTCTCTCTCTCTCTCTCTCTCTCTCTCTCTCTATATATATATATATATATATATATATATATATATATATATATATATATATATATATATATATATATATATATATATATATATAAAAAGACGTATGCCTATACTGAATTTCAATTTTAAAAAATCCCTTTGTACCCTTGCCTTTCCTTATAAACATTCTACCCATTCATACTTTCTGATCATTTGAAAATGATGTATCATGATACATGTAAATTAACTACGTAAATATTAAAATCGAAATTTATATCAATATCTAAATTTACTTTACATACGAAGATTGTTATAGTTCCAAGATTTTAAGAAAACTGGATACTTCATGAGGCTTATATATACATATAAGACAATGAGAGGGATTACAACTCCCTTTCGATATGCCACTGGTGGGACGTTAAATATTTAATTTCTTTTCTGTACCGGGTTTTGAAGACGGAACAATGCGAGCTGATCATCCAATTATACACATGACAACGGAGTAGCAAATAAATGCTTGCTTCAACTGCTGAAAAGTTAAAGATCAATTACAGGAATAAAAATTAAATGAAGGCAAGTCATTCAACACACACATTGTGAGCCTTTTCCAGGTCGGCGATTGGACTTACCTACTGTCCAAGTTTAGTCACCATTGGAGCAACCAATCTCATAATAAACATTTTTTTTTCCTTCAAAAAATACAGTTGGAGCAGACAAAAAAAAAAAAAAAAAAAAGAACAATCAAGTAATAGGGCTATAGTATAACGATTCACTGTCACAAAGAGCCGTTACATAATCACTAGAGCACATACATTGTGTAAGTACTCATGAATGGTCAAAAGTACTTAACACGCGAAACTAATTCAATATCTAAATTAAGTTTGCACCACCAATGCTCAGTTGCATTACACGAGAGAGAGAGAGGGAAAAGGTAAAACTTCCGCATCGTAAAGAATCTGAAGTGTCTTCTCAAATTGGCTTCTTGAACTTGAATGCATGCAAGCACGGCGTATGATAAGGACCATATTAAGAACACCCACATGTTATATATATTATGTCTACATTAGTTAGTGTAATTTCTGAAAGAGTGAAGTGCCATGCGTAATTAATGGAAGAGCAAGTTCATGGCACTGGCTTCATAACGGGCTATCAGAAGTACGTGCAATAGCAAATACTGCATGCTTCATATCTACAGTAATCAAAACATTTTCCATTGTCTTTTCACGATTTCACTCTTCTCACTGAATCTTTGTTACTAAGGAAACAACAATAGGAACAATATGCAATGATAATAATAATAATAATAATAATAATAATAATAATAATAATAATAATAATAATAATAATAATAATAATGTCCTTTAATCAGCGGTGGAGCTTACGGGCTACGCTCCTCTGTTTGAATACTTGACATCTTCAGTGCTCCCTTTGTCAGTAATGGCTATGTTACCTATGTTACTATATTACTGGAGAACGTAGTACAGGCAACCGGACAAATTCCCATGCGCCCTTATTTTTTATGGTGCCCACAAAAATCTTATAACGACAATAAATGAATAAGTTTTCTTTGACTATTTAGACTATTTTCTGGAATAATACACAAAATAATTCCCGTATTTTGTGAACCTTTATTCGTAACAACTCTCTCTAAGGTGCATTATGATTGCCTAACCTGCTGTTATAATTAATGTGCCAGACTGCCTTCTGTAAACAAACATCAAATTAAAGTAGCACTTACGTTCGAAGTTTCTTTCTTTCAATTTTTTTTTTCTTTTTGGTCTTATGTTAGAATTAAAATCATACGTAGTTACTTATGAAATGTCTGTAGCAAAGAAAAACTTCAAATTACAGAATAAAATTTCTCCGGTACGACGTCTTCCCAATATCTGTACCACTGCCCGTTTCATGGAGTCACTGCACTCCTAAATATAAGTAGACAAATACTTTATATGTCAACCATTCAAAAGTATTTTTTATTGAAATAGAAATAGAACACCTATAGTACCAAAATTTGAGCTGACCACCAGAAAAAGTAGTTTACTATACTTAATTTGGAGCGTAATGCTCGTTATAAAACTATATTGTGATGTAAGTACTAGTACGAGTATTCTGTTTAGAAGTATGTTCACGTTGGTTAAATGAAGTGAAGGAACGATCGTTTCAAATTTTACATTTCATGAAAGAAAAGAAAATTGACTATATACAATGGAACTCCGTCACATTACCTGAAAAGTATGGAGAAACCTCAATAAGAATGGTAGCCAGGTTCTGAACCCAGGACCTCACTAATGTCAGAACCTTTATTTATTGTGTTAGCATCAAGTTACTTTTATTTATTTTTTTATCAAATTGTGTTAAAAACTAATGTCTTCCCCTTTACAAAAGAATTCCAGTTACTGTATTTCATACTTGTAAAACGTCATTAAATCAACCATTTCAAGGCTTATATTCACATTCACATACCAATGAAATAATTTGGACCTCCATGAGTCCACTACGTATATTTCACGTCCAGGAATATTAGGGACGAAAAACACCAACCGTTGCAATTTTTGTATGGAGTTCACTGCAGAAATTTCGGAGTCCAACAACTATGGCACTCAAATTTTTCACAGATTTATCCTATGTGCTGATGAAAAAAAAAAAAAACTCGATTTATCTACAGTGGAGGGGCACCTATATATATATAGGGGCTATATATATATATATATATATATATTCACATATCGGGGCCGCCGAATATCGTGTTTGCCCTCAGTTCTGGGTTTGTAAGTAAGTACATAAGATGTTGCTTATTTTCTAAAATTCTGATATTCACCAAAATAAAAGAAAAAAAATTAATGAGCTACATACATGTATGTATTCTTGGAAACTCACGTGTAACGAATGATTTTTTTTAAATGTTCTATTAATAATTACAGTTACTTGAATACTAGATTACGTAACAAATTAGAACATCAGTGACTCACACATCACTACTTCTGGATCAAGAGGTTGTACCGTATGGATAACAGTACGAAACGGAACGGATTAAATGTATGAAAAAAATTCGCAAATAGCACACGTGATTAACACGATAAGTTAAAAAAAAAAAAGCAGTTTGAACCCCACGGCGCATGGTCCATTCAATTCAATCTTAATTAAGTGTAGGTTTGGCGTGCTTTTTGGTACCTGAGCCACTGTGATCTAATCCACATCTGCATTCTCAGCCTTTTATTCCGCTTGTCTCAATATTAGCCCTTAGACTTAACTACAACTACTTGTAATCGATCTTATGCAAATTTTATTATACAGGTATATGAGAAAATAAAAATATTCAAGCGGGGTGGAGAAATAATTACCGAGGGAATAACACAGTCCCTGACTGCATACCGACAGAAAAGAAAACAATTAAATGAAATTTTTAAGTTTTACGTTCCACGATTATGCTGGCTAGACTAAAGAGAATGGCGATTATGAGAAATGAATGAATGAAATGGTGGAATGAAAAAAGTGGGAGGAAAAGGGAGAACCCCGAGAAAACCCACGCACATTTTGTTTGTCCACGACAAAGCTCACTTGGCGCGGACTGGGATCGAACCAAGGATCCCATGCACTAGAGCTGAACGCTCTATCACTGAGCTACCGCGGTTCTACCGAGAAAAAAGAATTGACTAAGGAAACGTCGTCATACAAGGTGGCGTAAAGAAACCAAAAAGCAATGCGAAGAAACGTAGAATAGATCTGCCAAATATAGATTGTTGTGGAGAGGAGTTGGAGAGATCTTAATCCAGCAACCGACTGACAATGGTTGAATGTGATGATGATGATGCTGGTGATAAGCATGGAGAAACACAAACTTTATGTTTTGAAAATATTAACATTTGAAGGTACAACTTAAAGGAAACTGCATACAGCTGGAGATTTGCACGGATGCGAATATACACATCAATTAAAAAAGGGGAAATTCAACATGTTTTCTTTACGAATATTAGATAAAATTGGGAATGTAGGTAAAAAAGAGAATAATTTACATGATCATTCTTCGAAAAACTCGTACCGTAATTACTGACTTCTTGTATTGAAATGCGATCAAATTTTAAAGCAAACTAGTTATCCCCCCCCCCCAAGCCTCTGAATCGTCTGCAAAATGTCTAAACAGTTGACATGTTTTGGCGTTGGGTGGGGGCAGTGCAGCTAGCGACAACTGTGAACTATGAGGAAATTAGCGTGACTAGTAGACTGAAATGTCTTGCTTTTTCGTTAAGAGCAAAATTGTTTCGTTGGAATTGTTTTCCTTTCTGCTTTGTTCTTAAAGAATTCTATAAAAAATACGAAATACTAGCATGAGTTACGTGAGTTACTTTTAGATGGGGGATAACGATTATTATGCACATCCCCACTTTTTTCCTAATGCTACCTATTGTTAACGTGAGAGGAATCCGTTTACACTGGAAGCTCATGTAGCCAGTACAATATCGCATGCACAGATTTAATCTACAAAAATATGATGTACTGGACGTGAATATCAGCCACTATTTACGTAAAATTTGTCTTACTACCCAGCCCATGTTTTGGCCATGCCATTTTTGTCAATCCACTTTACTTTTAGGAAAGAAGTCCTGTTCAACGTAAGATCAAACGTAGTCCATCCTCGGTGTTCAGAATAGAACACGAAAACGAGAGCTACGGACGTAATCTCGGAACAGATTGACTAGTGTCCATACTTGAAAGAAGTACGTTGGGAACCAGCCTGTTAAATGAGTGTTAAAGTGTCTGCAAAAAATGATATTACACGTGGGATGGGTGTGGAGAACCTAAAAGAAGAACGGATTACCAGACACGAATATAGTAAAGTGTACTGCCCAATGCAGTTATATGTCTCTGTATCAACACTTCTTTTTTCTGGGCGGGAAATCAGGTTTGATCTGTCGCCTTTGACCCTGGTTTGTTTACCGAACGGGTGTGTTAACATCAAGTTGTCAAACTCACAATTACTCCTCATATCTCTTCAGAATATTGACCTTCGAACAATCACCAGTTAAGATAAGGATCTTGTATTGACAATACAGAGCAAATAGTCAATGAATAAAATGATCTTTATTGACAACACCGACTACATAGTTCAAGCAATGGAGTATGCTGAGAAGATCTGTTTCCTTGAAGTTTAACGTACTTTATGCATAACAAGGCCATATGTACTAATATAATATAATTTAAAATTAACAATCGATACCAACTGTCCCCAGCCAGGAGTGGATTGAAGCTCGAACATTTAGCAGTGATGATTTCACGGGATAGCCACGGGAAACCCTTTCCCCCGAGCAGAGGCGCACCCACGTGGAGGGGGGGGGGTCTATCGTGTCCAGACTCCCCAAAACTTCGTAAGTCGACATAAATTTGGACACTTTCTTAATAAAATTATGCTTGTTCACTAGAAAATTGATTTATCATAAAGATTCGACCTCTCACTTCCTCTCTACCCTTTCTTTTGCTATAAAAGCAATCTAGTTCTTTATTCTTATATTATCCTTTTAATCTAGTCCTATTATTCTTTTTCTAAGAGTATAGGTGATAGTACTTAACAATTAATTACCGATTTTTCGGGCGTAGAATAACACTGGTTCAATACTACATAGACGAAGTGCTGTGTAGTATTTGACCCTTCCTCCCCCCAATAAAAAATTCTGGCTGCGTGCCTGCCCCGGAGCATATTTCCGATCGTGCCAACGATGGTTATTATTCTTTCGGTACTACTAACTACTTTCACTCCCCGTGTATTGAAGGTACCACAGAAGGAAATTTTCCAAAATCATTCCTAAAAATACGACTTAAACAAAACCTAAATCCTAGCACAGATTTTTTTTAGATTGCTCGTAATATAAACCTTACCCCAAGAATAAAGCCTGCCCTCAAGATATACCCCGATAGTTGCAAAACTAGAAACAGGTTATTTTACACATAAATAAATGAACATAGATATTAGTATTTGTGTAAATACACAAAACCCTAATATGTCTTTTGAGAATAATAATAATAATAATAATAAAAATAAAAATAAATGCCCGGTCTCATTTTTGGGGAAACACGGTAAAGTACGAGTTTGCACGTAACTCAATAGCAAACATGCGTAATTTTGATGCACGTGGACCAGGGTTCAACTTCTGTCCGGGTATAGAATTACCGGTGCTGACTCACTGAGCTAGAGTATCCGAAATCCTGCAAGTAAACACGATATTAGTATTCTGTAATACATATCCAGCCAGCAAACTATGTTAAAAATTTCGCACCTCTAGATCTATAGAGAACTTCCTTGTAGCTCCATGGTTAGCTTACGCATCTTTAACCAAAGAAATCCGGATTTGATTCCTGACAGGAGTTCACGTAGTTCAGATCCCATGTTAAATTACAGGTCCATGTCTCATATGGCCTCGGTGTGAACGGAACAAACTTTAAATTAACCAATTTAGAATTAAAGGTTCAAATAAAAAAGGAATCTATATATATGGGTGATTCCACGAAAAAGGGAAATTTTCTGTCACGGACATTTCTTCAAACTACTACTAGAAAGAATCACCTCATTTTTATTTTGTTTGGTAGTAACCGTCACAAAGTAGGTATGCCATGTATAACAATTTGCAAATATAACACGAAACATACGTAAAAAATTATTACCCAATTTCTCAACACCGTGGGCTGTCACAGACTACAGTTGACTGATTTTAATCAATAAATTACAACTGAAGTTGCAAATCAAAAATCATTTAATGATAATTAAATGGAAGAAAACACTTCAATGTTTCGGTTTTGTGGAAAGTAAACCTTTATAACGATTATTTTCGAAAGCTTGACTATGCTTCGTTTCTGTCACCTCATTTCGTCTCAACTCCATGGCAATAGAAAAAATTGTCATTGCCCTCAACAGATAGCATGGTCGTCCACATTGGCAACACCCACAAGAAGACAAGGCAGACATGTTTGACTGAAGAACAGAAAACTTGTGTGCATGTGTTAAAAGCTATAGGAAAAATATTTTTGTGTGTGGAAAGCAGGTGCGTATATTAATTGATACTCAACACCATGGTATTTATTACTGAATGTATTTGTATGGTATATACCTTCTTTTCCTTGAGGAACCTACGCCTTAACGTAGAAAATTCGTACACAATTACTCACATGTACTGGTTAAAAAGTGGGCCGGTAAAGATAAATTATATTCGATTTTCTCAACTCCATGTCCATCTGAAAACTAAGGAATCCACGGTGTTGAGACAAGTTCACGGAGTTGATAATTCTATAGTGTTTGTTATGCTCATGCTCTTCCAAATATTTGTTCTTTCAATATATTGATAGAAATAAAGCTTACGTATGGTCTAGTGACTAGTATGCTCGCCTTTCGTGCGTGGTTCTGGGTTTGTTTCCCAGTGGAAGCTCAGAAATTAATGGTGTTTACTTCGCACAGTGAGGCAATTGAAAAACTCATTTGAGTAGAGATGTACTGAAACTTGATCGCGAAGACCATCACAACGGTCGTAGAAGCCGACACGCTGACCACGTGTCATTCACACTCAAAGGCCGGCTGGTGGGTTCTAGCCCATTTAAGGAGAGTTTCGCGGAAGTTCAGATTTGGGGCTGTCAGGTAGCCGGAGGTAAAACTTCAGTCAAGTCAAGATGGTGGTATCTGTTTTTAACCTATTGAAGTCTCAATCTTATGATCAACTAATTGTTTTCTTTTCAGGGATTGTCGAAGAGTCTGAGGCAATATACGGACAGTCAATTTTATGACGCGGATCAGGAGGAATTTCTCCTGGCCTACTAAACCTGACGTTTAAAAAGCGTTGGCAGTTGTCATTCTGTGTAGACTAGAACAGCCCTTCCTTGTTTCCTCAAGACATTTCTTTCATTGGAGTGGAAAATGAGGGCTACTTAACAAAGAACATCGAATTATCCAAAGAAAACAGAAATGATGAGGCCTTACACTGTCATTTAGTGTGCATTATACAGGGCGTTTTAAAACAATACCGACAACGTTTGGGAGGTGATTCCTAACACCAAGATAAGATAAAAAGTATAGACCAATCTGGGTGCACAAATGCTTCCTTTCGCAGTTATAGGCTGCCGAAAACATGAAAAATGAACTTTAAAGGTCCATAGCATAAAACTATGGGACCTACCGTAGTCGGGTCAGACTTCACTTAGGAATTAGTATGTGTGCTATCCAAATATCTATGTTTCAGAATCTTGCGGTACTTCCACAACAACTTTTATAGAAGTAGTTGGTGAGTACTTCAGATTATATGCCCGTAGCCAAACTCCCTCTAAAAATTGCTTCGTGAGTACCTCAGGATTCTGAAACATTTTTGGATAGTGCACATATTAGTTCCTAAGTGAAGTCGTGACCCGACTACGGCAGGTCTCATAGTTTTGGAGCTATGGACCTTTAAAGTCCATTTTTTCATGTTTTCGGCAGCCTATAACTCCGAAAGGAAGCATTTGTGCACCCAGTTGTCTATACTTTTCGTCTTATTTTGGTGTCAGGAATCAGCTCCCAAACGATGTGTGTATTGTTTTGAAACACCTTTTATATATACTGTACCTAATATACAAATACACTTAGCGAATGTTGAAAAAGTATTCCACTTTCGACGTGTTGACTTGATCTCACAGAGAAGACAGACGGTTTACATAAGCTCAGAAAACAAATGAAGTAGACAATAGACAGGTTTAGTGACTACTTCATCTGTTTCGTAAGCTATGTGAAAAGTTTGTCCTCTCCATATGATAGTCAGCATATTGAAAGCGCAATTATTTTTCAATATTCGATAATTGTATGTGTATTTCTTTTTTCTCACTTACGTCACATATTCATATATATATATATATATATATATATATATATATATATATATATATATATATATATATATATATATATATATATATATATATATATATACTCAATTTTTGGAACCTTCATTATATATAATTTCATATGTTTGCAGTATTTTTGTATAACAAATTACGTGTCATCTAGTTTGTTAGAATTTTATTCAACATAAGGAGAATAATTCTAACTTACAAAAACTATTGGAAAATTATTTCAATTTTTATGTAAATTATAAGCTTAATCACTTATAAACCAAAACTTATCACCCAGATGTATCACGTTTCTCAACTCCACAGCAATTTTCAACTCCGTGTTAACTAATCTCAACTCCGTGACCTATGGTCTCAACTCCGTGGGTGCTGAAAAGTTTATTATTTTTTATCTACTACACCAATAACGATTCAGGTCTGCTGAACACCTAATTAACATGTACTTAGTAGTAGTAAGTGCATGTGATATTTTTATTGAAATAGGCGACCATCAACTGAACAAAAATTTTGCAAGTGAAAATTTCCCTTTTTCGTGGAATCACCCATATATAAAAGTTTATACAGGATATATACAATACTATACACGGCTATATACACGATAAGACAACTTACACAGTGTTAAAACGTGATTGATAATAGGTACTTTTTAACCAATGGGGAGAAGTATACTTTCCACTAATGAAAATCGACTTAATAGCTACCTAAATCGATTGAATAGCTTAGATTACTTCAAACCAACACACAAACATCCTCTCTTCATAATATACGCAGTAATACATGTTTTAAAAGGGCAGCCATTTCAGTTATAAGAACAAGAACCAGAAGGGGGTGAATTTACCAGCAGATGGAAAGCAGTTATAACACACCTGGCAACATTTCACTATACGTATAAGCATCCTCTAAACTGGCAAATTATATTAGCCATGCGTCTACAAAGTGGATGTTACACTCTGCTGACAGAGGAGAACGTAGGACATACATGAGGGTTATTGTATAGAAACAATGACTCCTGGAACAAATTAAGTAGGAAACATCTGAGGAATAAGCGGGAAAACTAACTGCCTAGCCTGAAAGCCACATTGGCTACTTGGTAAATCGGAACTGTAGATTTCATTTTGATGCCAAATAACTTGGCAGCGAAGTAAGTAATTAAGTTTTACGAACGAAGAGTCACTCTTTTAACAAAGAGAAGAAAAATCATTCCCTGCCGACTGTACTACATTGGTCATGTTTCTTAGTTTCAGAGTCGTGTCCCGTGACCATGCTCTTCATATTAAAGGAAACCACCAAAGATCGATAAAACGGGGTTATGCACACGAAAGTCGATTCGCTCAGTTCATTCGGTCTCTTTGATTTCTTCTTGCTAACCGAGATGTATCTATTGCGTAAAGATCGCAAAAATCTTTCGAAAGCACATTGATCTGAGGCACAGATGAAAGCGGGCAAAGTACACACAGCGTACGAACGATTTCAGACGAACTGATTGCATACGGACCCGTCTGAAAAATGAAATGAAATCTTATGCCGATTAGGCTAAAGGAGACGGTGATGATGAGAGATGATTGAAATGGTGGAATGAAGAAGTGGGAGGAAACGGGAGAACCCGAGAAAACCCACGAGCACGGTGTTTGTCCACCACAAAGTTCACTTGGCGGAGGCTGGGATCGAACCCGGGACACCAAGCACCAGAGGTGAACGCTCTACCACTGAGCCACCGCGCCCCCTACGGACCCGTCTGAATACGGAGTTCGCAGAGTTTCTTCGACGAGACGAAGATTACGTTTTAAATTAAGGACAACACGAGAAATTTCTCGTGTCTCGTGGACACTGAAGCCAGATGTCAGATAATGTTTTAATATTAACTTTTTCACAGCATAAAAGCTATATAACTTATTGATACTGTGAGTGCAAACATAAAGAACAGCATTTATCAACGTTTAAAGATCCGAAGTCATTACACAATATGCTCCAATAAATAAATGACGCAGAATGATTCTGATAATTTCTAGATGAAAATAATAAAAAGAAAGGCAGGCCAGAAATTTCGTACAAAAATTTATAAAACGAAACGGGACGAGAAAAGCTTTTCCAAGAGACAAGACGAGAAGAAAGAGCCCTTCAAGAAACGAGAGAAGAAGAGATTTCTATAGCATTTACGAGACGAGACAAACCATCTTACCTCGTTTCGTCTCATGGACAACGTATTAACAGAGATCTGCTTTCAAAAATGGCTCCGGATCCAATTTTCTTTAAACACAGAAATTTCGGCGTTGAACCACCACCGTAACATAAAGAGAAAAATTCACTTGAATTAAGACACAGGTAAACTCCGTACTACCTAGAAATAACGATGCTGGGAATTGCAATGTAGATCACTCAGTTGAATGTGCACTATATGGCCGACATAGGTGCTGCAAAAGCCAGTTAAGTGAATTAACACAGGATTTAACAAGATTTTAATATTCAGTCGCAGTGTTGCTCACGAGACGAGATGGAACAGAATGTTCTTGAAGATACGAGACGAGAACAGAAAAAGATCAATTTTCGAGACGAGAAAACATTTTGCGACACCTTTTCGACACGAGAATGTCCCAAATTGCGTTTCATGGGAAGTGTCGGATTTAGCCCGGGGCCGAGGGATCTTGATCCCCCAGTTATTTAAATGACAAATATAACAAACTATTATTTGTATATTTTTGAAAGTTGATCGTAAGCGTTGTCTTTTACTCTTTATTGATTTTTTTTTCTGTTTTGAAACATTAGACAGTTTCAGTTGCAGTTTTTCTGTCATAGAATGTGTAAAACAATACTCGAGGTCCACAATAACAACGCCCAACCTAGGTATAATATTCATCGGATGAGAATTAAGTTGGAAACTCCTGCAGGAACATACGAAACATAGTTGCCTGTCAGGACCATACGAAACCGCGTTTGATCGCACGGAGTGTGCATTTGTGAAAGAAGACCCATGCAGTGGTTACAGGAGAACAGAAAGCACTGTAGTAACATTGTGCGAATTTGTACAGACGTGTGTGTTGTGCAAAATATTGAAGAGTCAAGGGAGACATTCTAAAAATGACACATTTCTTAAAAACAAGAAACAGCATACCGCAAATGAATCAAATGAGTCACGACTGGTTACATATATTGGGTGGGTGATCGAAGGTGTCAACGGTTTAATCAAACAATAGAAAGTTCTAGGACCAGGTAATGCCGAACACACAGATACCCATGATTGGCGAGTTTGTCTGAATTATACGTGCTATGTGTAATGCCTTACGACCTTCTCGTATCACATATGACAGGAAGACGAGATTATCGCCGAACGAATACTAACCTTGGTGAACCAACCTAGTCATTTACAAATACTGTACAAGTAGAATCCGAAAACTGGAAAAACGCAAGAGCACTTGGCACAAGACGTCCGTTGACACTTCAATGGACTTTGCAAGATTGACATTTTAGGAGTTGCGCGAAATGACGCTTGGGGTGTATCAAATTAAGTAAGCAAAGGCTTATACAGAGGTGCATTTCAGTGAATTGGGTCTTTATAAACTATCTGTTCACAAATAACGCGATGATATTGCTCGTGTCCAACTACAATCACATCACACGTCTTCCAAAATATACAACGCATGAATTCAGTACCACAAAGGTGTTTCACCACCAATTGAGGAGTTTGATGCAATAAGGGCGTGAGTCTGAAACCTGCAGTTCGAAGAAAGAATAAGAAGAAAAAAACGAGGTTGACAATTTAAATAGTGTTTTTTTTTTCTTAATAAAACAATGTAATATGCAGCATTTTATTCCGATATTGAATTGAAACGTTACCAGGAGGTTAAACAAGCATGGCAAAAGCCACAAATGCGTTTGATGCAAAAAAGGGCGTAAACTCGCTTACGCCCTTATTACATCAAACTCCTCAATCGTAAATAAGTGATAAACTTATATGCCCCCAGTTTTTACCTCCTAGATCCGCCACTGCTCATGGGCAACACTATTTAGTTGTAAAAATAGTTTTTGAGTTTGCAGTCAGTACTAAAAAAAAAAAAAATAACTGACGAAAGTTAAGACGCAGAGCCTGAATTGGAACTGGCGGAAAATTTAAGCTTTACTAGAGAGAACTATACATGAAAAAGCTAAAGAAGTGGATGAAAACCTAACAAACAGAGAAGCAACCGAATAAAGTCGTATTACAGAATATGGAAGTCCTCATTAGATTTGCATCGATCTCTGATACATTTCCACCCACTTCTGTTAAATAGAATAATACTATGTTGTGTGCATACTTCGATGCTAACCACGTCCGAAATGAAGTCACTGACAACGCATACGTTCGTTAATCCCATTAAGAGCAGCAAAAGGGGTGATACTGTTGCAAACAAGCACCCTTTCATTCTCTGCGTAATAATGGCCCTCACTAACACAACGCAAGCTCATCAGATTTGGTTTTATATAGAATATTGAACGTACGGTTTTTGGAAAAAGAGAGGGGAAACAGGAGATACGAAAAACCAGTGACTAACAAACAGAAACAATCCTACTGGAAGGAAAGACATTAATCCTCTTATGAGTCATAGAACAACGAATTACAGAGGGGGGAGTATCTACTATATACAGTGTAGGGAGAAATAAACATAAAACAGTTCTCTGGGTAGGAGTTTTATGGTCCTAACGTTGTTACCTATTTCGAAATTACTATGTGAAAAAAAACTCTCGCTTTAATATTTCATATGCCCTTGTAACTTAAACTAATAGAAAAAATTAAATTCTGTACCATGCAAATATCAGCAGGAAGATATTGTTTGACACACTCTGCGACACCATCAGGTTAACAGTGTTGACAACCATCATAAAATTAGTTTTTCGAACGGCACTATGTCAGGTTATTACATACTTCAAACTTACATGCGAAACGAAAACTTACAATATCACATTAGTTATTCAGTGTTACAAACAAAGGATCACAAACATCTAAATTTTGGTGACTTCTACAGCAGTCGTAACGCAAATGAGACAATGCACATTAGTGATGAAAATTGAATCACTAATCAGCTACGAAAAACTGACATTCGAATCCAGCAGATGGGTGATAAACTCTGATCAGAGACAAATTGAATCAGTAATCAGAGGATAAACCGACATTCAAGTTCAAGTGATGAGTGTTGAAACTCTGATCAGAGTGAAACTGAATCAATAATCAAAACGATAACCCGCCATTTAAACTGAATCACAAACCAGAGGATAATCCGTCATTCTAATTTAAGAGATGGTTGTTGAAACTGACCAGAGACTAATCGCATGAATAATCAAAAGGTAATTGTAATTGAAATTCAAGAGATGAAACTCTGACCAAAAACAAATAGAATCACTAATCAGAGGATAAATTGACATTCAAATTTCAAATGATAGGTGTTAAAACTCTGATCAGAGACAAACTGAATCAATAATGAAAGGATTTAACCCGTCATTCAAATTAAATTTGATTTGGGCAAAAATCATTGCATTCGTACCTTTATACATCTTAAATTCTTAAAGTAGGAGAGGCTCATTTTTTTAGAGAAAAGGTTTATAAATGTAAGCATACCCTTGTCAGAATCAGTGAGGTTCACGTGTAAAACTCGTAGATATAATTAATGGTCCTTACAGGTTTACCTTTAAAACCTATGCATACCTACAGTTGAGAGTAAAGAGCATCATTAAATGAAAATTACGGGAGAGGGTTAAATATCCTTAAGCAACACATTCTCATAAACTAGGAATGTAATGTATAGCATGTTTACAATTACAACCATCTGCCAATAATAGTACATCACTATACCAAATAAAAACACACCAGCAACTTAAACATTAAAAACTGCTACATGCTGTATTGTACATGTTCCCTGGTGAATGGTGTACGTTTGAGCCATGGGCGAGCGGGCAACCAGTACGATTCCCAGTGGGAGCTCATGTGGTTTGGAATTTACATTAAGCTGTATGACTACATATTGAATAGTCTCGATGCAGAAAAGTTATAAACGCAAACTAATTTCTTTCCTGAAATAGCGAGGCCTTCGACTCGATAGTGGCCAACTTCGGGTCTCTAGGACTGTCATAGAAAATTTCGTAGTGCCTTTGAGTAGTCAAATTATTAATAGGCTATGTGGATGATTCAGCATGAGATTCAACATCGTAAGGCAGCTATTGTAATTAAGGAACATCGAATTTAAGTCCAGAATGCCAAATTTGGCAAGCGAAGGTGATGTGCTGATTACTGTAAGACATCTGACGCGAGCGGTTTCAGCTTAGCTCGAAACTGTTCATGCCCAAATCTGAAACTCCACCCGTGCATTCAGTTGGTTAGGCATGACTGATGGTTTAAATTCAAAATTATCAAACCGCTTCATGTAAATAAAGAAGCCTAACCAACTGAATGCACGGGTGGAGTTTCAGATTTGGGCATGAACAGTTTCGAGCTAAGCTGAAACCGCTCGCGTCAGATGTCTTACAGTAATCAGCACATCACCTTCGCTTGCCAAATTTGGCATTCTGGACTTAAATTCGATGTTCCTTAATTACAATAGCTGCCTTACGATGTTGAATCTCATGCTGAATCATCCACATAGCCTATTAATAATTTGACTACTCAAAGGCACTACGAAATTTTCTATGACAGTCCTAGAGACCCGAAGTTGGCCACTATCGAGTCGAAGGCCTCGCTATTTCAGGAAAGAAATTAGTTTGCGTTTATAACTTTTCTGCATCGAGACTATTCAATATGTAGTCATACAGCTTAATGTAAATTCCAAACCACATGAGCTCCCACTGGGAATCGTACTGGTTGCCCGCTCGCCCATGGCTCAAACGTACACCATTCACCAGGGAACATGTACAATACAGCATGTAGCAGTTTTTAATGTTTAAGTTGCTGGTGTGTTTTTATTTGGTATAGTGATGTACTATTATTGGCAGATGGTTGTAATTGTAAACATGCTATACATTACATTCCTAGTTTATGAGAATGTGTTGCTTAAGGATATTTAACCCTCTCCCGTAATTTTCATTTCGTATTTACAAAAAACAGCGTACTGTACTAGAAAATATTAGAACAAAATAAACAGTATTTCTGAGGAGTCATATAACCACCATTGCCCTAATCGAAAGGTGCACTATGGAAACTACCGCCTGCCCTCATAACCTTTTCCCCCATCTGTTAAATGAAATTCCTCCACCAGCAGAATACACGTCTGCCGCCGCAGGTAAAGAATTGTGCCTACAGAAAACCCTTCAAACACCTGCAGCCACCGGCACCATTGGTTCAGCCCGGCGTTCTTCTCTCCCCCTACTATCACTATGGAATAACGAACGAACGAATGCACACACGCACGAGTACACATATAGAATGAAATTCTGCGAGTGTCAACACACCTTGCTCCACCCCCGTGTTCAAACGTACATACCTACGCACATTTGCTACAGAACAGATACAAGTAAAATAATGATAATAAAATACATAAACTTACACACACACATACGCTACGTATATAGATTCCTTAAAAGTGTCAAGTTAACGCAAACATTAACCACACACAAATAATAATTTGTTAATTCAAATAGCTATACAAAGAACTTACTTGAAGGACACGAAATATTATTAAAATTTTAACAGCAGTGTTACAGATGTTGACCGTTTTTTCTTATACTCTTCTTCTTTCTTAGGAATTCTAATAGGTAAATGCTCACAATTTGGTGGCAATAAAGATACCTACTAGTACTCATATCTAAATCATATATACACTTCTTATATAACTATGCAAATAAATAAATATAGAAAATACATGGTCAAAAGAAGTGTTGCCAGTTTAAGATGTAAAATGGATTATACTTTAAAACTATAAAATCGACAAGTACGAAACTAATGAAGAGCACTTATGAACATTTAAAGATACACAAGTTATTACACAATACACTCCAATAATAAATATGGTTTAAACGTTATATCACATCTTCATGGACTTCTCGTGACACGAAAGAATTCTCATAACTTCTAGCTATATAAAAGTTTAAGAAGAAAACCTGAGTATAAATATTGTATATAAATTTACGAAGCGAGACGATAAGCAATTGAGATCAGACGAGAAAAGGCGTTCTGAGAATCGAGACAAAAATTTAAAGAAAAAAAGCGAGACGAGATGAGACAACACTGTCGTAAACAGTCTCGTCTCGTAAACACTGGCAGTCAGAAGTTAGTTTCAAATGTAGTAAAAGTTCAACATACTAGATACTTTTTGTTATCTGTGGGTCAGACTCTTCCCAATTTAAATAATCAAGATACGTAGTTGGCTATGCTGCATCTCAATTTATGAAAATAGTTGTCTCTGGTAGATAACTTATCTCTTTCTACTTAACCCAGGTAGGTAAATTCCATCGTTCATATATCTAATCTGAACAAACCCCACTAACCCTTTCGTGAACTTTGATAATTGAAATAAATAATATTTGCCAACAACAATACATAGGATAATTCAGACTACAGAAACAGAGAAAGAATGACATACTCAAATAAAGGGTGCATTAAAAGATCAGTGGTATTCAACCTGAGGTACACTCATGTCCAAAATGATTGTCGCATATCTATAACTGTCTTCTTGTAAGAATATAATATGATAATAATTTTTAATACTGATACTATGTGTATAATTGGGAAATGTATATCTGTGGTAAATTTCATAGGAAAGAATTATAAATACAAAAATTAGAATGAGTAAAACAAACTGTTTCCAAATTGACAAGAAGGTTTTATTGTTCTCATTTAATGCTCTTTAGACATGAAATTTGCCACATACATATCTCTGCCGATTTTACACATAATAACATTATAAGAAATACCGGGCGAATTCGTTATCAAATTATATTCCTATAACAACAGATTTATAGACATGTGACAATAATTTTGGACATGAGTATACGTGATGATTTCTTTAGGGGTACATAAAATGTAAAACAAATTTATATAATTAAACTCACAGCATGATTTTTCTGTATATGTAAAACTGGGATATTTAATTTATTCTATGGATTATTTTTGATAGTTGCCTACACATTTGGATTAAGCATAGCTTAAATATGGGGGATACACGCTTGAGTCGAAAAGTATCGTTGGGGTACGTAGAAATTACGGGTGAATACCAGTGCTTTAGCCTATGTAAATCAAGCTGAAAAAAAAAAAAAAAAAAAGTCAATTGACAGTAAAAAAAATGTGAATGCTTACACTACTTATTCAACTACCATTACGCAAAATGTGAGAAATTTGTATTTTAATTGCAATTTCGAAAGTGAAACCCAGTGTCAAAGCAAATAACTTACGTTTGATTTACAGAGGAAAACGCTGTATATCGATATTGAAAATTTCTTACCGACAATCTTCATACCGACTTAACCATTTGTCCTCGTTGTGACAGAACGTCGTAACACTTCTCATCTGAGAAGGACGCGGGGATTATAAAGCGAGTCTAGCAATAATAATAATAATAATAATAGAAGAAGACAAATTTATGCATTATAATTCTCAATTCCAGAATGTCACGAGTCGAAACCATTTATTCTGACAACAGACCTAAAGAATTATATGTCCTTTTACCGGTTTATATGATGCTTCTCTCCGTAAACTCCATAGTTTACAACACTCCCTGATGTGAACTTAGAGAGAGAGAGAGAGAGAGAGAGAGAGAGAGAGAGAGAGAGAGAGAAAAGAAAAAAAAAAGAAAAGAAAGCCTTATTGTAACTTTTAGGGGACTTACGGGGTCGTATTTATCATTTTTGGCTGCTCCGGGTCATTAAAAATATGCCACTCCAATATCAATAAGTATCATATTCAGTGAACAAGGGGATCAAATCCATTTTTTTTCTTCGTCATTTTAGACACATCAGAAGCTTCTTTCAGAACTTAAAGGATTCATGTTCAGGTATTGTAAATAACTTGAAAGTTAAAAAAAAGTTAATTATTCCATGTACTTAAGTGTAACCGTACGAAGCTTACGTCTTTTCCTCACAACCTTATTAACTGAACTTGATTCTCTTGTGCTCTGAATGGCCCTAATCCCGGTTAAGACAGTGAGGTAAATAATCAATATTTAAAGGGAAAAGGAAAAATAAATACAACAAATAAGTTAATACATAAATAATAATATGCAAATACTACACATATATTTCCTCGAACAATACCTGGTCCGAGAAAATTTGCCGGTCCGGCCTTGGTGGCTTAAAGAACCCTGTGAAGGTATTGAACACCAATGTATCAAAGTACTGCAGACAAAATAGAGGAACAGTATCAGATATTCGGTACAACAAATAAGTTAATACATAAATAATAATATGCAAATACTACACATATATTTCCTCGAACAATACCTGGTCCGAGAAAATTTGCCGGTCCGGCCTTGGTGGCTTAAAGAACCCTGTGAAGGTATTGAACACCAATGTATCAAAGTACTGCAGACAAAATAGAGGAACAGTATCATATATTCGGCTATCCCACTTTCACCGAAGTGAACTGATAAACCTTAAAAGAAAAAAAAATAAATAAAGTTTAGACGAAAAATGAAATCATAAAAACTTACCAAAAACATTGAGCCACCCTTCAACTCGACAAGGATAGACGAGTTTCGTCCTTCTAACAAACATTTCCTAGTTTCTTCGTCTTTTATCACTGCAATATACTACACACACCTTCACCACATACAACACCCACACCAAGAAAATAAAACACACACAGCACTTTCAAAGCATGGTTTTCTGTTGTATTGATCAACCTAACTGGAGGTGAAAAGAATAATAAACTCAAGCTACAACACAGAAATCACATACAATTTTGAATTTTTGCGTACAAAACGTTATGCACTAAAGGCAAAGAACTAATTCAACTGCCACAATTATCTTTCCAAACGCGCGATTGAATGAAGAAAACGCGTTTATGTTTTCAAAAGTTGACACAAATGTTAAAACACACGGGAACTTTACATTCAGCACCGCCTTCGCGAGATGCTGATTTGTAACTGAAATTGACTGAGTCTCAGCCAGTGCGAGAGTGAGACGCACGCACAGCAGAACGCAAACAGCACGAGCAGGCGCCAAGCCCACGATATTTGCGGCCAACGAAAAATTGTCATGCTTTCCGTCCGACATGCAGAGCCATGCGGTTTTGTACACGCAGAGCCATCTAGCAGCTATCTAGCAAACTACGGTATTGTGAAGTTTCACCTGTTCCCTTTCTTTCTCCTTTCTTACATTTTATTATGCATCTTCTGCATAAAATTTTATACATAAAGTTTATATAAAAGTATATATTAGACAGTGGCGCCCGGTGAATTGTGGTTTCGGGTGTTGCAGTATGAACGATAAGAGACAGAAGATATAAAGTTGACTCATTGACTAATCAGCATAACTTTAGATGCAAATGCTATGTGACATGTTAAATTAAATAAAATTCTGTTTTTAAAAAATAAAAAATGCAGAACATTTTATTCAATTAATCACCTTAATTAATTAGTAAGTTCATTCTCCTCTCTTTGATTGGAGCAAATCTGTCTAATACATGCTGGTTGAACTCTGGTATTCTTATTGTCAGGTCTTTTTCAATGGGGGACATTCAATTCCTTGAAAATGTCAATTATTTCTCATGTGAAAAAAAAAAAAAAAAACTTTTCGTCTTTTGCTGACGCCATAGGTACAGTTAATATTAATTTCAGAAGCTTCGTAGATTCACTAAATATTTTTACTAGATTATTGCGAACGATTCATTCTAGCAAACTCAGTCCCTGACAGTGATCCGAATTCCTCTTCAGCTTTGACTGAAGAGGGTTCGTAGCAGAGATTAGTGTTATAAAAAATGTACATTGAACACACTTTATTCACAGTTTATCCAGGAAAAATTAAAATAAATTGAGGAAATGTATCTGGTGCAAACAATCCTACTGCCATAAGATATCCTGTAAATTTAAACTGTTTTTTTTTTCTTCGAACACTCTACTGAATTGCCCTTTACTTGTTTTGTTTAAGCCTTAATTGCAAATTTTTCCTCAGCTGAAAGCCGGTCAATGTTTTTTGTAAGTTATTTACAGAAGTCATGGTATACAATTCATTCAGAATTTGTAGGTTATTTAAAGAATTAAAGCACACATAATAAAATTAAACCTAATAATTAAAAACCAAAACAGCTGATACAAAAGAGGTACTGGTATATGAATTCCGAATGTCACACATTCATACATCAACACACACACATGTGCGTAAAAGAAAAAAACTACATTCCAAATCATCCGTCTTGGTTGTTACGCAATGCACGATTAACTCAATATACTTCCACATGAAGCGAAACAATGCTTACCAATGTGATATTTCTAGAAAGGAAACCTCGAAACCCGCCAGATGTAGAATCAGCCTGTAAGAGAAGCCAAAAAATCAAAGAACATCAAAACAAACAGCACTGCCAGTTCTATACCCAGAAATGTTAACTGGGAGGGGTCCAAAGTATTTGAGGGAGGTCCAATACGTCTACATAATATGGAACCTGTCTTATACTGCACCCGAAAAGACGATAAGTAATTCTTACTTACTGTCACCTATATTTTTAGAAAAAATGATAGAACGATTATTTTTATAAGAAAAAAGTTCATGATAAGGCGTAAAATAAAATATTTAGCCTACGTCAATCGTTTCTCTGTTAAACAAGTATAGTTCGTTAAGAAAGTCTACAAATGTTAGTCAAGTTTCGAAATTTTCGGGAGGTCCGGACCCGGCGCCCCCCCTTCCATGGCTACGCCCCTGAGCATTGCTAACTAATCCCAAATTCAATGTGGTGTTCCCCATCATACAGTTTTATGTGGAAATTATCAAGAGTATAAAATATACTTATTTTATAAAAGAAATATGTTTATACTAAAATACTGTCCACAGAGGAGGGGGGAGGGGAGCGATTCTACATACTGACTTACTAATATTTGATTCACAAATTACTGTAGAAGAAGCTTTCATTATCAATATAAGCTAATAATTAACTTGTAAATGCGGGTCTACTTTCATTTGTTTTCTCCTCTATTAGATATTTTCTATCATATTTTGTAATTCTGCAATCACTTTTTTTAAATTGTCATTATATTGATTTATTTCAGTATGGTCTCGTAATTTAAAAATATGAATGCATTAAAACTAATTCCATTTGTTAATTGCTAGTGAAATAAAGTTCAGAAATCTTATTTAGCACGAAAAACCTTCTCGTTCACTGGAAACCGTGCTGTGTTGCAGAAGCACTTCAACGACCAGTCCCTTTAACTTCCGAGATAGGGGAAAAGAGACTTAACATTCGCTCCAATTGCCGCGCTGAAGGAATCTGGTCGTTGTATGCTCGCTGCAACACAATATAAATTAGAGACTCTGTGGCGGATTATTTTTCGCTTTTTAAAATGGATTAACGGAACGGACAGTTACAGAAGTTTAAAAAAAAGTGTTATTTTAAGTACATATGCGAGTATTAAAAAGTATTTTTTTCTGTTCTTTACTACTATTGATAATAATATTTTTTCTTGAAATACTTTGGTCGTTGCGCAACGCTAAAACACTAACATTAGCCGCCACTGATATTAGAATATTAAATAATAGTAATTATATGTTTTAATGCATGAGTTTTAGTGAAATTTACCTACTGCTCTCTTTTAAGAAGTAATTTGGTTAAAATTAACAAAAATTTCACCAGATCAAAGAGCATATTAAGAACTCAGTTTCATTCAAGAGCCCTGTTTATTGCAACAGGAACACCTCATGATGGTAGATATGTATGCAACTGTAAAAGTTTTGTAGTTAATGCACAACCACGAATAAACGACTAAACATCACATAAAGGAAATGAGTGCAGACTGTTAATTTTCAAGAATAATTAGAACAGTTTTATTTTCGAATACTTCTTCTTCTTCTTCTTTTCTTTTCTTTTCTTTTTTTTTTTTTTTTTTTTTTTTGAATATTCGCAATATTCAAATTTCTCAACTTACATTTTTCACGCGTTGGAGGAAAGAAAAAAAACGGTTCAATTACTAGTACAATTAACCTACAACAAAGATTTTTGTTATTTTCCCAATTTTTCCGGAAAGAAACCGAAAAAAAACTGTTTTTTTTACCAACAGGTTCTTAATTATCGGGAATTTTACAACACTAGTCTTAACATCGTAAATATTTACTTTACCACACTATCTTGAAATAGGAGGTTACCATAACCCTGTCCTGTAACAGTATCAAGTAACCCTCCTTCACGTATGCCACTGCATGAGCACTTTTTAAACAAGCGATATCGTGTCACAGTTTCCTACACGAAATCGCAATAGTGCGATGCAAATGAATAATTGGTTAGCAGAATGCGATGCTCTTGTAATCATGGTTCATGACTGAAGTGCATGACTTTTACGACAACAAAGAACATTATCTTTGACCTAAATGTCTCCTCGAAAGCCAGACGTGGTTGTTTTAGCTGCTACTATGTTCTCAACAACACAGACTAATCCACTGCGAACTTATTATTGAACACTGACCGTAGAATACACAACAAACGCACAATGTGCGCTTGATCTAGGGATGGCCAGAACCGGTTCCTGGTGGAACCGGTTTCCGGGTCTGAACGGATCCGGTTCTAGAAGATCCGGTTCCGGAACCGGTTTTTCGGATCCAGGTCTGGAACCTGTTCTTCGGATCTAGGTCTGGAACAGGTTCTTCGGTTCCAGGTCTGGAACCGGTTCCCAAGATCCGGTTCTGGAACCGGGTTTTCGGATCCAGGTCCGGAACCGGTTCTGAAAACCGGATTTCTGACCGCCGGAACCGGAACTTTGTGACCATCCCTACTTGATACCTAATTGTATTCAGAAGAAAAATGCCACATTTGTCTTTATTAGAAGCGCATTATGATACACAAGAACACAGCTTTCTTTCCGGAAGCTAGATCACCAAGAAAAGCCTATCTGTCATTTCACATTTGTTTCAAGTTCCAAGTATGAGTTCATGAATGCCAGATTTAGTTGCTCCACAGCATTGATCAAGAAATAATATTTTTACTAGTCTTATTATTTTTGGTTTAAATGAGAAAAGAATTGTTTCGTTTAGAATGTTTAAACATTTATATATACAGGGTGTAATTTAATGTAACAAACGTCGAGAGGTGATTCCTGACACCGAGATTTAAAAAAAAAAAAAAAAAAAAATCTATGAAGATAGCACATTTGGAGAGTTAGCGAGAGCCGAAAGCGTTGGAACAAGCGATAGAAATTGACGTGCAGAGAGACACAAACATACGTTCGTCGGATACATCACAAGAGGTGTTCGTTCGAAATATCCACCATGGACAGCAATGCATGCATGACAACACTGGATCATGGATTGGCGAACCCGTTCGAAGATACCTGGGTCATTGCGGACAGTTGCACAGGCGTTATGGATACATAGGCGTTATAATCTGACACTTGACTCTCATTTCCAAAATAAAGCTTGTTTTTATAGATTCACCATCATATGCTTCTCCCACTGTGCCCCCTGGCGCTGACTTACCAAAATACCAATTAAGATTTTAAAAACTCATACCTTTTTAATACAATAACGCCGATTTTTACATTAATTGACAAAAAAAGAAAAAATAGTTTCTTCCCGTATGTCCCTGCTAAGGATATTTATGTCGAATCTTTATGTGATTTTTTTTTTTTTTTTTTTTGGATGGTGACTGTAGCCCCATATTAGTCACTGGCACATCCAAGGAGCATCGGAGTACTAATTCTGTTACATATGTGATTAATCTGACACTCACTCTCATTTCCGACATAAAATGTGGAATTTTTATAAAGATTCACCATCATACGTTTCGCTCCTATGCTTCCCCCCCAAAGGTGGTGCGTTACCAAAATAACATCCTATACTAAAAACATCTACCTTTTAACTAAAATAACACTGAATTTCACATTAATTGACACTTATGGTGATTTTCTTATCTGATTTTTTAAAGGGGGGTCTGTAGCCCCATATCAGTCACTGGCACATGCAAGGAGAATCGCAACACTAATTAGTGATATTTGTGGTTAATCTGACGCTTACTGGTATTCCCGAAATAAAATTTGGGATTTTAGTATCACTCCATCTACCACCTTTTTATGCCCCTTGCGCCTCCCCCCCCCCCCATAAAGGAGAAACCTTAAACAAAATAATGTTCGAGACGACTATACTTGCATTGCGGATGAGTGCTATTGCATTCTGAAACAAATAATACTCATTCGCCCCAAAATCCAAAATCATTGGAGAAAACTGTTTCAAAAATTTAACATTGAGTCTCCTATAAGGAAAATGAACCTTTCTGTTAATGCCTCCAAAAGAAGGGCTTAACAATGACTTTCTCTCATTTATTGCTAAAATTAAAAAAAAAAAAAAAAGTCAGACATTCTTCAATAAGAATGCAAAATTTAATATTAATAGTGTGAAAACTTCATCCTCTTTTAGTAATCCCAGAAAGTTACACGAATTATGGAACAGGCTATATATATATATATTAGGGTGTTCCTTATTTAGGTAGTTTCGTGTTGCGATACGCACACCCGCTAAATGTATTCTATGTGACCGTAAACACGCACTAGTAAAATAACAGCTCCCTACGAGAACGTTAACCCATGGCGACTTGACGACAAAGTCATGAAATGACGTTTCCATATTATAATATACTAGCATCAATTACCCGCTAAGCTGTTTTAAATTAAGAAAAAAATGGTAATATGTTCCGTTAGTCAGTCACTTTTTACTATTACTAAAGCGCTCTTTGATATCGGTCATTTTTGGTGATTTTTTATATAGCCTATTCCTCTCCCCTCCCCATGTTGAGGAGCACGACATCATAAGTGCCATTGTTCACCTCAGGGACCCCGAAAACTTTGAATTTGACACTAATACTTTTCATTTCATCATTTTATATATATATATATCCCCTCTCCCCCAAGTTGCGGAGCTGAATTTGGAGGTAAACAGCATCACAAGTGTCACTGTTCATCTTAGCGACCTCGAAAACTGGATTCGACACTAATATCGGTCATTTTCGATCATTTTTAAATGTCTCTCGACTTCCCACCTTTAAATTACACCGTCAAAGTGATGTAGCAAAAAACATCTCAGGTTTAAACTTCATCTAGGTTGTAAATTTGATCGAGATCGGTACGGTGGTTCAACAGTTATTAATTTTTATTTATTTTTATATATTCCCCTCCTATCCCTTTCTCCTAAGTTCTACCGTCAAAGTGAAATGATAAAAAACATCTCAGACTCGAATTTCATCTATGTTAAAAATTCGATAAAGATTGATCGTTTGGTTCAAGAGTTATTAAGTTTTATTTATTTATTTTTTTTTACCCCTCCCCTAAGTTCTATCGTCAAAGTAAATAGATAAATACTATCCCAGGCCCGAACCTAATCTATGTTGAAGATTTGATCGAGATCGGTCGGCTGGTTCAAGAGTTATTAAGTTTTATTTTTTATAGATCTCTCCCCTCCTCTCCCCCTCCCCTTAGATCTACCGTAAAAGTAATATGACAAAAACCATCCTAGGTCTGAACTTCACCTATGTTGAAAATTTGGTTAAGATCGGTCGGGTGATTTAAGCGTGATGAAGTCACTGACAGTCACTTTTATTTTTATTTTTTAACACACACATCCACCACCACCACCACCACCACCACACACACACACATCCACCACCACCGGGTGAACAGTGTTGCCAACCCGAAAGAAAGTTATATTTTTGTAAATAGAATTACGTACCTAAATTGGATATCATCATTGGAGGCAACAATGAAAATAAAGACAAAAGAGATGGTAAATGCAGATCAGTGTTGCAAATGTTTCGAGAAATAACATGAAACATTTGTTAAAGGCAAACGCAGTGGCATACACAGAGAGTGAATAAATTAAGTTTTCTTTCCTCATCCATCGCAAGTCTTAGTCTTACACGGGATGGTCCTACAAGTTGTCGCTAAAATCTGATTGCCGTATAGCACATCTGATAGAGCATAATGAGAAATAAAAATGAGCAAAATTTAAGGTGCTATGGACCAGAAGGATAAGAGCTAGGATGTTTCAAAATCTGAATATCCAAAAAATTGCATTAGGGAATTATGTAAGTTTAAAGTAAATATCTTGAAAACCGTTAAAGCAATCAAAACAAAAGTTGCACAATATAATGAGAACAAAATGCCCTATCGAAAACCACAAACAGTGTTGCCATAGGTGAAGCAGTGTTGCTAACTCAGCATAAAAATATTTTGTTTAAAATAACACCATATACAATTGTGCACAGATTTAAAATGCACTATTATCACTAAACATAACAGTAAGGTGTAGTGGTACAGTGTTGCACACTATTGGAGCTACATGTGCTGAAAATGTAAAATAGAGAGGTCAGATATGTGGCAACAAAGGGTAATAAAGGAATGCACTAGAAAGAAGTAAGGATTTTGCATTATACTTCTGTAGCCCCGATGAATAAGCAGAGAACTCGCGAAGACAACTGAGTGAGTTCAGTACATGATTTACATAAGAATTTACTCATATTAACTTTTTGTTTTAAAGGTTTGAAATATTCATGTTTCCATTTCATGAGAATTTATATAAATGAAATGAAATTAAATATTTAATCCCACAATTATGCACCGAGGCTAAGGGAGAAGGAATTTATATAAACGACCATTTTCTTCAGATAATTCATATAGTTAATAAGTGTAAACGATAACCTTTATTTCGTTGTTCTCTCTGAATCATGTAAGCTTTTAAATGCAAAATTAAACCTCTAATTAAATAAAAATACAATTTTGCATTAATTATTAAGTTTCTGTATTTCGGGTTCATTTGATTATCATATGAGATCGGGCCTAAATGCTAAAACATATTTCGATCTCGGGTCAGGCCTCACATTATAAATTCACGGGCCGGGCCGGGCTAAAAATTCCGGCCCGTGCAGACATCTATCGTCTACTCACAATTTTACTTGCATAAAGACCTGACTCAGTGCTACCAACTGCTGTCAATGTGGAGAAAAGTTACGTGTGTGTTGGGTTGCATCTGTCTAGACGTTCTCACAACTACAAATGATCTGGACCCCAAGTAATGGAATTAAAGCATTCACGGGGGAGATATGAAGTTCCTCGTTATGAAGTTTCCGCCATTCCCCATTCCCGTTCCTCTTGGATCCGAATATTCTTCTCAGGATCTTGTTCTCAAATACTTTTAGTCTATGTTTTTCCCTCAGAGTAAGCGACCATGTTTTGCAACCATACAGAACAACAGGCAGAATTATAGTTTTGTATATTTTAAGCTTCAAATTCCTCGACAGAATTCGCGACGACGAGAGATTTTGAACCGAATAATAACACGAATTCCCTGCTTTTAGTCGACATTTAATTTCTTCGTGAATATGATTTTCCTCTGTTAATATTGATCCTAGATATTTGAAACTATCCACTTTATCAAAAGTATTATTTAATATTTTAACGCATCCATAATTTGCTGTATTACGGTCCCGACGCACTTCCATGTATTTAGTTTTCTCTGCATTTACTTCTAAACCCATGTCTCTGCATTTCTTTCTATTGTTCTCCTATCATCCCATATTAAATTTACATCATCAGCATATGCCATAACCTGGTGAATACCGTTCAACTCTAGGCCCTGGTTGCTATCTTTGATTTTCCTTATAGCGTATTCCAGAACAAAGTTAAAAATAATGGCGACAACGCATCTCCTTGTGTCAGGCTATTTTCGACGTGAAAGCTCGTGGACAAAAATTTTCCTACCCTGACTTTACTTTGGGATTCATTTAAACATATCTTAATTAATCTAATTAGCTTTCTCGATATTCCAAGTTCTGTAAGAACGTTGTATAATGTTTCTCTCCTAACCGAGTCGTACGCCTTCAAAAATCAATAAATTGTACCGCGGTATTGTATTCCTACTTTTTTTCGAGTATTTCTCGAATGGTAAATATTTGGTCGATAGTTGATCGATTTCGTCTAAATCCGCACTGATAATCTCCAATAATTTCATCTGCGTATGGGGCCAATCTTGCTAATAAAATATTTAAAAGGATTTTATAGGATGTTGACAGAAGAGAAATTCCTCGATAATTAGAACTTAGAAATTATAATGCAGTAATTGTAGAAAAATACACTGGAAAGCGTTTAATTTATTACTTTTTCAAAAAACTGTAATATATATATATTAGATATAAGAAGAAAGAAAATCTGAATATATTCTGTGTAACAGCCCGATCCGTTACAAAAGCTTTATCCCTGATATGCTACCTTCCAGGTGCTATTTTATTTGTGTTATGCAGATCATATTCATATTTTTCCCTCTGAGTACACTGTTCATGTATTTATATTGTCATATTTTAAATACGTATATATTTACTGCACTTTAAACTACACACTTTTGAACTAATCAAAATGGCGGATATTACAGAATTTTAACTACCTACATTACGAAATTTTGATTACTATCTATAAAATTTTATCCATGATTTCTTGTCTCGGAAAAAACACACAAATAGTGGTGAAAATCGAATTAATATAATCAAATGTTGCAAGATATTAAAGTCAGAGTAATAATATAGTACAGCGTTTCCCAACCTTTTTCAACTTGCGGCACACTACAGGTGTAACTTGAATTCTTGCGGCACACTCATATAGATATTATTATTATTATTATTATTATTATTATTATTATTATTATTATTATTATTATTATTATTATTATTATTATTTGTAAATATAAAATACAGTGGTATTTTTTCTATGTGATTACTGATCTCACAGAAAAGAAAGATCGATCGCTAGTTTTCCCAGTGATAAATCATTATGCATATTTTCCATTCTAATTTAAAACTTGACAATAATTGCAATGAAATATAGGACTCGGGTTTCTAAAAATAGAATTCCGTTTTCGAAAAATGTATCCAAGCTTTCACAAAGAAGGAAGATCATTAAATAATGAACGAACAAACAAATCTCTTTTACTTTTAAAACACAAATGTAGGTAATTTGTATGCACGTTTGCTTTGTCGAAAGGATTGAATGATATTTTAAACTTTCAAGTTACAAAATTGTCTGCAACAATAAAGAAGCAATAATGGTCATAACAATGATAACAAATACTTTTTTCAACATAAAAAATGTACAGAAAAGTAAGTCTGTATGAAACTTAAAATTGTAGACTCATAGTAATGTGAAATGCAAATGTACATTTTTCCCTATGTATTGCAATTTGATTAATATAGAATTAATAATTTTGTTTCAATTTCCTCGCGGCACACCAGCGGCCCACTCGCGGCATACCGGTTGGGAAAAACTGATATAGTATAAGAGGTTTCACTGAAACTGTGGAGACTGTGGCGCCGTCACTCAAGAGAATTGGGTACCACGAACTACTAAAAGCAAGAACGAATGAAATCATTCAGAGCGCGTGAGTCTGACAGAATTAGCCAATGACACACTTAGCTACTGCCAGTAGCAGACGATGCAGTTAGTTACAGCTCTAGCCGGTAGTGTCGCAGAGTCACTTTCGTTACATTGTGGGAACGATTTGAATTTCCATTAGGAATATAGAGAGCGTTTCTTCTGGGTAATTAGTGATTAAAGGCAGTGCCAGATTTACGTATAAGCTAAACAAGCTATAGCTTAGGGCCCCACGCTCTTGAGGGCCTCAAAAATTAATCTAAAAAATTGAATACACATTTCCGAAAAAATAAGAAATCAATAAATAAAGTAAAATATACATATATCAACAGTGCTTCGTTTGTGTAAGCTCCTATGATATAAGTAATGGGCCCCTTCTGCAAGCCTGCTTACTAAAATATCACTAATTTCTTCGTTTCTGTATATAGGGTCCTACGAGGGCCGGATATTGAATCCTGCAAACTACGCTTTTGCAGAAGGCTCCCGGTGAAGAGAGGGCCAAACTGAAAAATTGATTTTGTATTTTAATTGTGAATATTTATTAGAAAAAATGTTATGATAAAAAAATATAAATAGCTTCAAATAAATATTGTACTGTTTTTTTTATTTGATTACAGTAATTAAATTGTTAAATTAAAGTAGAATGGATACGGCCTCTTCGGTTACGGGCCTGAGTTAAATTAGTTTACATGCGTAGGATCCAAACTGCGTACGACCGAAACTGAAACTGGCGTAGGATCCAAAACAGGTACGGTCATATGCAGTGGCGGCGATTGGACGTTAAAAGTAAGGGGGGGGGGCAGCAAGACATGATCTGAATATTTGCATATCAATGTTAGTTTTCCTGGTTGTTTCTAACACTTTGTTTGACGAAACTAATAGGAAACTATCTTTTTAAGTTTAATTACCGTATATCGTATTTCATATTTTATTATGTAAATTGACAAGAGCAACGCAAATAGGTACTCTTAAACAACGAAGATGTAAGAAGAGATTTGATTCCTTGTTCATGAACATCTTAAAATTCTGTCTGGAAAATTGTCTAATCAGATCATTTAATAACAAATTTCAAAACAAATAAATAGAAAGGATAATAATAATTATAGTAATGAATAATGATTTTTTTTGCAAAAGTTATATTGAAACTGGGGATTAATGAACAACTTATATTTTTAACTCCACACATGTTATTAGATTTATGTTATTACCCTTAGAAAATGAAAGACAGTAAACACTACAAGCATATGCTACGACATTTAAAGAAATATTTGTTTTTGCAGCTTCCTGAAACATGTTCGTTGCCATTAGGTGCAGTTTTCACTTTCTTGGAACACATCAAAACGCAATACTTAGAATCACTCCACACTCCAATTATACAAAATAATCCTAAAACCTAAAATTATGTTAAATTCACTAAATTTAATTATATATACAGTTGTACACCCCTTAACACACCACTGTACTCGTATATTGCACTGCAAAATAATGGGAAATGTAGCTGCTGTTTCTTATTACTCGTTTTTTTAAATCAATATTCTTTATTATTAGAAAGAAGAAAAGACATTTTAGGAACTGTCACTTTTGTGCAATTAAAGAATAACTTGTAAAAGACCTTTTTTTTTTATTTTGCGTGAAATGTCAATTAGTTTCAAAGCGGCTAACTAACATATCGAGCCCTTGTAAGAAGAAGTGGAGGTATCCTGGAATTGTTGTGCTCCAATAGGTTAATTTTTGGGTTATATTCCGTGGCAATTAAAACACAATTCCTGTAGCTTTCTTAACTCCACGGAAGACAACCAATACGTACGCAACGGTAATATTATGTGGCACCATTTTTTTCTATGAACCAGTAATATATATATATATAAGCTTTACGTTTCCAAATGAAATTATATACATTAATGGGTTACTTCAAAAAAGTGGGGGGCAACTGCCCCCTTTGCCCCCTAATCGCCGCCTATGGTCATATGATCGAACAATAAAAAAACAATTATTTTATAATCACAGAATATTAAGTAATAATATTTTTTTGAAGTTATATAGGGAAAAACCTGCGTAGGATCAAAACTGTATACGACCGAAACTGCGTAGGATCAAAACTCTATACGACCGAAATTGCGTAGGACCAAAACTGCGTAGGATCCAAACTGCGTACGATCCAAATTGCGTAGGATCCAAACTGCATAGAAACGAAACTGACAAATAAAATAGTGACAAATATTATATTGCAAACGGCTGAATCATTTTTCAAAAGATTATTTTTCCCTGTGAACTTACAAGACCCCTGATAAGAAAAGGCTGTAATTTGATTAAAACATGAAAGTCGATTTTCCTAAAGGGGGTCCTTGATACCATGATTTCTTCTTAATTTCAAAATTTTTCTTTCCCACACCACGAGGTGCGATATATCATTTAAACCATGTAAACTATTGCGGAATATTGTGTAATGATTTGGGTAATTTTTAACGTTGATAAATGCTTTTAACTGTGTTCGTACTTTACGGTCACTTTATTAATTTATAGGTCATACTATGAGTTATGTAACACTAAACCAATGTTTGATATCTGTGGCGTAGTCGCTAACGCTCTTGCCTTTGGTGCAAGCGGTCCCGGGTTCGCTTCCCGGAGGGGAAACTTGGTCAAAAAGGGTTTTTTTTCTGGCTAGCCATTCTGAGTGAGGTTTTCCTGGGTTTTCCACACTAAAATCAGGCTAATACATAGGTTCCAGGTCGCTTCCTTTCCTCCCCATTCCTTTCTTCCTCCCCTTCCCCGATTGTATGCTCGCCGAGGCCAGGGACGTCATCCCTCCAATATGACGGGCTTAAGAGGGAGAAGGAGTGCGCCACAGCGGCCGGAATATTGGTGTTCAATTTAACATGGGATCTCAACCATTTTTTAGGCAAATCACGGTTTCATTTCGTTCTTTCGCTAAAATGTCTCAGTAGCGCACTAAATATGATGCATCTCATTTTAAAGGTGCAATCTGAACGCTGTGCGTGATATTTTCTTCTTATAAATACAGATAATTATAATCCAATTCCCATAAGAAAATGATCAAAATCAGACTGAAAAGTCTTCTGTTTTTTTACAGTAAGGAAAAGAGCTAAAAACTCCGGACTTTTTTGAGAATGGAGTACAATCTTTTTATTTGTGCGCTACTGTACTATTTTTTCGCTGTTTCCAAAGACATCCATTTCACAATCGATGAGAAATTATATCCTTCATAATTGAATCTACAGAAATCAGAAATCAGATTTTTTCGTATTCACGTACTTGGCCGTATAACTGCTAGATGGCACTATAGTCATTCCTCATCCCACTTTCCTTCTCAGCGGAAGCCAGTCCTTTTGAAAATCTACTTAGAACTTCTTAACAGGGGCGGGAGGAAGGAAATCATTGTGAAGAACGGGAACTTCAAACACGAGGAATGGCAAAATTTATGACCTCTTTGGTTGATGGTTTCTGTTTCAGCAGTACAGTGTGTTTGTAGATGGTTTCTGTGAGAAGTAATTTGTGTTTGTAGCGATAAAGTCAACCTTTCGACAAAAATTTGTGAAGGAGAAGCCGAACCAAAGTCTTCGTTTATCTATTCCAAGAAAGAAATGAAAACTTCCTGCAGGACTAAGAATATACATGCAAGAGAAAAAATAAGATACATTATTATAATATTTAGGATAGATTAATTCCCGAAATATTCTTTGTTTACCTGTCAAAAAATCAAGAATAATATGGTATAAAGCTCTTTCATCAGCTTCCATCGTACAACATACTAGATACTAGACACACACATTTATATAGATACATACATGTACACACACACACGTATATATATATATATATATATATATATATATATATATATATATAGATACATACATGTACACACACACACGTATATATATATATATATATATATATATATATATATATATATATATATATATATATAGTGGCGGATCCAGGATATGATCAAGGGAGGAGCTAAACCATAGTTTGCCTCTTTATCCAGAGTAAACAGGATTGAAGCCCATTTTATCCAGTGTATACCTGAGCGTCAAGGGGGAGGGGGCTATAGCCTCTATAGCCACCCTTGGATCCGCGCCTGTATATGTATACTATTTACAGTGCCGGAGTTACGTGTAAGCTAAACAAGCTATAGCTTAGGGTCCCCTCTCTTGGGGGCCCCAAAATCTAAAGAAAAACTGGATTTCTAAAATATAAGAAAATTTAAAAAAATAAAATAAAATTTATATATACGTAGCAACAGTGCTTCCTGCTGTGTAGCCTACGTTCGTGTAATTAATAGGGCTCCTTCTACCAGTCTGCTTCCTAAATTATCTCTAGTTTCTTCATTGCTGTATGTAGGGTGCCTATGTTCATCTGGACACATAAAGGACCCCATTACATTCAACAGCTTGGGGCCCCACTAAACCTAAATCCGACTCTGACTATTTATGCATGTTTGCTCCCTATTTTTTCGAAGCAGTGTTTCTTTGATATTGCTTCCAATTCCGGCAGGTTTTACCAAGGGGGGAAGAGTCCTTACTCATTCCAGGCATTCAAACTAGGGGCTGGACTACTTGCTTCCAACATTCTGTCCCCCATGTTTCCCGGTCTGAATCAATTGTCTAAAGCCCATAAAACATTCAAATTCATATGTAGATGTTGCTCATCAGTGTCGACACCTAAATATTTCTCAATCAACGGTAGGGGTGTTTGGTATCCTCAATCTGTCTCCCTCTTATTAGCGGAGCGGTAGTAATATTCGGTAGTAATTCTTGAAAAAAAATGCTTTTTAATGTATGTAGTAACGCATAGGAAACTAAATTTTAATATACTCTAGTAGTATAGAAACGTACCATACGGTACCTTACCAAAATAAACACCCTATGCCAAGGACGCAAACATTAACAATAATAAAAAAAAGATAATAATAAACATTTTAAAGACATTCTTTCATTAATCAGGTCGCACTTAAAAGTTTTAAAAAAATGTTTATGCGTGGCTAAAAAAAAAAAGGATGCGCTCTCATATAGGCTTACAGTTACTTTATAAATTCTTAAAATGACGCGCTCCATTCTTTTTATTTAGTCTTGCATAAACAAAATTATTTTTAACTTTTTAGTGGGAATTTATTAATAAAAGAATGTCTTTAAAAGGTGTCTTATTTTTTTAATTCGTTGGACACCTTTTCCAAATCATAAAGTGATATGCAACCAGGGATACCAGGGCTGGTTAAAGGCTAGTATTTATTTTAGGATATGGAAGTTGAAAATAAAAACATATTAAAATTTGCTTTTAAAATAAATAGATATATTGCAAAGTATGAAAGTAAGAATGGAATATTGTATTGTCACCGGACTTACATCGCTCTGCAACAGTTCTTAGTTCTATGACGTCAGGAAATAAGTTCAATTTATACGAACACTTATTTAATGTTTGAAACAAACACCTGTTATATCCTTGTACACTCATGTCCAAAATGATTGTCGCATATCTATAACTGTCTTCTTGTAAAAATATCATGTAATAATGATTTTGCAGGATACTTTTAATACTGATACTGTGTGTATAATCGGGAAATATATGTGGTAAATTTCATTGGAAAATACAATAATTATAAATACGAAGATTAGAATGAGTAAAATAAAATGTTGCTAAATGGACACGAAAATTTTGTTTTCGTTTTATTGTTCTTATTTACTGCTCTTTTGACATGAAATTTGCCACATACATGTCTTTGCCCATTGTACGCATACTAACATTATAAGAAATACCGGGTGAATTCGTTATCAAATTATATTCCTACAATAACATATTTATAGACATGCGACAATAATTTTGGACATAAGTGACACATCTTTTAATTCTATTGTTAATGAAGTGGTGTATTTCCCCCAATAAAAACCAACATCAAGCAGGGCATGTGCTCCCTCCTGTCCTTCTAAGCCGGCCCCCAAGGCTGAATGTAACATTGCGGCTTTTTCCTGTTATAATAGGAAAAACTCAGGATGGTCAGCAACTGGTATCGAACCCAGGACCATTCGAATGAGAGGGTAAATCTGGTAGTCATATTTTGAAAAGAAAATAAGGAAATGGATTCCACTAAAAAAATGATTCACATTGTCAATACATTTCAAATCTTTGGGTTTTCTGCCTTTCAATTCCAAGTTTTTTTTTCTTTTTTGAACCACGAAGGCTCTAAATAAATTAGAATATCGACTCTCCTGTGTGTGTGTGTGTGTTTTTTTTTTTTTTTTTATTGGCATGGTTCTTCATTTTATATCAGATTCTTCCCGCACTATTCTGTTATTTACCATAGGTAGAATCCTTTGAGAAAGAGACAGGCGACAAGTGCTTTAGTTCTCTATGGTATGTTTGTGACCGTTGTAGATATTTGAGTGGCTCTCTGACAGGGAGCTGACGGCTGATATCATGTTGGTCCCTCTTATTTATTTGTTTCTTCAGTTCTGTTTCTCTTTTAGCCAAAAGAAAAGAATTTCACTCTTCTGTCCCATTTACAGCCGTAACCATCCCCCTCCTACGCTGTCCAACTTTGACCACATGCAGGGGAAAACGAAGGAAAAGGACGGGTGCATTTGCTTTGACGGCATTTCAGCGACAACCCCATCTGTTGCCAAAATAAGGAAACACTTTGAACTGCAAGGAGAAACTCTATCTTCGATTTGTCAAGGTCACTTGAGTCCCGCCGGTAATGCCCATAACTCTATATAATAAATATCCGAGATCTAAGACTTGGATGAATTATTGTTGCCTACCAGACACGTGAAATTTGTTGAAGCTCGTCAAAAAGTACAGTATTGCCATGTGCTTCGTTTCATTTTGAACATAAAAATGCACTTCTCGTATCTACCACCATACAAATTTTAGTCAAAATCGGATGACTCTCATTTCTCATGGGCATTTCTTGCCTCATGGGCAACACTAATTTCATCGATTGCGAACGATATTCTTGTGATTGGTTCTTAATCAATGAAAGGACTAAAAATAATAAAACGATTGAATTATACCTAGGTACAGGTACATAGGCATAGTCAGAAATATACAATGGGAGGGAATACATAACAAATATATTATTATTATTATTATTATTATTATTATTATTATTATTATTATTATTATTATTATTATTATTATTATTATTATTATTATACTACAAAAGAAAAATATAAAAATGTATTTGAAATATTACATTCAATGTGATAAATGAGGATGACTAGGAGAGTTTACAAGGGCTGGGATATCTACATCCAATCCTGTTGTTGCGAGCCGCAGAAGATGTAAAAGAGAAGAATCTCGAAGGCAGCTTCTGAAGCGGTTCTTCACAATTTTCATGGTGAATTGGTATGGTTGGTTTGGTTTGATTAATTGAAGTAATCGTTCTTTCAACAACGATGCCTTGCCTATAGCTACATTACTGACTCCAGTGTTGCCTTGGATGTCCGGGCCTTTTTGTTGTACAGAAGCGCTAAATGGATGCTTTATTTCGAAAGAAGAGTGGAAACATTAAAAGAATGAACATAAATGAAAATATTATCAGTAATAAGAATCGTATGTTTTGAGAGCTTTATGGGCCGTAGAAAATGGTTTGGCGGGCCGCATGCGGCCCGCGGGCCGCCATTTGGACAACTCTGGTTTATACAGTATCTTCGAGCTTCGGTTGCGTTTGCACAATTAGATGAACTCAAATCGGTAGAAATGACATAAAATGACATACTACTAGGGACGTACACAGGGAGTGTCGTCGTAGTCCGAACACTTCAACCCAAAATTACCACTTTTCTCTAAATTTAGTCTAATATTAGGGGTGATTTTACAAATTTGAAAATAATTTATCTTCATATTGAATTTGGACCCCTCCTCCGAAGTAAATCCCTGCGTAGGGTACGTGCCAGCATACTACAATTTTTAATTTCAGTAAAAATCCCTTCGTTTTTTGCCCCCCAGGATAACTATATATTCTACCAGTTCATATTTTCTAAACATTTGGAATGATGTATCGTCATATGTATAGATTAACCTCTTTCACACAGAGAATGTTTCTTTTCCAAGATTTAAATAAAACTGAAATTTTTTCCATTTCCATACAGAATGATAATTCACCTAAGATGGCCAAAGTTTGTGCGCTCACCTGCTCAGACAATTCCTTCCTTCACCAACGGTTGTGATCGATGTGGCCTCCACGAGCCTGGACTATCACCCTGCAATCGCAATTGCCACAGAAGCATTGCGCGTCGAAGGCGTGTGAGGGGAATTGTAGATCACACCGCTTGACAAGCTTTCCAGAGCCCCTCTATGGTAGTGGAGCGCTTTTGCGTGAGTGATAAAGGACCCCATTATCTTCAGTACCGGTAGCTTAGGGCCCTATCAAAGCTAAATCCAGCTCTGATTAAAGTAGTCGTTTGGATTGTGTTTATCATAGCTAGGAGTATCTGTATCACTGCCAAGAAAATACACGATACGATTCTTACACGATATTTCTATACAGAATAAAATATGGTTATAAACAATCTGTTCCAACCGAACTATTAATAATATTGGGCATGAAGGACAAAAGTAGTAAAAGTGATAGTTGGGAGAAACTCTTATACTCCTGGGCCCTGACTCAGGGTCCATGGTCCAGGGGTGCATAGGACCACCCTCCAAGGCACTTATGTCCAAAATGATTGTTGCATATCTTATAACTGTCTCCTTGTAAGAATATAATTTGATAATGATTTTGCAGGGTACTTTTAATACTGATATTATTGTATAATCGGAAATGTATATTTGTAGTAAATTTCATAGGAAAAAAAAATATACGAAATTAGAATGAGTAAAACAAAATGTTGCAAAATGGACAAGAAAGTTTTATTTTCGTTTTATTGTTCATATTTACTGCTCTTTTGACATGAAGTTTGCCATATACATGTCTTTGCCGATTATACACATACTAACATTATAAGAAATACCGGGCGAACTCGTTATCAAATTATATTCCTACAACACATTTATAGACATGCAACAATAATTTTGGACATGAGTGTACATTGCCTCACCCGGGAGGGGATATATAGGACCGGAATATGCACCTCTAGAAGTTCGCAGATAACATCTCGTTCCCTCTTATATATATATAAATCAAACCTGGATGTTTTTGACCTAATGTATCACCTTTGATGAGGTTTTATCACGTTATGGATAAGTGAATGGGTTAAGGGTTAAGGGTAGGAATATATTAACACACACCTTGGTAAGATGTATAGACCCACCCTTAAATATTGGATATTGCCCAAAATTTGGTATGGTAGTATACGACTATAGCATTTACCTTTGTAAATTGGGGCGATCTATCTCGTTCCCTTTCATGGGTAAAGTGTAATATGCCATTACAGTCTAATGTGATGATGTTTTTAATAGGAGGGTGCCCGAAATTTTTGCACCTACTGTACTTGACATTTAACAAAAAATTTCTGGCTGTTCATATAATTCGTAATTTTGTTTATTATTCTATTTCGAATTAACATGAAAAGCTGTAAAATATTCATTAGGAATCATAGTTTTGGGAATCAATATCTTTATATATTAAATTAGTTATAAGTCTTGTATATGGACATGTAAATGGATTATTACAATTCTTACGGTGTCAGTGTGATCTGAAAATATAAGTCCACCATTGGAAGGAACTTTTCGAATAAATAACCAATCTAAAATTCGACAGAATTTTCAGGACCACCCTTCACCTCTCTTTTAGATACCTAGGTCCTTCTGAAATCTAGTTTAATCCAGATTTTACCAAATTTTATTCGTTTCAAAGCCCCACCGCCAAAAATGCTTTGGTTTGATTGGAGGATTCACCCACGCTATGATGTTAGAGCGCGATTATTCCCATATTCCCTGCAAAAATTTCGCTGAAGACAGAGGACTAAGATCTTCCCAGCTCGGAAAATTAGAAATGGGCTGGAAGAGCTGCATTAACTAGGTAATTTTAGTTTGATAATCGAATAAACACCATCCAGGAGGCTGCGGAGCCGTAATTTGTTAAATGTCACAGTAAAAAAACCGGACTGAGGAGCTAAAATAGGAAGTGTAATTCAGTGACGCCATGTTTTGCCGATATCATTAGTGATGGACAGGTTCTACGAAGTGCATCAGTTCGTTAGTTGTTCATAAATATCCACAGACAGTTTCGGAAGAGTAGTGTTTTTTCCCTTTAAATACTTTTATCCGTAAAATTATTCCTGTAAGAGTTACGTAAGGCCTGCCCCACTGCCGTTTGTGTTCATGTATGTAGTAAATGTGATTTCTTTTTGTACTTATCTAATAATTAACATGGCGGTATTTAATTTCTTTGTAGTTAGGATAGTGATAATAATGCACGTGTAAAGTTTCAAGAGGGCTCCCGTCTACTTCCAACTTGGGGGTACGGCTTCCAGCAGGGATGGGTTAAAGTATAGTTGTCATAAGGTTCTTTTCCCTTCAGGAAAGGGGCCTATATATTTTTTCCAATAAATAGTTTGGGTATTAACTAAACAGTTTAAGAATGTGATTTAGTGAATACAGGGCCAATTGGCCCTGTTCCTTTCTTTCCCTTTCCTTTCGAGCCGATTTAAAATGGTAAAATCAGAATGTTGTTTGTGTATATTTATTAGTATAACATGTGTTAATGTAGTGTGTAGTATGGATGTGGCATGTATGTGTTCGTAATGTATTATCAGTAGTAGTGATTGTAGTTCAGTGATGAAAGAGTGTGTGAGATAATTAAATATGGACAGTGTATCATTCGTATTCGATCAATATTTAAACGCAACATATCGATCTATAGTAATATCAGAAAATGAGAGTGTCATAGTATCAAAATTTCCGTGTACAAGGTCACATTCAGTGGTTCAAGGGTTGATTATATCGTCGCTAGCCCTCTAGTGTCAAACGTCAGTACTAACCGTCATTCTTATGTCGATGCTCTTAGTGATTTAGTTTCCATGGCATTGACTCTTCTTTTCGAAATAAAACCTAGTAAATATAATTCCCAGCCCAAATGCATATACAGTTAGGTTAAGTGACCCAAAATTAATGTTTTCTGAAAATTACAGCATTCTACTTAGTCTAGAAATCAAAATATTTAAGTAAATAAACAATACATAATTTCTTAACAGAAGTCGGGCGATATGATGCTAGTTCTTCGCTTTGAAATTATATTAAATGTTCATTTCTTCTTTTTTTTTTGTGGCTGCAGAATAATTTCATTGTTGTTAGAATTTCATAAACATTAAATAATATCGTGGAGAACTCTACTTTCTGTGAACATACATATATTTTTGTTTTGACGTGAAGCTACTAAGTATAACATAGTATTGTTTGTGTGGTGAAAGAGTCTTGAGTTCGAGTGAGGTTGTCGTGCAGTGATCGGAATTTGAAATGTTTGTAGTGACTATAGATTTTAAAGTATTATGATGAAATGTGTATGTAGGCTGGGCGTAGATAGAGGAGACAGGGTGTTTGTAAAATATAGCGTCGTAGTAGATGGAAAAAGATGATGATATGAATATTTAGTTGAATATGAATATGAATTATATGAATATTGTAGTGGATGAATATAGATGATAGGACACCATATAGATATATATATAGTAGCTCAGTGCATACTTCGCCACGTGTTGATATATATTCGTATACGTATTGAGTAGATACGTGTAGCTACAAACATCTCAGGTTCTGACCTCTGCACCGGAATATCACGCGGACAGGAACGATATATAGTCGGACTATGGCAATACTTTGTAGTTTGATGTGATAGTAATGATCAACTATAATATCATCTGATGGCATGGGTAGCATCGTACAATCGCTGACTAGACATATTGAATAATCAATTATGCAAAAGACAATAGTAGCTGTAGAACTTGGGGCTATAGTGAATTATATTTTCTGGTCAGTTTTAAAATAGAATATCCTGCTCCGTGAGATTTTTTTCTTTCTTCACGTTACCTACTCGGGCTAGCTTACAATATTCATGGAGGCGACAGCTCTGACAGGGTTGCAGAATCAAAACATTTAGTTATTGAAATTTATTATTCCGTACCCGGGCATCGACCCCTCCCCCTTGAATATTTTCGTTTTCTTTTCTCAGTTTTCAAACTAGATAGTGATGGAAATTAATCGATGCCTCAGAATTTAGCGCATTCTGCGAAGGGGAGCTATCGGTGATGTTTGGTCATTGAAATCAATGATCCGAAATTCAGTTTATTTAATATTTTTTTTTATTTTGGCAAATTCTCATTAGGGATATCTTAGCTATTACTATAGTTTCATTACTATTCTGGATTCTTTTACTTTCGAGAGGTCGGATGATTTTTTCCCTGAAATTCCAAATTAAGACTCTACTCCAACCTTCCGGTGGATTCCGTGATCTGCAAGTGTGTTGACCGGATACGGTGAGTAGTGGGATTTCCCTAAAGCCTTCGTCTTTCCGAAAATCCCATCGAGGACACAGACTTGTCTCATCTTCGCAGACATCTTTTTCGGCTATTTATTTGGTAAGCCGAACCCTTTTTGGCATAAAGGAGAATATTTGGTTATAGTATGTTGTATACGTGAATTCGACCCCTTATCTTTCGTAGTTGTAGTGTTCTGTCTCCTCTCTTTTTACCTATACTTCTTCTACTTCTTCTCTAGAATTTTTTTTAATTTTTCAACCTTCCCCCCAGATTTTGAACTTGTCGTTTACAATTTATTTAACGTACAACTCTGAACTGAAATTACCAGCTGAGACGTTGCAAGACACAATTCATGGATAGAGTAGATAGTGATTGGGTCCTCCATCACATTTTGACCTATTGCCAAAATGAATAACGACTTTATATTTGACGACACTTCAATTACGTTTTTTTTCACCGTCGTCTCGCTAAGTTTTTCTTTCATCGGTCACTTTCCTTCCGTTTTGGTTTTCGTTTATCTTGTAGTTAACCTGGGCCCAGAAATTGTATTTTGGTTTATCTATTTATATCTTTAGGAATGTTGTGTGTTACGTGCCTGCCTCACAAAGTTTTTTTTTGATTCATGCACGAATTGACTATATGAAAGTTGAAATTTATAGATGCGCGGTATCAGGTAAAAAAATCAATTCTTTTCTTCATATGTAATGTCGGAAGTCATTTGTTTTTCTTGTACAATGTTTGCAACCTTATTAGAAATTATAGTTGGGGTTATTACTTTAAATGTGTGCGCATTTATTAAATATATATATATATATATATATATATATATATATATATATATATATATATATATATATATATATATAGAGAGAGAGAGAGAGAGAGAGAGAGAGAGATAAATGAATACGTCGAAATGTACATGTGCTTAGTATGTGAATATGATGTTAAAGTAAAGTATGATATTGAATGTATTATATAGATATATGTAAGAGCGCTCGTGTCTGTCCCCCAAACGTGTATTGGTTGCTATAGTTTACCAGTAAGTTTTCCGACGAATATAAGAATATAGATTTTTGTCAAGAATACCGCCGTGCACTCAAATAATTTTCCTTTCTTCTGAATAGATGTAAATCATAACCCATGTAATTATTTAATGGCATGTATTAAGAAGTAACGGCAGGTCTAAATGTAACCCACATCATAATGAATATTATTCCTGAGCTACCAACCTGCAACCATTGTGGAAAGTGTACCTTTAATCCCTCTCACCTGCATATGTATCCTATGACTTGACCAGTGTTATTCCTTAATTTAAATCATTATACTCCTTACACCTGTGGAAGATCATCTCAAATACGAACTATATATATATATATATATATATATATATATATATATATATATATATATATATATATATATATATACACAAAAGTGATCCTGGACAAATGAAAGGTCTCATGACGCGTCCCAGTGATGAACAAGTAACTTAAAATTACCTGATTAATAAATTGTGAATGGACTGACTAAGAGGAGAAGCATCCTCTGGCGGAAAGTGATTTTTCAAAATCCCTAGATGGGTATAAACGTTGTAGTATGCGAGTGCAGCTATAAACTGTTAATAGTCACAAACTAAATATAGTTGATGAATGGTTTAATAAGCCAATAGTTATATATATATATATATATATATATATATATATATATATATATATATATATATATATATAGATAGATAGATAGATAGATAAACACAAACTAAGTTAAATGGAGCGAAATATTTTGGACGCTACGAGTAGTGCGCGATTTGTGATTTGAACGCTCGGAATTCTTAATATTTCATTGTTCAATGTGAAGTAGAGACTCATAAGTGCTATTACAGCCAAAACTTTATTTCTTTTCTTTTCGTTGTCTATTTGTTTTGTAAAACAAGTGTCTTCTTTGCGTATGTCGCAAATCATAATTTTGCTTTAGCATGCCTAAGATATAATATATGTAATTATTTTTTTTCCTTTTTCCATTTGCCAATATGATCAAATATATAAAAATTTACTAAAATATAACTCTATGTATTCTATTAATATATAACCAAGAACTTGTGCTTTTAAGATCTTCTTTGTAATTATTTTTCCTTTTCACTATGAATGTAATAAACTATTTGTACCCTTGTAGCTAGTTGGTTTCCTTTAAACATACATACACTGTCCTGAGTGAGTGAGCGAGTGAATGCATGATAGGTTTAATTTAAGTAATTTTAGTAATATCATTTGTCATATTAACATCTATAATATATGTGTCATGTTTTAATATATGTGTTAAGGTAAATAACCTAGGTCATGAAAGACCGCTTCTAACAAATTTAAAGTCGGCTCTAGGAGTGAGACGAAAATAACAGGAATGAGCCGGAAAACGACATTTTTTCCTTTCAGAGAAATTGAAACTCCTGTTGATGCAATATATACATATATTGAGTTTATAAGTTTATTTTTTTTCTTTTTCTTAGCTAATTCATATGTGTGGTCGATCCTAAAGAACAGAGTTCAGATGCTGGATGGTTATCAATCACCGGTTGGAATAACATTACAGAGAATGATTTCGATTTTCTCATTTCCTGGTCTAGGTCTGGGCAACCCCACGAACGTGGTGCCTGGAGCTAGGTCTGGGTGGTATGAGGGAACATGTGTCTATTCCGAAGCATTCCAAAATTGATTAGTCGTTAATAACGCTTAGAATGTTTCATCTTTCAACGATTTTCCCGATTTCTCCCTATATTCCCGGAATTATCCAGTAATCTTTTTCTTATTAAAATACCCTATTTGTTTGCTTTCTTCTTTTTCTTCCTTTTTCTACCTTCTTCTTTTACCCTTCTACTTTCTTCTTTTCTTTTCTATTTCTGAATGAAAGAAAACGGAGACATGACTGAGAGTAGTCGCTATTGGCACGGTCAATAAGTTGTTTCGATGAGTTTTCTTCGGGAGTCCGATATGGGATAATTAACCATGAGATGAGTATGCATGAAGGGACGAACAATAACAAGAAAGTTTATCGAATTTTACTTTATTAGAAAATAATCATGATTTCAATTAGTAGGTGATGTTTCGTAATCGCCCTCGTTAAAAGAAAATTAATTTTTAGCGACTCCTCTACTCTACATGCAGTTTCACTTCTTCGTTTACTACCTTTTTTTCCTACGTCTTTCTTTCAATTGGCTAACCGTGACAGGATCTGTTGCCCTGGAAACGGCGGTTTCTATGGCAACGGATTTTCTTTCTTTCAATTGGCGACCGTGACAGGACAGTTACCATGGAAACAATTGTTTTCCCTGGTAACGAATCTGAAATTATTTATTAAACACTGTTTAGGATCGAGCACATATTGACTTGGCCACAAAAGGGTGAATAATTAAAAAATGGTCACAGTGAGATTAAATAATTATAGTCGTTGGCTGTTCTGCTATCTTTGTCTCTCTCTATAGAAAGGGGGAAATGAAGGAATCTGTCAAAGTTTGAATTCTAAAATTTGAAAAAGCTGGAAGTTGACCCAAGGAGGGAATCAGATAGGAGTCCTCTAATCTATGAACAATATTTGGATAGTAAGTTTTGTTAGTTTGTAAGTATATAATTGCATGTGTGTTTATATTGTGTCCTTTTTGTACGGAAGCTATGGCAACCAATAGAGAAGTTGTCGTATCACACGAGAACGCGGAAGTCTCATGTACACAATGTACGTTAGACATTAATGAGAAAAGAGCTCGCGTCTCCCGTAGGCTAGTGAGGTGTCACGATTGCGGGCTAAAATGGATTCATTTCAGTTGTACCAATTTAGAGGATACTGCTGAAAATGCAGAAAAGGTCCGGGCTGGTGAGATAATTAAATATTGTAAAGAATGTGAGGGAAAGCTCCACCAGTCGCGTGAACCCATGAATCTATCCTCTGAGAAGGAAATTGAACATCCCGATTCAGACGGGGAGCGAGGGTATAGTACCCCGAAGAACCGAGGCCAAATATCTCCAGTGGAGATATCTGACCTCGATGATGATGAAAGAAATGGGGATTCAATTGGTGATAAAACCAAAGAAGAGCAAAAGAAGACTGTGTCATCTATTAATGCCACTCTCCTCCTTTCATTACAACAAATGTTACGAAAAATAGATGAGAAAATAGATAAGAATAGCCTGGAAATGAGACGCGAAATAAATGAAAAAATAGACACCTCGAACCGAGAAACCGAATCTCGATTCGAGGTACTAACCCAGAAAATAGATAACATATGTTCTGACTTTGCTTCCTCAATAACCACATTGAGGGAGCAAATGTCTAATGAAATTGACCTGGTCAGATGCGAGGCTCAGCAATCTATAAAGCAACTTCAACAGGAGACTGAGGGTAAATTCGATCATGTAAATTCAGAATTTGAGCAAATAGATACCAAATTACTTAAGGTCAACAATAAACTAGAAACACAGCAGGCCGAAATTGATAATTTAAAGTCAACTTTGTCAAATTTATCACTGGAAACCAAACGGGAAGTAACTGACCAAAAAATTTTGAAAATTCAGGACGAAATAGCGAACATTCAAAAGGAAATAACGAAACAAAGTCGCGAAAAATCAGAGATAGCCTATCCTTTCCCCGGTAGCGATTCCCCGGAAATATTACCTGCTATAACAATTACCTGTAGCGCAGGAAAAGAAAATCCAATGTCAGTTGATGCACGAGATACTGCGACGCACTACCCCATGCATCGGTCAGAACTAAAGTCGTGGTTTAATTGCAATGATGTGCCGAATCAGTCGAGTGTTGTGACGACTACGGTCACTAGTGTGAGTGCTCCCTCCTTACATGGAGGTATACAATCATATAGCGTGTTGCCGGGAAGAGGAGATGGGTACCATCCTGAATCGTTCTTCACGGGTGTGGTTGGTCCGGGGATGGAGCCCAACATAGTCAATACGACCAACAGAATCCCTTTCAATTACATGAGTAATTATAACACCGCTACGACGTCGTCGGTGGCAAATCCGGTGACTACTCCGATTGTGCAGGATAATATGTTAATTCCCACTAACTATTCCCCTGCTTATGTTAGTATGGGTTCCAAGGTTTCGCTGAGGAACATCGAACATTATCCGACTTTCGATGGGAACATTGCTAACTGGTTACCTCGTGTTTTCCTGCGACCTAAAAGGTGAACTCACAATTTCCAGAATCTTAAGCTTTTCAACTGTACCGAGGACAAAAAACGGGAACTTCTATCTCAATACCCAAAGTGAATGTTACACTGTCTCATTTGAGTGTATGAGTGTATGAGTGAGTAGTTAGTTTATTAGTATTAATACATGTTAATTCTATTCAACAAAATTTTGTTATTCAAACAAATTTTTTTTAACGACGCCGGGGAACTGTAATATGCCATTACAGTCTAATGTGATGATGTTTTTAATAGGAGGGTGCCCGAAAGTTTTGCACCTACTGTACTTGACATTTAACAAAAAATTTCTGGCTGTTCACATAATTCGTAATTTTGTTTATTATTCTATTTCGAATTAACATGGAAAGCTGTAAAATATTCATTAGGAATCATAGTTTTGGGAATCAATATCTTTATTTATATATTAAATTAGTTATAAGTCTTGTATATGGACATGTAAATGGATTATTACTATTCTTACGGTGTCAGTGCGATCTGAAAATATAGGTCCACCATTGGAAGGAACTTTTCGAATAAATAACCAATCTAAAATTCGACAGAATTTTCAGGACCACCCTTCACCTCTCTTTTAGATACCTAGGTCCTTCTGAAATCTAGTTTAATCCAGATTTTACCAAATTTTATTCGTTTCAAAGCCCCACCGCCAAAAATGCTGTGTTTTGATTGGAGGATTCACCCACGCTATGATGTTAGAGCGCGATTATTCCCATATTCCCTGCAAAAATTTCGCTGAAGACAGAGGACTAAGATCTTCCCAGCTCGGAAAATTAGAAATGGGCTGGAAGAGCTGCATTAACTAGGTAATTTTAGTTTGATAATCGAATAAACACCATCCAGGAGGCTGCGGAGCCGTAATTTGTTAAATGTCACAGTAAAAAAACCGGACTGAGGAGCTAAAATAGGAAGTGTAATTCAGTGACGCCATGTTTTGCCGATATCATTAGTGATGGACAGGTTCTACGAAGTGCATCAGTTCGTTAGTTGTTCATAAATATCCACAGACAGTTTCGGAAGAGTAGTGTTTTTTCCCTTTAAATACTTTTATCCGTAAAATTATTCCTGTAAGAGTTACGTAAGGCCTGCCCCACTGCCGTTTGTGTTCATGTATGTAGTAAATGTGATTTCTTTTTGTACTTATCTAATAATTAACATGGCGGTATTTAATTTCTTTGTAGTTAGGATAGTGATAATAATGCACGTGTAAAGTTTCAAGAGGGCTCCCGTCTACTCCCAACTTGGGGGTACGGCCTCCAGCAGGGATGGGTTAAAGTATAGTTGTCATAAGGTTCTTTTCCCTTCAGGAAAGGGGCCTATATATTTTTTCCAATAAATAGTTTGGGTATTAACTAAACAGTTTAAGAATGTGATTTAGTGAATACAGGGCCAATTGGCCCTGTTCCTTTCTTTCCCTTTCCTTTCGAGCCGATTTAAAATGGTAAAATCAGAATGTTGTTTGTGTATATTTATTAGTATAACATGTGTTAATGTAGTGTGTAGTATGGATGTGGCATGTATGTGTTCGTAATGTATTATCAGTAGTAGTGATTGTAGTTCAGTGATGAAAGAGTGTGTGAGATAATTAAATATGGACAGTGTATCATTCGTATTCGATCAATATTTAAACGCAACATATCGATCTATAGTAATATCAGAAAATGAGAGTGTCATAGTATCAAAATTTCCGTGTACAAGGTCACATTCAGTGGTTCAAGGGTTGATTATATCGTCGCTAGCCCTCTAGTGTCAAACGTCAGTACTAACCGTCATTCTTATGTCGATGCTCTTAGTGATTTAGTTTCCATGGAATTTTTTAGTTTCCATTTAGTGTAAATCCTCGAATTTTGCAAATACAATTTGTCTTATCCATGTTGGGATCATATATTTCCAAGTTGCATTGTTTAGGTCTTAGACACGAATTTTTTGTTGTATGTCTTTTTTCGCAAAATAATCCAGTTCATTTGACGTGAAGCCAAGAAACGTCTCTGCAGGTGCGGATCCGGGGGGGGGGGGGCAATCGCCCCTAGAAGAGGAAGCTTTCTTATTTTATATATAAATAAAGTCCACCTCAGAGTTTGGAGCTCTTAAAAGTAGCAGTATTACAACCCACCGTTCCAGAAGCAAGTTCTGGTTTCGCCCCTGCGTCTCTGGATATATTGTAGATTCAGACGATCATTGTGTAATTATCTCAAGAGTCTATATCGAAATATAAGACTCTTTCTTGTAGTTGTTCTAAATATGTATATAGTTCCAATGGGACATGCCAGGTAGGAAAGCTCCGAGGACGAAATTAGAATTAGATTTTGAACTGGAACATCTTCATATTGCGAATAAAGGCATACTAATGTACTGTATTGAATAAAAATTTACTGGAAAAACTGATTCTCCTGTATATACGGAGCTGTTAGTTTTGATACAATTCTTTTGGATCATTAATGATGATGTTTGGCTGAAATTATTCCCCCATGACTTCAACTCCACTCATTGAGTTGAAGCAAAGTCTTACTAGACTACGACGTGCTGAATTGGTCACCATATTCGATACATCTGAAAATTCCTTCATGTTGTTGTACCATATTCACCGTGACACAGTTGGCTGGCCATCCAGAAGCTTCGAGCTTGAATTTCAGAAACGTCTGTACATATCTTCTGAATAATTCGCCCATCTTCGTTTCAGGATCAAATACTGTAATGTCGTAGTCACAAATTTCGTACACTTTTGATACCAAAGTTTTACGGATTTATGAATTTCATAGGACAACACGTATGTCAAGCATAGTTTCCTGTCGGAATGACTGCGTACATAATTTTGATTTAATTCGTTGCCGCATGTAACACAAAGTGGAAACGGGGACAAAATAGAAGCACTGGATGGAAAATATTTGTTGGTGGCAATATCTTTAATTTGATTAATCAGGGGTGCCCACAAGGGGGGGCTATGACGCAAAATGCGTCATTGAAATATTTGGGGGGGGTTAAAAATCTATATAAATATGTTTGAGGGTGTGTAAAAATTAATCGAAAAGATTTTTTTTTCATGGAAGAACACTTACGGATAGACAATTGAGGGGGGGGGTGCGTCATGGACATGAGGGGGGCAGCACTGGATTAATCCATTGGCATCTTTAATAACAAACATATCTGGACCTCCCTGTAAATAGATTCATGGATACCCTACTGGATATCGTCCACACTTACCAATAAATGCATACACGAAACAATGTCCAGGTGTCGAATTTCTTCGTTTTTACCTGGTATTTTCATTCTGTACTTGATACAATTTAATGGCGTAGATACTTTCACCATAAAAACTATCTTGTGGATTTAATGGTGCTTTATTGGTATAGGGTGTGTTTGTTTAAATAAGATATCAATGATGGATTAATTTGAATTGTTGGCGGAACTCACACTCACATATCGTGCACTTTGTATCCCATAGAGCGTAATAACTTCAGTTTACCCTGCATTCTTTCGTTTGTTATAAATGAGCTGATTACGATCTGTAAGGAAACAGTGTCAACACTCGTGAAAAGATCAGCCTTGAAATTCGTAAATATATTCTTCTTATGTCTTAGGGTTTATAATGTATACCCAGATGAAAACCAGCAACAAAAAAATTATTTTTCTCTTCTAGCATGAATAATTCGATATCCTTCTGTTTTCTCCAGATAGGGAAGACATTGAAGTGTAACACGTGATTATTTATTTCGATGACGGTATCCTCTTGCAAAAGAATGTTGATAGTGTTAGGTGTATACAGATAGACGGAAAATGAGATTGCAGGTATTCGATATTGTTATACTCTCCAGGAATGAGTTTAACTGCGTCTTTGCTTCGAAGGTGGTTATAAAAGATAAACAGGCTAGACAAAGTACATTGACGTCCTGTACACAGCATTTTACCAAGTCTTATTGAAAAATAAACATATCGTTCTCGTATTCTTTGTACCATTTCATGCACTTGTCTCTTTCAACCACTTTCATGTCATCAGTACCATACTAATGTATGTCTAATTGTTTCCCCATTTGATTTGCAGTAGTGTTAACAAGCGCCATAAACAGATTTACTAATGGTACAACAAATTCGTAGAGGATGGTTCCATATACAAACGGAAAGGCACTGGTCGTCCTCGCAAGTCAGATGGAAATGCTGAGCGTATCCGAACTGCTTTCGGAACATAGCCTTAGGAAATCCACAAGCAAAGGAAGCACTGAACTTGGAGATCAACAACCAACGGTACGGCAAGTGCTTAAAAAACGTCTGCATCTTAAGCTGTAGACCCTATAAGTTATAGTTACTCCAGGCATTGCATCCTGGCGATCATGAAAAAGATTAGAACTTTACACTGCATTTTTGCAATATTTGGACGATAACACTTTTTCTGAAAGACTATTTTTTTTTTATGAATCAACATTTCATATCTCTGGTAAAGTAAATCGCCAAAATATCAGAATTTGGGGGCTCTGAAAATCCCGGCGTAGTCATCGAACATGAAAGAGACTCTCCAAAGCTGAAGGTGTTTTGCGCCATTTTCGTCAACAAAGTTTATTTTTATTATTTGTTTTAAAAAATTAGAATTACCACGAAGTGTAATATATATATATATATATATATATATATATATATATATATATATATATATATATATATATATATATATATATATATAACCAACTGAAATGGTAATTATGATTATCAACCTTAGGTCCTCCATATCATATGACGTTAAATTGATTAAAATACATATACTAAAGGGGGCTCATGACTTATGCGAGAACTTGGTAGGCCTATCTCACAAGCACTTCGGCAAAAATCTCAAACTTACAACTGAATGAAGAAAACTCAAAAGATTTTTTTTCACAGCCCTCCTAACATTTGTCAGGGTTGCATTTTTCCCTTGTGAGCAGCCCTGCAAAACACGTTTGTTACATGCTGCCTTATATTATTTTATTATACAGCTTATCTATCCATTAGTTTACAAAAGAAACCATTAACTGCGAAAAAATGTATTACTGAAATGTTTTATGCAACGCTCAAATCAGCATATCGTCAAAAGTTTTATGACACACGTAGTTTGTGAGTTTCCGTTGCCGTCACTAGACAGTACGTTCGTCTTTGCGACTGCGTGAATATTGCATCAGTCATCATGATGTCGTACACGGATGTAAAGCATGTAGTGCTGTTTGTGGTTCCATGAATCATCAGCAGCTACAACCGTTTACATAAACTTTAGAACACGTTATCACAAAGAGCAACTCAAAAGATAGACTGTTATTGCATGGCATAATAGTTTCATCGACAACGATTATGTACCACAAAGGACGGCACCTGAAGGTAGACCAATAGTTTCTAAGCAGATGGCTGCACAAGTGTAGCAGAGATTTCTGCGTAATCCACGGAAATCAACTAGACGAGATAGCTTAGAGTTGAACATTTCTTAACTTACAGTGTGGAAGCTATTGCATTACTAGATGAAATTTAAATCAAAAATTTCGTGAGGAAATGGTGAACAGGTTTGAGACTAGTGGTAGTTGAATGTTTCTTTTTTTTACTAGTTGATTTTTTTTTTTTTGCTCAAAGTTTTACGTTATTCTTCCAGAGAAAAATGCATTCTTATAATTAGTTGAAAAATTTTAACTCTGTTAAGAATGAAATACAGTTACCATGAACGATCAATAAAAAAAATAAAAAAAGCGGAAAGACTTACAATATATACAAGTATTTATTAGAAATTTTTTTAAAAAAACTATACATTAATAGAAAAAAATATTTACAACAAGAAAAAACATTATAAACTAAAAATGCCTTCCTCCTCATCTTCCTCAATCTGTTCTTGAGGATTTTGTAGTGTTTCACTCTCTTGTTGTTGATGAGGAATATTTCGGAATTTGTCTTCCTCCTCAAAATGATGGAAATCAACAGTTATTTCTACTAGTTCGTAATGTGTTCCCTATATCCTTCCTGAACAGGTATATTTTTCTATTGAAGTATCTGCATACTCTTCTCATTCTCATATTTGCAATCATATTGATCACTTGCGTGCGTTGCAATGATACAAATCTCATCCTGGAAAAGGATATTTAATTAGTTTAAGGTACACCAATACCACTACTAATAAAAATACACATTATATATAATTTTTAACTTCACATTATATTTCGTCATATCCAAGTTCGGGTGAATTCGGGTATATCCGTCACTATTATGCGGAAGAAACAAATCATTTTCAATAACAATGTAAATTCTAAAAGTGAATACAATTACATTCTAAGAATGAAACATGTTCAGCTGTGACCTCGTGACACCTATGGTATGTGTGGAGAGCAAAGATATGTAAACTTATACAATAAGTTCCAAGAATAGAGGGAGCTAACTGACAATACGCACTATGTATTATCAGCTTAGATGTAGATGTAGATTAATTACTGCTTTTTGTTCACCAATAGGATTTTGCAAGTACTGCCGTGTCGTGTCGAAGCACACAATGTCTTCATTAATAATAAAGACAAAATTTCTTTTCATGTGAAACACTGATATTATTAAGTTAATAATTTCGTACAACGATATCGCCTACAAGTAAGCACGCTTCCAGCTATCTCACTGGGTTAAAGAAAATAAGCTTAAATTAAATATTGAAAAGACACAAGCAATCAATTTTCATCACATGCGCAACAAACATGCACAGCCTAGGAACATTGTAATTCAAAATAACGAAATAGAATATGTAAACTCAACTAAGTTCTTAGGAATTTGGATAGATAAAATTAAAACTCTCCTGGGATGTTTTAGCAAATAACTAAGCTTAGTAAAAAATTAAACCAAATATATTTCGCAATTAAAGTACTTAAAAATGATTTAAGAGAGTCTACTTTAAAAACAATTTACTTTGGATTACTCCAATCGAATTTAACATATGGTATTATACATTGGGGAAATACACATGTAATGCGCCGCTATTATCTAGCTGTCCCGAAGCGCATTACATAAAATTCATTTGGTGATGGGGTGTCTGGTCCGCATCTTGTGATATTAAGATTAGAATTTAAAGAATAACTTTTTCGAATCGAATTTAAAAAGTTAGCAGTTCAATTATATAAATAGTTTACACAGGATGAGTTTGTGTTTTGTAACTACCTATTCAGTTTAAAAATATAAAGCTGTAATAAGTAAAAACCTCGGATCGTAGTACAAATCGTACTAATCCATCTGTAAAATTATGTATGTATTTATATTTAATGCCTATAAATATCAAATCAGTTTTAGCTGTTGCAAATATATTGTTATTTGTTCACAAATGATGTGCAGCTTTATAGAAAACAGAATGAACGATAATTAATAATTTAGATTATGTTTATAAATATAGTGAGAATATTAATTTTAATTTTGAAAACAGCCGCTATAAACTTGAAAAGGAGATGACAATGAGTTTAATGATATGATAAACTATAATAATTATATATGTTTACAAGAAAGATGATAATATGATACATAATGAATAGGTTATAAGTATAATATGTCATTTGGAAATAGGCTGTTGAAAAGTTTAGAATTGCCTCCTATTAAAATATAATTTAATATTCGTATGTTCTTCAATGTTGCATAGCCTACTTGACATTTAAACGATGTTTCCTGCACAGCTTGAGTTTTAATGGGCACTTTTACGCATGGCTAATGAGGAGAGAGGTCCTACGTTCTTCATTGTGGGAGTTCCTTCATTTGCGCACCGAACCTCCAAATTTTATATAATGGAACATGTACCTGTATTTGTGACAAGGTGCATTTCATAAAATGGCGACCGTTGACAAAGACGTTTTGAGGTGCAGATGAAGAATACGCCGTAGTAAAGGCAATACTCAGTGAATAATGAACAATACAGTTGGTAGCAGCAACAGATGACGATCCGAGGTACCTTAATGAAAATAATGAAGATAGAAACTACTATTAAGAGAGATAAAACCTTCTCAGAATTCTTGGAAGGCATGAGGAGCGATTTTAAACGTACCAACATTGATTTTGAACAACACTTAAGAAATAAAATTAACGAAAAGTTCTCATTGTTAACCATGCAGCTCGATAATAAGTTCTTGGAACTTCGGCATGAGATAATTTTAGATAGAAAAGAACATAACAAGATCGTTGGCGGAGAAAAAAAAGTAGTGGACATTATAAATGTGGAATTTCAAGAAATTGGAAAGACTGAAGAAGACAATGGCAACGAAGAACAAATAATGGATATGATAAAATCTGAAAAACTATGTGATGTAACTAAAATAGAAGAAGAAAATTATTATGAAGAGAAAATTATTACTGATGACGAAAACAACAACTCTATAAAGATTGAAGAAGAACCATTTCAAGGAGCTCCAACCGTGGATAAATATTCAAACATCAAGAAAACTAGAAAGAAACCTTGGGAGAAGTGCTGGAAGAAGAAGAAAAGCAAACCCAAAGAATATTTGTGGAATCTGCAGAAAAGGACGAAAAGAAGGTTTAAATTGGACAAGAGATGGAAATACCGAAGAAGAAAGGACAAGAAAGTGGAAAAAGAAAGAAGTAAAAGGAGCCGAAATAGAAAGAAAGAAAGAAACAGAAAGATAGTGAAAGGATAAACGACAGAAGAAGATGGAGAAGGAAAAGGATGAAATCAAGAAATGAAAGACAAAAGAAATCAAGAAAAAGCAACATTGTTGAAAGGAATAGATAATAGAATGTTGAAAAGAAAAAGAAAGAAACGAAAAGTATTGGCATGTTGGGTACCAAAGGCGAGGAAGACAAGTTCCCAAACAGGAAAAAGGAGAAGGAAGAAGTCAAGAACGAATTGGAAACATGAAAGATTTAAAAGGAAAGAAGAACTAGAAATCAAAAGAGGACATAGAAAAAGAAGAAACCGGATAGGTACCAGTAGATCCTGGCATTTGGGAAGATTACAAGAATTTGTGTTTGACACAGGTTGAAACTTTCAAGTTTAACCCTAAGCCTTCCAATGATGTTACGTTTGACATGTGTGTCAATTATTATATAATGGTGTTGTAATATGTGTTGGTGTTATTTAGTGTTTTGTTCATTCTGAAACTATCAACACTGTCAATAATGTTTGCTTTAAGTTAAGTGATTGTTGTTAACTGTGATTACATTATGTTAGAAGGAAACCGATTACTGTTAGGAAATCCTTGAATTAGTTGGTCCATATATAGTTGGCAAATTCTATAGAAATGGTACTTAAAGAAAAGCATGGACATTGAATCTTGTAAAAAAAATTATCTGGTGAATTTTTTTTTCAGGCAAAGGGGAGTCCTGTAATGCGTCGCTATTATCTAGCTGTCCCGAAGCGCATTACATAAAATTCATTTGGTGATGGAGTGTCTGGTCGCATCTTGTGATATTAAGATTAGAATTTAAAGAATAACTTTTTCGAATCGAATTTAAAAAGTTAGTTAGCAGTTCAATTATATAAATAGTTTACACAGGATGAGTTTGTGTTTTGTAACTACCTATTCAGTTTAAAAATATGAAGCTGTAATAAGTAAAAACCTCGGATCGTACTTCAAAAACTAATCCATCTGTAAAATTATTTATTTATTTATTTATTTCATTTTCCGCCGTAAGAACTTAGCATTCATGGCTTCGTCAAGAGATACAGTTACTATTACAATTAATGGTTGAAGTATACGACAGCTACTTCCCGTTTGGGAAGGAGGGGAAACGTCATACTTTTAGGAATTATTCATTGATTATCTAGGATGTTAAAAAGTAGGTAACACAGCGTGCATTATTGAAATTTGCCCTTGTACTTAAGGTGTTTTCCAGGAATCTCTCTTTTTATAACATATGGGAAGAATAATGTGCCCTTGTACTTACTGTATGAGTATGTGTGGAGGGATTTGAAAACATGTATCACATGTTCCGTGCACGTGTATACTGCTTACTGTTGCATTACCTACAAAAATGATTCTATTTGATGTACAAGTGGTAATACAACACATAACAAACACAGATCACGCTGAATTCACACTTCATGTTAGAGTGTGAACACAACATGATCTGGGTTTGTTGTGTCTTCCATTACCATTTGTACATGATATAGAATCACTTCTGTAGGTAGTGCAACAGTAAGAAGTATCCACGTGCACGGGAGATGAGAAGTAGCTGTTGTAAACTATTACCCAATTAATAATAATAATAATAATTACACGAGAAACGCTACAATTAATAATACAATTATTTAAAAAATAATATATAATAATACAATATATAATATAAAATATATACGTAACAATAAAACTTAAACTAAAAGTGTATTTTTAGAGAAAATATAAATTGTACCTTATTTTATATATTTCAAAATTCAAATAAATTTTAATATTTATATTACAAAGAAAGATCACACTGGAGATATTCATCTAAACCATAGAAAAGATGTTTAAGTAACAGTAACTTGAGGTGTCTTTTAAACTGCAAGTTTGGCGTTCGTTTGACACGATCTGGTAATTTATTATAAAGTTTTATTCCTATGTGGTGTAACGAATTTTGAGTTCTTGTTAGACGGAAATTTTGTATATGAATGTGGTTGGTTGTTCTTGTGTTGTGCCTAATGTATTTATATTTAATGCCTATAAATATCAAATCAGTTCTAGCTGTTGCAAATATATTGTTATTTGTTCACAAATGATGTGCAGCTTTATAGAAAACAGAATGAACGATAATTAATAATTTAGATTATGTTTATAAATATAGTGAGAATATTAATTTAGTTTTGAATACAACCGCTATAAACTTGAAAAGGAGATGACAATGAGTTTAATGATGAACTATAATAATTATATATGTTTACAAGGAAGATGATAATATGATGATATATAATGAATAGGTTATAAGTATAATATGTAATTTGGAAAAAGGCTGTTGAAAAGTTTAGAATTGCCTCGTATTAAAATATAATCTAACATTCGTATGGTCTTCAATGCTGCATAGTCTAGTTGACATTTAAACGATGTTTCCTGCACAGCTTGAGTTTTAATGGGCACTTTTACACATGGCTAATGGGGAGAGAGATCCTACTTCTTCATTGTGGGAGTTCCTTCATTTGCGCACCGAACCTCCAAATTTTATATAATGGAACATGTATCTGTATTTGTGACAAGGTGCATTTCACACACAAGGCCAAAGTAATTTTTACGATACAGAAACGAATAATAAGAATGATGGCAACTGCTAAACCAAAAGATCACTGCAAACCAATATTTAAAAAACTTCGTATACTTCCAGTACCCTGTTTGTATATTTTAAATCTATTGATATTTGTAAAGAGACACCTACAAGGTATCCTTACGCGAGTAGAACAGCAACATGATCATGATACAAGGAACAAAGAAAACTTTTCTATTGTAGAACACAGAACAGTATTATATGAAAAAGGGTGTAAATACGCGGATATCATGATTTACAATAAACTTCCAAAAGAAATAAAAACTCAGGACTCTGTTGCTAAATTTAAAAAACTCCAGAAATATTTATTACAACACTGCTTTTACTCGGTAGAGGAATACATGAACTGCTAAGTGAATAGAAATATTACATGATGTACAGTAAATCAATGTCATTACTCGCTTTTAGCATTAGATATTTGTTGGAGGATTTCTAAATACACTGCAAGTAATAATTGCTAAGTTTATTTTTAACCATGATGTCATGTAAAATGTACAGTGTAATAAGATGTAAGAAGTAAGGCTTAATTATTAACCTAGTGTGTGTAATTTTCACTATTATTGTTTCTTTTACTTTTGTATTCATATATAAATGACGTGTCCACTTCATATACATTGTATTACAGTGCTAAATGTATGAAAAAAGGACGAAATAAGTACAATACAATACAATACGATAGCCCGGTACATCAACTATTTATTGATTTTAGAAAGACTTACGACTCGGTTAGAAGAGAAACATTATACAACGTTCTTACAGAATTTGAAATATCGAAAAAAGCTAGTAAGATTAATTAAGATATGTTTAAATGAATCCCTAAGTAAAGTCCGGGCAGGAAAATTCTTATCCACGAGCTTTCACATCGAGAATGGCCTGAAACAAGGAGATACCTTGTCACCCTTATTATTCAACTTTGTCCTGGAGTACACTATAAGGAAAATCAAAGATAGGAACTCAGGTCTAGAACTGAATGTTATCACTAGGGCCCCGATATTTATGTGCTAAAAAACTGTAAAGTATTTATTTTTATGTGCTAAAAAATGAAAAAATACTTGTTAAAAATTAAAAGAAAATATTTAACAAAAAAATAACAAGGAAAAATGTGGGAAAACACCCAGCATAAGAAAAATAGACACTGGTGCTTACTAATAGCTCCTGTTCATCAGTTGTCGAAATTCCATAGGCATTGCAGTAAATAACTAACGTGTTTTCCAAATTGTTCATTGTAAAGCCATACCTATTGTCATAGAATAATGCCTTATATGAGAAAAGGAACGTCCCACATCACACGATGTTAACCTCGCATATTAGAAAAGGGCCATTTTACGAATATTCACACCATCAACTTCACTTGTGTTTTGGCCTTCCAATACCGGTACTTCAGATATTTTACATAGGTTTTTATAGTCAATGTTTTCCTCAAACTAATCCTTATTTTTTTTCTTACGACTTCAACTTTCGAAGCAGAAAGATCATTGAGCTTTCTTTCAACACACTAAACTTCTTTAACCGAAGTACTCAATAAATCTCCTGTAGTTTCTACTTTCTTTAACGAGTGAGTCAAAAAACAGAAATTGGCAAATATGAAAACAAAGTCAGATTTCAAGCCGCTGTCAGTTACTACAGATACAAATGCTTCAAAATTCTCCGCATAATATATACTGCATTAAGCCAGTAAACACCCCACCGCGTGTTTACGGATGTTGGAGGAAGTGAAAGATCGGGATTTGTTTCTTTGAAAAGTTCAATTCTAGTTGGTGATTTTACGATTTTTATTCTCATTTGACACTAATTTGTCCACTTTAGGACGAAGGGTTGAGATTTTTTACACAATCGATGTAAGGCGTGTACGACACATGTCACGTGAATCATATTAGGGTAGAATCAGAAAGAACTTCACCAGCTTTCCTCATATAAAAAGCACCATCAGTCATACAAAGCAAAACATTGTCATATTTCACACCATTCGGCCACAAAATATGCAGATTCATTGAACAGCCTGGCAATTGTCACGTGATTCGTAACTAAGAGTTCTTTAGAAACTAGCAAGAAATGTTGTTGGGAGATTATTTCATCATTTTCAGTATATCTACCATAACATTTCCCACTTTTCTAACACTAACAGAATCACTAGTTTCATCAATGCTCACCCATTTTTTTTTTTTTTTTTTTCGTTTTCACATACGGACCTAATGTGTGTTAAGGTTTCTTTGTAGAACTTTGGTAGATAGTTTTTTTCTGAAGCGTTGACTCATCTGGAGGACTTCAGTTCGTATATTGATAAGAAAATTTCGGAGCTCGGAATTGTTTACCTTTATACAGAGATATGTCAGGAGAAACGAATGCTTTACATAAATCTAAAAACGTAGTAGTGTGTATTTGTTGTGACGCTGGAAGGTCAGGGTGCATAGGTTCTCCGCGCGATATGTTTACTACCTGACAAGTGTTGCATTACCTGGGAACGTTGATCTGCACCTACATGTTTCAAACACGGTTAACAAAATAAGAATTTACCGTTGGTGGTAAAAATATTTTTAAATTCCAGTACGTAGTTTTCTAAGCATTCACGCACACTGGATTTCACTTTGGGCATCGTTAGTTCACAGATCCGAAAATATGAACTTCACTACTGTACGTAAATGACTCAATTAACAAGAGTCCCACAACTTGGTTCTGTATATAAGAACTAGCGTGAAATGTATAGACTGAAACGCGATAATGTTACGAAGGAAAGAGATGTTTGGCGCCAAAAATCTTCTGGTAAAAGAGCGACAATCAGGGTGAGATTTTGAAGCCGGACTGAAAGCCCGCACACACACAACTGACAAATCACGTGGTGGTGAGGACAATGATAACGTACTGCAACGAAACCTTTCTCCTTCTTTAGTATTCTGTGCCTACGATTACATTCCTTTCACCTGCGGTTACTCATCCTTCCCTCAGTTTTGGCTTCAAAGTACAAAGCGCTCCTTTAGAAGTTCTTTGTTTGGCACAAGTTACCCTGCGCTGATAAGCAGCATTTATGACGACAATGTTCCTGCAGGGGAGAAATTTCTTGTAAATACGATGGATAGATTTATGTAGTCTATTCTTTTCCCGATGTTATTTTCTTTCGAGGAAAAAAATCGTAAAATTTACAATAACACAACGGAAAATTATTAAAAATATGTATTTATTACAAAAATATCCAAAATATTTATTTACATAACCTTTCTCAGAAAATATGTATTTTTATGTGAAATAAAATTTGTACTTTACACTTGCACACTCTTAATTGGGATAATAAACTTTGTTTTGCGGTTGTATGTGTTTGAAAAAAAAATGTTTTTACATACAAATCCGGGTTATCACCAAGTTATGGCATGCTAATGATGTGAATTTAATAGGGGATGATAGGAGAACAATTGAAGGAAATGCAGAGGTCTTATTAAACGCTTGCCGGGACTTGAGTTTAGAAGTAAATGCAGAGAAAACTAAATACATCGAAGTCCGTCGAGATCGTAATACGGCAAATTATGGATGCGTTAAAATATCAAACAATATCTACTTTTAATAAAATGTATACTTCCAAATATCTCGGATTAATATCAACAGACCAAAACCATATTCACGAAGAAATTAAATGTCGACTAAAAGCAGAGAATTTGTGTTACTATCCAGTTCAAAATCTCTTGTCACGAATTCTATCGAGGAATTTGAAGCTTAAAATCGACGATAATCATTCCTGTTGTACTGTATGGTTGCTTTCTGTGAGGGAAGAACGCAAACTAAAAGTGAGAACAACAAGATTCTGAGACAAATATTCGAACGCAAGCTTAACGGGAATTGAAACTTCATAACGAGAGAATGCATAATTTATATAGTTTACTAAACATTGTTAGGGTCATCAAATCTAGGAGGCTTAGGTGGGGCAGGCCATATAAAAGTATGGAAGACAGTAGGAACGCTTTCAAAATTTTAACTGGAAGTGAAGTCGAAAAACGGCCATTAGGAAGACCTACGCGCAGATGGGAGGACAATATTAAGCTGGATCTCGCAGAAATAGGAATACAAAGTAGAAACTAGATCCAGTTGGCTAAGAATAGAAGTCAATGGAGAACTTTTTTGTGAACGCGGTATTGAACCTCTGGGTTCCATAGGCCATAAAGTTAGTTAGAAAATTACATTCTTTTTTTTTTTTTTTTTAAATATAAAAGATACATTTACTTTGCCAGTATGACACTTTTTCCTTTTCTGGTAGGTCTTCGAACTTGGGGGAGTGCAGAACATGTGACTGGTAATTGCAATATGATTTGTAGAACGATATGTATGCTGAACGTGAGTACAAAAACTTTACTATCAGGAGTATTATTCGAATCAATTACTTTTGTGAGCTGTAATAAACATCAATGATTATGCCTGCTTCCTAACGAAACATTTATTGAGTCGACGCATAAATTCGTCCGGTTTTCTTTTGGGTTGGCTACAATGCGGTGTGAAGGATTGTTTATGGTTATTTCGTTGTTTTACCGTAGTTTGGAGTTTGTGTGTTGTGAAATAGGTTTTCTTTATTGTGAACGTATTATTGTATATATTTCAGACAAACTAATATGGAATGACAAGCTGAAAAAAGTGATCCTTTCCGTCACATTTCACTCTTCGAGTTTAACCGAGGATCCAGTGCAGCAGAAGCTGCGAGAACAATTTGTGCAGCGTACGGGAACGTAGCAATTGCTGAAAGAACAGCACAGAAATGGTTTTCCCGCTTTCGAGCAGGATGGTTTGACTTGTCTGATGATCCACGTTCTGGAAGACCTTTAGATTTTGACGAAAATCGCTTAAATGAGTTGCTTCATGAGAATCCTCGTCAAACAACGCAGGAAATGGTACAAATTTTGAATGTGTATACAATGTAGTGTTACACTCGTAGAATATGTTAATGTTGTGTCCATGTTGTATTTGTATTTGAATTTGAACAGAATAACAGGATAAAAATAAAATATAAGAACCACACTAACTTATGCATCGACCCAATACTTTAATCTCTGTGAACATGGCTTACCTATGATGCCAAGGGTAACTTGCAAGAGTTTCGCCACAGTAAATGGATTGCTCGGATTTGTCTTTTTAAAAGATATTTTTTTTTTAATCCAACATTTTAAAGATATAAACAATAAGTTGTATTTAGTTGAAAAGTGTGTAAAGCTCTTAAGAATTCATTATGCTCCTAAAAATAACTCTTAGGGTTGTTCAACTTATTGGTTGCGAAACATGGTCGCTTACTCTGAGGGAAGAACGTAGACTGAAAGTATTTGAGAACAAGATCCTGAGACGAATATTCGGAGCCAAGAGGAACGGGAATGAGGAATGGCGGAAACTTCATAATGAGGAACTACATAATTTATACGGTTTACTAAACATCTTTAGGGTCATCAAGTCTAGGAGGCTTAGATGGGCAGGTCATGTAGTCAGGATGGAAGAAAGTAGGAACGCTTTCAAAGTCTTAACTGGAAGACCAATCGGAAAACGACCATTAGGAAGACCTAGGCGCAGATGGGAGGACAATATTAAGATGGATCTCGAATAAATAGGAATACAAAGTAGAAACTGGATCCAGCTGGCTAAGGACAGAAGTCAGTGGAGAGCTTTTGTGAATGTGGCATTGAACCTCCGGGTTAGTTCCATAGGCCATAGAATTAGTTAGTTAGTTGTTCAACTTATAATTCTAAGATGGTGTGTGATAATTCACACACCATTTGATGGCTTTCCATTGAACAAACTCGACACTACATGACTTTATTCATTGTACGGGTCTTCTAATGACAGATAGGTTCGAATGATAGATTAAATAAACTTTAGAATGACTACTAACTCGTAAAGCTATTTGGTATACGATCGTAAGTTAGTACTCTATCTTCGACGATGTCAATGCAAATCGATATAATGTTAGCTAAACTCGTGAAATGCACACTGAATTTGTTTGCAAGCATTAACAATGCATAACATACATGGTGTCATCATATTGTTTGACAATACTTCTGCCCAAAATAGTAAAGACCTTTGCAGTATAAAACTCTTCCTCACTTAACATACTTTGAAATATCTCTCTTGTACAGTTATCTTTTTTTCATAGACTAAAATATGCTATTTTTTCCTATTTGTTCCAGATCCTGTGAAGCTTTCGTTGTTTCTTTGAAACCACAGAGATGCCAAGATGAACCATTGAGGAGAGAGCCAAAATTGTAGCAAGATTTGAGGTATGGCAGTCTGTAATTCAGATCCAACGGTGCTGGAGGGATCAATATGGGAGGCAAGCTGTTTTGGATGTAAAAACAATTAAAAATTGCCACGGAAAATTAATGACTACCAGAAGTGTCGTGGACATCAAGAAATCAGGTAGGCTCCCGAGTTCGGTATCAAAGGAAAAAGTGGCTACACTGAGGGAGATGTTCGAGCAAAGCCCTTCAAAATCAACAAGGCAGGTTGCAAGAGAGAGTGACATTACACGCTATTCTGTGGATGCAATTTTCCATAAAGAGGTACACTACAGATCATGGAAGCCTCATTATGACTAAAAGTTATAAGATGATGATTGCGATAGGCGTGTTGAATTTTGTGAAATGATGCTCGCATGGCATGCAGGTCATCCACACTTGTTTGAAAAAAATTCTGTGGAGTGATGAAGCTGCGTTTAATGAAGGAGGGTTCGTTAATCGTCATAATAGCCATTATTGGACAAAAGGTGATCCCACAGAGACTGCTGAAAAAATGCATGGCAAGCCGAAAGTGACAGTGTGGTGTCTTCCCACATTATTGGACCCTATCTGTTCAGAGACACTATGACCGATGAAAGATACCTAGAAATGTTTGAAAATTTTGTATGGCCTCCAATTTCTGAGTAGGATGAGTCACATGAACTGTTATTTATTCAAGATTAACCTTCCCCTCATTACGCCTTGCCTGTAAGACAATGGCTTGATGAGCGCTTCGCAGGGCATTGGATAGGTCGCCGGGGTCCCACAGAATGGCCAGCGCGAAGTCAAGACCCCACCCCATGCGATTTCTTTTTATAGGAGGGGGCTAAGGAAGAAGTCTATCACAGCACCACAAACAACACACACACTCTCTCAAATACCCTTGGTGAACTTGAGAATAAGAAACGTGAGGTCATAAATGGTGTTTCCGCTGAGGTCTTGAGGAAGGTCGTACCTCTTCGTTTGAGACAATTTCTAGAAACCAGTGGATCATACTGGAATACACATTTTGAGTTGTAACTTTTGGAAAAATAGTGGTATGTAATAAACTACATGTGTGCAAACAAAAGAATGACTTCATACCTACAATATTTTAGGAGGGAAAAATATTAAAAATAGGGAGATACTTTCCGCCTACCCTGTACATTTATCAGGCTTTCTAATGCTAATGAAAAGAATTTAGGAAATCACGCCGAAAAAATATGTGGTTTCGTGAAGCTGTGAAAAAGGAACACTTCAATTATCCAATAGGTAGAAATAAAAAAAAAAAATAAATAAATAAATAAATAAAATTTAAAAAAATAAAATAATAATAACAATAAAAATCACATGGAAATTACACCAATTGTTATGAACATACACTCTACTCTAAATATAACTAAATGGGTAAATATCTCGTTGCAAAATTTTATACGAGTTTCTTAGTATTTTTGTATGTGGCTCACCGGTACTAAGCTACGACCATACGGAAAGCGTAAAAAGGATCTGCATCAGAAAACCAGTGTTTGTAAGAATACGTCTCCAAGATCTAAATGAAATGTAAATTAAATCTAAAATGTAAACATTCTGCAGCTTGCGTTTTTAAGGTAAGATTTGACTGTGTAACATATTCTACAATTAGTACAAAAAGCATTGATACACCTAAATAAACAATTTATAAGTCTTTAAAATCATAACTCCATAGAACTTTTTAATGAATATGAAGAAACTAGTTTTTGTTACATTTTGTAGGTATATGAATACTGTTTGCGCTAACTGTATACTGTTTGGTGCAATTATCTTTAGACAATAAGCAGGAAAGGACGAAAGACGGAAGAGTCTCCATTCAACCACCCTACTATGGAGACAAAAGGCCCTCCAAAAAAAAAAAAAAAAAGTTTCGTTAAAATATAGGAGTTTATAGAAAGAGACGCAAATCTATAGGAAAAATAGGAAATATAGGAGCATTGGAAAGCCTGATTTATTTTACAATAAGTAGTCACTATTGTATAACTAATATATAAATTCTGTTTTCTTATTTTGTGTATATTTAGGGGAAGAAAGAAGCGTCAGAGAAATCAGAAATAAGATAGAAAAGAACTAGCATTGAATGTTTTTAAGCAATTGTTCAAGCACAGAGACAACGTATGAGTGTAAGATCAGTGCATGAAAATCCGAATACTCTGTTAGTAGCACGCACAGAAACTGATCTGGAAGCAAATATTGGAAAAACAAAGTATATATTGACAATTTGCTACTGGATGCTACAGGATACGTATTAATAATTAAAATAAACACTAATCTTGCACTCCCAAAAATGTATCTTATTCTACTTCTGATTTTGACCTTTGCTAGGGTCTTCCTAAGTAACTACTATTGCTGCTACTCATTTCTTGAGTGTTCATCCACAAGGGGTGAAACACCAAAACCAAGAATCTCATGAAGCACCAACCATCTCTTAAAATTTTTATTTACATATTTATTTTATTTTATTTTACATTTTTCGTAGTTTGAAGACCAACCTTTGCTGCTATAAAAATAAAATACTTGTTACTTCTTTTGTTAAATTTTAGGAGCTGGTGCCAAAAGTTGGCACTAAATTATTTTGAAATATTGCATTATGTTTTTAGTTTCAAAATTTAACAAAAGGAGGTTTTTTTTTTTTTTTTTTTTTTTTTTGTAGAGGAGGAGTTTAGTTTACTTATTTCAGCAAGCTGATTACAAAACCGTGAGAAAATGTTTTTGCGTCAATATGATTTATTGTGCGCAATAGGGGTTGGAAGACAAGATGTGTTCCCAATATTTGTACCCAGTTTCTTATCGGTGTTAGTAGTACACTTTACTAAACAATCATTTTTATCATTTACAGACTTACAATTCAATTTTTAAGAAAAGAAACCCAAAACTGAAGATGTGTAAGCTTTTACAAACTAAAAGTTAGCGTTTCGTCAGATTCGTAGTTTTCTTTTGTGTCAAGAATACCCTCCTCGTGGGTGAATACTTACGAAAATGAGCAATTACTTAGGAAGACCCCAGCGAAGATATATTATTTCGGGATACAAGCTTAGTGTTTATTTTCAATCTATGTTGACAAGTTGGAACCGGAACCACGTTAACCAAAATGACGGACGCATTATAACTGAAGAAAGTACAGTATTAGCCCTATATAGTACGACCAATAAAGCTGGAAAACATGGAATTTAAAAGGAAACATTTAGTGGACACTTCAACTGGTTTCTTAGTGTAGCGTTGAAAACAGGAAACTCGCAAATGAAGATAATATATCGTAGCTTATTACATGATTTTGATTTTGCTAATTCAAGTAAAATAATATGATTCACACTGACCCTAAAAGTCACGGAAATGAAAATGATTTAGGAAAAATCAGAGAAATGCTTCAAAATGTATCGAAACTGGTGAATATTTTAGAGAAGAGTTTATTTATTTATTTATTTATTTATTTATTTATTTATTTATTTAGTTGCCCATAGAAGATAATGAGGGACGCCTCAAAGAATCAAAACAGATTGAAAACAGAGATAAGAAAACTGCTTAGAAAATAAAATTACCTTTAGAAATAAAGAAGCTTAAGGAGTGCCGAAAGATTTAAACATCGTATTAGCCCTATATAGTACGACCTCGAATATAATACGACCCCAAGATTTGAAGATGATTATCATGGAAAAATAAAAATACCGACCATAAAAATTTTACAAACACTGAAAATAATACCCCGTAGAAGTTTAATAAAAATACATTAACAGCAAAATTTTAGGTGCCAATCTAATCGAACCATAAGATGATGCATCACCATTACGTATTTCCATATATACATATGTCTTTTATCTTGGTTAATAAATCATCTAACGGCACAGCACTGTGGCGGGAGAGTTGGGGATGCCTACAGGTAGGTTTTACAAATGTAGGTTGGCCCATAAAATTATTTAGAAGAAGTCTGGGGGTAGAGTAATTAATTTTGAGGGAGAATGGTCATTTTGGCGTTTCTGCCCAAGTTTTTGGGAAAGGAGCGGATGGATTATGAGCACCCCTGGGGAGTCCTGGTCATATATATTCTTGGGTGATACAAAATCAATATTTCTTTGAAGCATAAAGGGCTAGGCTGCAATTACAATACGAATATGGATTTTACGAAACTTTTCATATTAAAAATCTCATACTATATTCGGGCCAATATGGTCCGGCTGGCCTGCAGCTATAATAAATAAAAATGAATATTTACCGAAGAAATGAAAAGCTGATTGATCTGAGGGAAATGCATGCTATTATTCGGTACAGAACTTATTGTACCGACAAACACTGAGAAAGAGTACAGTGTTACTCGTTGAACTCAATGGATACGAAATCGGATCACTTACATGACAGAATGAACACAAGCTAAGGTGTGTCAAGAGGTTGATTCCCAATGAGAAATCAAATGATTCGACCTCAGATTCACGTCTAATGTAGCGTCGGTGCGGAGAAAGGGCGTTCAATTCAAAACAAACCAAAACCAATGATGAGTTCAATGTGCTTCAGTTCTTGATTTTTAATGAAAAAACACCTCTTTGATACCAAAGACTTAGTTGTCATGCATACGATTAACAGAATCATCTGGAAATCTATGGTCAGTATGTGTTCTTCAGAATTATTCAGGGTTCACACTGAAATTTTGTTTTCTTTTAAATTTCCATGACTAGGTAAGTAAACTTTCCTAACGTGAAACACCATGAACCCTGTATGGTCAAGTGAAAAACTTACGCTATAATAAAATTAAAAATTTAAAAAATTCGGTTCCTATCAATTCCATAGCCGTCTAACACATATTTTTTTATTTTTAAAATACAATACAAGCTTACTTCCTTACCGTAAACACTTACTATGACCCAAACTACCTGTGTTTGGAATACAATAAAATATTAATGATACACTAATAGACAATTATACACTAATGATATCTTTAATATCTGGTATTTTGAAATCATTCATAAACAAGCAAATAAACATTTCTTCTGTTACATTTGAAATTTTGATTTAATTTGTTATTCTTATTTCAAAGTTTGAAGTTTTAACACCTTTTGCCACTCCTCAAGTTTTCTATATTTCTAGAGATAATTTTCTTTCCTTAGCACTTTCCTTATCTTTGTTTTCAATTTGTCTTTATTCTTTGAGGCGTTCTTCATTATGCTCTGTAGGAAAAAAAAAAAAAAAAAAAAAACTCTTCCAGTGGAATGTAGTAAATTTCCACCACTTTCAACACATTTTGAAGCATTTCTCTTAATTTTCCCTGATTCATTTTCATTTCTCTGACTTATAAGATCAGCGTGAACCATGTTCTTTTGCTTGAATTAGCAAAACCCAAATCACGTAATAAACTACGACATATTATCTTCATTTGCAAGTCTCCTATCCTCAACGCTACACTAAGCAAGTAAATAAAGTTTCTACTAAATGTTTCGTTTAGAATTCCACTGTTTTCCGGCTTTATTTGTCTTATTTCTTTGGTCTAATCAGAACAGTGTGGTAACATTTGTACTTCAAGAGGGTTTTATTTTTCTTAAAGAAAAAAAATCGTATGAATTAACTAACTAACTAACTAACTAACTCTATGGCCTATGGAACCCGGAGGTTCAGTGCCGAGTTCACAAAAGCTCTCCACTGACTTCTATCCTTAGCTAATTGGATCCAGTTTCTACTTTGTATTCCTATCTCTGCAAGATCCATCTTAATATTATCCTCCCATCTGCGCCTAGGTCTTCCTAATGGTCGTTTTCCTATGGGTCTACCAGTCAAGACTTTGAAAACGTTTCTACTTTCTTCCATTCTAGCTACATGACCTGCCCACCTAAGCCTCCTAGACTTGACGACTCTAACAATGTTGGGTAAACCGTATAAACTATGTAGTTCCTCGTTATGAAGCTTCCGCCATTCCGCATTCTCGTTCCTCTTGGGTCCGAATATTCTTCTCAGGATCTTGTTTTCAAATACTTTCAGTCTATGTTCTTCCCTCAGAGTAAGCGACCATGTTTCGCAACCATACAGAACAACAGGCATGATTATCGTTTTATGTATTTTAAGCTTCAAATTCCTCGACAGAATTCGCGACGACAAGAGATTTTGAACCGAATAGTAACACGAATTCCCTGCTTTTAGTCGACATTTAATTTCTTCGTGAATATGATTTTCGTCTGTTAATATTGATCCTAAATATTTGAAAGTATCCACTTTATCAAAAGTATTATTTAATATTTTAACGTATGAATTAAAATGTTCAGATATCATCTAGTAAGTATCTTTTTTCTTTCTGAACACAAGTTCTAGCTAACTTGCCAAATAAAGCTTGGCGGGTAAGAGAAAAGTTAGAGTGGTCAGTTGCTTTTTCCTATGGATGAAAATTATTGGAAATAGGGAGATGAAGTCAAATTGATTAGGAATTAGGTTTATAGATACCATATACTAAAGAATTAAGTTTCGATTTTGAGATTGTGTGTCCCTATGGAACACCGACGTTATGGACTCCGAATGACGACCGCGACTTTCACCAGTACAGGTGGCGGGTGCGTAAACCATTATCCAAGATGATTATGTTTTTATATACCTAGGTATTTTTATCACATAGCCTTGCTCAGTGTGTTGTATTTACTGTAGTTTAACAATATGGAAACAAAGCCTGATAGAACAGTTCTAGTTCAGTTTCTATATAAGCAGTTCCAAAAGTCGCGAATGCAATAGAAGTATATGTGCAACAACATATGCGCGTATTGCTTTAGTTTAAATTATTTAGGTTGATTATTCTGTAATTGTTCAAGTGGAGTTCTTATTACAGCTAAACAACGAACAATTCCAGCAAAAGAGTATATTGTACTTAAAACTTCATGTAAGGAAATCTCGTCTCTCAAAATTGGTATACTGAAGATGACGATGTTTTCTTGCTGGATTAAATTTGGCAATGAGACATTGACTTTTCAGAAATTGCTTTTCTCTTCTTCGAATACTGTTCGGAAAAAACATATTTCTAATAAATCGACTATAATTTCATCAGACATGTTTAGACCTGTTGCTGCATTTACACAACACATGAGAAAAACACACACACAGGGAGGAGACAGACGGCCAAAGCAAACATCAGAAGGCAGAGGCAGCCCAATCAGGCAACTGAGAGCTTAATTACAGAAGTAGTTACAGCATTGTCCGTGCTTCGTCCTGAGGCTTCTCCCATTGGCTAGAAGTTATGCTGACGTCGAGTTCTCATCGCAACTACCTATCGAGAATTGGTACAGAGCATCCCGGTTTATGTATATCGCTACGATCCTTGGCATATCGGTACCCATGGATTGTCACACTGAAGTACCACCTAACGCCTGCTGAATTTTCTCACCGTATGAAAAGGTAGTGATTCCTGGAGGCGATGCAGTGGAGAGATGTGTATTCTCGCTGTTGTTTGATGCAAAGCAAATTTAGAACTATTCCATGATTTCATTATTAAACAGAAAGTTTAACAGGGTGTCTACTAAAATTCCAAAATGAAATTTCGTGACTTTTTCATGATCTTTTCTTTATCAAACCATAAAATTCCGTAACATTCACAGGCGAATTTGGGTGCGATTTAGGCCGAATATTCATGTATGCGATAGAAGCGCGCTTTGCTTGCAATTTGGAAGCATCTAAAGCCGACTATAGATATTTTTGATGGTAAATTTTCACGTTTTATAGAACAAAATTTTCCAGTCTGTACTTATATTTGTACAGATAAAAAAATCGTGACCCAAAAGATAAATTTCTTGACTTTCATGACCGTTTCCTGATTTCATGACTTTCGTGACCAATATACACCCTGTTTAAGCATGGATTTATAATTGTGATTTATAAGTACATAAATAAGAAATGAAAATTATTTGATTTCTTTTAATGAAGCAATGGGTAAGCAGTGCTTGGTTTCCTTGGTGGACTACACGTCACCAGGGCCGGAATTAGCATTTTGGCGCCCCTAGGCCCAATAATTTTTCCGCCCCCTAGTCTGGTTAAAGCTACTTTCCTAAAAGCCTTTATTAAAAAATTACAGCCAGTTTTCCCGTGTTTGAGATCAATGTTGTAACGAAGTTGATGCATAATGTTGAAAAATAGTTTAACTTTACCAACAATTATTTGTTCATATTCATATTCATATTCATATTCATATTCATATTTATTTGCCTGTTCATAGCTTACAAATGAGGACAATCCTCAATTAAGCATTACAGTTGTCAGATATGATATACATTCTCTATATATTATCAGTAAGATAAGTTTCCACAGAGTAATAGCTTTTTTCTAACAATAATTCTAACAGAGTATTTCTGAATATCCGTTTTTCATTAATGTCCTTATACTTTGTTGGTAATTTGTTATATAATTTTATACAATTCATATACACAGTTTTGCTAAAATTTGCATAATTCTGTTGAATAATATACATATTACAATTCTGCCTAGTATTGTATGAGTGAATCGTCTTAGCTAAAGTAAATAAATCCTTGTGCTCGATTACATACATAATTGTGCGATATATATATAAACTAGGTAATGTCAATAATTTATATTTTTTAAAAATATTTTTACATGAGGATCGTTCAGGCATACTAAACATTATTCTAATAATTTTTTTCTGTATTCGGAATGTACTAGCACTTATTCTCGAATTCCCCCAAAATATAACACCATAGTTTATTATTGAAAAAACTTTGCTATAGTATAAGGACATGACAGCTTCCTTGCACAAACTATCTTGCAACCTACGGAATGCAAAGCAGAGTGAACTGAGTTTAGCATTAATGTATTCAACATGAGTATTCCATGTTAAATCTTCATTAACATATACTCCTAGAAATTTAACAGATGGTGTTTGACATAATTCTACAGTGTCTACAGTTATTGGTACAAGTTCATTTCTTTGGCCCGGGAATCGAAATTTGACAATGTTAGTTTTTCCTAAATTCATAGTTAATTTATTTATGTTTAACCAACTAATAATTTTTGTTAGCGTCTTTGTAGTGAGCCTTTCTGCTTCATTTACTGAGTCTCCACTGACAAGAACATTTATGTCATCAGCATACAATGTTGACTTCACACAGCCTAGACTGTTAACCAAATCATTAATATATACAACAAACAGAAGAGGTCCCAATATTGATCCTTGTGGTACTCCTTTTGTTACTTTCATTAAAGATGATTTAAACATTTTTCTTCTGCCATTTACCTCTTTACAGATGCCAACAGTTTGACTACGTTCAGATAAATACGACTTTATTCAATTGTTTGCCACACCTCTGATGCCATAAGAATACAATTTTTCTAGCAAAATACCATGGTCTATAGAATCGAACGCCTTAGATAAATCAACAAAAATACCAATTACATGCTTTCCTTTATGCTATCCATTGCTACATCAGAGATGAAATTAAAGATTGCAGTGTTGGTTGACTTCTGGCTTTGAAACCCGTGTTGACTTGTGGATATTATATTATTTAAAAGGAAAAAGTTATTTAGTCGCGCTTTCAGACTATTTTAGAAAAGCACGACAAAACTGAAATAGGACGATAATTATTTAACTCCAATTTACTTCCCTTTTTATACACAGGTGTAACTCTAGCTAACTTAAGCCGCGTAGGAAAAATTCCTGTCAAAAATGAATGATTTATTATATGACAGAGTTGATGTGCAATAAGAAGAGAACTTTCCTTTACAATCATGGATGGCACTTCATCCCAACCTGGAGAGCTGGAGCTTTTTAAGCTTTTTATTATTTGTAAGATTTCCTCTGGTGTAGTCGGTTTCAGGAAAAGCGACTTAGTTATTCCGCTCTGTAGCTTAGAGTTATTTTCTTGATGAGCTATTTTGATTGGGTTAAATGTTTCTAAAGTTAAGAAGTATTTATTAAAATGATTTGCAATCTTATTTGGGTTACATACTACTTGAGAGTTTATTTTTATTGCATCAATTCCTGTTGTTTTTACCTTATTCATCTTACCATTAATTAACTTCCACATAGCTTTACTTTTGTTTCTCACTGCTAAGATGTAATTTGTACTGTGTAAAAGTTTTGCTGTTCGTATGACTCTTTTGTATGTCTTTCTATAGTATTTTACATATTCAATAAATTGAGGTGTTACATCTTTACACGTTTTTAGTTTTTTGATAACTCAAGTAGTTTGAGTTTAGAAGTCCTAATTCCTATAGTGACCCATGGTTTCCCCAACCTAACCTTACTGTAGTTCTTTCTGGGAAACGCAATATTGAAGTGAAAGAGAAACGTATCTAGAAAAAAGTTAAATTTACCATCCGTATCACCAATTTCATATATTTTGTGCCAGGTTTCTTATGTTAGCAAGTGTAGAAAGTACAGGGTGTCCGAGAAGTCCTTCCCTGATTACAGAAATTGATAACTCAGGCTAGAAATAAGATAGAAATATGAAACTGGTGTTGAATTGTTTACAAACTATAAAAGTTTTTGTCTGTGTTAGGTTTGTTCTGTTTTACCAAGTCTCAATTTTTTTTGTTTTAGGTTTGTAGTACGTAAGTAAGAAGCCCAAGAAGCCATACCAACCAACCAGGAGAAGGCACAGTGTGTCCTGTGGTACCATGAGACACGATCACCAACCACGGTGCAGAGACAGTTCCAGACAACATTTGGGAGGACTCCACCTGATGTCAAGAGCATTAAAGCCTGGTATGAGAAGTTCAAGAACACAGGGTCGGTTGCTGACCTTCCGAGGTCTGGTCGACCAAGAACCTCAGCAGACACGGTGGAGGCTGTGCGGCAGTCTTTTCTGAGAAGTCCTAAGAAATCGGTGCGCAGGGCCTCACGTGAATTACAGATGCCAAAAAGCTCTATCCATGACATTTTACACAAACGTTTATTGTTTCGTGCTTACAAAGTGCAACTCGTTCAGGCCTTGTTGCCCGACGACGGTACACGTCGATATGACTTTGCGGTCGAAATGCTATCACTTATTGAGGACGATAATGGTTATCTCAGACGAATTGCCTTTTCCGACGAAGCGACATTCTTTGTCTGTGGAGTAGTGAATCGCCATAATGTACGCATTTGGTGTTCAGAACCCCCCAGGGAGGTCAGAGAGTTCACCAGAGGCAGTCCAAAGGTGAATGTTTGGTGCGCGTTATTGCACGATCGAACTATCGGGCCATTCTTCTTCGCTGAGGATACCATCACATCTGCAGTGTACCTGGATATGTTGCAGCTGTATGCTGTTCCTCAGCTGCTTCAGTATCGCCCCAATGTCGTTTTTCAGCAAGACGGTGCACCACCTCATTGGGGTTTGGACGTCCGTGCCTATCTCGATAGGACATTTCCTGAGCGATGGATTGGTCGTGATGGACCAACAGCTTGGCCTCCGCGCTCTTCTGACATAACCCCATTAGACTTCTTTTTATGGGGTTATGTCAAGGATGAGGTCTACCGAACACGTGTACCAGATCTTGAAACCCTGCAGCAACGAATAACCACAGTCGTTGCATCGATCCCTCCAGTGATGTTGGCTAATGTGTGGATGGAAATTGAATATCGCCTAGATGTGCTAGGTGCTACCAAGGGTGCTGATGTAGAAGTGTACTGATGTGACCAAAACTTTTATAGTTTGTAAACAATTCAACACCAGTTTCATATTTCTATCTTATTTCTAGCTTGAGTTATCAATTTCTGTAATCAGGGAAGGACTTCTCGGACACCCTGTAATTAATATTAGTTTTTGAGAAACATTTTTTTGTTATAACTTCTGATTGAGTAGGTACAAATATTTGAGATATGTGTATTTGCCCTATTATTGCATCATGGTCAGAAAAGCCCGGCTTAAAGATATTCAAAGAGGTAACTGACTCCGTGTATTGTTTACTTATTATTATTTGATCTAACGCAGTTTTCCCTCTAGTTGGTTCTCTGATAAGAGGCTGTAACCCAAACATATCCAATATATTTTGACATTTTGTTTTTTCTCTTGATTGAACCAGCCAGTCAATGTTAGTATCACCACAAATTATTACCGTACTATATTTCTTACACAGAGACTCAAGAGCAGTTTCAAGATTCCTAAAGAATACATTAATATTTCCTGCTGATGACCTATAGATGCAAATTATACACATGTTTTCAATTGAAATAGCAACTATTTCAATATGCAGTTCAACAACGAATTGACTTACATTTATTTCCTTAAAACGTAAATGGTCACCTACAAATATACATACCCCACCATGTTGCCTACTAGCGCGTGAATAGTTTGTAGCTAACTGATAGTTATTTAAGTGTGCCATATTCATCTGATTAGCAGATAACCAATGTTCACTAAAGCAAATGACATGCATACCTTTAAGATCCTCTTCAACTAATACATAAAAAAAAATCAAGTTTACTAGCTAAACCTTGCACGTTCTGGTAATATACATTTATTACATTGTAGTCACTGTTACCTCTATTGGCTAAGTGCTTGGAATTTTTATTGGGACTTGCATTAAAAAACTATTACCATCATACCTTGTAGGAACCTTTCTTATTCTATTTGATTTTCGCTGAGTTGTACTAGATGGATCGTTTTGTTCTATACCATTTGTGGATACTTGCTGCGATCTGTTAATATCAAGTCCAGGTTCTTTCGTACCGTGATTTGTATTTTGTGGACCTTGTATTAACGATATTCGATCAATTTCTTCACTTTCAGTAGCCAAAAGTACTCCTGGCTCCTTATCATGGCTTACGTGTGAGTTTCCTGTCAATTTTAGCACTTCACCCTCATCCCGATTCGCTCCGTTGTAAGTCGAACTTTGTCTCCTTTGTTCAGACGAAATTTGATCACCTTCACAATCGTTTCCATTTCCGTCTATCACCAGTGCTGATGTACTTCCACAATTGATAGGTATTAACGTACTATAAGCTGTGCACTGTGCTTTAAACTTATTTGACATAATGATATTATACAGTGCGTTGCGTAAAAACAATTTCCCTAGACGATTTAAATGGATTTAGTTCCAATGAACTTCAAAATCAGAACGCTTTATTAGCCTGATTTTTTTTAAATAAATTCAAAAAATATGTTAAGTTATGGCTATTTATTTTTATTTCTAGATATTTTTTCTCTCGGCCGTGCGCCCCCTGGGAGCTTGGGCCCATAGGCCCGTGCCTACCGGGCCTATTGGGAAATCCGGCCCTGCACGTCACGTATAAACAGGGTTGGCAAAAACCATGGTTTTTATTAAAAAAAAAAGTTTTTTTTTTTTTTTTGGTTTAAATAATTTGCTCTATGTATTTATATCACATATGAACAGAAATAAGTTTGTTTTGCCTTGGTGTTATTATGCAATAACCGAGTTATGCTGGAAGGGATCACATAAGCTTAAAGCGGAAATTACAACTCAAAAATATAATTATATTAAAATTGCACTTACGTACGCACCCAAATGATACAGCGGCAATTCAAAGGTTGAAGCACAGATATATCTATTATGGCTTATATTAGTACAATCTGATTACCAATAATATGAGAGTATATAAAAAGAATGAAGATAAAGAAACGGTTTTGTGTTTTTACGACATTGGTACCGGTTCTCGATTTAAGTTTGGTACGATATATTATATTTATGCTTGATCCTGAAAACGCAGCGTTTTAAAAATGCTAAAATTGCAATTCAGTGCAGTGAAGTGATTTCATTAAGAAAGAAATGTAAGCGAAAGGCTAATACTCACCTCAAAAAAACAAAGTGTACTTCTAAGTGGCGCTTTCGGAAAACCCTGTTTCCCTCTTCAGCCTAAAAACAATTCGAAGAGGAATGCGGATAGGTGAAAAATGGTTAAAAGGATTTAAAATATGCGAAGCACAAATCTTGTTAGAAATGAGCACATAATAATAGCCACTCATTGTCACTATTCACTGTTGTTTGCTGTTTTTTCATTACCTTCTAGACGGTAGAAAAATGTAGTAAAAACATTACTCCAAATCGCATTTATGTCTCCTTTATCTAAATTGAGTGTAGGTTTCTCTTTATCAATGTATAAGGCTTCTTTCATTTTTCATTCAGTTATTGTTTTTGCTTTCTCTATCAAACTTGAATTAGCAATATTGTGGTTATTGTCTTTAAGATGCGCTGCCAATCCGGATAAACAACTGTTGTAAGCTACGAGATTTCAATGTGTGAATGTGCTCAACTATTCTGGAATAAATACTCTTTTTTGTTTGACATATATATATTTTGTCATATTGGCATTTAGTCCGGTAAACACCACTATTTTGTTAAGGATCAGTAAAAGATTTTTAAAATTTGTATGTATTTTTCTATAGATTTAGAAGGAACTTCTGAAACCTTGATGTTATGTTTTTGCAGTATCTTCCTACTTTTGCCGAAATACACGGAACCAGAGAGACATTGTCAACTTCGACATTTGTTGTTGGTTGATGGTCGAAAAAACATCAGTGGACATGGCTTTGCAGGCAGTGGAAGTTGCTTTACTCAAACGAAAAATAATCCCAAATGAAATTTAGCTAATCATTCAATTAATAGCTTTTGCCTGAGATATAATGTTTTTGAATTTGAAGACACCATTTTTCGACAGGACAATACTCTTTCTCCAATACTTTCTAATTTGGTATTGGACATGTTTGAAACTAACATTCTTCCGAAATATTCTTGTATGAAATATTTTCGGTATGGCGATGATACCTTGATTTTATAAACGAATCTCAGAATTTAGAGAAATTATTTGATGAATTCAATCAGATACACCCTAGAATCAAATTTACGATGGAACTTGAAGAAAATGGAGCTCTTAACTTTCCTGACATTACTATCAAAAGACAAGCCAATAAATTTGTTACCTCGGCATATCGCAAACCTTCTGCTGGCACAAAGTATATTAATTTCAAGTTATCACACTCATGGCTTCAGAAATTGAATGTTTGGAAAAACTTCTTTAGGACGGCCCTTCAACTTTCAGACCTCTTAGTGATTTTAATCAGGAAATTCAATATTTAATAAAAATCGGACAAGAAACGGTTTTTAAAAATCTTTATTACTGAAGTGGTACAAGCAGGTACAAGAAGTCACCAGCAACCACCATCACCCAACACAATGTCGAAGTTGACAATGTCCCTCTGGTTCCGTGTATTTTGGCAAAATTAGGAAGATACTGCAAAAACATAACATCAAGGTTTCAGAAGTTCCTTCTAAATCTATAGAAAAATATATGCAAATTTTAAAAATCTTTTACTGATCCTTAACAAAAAAATGGTGTTTATCGGACTAAATGCCAATGTGACAATATATATATATATATATATATATATATATATATATATATATATATATATATATATACGGTATATGTCAAACAAAAAGGAGTATTTGTACCAGAATAGTTAAGCACATTCGCACATTGAAATCTCGTAGCTTACAACAGTTGTTTATCCGGATTGGCAGCGCATCTTAAAGACAATAACCACAATATTGCTAATTCAAGTTTGATAGAGAAAGCAAAAACAATAACTGAACGAAAAATGAAAGAAGCCTTATACATTGATAAAGAGAAACCTATACTCAATTTAGATAAAGGAAACATAAATGCGATTTGGAGTAGTGTTTTTACTACATTTTTCTACCGCCTAGAAGGTAATGAGAAAATAGCAAACAAAAGTGAATAGTGACAAGTGAGTGGCTTTTATCATGTGTTTATTTCTGACAAGATATGTGCTTCGCATTTTTTAAATCCTTTTAACCTATCCACATTCATCTTCGAATTGTTTCTAGGCTGAAGACGGAAACAGGGTTTTATGAAAGCGCTATTTAGAAGTATACGTACTATTGTTTTTTTGAGGTGAATATTAGCCTTTTGCTTACATTTCTTTATAAATATTATTACTGTTCCCAAAACAGTACTGATTGCATTAAGGTTCGAGCACAGATATACTTCTTGTCGGCTCACAGTGTTAGATTAGTTTAGAACATTTTTGTTACCGGTAAAGAAAACTCGAAATAAATAAATAAAGGCATAAAGAAGCAGTTGTTGGAATGTTTTGTTGATAATTTGTATATTCGAGAAAATCTTGTTTGTGGGAGGGGAAGAACGTAAAATCAAAATGTGAGAGACTGCTCTGTAACACTATCTTGTTATATTGGCAATAGCAAAAATTAGAAACGTAGTTCTGGGGGAAAGGGGCAGTTGGCCAGTTCCGGGATTGTAGAGCTCATCCGAAAGTTTGCAGTATGCCTGTAAGAAATACTACCGGTCCTCGACTAAAGCTCGTTGGTCAAATCGCATTATGTTGAAATCTAAAAGACGGCTACATTTATGAACAGATAAGAAGTGAAATTGGAATTGAATGCTTTATATTGCAGTGAGTGATTTCATTAAAGTTGGAGAACAGATATGCTGCTTTTTGACTTACAGTAATATAGGTAAAGACCGGCAGAATAAGAAATATTTTTGTTGAGTGATTTATCATGGTTTGATGGTTGGTGGATGATGGTTGGTTTGTTCTTTGAAAGAAATGGTAACAAGAGAAAGGAGTGGTTTTCAACAAGAAACTTCAATAGAAGTGATTCAAGAAACGTTACGATTTTCTCTATATGGAGAAAACTGATAAAAGTATGTAGTTCTATAAGCTACAAGATTTCTTACCTAAGAAAGTACGCATGAAGATGACAATTGGTCACTGAAAAGTACCAAATAATTGCTGCATTACCATTTGAATATTTACATAAGTACAGTTTTAACTTCTTATTTACATACATCCTATTCTTATTACATCATTAAATACATTCAACTTGAAAATATACCTGTAGAGCAACTGGACTTTCTGCAATCATTTCCGAAGCCTCCTTCAGAGCACGTGAAGCCTTCATTTTGCCCTCGGCTGCAATTACTTTAGCCCTTGCCTCTCTAGCTGCCTCGGCTTCAGCCGCCATAGCTCTCTGGAGCTGTATAGGTAACCTTACATCTTTTCTGAAAGCAAGGTAATAAAACATTACCCAATAATAACGTGTCAGAAACTAGTACAATATATAATATTGACTCTACAGCAGTACTTCTCAAACTTGTTGTTACTGCGACCCATACTAAATATTAAAAAGTACTTTGTGGCCTACCTATCTTTATTCAAATACACATTGCCATTCTACGAAATAGTGGTATATTTCAAATCAATTAAGTTGTGTAAATCATATTTCTAATTTTTCCACGGAAAGGAAACACAGAGTTAATACTATTTCCAACGCAATGCCCTACCCCGTGACAGATTTTGACTCACCCATTCTGTTTCCATCCTAACTCAGGATCTCTTATTGACTGTACAACAGGGCAGGGCTCTGAGTAACCACTTACTCTTTACCTCGTTAACAAACGCTTCCAATTTTCATTTTCTGAATTGTATTTACTTTATAACGTATGTTTCCGGATCACAATAAAATGTTCATAATTAAAAGGAAAAACTCGTGACCCACACTTTGAGAAACACTGCTCTACAGTATTATTTGTGTTTAACAAGAAAACAAGTGAGACATATTGATAAAATGGTTTGGGCTAACATTGACCTTCATAATATGTCAATAATAATAATAATAATAATAATAATAATAATAATAATAATAATAATAATAATAATAATAATAATAATAATAATAATAATAATAATAATATAATTTTAAGTGCTATGAAGAGATCATAGGCAAAGGCAAAAATACAGCACTATGTTAAAACCATTACATAATTTTAAACAGACTAAAAAATTTAAAATATAGAATAAATATTAGAGCAGGTAAAGGCCCTTGTCAGAAAGTTAATATATTCAAATTATAAGGTTCCAACTGATTTACAAAACAAGATTAAAATTAAAAAAGAAAAAAATAGTGGATTCCATAATATACCACTAACAAAACTATGCAAATTAGTTTCATACAACTGCCATTTAAAAGAATGAGTCAACCTTGCATAAAAATGCATATTCGGCATGTAAAAATCTTGCTTACTTATTGTCATATTTCAACATAAAAGACTGATTCTTTGAATAAAAGATTATAACGTAAAGATATACTGAAGATACATAATAACAATAAAATGAAGATTAGCAGCTAGATCCCATGTCATAACGTTAAAACAGTTTAATTTTTCGTAAGAATTGCTCCGTTATTTCTCTTAACATATTTTCATTTTAAACTGCTGTAAGACATTGCCACTCTTCTCAATATTTCGCGTTTAGAATTTAGTGCTACCAATGTTGATCGATTCCTAACACTATAAATCGGCACTCTTATCCCTATATTTTCTAAGCAATATTTGCTACTATTTGTTATCCAATACCATTTGAATAAAGAATTTATCATGAAATTAACCTCTTTTCGATAGGGTTTGAAGTTCCCAAAAAAGTTAATCAATATTCAGAGTCATGTGAATGGTATTCCTTTTTCATTTTATAACATAGTAGCCTTATAAAACATTTTCTATAGTTTCGATTTTGTTAACACGTGTGTTAGATAAACCGTTCCAGATAACTGAACCAAATTCAAGTTTGCATGTAACAAATGCCTTATATAGGCATATGTAAGAACAACCATTTATAAAATCAGGCCATAATAAGTATAAAACTTATTATTTTCCTTGTTAATTGCAGTATATAATTTATATGATTGCCAAATTTCAGATGTCTACCACACATAATACTAAGATTTTTAATTTGTTCTACTTTCTTTATTGCTACTCCATTAATTTTATATCTGATGACAAAATATTGCATTTTATTAGTGAATGTTATATATTTACTTTCATCAGAGTTGATAATTAATAAATTATTTTGCACCAATACTCATTACTAACTACTCTAGAGAACTTTATGTCATAATAATAATAATAAGTAAAATTAGTAAACCGTGAAAGTGAACGAAATTTAGGAAAATCATTGGACGTTGTACAAGAAAAGCTAGATGAGAGTGCTAATTTAATAAAATAACAATCTGAAACAATTCAAAAATGCATGGAGAAAACAGATACATTAAAGGAAGAAAATTTACAATTAAAAAAACAGTTGAAAGACACACAGGTGAAACTTTAAGAACTAGATCAATACGGAAGAAGAAATACAGTCGAAATATACGGGGTATCTGAAAAGACTAATGAAGATGTGTGTGAAACAGTGAAAAACATTGGTAGGGCCTTGGACATGGAAATAACAAACGAAATGATCGACGTGTGTCATAGGTTAAAAAAAACTTACAAACCAGAGCACAGGGGGAATTATTGTAAGGTTTTTGAGGAGAAGGGATAAAGATAGGTTCATGCAAAGGAGAAAGGTAAAAAGAAATCTAAACGCAAGACATTTGGGTTTTTCATCTAGTGAAGTTGTGTATATAAATCATAGTCTTACTCCTTACCGCAAGAGTTTGTTTGGTCAAGCTCGGAAATTAAAACGTGATAAGAATTTTGCATATTTGTGGCTGGATCATGTTGGATCAATTAAATTAAAGAAAAATCAAAATGATAATAATGTAATTGTAATAAAAGCAATTGAAGATATTGAGAAGTTGTACTAAATGTATGAGACAAATGAAGTCAGAATTTATTATCAGAATGTGAAGGGATTAAGGACGAAAACAAATGATTTTTTAGCTAATTCGTCCTTGAATGAGTATGATATTATATTGGTAACAGAAACATGGTTAAATGATAGTATTTATGATGGGGAGCAATTTAGTAATAACTATACAGTATATAGACGGGATAGAGGTGTTAAAAATAGAGAGGGAGGTGTTCTAATTGCAATAAAAAACAAATATAGTATCTGTAGATGTACACTAAATGACAAATTAGAAAATCTTTGTGTACGGGTGAATTTTCAAGGAAAATACTATTATATTGTCATTGTGTATTTTACTCCAGGATCTAAGATAGAGGATTATATTAGTTTTTTCAATTCTTTCGAAAATAATGTACCATTTCATAATAATAGTTTTATTATAACAGGTGATTTTAATCTTCCTTTAATTACGGGTGTCGAATGCGATCTACAGCTTCAAGGACCAAGTTATAGAGCACTTGATAATTTTATGAATTTTTATAATTTAAGATCAATTAATAATGTTAAGAACAAAAATGGAAGAACTTTGGATTTAGTTTTAACAAATTTAAGACAGAATATTTTAGTAACTAAAGACGACTCACCAATAGTTCGACCACATGAACATCATCCTCCATTAATAATCGAAGTAAACCTTCATAAAAATAATGATTACCGGTACATGGAAAATAGTTAAGCGTACAGGTATAACTTTCTAAAAGCGGATTTTTTAAAAATGTATGAAATATTTCGGGAAACGGATTGGTCATTTCTGGAGGTAATTGATAATGTAGATATAGCTGTAGAGCAGTTTAATGTAGCAATAAAAGACAATTTTAGCATAACCGTACCCAAAAGGAAAACGAATTCAAGTAAAACATTTCCCTGTTGGTTCAATAAGGATATACTGGATACTATTAGGCTAAAGGAATATTATAGAAAACACAAAAAACAATCTGAATATAACACAATGTTGAATAAAGAATACCGGAAACGATTAAAAATAATGCTCAATAAAGCATATAAAGAGTACGTAAGGGAAATGGAAGATAATGTTATAGGGGATGGAAATGCATTCTGGAAGTTTATTAAAAATAGAAAAGAAAGATCATCTTCTATAAATCAAACAATTACATTAAATAATAAGAATATATGTGATGATAAAAATATAGCTGATGATTTTGCAACATATTTTAGGTCAGTGTATTTTGAGAACAAAGCATATTACAGCATATGTGAATCTAGCAAAATGAACGTAAATAATTCATTAGTGTTACACGCCATAAAGATGAATATAAAGCAGCAATAAAAAAATTAAAACCCAAAAGGGCGAGTGGACCTGATAATATACCACCATATGTACTTAAGGCTTGCTCTGAAATATTGATGTATCCTTTATGTACAATCTACAATCTAATTCTGAAGACACAATCATTTCCCAGTCTCTGGAGAGTTACAAGAATCTGTCCAATTTATAAGTCAAGAGAATAAAATAAGGTAGAAAATTATAGACCTGTAAGCATAATATGTGCACCTGCTAAAATATTAGAGCAAATAATATATATGCGTATTTTTAATCATATTAAATGTTTTGTTTCTGAAAACCAACATGGTTTCTACCCGGGTAGATCAACATTAACTAACTTAATAAATTTTATCCAGGATGTTTATGATGCATTTCATAGAAAAATACAGGTGGATACTATATATATAGATTTTGCTAAAGCTTTTGATAAAATTAATCATGATATCTTATTACGAAAACTTTCTACCTTTGGTATGTCTAGTCAAATGTTAAATCTTGTGGCTTCGTATCTTAGTAATAGGAAACAGTATGTAATATATAAGTATGTAGAATCTTTTAAATATAATGTAAACTCAGGAGTTCCACAGGGATCCAATTTTTTCTGTACATCTTACAATCTATGGATCCGTATAGTAAAACAATTGTACCTCTCCGGGAAACAGTCCATCCGCCTGCACCCAACATTATAATGAGCCCAAATGACATAGCATATATATATATAATATATCGATTTTCATATGGTCCGACGATACAGGAGTAATGCCGAAAGTCGTATCATTGCCAAAACCCACATTTTCTCTACCCTCGCTTACGCACCTGCTCCCTTCGAACGCATCACCTCGTTATCGCTTCGACCTGTACTAACTCGGTTGAATAGCGGTGGCTCAGTGGTAGAGCGTTCAACTCCGGTGCTTGGGGTCCCTGGTTCGATCCCAGCTCGTGCCGTGTGGTCTTTGTGGTGGACAAACACCGTGTTCGTGGATTTTCTAGGGGTACTCCCGTTTCCTCCCACTTTCTTTATTCCACCATTTCACTCATTTCTCATTATCACCGTCTTCTTTAGCCCAAGGTAACCAGACGTCCCGTTTTAGCCGGGGCAGTCCCTTATTTTCGACCGTTGTCCCGTATTGTCTGATTCTCAAACGGGACGCCTAAATGTCCCGTTTTTAAGCAAACATGACCCAGGTGTCCCATAATTATTATTCAAAATATAAATGGTCAATGCTAATTCTACACTCTTCCGTACCAACACTCATTGGGAAGATTCAGCCGTGCCTAGAACTTCTGAATATTCAAATGAGAATTGAGTGTTCTGTGGGAATGGAGTGGGAATTCTGAGTTTTGAAATAGGGTAGTACTTAGAAACGCTGTGTTATCATTCTTACTTGTGTATTTTGTAAATTGAAAACACTGTTGAGACTCGAAATGCAATGTGGAAGCACCTCCTTCCCCCGTCGCCGATTCGTATGCGTCCCGTTTTTTGAAATAAAAGTTCTGGTCACCTTCCTTTAGCCTAAGCGGCATAACCATGGGACGTTAAACAGAGATTTCATTTTTTATTTTCGGTTGGATAGCGTTTGTGCTTTCTAGTGGTCACCTAGCATAGACTGATCTGTTTTTCGCACTAGAGTTACTATGTTATGCATCTGCATGCCGTATTTATACACACATATAAAAGAATTGTAATTTTTTCACAATTACTTCTGATGGCTCCCTTGAATTTTATTTATGTCAAGTGAGACATTTGAGTTAATTATAATTGCGTGGAGTCTAATACAAACCATGAAGGTAAATAGAATGTAAAGTAACATAACCTAATCAAAAATTATGCTATATTCATCAAAAAAGTATGAAACTCCTACGAAAAATTTTGGCCCCCATAATTAAATATTATCCATAAAGTACTCTTAAAATACATTAATAGTAAAAAGCATTACCAGTCACAACTACGGTTTACAAGTACTCATCTTTATCAATAACACTTACTGGTATCGGGTTGCTTTTATTGTAGTGATGACACTATCGAATAATTTGATAGTTTTATTATTTAACAAACCCAGCATAAGATCTCTGGGTTTCTCCTTAGCGGTCCCAATTCCCGCAGTAGATCTATCAGCAGTTCAGGGTGTACCCCGTTGACGTAACCGAAGGTTGCTAGCACCATTCTGTCATGGTATTTGAGGTTACTTCTCCAGAAGGCTGTTCGTATAAATTGAGGATAATTCTTTGCTGGTCCCATTACATCTTGCAACTCTAACCACCCGTTCATGTGCCATAGCCATTGTTGTTCTTGTTCTTGTAACCTCATATAGAAGTTGTGCATAGGGGGAGATGCGGCACCGTAGTAGTTATATCCGCTATGGTCCTGGAATTGCTGAAAAAAAAAAATGATAAATGTCTACTAAAGTTATTGCTTAATGTACATTTGTAACTCGTTGCGTCCAGTAAAAACCTTGAAGAAGATACATGTTGCATGCACTGAAGACGAGTCCTCAAGAGAATAGTTGAACTTAGATAACTATGTTAGTAATGATCTTGAAAATTATCCTAGTGGGAAGATGAAAAATGTCAAATGGATTTCGGACAGTTGTCTGGTGATGAGAGTGATGCATAACAGGACATATATATCATGAAGATTGTCGAGCAATATCATGTTTCCACTGAGGATTGAGTCAGTTTCTTCTTCTTCTTCTTCTTCTTCTTCTTCTTCTTCTTATTATTATTATTATTATTATTATTATTATTATTATTATTATTATTATTATTATTATTATTATTATTATTATTATTATTATCACTATTACCACCACAACTACCACTTTTATTATTATTATTCATTGGTGGTCTTGCCTTTTGTATTTTGATAAGCTTTAGAAGTCAAATTGAGAAAAAAAAATCACAGGTGAAGTCGATAGAAGCACTCTCGCCAGATACATTATCAAATGCCTTGAAGTTATTATTTTTTAAAGTTTTATTTTATTTTATTTATTTATTTTTATTTAAGTATCCACATAAAAATGAAGAGTATGTTTGCATCGGGTTTAGTAGTTTTAGAGAGGGATACCATTTATCTGTAAAAATTCAATCAATAATTGGATGAGAGTCCAAGAGGTCGTAGCTAAAATTTGTGCAACAGAAAAAGGTCCATAACCAAGTGCTCTGTGAAGTTTATTGATCATATAAGATCTGCCTTTAGTAAATTGTTCGTAAACAAAAATTAAATGATTTAAAGATCCAATATCACGCTGACACCAACATAAAGGTGTAGTCAATTTATGTATTTGATATAATTTATAGGGCGTTAAGGCGGTGTTAAAAAGAAGGCGGTATAATAGAATTACTCTGTATCTACACCAATTATGTATAGTAAGCCATGGTTTGGGTTGAGAGATAGACATGATTTGCCAATAATGTCGCCCTGGTCCAAGCCTATTTTCAGATTTCCAAGCATGTAACATCTGGACTTGATTTCGTTTGATGATAGGAATAAAGTTTAAGTGACTAACTTTAATAAAAGCTGGTTGACCATCATCACATGCAGACTTTGCAGCTAGGTCTGTATCATCATGGAATTTGATATTAGAATGTGATTTCGTGTGTAAAAAATGTATATATCCCTGTTCTTGAAGTTGATGGTATAAAAATTTTATATTTAAAAGAAGCCAAGTTGTTTTAACATTCCAATGGGTGTGTCTCAAACCGTTAAGTCCTTTCAAGTGCTATTTAAGTTTGGTAAATAAGTACACGTAATAGTTAGACGGAGCTAAATCTGCGGAATAAGAATGATGATCTAGACATTGAAACCCTAGATTATGCAATGCCAGTTGTGTTCGCAGGGGCTTGATGGACAGGTGTATTCTCCTGAAGGAGCATAATTCCTTTCTTTTCATTTTCCGCGGCGTTGAACTTTGAATTTTTCTTTCAGTTTTGTAAGTAATGTAGAGATTCTGAATTAAATATCTGACCGTTGCGGAGGTAGTCTATGAGTACGACTCCATACTTATCCCAGAAGAATGTTGCAAACAGTTTCTCAACCTACTTCTGTGTCTTGAACTTCTTCGGGCGATGGAGAAATGCGTGCTACTACTCCATTGACTGTTGTTTCGTTTCAGGATCATGGTGGCGCAACCATATTTCGTCTATGGTTACTATTCGTGAGCGAAATTGATCAGCATTAGGGTCAAATTGGAAGAAGACTTCTCTTAATGCCGTTACTCTTTTATTCTCCTGATAGATATTTTGGGAACCCATTATGCCGTAAACTTTGCGCATACCCAAGCCATTCTGAGTTATGCTACTGACGAGTTCCAAAGAAATTCCCAGAACTGAGAAAGCGTGGTGCAGCCAGACCTCAGACTATAATAAGTATATCGTGAGTTTACTATACACTTTAAAAACTATATAAATAATAGCTTAAATTATTTTTGCCACTTAAAAACTGGGGTGCCCTAGGCCCTCCATCCCCGGGCTATATCCACCACTGGCTGAAATCCTGTAATTTTCAAGAATAATGTCACAAATTGCATCCATGACTTCGGGAAGAGTCATTGCTTTTAATCATCCTGGATGTAAAGCATAATTTGTTGAGAAACCGCCACGTTTATACTAAGCCACTTACATCTTCACCACTGTATATAACGGAGGAGAGTCCCGTGGTGTTTCACTGATTTCCTAATTAATTTACTTCGGTGACTTTCCTCCGGTGGAACAAAAATGTTATAACAGTTAGGATCTGGATGTTTGTGAAATTATCTGTTTGGGGACACATAATCACTTCAGAGGCCTGAGAAACAATAAGAATTTCATTATTAGTATGAAAATTTGTATTTGTACATACAGAGATACGTTTTTCTAAACTACGGTTTCATTTTTCTACCTAGTACCTACACTCCTTCTGGATTCGACTACGACATTTTCAGCAGCTCCTCGTAAATTCTCTCTCTCTCTCTCTCTCTCTGTCTCTCTCTCTCTCTATATATATATATATATATTATATATATATATATATATATATATATATATATAGAGAGAGAGAGAGAGACGTAGCATATAGTTACTAGATGAATGTGTTACTTGTAGCATACGCAAATTCAATTTATGTTTAGGCTTCAAAAGTTTCATTGAAAAATATTTCATGTGCAGACGTTACTTATTTGTAGTAACAAATTTTACTTGAAATAACTTTAATTTATAATCATATAGGTCTAATATTAAAACAGCAACCAAATACACAATGTAATGTAAAATAAGTCAAACATAATAAATATGTCATTTCTGGTAGGCAAATAGCCGTCCCCCCGAAAATGTATCTGCCCCTCCTTTGCCTCCCTAAGGACTTAAAGCTGGCGTCGTTACTGATCTGAGGTCTCGGGTTGGATCACCAAACAAGTTAGATTCAAAGTCCGATGTTTCGTATAGTTCGCGTCTCACTTTAAGTACATTCTGTTTCTTATAAAGTTCATAAGGTCGTAATATATTACATAAGCATATATCCAATGTCGTAACATAGATTAAGCTAATTCCTGAGCTCTCAGCGGTGCATGTGATCTTTATTCGTGAAAACTAATCGTGTGTTCATTACGTTGAAATTTTATATTGTTTGAATATTACTTGCGAAACATGGACATACATATTATATAAGTATATAGGTAATTCGAGCTATCTGTATCTATTTTCTCTCTCTTACCAAAACAAGTGATTCTTAACTTTCTAGTTTTCTTTTGTATTAATTTTCGTATTTTTTCTGCAACACGAAGGATTGAAGAGTCAAAAATATTTTTTTGCTGTACGACTTTCGTTAAATTTTGGATCCATTTTACCCTAACTTACCTACTAAAAGTTATATATATACATATGTAGCTATATAGATGCAAAAAAGTCGGCTTTTTTGAATCGATGGTTTTTTCACATAAAAAGTCGGCTTTTTTGAAAAAAAAAACTAAAATTTTGGAAATTTTGGCTTTTTTCATTTTCATAATTTTTCTATCTAAATAGCTTTCTTATAGTATATTCTATAGTTAGATAAGAATTCCATGACCTAAATGCTATATTTCGCTCCGAAATTCACCATCAAGATGGATGGAGCACATGTTTTACGAATTAAAGCGAACATGAAGAATGTAGTATTTGAGGGCAATTGCAGAGGCTATTTAAGTTTACTTTAACTTTTGAGTTATCGACAATTTTTTTTCTTCTCTAGATCATTTTAGTTTGTCATCCGTGTTTCATTTCTAAGAGCTTAGTACAGGTACTCTAGCTTCTAGCGCAAAAGTTAAACTTATGTTTTTCTATATATCCGTCAAAGCGTACGTTTTTCAATATATCCGTCAAACCGTACTTCCACATTTCTGTTATACTGTAGCTGTGCAACGATTTAGCAATAATTTTCCGGATACAACTTTGAATACTAATTTATACAAATAATCAGTGGCGGATTTAGAAAAGTACTTTGGGAGGGGTTTCTCTGATTGTTTCGTTTTCTAAAATGTTCTAATTTTATTTGGGAGGTGCTTGAAGTTTATGAGTACAGGGACAATTAATATTTCGTTTCGTTTATATGTTTAGCAATAATCTTCCAGATACAACCTTGAAGATCATTTTATACTGAGAATCAGTGGCGGATTTAGAAAAGTATATTGGGAGAGGTTTTTCTTACTAATGTTTAGTTTTTCTAAACATTCGTAATTTTTATTTGATGGGAGCTTAAAGTTCATGAGTAAAGGCATAACTAATAGATATTTCCTTTGTTTTAGACATTCCGTAATTTTGGGGAACAGGCTTCAGTCCGAAAGACCGCCCCTCTAACCTTCGCAAAACCGTCACTGCTGGTAATTAGTAATAATAACGATGTAAAAACAATAAGAAAGGAAGTCGGCCAACTCACAATACACACACTATTTCTACTTCACAGATGGAGTGAAGAAAACCTTTGTCAGAATGGTCGAATGCTGGGTTGAATCCCGGACTTCCCGATAGAAGCGCAAAAGTCATGTCCACTCAAGTCATGTTTCTTGTGCAGTTGTATTTATCTTAACTTAAATATATTCCGTAGTCCTGCTTTTTTGGTGGTGGTGGTGGGGGGAGAGTTCCGTTATGATATGAAGGGTGTCAGTCAAAAATATGGTAACCAACAAATTTTCAATTGCTGAATTATGCAGCACCAGATAGACAGCAACACATACCGCTTCGTTTAATCCTTCATCAGTGGTCGAAGTGAGACGGTATGCGGTGGTATGCCATAACGCACCTGGTTATTCAGTAATGAGAACATGTCGTCTCTGGTTTTTCAGTGATCAAGACAATATTTAAATAGACGGTATGTTGAGTCAAAATCATAGTAAAACATACCGCCTCTGCTTTTTTCCCCCACTTCGAACACTGCCCTTCATGTATATTCTTATGTGAAAAATCAGTTTTCCGACTTTCAAAATGGATTGTGCAGCAGAAAATCTCTAATTTCTTAAAATAGTAAAATTGTGTGTTACCATGTTCTTGCCTCACCGTTCATATGTTGAATCCCTCTTGTGAAAAATTCAGAAAACTTGAGGACTGAATAAACCGTAATGGTGGTTATATATAAAACTGTAGAATTTCAAGAATATACAGAACCAAAAGCTCTAGATGTGCAATCTTTAAGTGTATCATATAAATAAATCTAAGTATTTCTCTTATGTTTTATTTTAATTTTATTTTGTTCCAAAAAGAGGGTATGGAATATCTTGAAAAAAAATACCACATACAATTTTGCTAGTTATTTGTGTATTTTTTAAAGAAGTATTTACTTTTAGGGTTGGCTGGTTTACACCAGCTGTTTTTTTCTTTTTTTAAAAATAAACAACTTGTTTAAACTAAAAAAAAAGAAAAAGAACGAAAAATGCGAATCGTGTGAACTTCATGGTGATGTTTCCACACATCAAACCATCTGCATTAGTTTTATTTCCTTTTCACCTTTTAATCAAGGTGTCCCATGTTCAATTCTCGGTCGAACCACAACCCTTCTTTCATATGTAAACAAAGTAGCGGTTCGGATGTCACTTTAAGCGAAAGTCTTCTTCTTGATAACCTCGGTATTAGGTAAGGATGTTAAGCCTGAACATACGAAACGAAACCAAATTGTATATTTCTGCATGCCTGAATGCCTGTTGTTTTATAAAGAAGTCAAGGTTGCTTAAATATATTGATAGAAATTGGCAAAATTTATCGATTGCCTACGTAGCTTCCAACATTAGCTTGGATTGGACTTTCAATGATATGTACGTACTAAATTTGTAATTTAATACCACAGTTTTAGCGTACTGATTATGATACGTTGACCTTTAAATTTTACATGCAAAACAATAATAGGATTTTTCCGTTATTGTTTTACATTTGGAGTAATGACGGTATTTTCTCGTTGGCTAGGGCGGGAGTTTCCCAATTTAAGAAATTTAGTGACCGGACTTCTTTATGTGACCTCTTCCAGCATAACCCCGTTGTTGCATAATAACACCAAGGCGAAACAAACTTATTTCTGTCAATATGTAATATAAATACATAAAACAAAATATCTAAACCCAAAAAACCTTGTTTAAACCAAGAAACCTAGTTTAAACTCCCCCTCCCAAAACTTTTTTTTTTTTTTTTTTTTTTTTTTTTTTTTGCATTTTCAAAAACAACCATGGTTCTTGCCAACCCTGCTTGCTTTTGTATATAGGAGGTTAAAAAATTTTGTTATATACAATCACAATAGTTAATCCTTTGGAATTCATAAGGTAAATATGTTGAGAAGTAAAATTGTTTGAAATATCTTTTCGAAATTCATGGTTTATTTTCGAGGTTTTATATTACTATCGGCATCAACCACTAATTAAATGACTTTTTGTGTTATAGAGAAGCGAAACAAAATCTGCTTTATCAATTAAAAGCAGAATTTTGAAAAAAGCCCAAAATTTCCCAAGCAAAAAAACGAAGCAGAAAAAACCGAGTTTTTTTTTCAAAAAAGCCGTTTTTTCCCGAGCCCTTGCATCTCTTTCTCTCTGTATATATATAGGGCCTAATCTAGGATTTCTTGAAGGGGGTGCACCAATAACTACCACTACATTTGATTTAATTTTTTTAAGTTTTTAAATGTCTTTAGGCAAATGTGGTGTGAATGAGGAATATTACTTTGTTCAGTGAATTCTTTTCCTTCAACCTTCAGAAAATCGACTCTTTTAAGCCTCAAACGAACATATGACAGCAGAAAGTTTCGGAAAATGTTGCTTTTTCACTGCTGGGCTCTCATTTTAGATAGTGTATATGTACAGTGAAGGGGGTGTATGGGCGCCGGTGCACGCCCCTAACTACTTAGTATAGTTTGAAAAACAGTACTATAGGGCTTATTTAAGGAACCGGTTTTTCGCTTCTCCTGTAAAATTACGAAATTATGACTTTGTTTATTTTATCTCTGAGGTCCAGATATAATAAAATCATAATCAACCATTATCAATCAAGGTCTTTCCAAGTCTTCTCCATTCTGTTTCTGGACTATCTATCTTGAGCAACTCTTGTTCAGGTTACTAGCCAGTTATTATTGATTTCGTCAAACCTTCTTGTATAAGACGTTTCCTAGGCAGCTTTTATCCCGTGGTATCCATCAATCATAATTTCTTGAAATATGTCCAGCACATTTTCCAGCCCATGTTAAAATTATTTCATTAGTACCAGTCATTAATTGCCAAAGAATTCATTTCAATATATTTGGGCTACAAATAGTTCAAATCCACCACTTTTGGAGCGCACACACACTACTTTTTGATCTTCGAATCTGACTCAATGATTTATATCAACACAATGTGAAGACTTCCATTTGGTCTAGCGGTTAGCACACTTCACTTCGGTTCACGTGGTCCCAATTCGATTTCCGGCGGGGCTATAGTTGAACGACCTAAGTGGTTCGAATTCCACTATAATCAGTAGTTCCGAATCCCCTTTCGCCGCCCTAGCATATCCGTGAGACGTTAAACTAAAAGAAACCGAAAATTAACATCAAGTATATTACTAACTGTACCGTCAACCCTTGAATAATTGCATATAGCTATATGGTATGAATCAAGTTTGAGGTGGTCGATGATCAAACTGAAACAAGTGAAATGTAACTAGGGTTTAATTAGAACTTTTAATTAAGCACGGTTTTGTGTACATCAGGCCTAAAGCTAAGGGTAACAACTAGTGTTACTGAGAAGTTATCAGTCCCGTTTAATTTCAGTTACAATTTGCATTGACATGTATTGCTGGAACCAAAACTTTGACATTAGCATTAACATTATAAAGACTATGAAAAATCGTCGTCTTTTGAAAACATCTGCATCGTAAAACAAATTACGAGTAATTTTAAAATATTTTGCAGTTTAGCTTCATTATTTGCACTATATTTAGTATAATATTTAGCAATAATATTTAAGTTGGCAGCACTGCTTAAAATAATGGAACTGCGACTTGTAATTAAAACCAATAAAAACTATTGTTGTAAAGTTATAGAAGCAAACGAAAAAACAACAATCATTATAAACATTTAACACAAGTACGTTATTTTAAGCAGTATCACTATTCATGTGTTCGGTATCCCTAAAACGGTTTGAAATAATAATTGTTGTAAATGGCATTATGATCATTTAAGTCTTTTAGAGTCATCTACATGATGAGACGTGATATGTCTAGTCAGCATGTTTTCGAAGTAAAGATTAAAAAATGTTAAAATTTCCATTTCTTGTAACTTTGTTCCTTCCTTCATTCGAAATGCATTATACCATGATCATAGTATTTGACGCTAAGATACAAATGATCCGCATTGCACTGTGTATGCCATTTGAGTTATTAGAGATTTCCAAAATATTGATGTTAGTGATACTATACAGGGTGTTTCAGATAAAATGTCCAGTGCTTATAAATCCGAAATGGCTGAGAATAAAAAGATGAAACAAAAACTGAGATAGGAAAATGTTATAGGGTGCATCACATGGTGTTGTTGTGGTGACCCACAGGGCCCTCCTTCAAGGGGGCCCAGGGGCCAACTTCAAATTTTCAAATAGGAACATGTATTGAATCATACCTCATTCAATAGTACTTGAAAAACGAAACAACTTTTGTAGGAAACAATTTTCGATTTGGGCCACCGTTTTTAAATGGCCGCAAGAAGTGGGTCCTATATCAGATAAAACGTCCAGTGCTTATAAATCCGAAATGGCTGAGAATAAAAAGATGAAACAAAAACTGAGATAGGAAAATGTTATAGGGTGCATCACATGGTGTTGTCGTGGTGACCCACAGGGCCCTCCTTCAAGGGGACATAGGGGCCAACTTCAAATTTTCAAATAGGAACATGTATTGAATCATACCTCATTCAATAGTACTTGAAAAACGAAACAACTTTTGTAGGAAACAATTTTCGATTTGGGCCACCGTTTTTAAATGGCCACAAGAAGTGGGTCCTATATCAGATAAAATGTCCAGTGCTTATAAATCCGAAATGGCTGAGAATAAAAAGATGAAACAAAAATTGAGATAGGAAAATGTTATAGGGCGCATCACATGGTGTTGTCGTGGTGACCCACAGGGCCCCCTTCAAGGGGCCAACTTCAAATTTTCAAATGGGAACACGTATTGAATCATACCTCATTCAATAGTACTTGAAAAACGAAACAACTTTTGTAGGAAACAATTTTCGATCTGGTCCACCGTTTTCAAAATGGCCGCAAAAAGTGTCCTGTATCAGATAAAATGTCCAGTGCTTATAGGCCTAAATCAGAAACGGCTGAGAATAGAGAGATGAAACAAAAACTGAGATAGAAATGATGATAAAGCATGTCAAGTGGTGTTGTTGTGGTGACCCTCAGGAAACTCCGTGAAGGGGGCCCAGGTGTCAACTTCAAACTGATACAGGACTTTTTGCGGCCATTTTGAAAACGGTGCCCCAAATCGAAAATTGTTTCCTACAGAAGTTGTTTCGTATTTCAAGGACTATTGAATGAGGTATGATTCAATACGTGTTCCCATTTGAAAATTTGAAGTTGGCCCCTGGGCCCCCTTGAAGGAGGGCCCTGTGGGTCACCACGACAACACCATGTGATGTGCCCTATAACATTTTCCTATCTCAGTTTTTGTTTCATCTTTTTATTCTCAGCCATTTCGGATTTATAAGCACTGGACGTTTTATCTGATATAGGACCCACTTTTTGCGACTATTTAAAAACGGTGGCCCAAATCGAAAATTGTTTCCTACAAAAGTTGTTTCGTTTTTTAAGTACTATTGAATGAGGTATGATTCAATACATGTTCCTATTTGAAAATTTGAAGTTGGCCCCTGGGTCCCCTTGAAGGAGGGCCCTGTGGGTCTCCGCAACAACACCATGTGATGTGCCCTATGACATTTTCCTATCTCAGTTTTTGTTTCATCTTTTTATTCTCAGCCGTTTCGGATTTATAAGCACTGGACATTTTATCTAAAACACCCTGTATAAAGAGAGAGAGACGCGAATCCAAGGGAAGGGCTATAGGGGATATAGCCCCCCTTAACGCTGAGGTATACACTGAATAAAATGAGCTTCAATCCTGCTTTACACTGGATAAAGCGGCAAAGTATGGTTTAGCCCCACCCTTAATCATATCCTGGATCCACTGCTGTATATATACTAGAGAGAGAGAGAAAAGATTATATACATCAGCAGTGGATTTTGTTTCGGGAGAGGCTTGAGGAACAGGTAAGAAACATTTGTGTTGTACGTGCAATGCGAAAAATGATCGCAAGTTCATATCGAGAGGGGCTCGAACCCGATGCTTACCCCTTAAATACGTCACTTTACATCAGTCAACCATTCCCATATTAACTCACGCAGCAACGAAACAAATTTTGAGCAAAGGTAAAATAGCTATCAATATTCGAGACGAGACCGAGACTTTCGAGACTGACCTAAGTCTCGTCTTGATTTATAGAGTATTCTGTCTCGGTCTCAGTCTCGTCTCAGTATATAAAAGTCCGTCTCGGTCTCGTCTCGGTATATAAAAGTCCGTCTCGGTCTCGGTACCATCCCTAATAATAATAATAATAATAATAATAATAATAATAATAATAATAATAATAATAATAATAATAATAATAATAATAATAATAATAATAATAATAATAATAATGACGGGTGATCTTATCTCCATGTTCGTGAATTTCGTTGATTGGGCATACATGATCACTTCAAAGGCCTGAGAAACACAATAAGAATTTCATTATTAAGAAAATTTGTATTTGTACAGAGTATTGTTCTTTAAAACTGTAAGTATACAATTTCATCATTCTACCTGTACTCTTTCTGGGTTGGGCTACGAACTTTTCGGCTTCCCTCGTATGATAAATGTTTAATTTTACAAAATATTTTGCTCAAGAGGATTTAAACCCCCTTGAGAAATATATTATGGAGAAATCAACACTTACTATATTTAGAGAAATGAAATGAAATCTTTGTTTTACGGGCTATGGTTATGTCGGCTAGGCTAAAGGAGACGGTGATGATGAGAAAATTGAATGAAATGGTGGAATGAAGAAAGTGAGAGGAAACGGGAGAGAATACTGAGAAAACCCACACACATGTTGTTTATCCACTACAAAGTTCACTTGGAGCGAGCTAGAATCGAACCAGGGATTCCATGCACCAAAGGTGAACGCACTACCACTGAGACACCGTGGTCCCTTTTATTATATAAGGATATACCGTACAAAAATCATACTTCTGAAAGGATATAGGATTGAATGCTTGAACTCCCCGTGATAAAAATCTGTATACGCCACTATCAATTTTAATATCCCCGATTGCTCCATGTTCTGTACTAATATAGAAAAGTTCGAAAGTCTTGTTACTCCTCTTGTTCCAGCTTGTTTAGTGATCCAGAACATCAGTATGGGTACCACCATTATCGTAACACAATATGAGGTGGCGCCATGTCCTGTGTGAAATTTTCCGCCGCTCCAAATTTTTCTTGCTCAGAAAAAAAAAGCACTCCCTATTCCGAAAAGGTCAATAAATTGCACTTTCGTCTGAGAAGAAAACTTTGCCTCTCACAAACACATTGAGCAAATTTTAGCAAGCTTCACGTCTTCGTCGCATGTTCCCATCTCATTTACGAATGATGGCCTAAAAAATGTAAATTCAAGACCATTTTCATGTGATCACTATAGTCACTTTTGGAACTCCAAGTTCACAGTATCTTTTTTATTACTTGGGGGGAGGGCAGTGGTACTATTGCACCGGTTCCGCAGAACAGGTTGTTAAAATATTTCGAGTTTGCAATAACTGTTTCTTATATCCAGACATTATTTAGTAAATCATTCAATCCTATATTAATAGTGATGATTAGTGTTTCCAAATTCACAACTCTAATGCTTTAAAATTATTTAGTAATTCATTCGTTTATATATAATGGATATAGCAAAATTTGGTGGTAATTCTTATTTGAAACTGGATATGATTGTCCTTATCTACCATAAATTAAATTAAATCTTTAAGTTTTACGTCCTACATTATGCTGGCTAGGCTAAATTTTACCCACTTATCAGGAAGAGTAAATCTTAGTTTAACTATCTTTGTTTTTAAAAATTCTTACAGTTACGGGGGTTAAACATATGATCTCTCAGCACAAGATATAAGCATTTATTTCTTAATCCCAAGTGTTCAGATATCATGAATGAGAAGTGGGTTCATATGGGTGTAGTGGCGAGGGCTATTTATATTTGAAACGCATACATATCATTATCAACAATTATCGATCCATTGTTGGATTAAGGTCTTTGCAATACTTTTTGACAACCATCTATCTTGTATAATTTGTTTCCAAGATATTCGCAGTGCTACCTAATTCTGTGACACCATCTTGTATTAGAATGTTGTGTAAGTCTCTATTTGTTATTTGTGGTATCCAGTAATATATATATATATATATATATATATATATATATATATATATATATATATATATATATATATATATATATATATATATATATATAACCAGTTGTTAAAAATAAATAACACCACTGGGGAGGGGGAGATCTCACGACAGAATCCACCACTTCTTCACATGTTTCTTGTCATGTTGATGGTCGACCGTCCTTTTCTTATAAAAAGCAATATCGTTTGCTGCCCATGCATATAATTACTTGCCAGAATACATAATTCCACACTGTAGGTACTTGTGTTAGCAATCTGAAAAGAAATTGAAGAATAAATACACATATACATACAAAGAAAAGGGGGAGATGTCAGCCGTCTAAAAAAGAAAAAAAAGGAATAAAAATACACATACATACAAATGAAAAAAGAGGGACAAGACTTTCGGATCGTATTGTAGCCATTTAACAAGTATTTATAAAAGTTCTTCCCCATTCTGTTTCTCTCACAAGTAGCATTTTGGGGATAACACTATATTCTTAGTATTAAGAGTACTGGGCTACTGTGGCTCAGTGGTAGAACTTTCACCTCTGGTGCATGGGATCTTTGGTTTGTTCCCAGCTCTCGCCAAGTGAGCTTTGTGGGGGACAAACATCGTGTGCGTGGACTTTATCGGGGTTCTATAGTTTCCTCCCACTTCCTTTATACCACCATTATCATCATCCATTCCATTATAACCTTCTCCCTTAGCCTCAGTGCATAATCATTGGATGTTACACTAAACTAAATAGATAAAATTAAATATGAGAAATACTGGCTGCTAAGAACATTATTTCAACAATAGAAATTCGTTTAAATTATAAAATTTTGAATTTACTTTATTTGTTGTAATTGTTTAAAAATCTATTACCATGAAAACACTATTTTTTTGTTAAGAATATGTTTACCCGCAAGATATGGACGCAAGGTGAGTTAATAGTAATTTCTCTCATTCTTTCTTTCATTTTTATTCATATATTTTGATTAATTCATTTGCAAACTTTACGATAAAATGTGGAGAATTTGGATTTTTGGAGGAAAAAATACGTATGTGGGATTTTCAATAGGTAATATTTATTTATAAATAATAGTGGGTGTGTAGCCTAAGTATCTACGACGATGTTTGAATTTAATCTTATTATAAAACAATAGGCCAATGGAAGAATGAAAATTTACATATATTGGCCTAAACTATTTGATGAAAATTTATTTGCATGTAAGCATGTTGTATGTTAATAGTGATGATTAGTGTTTCCAGATTCATAACTCTAATGCTTTAAAATTATTTAGTAAATCATTCGTTTATATATAATGGATATAGCAAAATTTGGTGGTAATTCTCATTTGAAACTGGATATGATTGTCCTTATCTACCATAAATTAAATTAAATCTTTAAGTTTTACGTCCTACGATTATGCTGGCTAGGTTAAAGGAGACGGTCCTTACCTAACAATTGGAATGAACATAATACAGCTATGGTGGGGATTAGGCACAGAATTTTAACAAAAGGGGTTCGGATACTCAAACTCATATTCTTTCAGTACAAACGTGACTGAACTTTATTTTTCCATAATATCTTTCTCAATGTGGAATTAAAACCCGAAAATCCCTCTGACAGATTTACCTGTACTTCGTAATATACGCTCCAATTCGCCTTTACGGGCACCGAGAAGTAGGACTCGTTTTCGAGTGTTTTGCGACAGATTACATTGATGCAACTTTCGGTTAGCTCAGTAACTTTGTCTTCGTTATGTCAAGGTTAAGATTGAATTATTTTTCGCGACAGATGGTGTAATCTTGGGTTTAGCTATGTAGCATGTCTTTGTTCTGTCAAATTTAATGTAAATTTATATTACCTATCGTCTCTGCGACAGATGATATTGATTAAAAAGTGGATCAACTTTTCACGATAGATTTGTTAATGCAGTTGTGGTTTATCTGTATAAGCGTCTTATGCTATTGGAGGAATTTTCTTTGAAAATGAACTTGAGTATGCATCAAGTTGTGCAGTTTACAATTCTGAGGTGTTTTTGTTTAAGATTAAGCGGGTATAGGGTCAGACATAGTTTTATTGAGTATGAGCTTGGCTATTGTCTCAGACGATTGTTGATCTATTTCATAGAATGCTTATATTGTTTGGGAATTGGGGAGTGCCGCTCAGTAGGTGAGAAGAATACTAGCACTTTTTGTGTAGTAGCTGAAGTGTTGTAGCTGAAGCGCACTTTTTAAAGTTAACCATTATATAATAATGTAAACGTATTAACGTAATGCATCGTGAGGAGAAGCAAATATTCACAATGTAAACCCTCTGCCGAAGTCCTCATAGCGTTTTCTCTAAGTTACGATTAAAACTTGTCGACTGGTGAAATTATGAGCGTGGCTACTATAATTTGCTACAGCCAGTTAATCAAACATGATTTAAAGTTTAAAAAGAAAGAAATCGTTAAAGAATCATTTAAGACAACACTGTAATTGGCTTTCTAGCTTTAGTTGTAAAACTATCAATGAATTTCCATATTTCTAACATTGTTATGCTCCAACGTGGATCAATAGAATTTGAGGAAGTTGAGAGAAAATAAGTTGAAACTCGTGAGAAACATTGAAAAGTATATTTAAAGAAGTATAATTTATACAAGGAAATATATTTTAGTTATATTTAAGGAATAACACAGCGAGAGGACGATCAACACAGCATTCAGTTAGTAGAGCATGGACAGTTGAACAGGAAACATACCATATGCCCAAGTGTCAATATGCTTCGTCAGCATAGGAGGGCTCAATGTAGCCTATTAATATACTGTGTTCAATGGAGTTCTAGGTTTTCCTACAAAAAGGAAGACCATGAGAAGTTTGTGCACGTGCAAAGCACGCCGCCAAAACAGTGATACACGTGTGGAAACAGAAGATAATCATACGCAGGAACGATTGGGACGTGGACACACCACTGGATAACATAGACATATTTTTCAGATGGCTATGACAGTGAACACCGTCGTCCACAGCATCAGCTAGACGGTAAAGGATAATGGATAAAGATCTGTTTGAGTTGACTGTTTGACAGCATCTGGGAATATTATACTGGGGCACGCATGGGTTTACTTGACTTCCATTGACCCAGAACCAGAAACATCTCAGGCCACAGTGGGCATGTGAATGCCGTTGCTTACCATGTTGAGCGGCCCAGACGAGTCGTACTGTGACGGCTACCTAGTTTTAGACGCTGTCATTATGAGTGTAATCTGCTAGCGTATTGTCGAGTATCATGGCAGCTAAAAGACAAGCATAACGGTTTGAGGCGAAAGCATTGGGTGCAACACACGACCTCAGCTACTACCAATTCAGAGCAACCTCACGAGTGGCCAATAAATCAGAAAAGTTCCTTCACACAACAAGAATGCTATTTTAACAGGATAATGCCCAACCACATATATATCCCAGAATGTAGACGTCTTCTTAAAGGAATGACACGTACACTGCTTTCCTGAACTGTATGTCGCTTGATATGTCACTCATCGGACATAAATGTGATATTGTTGGTCGGTAACTTGTTCATCAGAGACATTTAAAAGACAGTATCGATAACTTGTTGACACGAACCTTAGCTAAAATTACCTAACTCAGAGAATCCGTGAACTTTTTAAATTTCTGTCAAGGAACGTACATATTTTGCTTTCTAGTAACTTTAACTTCAGCTGCGTGGCAGGCGATTCTTGGGGGATACATTCAACGCCAGTAGCGTAGCCAGGATGTGTTTGGGGGGGCCCAAGTGCTGTTATAGGTACATATGGAAAAATTACAAACAAAAAAATATATAAACATAAAAATATATAAAACATTGCAAACATCAAAGTACCAAAGTACATTGTCGGACCTCTTTGGGGGGGAGGCCCTCCGGGCCCCCTTCCCTACGCCACTGTTCAACGCCTATTTGATTGGTAGACGTAATCTTGATGAATCAGAATGCAAGGGTAGAGGGTTGTTCAGTTCTGTAGTTGTACTTATTTCTGCATAGTCATGCAATGAATTTGTTACATAAATTTCCCCCCATTCCCACAAGTCTTTCTTGGCGTGCAATTTTTGCATACAGTGGCGCATTTGTTGTACACAGTCTATCAAGGACGTAATTTTCGAGTTTTGATAAATACATATTTTTAATCAAGGAATACTAATAACCTAATAAATAAAACGTGACATTCTTATTTCAGTAGAGGATCTTGTACCTCCAGAAACAAAGTCTGAAACGACGTCACAGCTGTCTATAGCTACATAAGGGAAACAGCAGAAATGGGCACGATAACTGTCATCTATTTCTTTTCATCCATTTAGAATAATCAACACCTGAAATAGAGAGCGATGGATAAGCTATAAGTACGGTACAGTCAGGGGTGTAACAGCTTTATCTAGGAGGGTCCCGTCGCTTTTGAAGGGAGACGAGCTACAATGTACAAACCCAAAAAACGTTGTGTTACAGCTCATGATTTTGAGACCTGAAAAAAAAAAAGAAAAAAAAACGGAAAAGTTTTGCTTTCCGTCCGGTAAACTAAAAACAGTTTTTTTAAGCTTTTTTTCTTTTTCTCCATAAATATTATGTTCCAGGTAGTTTTTATTATGCTCAATCAAGAACTACTGCCCCGGACCAAACGCTATACCTTTGTGCATAACTATTTGAATTTAAGCCCTTCTACATTGAACCTGTCTACATAAGACTGATTTTCTTTGACATTTCACTTAATTTCTTTACGATTTCCTGACAAAGATATTTATTTATTATTCATGACTAAAGAAACACGATAATTATTTTATTAATATCTATATCTCACTTCCTGTTTTACATCAAGTAGAAAATAATGAAATCCAAACTTAAGAACTGAATAAAAACGTTGTTTTTCACCAAATTTTCCATTTGATAAAAGTTTTTTTTTTTTTAAAAAAAAAACACTAGTTACAGCATATAAAAATATACTTACAAATCAGTTTAGTATTATTGTTTTATGACAGTATTTATAGTACATTGTTAAAACGTTTGTCTTCAAACTGTCAAATATAAATCACAGTAAATTGTGTAATCTGCTGTCACAAAAAAGTATTTTTCAAAGTCCGTTTGTTTATTATGCAGTTTATGATGACACAAATCTAAAAAAGAATTACACACACACAAATTATAAATGGTCTGGAATAATATAGTTCCATTATCTAAAACTTTTCCATCCAATTTGAATGTAATTGGAACTGAAATACAAGAAGTCCACAGTTTTTTTTTTTTTTTTTTTTTAACCACTTGGGTTAAAGCAGCTACAACTTCTGGTTTTCACAGAACCGTTACAAAAACTTGTCTGGAGAGATATTTTGCAATATGTCACTCTACAAACACAAGCAAAGTTAAATTCGGTAAATAATTTACCATAAATTATTAATTATATGTAAATTTTGTTATTTGTAAATAACTGAAGCGAGGAATCTTACAATGATGTTTTAAAAACTGGTCATTTGAGGGATCTAGGAAATCATTTGGGGGGCCTGGCCCCGATGGCCCCCCTTGGCTACACCCCTGAGTACAGTTGATGTTATTGGTAGTACAGTATCATTTATCTTGGTGTGTCTATTCACAATAGAATGGCAAAACTCTTGAGTTATGCTTGTAGGTGGCATCATGGAAATTCTTGCCAGAACTTTCCTTAGCAAGATATGTTCCGATTTTTCCACTCTTATAGCAGTTAATGCTGTCGTTAACAACAATTCCTGTTGCTAAGGACATGATGTTGTGATTTCGGAAATCAAAAGGCTGGTGATATTGTGGTCATTTTTCAAACATTTCAATATCTTTCATGTCACGCTAGGTGCGGAAGTGTGCTGGTTTCCTCCAATATATGATTAACAAACATTTCAAGTTGAGAAACTTCAATACATGAGGATACTTCCCTCCCTTGAGTCAGGACCCCAGAAGTCTTCATGAATCGCATCAGCGTCTGCTCAATTGTCATGTCAGTCCATGTTCCTGCCCATGCTCTTCCAGTTCTCCGTACGGTAAAGTACCCTTCTTCCACAAAATCTTCATACTCTTGGGTAGTAAGTCCACTTGTAAGTTCAAGCATTGCTTGCAAATATAATAGAAAACTCTTTTCACAACTATAAATTGCGTGTCCTGTAGTGAATTCCACTGACCTTTAAGGGTCCGCGGACCACCTGTTGGAAACCACTGCTTTAGAGAATTGCAATTTTCTTCAATGTACTGGAAATTTAATGCTTTACAAGAAAGGTCCAATAACATTTTTACGTGTCTTGCATAGTTTCAGCACAAAAAAAATCGTGAAGGAAAAAAATGGCCAAAAATAGTTTTTTCAAGGTGGCGGCGATTTCCGAGGTTTCCCACCATTGACATCAATTGAACTCTCCAGTGTTGTTTCTAATGCTACTCTCAACGTGTGTACCAAAAATAAGCTTGTTCCGAATTTGTTCCATTGATCGCTCCATTTTTAGTTTAACTTGCCTAGATTTACAGAGTGGTTTTATCACTCAAGATGTATGGCGATGGAAACCAGATCGTGTATCACATCATTCCAAAAAAGTGAGCAAAATTATGTCACAACCTAGCATTTTACACATATTGACCTAACAGATTAGCATTATCATAACAAGTTACATAATATTATAGTTCACCTGAACGAAGAATATCAAATTCAAATTGCCAACATCCAGCCAGTATAGTATACATAATGAACGGTGTATATAAACTACTACTTCTGCATGACTTCACGTCAGCGTATCAGATTACCCCTATTTATGGTACAATCCGCGGCAAAAAACCTGCAACATGAGGATGTAAGTTTATTGTGAAACTACGCCTAACAGCACGGGGAATGAACATAACGTCTAAGTGGAACGAATCACACCAGGATAAACCTCGGCCTCCTCCCGTGCACACTTATTTTGGAGCAAAAGACTTCGTCATTTCACAATAAACGTATATGCTCATGTTGCAGGTTTTTTGCCGCGGATTGTACAAATTGATAGTATGGAACGAAGTGTATTATAATGTGTTTCTTTCATTGGGATTATTTTTTTGCAGGTAGTTATGAAAATGGAAAAAGTTTTTAGCTATTAAGAGTTTCACGAAGGCAGTTAATTTATCTCATACGAATAAGCTACGAAGTAGCTATTTGTAATTAATATTTCAAGTCTTCTCGAATTTTTCCTTTTTTATCGAGGGTGTATGGAGGCTCAGTGGTAGATTGTCCACTTCTGTTGTGCAATGTTTCTTGATCGATCACAGGACAAGTGAACTATAAAGTCTGATTAACAAAAGCAGAAGAAAGAGAAAATCTGTGTTTAAAAACATAATTTGTGTGTTTTCTAAGGTTTTCCCATTTTCTTCCACAATTTTTACTTACATTCGTCATCCATTTCCTACAAGATCCTTCGAATGTTAAACTAATTTACATTTAATTTTTTGTTGAGTAGTAATGCAGAGTGACTCAGAGCTTGAGACCAGTTAAAACACGCGGTAAATTCATGTTTGTATAATAATGTCTTATTAGATTTCAGACGTTGTACATAGGTAGAAGAGTTGTATAGAAGGATTCTGTGCTCTGTCTCTTAGAGGCATCAGAACAGAAACGATAGCAGACATTGAACAGTGATTGTAATATAAATTTAGCATCACTAAAATAGGGTTCTTCTCTCCCTTTATCCTTCTACTGATACAAACAATGTCTTTAACTTCTACTGGAATTAGAAATGGTAGTTCGTCCGGTTTCAATATACTGGATCCACCATAGTTTGGAAGTCCATAGTAGTTTTACAATGTGAAATGAACCTAAGTTCTTTCTTTAAGAGCTTTCTGTTCTAAAGTCCGAACGCCTTCTGTTTATGAAAGATGTATAATATGTTAGAACGATTTTTCAACCTATTCTACATGAAGATCTTATAGGTGATTTCCGAATTGTAATAAACTTTTTGATCGTTGCCGCTTGTCTTTTATAGTTATATAAATGTGTAATGCTTATATAGTATACAACTTTGCAAAGAATAACAAACGATTCAAAACGAAACTAATCCATTTCCAGTTGCCGGTGAAATGATTTCTTCATTGTTGATTTATCAACAAACATAACACAGCGAAATACATTTTTCTCTTTCATTTTCTTTCACGACTCCCATGTATTCCTCTCTCGTTCCTTGGGATCCCGACCTCTAGAATAAGGAATTCCGTGTTAGAACATGCAGGTATGGAAAGATTGTTTCAATGGCGTTTATGTTGTTCCTGAAACGTGTCTTTAACATGGAAATGTATGTTTCTTTCACCAAAGTCCACATATATTATAGAATCATTTTATAGATATTAGGAAAATTATACCTATAGTTCTCCTAGGAACATAACCAATTTTTATTAGCAGTATACTGTCCATTTACCTGTTTTCTGGTGTCACCAGGAGGAAAGAGTAAGACTGATCTATTCTTCCTTTGAATAGTTTTCAGCGTTGCCAGACTCACAGCTCGGAATTATTCCAAAACCTGGTCGAAATTATGCTAGATTCGGTCAAATTATGCTAGATCCTCATAATTACTAATTCAGGAGTTTTAAAAGAAAAAAAAAAGTTGAGATACGATAACTTAACTTAAAATACGCAGAGCGCAAGAATGCGTGGATAGAACTCAATACTTCACGCACCAAAGCTTTAACTCAACTAAACTAGTGCAGTCGTTGCCAGACTCAATGGCGTATATATCGTATACATGAATGCGAAGTGTTTGTTTACATATTTTGAAAGAAAATTACCTCGCAGCATAAGCGGAGTTGGGAATTGTCTGCTGGGGGGGGGGGAGATTTTTGGTGTCTCGGATCTTTCATTTCAGAAATAAAGATGGTCATGAAGTCAGAAATAAAGATAATGAAGTTGTCAAAAAGTTCGGGGGAGAATGACCCCCATAACTCCGCCCATGCCTCGCAGTTAAAGGATTAGAAAACCCTGGGTGAAGCCACACACACACACACACACACACACACAAAAAGAAGAAGAAGCCCAAAGCCGTTTTTAACTTACTTCGGAAAATAAGACTGGCTATATGGTTTACCGACTGTATGAATCAATGGAAGAGGATACATTTCTGCCGTTCTTTTTCTTCCCACGACCAACTTCTTTCTCGTCTCCAGGTTTTACGGCTTTTTGATAAACTTGCTGAAATTATGCTAGATTTGGGCAGGATGCTAAAAGCAAGATGCTAGATGCTAAAGATATGCAAATTATGCTATGCCACTATGCTAGATCTGGCAACGCTGATAGTCTTCAGTGTTATAAACAAACTATTAAAAAAATCAAAGTAAGAATAAAATACAATTCATTCAACGAAGTAATTTCCTGTCGTATTATTATTATTATTATTATTATTATTATTATTATTATTATTATTATTATTATTATTATTATTATTATTTCTTGTTGATGTTTTTGTGCAACTTAGAATTAATCTCATATAAAGCATTAAACCAGGGATCTCCAAACTACGGCCCACGGGTCAACACCGACCTGCGAGTACCATCAATCCGTGGTGTCACAGTTTATTTTGATTGAATTGTAAAATTTACTAAGTAACTCATACAAAATAATAATCAGATATTTTATTCGATCAATTAAGAAACACATTAACTGTCATACATAATGAAATTCAACATATAAACTGAAATTAAAGATATTAAATTTATCCTAAAACTTACAATAAGTAACATACATAGGTAATTCATATAATTAAATTAAACATTATAATTATGATTAATGATATTTATGTAATTTTCCGTTGGCAATTGTCCATTTGTGGATGAAATTTACTTGTGGAAATTACCAACAGTGACCTCCTCAAATGCTCATCAGTTAACTTGAATCTGTAAATATTTTTCTTTTTGTATATTTCATTTTGGAGGTTTTTTTCACACAGATAAGCAGTTTCGAAAGTAGAAATAATGCTTCGAGCAAATTTGTGCAACTGATCAACTTGTGTGAGTGAGAGACAGAAAATTCCAGCTATCATAAATTTAAATATGTTTCTTTAAAACTATCGCTACACCGCAAATCAATCATTTCCAATTGAAGTTCTGAGGCAAGGGCTTCTATGCCGGCGTTAAAAGAATTTTAAAAAATCTTAATGTCGTTTGTAGTTGGATCAAAATTTGAAAATAAGACTCAAAATTTATTTTTAAAGTACCCAAAGCTTCAATTGCAAAATCTACCGGAAATGAAGTCTCAGTTTGCTGACTGAATGTTTGATATGTATTAAGACGCGTGAAATTTTCTTTTAAATTGGGATTGATTGATTGATTTTGAGTTTAACGTCCCTTTTCAGCAGCGAGGCTATATGAGACGTGGACCTACTGATTAACGTGGAATCCGAACCACATGAGCTCCCGCCGGGAATCGAACCCGGGTCTCCCGCGCCAAAGACGCGCACGCTAACCGCTTAGCCACGGAGGAGCTCTTAAATTGGGATTGAAACAACACTTCTTTTTGTTTGTTGTCGAAGAGACTTAGTATCAGAGCATAAATCAGGCAGAACCTGGTCTTCTTCCAGTAATTTTAAATTAAAGTCATTCATATGTTCAGTTAAATGTGCATAAAATCCTTTCATAATCACTCATTGTTGAGTAACTCATCCAGAGGACGATTCTTCTGTTTCATGAAAATTTCTATTATTGCTCGACGTTCAAAAAATCGCGTTAGAACTTTCCCTCAGCTAAGCCAACGTACTGCAGTATAATATGGTAGATGACAAACGATCCTTATAAAACACACGGCGAAATTTCCATTGTATTTGCATAACACTACATACAGTTTCGGACTGGGGGGTATAGACCCCGAGAGGAACCTCACTTGGAGGGTCCCATCTTCCTTCGGGTGGTGCCTTTTCTTTATAAAGTTGTCAGCTTCATATTTGTGGGTGGTAATGGGGCCCCTGAGTGGGGACCTGTTTTATTTCTTTATGGTGCTGCAATAACTTGTCAAACGACTAACAGAGAGCCCCAGCAGGACGTTATAAAAATCAGTCTTATTTCGGCAATTCATGGAGCCCCAATCTTCATATTGTTGAAATATATTCTTACTAGGCTACAAACGAAGGGCCCGAAACAAGATTTTATAATACTGTTAGTTTCATTCCAATAATGGGACCCCAAGACTACATTCAATGGTGGGGCCCATGGAACTCTGGGAACGGAACAAACTACAACGCGTAACTATGCTCCAACACAACATACATCTTTTATCTTACTTCCCATGTTATTCAATATTCATTATTTATATATATATTTAGAGAGGGCCCCGGCAGGAATCCCTGCCCTTCTGCCCTGGCCAGTCCGAGCCTGACTTCATACTATACGCACATTGTACTGTTTCTTAAGGTACACTACGTAGCACCGTCAACACCAAATACACAGATTTACGAACTTACGACTACTTTCGCAAAGTTTACTTAACCAAAAGACCCGTTTGTTGAAATGCGTAATAACTGTCATAAATCTGTAATAAATGTGTAATAATGTGTAATTTAAAAGCTGTCAGTTATAATTCGGGCACTCTGTGTTATTCGGAGTTTTTAAAACAAATAAATAAATTACTTTACTCCAGTGTATGCCAATTATTATTTATTTCATTTTATTTCCAGACTATGTTTCCCTGATGTCACTGTGTGACCCTACATATTTAAGGAATGTTATTCCTTCAACTGGCGAAAGAATCTGTCTTGATCCGAGTGGGTCAAGTGTGCTGCGTAGGCAGCTTTGGTAAGCTCCTTATCAAGTAGAATAAAATAAGTGTGTGTCTTCTATTTACCTTTAATTACAGGTTATCAGTGAGGAATGCCATTAGAGAAAAATATTAAAGGCATCATGTTCACATTAGTGGTATATCGAAAACATGAATACAAAATTTTAATTAACATAATTGTCCATAGTAGAATTTATTTTTAGTGTCTCTTTTCAGCATTGAGTCTATGTGAGACATATATGACAATTTGATGGGATTCGAATCAGTGTAGAGCTTTGCGACTACGGTTAGCGTACGCGCTTTCGGTCCGAGAGATTCCATCATAGACTGACTGTGATGCTCAAACTGCGAGCGTGTTAAATATTTCAATTGACTCCGAATTTTACCAAATCATACATGAAGACCTAGGCGTGTATTAGCGAAATTCCTGTCGAGGATTCTCACATAGTTCCAGAAGAACGGTCATGGCACCATCAGCAGGGGATTCAATGATCCGAAAATTCTGGGCAGTATCGTCATACAAAATGAATCATGGGTTTACGGGTACAGAAAACCGAGCTAATGTCATCCGATTGAAATTATCCTAAAAGGCCAGACAAGCTTAATCCTGCTAAAAATACTACTGTGTTGTATTTTATTGGCATGTTCGGGATCGTACATCGTAAATTTGTTCCATGTGGCCAAACTGTCAATAAGGAGATCTACGCAACTGTGTTATGACCATTACGCGATTCCGTTCGACGTAAACGTCCGGACAAATGGGCATCTGGATAGCAGAATTTGCACTATGACAGCGGTCTGTGTCACACTTAAGAAATGGTGTTTAGCTTCTTACTGAAAGCTATAATCACTGTCGAACACCATTACTCCTAATCATAGGATCTAATTCCATGTGACTTTTTCCTGTTCCCCACTGTTGACGATTGTGTTCGAAAAATCCATGGGTTCGATCCCCATTGATGTCAATTCAAGGAATTATCGTTAATATATATATATATATATATATATATATATATATATATATATAACTCAGGTACTGTACATTATGCAAACTTCCTTCTTAGCCGACTTCCGCTACTCTTGTCTTTTACAGTAATTCCTCATTTTCTCCTGTCATTGCACCTCTTTGACTGTATTTTGCTTCCCCATGTGTCAGCTTGTGGAAATACAATGGATTGCTGATGGAGTAGAATTAAAACTTCCTAGTTGTTTTTAATGAGGACGAAAAAAAATTCACAGAGTTTTCCATAATTTTGGTCATCGTCAAGAGTTTCATTCCGCCTTTTAGCTACATCAAGAGTCCACGATGTGGTACAATGGCATCAAAGAAGGTTTCAAGGAGACGTATGTATCTGAGGTTCATAACCTTCATGGACAACACCCCGAAATGACGGCTATCTTCGTCATAATTGTAGGAGATGTTACACTAAGTACCAGTTTCCATGTTTACAATTGGAAGAGACCGAAGGTGAGACCCGGAAAACGAATTGAGAACAAAACTATCAACCAGAGAAAGGGAAAGGGATTGGAGAACCAAATTTCGATGGATTCACAGCAGGTCATCGACCAGCGAGATATTGGATCTCCACCTGCAAAGCAAGATGATGTGCCAAACCGAGACTTGGGAACTCTTACGCCAAACACTTTAAAAGCTCATACCCAAAGTAATTCACAGCTCTATACCTTAACCTTTAGTCTCCAGTGCCTTTTAGAAACTAATGTGTTCATGTTTTATTTAAAATTCTATAACATCAAATAAGATCCCCTAGTAGATTATGTGTTACTTTCGGCATATGGCTGTCAAGCCTGTTAAATCTTTAAGTAAATGGTGTGTTATGACATACTCATTTTATGTATAATAGCTTTAGCTATAAATCTATAACATATCATTTAGGTTACGTTTCATTACCCTGAATCACATTTAAAAGTAAACTATTTGATACTATTGAGAACATTTAGGATAATAAAAAGGAACTCCGGTGCATTTCACAGTTTTAATAGACCATTTGCTGAAAGAACATACAATTAATATGGAATTAGACACCTTGGTTCCAAAATTAGCTATATTGACAAGATTTTGCAAAAAATAGTGATCATTATATTCAAAGTATTGTCTTTTGCATAGTCGGAGCTAAAATTGTCTGCTGGGGGGGGGACAGTGGAGCGCAGACTTTTTGGTGGGTCTCGGAGGTCTTGATAGGTGGCCATCTTATAGGTGACAGTTTTATTTTTCTCAAAAAGTTGGGGGCAATGCCCCCCTAACTCCGCCCATGGTCTTTTGGTAAATCGAGGCTCATGTCCTTTGGTACAATCATCAACCTATTCATAAACAAAATCAAATTCTAGTAATGAAGAGCATCTGAATGTAGAAACAGTGGATGGACGTTATAAATGTACTGGAGTATTTGCTTGTCACCTTCATTTATATGTAGCAAGGTAAATAGTTTCAAATATTGAACATAAAAATTACTTTTATACAAGGAAAACATAAATGACCTTCCCGGATGCAAATCACTCTTGGAAAAATTGCTTCACTGGAAGAAGAAAAAAATTGCCAAAGAAATTCAGGAGGGCTAGAGGTGCGGTGTTCCTGGTATACGCTATCCCTGGAATGAGCAATCACCCCTACACATTTTTCGTCTGACTCTAATCTGGGAATTTTAGTAATGTTTTCATTATATTATTTTATTGTTTCCTTATCTCGGTGTTTTACACTCCAATAACTACATCAAACATATTTTGGAAAACAAAAGCGAAAAGATCTATTGCAGTTTCACATCACAAATGACATTGTCTAATCGAATTCTCTGCTCACGTTTCAATTGCACTAAAGGGCCATTCTGCTACTGTAGAGTCTCAAACAGTTTCTAGCTGTTATGAAAATTATAGCTTTTGCTATAGTTCTATAGAGATTTTGTTTACATGACTCATACAAACAGATCTATCTGTATAGAGTACAAAGTAGCTAGGAAACGAATACGTACATCGATGGAAGGAACAATTATTTTATCGGCACGATTATTTTTTCTACTTTTTCCGTACTGTGTACAGGCCCAATTATGTATAATTTTTGTGACGTAACTAAAAGAAACGTATACCCAAGAAACAAAAGTTTAAATTTTTTTTTAAAAAAAATATGAAACTGATGTTTTATTTGTTTACAATTAATTACTGTACTTGAGTCATTTAGAGTTTATTTCTGATTATCATACTTGAATGCGAAAAGTGTTTCGGAAAATATAGTATTTAAGAACAAATTAAAATTTGATATGTTGGGCGATTAGTACGTACATTCTGTCTTCCTGTCAAAGACTTCGCACAATATTAACTACTAAAGTAAATATTTACTATTGATTTTTTTTTTATTAGATTCTTAGCCTGAAATTGTGAATATAGGAAGTAATAATTTATTCAGACATTAATAAATTTTAAGAACTTGAATTTATGAAGGCTTGCTCCAACATTAGCAACAAGTGTGTTTTCTCGTCAAAAGATATTCTCCACTAGCAACATATCTGTGTTGCATACTCATCCACAACATAACTTTGATGTTTTATACTTATTGATGAGCTATGTAATCTTAAGTACAATAAAACAAAGCACAATTCTCAGCTAGTAATCAGTTTCTTCCAAAATGTGATGATAGTACATTGATTAATAGACAATATAATTGAAATGTCCAATATTTTAAGATGTGTAGATTCTTTAAAGCGTTCTATTTTTACAGGCAGATTCTCATTCGTCAGATCTACCAGTCAAAGGTCTTTGTTTGGATACAAAAATAAATGATTTCTTGAGGAATCAAAAAGGATGAAAGAAGAAGTTACATGTATTTTTAAGGATTAATGAATATAAACTTATCCTGGTTACATCCTTGATATTATGGAATTGAAAAACAAAAACAAAAAAAAAAAAAATTTTTTTGTGCCATGAATACAAAACCTACAGAGATAACTTGTGATGCAGAGGGAAATTGTGTACGTATAGTCCTTAATTACATCTTCAAGAAATGCTTGCGTTGGATGATTAAGAGAATAATATGTCGCCTAATTTCAAATTATAGGAAGAAATTAGTAAAATATACTGAAAAATACAGTTCGATAAAGCAGATAGCTTCGACATGATCATGAGTAACACATCTATGAAACAGATACGATAACTCCTTGCTTTGAATGCACTGATCTTATGTACTTCTAATATGCTTTTTTTTTTTTAAAGTTAATTTTAAGAGGGGTTCCATAACTTTTGTGATCCATTTATCAGAAGATTGTCATGGAACTAAATTTTGAGAAGAAACATTCAATATAAAACCATTGCATTTGCAAAAACAGTTGCTCTTCTAATTTCAAAGGGACTTACCAGGTTTTAAATATAAAAGAAACTAAAACTGTGTAAATCGATAATATCTATCACGCACCAAGACTCAATAAATGTCAATGCAAAGTGAAGAACAAGTCAATTCAAATAAACGACCAGAAGAATGTAGAAAAGATGAAGTTGAAAGAATATACGATTGTATACAACCTTTATCAACACTATATTTTTCTTCTTTTTTCCATGGACATAACGTTGTTGAAGATGGAAAAATATATACTCAATCAATAATGAACTAAATGGACAGGAAGTCCCGATATGAGATGGAATACTTCGAAAACTTCATAATACACTTACACCAAGACAACATTTTGTACAAAATATTTTATGACTAGTTCCATGTGAGCAGTATACACGAAAACTCAAAAATTATTGGGGTTTAAATTGTGAATAAACAAAGAAATTCAAATTTTAACTAGCAATGTTCATCCAAAGAAGAATCTAAACTACAAAGTTGCTTCTCAATACTCAACAAAATGATTGTCGAGACATCGAACAACTTCCCATGATTATTTTAAGGAAGATTCTGTAATGTTTCAGCGCTAATGATTGACTGTTCAACACTCTTTATCCTCTTCAAGACTTTGCTATTAACTCTTTATAGTGCATTTGAGATTATCATACTCAATATTACATGCAATTAGCAGAAGATTCTAACGTTACATGTTCAAAGAACTGAAATATCCAGTACCTGCAATGAAGTGTCGCTGTTACTGATGGATGGTTACAGTTGTGGATTTTGCAACCAGCTTCTACGTTAGAACTGCTGTCTACGCCTACTTTAAATGCTATGGTTGTTAGTAAGTATAATGTTAGATCTAAACATTAAGTTTACTGTAGCATCTTTCTCTTTATTTTCAGAACAAGAAACAAGCTTGTTGAAGAGTCAAAATTATATACATATAATCGTTTCAATTGTGCTTCAGGAAACTCGCTGAGCAAGTTCAAATTTATCGCAGTTTCAGACTCTCACAAATTCCTTCAAAATGACTTTCCCGAAGTCAAGAGTTACTTAAATCTCTATCACTTGCCCGAAAGATGTGAATTCATCTTATTTGGTGGTAATTGTTAGGCAATCAAAACAAGCACGTGCAAAGAATTTTGTTTCGGGGGGGGGGGGGTCACGTCAAAGTTTATATTGATCCCTGTATAGAATATTTAATTTTTTAATGTCACGCTACAGCTTTAAAGGTTCATAGAGTTCACTTTAGAATAATAATAATAATAATAATAATAATAATAATAATAATAATAATAATAATAATAATAACCTATTACATGGTCCTAATGTAACCAGCCAGTGATTTGAAACTAGCTGAGACATGTGTGAGCCCCATCGCTGTCATTGATAATACAGGGTGGCGCAGAAAAACGGTAAATTTTCAAATAACGTAATTTAAACGAATAAACACAGGAGAAACATCTTTTATTGAGTAACTGTATGCAACTTATGTTTTAATTAAAAATGTCACAAATTGTCTGTAGAATATAGTAGTGCTTAGTTTCTTAACAAAGCAAATTACTAAAATAATTTTATGTATTTACCTCATTTGGTAATTTTATTCCAGAAAGTTGCAGATATTATCCACATACTTGTTTTCAGTCTTCATATCAAACTAGTGGTTATAAAATACATGTCCCACCCACAGTTTCACATTTGTTTTATTAAATAGACACAACACACGCTGTTTCACTATATACACAACAAGCAGCAATTCCTTAATATCTACACAATTTACACGTATCGAACCACACTAATAAAATAAACACACACATAGAATTGTTCAAGAACCATGTTAATGCGACGTGATTGCCGACTCATCACATCTAGGACTTCAATCGGTGATAAATTAATGTCCCAATGTATTGACATCAATGCAAGGCCCGTCAATCTTTCATCTCCCATTCTGTTCCGAACAAAAGACTTTACCTCTTCATTGTAGAAAAAGATCGTTCAACTGCAGCTGTCGTCACAGGTAGAGATGCGAGCACTTTCAACAACATGTGAATGTTGGGATAAAATGTTATCTCACACGAAACAAATGCTTCTACAGCGGTTTTCGGTCTTAACTGTAATGGTATTGAAGACCACTTCAAACACCAAAGTTGATATTCATTTTCCAGAACTGACGAAGAAACTCAATTTTGCAAATAGGGTTCAAGCTCTTTCAAGATTTCTGCTCTTTCTTTCGCCAGTTTGCGAGGCAGAAGAATTTCAAAAGCAGCAATCAGTTCAGCAGTTTCTTGAAATCTATTTTCTAGTTGGGTCACTAAATCATCTAAGCATGGAATAAAAACAGCTCTACGATAGAATTCTTCTGGAGTGCTTGCCGGGTGATTGTCTCGATTCACTTGCTGAAAGCAAGTTTGTGGGATTTTAATCTCTTCATCAAAAAGTTCTTTCGTCATCATACTAGCTTTCACAAATATTTCGTGAAACCTATGTTCCGCATTGCTTCGCAAAATTCTAAATTGAGCAATAATATCGGACACATAAGATATAGCAGAACTCAGATCATGTTCTGGATTCTGTAAGTATGTCGATAAGTTTACTGTGAAACCAAGTAACTTTTCACAGACCAAGAGTGATACCAGAAAAGAATCCTTGCTAACAGTAGAGAGTAAGACATTAGCCTCATGTGATATGCCTTTGTCGCTCTCTGTTAAGGTCTGAAGACTAGAAACAATCGGGGTTAGAAATTCTACAAAGATGAGAATAACATCATGTTTCTCCACAAATCTTGTTTCACATAGAGCTAACAACTTGGATCTTTTGCTCTCAAGAAGATACTCTTTTATATTTTCCTTTAAAACATGCGATGCATATGGATGATTGCGAAAGAAATTACAAATGTCTTGAACAGTTGACAGTGCATTTCGCGCATAAGGAACTGAAAACGATGATGACAGAGCTAGGTTCAAGCGATGATTAGCGCAATGCACATAAACAGCCTTAGGGTAGATTTCTTTAATTTTTGCCTGCACACCTTTGAACTGTCCTGCCATAGAAGCAGCTCCGTCGTAACCCTGATCAATCAATTTGGACATATCAAGGCCCAACTGTGAACATTTTGAGATAAGACTTTCATATAGCCCTACTCCAGTAAGGTCTAAAACAGGAACAAAAGAAAGAAAATTGTCCCTCAATATGTTTTGCGAATTAACATATCGCACGCATAGAGAAAACTGCTCGGTACCAGAAACATCGAATGTCTCATCAGCTAGAATGCTAAATGCACCTGAATCATTAACTTCGGAAACTATTTTTTCAGAATGAGATTAGCACAAATTTCTATGACTTCATTTTGAATTCGAGGGCTTATGAAGCATTTTTTTTTTAAACCATTTGTTAAGTGAGCTTTCAAAGTTTCGTCACTGGATGCAAGCAAACGCAGTATGCCCCTGAACTTCCCATCCTTTTCAGCTGGTTTCTCTAAACTAAAAAACCCACTGTCCTTATTGCCTCTAAGCGGTATTTCGTATTGTCCACACAATATGATGGTTTTAATTATAGGAAGCAGAGCAGCTCTATTTTCTTCTGCTTCTATTCGGCGTTGAGAGTCTACTTTCTTAGCAATATCATCTTCCTTACCCTGCATCACAGACAAGAAGTTATCAGCGAAAACTGTACATTTTTTGTGATAGTCGTTCCGTTCATGTTCAGTAAACATTTCAATAGCATCTTTCCATCTTACAAATGGAACACTTACTAAAGAACCCGAAATTTGATTAGAGCCTTTTCTAACGAACTCACTACAAAACAAAACACAGTATCTACAGAAAGCACCATCTAACACTTTGGAGTAAGTAATCCATTTCCATCTGTCCAACCATTTCGCCTGAAATTTTAAATTTCGTTTTCCAAAAGTCCGAACAGGAAATGCGAATGAAGGTGAAGGCCGAAATTCGTGGCACAATATTTCAATCTTTCTTTGCTCTGATAAACATGTGCTACGCGTGTTTTGAGCTATGCATTCAATGTCATTTTCATCTTGTTCCGCAAAATTCGACAGCAAATTTTCAGTTTGAGAAACTACATTTTCTGAATGTAAACGTACCGTATTGTGTGATTCAACATGTGTCCATTCTGTTTCATTATCGCAAGTAGCTGTAGCAGGAGCAACATCCGTAAAACTACCTTCTTTTAATATTTTACTTACCGGCTTAAAAAACTCGTTTCTTTTTGCGTTGCGTTTCATTTCTCTTCCACTCAAAACGCAAACAGGAACATTAAAACAACTCACACAATATTAGATGTAAATTAACGGAATCACAAATTTTCGCACCCAACACAAGACAACACACGCACACAAGATCCAACTGTTGAATGAAAATGAAAACTGAAAAGACGAAGTAAAATCTGAACAGTTCCGCGCCTCTTTCGGAATTTACAAAGATTTGATCGTTAAGAGTTTCGGGAGTTGTTGACTGGTGGAATTCTCTGCTGGAAGCCGAAAGTAGGTCAACGCGTAGGTCAAAGCTCGTTTCAGAACAATGACACTTGTGCAGGAGGAAGGGTGTTCGCCAATTTTTGTTCTCTCTGAGTCATCTCGCTCCAGTACACATTTTTCATCGTAGATGAGGGGGAGGGAGACATAAAGAAGAACCAAAATCAAGAATATGAATAGCAGTTAGTGTTCACCGTGCCACCCTCAGAATAGTGGTGTATCCCAGCTGTTATATTGGAAGGGTTAGAAATTCCACCTCTCGTACTTACTCCACCACCGCCAATGTTTTTTTTAATTATTATTCTTACGGAGAGAAATGGTAAGGGAAAATATGTATTTGGGATAGAATAAACATAATAATTTTCCTTGTGTAATTATTGTAACTATACATTATATAATGAACTATTTCAATTAGAACAGTTGTTTCAACATAAGCTCTCATTATCAAACAAATTGCATCACTTAAACTAAACATTAAATATTTCGGGGGGGGGGTTCGGACCCCCCGAACGCCCCTTCGGTACGTCACTGAATCAAAAGAAATAATTCAGAAGACACGAGTTAAAAAATGTTAGTCAATTTTACACACACCTTGCTTTCACCAGTAAAAGCTTCCTTAGAATTGTCCAGTAGCACAGTCCAACGCCCTAATCTCTTTGATGTATCGATTTCTGTATAATCATTGCTGAACTTGGGCAATACTTAGATGAGATGAATGGGAAAGCAGATGGTGATGGCAGTGTTGCTTTTACTTAGCGTTTATCCTTCCCTTGCCGGTGGCCATGGTCCTGGTCCAGTTCCATACAATGCATGTCGTAGCCATACAATGTCGTATTTCATTTGTATAAATTGGGGATAGAACATGTTGTGAATAAGCAGCATTAATTTTGACTTGTGTTTCGACCTTTCCTCTACAACAGGAGAAAGCAAAAGTCATAAAACCCTTCGAGAAACTTTGAATTGATGTACCAAGTTAAATAGACCTTTTTGACGAATAGCTCTGTAGGTGATGGCCGACCTTTTCCATAAACCCTTGACCTTTAGGTAAATTTAAGCTTCCTGCATTGTCACAACAAACTTCCAGCGGTACTAAATAGGACGTTTGTCAAGTCAAAATCGCCACTTACTAATAATTAAATGAAAAATATACTAATCGTTAGTACTACGTTAGTACTGGTTAGTACTCCAAGCACAACGTTAGTACTCACACCCATATAAAGTTGTTAAAAAAATTTAAAGTGGCGATATTCACTTGACGTCAAGCCAGAATCGCCACTTTTGTAAATCTTCTCCAAATTATACAAAAGTAGTGTCAATCGTTAGTACTACGTTAGTACTGGTTAGTACTCCAAGCACAACGTTAGTACTCACACCCATATAAAGTTATTAAAAAAATTAAAATGGCGATATTCACTTGACGTCAAGCCAGAATCGCCACTTTTGTAAATCTTCTCCAAATTATACAAAAGTAGTGTCAATCGTTAGTACTACGTTAGTACTGGTTAGTACTCCAAGCACAACGTTAGTACTCACACCCATATAAAGTTATTAACGAATTAAAGTGGCGATATTCACTTGACGTCAAGCCAGAATCGCCACTTTTCTAAATATTCTCCAAATTATACAAAAGTAGTGTCAATCGTTAGTACTACGTTAGTACTGGTTAGTACTCCAAGCACAACGTTAGTACTCACACCCATATAAAGTTATTAACGAATGAAAGTGGCGATATTCACTTGACGTCAAGCCAGAATCGCCACTTTTGTAAATCTTCTCCAAATTATACAAAAGTAGTGTCAATCGTTAGTACTACGTTAGTACTGGTTAGTACTCCAAGCACAACGTTAGTACTCACACCCATATAAAGTTATTAAAAAAATTTAAAGTGGCGATATTCACTTGACGTCAAGCCAGAATCGCCACTTTTGTAAATCTTCTCCAAATTATACAAAAGTAGTGTCAATCGTTAGTACTTCGTTAGTACTGGTTAGTACTACAAGCAGTAAGTTAGTACACGCACCCATGTAAAGTTATTAACTAATTAAAGTGGCGATATTCACTTGACGTCAAGCCAGAATCGCCACTTTTGTAAATCTTCTCCAAATTATACAAAAGTAGTGTCAATCGTTAGTACTTCGTTAGTACTGGTTAGTACTACAAACAGTAAGTTAGTACACGCACCCATGTAAAGTTATTAACTAATTAAAGTGGCGATATTCACTTGACGTCAAGCCAGAATTGCCACTTTTCTAAATATTGACCAAAGTATACAAAAGTGGTGTCGATTGTTAGTACTTCGTTAGTACTGGTTAGTACTGCAAGCACAACGTTAGTACTATCACCCATGTAAAGTTATTAACTAATTAAAGAGGCGATATTCACTTGACGTCAAGCCAAAATCGCCACTTTTGTAAATATTGTCCAAAATATACAAAAGTGGTGTCAATCGTTAGTACTACGTTAGTACTGGTTAGTACTACGAGCACAACGTTAGTACTCTCACCCATGTAAAGTTATTAACTAATTAAAGTGGCGATATTCCTTTGACGTCAAGCCAAAATTGCCACTTTTCTAAATATGTCTCGAAATGTTTCCTCCACTTTTATTGATCTTCAGTTTCCTCTTTCAACTCCCAATACGTTCTTCCGTTTCTTAAATCTTCAACCAGTTGCAATCTTCTTCTTCCTACTCCTGTCATACCTTCCATGTTTCCCTCTATGGCGTTTCTTACATACAGTTTCTTCGCAAGATGTGTCCAATGTAATTAGTCTTCCTACGATGGATGTAGATTAAAAGCGTTCTCTTTAACAATTTGTTTTATATCGAATTTTTATTTGTTTATCTGATATCCGCAGAAATAAAAGGCTTTTTTATACCTTTTAAAAATATTAAAAATGTACAAAACGCTCGAATGAAACTAAAACTTAATGACAATCGGGACTGGTAAAGTAGGGGTATGGACACAGTTATAATATGGAAAAATTGAGACATTAGATTTTAGCTATTTACTTAAACACGTCCAAGAATCAGATTCATCGCATATTAGGATTAGCAATCACATATACAGGTAATATCATGGTAGTATTTCTTTACTTTTTCTTAGTATTACAAATCCTAACGTTAGTGCTTCATTTCTACACTTGAAATTGAGGGGCGTTGAAAGACAATGTTAACCCACAATTTCAAATTTTTGAGAAAAAGGAAGAAAATGGGAATTAACCTATAAGAAAAGAAATCCATAGTGGAAATATTATTATTATTATTATTATTATTATTATTATTATTATTATTATTATTATTATTATTATTATTGCAGTGACCAACAATTCTGTTCTTCTGGAAAATGCTATTCCTATCAGCACAAAATATCCAAACTTATTATTAATGTACTATACACCCCACGGACACTGCAAAATGTACTACACACCAGCGTTAGTGCTATCCAAGGATCTTATAATATAGAGGATCTGAAGTTACCTATCTTTATCCCCCTAACTCGATATGGCCAAAAAACATCAGAGATTCGCTACTTGAGTCCTCTTACTTCTTCTTACTTCCTCTTGTTTCCTCAAAAGTTGGTGGCCAGTACATTTGGAATGTTAATAACATCGTTATTTACATAGCAATAACGTTCACATTCGAGCAGTTATCTGCAGGAACGTAACTGCAAAGATTCGCTTAGTTAGATTGCCAAATTTAGTAATTTTGCCCCTATATCTCGGCTCACTTAACGTTTATACATGATAATAGAAATACGAATAATGGCGTTATTAACCTGGCAATAGAATTCAAATTTGAGTAATTTTCAGCAGAACGGTAGGCAAACTTATATTATTCAATTTTGTGATTTTTAAGATTATGTTCCTGTTAACTTGACATCAAGTTGACAGGGTAATTTGAAACATGATTAACGGCGTTATTTGCCTACAGTAACGTTCAAATTCGAGCACTTTTTAACAGGAACATAGAAGTAAATCTTCACGTAGTCAGATTATCAAATTTAGTAAATTTGCTCTTACATTTCGGCTCACTTAACACAAATACTGAAAATAGAAACTACAACAACAGCGTTGTGTATCTAGCAGCAACGTCTAAATTCGAGCAGTTTCAGTGGAGAGCAAAACAAATACGATTTGCAAAGTCAGATTGACAATTTACTAATTGTGCTTCTATGTCCCAGCTCACTTAAAGTTAATACGTTATAATAGAAACTTTAATAACGGCGTTATTTATCTAACAGTAACAAATAAATACGAGTAGTGTCCATCAGCAACACACCAGAAACGATTTCCGTAGTCAGATTTTCAAATTTAGCAATTTTGTTCAATTTCCCGACTCCCCTAACATTAATACGTAATTATAGAAATAACAGCATTATTTACTTAGCAATAACGTTCAAATTCGAGCAGTTTACAGCAGAAATGAAGCAGGAACGATTGGCATAGTCATATTATTCAATTTTAAAATTTCAAGATTATGTCCCGGCCAACTTAACGTCAACCTACCCGGAAGACTTGAAACGTGCGTTTATTTTTATTTATTATTTCCATTTTTAAATTATCGCAAAAGTAAATTTTTGTTTCATTTTTGTGTGCATAATACAAGCTCTTTGCGAGGTACTTTGTTTCATATTAATAATGAAAATGGAAGTATTTATTTTTTTAACATTAGAACAAAATTATATTAAATCAATTTTAGGTTATAAAAATTCAAAATAGAAATATATGCTTTATTCAACGTTTGCACTCAATTTTCTACCTTCCAAAATAAGCAGAACACTGCTGTTTATTACTATACATAACTAACATTATGGACTATGATATTGTTGTTTGGAGGTGCACCTGGTATCCTTGGATGCTTGTCTTGGTTGCAATAATAGGGTAATGTTTGAAATTCTTGAAATTGGTAAAGGCAGTAAAAGATATTTGGTGCATCTAGCAAGAAACACTTGATTTTACACAGAAATGAGTAGAATTCGTAAAGTTGAATTTAATTTGGTAAATATAATCGGAAGAATTTCAGTGGTTTTGAGTCACTTTGAAAATTCTCTTCTGCGTTATTTTTAGAGGAAAAAAACGTAATTTATGTGGAGCAGTGCCCCCTCTTGCCCCTCCCTGGCTATGAGCCTGTTTCAAACAATCCGACACTCAAGAATATTTCGAGAGTATCGAACACTTAGAGTGTCTCAAACATTTTCAGTATCGAACACTTCAAGTGTCTCGAATATTTTGAGTCTTGAACCTTCAAGTGTATTGGAAATGTCGAGAGTATCGAACACTTAGAGTGTCTAAAACATTTACATATTCTCGAACACTTCAAGTGTATTGAAAATTTCGAGAATCTCGAACACTTCGAGTGTCTCGAACATTTCGAGAGTTTCGAACACTTAGAGTGTCTGAAACATTTAGGCCTACAGAGTCTCGAACACTTCAAGTGTCTCGAACACTTGAAGTGTATTGAAAATTTAGAGAATATCGAACACTTAGAATGTCTCGAACATTTCGAGAGTCTCGAACCATTAAAGTGTTTAATACATTTTCATAGTCTCGAACACTTGAAGTGTCTCGAACATTTCGAGCCTCAAACACTTAGAGTGTATTGAAAATTTCGAGTCTCGAACACTTCGAGTGTCTCAAGCATTTCCACAATATCCAACACTTCGAGTGTCTTGAAAATGTCTAGAATTTGGAACACTTCCAGTGTCTCGAACATTTAGAGAGTCTCGAACACTTCGAGTGTCTCAAACATTTCCAGAATCTCGAGCCGAGTGACTTGAAAATTTCTAAAATCTCGAACACTTCAGATGTTTAACATTTCGAGAATTTCGAAAGTTCGATAAGGAGATAAAATTAAAATTTTTAACCACGAAACGGTTTAGAAATTTTATCAAATTGTTATCGATTACTCGATTATCGGAACAACCCTAGGAGGTAACTATAGAATCGTAAAATCATGTGTCCATGGTGGGGAACGGACAGAATGGCAGGAGGACAAAATGGCAGGGGACATAATGGCAGGAAATAATGGCAGGAGGACAAAATGGCAGAGGACGAAATGGCAGGCGGACGAAATGGCAGGGGACAAAATGGCAGGCGGACGAAATGGCAGAGGACGAAATGGCAGGAGGACAGAATGGCAGGAAGTTGAATTGTCGGGTTTTAAACTATTTTGTTTCTTGCTTGATAAATGAAGATTTCAACACAAATTTTCGATTTATTCATTATGCTCCAAAATTCGAACTGCTAATAATATTTCAATTCTAATTGACAGTCATTTACAAACACCTTACTATTGCAAGCTTTCTATTCATACCAGTAGTGTCTTAATGAAAGAAATTAGTTTTAGTTGTTTTCTTTATATATATATATTATTTAAGATCTTTTCGGGTATTACTAGAAGGAAGCAGCTTTTATCTTTATTTTGCACTGTGATCTGTATATGCTCAAGTGAAGACAAACAGTTTCAAAAGTTATTGAAGTTATTTGCAAAACATTTTAAGTAACAAGCAAAAAAAAAAAAAAAAGGAAAATACATACATCCTCCATATTAACTTGCGAATAAACTAACTTCGGTATTGTACAAAGGATCAGATACTTTCTGTGGCAAAGAAAACGAATTAAAATTGGTCGATTCGACTCGTTCCGAAGTTTTTGACGAGAGGATATGTAGGATCTGTACTCATTATTTTCTGGTGACTGTCTCTAGTATTTTTAAGTCTATAAAATATGCATAAGGACAAATTCAAGGGAAGCTCGGGGCAAAAATCTTTGGAGGAAACAAATTGTGGAGTACTCACAAGAAACACTAGACCTTTCGGTAGACATAGGATCTCCCGTTTTCAAAATATAGGATATGATTAATTGTATATATGTCATATGATTAATTGTATATATGCCTTATGATTAATTGTATATATGTCATATGATTAACTGTATATATGTCATATGCAATTTGATAAGGTAATAGTATGAACACAAGAAAGAGCATTTAGCAACGTTTAAATATACGCAAGTCATTCCACAATTTACTTCATTAATAAATATGATTTAAGTGTCATTATATCAATCTTTCTTGGACTCGTCGTAACCTTGAAGAATTCTGATAAATTCTACATGAATCTAAGACGGAAATCAGTACACATTTTGTACATAAATTTACAAAACGAGACAAGAAAATTTTGATTCCAGACAGGACTTTCACAAACATTTACGACACGAGACGAGAAAACCTGAATTCTCATCTCGTCTTGAGGGCAACGCTATAAGCAAGTAAGTTAGAAATCAAATATGCACGATCATGGTTCCTTTAAGCTGCACTAAGCTGTAAATATACCCAATATCGCATTGGGGTGAAAGGGGAGCGATTAAAGTGGAATGCCTGATAATTTAAGGTTCCTCATAACTCCAGTGAAATTCAGGAAAAAATCTCTGAATTACGAAAAAAAGAAAACATACAAAATACATTTTCAGGGTAACTCTTACAGCCATTACGTTATTATAAGATTAATGCTACTTCTGAAACTGATTTGATTGAATATGTATTTGGATAACGAAACTACTTTCATAAGTTTTTCGAAGTATCAAGTTTGAGAAGAACGAAGTTTGTCTTCCACTGATGTTCTCATTGCTCATAGATACTAGTGATGAAATAATTGGTCGAAAATCACGCGGCCGCTTCTTACATCAATTCATGAAGAAAATTAGTTCCAATATTAGGCACCGAAGTTCAGTATTAACAAAACAAAACAAAACAAAACAAAACAAAACAAAAAAAAAACACCCAGCCTCTGCAACCATACGTAGCACATTTTAAGACTTACACTTGAAATAAAAATATGACTGGATAAAGACGATTGCCTTTGTCTTTGAATTTCATATGTGAATAACAATATAGGGCTTTTCAGATAGAGGAGGGGGAGGGGCAGGTTTTATTAAACAAGATCGCACATCTGATATGTTTTAACTATAGGCAACTTGTACTTGCAGGCTAAACTCAGTCTTCTGAAGTCAAACGACAAATACCATTAAGATGTTCAAAAGAATAACGTATCATTATTATTACATACTACAGACACAAAGATACCACTAGGCTCCCAAGTTTCAAAATTATACTGTGTGTGAAAGCAGTTAGTAGATTTAATTCTTTGTCACATGATAGCTAGACCCTGAGAGAAATTCAGAGGGAGTCCACGGGAAAATTCTTTCGACATAAATAAAGGTTGTACTACTTAGAATTGTTATAAAACGAAGATATCAATTGGAAGATGGTTAAAAAGAAATAAATTTAAGAAAAAATTTAAGACATGGATAACTGATATTTACCCTCTTTTACGCTCTTGGTTCAATTTAGCTGTATTTATATGCTTTGGACATTTGAGGTAGAAATGACTAAATCGAGAACCGTTACCTACTAACAAACACAATAGGTAAAACCTAAAAATACGAGCCGTAAGTGTTATATTTTTTGCCAAATTAACTTCCTGCCATTCTGTCCTTCTGCCATTTCGTCCGCTGCCATTTCGTCCTCCTGCCATTTTGTCCACTGCCATTTCGTCCTCCTGCCATTTCGTCCTCCTGCCATTTCGTCCTCCTGCCATTTCGTCCTCCTGCCTTTATTTCCTGCCATTCTGTCCTAAATTCGTCCATGGTAGAATGAAATGCGTTCATAATAATTTCAATTTACGGTAGAGTTATCAGCAAGCCCGAAACCAGCCACAGAGCTTTGGGGTGGCCATGAGTATGTTAGGGGGTGCCAAGTCATTAAAAATTCTCTTACAAATATCTAAATTGGGTTTTTTGTATTGAGGTCTGGAGAAGCCATGAAAAGTCTAGGGGACCAGATCCCCTAGCCCACCTCTGGTTGCGGGCCTGGTTATCAGTCAGTACAGTATAACGCACGAAGAATAATATTAAATTTCATTCAAAACTATTATTTAATGTGCAAAATTGCTTATACATCTTTTCTCTCATTCATGTAATAAAAATAGATATAGGTATGTATTGAGAATTCACCAAACACTCATGTTGTTCCATCCTCAAGAAGCAAAATAAAAGAAGAAAGAAAACAACTCTTTCCCACAACTTGGTGATTTAAATATGGAAAAACTGACCGGCAAAGAAACTGAGTGTAGTGGGGTGTGGTCAAAAGTGATTAGCATCGAGCATTTTACTACTTGAATCACACGGCCAGGTGGCATAAATTTCCTTTAACTTCTCCGAAAGAGATATTTTATAAAGAAGGGGAAAAAGGAATGTATAGTTCCATAAATCTACCAACCAAATGTGCAAATGTAGAAAATGAATTTGAATAGACAGCATAGACATCAATGTATACGGTTCACATAAAAAGGAATAAACATCTGTAATTTTCAAGAGATTACATTGAATGGATAGATCCTTATTCCACCCTTCTCCCGCCAACAACTTACATCTACTGAGTTTCCTGATTCAAGAGCAGTGATGACAGTTGGCGGGAATTGTTATTTCAAATCGGCTGTAAACAGGAAATTCTGACATTCTCATATATTGTATTATGCGTTGTAATTAATTCATTTTCCCTATTGATCAGGCTCCCTCACGCACAATTCTCTCACTGACTCATCTCAAGGTTGACGAACTTTGCATACATCTAAGCTGGAAAGGAAGAGATAAAAGTCGGCAAAAACACAATAAAACAAAAGGTCTAGTACTACGGATTCCTGCTGCGAACTGACCGTGAGAAGACAGCAGGTAATTTCGCTTTGCTACAATTTTACTCGCACCGTGACATGAATTTGATGTTCCTTAAACAAATCTGTTACTTTTGCGCTTTAGCACACCCACATTCACACACACGGGCGACTCTATTGTTTCAATGATCAGAAAAATAAATATCATACTGATCCTCCTATACATATAATACAAAACAACGAACAAATTAGGACAAAAATTGCAGTACACAAAGTTTACCGCTTCGTACCATTATGCAGAACGAATCTTTCGATAATGTCACGTAGATTTGATCAAGCCTGTACCATCTGGTCTTCAGTTTTCAGCAATTCTGGTTTCACGAAATTCTCATGAGAATACGTATGACATATTCCGGAGGTGTACTTTCTATCCAAAAATAAAATAGTAAACATATTAAGAGCACTAAACGATATACATAAAGAAGAGAGAGAAGAATACTATTTACTCCTATCACTTATCATAGTTCTATTTTTTTAATAGCTCATTCGTGTCACAAGGGTGTCTAATTTAGTCCTTTATCGTGCTAGGAAGAAAGATGGTGAACATAATAATAATAATAATAATAATAATAATAATAATAATAATAATAATAATAATAATAATAATAATAATAATAATAATAATAATAATAATTATTATTATTATTATTATTATTATTATTATTATTATTATTATTATTATTATTATTATTATTATATTAGTATTATTATCTTTGGTGGGTGCTTGCAGTCAGTGTCCGTAATCGAAAACCGATACCGAAACTAGGTATAAGACCTATAACATCGATCTCTTTTATGATAAAAGTGCACCTGAGAATCGCATAAAAGCATCAAATTTTGTGTTCATTATAAATATTATTACGGAGCTAAAAATTCAGGTAGTGTTCTCTCCTCAAATCAGGAAATTTCAACATTCAAAACTATACGAGACGTTCTGTGATATTTATTTTTTAAAGAAGGGGGCCGCGGTGGCTCAGTGGTAGAGCGTTCACCACTGGCACTTTAGCTCACTTGTTCGATCCCAGATCTAGTGAAGTAGATTTTGTGGTGGATAAACACCGTACGTGTGGGTTTTCTTGGGATTATTTCGTTCCCTCCCACGATACATTTCACCATTACCTTCATTTCTAATTATAACCGTCTCCTTTAGCCTAGCCGGTATACGAGTGCGACGTTAAATTAAAAAATATTTCATTGATTATCATTTTCTTTATTACATAATTCTTTCAAGTAATTTTCTCGAAGGATGTTAATTAATTACGTAGTTTTCAAATACTGGGTTAACACACTCATAAATCAATTGTTGTTGAGCTTATTTACACGTCATTTTTAGAGTCAGTAAAACGCTGATGATTTTCGGAAAAATTAGTCTCCTTACTCTGTTGAAATGAATATCGAATGATAGGTTTGACTGTAGAGTGACTCCAAGATCGGTTATATAATCTCAATTGGTGTTTGTTAATAGTGCACACATTGCGTACATAGTTCATTTTCCTGGTGTATGATACTACATTGCATTTTTGAATATTTAACAACTTGTTTGACTCACATCATTGGAAAATAGAATTTATGTCGCTTTGCAAAAAAAAAAAAAAAAAAAAAGCGTCTAATTCCGTGGAGATACTGCGATAGATTTTTAGATTGTCAGCAAACAATAGTTTGTGGGAGGATGCTAACAGGTGGTAAATCATTATTAGGGTTTGGTACCGAGACCGAGACGGACTTTTACATAACAGATACCAGACCGAGACCGAAATAGACATCTATTAATCGAGACGAGACTTAGGTCAGTGTAGTCAACATTTGTTTCGTTGCTGTGTTAGATAATATGGAAACGATTGACTAATGTACAGTGGCGTATTTAGGTGGTGGCTATCGGGCTCATACCCCTTCCGAAATAAATTTATGATATTTTTTTTCGCATTGCACGTACAACACAAATGTTTTTCTTACCCGTTCCTCAAGCCTCTCTCGAAACAAAATCCACTACTAATGTATATAGCCTTCTCTCCCCCCCTCTCTCTCTCGCATATATATATATATATATATATATATATATATATATATATATATATATATATATATATATATACAGGCCCCCATCCATGATCTTCTGACGGGGGGTGCACCAATAACTAGCAGTGCATTTGAATTAAATATGAATTTTTAAAATGCCTTTAAGCATCTGTGATATGAGTGAGGAAATGCCCCGGAAATGCTGTCTGTTCTCGGCGAATCCTTTTCCTTCAACCTTCAGCAAATTAACTTAAACTATTGCTTTTACAAAACTGCGCTTTCTTTTAAGGCCACAGACATTTTCGGAAAACGTTGCTATTTTCACTACTAACTTCTCACTTTAGATAGTGTATATTTGCAACGAAGGGGAGTGCACGCGCACCGATTCATCCCTTAAATGCGGCCCTATATATATATATATATATATATATATATATATATATATATATATATATATATATATATATATATATATATATATATATATATATATATAGGCTATAGCCGCGCAGTTTCGGATCCAGGGGGAGGGGGCGATTGCCCCCCAGAAGAGGAAACTTATATGATCAAGGGCGGGGCTCAACCATAGCTTTATCCAGTGTTAAGAAAGTAGAATTAAAGTCTCCGTTTTATCCAGTGTATACCTGAGCGTCAAGGGAGGCGGTGACTTCAACTTTCGCCTATTCAAGATTCGCCTAATAACCTCAAGCAATGGAATTTACAGATGTTAACTCAAGAGAAAGTGTAGGCGATTCTAGAATTCAAGATTCAACTTTCCAGATTTGCCTAATGTGAAATTATGTTGGTAGTGCCGACAAGAAACGACACAAAAAATTTTATTTTCTAAATTTGAAAAATTAATATATATTTTTTTAGTCCAGTACCGGTATGTAGCGATCTGAATCCGGAAAAAATTAGTAACTTAATGAAACTTGCAGGACAGCTTCTTTCCATGAAGTATATGTATATCTTAAAATGCTTAGATATCCGCCTTAAGCTTTACCCAATATGACTAGTAAAAGGGGAATAACATTTTCAATTATATATTTATGCATCGCATGGTGGTGACGCACTAGCTTTTTGTCGATATTTCCCATACAGAAGACTTATTTCACACCAGTCACTTATCCTTCAGTTTTACCCATAAGAGCAAGTGCGAGCAGACGACACGTATTGAAGGTGTACATAATAAGCAAATTTGATTGGAGCAAGATATTCCAGCAATTTATTGAGGATCGGAGGGGAAAATGAAGAAAATGAAATGAGATGTTTAACGTCCCACGATTATGCCGGCTAGGCTAAAGGAGACGGTGATGAGAAGTGGATGGAATGGTGGAATGAAGAAAGTGTGAGGAAATGGGAGAACTCCGAGAAAACCCACGCACACGGTGTTTGTCTACCAGAAAATTCACTTGGCGTAAGCTTGGATCGAACCGAGGACCCCAAGCACCAGAGGTGAACGCTCTACCACTGAGCCACCGTGGTCCCAAGGAAAATGAAGAATGCTACCCAATTAGTTGTTTGGACATACCAGCATCAAACTCTTTTCTGAAGCTGGTGTATTGAAAATGTAAAGCTCTCATGTACTTAGTTCAACTGTTCATCTTCGAGATTGTTTTACTCAGACATGTGCATTAATTGTAGCGAAATCATATTTTGGGAATCAGAAAACAACAGAATGGAAGTGACATTTTGGCGTTATCTTATAGTGTTGAACTATCCTCGAATTATGCGTTATTTCTATGAATCTTTCGAAGTTCTTCCTTTCGTTTTCTTTTTTAGTTTTTCAGTGTAATAGGTACCATTTCTGTTCCGAAAGAAGTAGAGATTATTATATGAAGCCTAAATTACTAAAATATAAACTCTCTCCTTAATACTCGTTGTTTCAACTACTTTTTTTTTTTTCATCTGAAGTAGCAGTGGGTCTGATTCAACCGGATCGTTTATGTCCTAACAGTGCACCGTGCCAGGTATGGGTTAATTTTTGTGTGCTTTATATAATATAAATTATTTCTATCGTTTATAAAAAGCTGAATTTTGCTTAAATAACGTTTTCCCTACAGACTATTTTGCTTGATAAGTTATGTTCCGTATAATGTCCCATATTTTGTATATATAATTTGTAATTATGGCATGTTGACACATTTTCTTTATTTTTATCCTTATATCAATATTATGTGTATAAAAATATAAGGAAATCAGAAAAATACGCTTGAAATAAATACAAGATTAAATCATACAAATCTTCTCTATCATTTGTAACTTTTTGTCTACCTGACCTACAAATATGAACTCTATATTAAACAAAATAAATTTTAATTGCAAAATATTTTGTTGTAAGTTCCAAGACTGTAGAATTGAACATAAGTTAAGAAATCAATTAAAACATGATTGTTCTACAGACGGTGGCGGTCAAATTGGAAATTTAAGCCAAATTGGATGCAGCTCAAGAAGGATATTCGGGGACTTTAGGATATTACTATACTTGATGAAAGGAAATTATCCTGCAAATTTCATTAAGATACTAATTTTTGCTAGGTTTGTCAAAATTTTCCCCTACATACTGTATTATTCAATAAGAGCGCGAAAATAGGAAAGGTTAACTATTAATGAGATGCAGAACTATCAACGTATGTGAGCTAAACCAAGTTAAAAAAAAAAAAAAAGTTAAACTTTCGCCTAACAAGGAAATTAACTCTGTGTCATCGCTTTGATTTGTCATTTGCATAGCTAGGAGGTATTAAGCGAAACTTAAAGCCCCAAGGGAACTATAGCCCCTATAACCCTCCTCTTGAATCGTCGTCTTATATATATATATATATATATATATATATATATACAGCGTGCGAATTAGATAATCTATATTGGGGGGGATAAAATTAGGCCAACAGAACATAAAGTCTGAAGGTTTGTAAATGAAAAATCGTTGAAAATGTATAAAGTAAGCTGATGTAACATCATTAGTATGAAAACAGTCAATCAATGTTTTAAAAAATGGTAAAATTCTTAGCATTTTCTTCTATTTGAAACTTTTTTTTTACCAGGTTCGACTGATTATCTAAAAAAAAATGTAATACTTTGTACCTATACAATGAGAAGTTTACCACTCATTCAAACAATGTTTTCAATATTACACTTGTTATCTCATACAAAGAAAGTACGGAGCTTAAAGGTGTTTCGAATACATATGTATATCTGATGGGGGTAGGGTAATGTTTGCTTCAACTGTTAAAGATTTAAAATGTACACTCATGTCCAAAATGATTGATTCATATCTATAATTGTCTTCTTGTAAGAATATAATTTGATAATGATTTTGCAGGGTACTTTTAATACTGATACGATGTGTATAATCGGAAAATGTATATTTGTGGTAAATTTCATAGGAAAAGAATTATAAATATGAAAATTAGAATGAGTAAAACAAAATATTGCTAAATGGACAAGAAAGTTTATTTTCGTTTTATTTTTATTTACTGCTCTCTTGACGTGAAATTTGTCACATACATGTCTTTGCCGATTAAACACGTACTAATATTATAAGAAATACCGGGCGAATTCATTATCAAATTATATTCCTACAACAACATATTTATAGACATGCGACGATAATTTTGGACATGAGTGTACATTTTGCAGCTACTTAACTGTTTGTAGAATTTTGTATAATTCTCTTCATGATTTGTGCTATTGATTTTCTATAATTATATTTTGGAAGTTTGAGGAAATTCTTGAATTCATTATGTGTTTTTCTTTCATCACCCACATTTAGTTAGAAGAATTAGTATTTGTCAGTGTCTAGTAGTCTATTATTTACGCACTTCAGTTAGAAAAGTTCAAGATAGCAAAATTCAACACTATTTAGTAACAAGGAAAAATGCTACAAATTTACATTTATATGATAAATTTCTTTTTCATAAGTCATTCTTGCTCTACATAAATTTTCGAGTTCATTTTTTATATTTTCCATGAAATTGAAGTTTATTATCGATAATTACACCACACCAAGTACTGATTAATATGGTTGACATTCATATTGAAAGCCAATACAAGAATCTTCCTCAGTCACCCCAAAAGAAAGAAAATAAATGTGAATTGCACATGTGTGTCCTCACTTATTTGGTAGTTTTCGCCAATACTACATGCCTTAATAATATCGAACGAGTTAGTGTTATTCTATATATTGTTGCGTAGCGTTTATAAATGAGTTTACATCAGATTACGAAATATGTACTTAAAATATCAAATTATAGAAAATAAATATTATCAAACAAACCAAAAAGGTTAAGTGGCAAAAGAAATTGAATGTAAAAAGATAAATATTTTTTAAAAATAAATATACATTTTAAATTATCGACTAAAAGTGTTTAACAATTTCCAGATTATACCAACATAGCTAAAGTATATCCCAAAAAACATCTCCATATCCCACTACGAAACTGTCCCCAGTGCCGATTCTGCCATTGTTATTTAAATATCGTCACATTAATTCGTGAACAATTTAAAGTACGTGAAAGCCCTAATTGTACATTTGTAGCACTTACAAGCACTGAGGAAACACTAACGATTGACAGCACTATTGTATAATTTGGAAAATATTCACAAAAATGGCGTTTCTCCCTTGACGTCAACTAAATATCACTACTTTTATTAGTTAATAACTTTACATGGACGAAAGTACTAACGTTGTGCTTGCAGTACTAACCACTATTAACGCAGTACTAACGATTGACACTACTTTTGTATAATTTGGAGAAGATTTACAAAAGTGGCGATTCTGGCTAGACGTCAAGTGAATTTCGCCACTTTAACTCGTTAATAACTTTATATGGGTGTGAGTACTAACGTAGTACTAACGATTGACACTACTTTTGTATAATTTGGAGAAGATTTACAAAAGTGGCGATTCTGGCTTGACGTCAAGTGAATATCGCCACTTTAATTCGTTAATAACTTTATATGGGTGTGAGTACTAACGTTGTGCTTGGAGTACTAACGTAGTACTAACGATTGACACTACTTTTGTATAATTTGGAGAAGATTTACAAAAGTGGCGATTCTGGCTTGACGTCAAGTGAATATCGCCACTTTAATTCGTTAATAACTTTATATGGGTGGGAGTACTAACGTTGTGCTTGGAGTACTGACCAGTACTAACGTAGTACTAACGATTGACACTACTTTTGTATAATTTGGAGAAGATTTACAAAAGTGGCGATTCTGGCTTGACGTCAAGTGAATATCGCCACTTTAATTCGTTAATAACTTTATATGGGTGTGAGTACTAACGTTGTGCTTGGAGTACTAACCAGTACTAACGTAGTACTAACGATTGACACTACTTTTGTATAATTCGGAGAAGATTTACAAAAGTGGCGATTCTGGCTTGACGTCAAGTGAATATCACCACTTTAATTCGTTAATAACTTTATATGGGTGTGAGTACTAGCGTTGTGCTTGGAGTACTAACCAGTACTAACGTAGTACTAACGATTGACACTACTTTTGTAAAATTTGGAGGAGATTTACAAAAGTGGCGATTCTGGCTTGACGTCAAGTGAATATCGCCACTTTAATTCGTTAATAACTTTATATGGGTGTGAGTACTAACGTTGTGCTTGGAGTACTAACCAGTACTAACGTAGTACTAACGATTGACACTACTTTTGTATAATTTGGAGAAGATTTACAAAAGTGGCGATTCTGGCTTGACGTCAAGTGAATATCGCCACTTTAATTCGTTAATAACTTTATATCGGAGTGAGTACTAACATTGTGCTTGGAGTACTAACCAGTACTAACGAAGTACTAACGATTGACACTACTTTTGTATAATTTGGAGAAGATTTACAAAAGTGGCGATTCTGGCTTTACGTCAAGTGAATATCGCCACTTTAAATTTTTTTAATAACTTTATATGGGTGTGAGTACTAACGTTGTGCTTGGAGTACTAACCAGTACTAACGTAGTACTAACGATTGACACTACTTTTGTATAATTTGGAGAAGATTTACAAAAGTGGCGATTCTGGCTTGACGTCAAGTGAATATCGCCACTTTAATTCGTTAATAACTTTATATGGGTGTGAGTACTAACGTTGTGCTTGGAGTACTAACCAGTACTAACGTAGTACTAACGATTGACACTACTTTTGTATAATTTGGAGAAGATTTACAAAAGTGGCGATTCTGGCTTGACGTCAAGTGAATATCGCCACTTTAATTCATTAATAACTTTATATGGGTGTGAGTACTAACGTTGTGCTTGGAGTACTAACCAGTACTAACGTAGTACTAACGATTGACACTACTTTTGTATAATTTGAAGAAGATTTACAAAAGTGGCGATTCTGGCTTGACGTCAAGTGAATATCGCCACTTTAATTCGTTAATAACTTTATATGGGTGTGAGTACTAACGTTGTACTTGGAGTACTAACCAGTACTAACGTAGTACTAACGATTGACACTACTTTTGTATAATTTGGAGAAGATTTACAAAAGTGGCGATTCTGGCTTGACGTCAAGTGAATATCGCCACTTTAATTCGTTAATAACTTTATATGGGTGTGAGTACTAACGTTGTGCTTGGAGTACTAACCAGTACTAACGTAGTACTAACGATTAGTATATTTTTCGTTTAATTATTAGTAAGTGGCGATTTTGACTTGACAAACGTCTAAATAGGTGGCGCTCGTACATCCATCTGCCCTTGTTCTTTGGCTCCATAATGTTAACGCATGCAGCTGCCCTTGCGGACGGTTTACAGCCTCAATTTGTGATGGATTGCACGTAGGCCATATGTGACCGTTTGACCATAACATGCTGAGGTAGTGGATTCTCATAGGCAGCCAAATCTCAGATCTTCTTTAGTACAGATCTTGTAAGTTCCACTGATGTCCTCTTTGGATGTAATACCTTTGGTAGTAAGAGTTGTAGAGAAGAATGCTGCGCATAACGTTTAATTAAATCACTAACAGTGGCCCGTCTCATGATAAAGCCATTATTTTGACACTGTTCTACTATGAAGGATATGTTAAAGTTTCCATAGTCAGAGCCATGACGTATCTTCTTATCGGCATTTTGCCTACTACAAGACCATCACTCTGCTACATAAGTGAGAGATTGATTCACGTTGCGTACAGTTTTCTTGCTCTGTAAAACCCAATTTGACAGGTATCACTGTATTCAAGTTGTTTGGATGGAAAAATGAACCGTTTCTGTACTGGAGTGGAAGGAGGAGTGAACTCAATGCTTTGAACTAACTACACACGTTGTTTCTTGGAGATGGTCTTTTAATTATTTATAGTTTACATTTATTAGTTATGTTTAATAGTTATTCATTTATTGAATTGTATGATCCATGATTTTGACTGACAAGATAAAAAGAGCAAGTAAAAATAACTGCAATGAAAAAATGATATGAAAGGAGTTATCCGTTGATTTCTAAATTGTTGATATTGAGAATGTTGAATTCCAACTTAAATCTAATACAATGAAACCTATCCTTAGTGGAATCGAGCGGGACTCGTAAAAATTTCCGTTAAAGTCAGGTTTCCGCTTAATGGAGGTAGAATTTTCCTTAAAATTATATGCTTATAACGGATATACTGGGAAAATATATTGCTGTATGTACGTTGTTCAATTACAGTACTTCTTTTTTCTATAAATTAATACATAAAATCTTCAAATAAACATAATATATGCTATGCACACGTTACCTTTATTTTTTCCAATAGTCAAGTAGGAATTTCTGTATATATTGCTGCTTGGCTGCTCCATTTTCCGCACACACTTTAACCTCAGTTACTACACTTTAGTAAATCAGAGACGTTTTTTCGTAAGGAAAATTGTCCAGAAAGATTTAACAAAGGAACGAAGAATTTTTTGCAGATAGTATAATGTATATGTTTGTCCCTCACAGGATGTCTAAAAAAAATTTCTAAACTTGCAGTCTGGAACTCAGAATTTTCCGTTAAAGGTTTATTTTGCCTTCTGTTGTCCACACAACACAGTTTTCACTTAATGAAGGGACTTTTAGGCGTTTTTAGTCCAAAATTCATGAGACCATGAAAGATTTCCATTTAAGACAATTTTGCGTCTAATAAAGGGTCCGTTGAAGCCAGGTTTTACTGTAGTAAACAAGGTAAGAAAACTCTTACAGAGAACGTATAACTTCTTAAATATCATTGAATAAAGTGAACAAAACTTTAATATTCTTCATTCTTTTCAGGTTTTAGATGTCTTCAGAGCAGAAACTATGGTTGACTCACCTTAATCTTGCGAACTACCTTGAAATTCAACATAGAGAAGAGCAAAATATATCTCTTCCCTCTCAAGAAAGTAAGCTTTCTCTTTCTCTTTGTTTAATTATAGGCATTCCTTTTACTCCCAATCTCTCATTAAACGTGAAATCTTGGTTTCGATTACAAAGGATGTAATTCTTATGTATATTTTTAAAATGTTACTCATATTCTCGAGGATCTCAGTGCTTTATGTTTCTTTCTATTAACGGTTTACTAATTTGTTATGGTCCCATCGAACCACAGGGCCTTCTTGCAATGTCTTCCATGAAATATGGTATCGAGCTCGATTCCTGACGAATGCATAGCATTCTTTTGTTGTCACACCATCGTGATACAATCGGGACCATTTGATTAAAACGAAACGAACTCCAGTCTTTACAGAACGAGACAACAACGAAGTGGGGTGAAGGGCTGACTACACACCAACCAACTGAAATCCGTCTAATCGGTTATAATACTTCCTGGGTTGAAATAATAGAAAGAAAAAATAGTAGTGGTTATTATTAATTTAGCTATGTTATTAATTGGTTGAGTTTAGATTTAGCGTCCCTCAGCATCGAAGCTATATGAGACATGAACCTAGAGTGTGTGATCCGAACCACATGATCTCCAGCCGGGAATCGAACCCGGGACTTTATTAAAATCACTGATTCTATATAGTATAGGGGTTTGGAAAGAATTTAACCACTTTCCAAGAAAGATAGAAAACATGTGAAAAAAATAGAGAATAGACGAAATACAATATATTTTCGGTTGTACGACCGGAATGTCTGCTCTTATGTTTGCAAGGAAACCACTCTCTATAATGCAGCCAATGGATGAGCCGAAATCACGCGTATGACGTCACAAACTCAGTAGATGTTCACGAAACAAACTGAGGTGCCCAGTCAGTCAAGATGAAGTGTATTGTTCAACAGGGTCGTTTGAAAATGCATCATGGAGAGCACACAGTTGTGAGTGCTTACTCTTTACGAGCTTAAACTGAGACATTCTACTATCTAGTCGCGAAAAACATCAACAGTACATTTTCTTGCCTGTGACTAGGGATTGATAAATGAAAACTATAGCAATCAACAAAAGGGATTTCTGATGAGCTGCTCAGCAATATTGTGGAAGCGAACCCTGGAAAAAGTATTCGTGCCATTGCAGACGAGTTGGACGTAGACTCGTATCAGCGACTTTTGGTGGCTTCCTGTAATCGGTAAGGTGAAAAAGTTGGAGTGGGTGTCACAAGAGTCGACACTGGGCGACAAGGATCCTCATCTGGTAGTGTGCAGTTCTCTGAGTGTACTTAATAACCGGGAAGGTTTGCTACATCAGAGTGTCAATTGGATGAAAAATGGCTCTGCTGCGACAACCACAGACGGTCAGAACTGGTTGGATCGTGACCAATGTCCAAACTCACCTCTCCGCCCGCATCATGTTTTTCTCCATCAAGGTGAAACCGTCACTGCTAAACATTATAGTAGAGAACTCCATCAAATCACCGAAAACTTGTCCACAACCATCCAGCAATGAGTGACAAACATGATATCTTTTTGTTTCACGAAAATGAACTTCCATGTTACGCTTGAAGGACGGTGCAGACTCTCTATAACTTGCAGTATGAAACCCTTCCTCGCCAATCATATTCTACTGTTCTACTGACGATTCTCCTATCGACAATCGTCTCTTCTGGCATCTTGATCCCTTCTTGGCAGGGAATCCATGACAATCGGGCGGTGCAATGTGCATATGCATATATACGAGGGCTATCCAGAAAGTAGATTACGTTTTCGTCTGTGTCCGCTAGGGGCGGGGCTAGCGCGGCCATCTTGGGGTCAGAGCGTTGCGCAGCTCAGTCGGCATCTAGCCGTGCTAGTGAGAGGTTCGTGCTGTGCTCCGTTAAGATACTGTGACGGTTTGAAATGTCTGCGTTAATTGAAAATCCCGCGAGCTGCGAGGTGCGTGCAGTAATAAGGTTTCTGACAGCAAAAAACTGTAAACCGATAGAAATCTATCGGCAGCTGTGTGAAGTGTATGGGGACAACATTATCACTGAAGGTGGAGTGCGACAGTGGGTCATAAGATTTAAAAATGGCCGAACCAATGTTCACGACGAAGATCGAAGTGGGAGACCCAGCAAAGTGACTGCCGAACTTGTCGAAAAAGTCGATGTTAAAGTCCGTGAAAATCGAAAGTTCACAATAACGGAACTTTCTTTGAGTTTTCCACAAATTTCGCGAAGTTTGTTGCACGAAATCATCAGCGAAAAGCTTGGTTACCACAAGTCGCAGGCGGCCGAATTTTTCGACGAAGGAATTTCCAAGCTCGTACATCGCTACGATAAATGCCTTAATTTGAATGGTGACTATGTCGAAAAGTAGTATTTGTGTGTGGCTTTCATCTGTATATAATAAAATTTGTTTCCTATACTTTGTTGATTTTTTATTCCAAAACGTAATCTACTTTCTGGATAGCCCTCGTACATATGTGCAATCGGGCAGCACATATGTATATATGCATATGTGTGTGTTGAGTCATGACGTCTGTCAGCAGTGAAGTTCTTACATGGTATTTTTTTTTTTTTTTGCACCATCTTCAAAACAGATATATCGCCGTCGTTTCCGTGTTTGGGCGAGCAGTAAATATTGTTTATAACAAATATAATGCAAAGAACTAATCTCGTTTGGAATTTTTGGATTGATCATAAACTATGTTCTCATACTTTAAATTGGATTAGCTATAGGGAACCAAAAGGAACATTGTGTGGGTTTTATAGTTTTAGTTCTTATAAAACTTTGCTTTATATTTCTAGTTCTAGTTTTCTTCCACATAATTGTGAGAATAGCATCTCGGTGGTATAATATTCTCTTCTGGCTTAAAGTATCGTACTTTAATCTCGGGGCATGTGTGCTCAAATTAATGACATCATTTCCTCAGATTCTCCTATTTTCTTCCACTTCTTAACTTTTCCCCCAAATTTATTAACTTGCATCTATCAACTAAAAATTTTTATTCCATTTTCTTTCTGCAGCACATCTCGTCCCATGGAAAATATATTGGGTAGTATATTAAACGGAATCTCCTTCTTTTGTATTTAGTCGTATGATTGGTGTGAACCAGTCCGTAATGCACGGTCATTTGGAAGCCCCTGTCAGTGTGCCTTTTGTTAGTGTTTCGTAGCTTTTGCAACCGATATCTTCAATTATCTGGTGTATGTACTATAATCTAGGTTTTACTCTAGGATTCTCTCCCTCTCTAAATCCTTCTAGCAGCGTTTTAACTAGTCATCATGTCTTCACACCAGATATTCCTCTTTTCTCATATCTAATCCTTTTCAATATTTTCTGATTTGTTACTTTGTTCACTTTTGGAATTTGTTACTTTCGAGCACCACGTTTCAAAGGCTGTTATGCGTTTCTTATCTATTTGGCCGAGCATCCAGGTCTCGCTACCATTTAAAAATAAAGGTAGTTAGAAAGCTCTTGTGAATTCTCGTATCAATATTACAGGAAGTAAATATATTCTGTTTACTGTTAAAGGTGGCTTTAGCTTGATTTATTCTACTAACAACTTTTACCTTTTACATCTGGTATTATGTTACAACCAAGGCACGTGAAAGCTGACACATTCTCCAACTTCTCAATAAAACATCTTAACTTTGTTTTGTTCTTGCTTGGTACCATTACCTTTGTCTTAGCTGTCTTAGATCAATTGATCTTCATATTATAATTTTTGAGTACTTCAGCCAATCATATTAAGCATGGCTTCCTACTCTTGTTTATCTTCTGCTAACACATCCTTGTCACCGGCACTTCCAAAGAAGTCCACTTTCTCACTATGTATTCTCACTCCTTTATTTATTTATTTATTTATTTATTTATTTATTTATTTATTTATTATTATTATTATTATTATTATTATTATTATTATTTTACTTTTTTTCTCTCGTAATCCGTCCATTCTATTGAATATATCCATTAAATAGAATAGGTGATGAAGAACCTTGCTTACACCTTACCGGGAACCTCGCAGGTTGCCTTACACCTTCTTGATAGCATCTTCCTCAATATATTCGCCACATTTTATCACAGTAGTTTCGTCTCTATACAACCGTTGTATTACCCGCCTATTTCTATAATTTACGCTCAACCTTTTCAGCATTCTAAACATTATTTTCCAATCAACTCGACCAAGTGACTTTTCCACATCGACACAGGCAATATACGTATATTTATCTTTCGTATCCTGTTCTTCAAGATTAAATGCAAACCCAATACTTCTTCGCGTTTCTCCTTCCTCTTCTGAATCCAAATTGATCATCTGAATGATAGATTACAGCTTTATTTCAGTTGTTCATAGAACTTTGGCCGTTAGTACTTTCGTCACGTTACTGAACTCATGGTTCTATATCGTTCACATTTGACGCCAGACGCTGTTTTGCGTAATGATTCAGTAAGACACTTTTTAAATCCTTCCAGAAGTTGTTCTATGGCATAGATCCTTTTGCACCTGGCGAAACAGATTATGTATTTGACAACCTGTGTCCTTGATAAGTTTTGTTGGAATGATATCAATACCTCCTTTCTTCTGTTTCTTTATGGTCTTGTCAAATTCAGCGCGCAGTATACAATCTTCTTTCTCATCCTGAGCAATCTTATCTTCCTCTTTCAGTTCATTCCACCGTAGAACTTTTCGATGTACTATTTCCACTGAATAAACGTATAATACAGAGTACATTCTGTGAGTCACTTCAGTCAAACATAAGTATTCTTTGAATAATATATACATTCAGTACTGAATTTAGATATAGAAGAGAATATAATGAAATATTATATTGCTGTTAAACCTTACAAGCAATAGACATCGTCCAATTAGTATATAAATATAAGTAAGGTTATTCATCAGTAATAACACTGGTTGGCAAAATGAAACTTTTTTTCGCTCCGACGAACGAAAATAGGTGATTCCTATAGTTTTCGACTGAGCTCCTGAGTTCGAATCCATAACCTGTTTTTCTCCAGGACGTACCAGTTTTCAGGGAGGAGGGGGATGTTTCAATATCCGCCCAAAGATGCTATTGTCCACCCATAATAATTTGCACGTTATAATTTAAATATTAATATAAATTATGCAGATAAAATTGCATAAAAAGTTAAAGTTTAACACTCACGTGTCACTTGGTTTTCCTACTCCACTTGTAATTACTACAGGGTGTCTCGCGTGTCACATTCCTACAGAAGTCTGCCAACATATTCACACTCCATTTACCACTGTAGCGCCTCTCCATGGTAGCTATTTGCTGGTGAAACCTTTCCCCGTGTTCGCCAGAGACCTCCCCCGAGCTGTACATTTCAAGGAAGAAGTCCAGGTGGCAATGCAGGAAGTGTAACTTAAGGGACATATTACATCCCATGTTACGAAATGAAATAATTAACCTGCCCGCAGAAATATTTATTTTTCACCTACGGTATACACAGACATAGCATAATACCACCTTCTAACACGAAGATTCAACTCGAAACTGAAATATTTGTTTCACGCGGCAACGTGGTGTATGTCTTGGCGTCTTTTCTCAACAATCTGTCTGTCGTCAAGACAAAAGGGAGCCGACAAATGATCGCAAGTTGATTACGAATCCTTTCTCCGTCAATAACACCTAGGTTTTAGTGTATGCAGTGTGGAACGACAATAAATCTTTGCAACCCAAGGGGAGGGGGTACGTTTCTGGGGGGTCGTGAGCTAGAGAAAAGAATGTTCCTGGAATGTAGCCTAGTAACAGTTCTTGGATTAAGATAAAAATTCAGAATTATGCACTCCAAACATGGAAAACACATATTAAATACGAAAAATACGATTTTTCTGTCAATTATGGAAACAGTACCCCGCCAAAAAAAAAAAAAAAAAAAAAAAAAAAAAAAAAACTTACGTGCTGGAACTTTCTCGATGAGATATTCGTAATCAGCATCTCGAAATCTATCCGGTACACCCTTTCACCCTCGTGAGAGGATTTTCATGCCGACCAGTGTAATAATCAACCATAATATACAAAATTCAGTGGTGGTTGATGTAGTAACAAAATATAGTAAACTTCGTAATATTACAGAGATGACGAACCTTACCCCGAGCTGACACTCACTCTTTTTCTTTTCTTTTCTTTTTTTTTTCTTAAAATATATAGTTTAGCATATAAGTCCATATGTTAACTAATGTTACTGAATACTTTGTACTAGGTACATATTTAAGTGTTCTGTGGTAAAAGACTAAGAGATCATGGGCTCAGTTTTATAAAATGATAATATTTATTTCAATATCATAATCATAATTTCTCACCATCTTCTTTGTTCCTTAGGGTATAGATGTGAAATGTAAAATTCAAACAAATAAAATTAGTTAACATTAAAAAATAATTTAACCGCAAGAAGTATTGAGAGTACGAAAGAGGTTGAGAAGTGACAAAAAAGGGAATAATCTACAGATATAGTTATTTAGGGCATTAGTGTTTAATAACTTGATCTGGCCTGCAGAAAACTACTCTTTGTACTTATAATTTCTGAATTTCTCAAAATTTCAGTCTATGTTAGTAAATAAATTATAATCATAGTGAATAGAGTGGATTGTCCATGCATTGAACTACAAATCCTTTAAAACATTCAGTGATTTACTACCTTGTTTGAAAAAGATTTGTTCGTGAAAAAGTAAATTTATCTTTTTTTCTCTTGGTTTTCTTTCAACGCTTTCAATTATAATCTGCATTAGTTCTTTGCCCCTTCTGATGATAGTTTGTATTTGGTAACCTTCGCAAAATAATATATAACACATAAATAAGCAAGCAATTGTTAATTTTTACATATATACTATATATTATGTATGGTTTGAATTAAGAATAGATTTCTTTTGTTTCTATTTGTTTCTCATTATAATTTTTAAAACATAGTTCTCAATATTTGGTGAGTTAAATCTATTTTTTTTCTTCAAATTTTCAGATCACTAGGGGTATGCAGAACTGATTTTAGGTTACGTAGCTTTGATTAAATGGGGTGGTCGGATCAATGGGTGGGTGGGGATAGTGTGCCATCAATCTTCAGAGACTTCAAAGGGTCAAAGGTGAAGATTGATGGTGGCTGGATTAACAGACAGGGGAACAGGCAGTGGAAGGAGGGCGTTTGGGCCGCTGGGCAGACGGTCGGATGTAGTTACGTATTTTTTTTTTTCAAAATCGGCACTTTACATATTGATCTTTTTTTTTCTTGGGTGGCATTAGATTGGGTGCGTGGGATGTCTTACAGAGGCAATGCCAATTAAATCTAAGAGACATCCCAATTAAGAGGCAGACCGGTATTACTCTGACACACACACATCTACACATAAACATATACACATACGATACCACTTCCATGCACGCATACACATGTACATATGTATAAATATATTAAACTACACGCCCCCCATCTACATCACTACCACCCCCACAAATACCTACCCATCCACACACACACACACACACACACACATATATATATATATATATATATATATATATATATATATATATATATATATATATATAGACAGACATACATATATATATATATAGACAGATAGATAGATAGATAGATATGACACATACACATTTTGACGCGGGAGATCCGGGTCCGATTCTCGGCAGGAGCTCAAGTTATTTAGATCTAATGTTAAACTGTAGTCCATGTCTCATATAGCCTCATTGCTAACGAAAGAATGCTAAACTCAAAAATCTAACACACACACACACACATTTGAAACTGCGACACCCACATCCATTACGTCATTTCTAGAAGATACTTGTTAACTGAATCCTGGGGATATCCAAGTAATCCTAACTTTTTCGATGACTGTGCCTTACAGCTTCTTGCCAACAATAATCAAACATTAATATCATTCCAATCGCATCTATAAATAGTTATGAATTTATTTTTTAAGAGTAAGTCTGCTTCTTACAGTTTTTCTCTCCATTCGTAAAACCGTACAAGGACACCATTCAATTTACATAATATAGAGAAATGATGTCGTAAATTAGTCTTCTCTTTCATCCACCAAATTCCATAAATGAAGTATAAATCATAACTTGTTTTGATCTTAATTTGAACTTCGGAAACAGTGACAACCGTCTGGTCCATTCTTTACCAAATCCAGTGTTATTCCTATCATTAAGTTTTTAATATGCATTTGTTATCCTTTTTATTATATTCTTTATAATATCTATAATTGTTTTTTTTCGTTCGCTTTCTACAACTTTTATTCCAAATGAATTAGGTGTTATCTTCTTTTGTTTCTATTCTTTTGATATAATCACTTTTCTATAGTTTATTTTCCAATTCTTTTACTTCCTGAAGCTTTCACCATATCTTTCTTATAATCATTTGTTTCTACATTTTTTTAAATCAAATTTCTATCCCGCTCTTCTTTCATTCCGAATACTCTGTTCTTTTCTAACTATTCGTTTCATTTATTCCGACATTCACCGTAATTCAATAGTTATGTTGGAAATAAAATACTACCCGTATGGTTATATCCATAGATATGTCTTTGATATACTTCAATATTACAAAGCTTATTTTTAACTTTTTACAGCTGGTATGAGCTTTTGGCTTTTCAATTTACCGCCAGTGTGCCATACAGACTCATACCGGCTTAATTCAATCACTGTCTCTATCATCTCGTGTCGTAATCTTGACTTTACATATTTGTACTCATCAACATGCGTACTACGCATAATAACACCCTTTCATACGTAAAAGTTATATACATAGTAACAACTTATTATTTTCAAGTCTTTTTCTTTCTTCCTTAATGACTGATACTACATGAGACGTGGATCTATAGCTTAACATGAAATCGAAACCATTTGATCTTCCACCGATAGTGGAACCAGAGACACCTGCAATTTGTAGAGATTTTTTAAACTTTTTTTTTTTTAGTTTAACGTCCCACAATTATGTACTGAGGCTAAGGAAGACGGTGATGATGAGATGGATGATAATGATGGAATGACGAAAGTGGGAGGAAACGGAAAACCCTGAGAAAATCCATGCACACGGTGTTTGTCCATCATATAGCTTACTTGGCTGGAGCTGGGGTTGACCCAAGGACTTACGCATCAGAAGTGAGCGCTCTAGCACTGAACCTCGCCGCATTCTTTTACATAAATATACTACACTACACTACACTGATATTTCCAAATACGCGCACTCTAGCACTTCAGTTCGTAAGTAAGAGGGAATACCCAAAAACAACCAGAATTGCAACACAACATGCACGCATTTTGTGGTTACGGAAAGCATGTCACTAGCCGAGTGGCGTCACCTCTGTGTGGAGTTGGAATTGTTTAGCATTGATATTGCATTGTGTATGTTCCTGCTCATAGCGTCCAGTGTGATGTATGACTACAAGGACTGAAGGGTGAGCCTGAAATTTCGTTGTTACTCGACGACTGTTACATTTCCTTGATGAGTTCATCCACTTTAGCAACATACTGGCCTGTAACACGCTTCGGTGCACCATGCTGCTTGTCATCCCCGAGCGACGTCCGTTCTTCACGAAAGCGCTTGTTCTACTTATGAACTTTGGACGGTGATATACTGTCTTCTTTTCTCTTTTACTCTTTCTCTGCTTATGTGGAATCGGTATTTTTGAAAATTTGATTCCACCTTACTCAGTTGCAAACCCGTCTCTATTAACCTCTTTTCTTCTAAGTTAGGAGCTATACAATCTATCCATCTTCCTTTTGGTCTTTCTCTTCCTCTTTTGGCTTCTGCTTCCCATTTTCTTATCAACATAAACATCCTTTTCTCTCATAATATGACTATATCACTGGAATCTTCTCTCTCATAATTTTTATTTATTTATTTATTTATTTATTTATTAGATATCTCAGTCTTTTTAAAGCTATCTGTTATTTTTTCGTTTATGATCTTGTCCAACATTGATCTTTTTAGTAACGCCACAATTTATCTGAGCATTTTCGTATTGGCCACGTCTAGTTTCTTCTCCTACATCTTTTTTGATTTCCGAAGTCCATGTTCCATACAATATTGTGAGTCTTATTATGCTTGTAGGCTCTTCCTTTCACCCTGAAACTTACTCTTTTATTACAAACAAAACCTGAGATCTTCTTCCATTTCATTTACCCCATCTTAATTCTCTGCTCTACTTCCGCATCTAAATTACTATTCTTATTCACTGTAGAACCTAGGTATTCAAATGTGTTTACTTTCTTTACAACCTGTCCTTCCATCTGTACGGTTTCGTATTCATTTCCTCCAAAGTTCATATATTCAGTTTTCTCCACACTGGTTTCTGATTCTCTATTCTCAAAGGTCTTTTTCAATGTTCCAACTCTTTTCTGTTGATATTATATTAAACAGTGTCATCTGCATATAGCATACCCCAAAAGTGATTGGTCTTTCATACCTCCCTTATATGTGTTTTGGATGAGGCGAACAAATTTTCTGGTACAACTCTACTTCTTATGAATCTTTAGATCTCTTGACGCGATATACAGTCAAAGATTTCTTCAAGTGGAAAAACGCTACATGTAGTTCTTTCTTGTTTTCTTGATATTTTCCCATCATTTGTCTAATTGCAAAAATCATACCTGTTGTTCTTCGACATCCATCAATCTGAATTATTCCTCTCCTATTGATGTCTCCTCCCGAAGCCATCTCTCATGGATTCTTTCCCAAATCTTCATTTTATGGAACATTAGCTTAATCCCACTATAATTATCGCAGCTTTGAATATCTTCCTTCTCCTTGAAAATTGGTATTATTATACTCTTCATTCTTTGGGGGTATTCTTTCTTCGGCGAATACCCTGCATCAAATTTAACAATAGACTTTTTCTTCTTCGCCGAGGCATATCCATATTTCCACAAATATTTCATTCGGGCCGGTTGCGTTCTTATTCTTTGTTTTGAGTACCGCTAATGTTACTTCTTTTCCCCTTATGTTGTCTTCAACCCCTTTGTTTAGTACACTGTTCTTCGAGATTACTTTCAAGTTTTCTTCATTTAACAGCTTTTTATAGTAGTCTCCGATCTTCTTTTGATTTTATTCTTCCTGTGTACTTCTCCTTTTTCATTCTTTATCTGTAAAATATCAGAAAAATATTCTGTTTCTTCATCTCGTTCCCTGGCTTTCTATAGGAGTTCCCTCTCATTTTTACTAGTTTCAAGTTCTTCGTACACTTTTCGCTAGGCGTCTGACTGCTTGTTCTACTCTGTTTTTAGCTACTGTGTTAAGTTTCCAGAATAGTTCTCGATCCTCGTTAATTTCTAATTTATCGCATTTTACTTTCACATCTCCTTTCTCTTTGATTGCTGTCTGAACGTCTTCATCTCACCACCAAGTGTGTTTATTTACTAGACCACCTTTCTCTGAAGTCTTACCTAATACTTCTTCCCCTATCTTTTTAATGAGTACAGTATTTATCTCCCACCATTTGCTGACACCTTTCATGGGTTGTATTTTGTGTAGTAAGCTTCTTTGAACTCGCACCTTAGATTTGGATCTTTGAATTTCTACTACTTAATGTTAGCTCTAGTTCTCTTAGCGATTCTTTTCATTTTGCATTAGAATTGCAATCAAGTACTAGGATTCTGTGATGTACTGCTTCTTTGTGGTTGATTTTACAATTCTTTGCAAGTTGTCTTCTGCATAAGAAAGAATTTATTTGGCTCTCCCTTGTTCTGCTTTTATATATAACTAATTGCTTTGTATTCTCTTGGAATAATGTGTTACATATATAGATAGTATAATCACATGCCTGTGCAAAATTTAGTATTCTCATCCCTTACCCATCCCTTTCTCTAGCATTCCAACCTTCGTGGACTTTTGAAGATATAACTCCTCCTCTGCATCAACATACCCGTTTAGATCGCCAATTATTCTTCCTTTCTTTGTTATGTTCACTCCAAATCATTCCAAATCATCATCTTCGCATCCAACTTGCAGATCGTACAGGCTCATAATACTAAACATTTCCTCAAGACGCGATTTGACACTAATTGTTCTATCACTCCTATTTGCACTAACTACACATTGAATTAGCTCACTAGTCAGGACAATTTCTGCTCTCATTTCTACCTTGTTGAGTTGCTCCACCATACAGTAGTTTATATCTACTTCTTAGGTTCTTCGCTGTATATCCTCTCCATCTTGCTTCCTGAACAAACAGTGCTTCTATTCTTCTTCTTGCCATTAGATCTGCCATTTTCCTTCCTCTTCTGCTCATTGACTTTACATTTAAGGTTCCTATTTGTAAATGGAGTAGCTTGTTGAACAGTTCTCGCGCATTACTTGGTAGCCGTTCCTCATTTCTTACAGGAGGCAGGCTCTTACGTGTCGCTTCCGGAGAACACTATCATTTTCCTAGGCAAAATGTTGGTTTTGGCTAGGAATATGTTTTTACGTCCGCATGCACTTCCTAACGCTAATCCTCACCATTTATTCGGGCTTTGAATAGGCACTAATTATACTGGTATGCACCTCCAGTAGTTGGTTTAAGAGTGATATTCAGTTTTCCCCATAAATCCTTTCCATCCTCTTTATTCCTTGTTGTCATACATCACAATAATCGCAGAATATTAAGAATAGGAGGATACACAATGTAGTATCAAGAAGGAACCACTTCACAAAGACTGACGCTACTCATGACATTGGCGAGGAAATCCCAAGCTATAATGTCTAGCGGCACATTCCGTAACTACAAAACGTATCCATACTGTGTTGTAATTCCGGTTACTTTTGTGTACCCTCTCCTATTGCTGATTGTTATATGAACAATTACACTTACACGACACCATACCTTATCTGTCTCTCCATATGTTATGTATGTTTCTTCATAGCTTATGGCATTTTTATCAGCGCCCTAACACTTGGTCTGATGCCTACATTTTCATCTGACCCGATGTCCTATGGCCCAGATGTCTCTCCTGAAGTTTTCGCGCTCCTCTGTCTGTCTTCCCCCTATCTAGCCATTCTTTCAGCCACCCCATTGAAGCTGAAGGAGGAAAGCTGTTCTAAAGTTGGCCTAATGAAAAGGAATACTGAAATAAAAGCAATGGAAGAAAAGAAGAGGATCAATGTCCAAGAGAGGAAATACCCTTCCATTAAGAAGATAAGTCATGCTAGAAGAGATTCGTGATTTAAAGCCAAGTTGAAATGCGAATCCAAGGAGAGGGAAGAAGATCAGAGAAGTACTAGTGAATGGAAAGCTGTTATCATCAATAGAATGAAAAGAACATTTAATTCAAAATTGGATAGATTTGCTGTCAAAAACAATTATGCATATACTTATGTTTTCTAATAAATGTCTTTGCTTTCAATCCAACGGGTCTCTTTTAATTTCTCCAGCTTGTTTCTTAAAATATGTTTCTTTGAGACGTTTTAACGGTGTTGAATACCTGCGCCTTCGTTATTTTTAGCCCAGTGATTTTTACGGGGAAATATTGCTATTTTGTTTGAAGTGAAATTTAATTTTTAGTAGTATTATTGTATTGGTTTCTCTTTGAAATCTACTTAACTTGTGAAAATTAAGTTTTATAATACAACTAGCTGAACCTGCGCTGTCTACTCAGCGCATCCTTCTGTTATGATCATGAATCTCCTTCCCACTGTGCATCTCTTCTTACTCACACAAGTAAACGATGGGAGACTTACAGAGGAAGTGAATTGCTATGTATAAATGTTGCAGTGAGTTTGTGTCAAATTTCTAGAAGTAACACGATATCAAGTGGAAATATTTTGTCTAATAAATTCATATTCGTCCGAGTACGCCTCATTGCGTCTCTTGAGGCCTTTGAAGTAGGGATGGCCAGAACCATTCCTGGTGGAACCGGTTTTCGGCTTTAAATGGATTCGATTCTAGAAGATCCGGTTCCGGAGCCGGTTTTTCGGATTCAGGTTTGGAACCGGTTCCCAAGATCCGGTTCCGGAACCAGGTTTTCAGATCCAGGCCTGGATGCGGTTCTGAAAACCTGATCTGCAAGAACCGGTTCCGGCGGAACCAGAACTTTGTGGCCATCCCTACGCTAAACCCGAGGGACGAGGCTAACCCTACGCTGACAGGCTGTGAACAGTACGTATGCTAGATGAAATGGTGAAAGCGACAGACAGGCGCCCAGGCGGCGCAGAGTGTGACATTTTGCCAATCTAGGAGGACAAAATTATTATATCAAGAATCTGTCACATTAAAGTGACGTAACGTATGTTTCTGGGGTACAGTGGTAGAAATAACTGAACCCATGGTATTAACCCTTTTAAGTTTTTTCGGTCGTTTTCGACCGATATTGTAGTGTCTTAAAGATTCGATTAAAAGAGAACTAAGAATGCTATTTAGTTTCGTTTTTTTTATTTTCCAAGAGAGTAGGCATTCAAGAAAGCCTTGGAAGGGTCTATACGCTTCCGAGCGTCAGAACATAGGGGGGTATGACGTCATCAATTTTTAAATTTCCTTTTTTTACTGAGGTCTAACTTCAACATTTTTTGGTGAGCTTCTCTTTAATCTTAGAATCCTAACATTTTCCGTAAACAATCAGTGGACCCATTAGTTTTTATGAGAATTTTTTCGGATCTCTTCGTCAACATAGAAGGGGGGTTCAGAGGGACAAAAGGGTAAAAAAGGGATATTTTTTACCAAAAATCCCACTTTCGCGATTCTTGCTCCACTCTGCTACACGATAGGGACATTTGAATGGCACTTTCTGAAAGCCTACTCGATTCTGAAGAGAACGACGTATGAATCATCATCCTACAATAATTAGGGACGTGTCAGGAAATTTTTAAAGTTTGTATAGTATCCTTGGGGAATTTCGGAAATATTCGCAGAAGAAGAAAATATTTTTCCCGTCCTTAGTATTGAAGATAAGAAACTGGTATTTGGCACAAGCAATTAGTACACTACGTAGTATTTTTGAAAGTGATTTCTAGATCTCTATGTTTACCCAGGGCTGCACCGGAGGGCCCCAAAACTGGAAAAAAGGGATTTTTCAGCAAAAATCCCTATTTTACTAAGTTTTTCCCTCCTTAGGGACGTCCGAGGGACATAAGGGTAATAAAATCTGGAAGCCATCTCTATTCTGAAGAGAATGGTGTATGAATCATGATTCTACGATAATTAGGGACTTGTCAAGAAATTTTTGAAATTTATATAGGGTATTCTGGGACATTCTGGGAATATTCGCAGAAGAGGAAAATATTCTTCCCGTCCTTAGTGTTGAAGATAGGAAATTGGTATTTGACACAAGCAATCAGTACACTACGTAGTTGAAAGTGATTTCCAGATCTCTATGTTTACCCAGGGCCGCGCCAAAGGGCTCCAAACCGGGAGAAAAGGGATTTTTCAGCAAAAATCCCTATTTTCCTCAATTTTTTCCTCTTCAGGGATGTCCGAGGGACATGCGGATGATGCCATCTGAAAGGCTACTTCATTCTGAACAAAACGACGTATGAACCATAATTTTACAATCATTAGGGACGTGTCAAAAATTTTTTTAAATTTGTAGGGTGCATTTTAGGGAAATTTTGGACGTTTTTTTGATGCTCTCTCAACATGGGTAAAAAATTTTCCCGCCCTTACTATTCAAGACAGGAAATTCGAATTTGTCACAAGTAATTAGTATACTATGTAGTATTTTTCCAAATTTTTGGAGGTTTGTGCGCAGACCCGGTAGAGCTTCAGGGGGCCCAAAACTTTGAAGAAGTTTTTTTTTTGGCAAAATCATAGAAACATTTAAGTGATATCATTTGAAAGGCTGTTCCATTCTGAGAAAAACGAGGTATGAACCATGATCCTGGGGTAAATAGGGATGACACTGTCGCTGCTTATCTGACAAGTAAGGGACCATATGGTTGTCGCGCAAATCAGATGCACACATACGCCATCTGATTGAGCATGAAAAGATATGGAGAACACAGAAATTTAAGGTGCTAAGGGCCATAGGGAGCGGAGCAAGGAAAGAGGAAACATTGAATGTCGGCAAAATTGAAGAAAGTCAGGAATGACGGGAAAAGTTAATTTCGTGCAAACAAGGAAAGAAAGTAAACCAAAAGAACGAAACTAAACATAACAAGGGCATCAAGGACGAAGAAAGATGATAATCAGGGTTGCCATCCGGACAGCAGTGTTGCCAGCGCTGCCTAACATTGATATGGAAGGTATAGCGCAGTAAAGCAATTCATGCACAAGGAAAAATATTAGTAACACAAAAGACAATTGAAAAGACTCTGTACACGTGCTTAAAAAGGATTAACGATAATCGTGAGTGAATAATGTACATGAGGGAGGACAAATATAGATATGAAAGTGAAGGGGGTACACATGATAACACAGAAACGAAAGTGTTTGGGAGCATCGTTCCATGATGATGATGATGATCGGTGTTCTGCCCGAAGGCAGGTTTTGACCTGAAGGTCCCTGGGCTGGATGAACCCATGGTGGTTTGCTATTACCTTCCATGGAATGATAATGACGTATAAAGGACGGGAGCTACACTTTAACGAGGGATCCGAACCTTTTGTGTCCCACCGGGAATCAAACCCGGGACCCCTTGAATATAAAGACTCGTGTGACCAGCTTGTTTTCATTCGCTGTGCTCACTGCGAGAAATGTTTGTGTGTTGAGCACGCATTCATTCGTGATCTTCACGTTAACTGCAATTAAACTACAAATGGTGCGTACTGTTCTCTATTTTTCTCCATTTGTATTCACGCGGGTGTAATATTCACTCACGACTACGTTAAACCTATTTACGCACGTGTACTGAGTCTTTTCAATTGTCTTTTGTGTTACTAATATTTTTCCTTGTGCATGAATTGCTATACTGTGCTATATCTTTCATATCAGTGTTATGCAGCGCTGGCAACACTGCTGTCCGGATGGCAACCCTGATTATCATCTTTCTTCGTCCTTGATGCCTTGTTATGTTTAGTTTCGTTCTTTTGGTTTACTTTCTTTCACTGTTTGCACGAAATTAACTTTTCCCGTCATTCCTGACTTTCTTCAATTTTGCCGACATTCAATGTTTCCTCTTTCCTTGCTCCGCTCCCTATGGCCCTTAGCACCTTAAATTTCTGTGTTCTCCATATCTTTTCATGCTCAATCAGATGGCGTATGTGTGCATCTGATTTGCGCGACAACCATATGGTCCCTTACTTGTGAGACTCAAGAAAAACGCCGAAAAAGGCAACAATTTAAAAGGGTTAAACCCTATATTTAAAAAAAAATAGAAGTAGTAACAAATCCACGGCAACAATAACAACTTTCATAGACACGCGTTAAATAAAAAGGAAGAAAGGGTTGTTCACATAAAGAAAAACGACAATGAGAGGAAAGTTGACTATAAAAAAACAGTAATAATCATTAGTTATTAAAACAAAGTATGGAAACATTATTTTTTTAGCCTCTACTTCCCCCTCCTTGACCTTGGTCTTATTCATGACAGTTCTCTCTCCTACTTTTTCTTTTATTTCGTTTCTTTCTTTCTTCTTTTCTTGTTTTGAAACCTCAACAGGATAGGGCGCGGCTGCTAAGTTATTATTATTTTTATTTTTTGGCATGATACCTTATTAGTTTAAGCCATGCCATTTATTTTCTCATTTTTTAAATTTATAATTTATTATTTTTATTACAAAAGAAAAAGGAAAAACACAAAGTTCGTCATGCAAAGTGGACTCGCATAATTGAGAATAAAAAAGAAACGTGCTGAGAATAGAACAAAGAAACAAATGAACAAGCAAACAAACAAACAAAAAAACCAACAATTATTTAGTATACTGACTACTTTTTGATTTCCTGTTGCTCACCATTTTTGTTCAATATTTATTAATTGTTTCTCCCCTGTGCTTTCATATATCACATATTCCACATTATATAAATATAACACAACAAAATATAACATAATTTGGACTATAAAACTATTTGGACAGTCAAATTCTTCATATATATCACCCTCTGAACAGCTACTGCTGAGTTAGTTGGCCGTTGAGTCATCTGATGAAGATCGATGTTTGTTGGAAGTATGCAAAGAAGGCTTATCCAATAAATCAAGTACCTTGCCGTCGATACGACTGTGTTTTGTTTTTGGAGGAAATCGGCAACTTCCAATGACTGGATCAGAGACGATAAATCTGTGGAGCAGATCGTTATTCGTATTAGTTCTTGATGTAATCCTCGTTAATAATTCCCTGTATTACCTGTGGTGCTTATTTCTGGTCTCTTGTTCTTCCTCCGAAAGCTCGCCAATAGGAAGAATACAAGACGAGACTTTTTCATCCTAGTTCCTCTCTGGGGAGAGGCACTTGAAAGTTCACTCACAATTGAAGCAGAATCCCTCTTTTCTTTTTGTCTAAGTTTTAGTTAAGTGACCAACGACAGTTCCTCGTGACTCGTTTCTTCAATGAGAATCTTCACTCTACGTTTCTTTGAATTTTGGCTGCAGTCACTGAAGAATTTTTTTGTTGCCTTCCAACATGACCTTGGAATGTACTAGGCTGCAATGTCATGAGGTCAGGGAATTGAAGACTTCCTACAAGCCAGGAGGAATTATTTTGCAGAAAACGTTCGAGATGTCTTGATGCTGTCTTCCAGTTCACTTCAAGTTTGTGACTAAAAGTCCTAAGTGTCGCCTTAATAGATGATAAATCATAATCAGATAATGGGGAGTAACCAATTGATTGCTCAACATGCGTCAGTAAGGCATCAAATCTCGTTGAACTTGAATTCTGTACACATATCTCAAATAAAGTGTGATAGGGAATTTGTAGCGCCATTGTAATTAAAAACCAAAATCCTTTAAGTGCGCAAATTTCCGCAACAACTCTTTTCACTTTTGAAAAGTCTGAATTCTCAGCAATAACTTACATACAATTTAACACTGGAATAATGCGGAATAATATACTAAAACTCACAGCTCATTTTTACATTTCAATATAATTGTGTGTTTAACCCTTACACTTTTCCGTACATTTTTTCAGAACGAACAAAATGTTTTGAAACGAAACACCACAATTCAGAACAGACGTAATATGAACACTAATACATGACCACTTTCCTTTTGTTGTTACATGACTCGTGTGATTCACACTGGGCAAGCAAAGTCGCATCACAGGTTTTCGAACGCGCACTGCGAAACCACGAGGAGGTGTTCCGACAAGTTTGGGCTTCTCTATGACCTAGATTAAATAACAGAATTGGAAACAAATGTTGCTTTGATAAACTGTGGTTATTCTATTATTGAAATAACTAGCAGTTATATGTATATTAATAACTTGGAAAAATGGATTTTGTTCTCCTAGATCATCAAAATGTCACACTGTGTGGCGGCCGCTTGTCTCATTTGGCTAAACAAACTGGGTAACTGGCAAACTCATTGGCTAAACAGGCAAACTCGCAAACTCATTTGGCTAAACATCCACTGTTGGACCAACGTTTCTTCTGGGGGGCGCAAACGGTCTGGGCGGGGAGGGCACAAACGCGTAGTCCTCTTTGCAGTGTTTTGAAGGTGAACTTTGTGGCACCTTTACAGGTCTTTGTGGGCTTTCGAATCCAGATCTGGAAACTGTTCTTAAGATCCGGTTCTGGAACCGGTTTCTAAGATCCGGATCTGGAAACGGGATTTCGGATCCAGGTCTGGAACTGGTTCCTAAAATCCGGTTCTGGAACCTGTGCCGGAACCGGTTCTGAAAACCGGATCTCAAAGAACCGGTTCAGCTGGAACCGGAACTTTGTGGGCATCCCTATTTTGGAGTTGCCAGCATACAATAATAGGTTTTGCTATTCATATTTAAGCAAAGCGCCTGCAATGTCTGTCAACCCGCCATAGTGGTTGCCTAACTTCTCTAGTGGTTGCCTAACAGTAGTTTCGGCCTGCAACAATGTTAATCTTATGGGCTCAAAATGGCCTCGAAAACGTTGAATAGACCAATAACAATACGGTTTTTGAAAATTTGAATGAGAACTGGACAATCTACACAAAATTTGGAATCGACCAGTGAAAAAAGGTCATGTTTCTAGCACTTGTGGTTTTTGAGATCTCATTGTCGAAAGGATTGACGTCAAACATATAAACCTAGCATTTTAATATGTAGACTAGCTGAACCTGCGCTTTTTACACAGCGTATCATTCGCATATGAGCATAAATATCCTTCTCATTCCTCTCAACATCAGTACATGTCCCTTTACATACACAAGTGAAAGACGTCTTGATTTAAAGAAATCGGCAAGGCGTATTATGAAGGGGAGATTTTATAGATTATTTTTTCTCAATATCTCGCACAGCTTGCAAGATTTGAGTCTACTTCTGGTTGGAGTTTCTAATTCATGCATGACCAGTGTTTTCTTTCTTCTTGCATGTAGCATGTAATAGGCAAATATATTACATACACAATTAATTATAATGGTAGTTGTATATGGTTCATTGGGAAAAACACTCCAAAAATAAAGATTCGTCCTGCACTGGACAAATGGTTATCTTTCCTTTTTCACTACTATTTGGCCGTGAAACAATAAACACATGACACATATGCAACCCCTATATACAACAGTGTGGTGTTGGAATGTATAATACTTAGGATATGATGTTTTAGTTTGCTTTTAATTTCAACCCTTCCAGTGTACCCTTAAAAATGTAATAAACAAATAATGGCCATGTTTTTTTTTAAATATTCAATTAAAACTGGACAATCTATGCAAAATTTCCAATCGATCAGTGAAAACGTCGTCTTTGTAGAGCCTGTAAATTCCGAGATTTCATTGTCGAAAGGATTGACCACAAACACATAAATATAGTTTAAACATAAATATAGTTTAAAAGAGTTCGGAAGATGGAAGCACAATTCACATGCATTGATATTAGAGAAGGCTTATTAAAATACAAAGTTTTTGAACAATAATCTTAAAACATAAACTTTATGAAAAAGATCTAGTGAACTAATTTATTTAAAGTACACATACTCAAAATGTTTGTCTCTGTTAAATGTTAAATCACATAACCGTAAATAAAAGATTCGAAATCTAAAGTTATTGATTGGAGCTCAGTCGCTTTTAATACAACTATTTGGTCTACAACCTTCTGCCACTTATACAGGTCCACATGCTCACTTTTCCATAACATCTACCAAAACAGATCCAGAATGTCCATCTCTGTAAACACAAAACCCATCCAAACAACCTTTCTCATGTTCTCAATCACAATGGTAGTCACCTTCCTCTTTCTTAACATTCGATATCTTCTCACTCACAAAGCAGTTTTTGAACAACTTCTCCGAGAGCAAAAAGTACAGACTTTTACCCTAAATGAAACTTATCTCAAACCTACCGATTATATCCGCATTCTCAGTTTCAATTACAACGTCATGACTGTCTTAGACCTTATCAACGAGCAACAGGTGGCACAGCAATTGGAACCTATCATACTATCATACTATATAGGCCAGGCCACCCTATTCCCTACGAATTTTTTCAATACATTGACAATACGTTCAGACATTATATAATCAGGGCAGACATCAATATTCATAGTCGCCCATAGGCAGAGAAACAACATTTTCAAAACTATATTTCTAATATTCTAGCCGTTGACTACCATCATATACCATCGCAATCACGCCCAATAGCAATACTTCACCCGACATAGTTATCAGTGCTCCTTCTCTGACTATTCACAATCTCCGAGTTCTACCACCTTTCGGCAGCTATCATACTGCGATACTCCTTCATCTTATTATCACCACGCACCCTAAAACACAACCCCCACCGATTCACTTCTTTGATTACACCCATGGAAACTGGGCTAATTTTCAAACCGACCTCACAACTTCACTACAAAATATACAGGAGCCCAGTAGTCAAGAAGAACTCTATAACATTGTGGACCAAATCACAACATACCTTGACACAGCCACCAAAAACAACATCCCTCTTCGTATATGCCATCCACACAAACCTCTAATACCCCCACAATATCAGTCTATCGTTGCTGCGTCTCTTTCCGTGACTTCCAACGTACACGTAATCCTATATCATTAGAACATCATCGTCGCTGGAATCGCATGCTCGGCAATTACCTAGATGCCTATAAACGAAAACGTTGGATCTCAGCCTACAACACTATCCACTACCTCGCACCCTACCAAATTCTGGCAAAAATTTCATCAGTTAACTGGAAAAAACCGTCATACTTCATACCCTATCATTTCACATAACAACCCTCTTCAAACCGATACTGACAAAGCAAATGCTTTCGCCTCTTTCTTTCAAGACGTTTTTACCCCAACCGTACAACCACTTCATCCAACTCTCACCCGCCGTGTGGAACATCTTGCAAACCCGCACGCTCCCCAACTCCAATCCAATCTTCACCACCAACTTACGGCTTCCCTCTTAACGATCTCATAACTTCTGAAGATATCTCTTCCACCATCCGATCAAAACGAAACACGTCCCCCGGCCTTGATTACATTACCTATAAACTCATCAAACCATCTCTTCCCTTCCTCTTTTTACTTCTCGCAACCATCTACAACTTCATTCTTCGCACCGGATTTTACCCTCCCTAATGGAAAATTTCAAAAACTCTCCTTTTCATTAAACCAAACAAACCCCTACTGCACTCTCATTATACCGATCCATCCAACTAACACCAGTCCTTAGCAAAATCTTCGAAAGCACCTAGTCAGCCGTTTGCATACCCATCTTTCTGACCATAATCTCATCCCACTACATCAAGAAGGCTTTTGTCCACATATTAGTATTTCTGACCAGCTTCTGCGCCTCACCACTGTTATAACAATTCATTATAATACCTCAAAACCATCTTGTCTGTTACTGTTCGATCTGGAGAAGGCTTTTGACAAAGTTTGGCATGCCGGCCACATCGCAAAACTTCACTCTTTCAATCTTCCTATCTCATACATCCGATGTATACATTCTTTCCTATTCAATCGTATGGCTTATATTAATATCAACCAATCCCTTTCCTATCCGATCTTTCTTCACTTCCCTCAGGGATCTGTCCTTTCACCTCTTCTATAATTCTATATGTCGCAGACATGCCCTCTCTCCTACCAAATGTCTCAGTACACCAATATGCAGACGATATCGCTTTTCTTGCCACGTCTAATACTGTTCAAAACATAAATAGAACACTCCAGCAGGCAATAGACGCCTTTACCTCCTGGTGTTCAAAATGGCGCTTACCATCAATTCTCTAAAAACACAAACCCTTATTTTTCTCCCACCTCGTTGCTGCTCACGAATCCATCCCATTGCTTCACTTCTTTACATTCATGTAAACGGCACTTTCATCCGCCCATCATCACAAGTTACCTACCTTGGGATCATCTTTGATTCTAAACTCAGTTGGAAACTCCACCTACAGAAGATTGGATCACAGGCAACGAACCGCTTAATCCTCCTCCGACGGCTAGTGGGCACAACCTGGGGCTTACATACCGACACAGTCATAACGACCTATAAAGTATTCCTCCGACCTGCTTTCACACATGGCCATATCTGCTGGATCTCTGCCCCTGATGAACTATATAATAGACTCGCCATCTCCGAAAGACATGCTCTCCGACTTGCTTATCGTATCAAACTACCAGCACTGACTGCCGACCTCTATCGGCGAATCAACTTTCCAACCGTAGTTCCACACTTAGAAACACTTCGCACTAAATATATTACAAAAGTCATTGCAAAAGGAAATCCGATATTCCTAGACACCTTTCAACAGGACATAATACATGATACGCCCCCACGTCACCTAGCCACTCCTCTACAACATCTTCTCACTCTACTATAACACTTTAGACGACAATGACCCTCAAAAGGCCGACTTTGCCATATACCATCCACCTCATCTTAGTCCATGCATTTATCCATCTCTGCACTAGTGTTCCATCAATGTTGCTAGCAGCGCGCTTCATCTGTCTTCATCAGCCCTGTGACGCCCCAGGGCAGAAGATAACCGTGCACTCATCCATACTAGCATTACCCTTGTGTCTGTGACGTCCACCTGCACTTCACCTCATCTCTCATAACATACCGATAGCCCGGCCTCGAATTACAGCAATAGTAAATAATAAATGCCACCTACCTACTGCAAATTGATGTCTCCAAGGATATATTAAAAATAAATGATGCCCACAGCTAAGAATAAAATAAAATAAAATAAAATAAAATAAAAGAATGCTCCCAACCCTCAATGCCCCCTACAAATAAAGATAATTCCCCATACCTATAATCCTCGTCCCGAGGAAAGAGCGTAACTCTTTGACCGGCTTAACCCCCCAAAAATCGTTTTTAATTGCTATTGTAGCATTTTAATAGATAGATAACTTTAATATTTAACTAGCTGAACCTGTGCTCTCTACACAGCGCATCATTCACATATGAGCTTAAATATCCCTCTCGTTCCTCACATCTGTAAATGTCCCTTTACAGACACAAGTAAAAGACTTCATTAAAAAAACAAATCGGCAAGCGGTATCAAAAAGGGGAGATTTTTCGATTATTTTTCTCAATATCTCGCACCGTTTGCAAGAACTGAAGTACTTCCGTCTGGATTTTCTAATTCATGCATGACCAGTGTTTTTTTCTTCTTGCATGCAGTATGTAATAAGTAAATACATTACATACACAATTAATTATAATGGCAGTTATATATTGTGTTCATTGGGAAAAACACTCCAAAAATATTCATCTTACCTGAGACATATGCAACCCCTATATACAACAGTGTGATGTTGGGATGTATAATACTTAGGATATGATGCTTTAGTTTTTTTTAAATAAAAATTTCAACGCTTCCAGTGTACTCTTAAAAATATAATAAAGAAATAATGGCCATGTTTTTTAAATATTCAATTAGAACTGGACAATCTACGCAAAATTTCCAATCGATCAGTGAAAACGTCGTCTTTGTAGAGCCTGTAGTTTCCGAGATCTCATTGTCGAAAGGATTGAGCACAAACATATAAACGTCCACAACATATAGTTTAAAAGAACTCGGAAGATGGAAGCACAATTCAATTGCATTGATTTTGGAGAAGACTTATTAAAATACAAAGGCTTTGAACAATAATTTTAAAACATAAATTTTATGAAAAAGATCTAGTTAACTAACTTATTTAAAGTACACATACTCAAAATGTTTGTCTCTGTCAACCGTGAAATGACATATAACCTTAAATGAAAGATTTGAAAGCCAAAGTTATAGGTTGGAGCTCAGTCGCTTTTAATGCATACTGAATCAAGGAGCCTAACCTTTCTTGTGTCAGTTAATGTGATAGCTAAGACCAAGTGTTGCAATATGCATTTGTGAGCGGCGTTTCCCGTCATATGCATACAACGCTTAGAGAAGCGTTTCCCAACCTTTTTGAACTTGCGGCACACTGCGAGTGTTACTTGGATTTTCGCGACACACTTATAGATATTATTATTTGTAAATATAAAACACAGTGGTATTTTTCTTTGATTATTGATCTCCTGACAAAGGAGAAATCTAGATCACTGGTTTTCCCCCGCGGTAAATCATTATGCTTATTTTTCATTCTAATTTAAAAATATAAAACAATTGCAATGAAATATTGCACTCAGATTTTTAAAATGCGCTTTCTTTTTAAAAACTGTATCCAACCTTAGATCACTAAATAACGAACGAACAAACAAATCTTTTATAGCTACTTTTAAAACACAAATGTAAGTAATTTGTCGAAAGAATTGAATGATATTTTAAATTTTTAAGTTACGAAATAGTCTGCAGCAATAAAGAAGCACTCAATGATAACAAATAATAACAATGATAACAAATACTTTTTACAACACTAGAAATGTATAGAACAGTAACCCGGTATGAAACTTAAAATTGTAGGTACATAGTAGATGTTCATAGTAATGTGAAATATAAATTTTTCCTACGTTTTGCAATTTGATTGCTATAAAATTAATAATTTTGTTTCGATTCCTCACGGCACACCAGCCATGAGGCCCATTCACGGCACACCAAGGAAACGCTGACTTAGATTGACAGAAGTTTTCACTTTCGGAGGGTAAACTTGCTTTTTGAACTTCATTTCGTCATTTTTTCTTTCACATTCATCTTCATTTGGGCTTCGGCCCTAGGTTAACTTCTTACGATGACGGACTCTGGCATCACTAACGGGCAATCGATTTTCGGTAGACATATAGGATTACCAGCCTCAGTTCCTACAAACGCAAGCACTTCGCTTGCTCAAGCTACACGAGTTGAGCCTTCCAGCTGCACTAGACATTTCTCATGGGAAAGTCAACCGGTAGCGAGTACGTCTAGGGATAGACACCCATCCACTGATTCTACCCAGTCTGCAAAAAGATTCCGCGGTGGATCCCGTTCTACAAACATTCAAGCAATTCATGTCGACAACGCCATGGACACGGGACCACCATGTTCAGAATCATCATCAGCTTTTCTCGGCAGAATTCCAGACCCGGTTTATAACTTTCTCCTTACTGATTTTGACTCTAAATACACACATCCGAAGATTATCTTTCTGCATATCATTAAATACATCCAACGTGCTAATGTTGAGCAAATAGTTCACACTAGAAATGGCTATATCATCAAGTCATAAGATCCGAATTTTGGCACCTACTTGAGAAACAAGGCATCCTTCGAAATCTTTGGTTAAACTGCCAAACATGCTAAGAAAAAGGATTCTACGATCAAACAACCTTCCCTTCCGAAGAAGAAACCAATGCTGTCTGTGGTCATTCCTAGCGTCCTACCTGAATGTACAGATGAATAAGTTCGTGAAGAACTTATTTAAGAGGGCATAAATGTTGACAAATGCATTCGTATCAAGAATAATTCAGGACCTACTTATATGGTTCGGGTATTATCCCAAAACCAACAAGCTATTGATCACTTATTAGCCTACGGTGCACCAATTTACAAAAAGATCCACAAGGTAGAACCGTCAAAAACTACTGGACCAGTGCCTATGAGATGTGAGAAATATCAAGTTTATAGTTCTCATTTTACAAACTCCTGCCCTAATCAACCTAAACGTGGCTATTGCTTTGAACAACATAACACTAGGTTGTGTAAAAACCAACAGCAACCTCCAAAATGTGCCACGTGCGGAGACGCACACCTCACTTACAACTATCGCTGCAAGGCAAAGCCTCAGGCAGAACCTACTTGTCCAGAGTTTACAGCACCCCTCCGAAGTTCTGACAAACCAACGCCACCAGCGCAATCAATCTTACACCCTGACAGTGTTGAGGATCTTCGCTGTTTGACTATGGTGCTTCAAAACATACTGCCTTTTCAACGTGATCATATCCTTCGCACTATTAGTGACACAGCTAAATCACTCTTCAATATCAATCTCCATGCTACCTACTCCAGACAATATGCCCATTTTCAAATCGCACCACTTGAAACAACCGTATAAAACCATGGCACTCGTATTTCTCATTATGGCAATTATGAATATTCTATTTCTTAATATACGATCGTTTCTACAGCATAAACTTCTACTGGAACAGCTACTGCTAGAGGAACACATTGATCTATTTGCATTAAATGAAACTGCACTCAAACCTACCACCACAATACGTCTACCAGGTTATCAAATATACCGCCATGACTATTCAGGGCATGGTGCAAGAGGACATGGTGAGGTCGCAGTTGGGTTTTCCCCTAAGATATCGTTTCGTCAATATCATCAACAGATTTTCACCAATCATACGGAGCATCTTTCGTCAATTTATTACCCATCACTTATTATCAATTTTGCTACAATCTATATACGGCCGCGACACCCGATCCCATTTGATTTTCTTCATTACATAGCACATAACTTCCAAAATGTCATAATCTTGGCCGATATGAACATTCATATTCGAGGCGACCGAGAGAAACAACACTTTTTTGACTATGTAACTCAAAATTTGAATTTACATGTACATCGTTTACCTAGTCATTCACGACCAATTAGCCAAACAACACCCGATGTAGTGATAACGTCTCTTAATCTGTTGACATTATAGGCAGTGATCATGCACCAATTAAGCTATCGTTGACTAGGGACCGTTGTCCACAGTCTAAAACCGAATACTGTACTGTCAAACGATATGATCGAGCAAACTGGAGCACATATAGGCAGAATATTGACAGAGATATTATTACGGATATTGCTGCACCGAGTAACGAACACGAATTATATAATACTCTCACTCATCTTACTGGCACCTTAACAACAAATTCACGTGTAAGTATTCCTGAAGACAAAATATGTGCGTACAAACCAAAATTGCCACCTCAATATTTTGCACTTGTAAAGCGCTCACGTCAACACATTAGAGAATATCACCGAACTGGTAACGAGGAAGTGCTCCTTTACCACAGGCAATGGCAAAAAAGCGCACTTAGGAACTACCTTATTGCATACAAACGGAAGCACTGGATTAGTGCTTGCAACAAACTGCGAGACGAAGTACATCCAATCCAATACTGGAAGAAATTTCACTAACTAACGGATAAAAGTACAATAAATACGTATCTGCTACAACTTTATGGTGTGCCACTTCACACTGATATCGATAAGGCAAATGCTTTCGCTGACCAATTACAGACAGTTTTTACTCTAACAGAATCGCCTTGCCGTGATGAGCGGATTGATCTCTCCATCATCTGTTCTCTATAACCTTCTACATCACATCACATTGATCACAATCATCCTCTTACAAGGCCTATTACACCGACTGAATATCATTCAGCTCTTAGTAGAAAACGAAACACAGCACCAGGCATGGACGGCATTTCTTATAAGATGATAAAAGAATCACCGGTTTCTTTTATCATTTTGTTAATTTCCGTTTATAATTTCATCCTCTCAACTGGTTATTACCCGTTACACTGGAAGGTTTCAAAGTATGTATGTTCCATAAACCAAATAAGCCCATTCATGATGTCAGTTCATATCGGTCGATTCAGTTGACCTCTGTATTTAGTAAACTATTCGAAAAGATTCTAGTAAATCGACTTCATGCACATCTTAAGGCATATGATTTATTACCAATACATCAAGCAGGTTTTCAGCCTAAATTCTCTATCAGTGATCAACTGCTTCGCTTAACTACAGTCATCACAAATCAGTACAATAAGGGCCTTCCATCTTGTCTAGTCCTCATGGACTTAGAAAAAAGCATTCGATAAAGTGTGGCATTATGGCTTACTACGTAAACTACAGTCACTCCGTCTGCCCACTTGTTACCTTCGACTCATATACTCCTTTATAAGTAACCGAATCGCATATGTTTCAATAGAAGATGCACTATCAAGGCCCATTTTCCTACATACAGGTGTACCACAGGGATCCGCTCTTAGTCCATTATTGTATATATTATACGCTTCCGACATGCTGAGCCCACCGCCTAATGTGTACAGCTTTCAATACGCAGACGACACTGCCTTTTTATCTCTTGGGACAACAATACTTCAGGTCAGCAAAAACCTACAAATAACCTTAAACAACTTTCTTACTTGGTGCAGTAAATGGAAATTAACTGTTAGCACTGCGAAAACACAAGCCCTTGTTTTCCTCGCTTCAAAACGACACAGTAAAATACACAGAAATCCTGCAAATCTTCGTGTGTCAGTAGATGGTCATTTCCTTAGACCAGCAGTTTCTGCAACATATTTAGGAGTGGTCTTTGATTCAAAACTCTCGTGGAAACCACATTTCCAAAAACTAGCGTAGCAAGCAAAGCGCAGGTTAAATCTCTTCCGTCGTCTCACTGGCACAACTTGGGGGCTAAATGCAAAGTTACTACTCAATACCTATAAAGCATTCTTACTGCCTATATTAACATTTGGTCACATTTGCCTGGTGCCATGCCTTACCTACGCTATACGAAAAGCTTGCAATTCTGGAACGTCATGTTACTCGCCTTGCATATCGTATTTACCATATCTAAATTACCTCACGTATGAACACATTGATTTTCCCAACATCATTGACCATCACTCTTCTTTTAGGGCACGATATGTACGCACTCGCATCACTACTTCTCATCCCTTATATCTCGATACATTACGAGTTGATGCCCTACCGACGCACCGTACAGATTTCTATCCTCGCCACGCAACATCCTAACAACGATATATATTCAAACATCGAATCTGTACGCAGCAGAATCCTTGCCATTTACATGATTCACGAACATTTACCTCACATTCTACCATCTTAGCACTTGTTTTTAATTCATAATTAACATTTGGCTTCCATCCTGTCTACACCAGTCTGGAGTCGCCCCGAGACAGAAGAGATAACCCTCATGTCTTTAAACAATCTTACCCATTGTGATTGTGGCATGAATACACTTCATTTCACCTAATCCACATTATATTTATTTACAATTTCAAAATATGTATTGTTTTTCATATCCACCACCTTAGTACATTGAATGTATTCCTGCACTTAAACATAGATACATACATACATACATACATACATACACACACACACACACACACATATATATATATATATATATATATATATATATATATTCTCATCAAGATTAACGTATTTTGTTTTTTGTGTTAAATATTAATCTACTCACAGTCGCACTTAGACCAACTACAATCCTTTAAATTCAATTAACTTGTCTTAAAATCTGTGCCAAAGAGAGGGTGTAACCCTGTAATGGCTGGGAGTGAAACATCTCTTCCCCAAAATGGATGCTCTAAAAATGATGAATAAAGATATCTATTTTATACCTTTACTCTCTCACCTAAAGAAAAAAAAGTTTTTTAATTTTATCTTTACTTTTAAACAGAACCCAGCCTCTTATAACTGTTAATCTGTTAACTAGGATCAGGTGTAGCATACGGACTTGTTAGCATCACAGACATACGTTATTTAGAGGATTGACGAAACTTGACACTTTCGGAAGGTCACTTGTATTTTTGGAATATCATCATCTTCATTATTATTTTCATCACTACTGTTGTTAAATCACACGGATAGGTTGTGCTGGTCCTTGGACCAATGCACAGGAACCTACCCCAATTTGTGGGGCCACCGGCTCCTAGCTCGTCTGCAGTAGACCGTGAAAATGTATCTCCTCCGGTCGTACTAGGCATCTTTCATGGGTAAGTCAACCCAATTTACGAACAACTATACCCAGAGATCGTAATGATTCAGGTGATTCTGTTCAATCAAGTAAACGACCTCGTGATAGATATCGGTCTTCTGTTCTGCCTTCTAACCTGGACTCTGCTATGGACACTGGTTCTGGCACTTCTTTTTATACAGCCAAAGAACCAATCTATTCTTTTCTACTCACCGATTTCGATACCAAGTATACTCACCCTAAAATGGTGTTCTTACAAACAATCAAGTATCTGCCTCGAGCTAGTATGGAAAACATTGTTAAAACTAGAAATGGATACTTCGCTCTAAAGACCCCAATTTCAGTATAACACTCCGAAACAAAGCGTCCTACGAAATATTTGGTAAAACAGCTAAATTAACGAAACAAGTAGATCGGAAGACAAAACAACCACCTCCTCATCGAAAACCACCCATGTTTTCTGTTGTTATCCGGGGATTGATACCTGAAATCAGCGATGAAAGGTTAAATCAACAAGAAAGATTTAAGGTTAACAAATGCATTCGGATTAAAAATAACACTGCCCTACTTATATGGTACGCGTTTAGTCGCAAAATCAGACCTCTCTTGACTATCTGTTAGCTCATGATGCTCCTATTTATAAGAAAATTCGTCGTGTTGAGCCTTCCAAGACACCAGGGCCGTTGCCACTTCGATGTGAGAAATGTCAAACCTATAACGCTCATTTTACAAACCAATGCCCTAATCCATCTAAATTTGGCTATTGCGGTCAACCTCACGACACAAAATCATATAAAAATTAACAACAACCACCAAACTGTTCCATCTGTAACGAAAATCACCTAACATACAGCTACCGCTGTAAGGGAAAACCTCGCGCAGAAGCGGAACGACCAGAACTAACAGTGCAAGTACAAAGCTTTGACAAAGCAACTCCACCCTCACAGTCTCTCGCACAACCTCTCTCTGTCGAAGATCTTTTTCGTTACATCACAAATGTGTTACAAAATGTTTTTCCTTTTCAGCGTGAGCACATACTTCGTGTTGCCATTTCATCAGCCAAATCTTTCTTTAACCTCAACTTTACTGCAACATATTCAGGACCTTTCGTTCACTTCCACACCGCACCTCTAGAAACAGCAGTGTAAAACCAATTTGGCAGTACACATTATGGCTCTGACTTTACTTTACTTTTTCTTAACATCAGATCTTTCCATCAACATAAAGTACTTCTGGAGCCTCTTCTGTTAGAAGAACAAATCGATATCGTAGCCCTTAATAAAACAACTTTAAAACCAGGCTCTTCAGCACGACTTTCTGGCTACCAACTTCAACGATGTAATTACCACGATATACACGCACATGCTCAATGAAGAGTGTTAATTGGTTTTTCTCTCCCAAACGTCCTTATCAACAGTACAATCCTACTGCATTTACACACCTTCCTGAACACCTATATTCTCCATATATTATCCTTCTCTTACAGTTAATGTAGCTACTATATATATACACCCTGGTCATCCAATACCATTTACTTTCTTCGATTATATAGCCCATAATTTTAAAAATATAATCATCATGGCTGACATAAATATTCATATCAGAAGCGTTAGAGAAAAACAACGTTTTACGGACTTTGTTTCAAGTACATTACAACTTCATATTCATAATCGTCCTGGTCCTACTCGACCCCGGACAACCCCGGATGTAGTAATCACATCCCTTACGCTTATGAACGACTGTGAGGTGAAGGTTCTTGACACGATCGGGAGCGATCACTGTCCCATCAAACTCACCATCAAAAAGATTCGTCTATCTCTACAAAAATTAGAACCTAATATTATCCCACTGATATGATAAAGCTGATTGGCCTCAATTTCGACACACCGTCAATATCCATGTCTCCACTTTTCAACCACCAACTTCAGAAACTGAACTAAGCTACAATATGCTCTCTACCAACAAACCGATTACTTTTGGAAACGATGGCAGCAGCTCACAATGTCGACTGTATAGTTCTTAATGAAACATTTCTGAAAAGATCCAACCACTTCTATCTACCAAATTATCATTTACATCGTGCCGATTTACCGCAGAATGTAGTAGCTCGAGGCGATGCAGCATTAGGTCTCAAGTGCTCCCTACCGAAACGTTCCATTATTCAACCTGACTCTGCACAATATCCAGAACACGTCATTGCCAACGTCTATTTTCCAAACCGAGCTATCATAGTCGCAACTATTTATGTCCGATCAAGCCAGCCATTGCCATATCGTTTCCTTATATATATATCTGGACCTCCATTTTAAGACATACGCTCTACTGGCTGACCTTAATTATCATTCTCGTACTGCAGCTCAAAAAGAACGCTTGCAAGACTTCCTGCTAACTACCAATACATCATTCATTAACATTCTACAACCCACACGCCCCGAAAGTGGAACCACTCCCGGTGTAGTAATACTTTGAAATAACATGTGTCTCACAGATACATATGCACTATCTGATCACTGTATTATGCACCGAAAGCTATAAGCAAAGCTAGGAATTGGCATAGTATCATTAAAAGCGTTTTTTAAATAGTAAAAGGTTAGGGATTTAGGGAATTCTTTATTCATCATTTGTTGTCATGGGGATAATATTCCTAACCCTAGCCATTAGAGGGTTACGCCCTCTCTTTGGCACAGGTGTTATTACACATTAGTTTTATTGCATTGGTTAATGGACTATGTGCAATTGTGAAATTAAAAAGTTGAAAAAATATCTAAATGTGAAATCGCGTAGAAAAACATCAAATATGAGTGCAGAAAAATATATACATACAATAAACATACATATATAAGTGCTGCAAGTAGAAACACTTTTTTTAATGACTATTTAGAGAAAAGAGTGTATAAACAGAGAGTTGTGTTTTGAGGAATAAATATAATGCAGATGAAAGACGAAGTGCAGTGCATGCACGCCACAATCACAGACACAGTGTTAAGGAAACGCTGTACACTTATCTCTATATTGCGTCAGTCTTTAGTTCGATCACAGTACAATGTACATTTACGGTGAACAACATTGTGTTTGTAGATTTTTTGAATTCATCAGAAAGTCCACACGACACGAACTGTAATCAAATCAGGGACCCAAAGTACTGGATGTAAATCATCTACCAGTAAACCACCACACTCCTCAAACCTAAAATGTAATAGGTTTGTATATAATGAAATGATAAAAGAGGAAAGCACAAAGGGGTTTTGAAAGTAATTATTTTTAAAAGTAAAGAAAACACATTGCATTTCCTTATATCATTTCAATTCCTCGTTTGAATCTTATTATTATTATTATTATTATTATTATTATTATTATTATTATTATTATTATTTTGGGGGAGTAGCTTCGTTAACTTAGGATATAAATATTCTGTACACAAAAATTTACTTTGGTTGGGGAGCTGGGATCGAATTTGGTACTTCACGATTTAGGGTTGAACTAATCCTTGCATGAAAAAAAAAGAATTTTCCGTATATAGTACTTCGCATTGATTTTCCTTTCATGAGAGAAAAGATTGAATTAACTTATTGTCTTAAAATATTCAATGCTTTGTTATCGAGATTCGAACCGGACCCTAAATATGCTTTTATTTTATTTTGAAAGTTCTCTCACCAGAATCGAACGCAAGACCAGTAGTTTACGATTTAGAGTTGAATTAATCCTTGCATGAGGAAAAAGAATGCTTTCTCACCCAGAATCGAACCCGAACTCCCAAGGATCGTGGTCCTTCGTAAGTGTATGGTACATGTGTGTATGAGGAAGACTCAGAAAAACCTCATTCAAGGTGCGTTTACAACATCATCATACTTTACTATTCATGCTCATCATTAAAAAAATACATCCCATAACTTATGATTCGATTGTGTTGATTTGTGTTCTAACGTCCTATACAACAGCGATGCTATATGATACATAGGTCTACTATTGCTACTTAACGTTGAATTCAAATCACAGGAGTTCTTAGACGAAATCGAACCCTGGATCTCCCACGCTAAAGGAACTTGCGCTAACCGCTTATTCACGAGGGAGACCTCCTTTAACTTTTATATAAGGAGACTCAGTGGGAAATCATTTTGTACACTTCTATTGGTACATCATGATATCAAATAAAAATGATGTCACCAATAAAAATCTAATTGAAGAGAGAGAGAGCTATTAGGTTTGGATTTAATCTTGTACATTTGTTTGGAAGTTTTACATTTTAGTAAAAGTAAAAGAAGCGAAAAATCGTCTTAGACGTTCCTTAAGTAGAATCACTTCGAGCAGGAAATCTTAATTTTGTGAAAATTTATGTACCATCCCAGGCGTTTGCATGGTGTGTATGAGGAAGACCCAGAAATATCTCATTCAAGGTGCGTTTACAACATCATCATACTTTACTATTCATGCTCATCATTGAAAAAATACATCCCATAACTTACGATTCGATTGTGTTGATTTGTGTTTTAACGTCCTATACAACAGCGATGCTATATGAGACGTAGGTCTACTATTGCTAATTAACGTTGAATTCAAATCACAGGAGTTCTTAGACGAAATCGAACCCTGGATCTCCCATGCTAAAGGAACTTGCGCTAACCGCTTATTCACGAGGGAGATCTCCTTTAACTTTTATATAAGGAGACTCAGTGGTAAATCACTTTGTACACTTCTATTGGTACGTCGGTAAAGCAGCGTCATATTCTTTCAGATGGCTACTTAGTGTAGTACAGCAACGTTCCGCAACCCAGTGCATGCGGACCCTAGTTCGATCTCCGAACAAGTAAGCTTATAATGAACAACATCGTATACTTCATGTAGTTCTCCAGACATAAGGCGTACAAGATAATGTTTGAGTGAAATATAATTATTGAATCTTGAATCAGGGATCACAAAATTTTTTGAAAGGCCCCCTCCTAAATCGACTTTTAGTATTTTTTAAGTGAATAAGGTTATCATAGTGAGTTAAGTGATAATCTGAATCTGGCTACATTTTATGTAGTTGTCCAGATATAAGACGTACAAGAAACTTTTTGATTCAAAATATATTGGATCTTGGATGAAGGTATCACAAACTTTTTGAACATACCTCTAAATTGAGTTTTCGTATTTGCTACGGAATAAGAACATGAGACATCATGCCCTTCGTAAGAGAGAGAGAGAGAGAGAAAAGAGAGAGATGAAATATTTCAGTTTAATGTCCCACCTAACAGAATTAATTCGTATTTCCACTCTTCAGTGCAGATCAACGTTGCCATTTCCTTTTAGCATAGCATGTTTGCAGGCACACTAGTTGACAATACTACGAGTCTCGGATGTTTCTGTCTCATTGCGAATTTGAAAAATGTACTAGTCGATTTGCGACTTACCTCTTTTCGTACCGAAAAGTTTCTCGATTCGTTGGCAAATGAATCTAAAAGTAATAAATTTTTCTTCACGAAATATGAGAATGGTCTGAAACAAAGAGAGATGCATTGACGCCCTTATTATTATACTGAACACCTAACACCAGCATTATCATCATCAGCCCTGGAGAAACGTGAATCTAGCAAATTCTGAACTCGTTAGAACTGTTTTCTCTTTCTTTTTTTTAGAGTAATTAACTGAAGGTGTGATGATTGACAAGTCTGAGGCACGGAGCGCCATTAAGTTCCAACATTTTCAGAGGAAATCAGCAAATAGGTTTTTTGAAAATCAGAGCTTTTTTGTTTGTTTTCGTTTTCCTTTTTCTTTCAGGAGAAAGAGCTGCGAATCTTTATTCCTTCTTGAAGCCAGTTAATAATATTCAGGGATTTACAAGGCACTTGCTTTGTACAGGATGCATACCAAGAAGTTTCAGCATTTGGAAAATGAAGTACTGGTTGTAAATCCTCTACCACTGAGCCACTACACTCCTCAAACCTAAAATGTAATAGGTTTGTACATCATGTAAAGACCCACGGAGAAATAAAGGTACGTCCCACAAATATGCCCTTTCTCGGTAAAAGGACACATGATTAAGACAAGTAAATGCCGAAAAATAATAGGTGATAGAATGACAATGTGAATAAACGTTATATCAGTGAGTAATCATGCATCCTGAAATCCATTGAATTTGTGAGTAGAAGAACAATACAAGTAATAGAAAAGATACATGTTCTTCTAACCTGACATAATTGCTTAAGAAAAATAACAAACATAAAAATAAAAAATACAGGAATGAACAAAGTAGAAGTAAACAGGAGAACTAATGCTCACAGTTTTATTTGTTTACCACAATTCCCTATTAACATGAACTCGGATTGAGCCAGGAACCCCAAGCACCAGAAGTGATCACTCTACCCAGGCCCTTATCCACAGGAATGACGAGCGCTCCTGAAATTTTCACGGTAGGCTTGCAAATGAACTAAAATATGCTTGAATTGGGTCTCTCCTAAATTCTACTCCCCCTCTCCCTACATTTTGGGGCTGGCTGCTACCAATCTACCATTGGGACTCAACCATCGGTCCATCATGACCGTTAAAAAATTAAATTGTGATTACTCATCACTCTTTTACAAAAAGTTACGAATTCTGTCAGCAAGCTTTCCATTGTGATAATACCAAGGAGACAGTAGACAGTATGACTAATGATATATTGGCCAAAATTATCATTATTTCAATGACTAATGAGGTAATGCTTAAAATTACTAATATTTGGCGAGGATGGACCCATGATTAGCAGCCAAAAGTGGCATATCCATGCTCTCTTTTAGAAAATTTTGTCCCAACTGGACCTGATTCAAAATGTAAGTGGGTTATATTAGATAGTATTTGCAAAGATATGATCTGCACAAGAGTAACATGTAATCGTTTCTTAGCGCGGAAGAATGCGCACGTACAGCCAGGAAAAAATATTCCTCAGTTGAGAAAATTTCTCCTCAAAGTGATAATAATGGCTTCTTGAGGAGTTTTGTAGAATGCAGCAGCGCTCCTCTCCCGCTGCTGAAAATTAATTACTTTCAAAACGAAAGTCTAACATTAAAAATGAATCGAATGACTCCATTAAAAGATTGAAATCTATTGTACACGTTCATCATCATCTTTAAACATTGCAAGTTTACTTTTTTTAAAAAAAAAAGAATGAACTACATAGTGTGAAGATAAATATTAAACCAAGACATTCATCAACAAAAGGGAGAAGTGTTAACGTGATGTTATCACATCAAGTGACGTAATGCTGAACAACAAAAGATAACATATATCTAAAGAAAGAAACACTGACCTATCCTATATACGGAAGGAGTAGCAATGTAATATTCTGTGATATAATACACGATGCATTTTCACATAACTCTGCACATGTCGCCATCAGGTCCGCAATTTGAATTACACTATTAAAGATGTACCTACATTTATATCCGGTTAATCGATTCTGTAACTGTATCTGATTACCCACATCTTGAAAAATTGCACAAATCTGAAATTTTTCAGATGAACCTTTAATGTGAAAAAAGGTTGCATCACGTAATAGCCAATAAGTTTTGATCTGTATTTGTTGGACATACAGTAGCATCACTATTACGTATAGCCATATAATCTTCCTGTACACACGAAAAAGAAAGTATTCTACAGTTGACCAATTTTCTTTTTCGCATTAACTCGTGAACAAATGAATTAATCTGTTTTTTCACGTTATCTTTGGAATAGTTATAATTTGATAACTTGCCAAGTCGGTACTGTAATAGGAAAAGAAATTTTCTCAACTGAAGAATATTTTTCCTGGCTGTACGTGCGCTAAATGATTATCCGCGAAGATGTATTGCTTTTTAAGACAAACAAGAAAAGGTAATTCAGATGACGAATTACAATAGTCTTGAGTTACGGTTTTTGAACAAATCTGAAATGTAGTATTCTGTGATATAATACATGATGCATTTTTACATAGCTCTGCACATGTTGACATCAGGTCCGCAATTTGAATTACACTATTAAAGATGAACCTACACTTATATCCGGTTAATCGAATCTGTAACTGTATCTGACCACCCACAGTTCGAAAAATTGCACAAATCTGAAATTTTTCAGATGACCTTTAATGCGAAAAAAAGTTGCATCACGTAATGGTCAACAAGTTTTGATAAGTGATGACACTACGGATAAAAAATATCTATGTCTACCTAACTCTAGCAATTGCCCAAAGTCAATGCTAACAGGGGTAATATAAATCAAAAACCATCACTGATAACGGGCTTGCGTGTACAAATTTCTAATTTCGATATCGTTTTTTTCTGAATATAATGTTACATACTCTTTAAAGGAACATAAGACTCCATAATTCCCTTGGTAATACTTAGATTTTGTAAACAAAGTAGCTGGAGTTCCGTCCGATTGTGAATAGTTATGTAAGAGGGACTTCATTTCAAATTCTATTTTAAAACAAAGAAAAGCGTAATTCAAATGATAATACGTATAGGAATTTAAATAATCACTATCTATAGGAACTAGGTACCACATTAGAGGTGATTAAATTCCACAAACATTATCAATTCTTTGAAAAACCTAGTCTAGAAGTTAAAGAGCAAGAAATAAAGCCCTGCATATACTAGCAGTAATAGTAACTAAATAACTAGCTACGGAATATATAATACAATGCTAATCACTATATTCAGGTAAATATTACAATTAAAATTCATTCTATTCTACAAGAATCAGAATATCTCGAGGCTATACGAAACATGAATCTACAGATTAACTTGGAATCCGTCAAGAGTCGAAATCAAGTTTCCTACACAGAAAATACGTTCACTAAGTGATTGGACGTGAATATGTATTGCTTTCAGCAAGTAGTGTCAAAGAACAAGAAATAAATTCCTACATATAATAACAGTCAGTGGTAGAGCGTTCACCTCTGGTGTATGGGGTCACAGGTTCAAAATCCTGTTATCACCAAGTGAACTTTGTGGTGGACAAACACCGTGTACTTGACAGGACCCAAGTTCAAAATCCTGTTCTGGAGTGCATCTTAGCTCGGTGGACGCGTTTCTGACCATATTTTTATACTTTTTTTCATCATTGGTCTCGGTGGCTCACTGGTAAAGCGTTCACTTCTGGTGCATGGGGTCACAGGATGATGAAGCGGAAATCATGTTTCATCTTGTTTATATCAGTAATATATGTTAATTCTGGCATTTGTTTGAATGGTATCCTTTCAGATACAGAATTCGGTCGCAGTTCCATTCTTAATCTTCCACAATTCGTATTTTTCTAATCGCCTGCTTAAATGAAATCTTGCTTATGTTTCTATGTTCAATTATGTTCGAAATCTATGAAAACAAATATTTCCAGTTAATAAGAGTTTTTCAATATTATAAAGTAACTTATGATTTACATAGCCATGTTATTTCAGTAGCTGATCAACAGAGACTAATGACACTATGCATACAGATATCTATGCATGCATGCAAGATGAAGGAAGGGGATGACGAAGAGGAAGTCATGTTTCATCTTGTTTATACATGTACCATACACTTACGAAGGATCACGACTCGTGGGGTCCGGGTTCGATTCTCAGTGAGAAAGCATTCTTTTTTTCATGCAAGGATTAATTCAACTCTAAATCGTGAAGTACTGGTCTTGCTTTCGATTCCGGCGAGAGACCTTTCAAAGTGAAAGCATATTTAGGGTCCTGGTTTGATTCTTGGTGAGAGAGCATTAAATATTTTAAGACATTAAGATAATTCGTTCCTTTCTGTCGTGAAACGAAGTGGTATATGCGTGAAATTCTTTATTTTCATGCAAGGATTAATTCAGCTCAACGGTCGTGAAGTACAGGTCTTGCGTTTGATTCCAGTGAGAGAGCTTTCAAACTGAAAGCATATTTAGGGCCCGGGTCCGATTCTCGGTGAGAAAGTATTGAATACTTTAAGACATTAAGTTAATTCGTTCCTTTCTGTCGTGAGAATGAAGTGCTATATACGTGAAATTCTTTTTTTCATGCAAGTACTAGTTCAACTCTAAAATCGTGAAGTACCAAATTCGATCTCAGCTCCCCATCAAAGTTGATTTTTGTGTAAAGAACCTTTATATCGTAACTTATCGTATCGCAAAGCTACAATCGAGGTTAGTTATCTGTTTCAGTTTCACTCCCAAAATAATAATAATAATAATAATAATAATAATAATAATAATAATAATAATAATAATAATAATAATAATAATAATGTGATGCTGCATTTTTAAAATTTATTTTTATGTTTGTTGTTTACGTTTTAATACCACTTTGGTCCGGATTCGACTCTCGATGAAAGAGAGAGAGAAAGAGAGCATTAAACACTTGGAGAACACTTATGTTTCATCTTGTTTCTACATCGTAGGCGTCCAAGACTATGAGCATAGCAAGAGCAGGTTCCCACAACCAAAATTTTCCCATGGGGCTCCTTGTGGTAGCCCTAAAAGGCTATGAGCATAACAACTAAAGGCCTGTTGAAACTTGAATTCGAATTCTAGGAAAAGACATCGAATTCTAGGAAAGCAAGATAAGTTTTTGCTGACTCGACCTTCTATTCAATCTCTATTCTACTAATACCGCTGACTATTTTATCCGACAACTACCATTCACTTATTATGACTTGTTATTTCTTTACAGGTGTCATTGTCTGAACAATGTCGCTTATGACGGAGGAGTTTGTAAAAATCGCAACTCCTGTGTGGTAACTACAGTGTTCAATGTTCTACCCCAGATAGTGATCCTGTTTCCATAATGGTGTAGCCAAACTCATCAGCAGATTCAGAGAGACGGAATCTGCGTCTAATGGACTGGTAGTGGTCGTCCAAAAACGTTTAGATGAAGCAACTACTGTCGCCACCATCACATTCTTGAGCAAAAACACCCGACGTGTTACACGGCTTTCTTATTAAGAATGTGGAGTAAGTCGAGCGTCTGAAAGGAGGATTCTTTTCATTAATTAGCAGGTTCAAAAATCACTCTTACAAAATCCAGATCACCAGCTCTGACAGAGGACAATTCAGACCATGGGATGCAGTTTAATGAACGGGCAACAAGGGAACTGCCAACCAACCCGTAACCCCATTTGAACGTGTTGTTGTTCTCCGACGAGGAAAATTTTTACGTGAACAAACAAGTAAACAAATAAATCTACGTTTACTGGAGTGACAGCAATCCGCAAAATTTCATTGGATTGGTACATCAGGAATAGTTTGTGGAAAAAAATTAGGCTATGATCTGACGTGGAATTTTTACCACGATAATCATTGGCTTATTTTTTATTTACGACACACTGAATACCGACAAACATATGCGGCTGCTGGATGAAGAGGTTCTGCCCTCCGTTTTGTCGGAGATGGATCGGTGCATCGAGTAATGATGAAGTTGTCACTACCTTCTTTGGATCTCACACCGTTGAATTTCTACCTGTAGAGCCACTGTTCACAATATGGGATTAACACATGGCAGATGGCTAAACAAGTGTTCAACAGCAAGGAAATGCCATTGCTCGGTGCGGAGTAAGAGCAAGTAGTGACTATTAACCAGGCGATTCGTGTTCAAATCAGATTTCTAGACTTTTTTCCTACCATAACAGTGTGTTTTCTTGCAAGTACAATCTTAGATGTGGTGTAGATAATGAACCTCGGGATTCGAACCAGACCTTCCAAGCACAGAAGATGAGCTTCATAGCTGCATTTTACGCAAAAAATGCCATATCATTCATATATATGTAACTTGTTTGTGTGTTTCAGAACATTGTCACCATTGAACATTGTCCACTTTGTAGCACTTTTTAAAATTCACTTTAAATAACGTTTGCACGGTGAAGATAAAAAAAATATGAATATTGGTTTTGAAAACCGAAACTATAAATTGATTTTAAAAACCGAAAACTAAAAATTGGTTTTAATAACGAAAAATCGGTTTTGAATCCCGAAAACAGAAAATTGATTTTGAAAAGCGAAAATCAAAATCAATTCTTTGAAATTTCAATTTTTAAAAACTCGGTTTTCTGTTTTTCCAAAAACCGATTTGGATAGCAGTAGTACAAAATTTTTCAAGTACATCATTACACTATATTTCGTGATTTCAGGATGCAGACAAGCTTAGAGTGAAAAATCTTACAAAAATGCAACTGAATTCTCGTGTGCAATCTCCTTAATAAAAAACAACCATTTCAAAAATCTAGTCTATTATTCGTTATTCCTTTGTATACTACAAGTGTTAAAATGAAGTTTATACACTTTTTAACAACATTTTTTGAAAACATCTCCAGAATGAGTTTTGTTGGTTAATTAAAACAATGAATCTTTTATCTTTAAAAGAAAATCACGCTCTTTTCACGTTACTAAACAATATTTAACTCCAGTTTTCTTCCAGAGTGTTATGTAAATTATATACAATAAAGTTTTTAATATAAATATTGTTTAATTACTTTTGTAAATCCACTTGTGAATGATAAAATTTTATTATTATTATTATTATTATTATTATTATTATTGCTTCAACTACATTTTGTTGTTAAAATGTTATGGTAATTCATAAAATCACTCATTGCAATTTAATGATCCACAGTTTTCTGATTATACAAACACACACAATACTTGGCAAAAGGCAACCAACCTCTCTCTTTTGCTTCCCAGCTGTTTCATTTCTTGAACGGATGCATAATCTCCATTGGAAGTGGAAAGAGGATTGTGGAATGCTTTTCAGCTGAGATTGTGTTCAGGGTCTGTAGGTACCGCAACTGAAATAACAAAAAAATAATATCCATTTACAGCGTCGAGAAAATAAACAAAATCCCAAGCACCATAAATCATTATAAACCCCTAATGTACTGTCAATAAGCTGAAAAAAGTACTCGTCACTCTGCCGTTTAGTGTCGTATTATATACTATCTGAAAAATCATATCAGCATTGTCAAGAGAATTAGTTCACAATGACACTAAGAATGTAAGTAATCATAAACAAAAATTTCTTGTTGTTGCACAGAATACACACTAACATACTATTTGAAATTATACTATCTTACTGTATTACAATTTCGCATAACTTCCTTCTGAAAGTAACAGCTCACTATACAACGGCATGATATGTCTATACAGTTCGAATTTTTAAAATCTTGTAGTAAAATCCATATAAAACTAATTACTGCTCACTAGATTTATTAACCTCAAACCCGAAGCACGAATCGCAATTATGTGCAGCTAGCTGTAGGAATGTGAAGAGGTGGCAGCCTACTAATTTATTTTCTCTAATATTAATACATTTGTTTATTACTTCACATTTCTACACATTTTTATTTCAACATAAATGGTCCATCTTGATTTGTTTCTTCAAGAGACTTAAATGCGGCTTACTTACAACGAAGAACGCCATTTGATGCTCGACGAATTACATTACTAGAACAGGTGTCAAGACTCAAGACGAGAAATGGCTCAAGTTTAGTAACCAATAGTATTTAACCTAAGTCTTAGATCTCAAACAGTTATTTAGATTATTCGTAGCAAGGAAAATATGATTCTACAAACACAATGAAAATCATTTATCATCGTTTAAAGATACGTAATTCATTACACGGTATAATTCAATAATAAATATAGTGTAAGTGTTGTTCTATCACATCCTTCGTGGACCTCTCGCGACGCATAAAGATTCTGATAAACTTTTTTGATGGAATTAAGAAGAACATCTGGGGATAAATTTTGTACATAAATTTAAACAGCGAGTCAAGAAAAAACTTTTCAAAAATCGAGACAAGATGAGAATTCGACAATATTTTAAGAGATGATATGAGAAAAGTTCATTTCTAATCTCGTTTTGCCTTGTGGACAACTAACTGTACGTAAGGATTAACTTGTTTTTAAGAGGACGTTCATCGAAATGACGACAAAATTTTTGACGTAAACTTTTAAAACTACCAGTTGAGAAAGTGCGAATGTAAGAGCTATATTTTGAAGAATCCAGTCAGCACAAAAAGGTAAACTTTCTTTGTAAATGTTTTTGTTAATATGTTCGATATTATCGAAATTTCGTACAATCTTCTCTATTTGGTTCTAATGTTTAGGGAAATATTTCTATTTTATTACACCCCCTGGCTTGTTTAAAAAAATAAGCCGAAGGGATATTTTTTAGATGTGAGGGTTGGCAAAACTGAAGGATCACACAAAAAATCACTGAAAACATTAGCAACAGTGGTAACAGTGGAAAAATCACTTTTTGGAGCACTAGAAGGTAGCGGAAGGAAGCACTAAAGTTGTGCCCCAATCACAGGCAGGATCGGTGCATTTTAATATGTCACTTCACTGCTACTAAGACAGAGATATAAAGATAATTTATATTGGGAAGTTCGTTATGCGAACGGCGTGATTTCTTGGGCACAATGTATAAGGTGTAGAATTTCTAAAATATTTGCACTTAAGATATGTATTTCAATAAATAATTCAATATTTTCTTCTTCCTAGTGGTGTGTTTTAATTTTTTTAAAAGTACGAAATGAGAATGATTAAAATTTTTATGCTATTCAATGTTCTTTGCCAATTGAGTTAAACAATTTAGATGTGTTTATTTCGTTATTTTTCTTTTTGTGCTGCTAATTGTAAGAAGAGAAATATGTAAAAGATTAGATATTCCAGATCATATAGTATATCTTGCTCCCTGCTCAGGCTATTATATACATTTTTATTTTTATTTTATTATTTTTTTAGTCTTCGCTCGTGTAGAAAGTAAAAAGAAGTTATTTATTCTTGCTCTATATCCTCCTTATGTTCATAAAATGGCTTAATTCTGTCTACTGAAATCTCCTGTATTGTTTGACGATATGAATCTGGAAATTTGATTTTATAAAGATTAGGATTAACTCTTTCGATAATTTCTAGAGGTCCAATATATCTAGATAAGAAAGATTCTGGTATCCCAATTTGACGATTGGGAAAAAATACAAGTACTTTCTGGCCCTTATCAAAATTAGTTTGTTGATGTTTACGGTCGAAATATCTTCTCTGTTTGTTATAACTTGCGATTAAATCATCCTGTACGATCCCACGTATCTTATTCAGGTGTTCTTTGTCGACGCATAACGTCGGAGTTGATGCTAATGCTATATCAGAGATAGTCTTAGGTTCGTATCCGTACATAAGAAAAAAACTTGAATATTTAGTTCCAGCTTGTACAAATTTATTAATTGCGAATGTTATATTCGGAATTAGTTTTGGCCAACGATTTTGATTTTCCTGTACAAAAAATTTTCAAGCGTTCTGTATGATTTTGTGGAATGTTTCCCCTACACCCAAGGTTTTGTGGTCATACCTGGACAACATTTAAATTTAAAGTTGTATAATTTCGCTAGGTTCTGCAGCCTCTTAGCGTTATGTACCGGGTGTCTGTCCAAATACAGGTAATAAAAAGCTCCGTATTTAAGAATAATGTCATATATAAGAAATTGTTCAATTTCTTCTGCTGTAATATTGTCTACAACCCTGTTCAGACAGTATCGCGTAGACATTTCAATGGCAACTAGTATGTGTTTGAATTTTCCTTCTCCGATTGGAATTTTTCCAATTGAATCATACTGCCAGGCTGTTGCAATCGGTTTGGGAGGATGATGAAGCAATTGGCCCGCCGTCTTAACTGGTAACTTGTTGAGTCTTTGGCAGAGATTGCATGTCTTTATTCTATTGGCTATGTAAGCTTTCATATTAGGAAAATAGTATTTTCTTAGTGTCGATTGGTATGTCTTAGTATACCCAAAATGTGGTGTCATTGAGTTGTTATGGATAGCCTCAAACCATTTACTGTTACGATTAATTATTATCATTGTATTGAAATCAATTTGTAAATGAAACCCCCTTTCAATGTTTCCGTAAAAGTAGGTGGCAACCCTGCCTTATCACGCTACTACGTAGTAGCTTGCTGCCGAGACCGGCTGCGCGAGTGAGTAGCTGATGTCACAGTGAAGGCTTCCTCCTCGTGGATCACGAGATACCCTTCCTGTTGACTGGAATTTTGGTGAGTGTAATGTAGGGGAAAAATAGCTGTGCTAAAAAAGAGAATGTGAACGTGAAACTGTATTATACATTAATGAATTAACGGTTGAATATTAGTTGTATTTGACTCTATGGCTTTGGAAGACTGAAAAGAGAGCAAATGAAGGTGGAAATAAGACTTAAATCTGTGTAACAGGTATTTGATTTAAAAACTAAGAGTAAGTTATTACCATCTTTGAGAACCTCATAAGCTTTAACTGTAAATGTGTGGATCACGGAAGAAGTAGGTGAGTTAGTGAAAGGTTCCTCTATGTTAATCCTCTTTTGGTATTTTTTTATTTTTATTCTAAATTTATAGAGGAGTCAGTCACTGACGCTATTCACTTTCCTTCTCAAGTCAAGCTTCCATTTGGTCTCATAAATTTAATGGCAGAAACTCAAAGAAGTTAAACTAAAGCTAAAAGATAAATCAGGTTTAAGCTTTGAACATAAACCCTCTTCTATTTCGGAACTTTGAAGGAGGATTTCATATTTAAAAGGGAAAGGATTTGTTAATCATATTCGTGAAAAAAAGTAGAAAAATTAAGAGCCTCCAAGTGAATCATCTTTGAAAAAGACTTAACGTTGATAGCGCGTACAGCAGAATTATTGACAATATCCGTAAAAGTATTGCTGACAAAAATATACGGATTTCAATTGATTAAATTTCCGATATTCTAGGACGTTCCATTGCCAACTTTGTAATTGGAACTTTGGGAGAGGAAGAAGGCACACAAACACTTTTGATTGCATCAGAAGTTCTGGGAAAAGTAAATGGCACGGCAATTGCAGAGGTTTTTACAAAATCGCTGAGTATTCTGTGGGTAGAATGTGTAAAATACAATAAGGTCCTTTTCGTCACAGACGGAGTTGCATACATGAAAAGTGCAGCAAAAGCCCTTAAGGTTCTATTCCCACGTATGCTGCATGTCACCTGTCTGGCACATGCGCTATATAGAATTACAGAGGGAGTCCGTTCTCATTTTCCTAACATTGACCTTCTTGTGTCAAATGTGAAAAAGGTATTTCTGAAAGCTCCCTCGCGAACAAGTGCGTTTTGCGAATTAGCCCCTGAACTTCCGCTTCCACCACAACCTGTCTTAACGAGAGGGGGTGCATGGATTATAGCTGTTCTCTATTTATCTAACAACTTTGAACCCATCAAAAGATTCATTGATACTTTTGATGAGGATGATGCGTCTTCAATTAAAGTTGGTCAAAGTTTGCTGAAGAAGAATTCCTTGAAAAAGGACTTAGTCTTCATTGCAACACACTTTGCAAAATTACCAGATGCTATTGTCAAGCTTGAAAAAAAAAAAAAAAAAGAACAGACTCTCGCTAGTTTTCTGAAAATCTTCAATGATTCAACGATCTGGGTGTTGTACCTGGTGACAAGAGAGAGTTCATTCGGCGTAAGTGTGATCGTGTTGAAAGTGTTAATCCAAGTTTGGGAAAATTGAAGGACATCGCTAGTGTTATGGAAGGTGATGCTGATACAACTGTTGACAGTGACATGTGTCGTTCCCAAATTACATGTTTCAAGTATGCTCCAGTGACATCTGTAGATGTGGAAAAATGATTTTCACATCTAAAGCGAATTCTTTCTGACAGGAGACAAAGTCTTTCTTTTGAAAAATCTTAAAAAGATGTTAATAATTTCAGAGAACAAAAATATGAAAAAACCTTTCGCAAGTGAAAATAAACTGCTAGATTAGTGTAAAATGACTTCACTTTAGTATTTTTTGTGCTTTGAATGTTTGTACTAATGTAACCGCGTGTGAATAAAATATGATATGTTTTTAAGTTATTGTTTCATTGTTACTACTGAAGAATGGCGAATGAATTGTTAGATGTCGTCCCTTCATGGGTTGCGCAAGTTTCCAGAATTTTAAGCTTTAAGTACAAAGTGCAAACTGAAACATTTTATTGTATTAGTAAACGAATTATAGCCTATTATAGCTTTTACATATTTTAGTATCTATTTTTCCCCCAAAGTTCGTAATTTGCTTGTTTATTTTATTTTTCAATTTTACCTGCCATTTTTGGGTATTTATTTTGCAGTTTTGCCAGCCATTTTCGGGCTTTTATTTCGACATTAATTCCGGGCTTTATTCATTATCACTTGATGCATTAATTATATGCAGTATTGTACTTACTTTGAACTGGGAGATGCACGTAACAAACACTTATCCAAGAAATTTGACAGCTAACTGGAAGAATGCACTTTCTTTCTCTACTTCCATTTTCAAATATGCAGCAAGTGAGGAGGAAATTCCCCTCAGCCCCCTGCACATCCCAGACAGAAGAAAATATGAGATACACTTCAAAATATTTGTAGTGGAGCTAAATGGGAATATTCCATTAATACATATTGCATGTTTTCCTCTTGTAAATACTTGTTTACTACTACTACTACTACTACTATTACTACTACTACTACTACTACAACTAATAATAATAATAATAATAATAGACTACTTTCTGTCTATTTTTGTTTATATAAATATTTAATCTTTCTTATTCTTTCTTGTTAAATTAAACAACAACAAAAACTACAGTACTATGTATACATGCACATAAAATTAACTCTGAACAGTATTAGAAATACAGCTAAGAAAGTTGTTTAAAATAAATAGATTTGGTAGTTTTTTTATTTAATTTAATAAGGAAAATAGAATTCTGACTATAATTTGAAACATTTTATAATATATTAAAGGTTATTTATGTTATCAGTTTATCGGGCCCACCGTACTTGTGCGATTACGCTTCGCCACTGTTGGCAGGGACACTTGTTTCTATTTTTTTTTTTAAAAAAAAAAAAAGCAAATCGTAACGGTACTCTGGATTTCGGTGTAATTGCTTGAAACCGTGATATGTTGTAGATATTGTGATCCTGAGAAAAAGTCTTAATGGACACAGCCAGCAATCACTGACCATTTGGATACTACCGGGACACATTTTTTTAAAACAGCAAAAGGTAAGGATATTCTGGAATTTTGGTAGAATTATATGAAACCCTGAAAAGTCCTATCTCACAACCGAGAAAAGAGATGGGAAGAGTAGCGACCAACATCACTTAAGCATAGACAACATTTCGATGTTCATCTTGCGGGACAAAGGAAAACCCTGGAAAGCCCTAGACAGTTTTTCTTAGGATCACGACGTTCACAACATATCAAAGTTTCATTCATTTAACCGAAATCAAAAATATCGTTATATCCGGTTGTTTTTGAAAAATCTGGACCTGTAGTGGCCAAACGGTCAATAATTGATGGTTGTATCCATTAAGACTTTTTCTCACGATAAGAAGATCTACAACACATGGCAGTTTTACTCATTCTTACGGAAATCCAAAACATTGTTATACTCTGCTGTTTTCAAGAAAGTAGCCTTGTAATGACCAAATGATTAATGATTTGTGGTAGTGTCACATGAGACTTTTTCTTAGGGTCACAATATCTACAACATATCACGGTTTCAGTCATTTTCACCGAAATCCAGAATATCACTATCTTCGGCTGCTTTCAAAAAAGTGACCCGAAGTGACCAAACGATCAGTGATTGGTGGTTATGTCCATTAAGACTTTTTATCAGGATCACAATATCTACAACATATCACGATTTGAGTCATTTTTACCGAAATCCAAAATATCGCTATCTTCGGCTGTTTAAAAAAAAAAAAAAAAAGTGGCCCTGTAGAAGCCAAACGGCCAGTGGTTTGTGGTTGTGCCGATTGAGACTTTTTCAATATCTACAACATACCATGGTTTCAAGCATTCCACCGGAATCCAATTTGCGTAAGGATTGTTCGAGTCCTTTGTCATTTCGGGGGGCGTGGTGGCTCAGTGGTAGATCGTTCACCTCCAGTGCTTGGGGTCCCTGGTTCGATCCCAGCTCGCACCGTGTGGACTTTGTGGTGGACAAACACCGTGCTCGTGGGTTTTCTCGGGTTCTCCCACTTTCTTCATTCCACCATTTCACTCATTTCTCATAATCACCGTCTCCTTTAGCCTAACCGGCATAACCGTGGGACGTAAAACTCAAAGATTTTCCTTTGTCATTTCGAAGAGGGTCATTTCTCCCTGCAACCCTCTTCTCGCAAAAACGACAAAACATATATTTCCTACTTTGAAGTCATCTCTGCATCGGCAGAGTTTTGTTTCTTTAATGTGGTCTTTTTAATCAGGGTTACCCTTTTTTTAAAAGGGGCCATTTGTCCCCTTAACCTATTTTCCGAAAGAAACAAAAAAAAAAATGTGTCGATTTATTTTAGGTCTAGTATATATGTGTCAAGTTTGAAGAAAATCGGACGACGAGAAACTATTGTGAAGCTGTCTCCTTTACACTTTTACTTTTTTGAACTTGACTGGTTTTTGCCCCAAAGTCTTCAATTTCATTTAACCAAACAGTACTTTGTTTGCTTGGGTGAACTGCACATCACTGCTATAAAGGATAACTTAACGTGTAAAATTGAACGAACAACAACACCCATCCAAATGGTAAAGCAGCAATTTAAAGGTTGGACCATGGATATGTCGGCTGGAATTAGTACAATTGATTACCACTAATGTGAATGTATATAAAAAAGAATGAAGGCAAAAAAGCAGTTGTTAGTGTTTTGACGAAATGCTACTTGTGATCAGTTTAAGTTTAATAGAGTAAATCACATTTGTGTTGGATTCTTCTCTTTAAAAATGTAAACGCTGAAACTGCAATTCGGTGTTTCATATACAGAACTGAATTGGTTTTATTCTTGCTGGAGCACAGATATACTTCTTATCGTCTCACAGTATCTCGTAGTATATTTTGGTCATATTTCAGAAAATTTTGTCTGGTTAAAAGTGCAAAATCAAAATATGAGGGGTTGCATTGCGACAATATTTTCGTATATTGATGACAGCATTAAAAAAAAAAAAAAGCTCTGTGGGGAAGGGGCAGTTGACCAATTCCGAGATTATAAAGCCCACCCGAAAGTATGCCTGTAAGAAAACGGGTTTCGGTTAGAGTTAACTGGACATGGCCGAAAAAACGCCAGCATTTATAAACATATAAAAATCGAAATTGCAGTTCAATGTTTTATATTGCAGTGAGTAATTTCATTAAGAGTCCCTATCACTGCGAAATTAAAATACCGCTTATTTTACAGTAATTATGAGATATCTTCAAATAGATAAAAGATAATCGAAAAGTGGATCAAGACCTCCCTAGACGATGTTATTTTGCATGAGGTAGCGTTATCACGAGTCACCTAGTAGCTTTGAGTTTGCAGTTATTTAGAAACGCGAAAATAAATGCCGATTTTCTAAATGGCTGGAAATCGAAAGCAGATAAGTGAGTCTTGATAACGGTCTCCCTAGACAATATTATTTTGCGTGAGATACCGTGTGTCTTCTACAATGTATTTGGACTTGAAAAACAAAAACAAAAACAAACAAAAAAAAACGGACGAAAAAGCTCAAATAGAAGAGAAATAACGCAATGTACCATGAAAAATGCGTATCGTACAAAATGTACGATAAGATCCCCAAAGGGTTATTAATATGTATTTTATTTTCTATTACATTATTAAATACATTCAGCTTAAAAACATACCTGTAGAGCAGTTGGACTTGCCGCCATCATATCCGCAGCCTCTTTCAAAGATCTTGAAGCGTTCATTTCACCCTCGGCTGCAATTAGTTTAGCCTTTGCCTCTCTAACTGCCTCCGCTTCAGCTGCCATAGCTCTCTGTATCATATATGGCAACTTCACATCTTTTCTGCAAGCAAAGTAATAAATATTAACGAAAGTAAATATATCTGAAGCTAGTATAATATATGATACTGACACCAGGGATGGAGTGGGTCGGTGGGTCAAGTGGGTAAAATTTTCTCAGTGGGTCGTGGGTCAACAGCATGTGACCCACTGTGACCCACCACCTACCGTGACCCACTGTGACCCACCACCCATCGTGAACTACTGCGGCCCACCACCCACCATGACCCACTGCGACCCACTGACTCACTATCATCTACCGACGCACTCTGCTCACTGCATTGTAGACAGTATCTTCTGAAGACTGGTAAATTTGTCTTCGTTTTACTTTCAAGACCTTCATTTCCCTTTCTTTTCCATTTGTTTCTGTCTACTTACCTGAGGTGAGTATATCTAACCAAGTGAAAAAAGAACTTAGGCACTTTTAAATATTGCTATTTTTAATTGCAATAATAGCAATAGGACTTATACTACTACTTGGCTTTCGAGACCTGTGAGTTTTTAGAGGAGCTAACTACTGGAAAAAATATATTTTTGAATCACTGAAATATATAAATTATTATATAAAAAAATGAATGTAACTATGTGTGCCTGATCATCATGGTCAAATTGCAAAGTCGAATGAAACTGCTTTTCGTATATCGTCAGGCCTTAATCCAAACTAGGATGTTATATTGCTTTTATTATAATGCATAATATCCTAAGGAGGTAGTGAGGATCCGAATTTCTGCGAAAAAAATGAGTATCTCGCAAGCCGTTAAACTTACGGAGCTGAAATTCAGTGTATTAACTCTTTATTGAAAATAAACAGAATGTGCCCTAACATTTTTTAAAATTCTCCTTTATGTGGGGGAAGGGGGCACTTTCTATATATGGAAAATTGGTAGTGAGTTGGTTTGTAAAAATGATCGAAAACGATCGATGTTATTTAAGAAAAAAATCAGAAACAAAAATACAGTACTTGGCTTCATATATCCATTGCTTTCTACTATAATAATTGCTGAAGCTTATGTTTATTATATGGAGCGCTTACAGCACAGGGCAATCAACCCATAAAGTTGTGAGAAAAATAGGCATAACATTTGTACGGTAAGCTTAATTACACGGAAATTTTAAGTTTGGATTGTACGCATAATTATATGGAAAATTTTACACTTTTTTTCCCTTTACGTTGGTCTACTTACCTTAATTTGGAACTTTCAAATTTCATCCTTTTTTCCACTGAAAAGTATTGATAATTCAACAAGAAAATAATTATACTATGATAATTTAATCGAAATTCATCGCAATTTGGCACATGGCAAACAGCAGTGTGGTAATTGAAGGGGAAGAAGGAGGGAAATTCCCATTCATCTCTGAACACTTTCTAGGAACCTCGTTCCCTTTCGCTTTCTAGACGGGGAAGGGAACTTGGTAATAGCATACAACCTTCATGTGTAATTACAAAAAATAAATTTATAGACAAATAAGAAATCATCAGTGTATCAGGCTTTAATTGATAATTTATTCACAAGATTCTCTATCGAAGCCGTGGTAGATGAAGTTTCTGTTCTCCATGAGTCGACATTGCCAACTGACATGGTCGATATGGAAAAGATGTATGGCGATAGAGAGATGATACTTCTTGCTGAGTATTTCAAAACTGACCAAGAAAAATCGTTATCAGACTTAAGTCTAACAAGCAGATTGTCGATGAAGAGTTTCAGAAATCGGGTAGAAGTATTAAAAATTTCCACGACAGAGTGAGAACGGGGATTTACAGATGACTGATATTAGAAATAGACTAAGTGCTCAAACATTGTCTAACTTGTTGTTCATCAATGTTAATGCCCACTGCTAGACAAGCTCAAAGTAGTCGAGCTAGTTATTTCTTGGCTGAAGGATGGACATCATTCCGCTGCGGATGATTTACCACGAAAAAGTTACCAACAGGAACTAAACTCGATTTCAGATTTGTTTTAAGGTGGCAAATTACGAATTATGGAAAATGTATACTTGTATTACTAATGGCTTATTTGTGTTATTCAACTTTGTACCTAATTTTTAGTAAGTCTCTTCTTTGCTTTAGGTAAACTACTTTGAATAAATATTCATAATAATTGCAATTATGCATATTTGTAACTTAAATTTAACGTGGTGTTTTAGTGATTACACAAACTACAATTATGAGCATACTTTATGAAGATGCTCTCACATAGGGTACCCGCGCAGAAGTTTCTTTTGGAATGCGTTCAGAAAATAACACTTGCAAGAATACTCTCTTAGTACAAGTATATTTTAGGCACACACTAATTTCCCCCCATCTGGAACTGTTTCAATTTCCTCACTGACAAACACTTTACCATTTTATATCGTAAAGGTCAGATCCACCGTTATTGTAACAGAGTAGTGCTTGAGCGATTGACTAGAAATTCAAACTCCGATTAGTGACAATTTCACAGGCTTGTTTTATTACAAGTGTTAACTCTAGTCAGTACAGAAGAGGCCGTGGATCGTGTTCAGAGTTGATGACGATGGATTTTGGTGAGTCAGAGTAGGTCACAGTGGATGATAGTGGTTCATGGTGGGTGGTGTTTAAATAATAAGGAAATATGTGTTTCAGTATTTCTAAAACTTCAGCTTCTAAGAATGGAAAGTAACTTACTTTTTCCATTGAATGAGAATATCTATTTTTTTTTCTTTATTCCGAAATGCTCAAAATTAGGATTTGCTTAAGTTAGAGATGTGCTCTGCGGTACACAATCTAATCATTATACGTACTTAAATAATTCAGCATTTTAAAAAATCGATATTTGAAGGGGAAAAGGACAATTTCTACAATAGTCAAATTTCCGGTTTCATAATTTATTACATCTTTTTGTGCGCAGAAAGGACAGTTTTGCTACTATTGATAAAATTCAGCGACCATTTATTTTGTTACACAATGATTTATCTTGCCCGAAGTAGTTATTTCAGGTACACTCTACGATATACTAGGGGAGACCGGGGCACATTTGCCAACTTTTTTTTTTTTTTTTTAAAATTTGCATGTGTTGTATTTTATCTGAAACCTATTTAGTGGTAAACAGGATATCATTTTCTTCCTTGTACCTTTGTGAATGAAGTGGAACAGGTATTTTTTTCACAAAATGAATATTGAGTTTCACTCCCAATGGTTAAGTGTGATCATATGACGTTGGAAAATGTGCCCCGTATGCGGGGCAAGTTGGCCAACCTACTAAAACTATACAGGGGCAAGTGTTCCAACTACTTCACATGCTAAAACACAGGTAATTAAGCAAAGCAGTACGTTTAACACTAGTACATTTATTTTAAGTTTTAATGCAGACCTGATACTTTACTCATTTTCGGAAAAAAAAAAAAATGATTTCACAAGATCTCATGCCTACGTCAACACAGCTACTCAACTGAAACTTACGTAGATGGCGTGCCAAGCATTGCTGCTTCAGCCAGTCCACCCGTCGGAGCGATCTACCGGATACTTTCAGAACTAAAGCCAGTTGGAAAACGTGCCCCTATAAGAAACGTGCCCCGGTCGACCCTACATAGTTTCACGTTTTTCAATAGTATATTATTATACTATTGATTAAAGAGTTGTATGTAATATCAAACTCAGGGTGGAAGGGCAATTGCTCTACTGCTCTCCAGAAATGACGCACCTGCTTACATGAATTACTAAAAAATTAGTTTCTAACATGTAACACTTCTCAAGTTTAACACTTCGAATTTGATAAAGGTTGGCAGGTAGATACTACACATAAAATAAATGAATATGTGTTTTTTTTTTAATTTTCTGCGGTAAAACGGTGTTAGGGGGCATAAGTACACGTCAGAAGTTATTAAAGGATATGGAGAATTGCAACGAAACTTTGTGTAGGGACAATTCGCAAAAAATAAACGAACACGTGTTTTTAGTTTGTGTGGAAAAACAGTGTTGGGTCCAAGGCCCCCTGCAAAAAAAAAAAAAAAAGTAAATATAACGTTATAGCGCAGAAAAAAAGTGGACCGAAGCAAATGAAATTGTGTGTAGATATTATATATGTAAAATAAAACCTTTCGTGTTTCTCAAGTATCCCCATACGATTTGCTTCAAATTTGGCACATCAACAGTAAAGAGGAAATAAATGGACACGTGTTTTTGTTTATGCGGAAAAACATTGTAACTTCTAAAGGCGCCTCCTGAAATACTATAAAATACGCTATTCTGCTTGTGCTTTCTGTTGATCTGCCAAATTTGAAGAAATCGGATGGGAACACTTGTGAAACCCGTATTGGTATATTTTACATATGCAATATCTATGCACAATTAGGCTACATTCGCTTCGGCTCAGTTCTTCCTCTGCTTCTACGATAATATTTACTTTTTTCGGAGGAAGCCTTGGCCCCAATACAGTTTCTCCGCACACACACACACAAAAAAACGTGTTCGTTTATTTATTTATTTATTTATTTATTTATTGTTTATTGTCTTTAAACAGTTTCCTTGCAATTTTCCATGTCATTTAGGTACTTCTGACGTATACTTATGAGCACCTTTGATATTTCGTGATCAAAGTTTTGGAAGGCTCTGTGCCCTACCCAACTTTTTGTTTTCAAAGGAAAATACGAAACACGTATCCCCCTCATTTTACATATACGATATCTGTGCACAGTTTCATTCACTTCGGTTCACTTCTTCTTGCCTTTCTGGCGTTAACTTTCAAAATTTTGGGTGGAGGCTTTTGTCCATAAAATGGTTTTTGCGCAGAAAATAAAAAGACCCGTGTTCGTTTATTTTTTGCGTATTGTGCCTACACAAAGTTTCGTTGCAATTCTTCATGTTCATTAGGGGCCCCTGATATACTGTTGTTGGCACTTTCGATATTTCGTGATCAAAGGTTTAGAGAGGTCCGTGCGCAACCAAATTGTTTTTTTTTTCAGGAAAATACGAAACACGCGTTCCCTCATTTTACGTCTACAATAGCTGTGCACAATTTCATTTACTTGGGTCCTCTTCTTCTTGCCTTTCGGGTGTCAACTTTCAACATTTTGGATGGGGGCTTTTGTCCCCTAAAAACGTTTTTCCGCAGAAAATAAAAGCACGTATTCGTTTGCTTCATATGTTGTATCTACCCGCCAAATTTGATCAAAATCGGAGTGTTACACTTGAGAAGTGTTACTTGTAAGTGGAGCTTTCGGTTGAAGGGTGAACATTAGATCGTGTTGTATTTGGGTTTAGCGTCCCTTTCAACACCAAGGCTGTATAAGACCTGGACACATCGGTTAACGTGAAATCCGAACCAGATTAACCCCCAATTGGGAATGAAATATGGGTCTCCGATGCTGGGGTAAATGTTAAAGACAAGAGGAGAAAGAGTTGTTTTTTTTTTAAGTTCTAAATGTAGTATATTAAATACTGTAGCTGTGATATATATTTATAAATTTCTTTAATTCAAACATGAATGCTCTTTGTCAATAAAATTCAGATTCTTTATTTACGAAAATCTTTTACCTAGTCAGGATTCGAACCATGTTCCAAATAAACATTAACACGCGAATTCATTATGTTATCTACTCGACCAAGAGCGCATGGCTCGTTCCGTTTGCTTCTGTCCCTTGGTCTGTTGACGGTCTACTTTCCACAGGTTTTAATTTTGTATCAGGTAGTATTACAGTTTCTCTTTCATGTTTTTTATGATTGTTTTCTAGACGCAATTTGAATATTTTCTTGGAGGCAATGTCCGGAAGATCTATTTCTATTAGAGAATGGAAGGAAAATAGATTTCCCTTAAAAGGAGATCCAAGGTAGGTGAAGATCTAGGTTCAATTTTTGGACTTAGTTTCTGGAAGTCAGTCCTCATTGTTGTGACTAGAACTGTACAATTAAAAGAAAGAAGAACAATGAAATCGTAAAATTATTAATCTAAATTAGTTTAAACGTATTATAATAATTTGTTCTCTCAATGTGCTAGGGGTATCGCCGGTAGTCCACAATATACGCCACTGACATCCCAATCGATATATCTCTTCGAGCTGAACAAAATGTATGGATAAGTGTAAATGTTTATGCGTAGTTTTTTGAGAAAATCGAGAAAACTATTATATTATGTAAATCTAAAAATTTATGCTATACGATAATGACGCCACTCTTGCAATGAAATTGATACTAAAGCATACTCCTCTCAAACTTTACGTTATGACACTAGCACGACGGAAATGCACATTACTGCTAATGAGATACAGCACAAAACTACAATAACTCGAAAACTTTAATTTCGGTTTAATAATGTGCTGCCCCATGTGTAAGACATAGGCGGATTGACCGCGAACCGTGGCGACCTGCCGTCTAAAATTTCGCAGGCCGATTTCGGCTAACGCGGCAGTACTGTTACGAAATTACACGAATGCCGCAATTTTGCCGCCATGGCCGTAATAAAGCGGGATCCGCCCTTTGTTCTCGTCTGTACCGCTAGTGCCGCCCTTAAATATGCATGTGGTCTCTATGTAACCAGCAGAACTGCAACGTGGCCTCTTGGTAACCGCCAGTGCCGGCTTGAAAGCGCCAGTACCACCATTAAACTACCACGTGGTCTCTCCGTTGTCGCCTTTATTCCTCTACTCTGAAAAACATCACATTCCCAGACAGTACGAACCAAGGTTGATACGGAGGACGTCATTGTGTAGACAGGGTCAATTCTCATGCGTACTTTTCGAGTAAGACGAATTTACATTACAGGTCATCCGAAATCAAAGTTCTTTCGACATATGTGTTTTTGAAGTATTTTCCATCCATCCAAACAATGTTTAGCATTCAAAGGCTACATCTTAATATAAATTTTTAAGTTTATATGTTGCATATTAAATTTTGGTTATCGTAGAAACATGTCTCAGGTCAGCAAATTTGATTAATATTAAATGACGTTCCTTACGCTCTGCAAGCCACATTGTATAATTTTAATGACAATTAAAATAATCTATTAATTCAGCAATTTTACTTACATTTCCACACGTTCAACTTTAACTCCCCATGGATCAGTAGCTTCATCTAAATCTATCTGCAGTGTGTTAGCAATACCTTCCTTGTCTGAGAGAATGTCAGACAAATTGCGAGCTCCAAGTGTACTTCTCAAAAATGCTGCTCCTAGCAGGTTAGTGGCATGACTAGAAACAAAAACAATAAATGTTACAAATATACTTATTATCAACTTCAATGTGCGAAACGTGACAATGCTATTTCTTGGAAGTATCAAGTAGCATTATTATTTGGTTCGAGTTACGTAAGATGCAATCGTATTTACATACCTTTTAAATATCTTGTTACCTAATTCCAGTTTCTGGGATCAAGAAACTATGAATTATAAGGTAATTAAGAAAGTTCTATCGCTTTTTCACCGACCACCTTCAAACATCGATATGTCACCTAAGAGACGTACCTGGAAGATCAAGAATAGTCCTCACCAGCATCGAAACCTTCTGCCAACGTTCTGGAAGGCCATGGATTCTATGGCGGTAGAACTTGGTGGGACGTGAACCGAAGAAGGTATCAAATGCATTTTGCATCTCTATTAGAGATTTGAACTGGCGTCCTCTAAAGTGATTGTCCAAGGAATAGAACAGGTGATAATAGGACGGTCCAGGGAGTATGGAGGATGCAATACCGTTTCCTATCCAAGGCGTGGAATAGTGTCCTGGGTCATCAACAGGAGGGCCCCTTTGCGATTCAAAAGTGCTGGCTCCAAAGTTTTGAGTTTTTCTTGAACACGGCTCAACTGATGACAGTACACACACGGAGAAAAATGCATAGTCCAGTCGGCATGTAAATGCTGTTTTTACCAGGTTACGCGGGGCACCACATTAAGTAATGTTGTTTCATCAGTAGTACGATCTACACCACAGTCCAGCGAAAATTTTGTATTGTGGGACCACCATTTCAAATCTAGAATTAACGCCATACCCATTCCGATGGTGGTAACTTATGTATATAATGTTGTTACTACCTTCCTACGAGTGTCCCCTCTTGGTTCTTTCTAAATCTGTGACTCCCTACCTTACGAGAGCAATAGTTTTTAACACGACATCAATCATGTGAATAAAATTATCCAATCACAGCGAGTCTAGTTCGACTCCCAACTCCAGACTTGGCATGGTGTTCCCACCTGCTGTACTTTTATACATGAAATTACATTACTTAAGGAGCGCACCCGCGTAAATACGATGTATCCACACGGAAATCCTAGTTCTTTTTTTCTCAGTGCAGTTGCATTGATGCTGTAACGTAATCGACTTGAGAAACATTAGAATGTAACCTATTCTATACCCAGTACTCACCAGGAGCTACTTCGATCCCAGCCCTCGCCAAGTGAACTCTGTGGTGGACAAACACCGTGCTCGTGGGTTTTCTCGGGGTTCTCCGGTTTCCTCCCACTTTCTTCATTTCACCATTTCACTCATCTCTCATCATCACCGTCTCCTTTAGCCTAACCGGCATAACTGTGGGACGTAAAACTTAAAGATTTCATTTCATTTCACCAGGAGCTACAATCCTTATCTAAGGATGCGGAGTGTTGCTTCTATTGGCGAGTGACTGAACTAAAATCATCGCTATGCAAATGTACGAGCAGGCAATTCATTGCATAGCTGTAAATGTCAAGGAGAGGTACTCTCTTTCTACCTTCTAGTCTGAAACTTCAACGAGGGGTACTCTCTTCCTACCTTCTAGTCTGAAACTAAGTAAAATACATAATAATGGTAAACCTTACAAATATCATGATGTGTGCCTAGTTTTCTTGATGTTTATTCTCATTGTAAATATTCATATTTTGTTTCTGGGAAGGAAGAAAGTACATTAAACAAGGTACCATTTCTCAGCTGTGAATGCCAAGCATTGAAATCAGTCTAGGTGACAAACTTGTTTTTCGTGTTATGTTAAATCGCTAATACTTTTCTATGTAAACCATATACTACGTTAAAATCGTAAAGCATGGGAATTAGAGTTTGTGGAAACTAGAAAATTAAAGACTTTCGAGAACTTGTGCAAAATTAAAACATGTGGTTGGTTTTGTGAAGCACATTTTTTAAACATCTGTTTGTAAGAAGTATAGCTTCTCATGCCAAAAGAGATAAGGCATTGTGTAAAGAGTTTCATTATGTGCTAGAAGTTGTTGTTATTCTATATTGTTTTCATGTTCTTATATCATAATGATAATAATAATATATTGAACAGTCACAATGCTCTCATCAGCTGGTAGCAATTCCCGATGCACGATGCCGCGAGCAGTCCACCAAACACACAGGAGAAACTTCTTCTGGCGCAGTGCTAGTTTCGGCTGTTTCGGAATCGGTTTATGGAATGCTAATCAGTTATGACGGCGTGGCACCGTGGAGATTCGTACAGAACCCACTGCTCATCCCATGTCAACATACTGTTCAGAAATCTCCTTTCTCAGTCAAGACAGCAAAGAAACACAAATGTCTGCTCGCGTTGCCTTCTGACCAGGAGTCAAATCATGTGGGACCCATCAACCCAACTTGTAGTGCTTTCCAAGTTGATGGAGCTGCTGTCGAATGGTTTCTCCAGTCACACTGAATTGTACTGCCAGCTCCTCACATGTCTGGCCAATGTTCGCCTCAATTGCTTCCCGAAGATTTTCATTTTGTACATGTGTTGGTCTTCCGGCACGTGGTGCGTCTTCGAGTGTTTCATCACCGTCCTTAAACTTGTTAAACCACCGCTACAGTGTCTGCGTAGTCTCAACACCTCACCTAAGGCCTGGCATATCTTCCGCCCCGCTGCAGCGACCTTTGACCCCAGTTTGAACTCGTACAGCACACACGCCCTTACTACGCTCTGTAGAGGTCCCATGTTCACTCTGTCCTTACGAAAGTTCACGATGTAACTTAACTGCCACAGCCAAGTAGTATGTTGGTTATACCCACACAAACAACTTGCGCCTTCCTGACCTTTGCCTTATCTCCATTCGCATTCAGCTCTTGGTATGAGGGCCAATGAAACACGGACTTCCACAAAAAATACAGAACTTTCTTGGTTACCATTCTGCTTCTAACCACCAGGAACAATAGAGTAATTTAAAATACTTTCTGAAATCAAAATTTCTTCCAATTTCTTGAAGGGCTCATAATAAATTAAATAACTGAAATTATTTTAAGTCTTTTTTTAAAGAAGCAGTATAAGGGGTCTATCATAGACCTATTAAACAGATAAAGGTATATACTCATATTCTACGTAAAGGACGGACAATTACAACAAACGACAACTCGTCCACATAACAAAAACGCACTAACTAAACTAGGTTGTACTAAACAACCTCTAAAAATCTTTCTAACCACCGTCTTCTGACTTTTTGGGTCAAATTATGAAGTCTACTGTTTAGGTTAGATCCTGGATTTATTAATCATTCTGTAGACAATACTACATGTACACCTTTGCTCATTACATCTTGCGCGTATATTGTAGTGCACGATTTTTCGCATTTATTACATTTTTCCCTCTGTCTTTGGCCAGAGTTTCGTGATTAGTAAGTGGAGATGATAGAAAGCATTTCTTATACGAGTATGAAAATATTTCCGATTTTATATATATATATATATATATATATATATATATATATATATATATATATATATATATATATATATATATATATATATATAAATTTAAGCTGGATTGAGTGAATGCTTTCAAGAGATTCTTGGAGTACCGAAGGGAAAATTACAAATTTCCAGTAAAGGAGCTTGGTAAGGGACGGAAGGAAGGGAGGGAAGATAGTTAAATGTTGAAACTTGTTTTAAACCTAGATGTTAGCTTTTGCGATTAACATTCCATACCCATTGCAGGGGCGGCTTTAAGATTTTAATTTTGGGTAGGTCCGCTTACTCGCTTATGGATACACACACACACACATTTGACTGATTAATGATAGTAGGAAATTAATTTTACGCTAGTGGTTGATGGTATTTGTTAAATAATTATCTACCATTAATATAAATAGTGGAAAATATATTTACTCTTTAGTATATCTTTTAGCGTTTATATATTTTTGAAAATTTTTTGGATAGGCTCGTGCCTACCTGGCTTACCAGCTAAAGACGCCACTGATTCATTGTTTACCAAACGTATATTACCTCTTCATACCCAAAATATAGAAACAAACAGAAAGACTATTATCTTGCGCAGAGTTGTAGCTAGAAATTTCGGCGCCAGAGGCGAAGAAGAATTCGCCCCCCCCTAAACTCACTGCACCAAGCTTTCCTTTTTTTTTTGCATATAACAGAAGCAGCTTTTGTTGTTATGCTATGTTGATTTTTTTATCAAGCTTTTTTTATCGACAGACCATTGCAACAGCCAAAAGAAATAATTGAAATCATTATGTATTCTTTAACAAATAGAGCTGTTTTCAAGAGGAGTATTTTGGAGTATTTGTTAAAGTTGATAAAGTTATGGAAATTTACAGTGCAACTATTTGTAACGTTTCGTACTATCGATAGGAAATGAAATTTCAATACATTAGAAACTATGTGCGTTTAAAATGTTCGAAATGGGTGACAGCATTAATTTCTAGTAATAATTGTAAACTTTTGTAATTTTATTCACTTGTGACCACACAAATAGCCTATTAAGTTCGATTCTTTTAATATCACCAATTAAACGGGTTGAATTTGTTAGTCTTAAGGGTCGTTGGTGTGATATTATTGTTTTAAATGTACACTCATGTCCAAAATTATTGTCGCATGTCTATAAATGTGTTGTTGTAGGAATATAATATAATAACGAATTCGCTCGGTATTTCTTATGTTAGTATATGTATAATCGGAAAAGACATGTATGTGGCAAATTTCATGTCAAAAGAGCAATAAATAAGAATAATAAAACGAAAATAAAACTTTCTTGTCCGTTTAGCAAGATTTTGTTTTACTCATTCTAATTTTCGTATTTATAATTCTTTTCCTATGAAATGTACCACAAATATACATTTTCCGATTATACACATAGTATCAGTATTAAAAGTACCCTGCAAAATCATTATCAAATTATATTCTTACAAGAAAACAGTTATAGATATGCGACAATCATTTTGGACATGAGTGTACATGTCCCAACAGTAGATAAGGATGAAGATATAAAAAATACTTTTTAAGAAGAAGTTTCACGGTTATTCGACCAAGTCCCGCGATACCACATGAAAATTCTACTAGAGGATTTCAATGGAAAGTAGGGCGACAGGATATTTTCAAACCGGTTATAGGGAAAGCAAAGTCTGCATAAGGAAAGTAATGACAAAAGCGTTAGTTTTGTGAACTTTGGAACATTCAAAAACCACATCGTGAATAGTACAAAATTCCTACATCGCGTCGTTCATAAATACACGCGGGACATGGACCTCGCCAGATGGAAACACATATAATCAAATTGATCACGTTTTAGTAGACAGAGGAAGAAAGTCTAGCATAACTGATGATCGCTCGTTCAAAGGACCCGACAGTGACACTGATTACTATCTAGTAGCAGCGATAACAAGAGAGAGATATTATCGTTGAATAAAGAGAATATTTAACGGAGACGTTTAGTTTAAAGAAATAAGAACAGAACCAGGCGAGAGGGGAATACCAGATTGAAGTATAATAGGTTCTCGGTTTTAGAAGGTTTTGAGAGCATTGGGTTCAAATTAGGGATAACATTAAAATTTCAGCAAGAGAAAAATTGAGGCACACGGAAATACGTAGAAACAAATCATGGTTGAATCAGGAATGCACCAAACTAACGAAAAAGGGAAAATAGGCGAAGCTGCCTTGACTACAAAATCGGAACGATTAAAAACCGTCAATAAAGGAAAAAAATAGGCTTTTGTCGGGACTAATTAGTAATAAGCTGAAATTTAGCCAGTTATTACAACATCATAAGGGAAGTCCCCAATCCTCCCCCTCTTTCCCCCCCCACGGCCCTAAACATGCAAATTTGCATACCTACATTGAAATGCTAATAACTCGATTACGCCAGCTCGTATCCATGTGATTTTTTTGAAGTCAGCTTCCTCACTTACATTCTTTAAATCATGTCCTTATGTGTTCTTAGCTAAAGTAAGTATATATGGCGCTATTGAAACAAATTGCTGAAAAAGTAGATCTTTTAATATAATGTTCAAGATTTTTGTTATTATTATTAAAAGCCTGATAACACAAAAACAAAAGTTTCAAATAAAACTTTTAGCTTGTTTTATTAGCTTTAAAATTGTGTTACGTATTAATAAGTTTATAAAAATGGGAACGACGTCCAGAGAGTTCTTACCAAATAACTGCAGGTGCGGGAAAGTCATTCTGGCAGGCCGGCTAGGCGCACGTCGTTCCCCAGCTTTGACACTGTCTACCTTTATGCGTCAGAAAGCTTATATGTGCTAAGTGATTTAAAGCAATGGAAGTGAGAAGTACTTAATGAGTATCTAGTAGGTTCTCCTTTTGTGAAAGGTTTTCGTTTATAATTTGAAATGTAGGCATACATTAGTATGCCTTTAGTATTCTGATTTGTGCCGCCTTATGCAGAGTCGTTTTGACATATGATTAGTTTTATACTAAAGGCTTGACTACTGCAGGAAATATATGTTAGTCGAACTCTTTAGTAGGTCACTAATCACACGTGAAAACGACTCTGCATAAGGCCCGTTATCTTTAACTAGAACGTAACATTTTATTTACTTGCTCATAATCAATTTAGATTTTTATTATTATTATTATTTTTTTTAAATCTACAAACAAGTTTACGTTAGGTTTAACTGCAAAATAGCAGTTTTCAAGAGCATGGCAAACAGTAAAATGTTTAATCACTAAACGATTTTTCACAGTTGATTTTTTAAAAATAATGTATAAAATATGTTATGTATTATGCCTGGATAAAAACTCAAATGTGTTTCATTTCAAAAACTAAACTTCAACTTAAAATACTGTACATAACTCTTTATAACGTTTTGTGATTATACATTTTCGAGCTGGCAATATTACTATTCCTTTTTGTCAGTATCACTTATAGTAATTAATAACAGAAAGTAGAAAGTAATGTTCCTAATTTTAAACTTAAATTTCCATGTTTTGATTGATGAAACTTAACTCAGTATAGTATATTACATTGACAACAGTGTAGTAATTTCATATTGTTCCAGGCTACCTGAGCAACATTTGTAATATACATATAAACAAAGAGTAATTTTGATTTCATTTGTGTAATTTGTGGAAATGAACTTAACGTAGACAGTGTAGTTGTAAAAATGGTGGACATTATATTCGTGAAGCTACCGGTAGTGTATAAAGAAAAGGCGATGTGCATGAAAAGTTACGGAGAAAGAGTACGTACTAAGAAAGTGCAGATTTTACGAACATAATTAATTCAGGGGGGTAAAAGTCTTATTCCAGAAAGTCTTGATATGTTTACAAGTTACAAAAAACGAAACTTCAAGTGAATCCCAGAAAGTTGAAAGTAGGTGTGTTGTTAGAAATCACGCTCTCGTATTTGCTGTAAGGCCTAGATCGTTTCTGTCACCCATATAATATAGACAAGTCTTGCTCTAAACCTACGTCGATTATACGGTTCAACATAAACATAGTTCATCAATGGGAGTGGCAGTATTTTACCATGAAACCACAATCTACCTAACATCGATTCTTAACTTTGGCTCCCCAGCCAGAGATGGGCACCCGCACTCATTTTTGCCCTCAAGAGGGCCGCCCTCACCCTCATCACCCTCATTTCAGTAGATGAGGGTGAGGCTGAAAGAGTCTATTGAGGGTGAGGGTGGCTGAGAGTGAGGGAGAGGGAGTCAACTGAGGGTGAGGGTGTCTGAGGGTGAGGGATTCGATTGAGGGTGAGGGTGTCTGAGGGCGAGTATGAGGGAATCAACTGAGGGTGAGGTAGTCAACTGAGGGTGAGGGTAGCTGAGGGTGAGAGTGAAGGAGTCAACTGAGGGTGAGGGTGGATGAGGGTGAGGAAGTCGATTGAGGGTGAGGGTGAATGAGGGTAAGGATGAGGGAATTGATTGAGAGTGAGGGCGAGTGAGGGTTAGCAAAAATGCCCATCACCAATCCAATCTCTTGAACCTTTCTCCACGTTGAGTGAGTTAGGTGAAAAAAGCAATGCTGTACACGAGTTGAGTTTCCGAAAGTTGCTTTTACAGCCTACATTTCCGCTATCTCGAAATCCATAACCACGTTACAGGGACCGGGTATTCACTAAATTCACTGCACTGATGCACCACCGCACGAAACAGTTCTTCATATGAATTTTGTGTCTTGCTCTGCATTAGGGCATACACCTAGTAAAGGAAGTCTCACCTCAAATAACATATAGGGCCTGCGTGATTTTCTTTTAAGGAGCCATTGAAAAGTTTCCGTCCACCATCCATGTTTCACTTCTCAATAGTTCCATAAGGCTATTTTTAAAGGAAACTGTTAGAAATATTTATATGTTTCCTTCCTTTATATAAATTTGTTTTCTTCACATATATATCCAATAATAATTCGCCAATGTTTAATCAGAGTTGAAATATAACATTCTTCTTTCAATAGCTTCTAAAAAAGATCACTCTTTTCACATGACTTAGTTAACGTGGAGGAAGGTCAAAGAGTTTGGGCTCGGAGAACGGTACAAGAACGATGCAAATTTTCGTCTAGTTTGCGGGAAAATGAACGGATTGGCATATCTTCTCATATTTGTTTACAATTTTCTGTTCTGAAATTTTGGTATTGGCGAAACCTAATATTTGTAAATAGTGATATATAAACCCATTAGTTCCCCCACGTTGCCTTTGCTTTTAACATTTGCTGAAGCTGGCACTATTTTCTTGTATTTGTTCCTGCGTCGAGTACCCGAAACTTAAATTTTGCAGAGTTCAACACCAACCGAATTGTTTTCCAAGTTTGATTAAAATAACGTAAGCTGTTTAGGTCATTTACTTTGCCTCTACTTAGTTCAAGGAAGGTGAAAAAATAACCGTGACAAAATTTCCTATATGATATGTATTTAGATAGAATTACGGTGATAGATTATTATCTCTTATCTTAAATACGATGTCTAAAATATATAACTATTTAATAATAATAATAATAATAATAATAATAATAATAATAATAATAATAATAATAATAATAATAATTATTATTATTATTATTATTATTATTATTATTATTATTATTATTATATTTTGACTTGCTTCAGTTGAAGATTAAAGAAAGCAATTTCAAAAGCTTTTTCGATTCATTCATTGTACTTGTATTATGTTCTAAAAGACACTGGTGATGAAATTATCGTGACAAAATTTTTGGTGACGAAATTACCTATATGGTAATATTTTAGTAACAAAATTACCGGTGACGAAGTTTCCGGTGACAAAATTGCCGCCGCCCGTCGGAAATAAGCTAACCGGCAAAAAGCTCACCGGACATAAGCTCATCGGTAGTCTTATATTACAGGGGCGGACAAAAGCTCACCGATAGCAAACATAAGCTCATTTAAGGGACTTTTAATAAAATTCACCGAATATTGAAATTTAGACGTTGGCTACTTCTTAAGCGGAAAATGGAGCTACTATCTTATATCACTTATCAGGTGTAAAAAATAAAATAAAATAAGGACGTTGGGGAGTTGCGTTGTACAGTATTAAACGTGGACAGACCTGGAGGAACTTGTAACAAAATACCCTGAATATAAAAATCTAGATATTGACTACAATTACAAATAGACCTAAGAATTCAGTAGAAAGCAGAGCTACTAATGTTGTATAGCAGTTATCAGATATCAGAATAAAATAGGGATGTTGCAAGTTTAATGTGTTAAGCATGGGCGACAGTAGGCGTAATTTTTTGCCCTGGAAATTTGGAACCAAATTTTTCTTATAGGTCGGACAATCCAATCAATTTCACTGCATTAAAATATTTTCATGATTAGGCATGCATACTTACATAATAGAATTTCGTTACTTAACGGGATTCGTGATTATGGATTGTGACTTTTTTTTAACGAATTCATCATTCTCAGATGTATTTAGGCCTTGCTTCTTACGTTAGTGCTGTCGTCGTGTTTGCAGCCTAACACTCAAAGAAATCTCTTTCTTATTTACTAACACAAAGATTTTTCTTTTGGTTCATAAGTTGTTTTGTTTTTAATAAATAAAATAAGAAAGAGGTTCATTTGATGAGTATTGGTCTGCAAGTATAATAACAGCCTTAAGACTTGAATTCTGCCACATTCTTAAGATTTTATTCTGATGTCTGATAACTCATATATGGCGTTAGTCATATAGCCTACTTTCTATTGAGAAGGTAGGCCTACTAGTAGTCAAAGCCACGTTTAACACATTAAACCCTGCAACACCCTTATTATTTTATTGTGATATCTGACAACTGATATATAGCATTAGTAGCTCTATTAGGCCTACTACTAGTCAAAGTCTAGATTTTAATACCTGTTCATACCCATCATACGTTTTTCTAAAGGGGGAGAGCGGTAGCTCAGTGGTAGAGCTTTCCCTTCTGGTGCTTGGATCCCGGGTTACATCTCAGTCCTCGCCAAGTAAACCTTGTGGTGGACAACTACCTTGTGCGTGGGTATCCTCGGGGTTCTCCCACTTTCTTCATTCCACAATTTCATTCGTTATTCATAAGTCTTCTTTAGTCTAACCGGCATAATCGTGGGAAGTAAAACTTAAAAGATTTCATTTCATTTTTCTAAAGGAAAATGAAATATTTCTGAAGTTAATTTCAGCCATAGTAAAAAAAAAAAAACATAACAAGGAGACATCCTTTCACCAAAATTTCGTTTACCAATAGTTCTGTGCTGGAAAATTTCCAGCACCGAAAGTTTCAGCATAGAGGAGAGAGTTGGATTACTGTCTTCAGTAAAAGGAAGTAGTGCTCTTTTGTTTGTCCAAGTCCGTTTTCAATTTATATTTTAATATTCAAAATCTACTTCATATTAACATTCAAAATCTGGTTTTCATTTTTGTCATATTTTCTGTTTGCCATTTTTCAACTGCTTCTTTTATTTTATTCAGGTTTATTTTCCTTTACAATTAAATTAGTTAACCTATAAATGTATTTAGTTATCATTATTGTATTCTTTATTGCATTAATTATCTTATAGTTATATTATAGTGCTGAGCTTATGTCCGGGGAGTTTTTGTCCGCTTTTACATTAACAAAGGTGAGCTTATGACCAGTGACCTTATGTCCGCGACCGTTTTATATTCTTTCTTGTCTTAGTGAACCCGAGCGCGAGCGATTCTAGTGCAAAATGGTCATCTATGATATATATATATATATATATATATATATATATATATATATATATATAAAATATAAATAATATTATACCGTAGATATAACGTATATCTACGTATATTACAATATAAAAATTTCAAGCACTTGAATGAGAATCATATTAAACCTTACTTATTGTTTATTTAATACATGAAAGAAACTGTGGGTGTGAGGAGTTGATAGAGGGTGGTTGAGGGTGAGGAAGTCGATTGAGGGTGAGGATGGCTGAGGGTGAGGGAATCGATTGAGGGTGAGAGGGCTAAGGGTAAGGAAGTAGAATGAGGGTGAGGGTGGCTGAGGGTGAGGAAGTCGATTGAGGGTGGGGAAGTCGAATGAGGGTGAGGGTGGCTGAGGGTGAGAGTGTCGATTGAGGATGAGGGTGTCTGAGGGTGAGGGTGCGGGAGTCGATTGAAGGTGAGAGTGTCTGAGGGTGAGGGAGTTGATTGAGGGTGAGGATGAGTGAGGGTGAGGGTGACGGCGAAGGAGTCGACTGAGGGTGAGGGTGGCTGAGGATGAGGGTAAAGGAGTCGACTGAGGGTGAGGGTGGCTGAAGGTGAGGGTGGCTGAGGGTGAGGGTGGCTGAGGGTGAGGGTGTCTGAGGGTGAGGGTAAAGGAGTCGATTGAGGGTGAGAGTGGCTGAGGGTGACTGTGAGGGAGTCGACTGAGGGTGAGGGTAAGGGAGTCGACTGAGGGTGAGGGCGGCTGAGGGTAACTTTGACGGAGTCAACTGATGGTGAGGGTGGCTGAGGGTGAGGGAGTCAATTGAGAGTGACGGTGAGTGAGGGTTAGCAAAAGTGCCCATCTCTGTCTCCAGCTATTCATTCAGATGGATTTCTCCTACTTGTTTTTGGTAATGTTGACGAAACGCAGGGATAAAAGTGAAGGGGAACGCGAGGGACGCCATTCCCCCACCTCCCAAAAATATGTACAACGTCCGCTCAGTTTCTAAAAATTACGACGGGGGACGGCGCGGTGTAACGTCATGTCGCTACCTACCGTCCCCTATCTTTTCAGACCCACTTTTACCCCTGCGTAAACGTGTGAAGTCTTGATAGCAAAGGTAATATGGGAGGGATTCATTGTGTCACGCCAGATATCTATGTTGAAACTCAGATAACAGTTAAGAGAATTCCAGTTGAGTCTTATTAACACCGCTACTATCCAAGAGTACTTATATCCAATGGAAAAGTGAAATACAGGTTTTTTTTCAAGGGTCATTGTCATTGAAGACTTAAGTGAACTTTAACAAGCAAGATCTCTGACGGACCAATCTTCACAATATCTGTTTCCTCTCAACCTTATATGGCTTGTTGGATTACAGTTGCAGCCAGGATGGAGCGGATTTATGACTACCATAAGAAATTTGAAAAAGTGTTCAATCACATATATTATGGCTGTATTGCAATTGATCAAAGCAGAAAATGAAACCAGTTGTAGTGATTGATGGATTTCTTATTTATTATGTTCCTTGTACTTAGGAAAATGTTATTCAAAACAGTAGTAACTACACTAAGTGTTCACTGAATTACGACCACCTACATAATACTTTATTGGTCCACTTTTGTTCGGAGGATGGTCTGAACATTCCGTGGCATGGATTCTGGTAGTTGCTGATATGTTTTCACTGGGATCTGACACCATATGTTCCTGATAGCATCCCACAATGAGCCCACAGATGTTGGTGCAGGTGTCATGGTGCAAAGAGCTTGTTCCCATCACCCCATATATGTTATATAGGATTAAGATCCGGTGACTTAGGGGTCCAATTCATACGCTTCAGGTCCGTGAAATGTTCCTTAAGCCAAGCAAATGCAGTCCTGGCTTGGTGTCACCATGTCTTGCGGTCCTGGAAAATGTCGTATTCGTGTGGATAGAAGTTTGCATTTAGGGGTACCTGATTCTCTAACACCTGCAGGTACACAACGGACGTCTCGCTGTGGTCCATACACACTAACGGTCTCAGTCCAACAAAAGCATCCCCAAACCATACAGCCGCCCCATGAATACGCCCGTCCGAGAGGCGTAGCACAAACCATGATTTATCGGACCAACACACCCTTTCCAATTATCCGTGGCTCAATTAGCGTATTCCTATGGTCCATCGCGACGAAGTCGTAAGAAGAGGGTGACGAGTGTGTAGTCTGCAGTAGAACTGCATGCGTGTCAGTGTACGCCGTGTAGTTGCGGGGGATATGGGTGTTGTGCATCCACTATTGTATTGGTCACGTAATTCTCAGACATTGATGCTTCATTTGGCTGTCACGAGCTGTTTGACGCGACGCTCGTCCCATGTTTTCAACTTCCGTACGCCTCCGTAGTTCCGTCTGTTGGAGACTGTTACTCCATTTTCTTCCCACTCCTTGTACACTTTCGTTACACATGGACGGGCGCAACCGACAAGAGTTGCTGTCTGGGTTATTGACGCACCTATTGCTCGGGTACCCACAATCAATCCTATTAAAATGCGGATAAATCCTACCCACCTCCCATTATAACAGTGTGCTGTCTGCCAAAATGTAACTTTGAGTGTATTCTATCTCTGCAATACTACCAATCGGGGTGGTCATATAATCGGCTCGGCTGCTGGTCACACTTTCCTGGGTGGAGGAGTGGTCGCAATTCAGTGAGCACTCAGTGTACATTGTAAGCACATACAGAAGGAATGTCACTGTCGTCGTTTTTGACGTTTATCGTGAAGATGAAACATGTTAAACAAATGCTTTGATACCAGTACCAAGCTCTAAGCCCTTTACACCTGCTGATTTTCGTCTCGTTTCTCACAGCTGTGAATAACCTTGAGCCAACTATATGTAGAAATATAGGGTTAGATTGTTCTTACATGTGTGAACAGTGTAGTGGACTATCCAGCGATAATTATCGTGCGTAGACAGTGCTATCGAAACATGTTAAACAAATGCTTTGATACCAGTACCAAGCTCTAAGCCCTTTACACCTGCTGATTTTCGTCTCGTTTCTCACAGCTGTGAATAACCTTGAGCCAACTATATGTAGAAATATAGGGTTAGATTGTTCTTACATGTGTGAACAGTGTAGTGGACTATCCAGCGATAATTATCGTGCGTAGACAGTGCTATCGACTTTAATGATGATGGGTGTGAACAGTGTAGCATTTTGTTTTAACCAGATTGGAGTGAGAGCTGACTTTTATCAGTCAACAAGCAAATATCGATTGTATAAAATGTGTAGGAATATTGTAGAAAGTAGAATATTTGGTTCTACTTTCTACATTCAGTGTGTTTTGGGTGGGTGTTCAGTGATGATGTTATTACAGTACAAAGTACATTATTTTGCTTTGTTAAGCACCTACCGATTGTTGCCAGTCCAGGAGATGGCGGGTCCATAGGTAGTGGATAATGGAATAGCCCTGATAGGGATAATTCCCTGAACCAAAATTGGCTTTATTAATTAGCAATAATACAAGTAATAAAATATAGTAACCAAAATTTGTAATAACCATTATAAATAAAATATTAACTTATGTGCATATCAATAATGTATATATTTTAAAGCTAAGAGTTATATTTCGTTCCGTCCGTCATATTTTCCTGGTATACTAGAATGGTAAGAGTGCTGTTACTGGATTCGATTCTCCAAAAGTATCTCATTTGTATTGTCAAACAGGATTAAGAAATATTTCTCCTCTCGTAATTCTTCTTGATATTGCAACGAAACTTGGCACATACATTATATAAAGAAAATAGTATTTTTCAAGATAGCTTATATTCAGACAACTGTAACTGGTACCACTTCAGGGGTCCCCAAATTTCAAAAAACGGATTTTTGGAGAGAAATTTTTGTATTTGTCAAAAAATCCTCTTCTTTTGTGCATTATAAACTCATGCATATGGTATCATTTAAAATTTTGTTTCATTCTGAAAAGAATGACGTATTAATCATGATACTAGGATGTATAATACTGTGTTTAGAAACTTATTTTATATATATGCCCCACTTTTTCTTACTTATATATGAAATTCGGTATTGCCGAGCAGGATTGAGAAATATTTTTCCCTCGTAACTATTCTAGATATTGCAATAAAACTTGGAACACACATTACATATAGACCATAGTATTTTATAGATTATTTTCAGGTAGCTATGGCCAGGGTTGCTCCAAAGAGCACCAAATTTCAAAAAAAGGGATATTTGGAGTTAAAGTTCTCTATTTTACCCCAAATTTCCCTTTTCTTGTAGATCACGCAAACATGCAAATGATACCATTTGAAGGCACGTTTTATTGTGAAGAGAATGATGTATAACCCATAATACTCGGACGAATCGTACTGAAGCAGTATCTACTTAACTGAAAATCAACATTTTTCTCAAAAATGCAAGTCCAAAAGAGTTAAGGGGGCTAGAGGGGAAAGCAAGAGGGGAAGGGGGGACTTTTCAAAAAATATCCCTTATATTGTGGTCTAACGTTCCTGAAAAATTCAGCTTGTTTCTAATTAGTCCCGACAGAAAACCTTTATTGACTGGACTAGATATAACTACATTAAATTTCGTTGACATCAGACGGGAAACTTCCAAAATGTTTAGAAGAGAGAAACGCGAATTTTTGACAGCTTAAGTTAATGAACTTCAAGATAATAGTAAAAGAAAACAATTCGAGACATGTTCAAGGACATCAGCGAATTTAAGAACATTGGGGGGAGAACGAGTAAGACCGTTCTCATATTGCTTTTAAAGCGATGCTCAAAACATTTATGAAGTTGAAAAACAATTCTGTGGAGAATCAGGGGAACAGAGTTGTCTTTTTCAACATTGGGAGGCGGTCAGATTTGAGGCTTATTCTGGTGGGATGTCAATTTCATCTCATTTTCCTTTGTGGCAATCGGACACAAATCATTACACTTCTATCCAAAAACACATTTTAAATCGGATTATGGGAAGGGAGGCAATATTTCAGTTCCAAGATAAGTGCCATTTGCGCTACTGCTTGTAATACACACACTGCCAACTGATGTAGACACAAAGCGTCAATAACATTGTCTACACAACGACTGTGATAATCATAATATAAATCATGATATCAATATATTTACGAAATAGATTACATTTCCTTGCTAGTTAACATGGAACATTGAAAGATTTTACAATTGATTTGAATATTTCTATTGTTTTAATTCATTATAAACATATGGTGAATTAATATTTTACTTGTAGCTACAAGTGACTACTGTATTGGTTGGAGCAAAAAACAAAAGAAAATTGACTCCAGCGGAAATCGAATCCATGACCCTTGGAACGTGAGTCAGAAATGCTACTGATTCTACCACGCCATTACTTGATATATTTGCGCAACGTACGACATATGCGGCGAGTCGAAAACTTTAAGACGTTTTTCTCTGCCATATTAGGCCATTACGCTCTCCTAGTTTGTAATATGAACACTTTAATTGTGCACTAACACCTTGCAAAAATTGGCCCCGAAGTTCATTTACCAAAATCTGCTTTCTCCTTGTTAGTGAGACGAGAGATCATTTTTTTAATGCCTTGGTCAAACAGACTGTCGTCACCTCTTTTGTCCAATTCATCACCTCCATCTTCACTTCCTCGTTAGTTGAATTTTTTTTAAACACACATGTGCATCTTCAGAAACGTGAACAGGCGATAGTCTGAAGGCGGGCAACTCAAGTTTCATTCCCTGTTACAATAGAGTGCAGAAAATCATCACCTTCAAGTTTGGGACGGCTGGAACCGGTTCCTGGTGGAACCGGTTTTCGGCTCTAAACTGATTCGGTTGTAGAAGATCCTTTTCCGGAACCGAGTTTTCGGATTCAGGTCTGGAACCGGTTCCTAAGATCCGATTCAGGAACCGAGTTTTTCGGATCTAGGTCTGGAACCCGTTCTGAAAACCTGAACCGGAACTTTGTGGCCATCCCTATGCTAAACCCGAGCTGGTGGCAGGCATTGAACAGTGTGCTAGATGAAATGGTGGAAGTAATAGGCAGGCGCCCAGGCTAAACAAACTGGGTACTGGCAAACTCATTGGTTAAACAGGCAAACTGGCAAACTCACTTGGCTAAACATCCACTGGTGGACCAAATTTTTTTTCTGGGGGACAAAAGCGAGTCTGGGCGGGGAGGGCACATGCGCGTGGTCCTCTTTGCAGTGTTTTGAAAGTGAACTTTATGCCTCCTTTACGGGTCTTTGGGGTGCTTTTGGATCCAGGTCTAGAACCGGTTCCTAAGATCCGGCTTCGGAAACGGGTTTTGGGATCCAGGTCTGGAACCCGTTCTGAAAACCAGATCTCCACCGCTGGAACCGGAACTTTGTGGCATCCCTACTTCAAGTTCCAAAAACACTTCGGAGGTTGCAATTCGATTGAATTTGCGCTGCTCTGTCAACTGTTTTGGGACCCACCTTGCACATAGTTTATGAAATCCGAGTGTTTGCGTGATTGTTTCATGCAGCACAGATCTGGACATTCGTGGAAACCACCGAAAACTAATCCAAAGTCAATTTGCGGTCGCCACGATCAGCTTGAAAATTTTTTCAACAAGCGAATCAGTCAAAATCGACGATCTTCCACTCCTTTGCTCATCGTTCACATCAGTATGAATTTGCTTTAAACTCTCGCCATTTAAACACATTCGTACGATTCATAATTCTTTCACCATTAACTGATTTGATCTCGGGTCAATCCATATGAAGTGGTCCAGAGCAGGTTGCTAGAGCATATCCGAAAATTATAAAAATTTGAGTGTGACGAACCTTGTGTATGAGAAGGTCAATAACACTATTCAAGTTTTCGTATGTATTGAGGCGGACATAAGTCATTGATCAGGTAGTGACGACTACTTTGAAACAAATGCAGAGTATGAGAATTAAATCTGTCATATCTGTAGTTAGGTGTGGAGAAGAAACAAACTTCTAAAGCAAAGGTTTAAGAACAACTCAAGTTATTAATATAAACTATGCCGAAGATTATTGACTTATATCATGATAGAAGAAATACGAAAAGCGTTTTGAAATTAAGAAAAGTAACATAAACTTTGCAAGTGGAGGAAAAGAAACCTAACATAACCACATTAAAGACAAATCATTTACCGCGTAGTGATCATGGTTCAGTGGTCAAGGCGCTCGACCAGTAATCTGGAGTTTCTTGAATCGGAACTCCGTCTGGAAAGTGTTTTTCTTTCTTATTTTAGAATTTTTAGTGGCGATGATACATGTTTTATTATCTTCAGATATTTGAATACTCGGATGTTTCAATACTTGAACTATCAAATCTTCAGGAAATAAACTAATAATAATTATTATTATCATAGAAGATTAAAATCTAGGAGCTAATTATCGCTCAGATCATACCATTATATGCAGAAACGTGGTATTTGGCTAGAATATTTCGGTTTTGTTTAATGTTGCCCATGAGAAGAGGAATTTCTCATCTAGTACCTAAAACAAACAAAATAACATGAGAATTAAATTTTACATTCGTGACGGGACAAGGCTAACTCAAATTATCGTCTCGCTTTGGAAATGAAAATCTTAACGAGATGAAAAGTATCGTAAACATTTCTCGTCTTGTCTCAATTCTCGAAATAGCGTATGTCCATTATTTAGGTAACAATTGCTCGGTAGGCTAAATCTTATAGGCTATTTTGTTACTTTGTATTTCAGAGCTCATTGAGTTATGGTATGTAGGTATTTTTGTAGCAAAGCTTTCATAATTACCTCTGCATATCCTAAAAAAATAGTTTATTATATACCTTACTGTTGATTGATATTCAGCTATTTTTATTACATTTTCCTTGAAACATACAGAAGAATACTTGAAAACTTTTAACACCATTATTATTATTATTATTATTATTATTATTTATTAAAGTGTTGTGAATTTAACGGTTCACCCTGTTCCACCCAGCTTCTGCCTAGTGAAGATTGTGCTGGACAAACGCCGAGTGTATAAGTTTTCTACGGGTTCCGCGTCCTCCCACTTTCTTTATTCCAATATTTTTTTCATTCTCATCATCGACGTCTTCTGTAGCATAGCCGGCATAACCATTACTTAGAAACAAATTTTCTTATGGCTCTTGTGAGTTCAGTGGCCCTAATTTCTACATGAAATTTGCCTGAAAACATACCATTTAAGAAGCAGCTAGTTGTAGGGACGTATGCAGAGGGTATGTCCTGATGGTCCTGACACTTCTCTCCAATCTCAACAGTTTTGTAACTTTTGCCTAATCCTAGGGGCGATTTTACAAATTTTAGTACAATCTATCCTCATACGGAATTTGTCTTCTATATTATTATTACTAATTTTATTATTATTACTGAACATTTGAGACCTCAATATTACGTCCGATTAAAATGCAAATAAGCATACTGAAGTTAAGAAAAATGTAAAGAATTTTTGTACCCTCTATAAGGATGAATTGCCTTATAAGACATACTTTGGAAGGAAAAGAAGGGGAAAAAGGTGTCAGCTCCTGGACAATATGAAAATCGAAACTTCGGATGCCTTAACAGAAAATAAGTAGGATTTGTCTTCATCGCGATAAATAGTAACGCCCTTTCTTTGGGAAAAAGACTTTGGATTATGAACGCGTTATATTGATATTTTAACAAAATATACATACAAATATAAAAAGAGAATAGTTCCTATTTACAAATTTTTGTTGAACAGATATATGAAGCAAGTTTGAAATGGCGACCGAAAATATTATTATTTCTAGTAAGAGTGGAAGAACTTAGAAACAATTACACAATGAAATAATAACGTCTCTGACATATTTGTGACTCATACCTTATGTATTCATGAATTGTTTTCTAAACACGCTAAGTTTTCAGAGAGTACGAATCGAGATTGCAGACTGTGACATCATATTGTCAGTATTTCCCCTTTGAAGGAAGTCGTTTCAACTCTAACTTGGAAGAACGAGAGAAATATCTTTCATGTTATTATACGTCAGAAATATCAACATTGTGAATGATAAATTTTTTTCTTAATTTCCTTGGCGGAAGTTGAACCGCGGACCCCTAAATCACGAAACGAATGCTCAAGCCACTACCCTAAGACAGCTCTTTTAAGTGAGAGTCAAGAAACACTCGTGTATGTAGCAAATTGCAAACGTTTACGATTCCAATATTTTATTAACGATGAAACACTAATTTCGGTCATGATAAAATACTATAGTCCAGAGAATGCAAGTTTAAATTTTCAAATAAAGACCGAAAGTACCTCCTTACTTATCTCTATTATATTCGGTTATTCTCGTTTTACAGATACTTCTAGTAACCGGGACCCTCCCAGTTTCTCATTCCACCAATTCGTCCATCGTCCATCATAAGTCACTTGGTCTTCCTCATAGTCATAGTCTTCCTCAACCTAACAGGCATAATCGTGGGACATTAAACGTGAAGATTACATTTTCAAGCTGTTAACCCAAATCAATCCGATCCGAAAGATAGTTGTATTTTCTATTGCTCATTAACGTGTTTTCACAAAAAAATATATATAGAGAAAAAAAAACATGTGGAATCGTAATTCTATTCAAAAGTGAAACAGCAGACTCATAATACCTTGACCTAAAATGAAACCATTACATATCGTTTTGAACTTTTCCAAAATATATACGGATATTCTGAAAAGTGACAATATAGTGTCTGTTTTTAAACAAAATTGAACCAAACTATCATTCGTTTTGTGAAATAAACGGACACATTCTATTTCAAGCTTAAACCGAACCCAAACCAGTTAACCGACCAGAAATTGCGTGAGCCAATGAACATTTGATCGACGACCCACTGACCCAGCACCTACCGTGACCCTCTCTGACCCATGACCCACCACCTATCGTAACCCACTCTGACCCACTCCGACCCACCATCCATGAACCACTGGCCCACCAAAACACATCGTCATCAACTCTGACACATGATCCACGGACACTTCTCTACCGACTAAAGAGTTTACACTTGTAATACGACCAGGTTTTGAAATTCTAACTAATCGGAGTTTGAATTTCTACGGTCAATCGCTCAAGCACCGCTCTGTTACAATAACGATGGATATGACCTTTACGATAGAAAATGGCAAATTATTTACTTGTTGAATTATCGATACTTTTCAGTGGAAAAACGGATGAAATTTTTAAAGTCCCAAATCAAGATAAGTAGACCAACGTACAGAATCTTACATTACAAATTTTATGTTTATTTTTCTCAGAACTTTATGGGTTGCCCTGTGCTCTAAGCGCTCCATATAATAAACAAGCTTCAGCAATTATTATATAGAAAGTGCATGGTAAGCAGGGGCGGACCCGGGGGGTCATTGCTCTCCAGAAGAGGAAACTTTCTCATTTTATATATTATTAAAGCCCAGAGTTCGGAGTTCTTAAAACTAGCTCTAAGTAGCAGTATTACAACCCACCGTCCCCCCAGAAGTGCGTCCTGGATTCGCCCCTGATGGTAAGCATATATAGATATATGATGCGAAACACTGTATTGTTTGTTTCTCAACAAATATCGAACGTTTTCGATTATGTTTACAAACTAGCCCACTATCAATTTACTATATATAGAAAGTGTTGCCCCTCCCCATAAAGGAAAAGTTTAAAAAATGATAGGAGACGATCTGTTCATTTTCAATAAAGAGTTAATATACTGAATTTCGGCTCCGAAAGTGAAACGACTTGTGAGATACTCAATTTTTTCGCAAAACTTGGGATCCCCACTATCCCTTAGGATATTATTATATTGAAAGCAATATGATAACATCCCAGTTTGCATTAAGGCATAACTATATACCAAAATTCATTTCATTTGACTGCAATTTGGCCGTGATGATTAGGCACACATAGATTCAAAAATGTATTTTTCCTGTAGTTAGCTCCTCTAAAACTCACAGGCTGTGTGTCTCGAAAGCCAAGTAGTAGTATACGTCCTATTGTATTATTACAATTACAAATATCAATATCCAAAAATGCCTCAAGTTCTTTTTTCACTTAAAGATACTCATCTCAGGTAAGTAAACAGAAACAAATGAAAAAGGGAAATGGAGCCTTGAAAGTAAAACATAGACAAATTCACCAGTGTTCAGAAGCATATTTTTAAATCACGCTCGAACCTACTCATAGGAGCTAAGTACGGGCCAAGGAAAGTTTTTTAAACAAAAATAATACTCCAAAAAGTGATTTACTTACTTTGCAATTTTGCTATACGATTTCACCGTATAAGTAGTAGTTTTAGTAGTAGTAGTAGTAGTAGTAGTAGTAGTAGTAGTAGTAGTAGTAGTAGTAGTAGTAGTAGTAGGAATGGGTGAGAACCCCCGCAGGGCTCGTTTTGTACCACCTTGACTGCCATGATATAAATTTAACCTCAACTGCTTCTTCAGTTTCAACAAAGTGACAAAAGAAGGTTTGGACAATTGCAAACTGTAAGCAATCAGAAACGTATTTTAGTTTCTATGGCCATTATCGTAACTATGTTATTTTCCTAGGTGGGCATGGTCCCTCAGTTCTGAAAATTGGAAGAATCTTTTAGTAGACCTTGTTTCCTTCTGAGTCGCCTTACACCTCATTCATTATCTCTTCAAGTTGTTTTGTTCTCCTAACACGACACTGTCAAGTAACAGTTCAATGAAAATCTATTCAATCAGAAATTTGCTTAAAACTGTATATTTCCTATATTATGTTGCTACTAAATAACTACCTAAAATCTACTCTAATTATGAAAACTCATGATTTTCTATTACTGTTTTACTCGTGCAATTCTGAGCGAAAGTGAGTTATTCATAAACGTTAACTATCATGTTTTCAGTTTACTCGTACACCTAATAGAAACACAAATAAATATACAAGCATTGACATAATTTAAAATTATAAATTTTTAAAAATCAGTCATGGGTTAATAGTTATTCATTTCTGTATTTGAAGTGAAGTGTAAAAATCTTTTCATTTTACAGTAAATCATCGTCGTTTACCAGTGTTGCAGCTTAATTACACACACCTTTGTGAACAAAGAAATACAATCATTTTTATACACAAAACATTTTAACTTAAAAAATAATAGTATGTAAAACAACTGAATCGAAGAAACATAGTTGGCTAACTTCCCGTACAATTAAATGTTTAAAAAAATGAAATAGAAGAGAAGCAGGTCAGCAATACGAGAGAAGAATACTTGTAGACGGTCTTGAGGGACTCGTTTTCCTATAAAAGATGTTTGTTTTCCATTATTTTTTCAATGAAATATTAAGTTGCACACCTTAAAATTTAAAATTTTCGGGAGGATTTATGATAAATGGCTGAAACAAAGATTTTACCAGCAGAATTGATTGATAATAACGTTGGCCGCAATATTTTAACCGAGAGAAAAAGGAAGCGAATTAAATGATATAAAAGGACTTATTTTAAATTATTAAATCACTTTTTATACGCAATATATTCAACGCTTTGCAGCATATATAAGACAACTCTTGTAATACTCCTGAATTATATGCGAGCTTCTTAGCGTCAACCGTGAACCGTCAGGAAATATGGTTACAGCCAGGGGGCACGCACGGAGGGATCCACCGGGTCCGGACCCTCAAAAAATTATATTTTTAATGATTGTGTTTTGTCTGTATCAGGTTGCACTCATGGGAAGTCCATCCGATCTGGACCGCATGCAATCGTAGTAAGTTGATAGACATTTGTGAAATAGCTTTAACAGAGTAGTTATTAATGTGGCTTAAAGATTTGATCTTACACTAATATTTGTATTTTTCCTTTCTTATAAAAACAATATAGAAAATTCCTTAATTTTTTCCTGTGAATATAGGTAAAGTAGGGGAAGTCGTGTGTTGCAGGGACATAACGTATCATCGGACATGGCACTTACAGCCATCCTGAATTTCGTACTAATTTTGCCTTCCTATCACTGAATTCAGTTTTCTATACTTCATTTGGGCAACATGACGTAATTGCATATAGAAACAAGTGAACTGGAAGGCAATATATGTTTTTCGTATATCAAAGGTTTTTTTTTTTTTTTTTTTTGGTGACATTTGGAGAGCTTTTCTTACTACGCAGAAGTGGAAGTAACAAGTAAATGCCCCAGCATATTTAAGATATCTACATATGTATTGCTTTTACATTCTGATGACTTTAATTTATTATGCATTCCTTTCGTTAAATTTATTTTTATTTATAAATAGGGCTATCCAAGTACCAAGCAATACGATTTTTCATGTATCAAGAGACAGTACTTTGCATATGATAGCTATTTGATGTAGCCCTAATACACTTATGATTTTTTTTTTAACCAATATGCCTAGCTCCATACTCATTGAATGCTATTTCAACAAATACTGTTACAAAAGTGCAATATTATTTATTTTATATAACATTATATTACTTGTATTTACAAAGTTACTTCACAATTGCAAAAATTTCCATTCTATTGAGAATGACGAAGCAAGCAATGGTTTCTTCGGCAATAATCGATTATCATCAGATTTATGGTTGACCTTAGGTTGAAGTTTCTTGGTACATGCTCCCCCTCCCACCGTACCAAGACACAACATGACTTGCTCGGTTAAATTCCTCTAGCTCCTGTAATTGTGTGGAACCCATGTAACTTTTACAGTATAAAACTAAAATATCAGATTATCAGGAACATATTTTCTTTTTCTTTAGCATAGTATAAACATACTCTTTCCAAAACCAAATATAAAAAGTGTTCCTGGGGTACATGACTTCCGCTACTTGGAAATTATTTATCGGCTGCAGAATAACGTCTTGTCTGTGTCTTGCAATATTGTATCCCTCCCAACTTTCGACACCCTGAACAAAACTTTCTGGGTGCGGGCCTGATTACAGTTTATATCTTAAGAATGTAACCACAAACTTCAGTTCATAAATAATAATAATAATAATAATAATAATATGGAAAAGCAACAAACAATATTGAATAGTGACTTTTGAATGGGTATTATATGCATGTATGTAGAAGGCAACAATCATTTGAGTTTAGCAGTTCAAGAATTTGGCTTCTGATTTATTTTATTTTATTTTTTTTTAAAAGAATACTTTAATAAATTGCTCTGAGAATCTTAACTATTCAATCATTACTATGCTATAAATAAAATAATAACAATAAGACTGGTTTATCATACATATATAAACAAGAAAAACTTACTACGTTAATAATGTTAATTACTTGAAAAATATAAAAAATAATTTAGATTAATGAAGCTATCAAATAAAAATAAAACGCATATAGAGCAAGTTGAGAGGTCCCTATATTGCCCACGATCACATTGGTGCAAGGATTTTATTACATCCAGGCACGAGACCATATTCTTTTTTTTAAAAAAAATCGATGGGCGGACGAGTATAAAGACTATTACATATGTCGAATGCAAGCATCACTAAAATTGTAATGCGAAAATTGAGATAAATTAATAACATCATTTTCGTCCAGTAGAAAAATTCTGGGAAGGGCCAGTTTTGCTTCTGGGGGATCCGGCCCCTCTAGTATCGCCTATGTTTATGGCTAGGGTCGAGGATGAAAAAATATGCTGTTCAGAAGATGCTGTCTACAATGCAGTGAGCAGAGTGGGTCGGTGGGCCAAAGTGGGTAATGGTGGGTCGCAGTGGGTCACATATTGACCCACGATCCACTGACCTACTTAGAAAACTTGACCCACTTAACCCACCGACAAAATGACTAACTCTAATTCTGGTGGAACACGTCTAGTACCTAGATTGTGGTTGATGTTACTATTGTCTCGTGAAATCAACTGCCATTATGTAGTTCAAATTTGGAGATAAAAGCTCTATAGCCCGCTAGTCCCCTGTACATATAGGGGGTTTCAAAACAACAAAGATAATGTTTGGGGATGATTCATGACACCCATATAACATAAAATGTATAGACCAATCTGGGTGCACAAATGCTTCCTTTCGGAGTTATAGGCTGCCGAAAACATGAAAAAATGAACTTTAAAAGGCCCATAGCTCAGAAATTATGGGACACGTTTCAGACACATTTACGGGGGTCTCCCGAGAAAACCCACGAGCACGATGTTGTCTGACTCAAGCTTACTTGCCTTGGGAACGGACCAGGTACCCCACCCATCAGATAGTTTAGTAGGCGGTGTCTGAGTTTCGATTCCCTGTGGGAGAGACTTTGAAATATTAAGTGTCCTCGATGTATCTGTGTTTGTGTCCCTGTCGTTCAAGATTACAGAAGTATCTGTAAAACGAAAATAACCGAATATATAGAGATAAGTTACGGAGATACGTTCGGTCTTTTTTTATAAATATAAACCTGAATTCTCTGAACTATAGTGTTTTAGCATGATCGAAATCAGTGTTTCATCATTAATAAAATATTGGAATTGTAAAAGTTTGCAATTTGCTACATATACGAGTATTTCTTGACTCTTACTTAAAAGAACAGTCTTAGGGCAGTGGCTTGAGCATTCGTTTCGTAATTTAGGGATCCGCGGATCAACTCCCGCCGAGGAAATTAAGAAATGTTTTTATCATTTACAATGTTGATATTTCTGACGTATAATAACATGAAAAATAGTCAATTTCTCTCGCTCTTACAAGTTAGAGTCGACACGACTTCCTTCACAGGGGAAATACTGACAACATGATGTCACAGTCTGCAATCTCGATTCGTACTCTCTGAAAACTTAGCGTGTTTAGAAAACAATTCATGAATACACAAGGTATGAGTCATAAATGCGTAGTCCTTCCACTCTTACTAGAAATAATATTTTCGTTCGCCATTTCCAACATGTTTCATATATCTGATCAACCAAAATTTGTAAATAGGAACTATTCTTTTTTATATTTGTATGTATATTTTGTTAAAATATCAACATAACGCCTTCATAATCCAAAGTCTTTTTCCCAAAGAAAGGGTGTTACTAGTATTGTAAATGCTTGGAAAAAACCCGGAAATTTTGAGTAAAAAACCCGTTTTTTCCCGAGCTTGGAAAAAAACGGAAAAATTGAAAAAAATTGAAATTTTCGAATATTTTACTACATTATGCTTTTAAAATGAAAACTATTTTATATTTACTAGTTTACAGTTAAGATAATTGAGTAATTATGTTTCTTGTATTAGAATAGGGAAATTTTGTGGCAACAAATATATTTGTACCACTCCTTCAATATTAGCACCGTAATAGAATGGAGTTATGGTTACAGAAGATCCTAAAATATAATCCTAATTAGATTAATTAATATAGACGCATTTAAATTATCTTAAGTAATATTATAAAATTACCGTTTTATGGCAGGAAAGTGTTAAATAATAGGGTGAGAATCATTTTAGTTAATACCAGTATGTTAAAATCAAGTATATATATTATGGAGATACGCATTGGCATTGTGCTGTGTAAAATTTCCGGAAATTTTGAACCCATTAGAAAAAATCTTTTGTTCGGAAATATTAGCAAATCTCCGAAAATATAATTTAAATATATTATTGATACTAACCTTATTTACTTCGCCTGATACTAATCTTATTTGCTGTAACGAGTCTGCCGCATAATATATATATATATATATATATATATATATATATATATATATATATATATATATATATATATATATATATACAACGTATTTCGCTAGCAGGGAGCATACTTAAAACAACAGCTTTTAATATTACTTTTTAGTTTTCTGAGTTCTGATAAAAATCCCTCTTTATTATTTCTAAGTATATTTTTCGAACAACTCAAAAAGAGAGATGATCTTATTTACATATGTACACACATACACAACACAAGTGCGTAAATTTGAGCAGCGACAAATTAAAGAATTTAACATGCGAAATTGCCATTCCTTATTATTAAAAACTAACAGAATACCTGTTCTTCGCACGGGGAGAATACGTTTCATTTTGTGTATAAAGGGCACCAACACTGTCACCAATGAACTTAGGAACTCCAAAAACTTTGAATTCGACACTAGTATCAGTCATTTTCAATTACTTTTACATGTCACTTTCCCCCTTTACGAGTAACTAATGGGGCTGAATTTGGATTTAAACGGCATCGGAAGTTTTAATGTTCATCTCAGGACCCAAAAAACCATGGATTAGACACTTATATCGATCATTATATATATATATATATATATATATATATATATATATATATATATATATATATATATCCCCCCTCTCCCCCGACCCCAAGTTACGAGGATGAATTTTGATTTAAACGGCATCAGAAGTGTTACTATTCATTTCAGCGACCCCAAAAACTATGGATTCGACACTGATATTGGCTATTTTCAATATACGCACTTCCTTCCTCCAAGTTGCACTTTCAAAGTGAAACGGTAAAGGCCATTCCAGGCCCGAACCTCATCCAAATTTTGTTGAAAATTTTTATCGAGATCAGTCTGGTGGTTCAAGAGTTGTTAAATTACAAATGTAGTCACTTTCATTTTTATATATGTAGATAATTTTCACATTAGAAAACAGGTATTTGTTTACATACAAAATTCTGTACATAAAGTTTAATAAAGTACTTATTCGAATATTAAATAATAGTAATTATACGTCTTAGTGCATCAGTATTAGTGAAATTTATCTACTATTCTTTCTTTTAAGAAGTAATTTGGTTAAAATTAACAAAATTTCACCAGATCAAAGAGCACATTAAGAACTCAGTTTCATTCAAGAGCCCTACATTTGCAACAGAAACGCGTCACGATAGTACATGTATATGCAATTGTAAAAGTTCTATAATTAATGCACAACCAGGAGTAAACGAATAAAAGGCACATAAAGGAAATGAGCGCTTTAATTACAGCAGTTTTATTTTCGAATGCTCCTTTTATAAATATTCACAATATTGAAATTTCTCAACTTACATTTTTCACGCGTTCGAAAAAAAAGAAGGTTCTATTACTAGTAAAATTAACCTAATACAAAGATTTTTGTTATATTCCCAATTTTTCCAGAAAGAAACCGAAAAAAAAAAACGGTTCAAAATTTCCAGAAATTTTACAACACTAGGCGTTACTATGTATCGTGATGAAGACAAATCCTACTTAGTTTCTGTTAAGGTATCCGAAGGTTCGATTTTCGTATTGTCCAGAAGCTGACACCTTTTCTCCCTTCTTTTCCTTCCAAAGTATTTTTATAAGGCAATTTATCCTTATAGAGGGTCCAAAAAATTTCTTTTCATTTTTCTTAACTTCAGTATGCTTATTTGCATTTTAATAGGACTTAATATTGAGGCCTCAAATATTCAGTAATAATAATAATAATAATAATAATAACAATAATAATAATAATAATAATAATAATAATAATAATAATATTTTCAAGTTGTCCTAAAATTTGGCAAAACTTACTTAAAATTAGAGATTTCGGGGAAGGGGTTCCGTACCTTCAAGACACACATCTGCAACTACCCAAATTTTAAACGAAGGAAAGCGTTGCACTAAAGTTTCATGTAGAAAATATTCTACTGTATGTTTTAAGGAAAATCCTGTAATAAAAACAGCTGAATATCACTCAACAGTAAGGCATATAATAAACTCAATTTTAGGATTTGCAGAGGTAATTATGAAAGCATTGCTACAAAAATACCTACACGTACCAAAATTCAACAAGCTCTGAAATACAAAGTAACAAAATAGCCTATAAGATTCAGTCTACAGAGCAATTGTTACTTAAAGAATGGACACACACTATTTCGACAATCGAGACAAGACGAGAAATGTTTACGATACTGTTCGTCTCGTCTCGATTTTCATTTCCAAAGCGAGACGATAATTTGAGTTAGCCTTGTCCCATCTCGAATGTAAAATGGTAATGCTTATGTTATTTTGTTTGTTTTAGGAAGGAGATGAGAAATTCCGTTTCACGTTTCTGCATATAATGGTATGACCTGAGCGATAATTAGCTCCTAGCTTTTAATCTTCTACGAGATAATAATAATAATTATTAGTTTATTATTATTCCTGAAGATTTGATAGTTCAAGTATTGAAACATCCGACCATTCAAATATTTGAAGATAATAAAACATGTGTCATCGGCAGCACAAATTCTAAAGTAAGAAAGAAAAACACTTCCCCGACGAAGTTTCGATTCAAGAAGCTCCAGATTACTGGTCGAGCGCCTTGACCACTGAACCACGATCACTACGCGGTAAATGATTCGTCTTTAGTGTGGTTGTGATAAGTTTCTTTTCCTCCGCTTGCAAAGTTGTATGTTACTTTTCTTCATTTCAAAACATCTTTCGTATTTCTTTTATCATGATATAAGTCAATAATCTTCGGCATAGTCTCATACACTGCATTTGTTTCAGAGCAGTCGCCATTACTTGATCAATGACATGTCCGCCGCGATACAAGAGTTCCTGAATGGGGGACCATCTTTGTTGTCGGTGGAGTGCCAATTTTTGCAATTTCAAGCGTTTACGAAAACTACAGTTGCTGGAAGTGTACGACTCAGACGAACACCAAACAAAAACGAATGTTTACAGAACAGACTAAGGTACACGTAGAATATATACTCTTGCTTCTAAATATTTGGTCTAGGAATTAATTCGTGCGGTTGGTACGCACACATTGAAGCTGTAGTACAAACACAAAATACATAAATACCTTAAGAAAAATATTGTCCATCGCTAGCCACCACTTTTGCCCATCTGTCAGGCAATGTACGGATTCCGTGGCGAAAGAAGTCCTCATCCTTGGAAGCGATCCAGTCAGAGACCCATGTTTCGATATCTTCTGAAGAAGTAAACCGCTGTCCAATCAAATCGTTGTGCATGCAATCGAACAAGTAGTAGTCCGAAGGAGCAACGCCTGGTGAATACCGCGGGTGGGGTAAAACTTCCCATCCGACATTTTCTAAATAGGTTTTGACCGGTTTTGCGACATGTGGGCGAGCGTTATCATGTTGAACAATAAGTTTATCATGTCTGTTCTCCCATTCTGGTCGTGTTCTGGCCAGAGCTTGCTTCAAACGCATTAATTGTCGTCGATAACGTTCTCCATTCATAGTTTCACCCGGTTGCAGCAGCTCATAGCACACCACACCTTTCATATCCCACCATATGCACAGCATAACCTTTGCACAGTGAATATCTCGTTTTGGTTGTGATGGACCTGGTTCACCTGGTTTCACCCAGGCGTTTTTTCGTTTAGGGTTCTCGTAATGGATCCACTTCTCATCACCCGTAATAATTCGATGCAGAAACCCCTTTCTGCTCTGTCGTTGAAGCAGCAATTCGCAAATGGTTTTTCGTCTTTCAACGTCTCTGTCTTTCAATTCATGTGGAACCCAATGTGACATCTTTTGAATCATTCCCATGGCTTTCAAGCGTTTGGAGACTGTTGTTTGAACAACGCCTAATGCTGCTGCAAGTTGTCCCTGCGTTTGACACGAATCCTGCTCGAGCAATGCTGTCAATTCTTCGTCTTGAAATTTTTTTGGCTGTCCAGCTTGCTCTTGGTCTGCCAAGCCCAAATCACCACTTCTAAACTGTGCAAACCACTTCTGACACGTTCGCTCAGCTAGAGCATGGTCACCATACACTTCCACCAAAATACGATGACTTTCAGTCGCACTTTTCTGCATGTTAAAGTAATGCAGCAGGACACCCCGCAAAAACACTTTATCAGGCACAAATTGCGCCATGTTCACTTAACTACAAACTGGTGTTGTTGACGCTTTAATCCACTGCCCTATACTACGAACGATACGCGATGACAGGGGTTTGCAACACATGTGTGGATACACGGAACTGTGGGACGCTCCGTTCGTTGCGCCATATCTTGTCCAGCCGCAGGAATTAATTCCTAGACCAAATAAATAACCAGGGTTGCAAATCAATATATGAAATCAGCATAAAAGTACAGAAAGTTACACATTTCAAGGGATTGTATTTTGGAATGGCATTCAATCATTCAGCTACCGATAATCCGATTCTTTCGGATTTTCGGTATGGATTTAAGAGCGAATTTGCAAATGTACCGAGATGGCGTGCCACTCTTTTCTGTTACTAAATTAAAATTGAAGATCTCTTCTTTGTCTCTCTCTTTTTAAAGGAAACTTAAATTCTGAAAAAGTATTTTATTTAGTTGAAATAAAATTCTGTAGAACTATTTTATTAGGTTAAGAGCCTGACATGCTAAAAATAATACAAAATTTACCATTTTTCTTTTGCTTGTTTTTCATAAGTGAAAGGAGATAATGAAATGCAACTTATCACACAATCATAGATAATATTATTCTAGAACAGAAAATATGAACCTGAAGTATATACAGTGTTGCCATTCATAGAAATTACAGTGTTGGCAGAATAACAATTCCCCCAAAATCAAAGTTAAGGCAGCAATTAGAGGGAACTCAACTGTATTTGATTACATATCTTTCTGTTTTGGTATCCTGTGAACTACTTTTTAAATAATAGTTGTATTTAGTTCGTAATAAACAAAATAGTTTTAACATACAGTCATTAAAATTTAATAATACTGTTATTTAAAAAGTAGTTCATAGGATTCGTAATCAAATGCAATTGAGCTCCTTCCTCTAGTCGCTGCTCTAACTTAGATTTTGGAGGAAATGTTATTCTGGCAATACTGTAAAATCTATGAATGTCAACACTGAAAATTCTTCAAGTTCATACTTTCTGTTGTAGAATAACATTATGTATGATTGTGTTAAGTGCATTTCATTATCTCCTTTCACTTACGAGAAACAAGCAAAAGGAAAATGGTGAATTTTGTATTTTTTTTTTTTTTAGTATGTCAGGCTCTTAAAGTAAAATTCTGCATAACTATTTTACTTAGTTTCTGAACATTAAAATTTCATTTGCGTTTCAGTTAGTATTAAAATGAAACTTTTTTGTATTAAAATAAAATTTTACATTCCCGAAGAAGAAACTATTTCTTTGAAGGTAAAATATAGCTTATATCTTCTACTCTAACTCCTCGCAATTTTTTCTCATATTAAAACGATTTTAGAGCGTAAGCAGTGGTGGCTCTTGAGGTAAGTCACTTTGATATAAAGTTAATTTTATCGCTATAAAATAAGGGAAGAAAACTTACGTAGCTTTCTGTTTATTGCATACAACAATTAATACATTAGATAGGTTTTCTTCACTTGTAGTTATAGAAGTTTTTTCTTGTCAATATGGCTTCCCGCAAGAGCCTCCACTAAACGTAATAATTACTTTTAAAAAAGAGAAAAAGTAGTAAAATATACCTGTAATTACGGACTTGTGTAACACTCAGAAGTGGATCAAAAACTTTGTAGTACACTACGGCATCAACTCTAATCGTCACACTGTCCTTAGTAAGCACCTGTTAGCAACAAAAAACACAATCAGCCTTCAAAAACAAGGATTTAGAAGAAGAAGTAGACAATTGTTGTAAAAATAGAAATACATTGTCATCAATAAAGAAAATTTCCAAGTGTGCATCCATAACATCATCTACTTCCAGCACAAAGCTTTAAAAAAAACAAAAGAAAGAAAAAAGAAAAAGAACAACATGACGTTAAAATCTACACAATTTAGTTCTAATAACGAGTTTTTAAACAAATGGAACATTTATTTTAACATGTAGATTGATATTCAAAAGGGTGGCAAAATTCACACACACAATTCACAATAAATAAAATCTACTAGAATCGACAGTTTAGTGTAGAAATTTTCAATTATATATATATATATATATATATATATATATATATATATATATATATATATATGATGTTCAAAAAATGGCGCCAACGGGCCACAGAGTAGTAGGGGAAAGTGGTCGAATTGTGCGCACTTAAGAAAAAAATCGTTATTTTCCAGCTGTTTTTGTAAGCATAACTACATGACTTTGCACAGCCATTGTTTGCTGTATAGGAGATAAGGTACAAACGTACTTTGAATAAATACACTACAGAATACACTTAAATTCAACGATCTTCACGTTATTCAAACTGATATTACTAGCATCTACATATGAAAGTACAACTACACTTTTACCATAAAATTTGCTGTAATTTCTATTACGGAAAGACAATTATATCTTTAGATATTTCATGGATTAATGCAGATTTCAAATGGTAATGTAAAGTACTCACTTCTTGCGGTGGAAAATCATAGTGGGAGGTTCGAAGGTCACGTTTGATGAACTGATCAATACAAGGCAAATAGAAAAACAATCCAGGCCCCTTAGCACCTCCCGTCTTCAGGCGGCCTAATCGAAACATAACAGCCCTTTCATACTCCTGCACATACTACAAAAGAATATACAATTAACGAAATCAAACGTGAAACGTGGAAAGATCATTTTTTTTTGTTTTGTTTTGGAAAGCTATAGTTCTTCTCGTAATTGAAGTTAGTTAAAGCACTGACATGAGTCCTTGTCTGCCATTAAGGTAAGAGTAATCGTTCAAATATCACCATTATATTACAGCACATGCCCCCTATTTATCCACGATGTAAAACTAAAAATCCCATCTAAACCTCAATAGTAGAAAGTCCCTAAATATTTCATTTATTGCATTTCTACTGTCTACTACCAGATTTAAAAATAAACATACTTGCAGTTGCATATTTATAAGAATAAATTTACGAAAATCTTTATATTTCGGCTCGATAATTTTTTAAAGAGAAATTAATTAGTTTTAAGGTAGAGGTTCAGGATGGACATTACATCAAATTAAATATTTAGAAATTAGATTAGACAAATATGTATCACCAAAAGTTTTTTTCTTATAGTGACCTTCCTAAAAAATTAAAAATAAAAAGCAGTAATTAATGTTAAACAGAAAGATAATACATTTTTCTTGTATTCCATTGCAAGTAAGGGAAGTTCCTCTAACGTAAGAGCGCGCGGCCTCTAAGAGTACGATCAACAATTTGCCAGATCTGGCAACGCTGTACGTTGTTTGTTTGTATTCCTGCAGAAGCGTCGTTGTATGAAAGGTGGTTGTACGTAAGTTGTCTGCTGCCAGCATCTGTGCCCTACGTTTTATTGGTAAATAAAAATTTTTGATACTTCCAGTGTAATAATTGAGTTCCCACTAATTTGTGTTTAGTTGAATACAGATGTATTCTGTTTCTGAACTTAGTATCAAATATTAGGTGTCACAATCAAGTTTGGGCATAAGACAGATAATACCATCATATCTGGAAATTACTGCACACTTGCGATAGATTTGTAAAATGAGTGCGATTCCTCTAAGAGTACGCGCGCACTCTTGGGGACCGGCGATGCCGTACTTTTGGAGGACTGTGTAGACAATTGAATTTGACTATCAGAGAAGATCACCTTGTCAGATTCTTTTCCAATTCTGACACTGCGGGATTACTTTGAGGCAAAATGAATAGGTTTCTCTAATATAAACAATAGCAGTGTGCATCACTGTTGATTCGCATAGCCCGAGAAAGTAGGTAGGCCTAGGTATGATGTGAATCGCTGGCGATTTACATGGCTCACTGAAGTAATACTAATGTGAAATCACCAATGATTTACATTATAGCATTACGCTATTCCTGAAGTGAATGAAGTAGGATAAAATCTCAGAAAAGTGGGTATGATTACTTTCAGGATCAGAAAGTGGCAAATTTGAACCTACTGCATGCGAACTAACCTCGGAAAAGAGTCTAACATACTGCAATGATTTTTTAATGGTTTTTGTTTAGCTACAGTTCCTTTTTTTAGAATTTTTTCCAGAAACTGTCCCAACGTCCGTGCGACGGATAAAGCCAACATTAGCTCTCTGCAAGAACAAGAATTGGCTTAGTACGTAAGGGACCTTGATTCTATGCTTTACGGTATCACATGCCAACAATTGATGGACCTTGAGTTCGACTATGCAGAGAGAAATCAGATCAACACAACTTCAAGAGAGAGAAGAAAGCCGGAAAGAATTGGATATATTTATTTTGCAAAAGGAATAATAACATTGCGCTCACCGGAGAAGTGCAGCCTTGGAAAAATAATTGGCTTCAACAAAACTCAATACACGATATTCTTCACAAACTTTCAGGCAGTGTTACAAGACAAACAATTTCTCTCTCATAGAATGTTTAATATGGATGAAAATGGAATTTTAACTCTCCCAAATAAAATTCCAAAAGTACTTTCGGCAATTGGTAAAAGGCATGTGGGTAAAGTTGCCTAGTTAGAGGAGACAGACGATTACTGTTCTCTGTTACATGTCTCCAACTGGAGTTTACGTGTCTCCAGCCGTCATATTTCTCAGAAATAGAATGAAAATAGTGTTGTATGAAGATGGGTCTGAAGGAACTTTACCTCTGGTCTCAGATTTTGGATACATAACCAGCGAACGTTTTTCGGATTGGTTGAAACATTTCTCTCACCTCGTGAAGCCAACTCAGAATGATGAAGTGTTGCTCGTTCTTGATAACCACACCACACACTGCACTTTGGAAGCAGTACTGTATTGTAGGGATAATTACATTACCTTTCTTTCTCTTCCTCCGCATGCAAGCCACATGCTGCAGTCCCTTGACAAGAGGTTTGGGCCTCTGAAGACTGCCTTTGCAGCTGAATGTGACAAATGGATGGTCAATAACCATTGATCACCCGTGGGAAGAATAACACAAAGGGACATTTCCGGCATCACCCACATTGCATACGAAGGGATTGCAACAATTGAGAAAGCTAGGAGTTCGTGTAAACTACAGGGATTCACTTTTTCAATCCTGACGTCTTGAGTGAAGTAGACTTCCAACTTTCGGCACTGATTGATCAACAACTTTGCTCTGCTGACAGCGAAGAGAATGGTGCAACAACATCAGATGTTCCAAATGAACCAGTAACAGTACATTGTCAGCATGTCTGCCTCTTCCTAAACACTCAGGTGTACAGAGCAGGGAAGAAGTTCGACATTATGACGTTTCCACCGTTTAAAACAAACTTGAAGCATCCACAGAAGCAACTTGCATCCACAGAAGCAACGTTTAGGTGCAGTGTCATGCCTGCAGGAAGTGGTGGCATGAGGCCTGTTCAAATTATGAGGGCCTCGGGGTTTTTAAGAGTGAGAGCTGCTAATGATCATATAAATGTCAGCTTTTAGATGCATAATTTTATTGTAATGTTCTATTTGTTTTATTTGCGCATATAAGTTTCTGTTTAGTTTAAAAGCAGTGTCAATTATACTTTGGTATAATTTGGCAGTTTTCAATTTTATTTTGTAATTGTAATTGTAATTGCAGTTTTCAATTTTATTTTGTAATCTAGGCCTAGGTTAATTGTAGGCTATATTTTGGTATCCCTCATTATCAAGAATTTGAATACTTTTGATGTTACACTTATATTTGTAACATAATTTATGTCAATTTCTCGCAAAACCAAAAAACTTTGTACCTCTTTTCGTATTTCTGTCATAATTTTCTTTGAATTGTGTAATATCATCTTCGTTTGCTGCCTTGTAATAGTATTATTCTCACATAGCAAATGCGTACTCTTGGAGGACACATTGCGTACTCTTAGAGGCATAGTCCTTCAAGAGTGCGCAAATGCATTGTTTTATAACAATGCGTCTATTGTTGTAACTATTGCGTCACTGTCTTTATATTTGCCTCCAATTTTGACCTTAAGGAATGAATAAAGATTTGTGATAGAAATTATCACTCTGGGTGATTTCCCTTTTCTTCGTTACGTGTTTAAAGACTAAGTGCGTACTCTTTGGGGAACTTCCCTTAATTTAAAACGTATAAATAATTTATCACATCTTCAAACACCTTCTTATTATAAAACACTGTTTGAGAATTAGAAAAATACTGCAATAGTATTGCGTCCGCTACACAATTAAAAGATATATCAAAAGTTGAAAAAAGAACAAATATAACAATAAATGTTTACATTTGTGATAAAAAAATATAAGAATCCGCTTCCAATCATAAAAATAAGCAAGAAAACATATTAATTTAGTATATATCAATTATAATAAAATGATCGTTTTTATATGACAAAGTACTTCTCTAGGTTAATAAGAAGTCAAGTAAAAACACACTGAGAAACTATACTTCTACGACAGATGCTTAACAAAATACTTCAGAAGTGAAAAACAATTGAAAGAGGATGAACTTATTGTAAGGAGCCTGAAGTTGCTCGAATTAATTTTTTCCTATTAATAGAGTATGAAATTGATATTCTATCTTTAAGAGTTCGATTTACAATAACTGTTGATTTTGAATTTTTATTGAGTAAATGAAAATAGAAGGCCTGGTTTGAAACGACAAAATATCAAAAATATCTTCCAACGCGTTTTTGTTATTATATCATCTAGGAAAATGGAGATTATAGAAGTTCTGTTACTTGTATTAGATGCTGCAAAAGTTTGTTGAAATTTTACAAGAAGCAATAGAAATAAAATGATAAATGACAAAGATAAAATGAATTACCTAATTAAAGATGAAGAAACAATAATGAATTACGTAATTAAAGAAACAATATATATCTAGTCGAATACTTGTCATAGAAGCCTAAATGATTTAGTAACTGTCTTGAAAAGCGAAATAGATGTGTTAAAAAAAGAAGACATACATTTTCAAGAATAAAGTGGAAATTTTAGTTAATTTAGAAGAAAACAAGAAACGATTAAGAAAATGTATAAAATTGATTCGATTAAAGTAAGAATGACAGATCATGATCATTTAACTGGAATGTTTTCGAATTGCAGCTCACAGTTATTGCAATTTTTACTATCGGAATAGGTAAAATGGTTTTTGTTCCCTTATTTATTCATAATTAAGTAGTATTCAACTGTTTCTTAAAGAATTAGCTGATGACACAAATCATATAAAATAAATTGCAATCAATCAAGAAAACTATATAACATATTCGAAATACAAAAAGATAGGTAAAGAAAATGAAATCCATTTAAGATTTATTGATAGTATTTGATTTCAATTGAAGAATTTAGCAGAATTAGCGAGTAATTTAAGACCAGAACAATTTAAAGAAACGTCAAAGTACTTTTCAGTTAACAATTTGATTTAGTAGTTAAAAAGTGTATGTATCGATATGATTATATAAACTCAATAGAAAAAATAAAAGAAACACAAAGAGCTCCAAGAGAAAAATTCTTTAATAAACCTACCAAAACTCATATAAAGGATAAAGTCTGTGAACAAGCAAATAATGTTTGGAAATCATTTCATATTAAAACCTCACAGAGTGTACTCAACTTTACACACAAAACAGAACTAATTGTAGTACACATATTCAAAAATTTTAAAGATGTTTGTTTTCAAGCATATGCATTAAATCCTGCGCGGTGTATCTCGAATGCGATTTCAAATACAACAAAAATAAGTGAGAAATGTTTATTGATTATGATAAAATACCGATAGGAAAGGGAAGGGTATAACAGGTGAAATTTCACAGTGTAAAACCAGATAACAAATATATACAAGATCATAATAAAGATATGTTCGACATATTAAACTTATTTAGACGCAATAAACTTGTATGGTTGGACTATGAGTTAATATGCCTTATGAAAACTTAAAATAGACAAGTCCTTAGAAGATATAATGAACATTCCAGATAATTCAGAGACTGGTTACATATTAGAAGTAGGTAACGCATATTCAAAGCACATAACAAACATTCAGATTCCTTATTAGCTCCAGAAAATATAGCACCACCAGGATCAAAACAATCAAAACTACTAACAATACCTTACGATAAGGGAAGGTATGTTATTCACTATCGAAAGTTAAAATTGCATATATCACTTGGATTGTGATTGAAAAAGATGCACAGAGTTTTAGAATTTATGAAATCAGATTGGCAGAAAGATATATTGATTTAAGTACAGAAATGAGAACAAAAGCTATGAATAAGTTTGGAAAAGAAATTTATAGAGGAAAGTCGGGTATTGTGGAATACTGTTTTTATTTTCAATGATACAAGAGACATGAATGAAGTCACAATAACGAGTTTTATGTTAAAATGCGCTGTGATGTATGTTCTTTAAGAAAACAATACTGTAGAAGCTACACACGTTATATTCACTGTGTTTGACAAGCATTTTCAAAAAATGACAGAATTTGAGGTCATGCAAAAGTGGAGGGTAATGTGGAATAGTATTCCACATTGTCCTTCACCTGTTCCAAATAACTGTTGACATTACATTCTATATTTTCATGACTACTGAAATAGATAATCGACAAAGAAGGTATGGGACGTCAACTGGTACGTTTGTTCAATTTAAGGAGTGCATATGAGTATACAATGTAAAAGCAGCTTGAAAAAGGCAAACAATACCCAAAATAATAAACGAATTGTGAATAACACGTACTGCATGGTGTGTGAAATTTACAAGCAGTCATCAGTCATCACAAATGAAGTCCACCCTGTATCCTCCAGCGCAATCAGTATGACACCATTGATTACACGAGAGACACCGATTCCATTGTTCATGTGAACTGTCTTCGGAATTTTTCCTATAGGAGTGGGGCACTGAGCATTTGCTCTTTCTGTAGCATCACTGTCATAACAGTTATCGGGTTCTTCATTCTAAGTTGCAAATGAGACTTCTCGCTGCTCGGATGTAGATAAAAGTTTGCCCCTTAACGGACGTTTTGTATGCTTAAGACTTGTCTCCACTTTCTTTCTGAAAGGTGATGATATTATCACAGCTGCTGCTGACTTTGGTCTGCCTCGAGTAAAGCTGCGTCTCGTTAATGAGGGTACCGGTGAAATAGCTTGAGGCGAAACTGAGAGAACTTGCTTGAATGTGTCTGTGTGTATGTTGACGCAGAAGAACTGTATGAAATGGGAGGAAGATTTGTTCGTGACATAGTTGAAATGGCAGGGGAACTTGTTCCTAAGATAGATTGAATGGTCCCAGAAACTATTGTCGGAAGCTGGCGGGAATCTTCGACGGCTGTTTTGCCACACTTTCAAGGGTCATCTGAGTTATTTGTGAGTGTGTCGCCGTTGATAAACTATCACTAAAGAAAGCTTCCGTTTATTTACTTAAAGAACAATGAAACAAATCATGTAGACAATGAAAAGGTCGAACATTCACTCCCTATGCTGAAAGGGATAACTGACGGGTAATGTGGAATAGTATTCCACATTATCCTTCCTACAAGCATTCCACTTTAGCCGCCATCCGCCACATTGGTATTTTAACCCTTCACTTTCAACTGATTGGCAGAATCCACATCAAACATTGTTCCTTTCCTATGTCACATTTTTGTTACTTAGCACCATAATTATAACGTTCACTCATGCACAAGAAGTTACATTACGTAAGTGAAATATACATACCTTCAAAAGTTTAGCATTTCTCACAAATTAGATTTTCTTCTCGCACTGCGATGCTTGCAACAACAGCAAGCTCATACTTTCATGGAAGCCTATATTGCCCTTGGCAGGGCAGCACAGGACACTTTCGCTGAGCATTACCCACTACCACCGCTGAAACACTGGTATTCCACATTACCCGAGGTATTCCACAATACCCGACTTTCCTCTAACTTAATGAATAATAGTGTAGTTAGAAAGACAATGGAAAGCTTGAGAAAGGGGCAGCCTATCCAATCACAATGTGATCCAAAAAGTGGGAAAACTAATGGTGAAACCTAACTTTGGTTACAGAACAAAATACTTGTGAGAAAAGAAATACTTTTAATAAGCCGATATATGTGGGTATGAGTGTATTAGAATTATCAAAGCTATTAATGTATGATTTCTGTTATAATACTATAAAATATAAGTATGGGAATAATATTTGTTATATAAACACTGATAAATTTATATACGAAATAGAGTCAGGTGATATATGTAAATATTTAAAAGAAATTATTAATCCGACTCAAGTGATTACGAAGAAAACAATAAAAATGGTATACCACTAATAAACAAGAGAGTATTAGGAATGATAAGAAATGATAATAATGGTAAGAGAATGAGAGAATTTGTTAACGATTAAGATAGGATTAAGGATAATGCCAGGATTAAGATCAGAGATATATTCCTTTGGAGTAGAAAAGGTGGAATAGATAAATGCTAAAGGAATACATAGGAGTGTAATATCGAAAGAAATACAATTTGATGATTATTAAAGCAGTTTATTCAATAATCTAAAAGCATATAAATATATGTCTCACTATAAGTCATAAACATGAGTATGTGATATAGAAGTTAATGAGCTAGTATTAGATTCGAATTATGGCAAAAGATATACCTGTTGTAAACACGCTAGTTTGTGGATATTATGCAGTAGAATAATAGTGTAGCTGTGTAATGTAGTGTAGTTTTAAATATATTCTTTATGGATATGTCATGAAGTACCATGCGAAATATAGTTACGTAATCGTTATCGACAATATCAGATTCATAGTAAATATAACTAAAAACTACATTTACCTTAAGGTCAAATTATGTTTTATTTCTACAGATTTCACAAAGATAGAACACCTTAAACTAGTAAAATATATAGCAGTATACTTTCTCGAAAATAATAAAAAGTATAGAACAATTTTGATATTCACTAATTTGATTTATTTTATTCCTTTTCCAGCACATATCACAAATTAAATAAATTGAAAACTTATATGAACATTCTCCGTGATCTTTACATAACACATCAAGTAAACCGCGAATTAAGTTTTTATCATCATAATGATATATATATATATATATATATATATATATATATATATATATATATATATATATATATATATATATATATATATATATATATATATATATATATATATAGCGGGTGATTCAATAAAAACGTACCAAGCCTATATCGCAGCTAATACTGCACGTAGAGCCTTCAAACAAAAAATTGCATTATCAAATCGTATGTGTAGAATGCAATAAAAAATAGTAGCGAGACCAGTAGCGTCTCGTGAACACCTTTAACGGGGAGAGGACAACTTCAAAATTTGAAATGGAAAGTGGTATAACTGTTGGAATCGTTCGAAAGGACATTAAATGTAAGGCAACTTTTAGAGGACAAATTTTTGTCATATCCTTTCCCATTTAGCTGCTAGAGGCGTTGTTGCAGACTTGTATCTGACTACCCGTAGCAGGCCTTTAACTCAGCTAATAATGCACATAGAGCCGTCACACAAACAATTGAACTACCAAATTGTGTTGGAGATATTCACGATACGCCACTTGTGTCGCTACTATTTTTATTGCATTCCACACATATGATTTGGTAGTTCAATTGTTTGACGGCTCTATGTTCATTATTAACTGAGTTAAAGACCTGCTAGGTAGTCAGATACAAGTCTGCAACAACGCCTCTAGCGGCTAAATGGGAAAGGATATGACAAAATTTGTCCTCTTAAAGTTGCCTTACATTTAATGTCTTTTCGAACGATTCCAACAGTTATACCACTTTCCATTGCAAATTTTGAAGTTGCCTCCCGTTGGAGGTATTCACGAGACGCCACTGGTCTCGCTACTATTTTTATTGCATTCGACACATACGATTTGGTAATGCGATTTTTTGTTTGAAGGCTCTACGTGCAGTATTAGCTGCGATATAGGCCTGGTACATCTTATTGAATCACCCGGTATATATTAAATGAAATCTGCGCTAAATTCATTTTGTTTAATTATTTGTAAGCCTTAAAGATCTATGTGGTGTTCAATGTACTCATTAGTGATTTAATGATTTATGTTTTATTAAAAAAAAATTATATTTGAACAGAGTGTTCGCGGTAAATTGAATTGATTTCTGGACACTGACCCGAAATATTAGACCATAGAGCAGTATTGAGGAAAAGGTGTAAAATAATCTGAAACCTGAAAAGTGGATTTTAACATCGTAATATTATGAAGTTAATCTTCGAAACTTAAACGTGAACTCTCTTGCCGGGGGCCCCCCTTCGTTGCGGGTCCGTTAGTTACGCTACAGATTGAGAGCATTGTATGAGAGCTGAGAGTTGTGTCATACTGAAGCTTGTAAAGACCAGTGTTATGGGAGAAACTTAATATTGTGATTGGTGCAATAACAAATCTCATTGCAAATCATGTGCATCTGTATTACATGTGGTGTCATTTACATCTTTTAACAACTGATTCTATAATTAGTAATTAACAAGTTCTATGATTAGTATATTAAGTAGATTTCGTATTAGTTTTCTTACGATATACATTTTACATTATTATTAATTCAGCGATACTATTAACAGTGACAATGATTAAGCCATGCAGCTCAAAAATGTATTACAGAACATTTTTTCTTTGCAAACACTGGATCTAGAGCTATAGACACTGGTTCCGGTAATGTGAGAAATTTTCACAGATGGTTCGGGCGAACCGCACGGATGACACTACTGCATGTCTCTCGATGAAGAGGGTTTACGCTAGAGGGATAACTTGTGACATGTACACTCATGTCCAATATTATTGTCGCATGTCTTTAAATATGTCGTTGTAGAAATATTATTTGATAACGAATTCGCCCGGTATTTTTTATAATGTATAATCTGTAAAGGCATGTATCTGGCAAATTTCATGTCAAAAGAGCAGTAAATAAAAACAATAAAACGAAAATAAAACTTTCGTGTCCATTTAGCAACATTTTGTTTTACTCATTCTAATTTTCGTATTTATAATTCTTTTCCTGTGAAATTTACCACAAATATTATTTCCCGATTATACACATAGTATCAGTATTAAAAGTACCCTGCAAAATAATTATCAAATTATATTCTTACAAGAAGACAGTTATAGATATACGACAATCATTTTGAACATGAGTGTACAGTTGTTTGCAGTTGCCTAACTGGGCCCTACCGTACTGAGATGTCTACATTTCACTAAGTCTGCTGGATATGTACAGACCTCACTCATTGTCATGGCAGAACTTTAAATAAACCGAAATTTACGTACTTTCAGAAAGTGCCAGACATATCTAAGGCTTTCCCACACTTGTATAATTAACAGTGTAAAACAGATAAATATAGTAACCACCATATCAGCATTTTCTTAATGACATGAAAGGGAAGTCATTAAGAAATCTGTCAGGATGGAAGACAGCCAGATTAAAACATAGGACATCTTGATTCGAAAGTAAGAACTTATTTACGAACGTTCTATTTGTAGATGATCTCGGAAAATCCAAATCTCATAGAAGTTTCATCGGTAATCTAGGCAGCTGAGACGAATAAAACAGTGCTGTGCCATGGAAAATCAGCGCCCGGGGCGAGAGTATACGACGGCGCCCCCGTATATATATGTGAGGTCGCCAGACCAGTTGCGAAGCGCCACCATGGTTGGCACGAAACGTAATAAAGTTTTCAAAACTAAACTCTGCTTTTCCTTGATTTTGAGCACTTTTTATTACTTTTCCCTTCCATTATAGACTATATATATATATATATATATATATATATATATATATATATATATATATATATATATATATATATATATATGCACACGCATTTTTCTAACATGTGTAACATTATAAGACCACTTCCTAAACCAGGAAAAGGATTTAAGTACATACTAGTAATATTCCAAGTAATTTTTCCTCTCTTTTTTTTCTGTTCTTTTTTCCTCCCGAATTTTGCGGCCCCTTACTTCGATGCCGGGGCTGTCGCTCCGCTTGCCTCCTCCCCATGGCACGGCACTGGAATAAAGCCACTCTTAGTCACATTTAATGTATTTTACCATAGCAAATCGTGAGAAATGAATTGGAAGCAAAGAGTCTCGAATAGCAGAATGATTATTAACACGCTTATGTTCGGTTCGACGGTTCATGAAAGTAGTGTCAATTAGTTTTGTAGTATATGTTGGAAGAAGTCAAATTAACTATTAACTAAAAATACCCTTAAATATGGGTGGAATAGAATAATACAAATAAATAAATTGTCAGCCTGTCATTAGTTGGGAAACATTAATATTACCAGGTAACTTGATCACTTAAAAATAACTGAATCACAGAAGGCGAAATTGAAAAATACGCACTGTGAAGCAGAAGAAAATCGAGACTGGTAAGGTCACCAACATAAACAGAACGGACATAAACACTGCCGAAGATTCCACGAAACCCATCGATTTTGGCTCTCCTGTAAATAAAAAGAACCTATGAGATAAAGTATTAGTTACACCTACTTACATCAAGACTCTCCAAGCACCTGATCGCGTATCATATATTAAGACGTAACGGATGAAAGGTATGGTTCACACTTGTATAACACAGAATTTATATCAAGATTATAGTTCTGTTAAATGCAATATTTCAAAATTCCAATAATACTTATGAGCTAGTTTTAACACATTTTCTGTAAATAAATATATGTGGTATCGGTATGATAAGTAAAACAATTTCGCAATATCAATAAAATATAAACTAACATTCTAGTGAATACACCACTCACTTAGTCCACTGAATATAAAACTCAGCCTGTGTCAGAGGTGCAGCAAATCTTCGTATGCAGCATGTACTTGTATAAGTTTCGATTCAGAGTACATTTTCAAATGTAAATAAGTAAATCAATAAATGAGTAAAATTATTATATACTAAATATATTAAATCTTGAATTTTCGCAGAGAACTGCGTATTTGCTTAACGTTCTGGTGTTCAGTGAAGGGTAACGTGGGAGTATCAATAGATGCGTGGACAGCCAGAATTGGCTTGTTCAGAAATGTAGGGAAGAAAGTATTATGTAGTAATACAAGTGTAGGTGGTAACTCAAAATCGAACAAAGTACACTATGCGTATACTTTTGTGGTTCTTGCAATGCTAATGATTTCAGGAATAGAGGAGAACCCGGGACTCCTAACTCACATAAAACTGATGTAGCAGAAATTAAAGATATAGTCGGTAGTTCAAATGCTAGTGTTGTATCAGGAGTGAAACGATTAAATGATACTGTGGCTCTTTTAGTAGATAGACTTGAAAACATTGAGGGCAAGTTCGAAAGAATTTCAAAGGATATTAGTTAATTGCACGACTACATGAGTTATCTAGAAAACGAAATAGAAGACTTAGGAAACAAGAGCAGAATACAAGATTTAGTTTCTTATGGGATAAATTATGAAACACGTTCGTAACTTACGTTCTAAGTTATGTTACGTTAGAACGTTACAAGTTACGTTAGAATTTATGTTCTAATGAAACATGGGAAACATGGATAATAAAATTTCTGAGATGGTACGGAACAGACTGAGAGGAAATAAATGAACTTGATCCCGATCGAGACCATAGATAGCAGAAAGAGATCGAAATGAGATATCGTCCTATAATATGTAAATTTTTAACCGAAAATAAAGAATGTGCTACAAAATAGGAGCAAGCTGAAAAGCTCAAACATTGAACAGGACTACTTCTACAAAGTAAAACACGAACGGGAAGAGCGAGATCTTATGCATATAAGCAATTCAAGCACTTATACATAGACTGGCGGAAATTTGCATTATGGGAGTTGGATAATGAAAAATATCGAAAACACCTGGAGTGCGAAAACAATAGGACACTTGTGTCGCCAGGTGAAAAGCCGGAGGTCACGGTTATTCACCTGTCAGTAAGGAAACCCCAAAATAGGCTCATCCCAAAATCATCTCCCTCCCTATCAAGACAACGGGTGCAGAGTGAAAATTTAGTCAAGCCTAAGTCAGACACCAGATGAGAAAAATACCACGACCGACTGTTACATGGGTCAATCCATCTGAAGTGGTCCAAAGATGAGGAAAATGGTTGCTCGACCATTTCCGAAAATTATAAAACTTTGAGTGTTATGAACCTTGTGTATGAGAAGGTCAAAAGCATCATTCACGTTGTCGTATGTATAAGTGTTCCTGAATGGCGGCCATCTTTGTTGTCGGTGGGATGTCATTTTTTGCATTTGCAAGTGTTTATGAAAACTATAGTTGCTCAGGACGTACGTATCACACAAACTCCAAACAAAAACGAATGTTTGGAGGAGAGACTAAAGTACACTCATGTCCAAAATGATTGTCGCGTATCTATAACTGTCTTCTTGTAAGAATATAATTTGATGATGATTTTGCACGTTACTTTTAATACTGATACTAGGTGTATAATCGGGAATAAATTTCACAGGAAAACAATTACAAATACGAAAATTAGAATGAGTAAAACAAAATATTGCTAAATGGACAAGAAAGTTTTATTTTCGTTTTATTGTTCTTATTTACTGCTTTTTTGACATGAAATTTGCCAAATACATGTCTTTGCCGATTATACACATACTAACATTATAAGAATTACCAGGCGAATTTGTTATCAAACTATGTTCCTACAACAACATATTTATAGACATGCGACAATAATTTTGGACATGAGTGTACACGGTAAACATATAATCTTGCTTCTAAATAAATATGTAGGGTTGCAAATCAATACATGAAATTACCAGAAAAAGGTACAGAAAATTACAGTTTTAAAGCGGCTGTATTTTTAGAATGGCATAAACTGAGGGGTTCATAAGTTTTGTGCTGAATACCATTGATGTAAAGAGTCTGCAGAAATATCCATAGTTATGATGCTACTGGTATCGTAATTTATGGGGGTCCGAAAGTTGAAGTTTGAGATTTTGATCCATGTTTGGGGCTTAATATCTCAGGAGGGCAAAGTGCTAAAAATTGCTGCTTAGGCCACAAAGTTATTCTGTATGTGCATAAACTATTGCCGAAAGAATCATGACTGATTTTACATGGAGAGAAAAGTGAGGACATGATAAAAACGCGAAAAAAGCACGCGGGTCACGATGGTCGTAGCCCGGAATAATTTAAATATTTTGACGTTTCATGTTAGATCTCGAAAACTACGCATGGTTCAGCAATTAGGCACGCTTTTGTTTGTGTTCAGTTGTGCTAAAGCTTGCAAGTGGCGTTTGATCCATCTTTCTAGCTCCGTGATCATTGTCACGTCTATTTGGTAAGGGGGTTAGCCCATCGCCCATCGCCGAACTAGACCGCGGTATTAAGGCTTAATGTGTCAGCAAAGTATCATTGAAATACAATCCCAGTTACAGAAGTTAATGTGTTCACAAGGTTGCGTTACACCTACCTATCCTATCCTGCTGAAAATGGCGTATTTGTGGGGAAAAAATGATTGTTGTTTCTCTTCTCTTCTATAGCATTACAGCAATAGTTTTTACTAGCTGTAATTACAATTTTGTAGAATTAAACGATTTAAGCAGTGTTGCAAACTTCAGCAATATTTATCGTATCTCCGGAACGGTTTGAGATATCGAAGTGCTGTAAACGGCAAAATAATTTACACATCCATTACAAACCACACAAGTAACTAGATATGATACTTATCTCAGCATTTTTCAAAATAAATCCTTTCAAAAAATTAAAATTTTTAAGCCTTGGTAACTTCGTTCCTATTAATTCGAAACAAGTTATACCATGACCATGGTATTTAACACTAAACTACTTTTGATGTTCATTATACTGTGCGTCTCCGTTATGCTGCATTTGCGATAGAGGCTTCCGAACTTTGGATGTTTGTGATACTATAACATCCTTAGTTTACAACACTGAATAATATAAGTGGTATTTTAAGTTGGCTGCAATGAGATTGCGCACACTTTTGCAGTTTTATCAGTTTTTTTCTGATAAGTCATTGACAAGCTGTCATTATGTACAGGATTGCGCACAGAAAAATTAAGCAATGTTGTCATATAAAAAATATTTTCTCTTCTGTTATGTAAATCTGTAAGTAAAGAGCAGCGGAATACCCGAACCAAGAGTCGAATAAAATTACAAGGACTGAGCTAATTTAGAAAATACAGAGGAATTAACACATAAGGATAGAGAAGCTATATACTGCATTCGAAAAAAAGAAGATCTCACACCAGTTCTTCCGAGAAATATTACAGAGGCTGCTTTAGTAAATGATTGAGAGAGAAGTTGAGTTTAGTTATGATGGAGAAAAGTTACTATTCATAAATGAAGAAGCTAAGATTATCGTCCTAACTTGTGCGAGTAACATTAGGTACGAACAATGATAGTATTTACTGTGCATAGTCGTAGTCGCATGTAATAAAACTAGCAGATAGCTACATCATGCTGTTTCTAATTATATATTCTAACTAGATTTAGGAAGGTTATTTAAGATATATATTGACAGATTCCATATTATTAATAAGTAAATCGTGTAATTTTGCAAGGATTATATTGGAATGCAGTGTAAATAATATGAGGAAGTAGTTTACTCACATCGTTGTATTATACTAATAATATTGTAATTTAAGTTTATTGTGGAGTTGAGTTGACTGAGTTTTACGTCCCGTTCAGCAGCCAAGCTATATGAGACGTGGACCTACTGATTAACGTAGAATCCGAACCACATGAGCTCCCGCCGGGAATCGAACCCGGGTTTAAGTTTATTGTATCGCACATATTATTGTAATAAGTATCCTATTATATGACAAAACGTTAACGACAGACCTCAATAAATTTACCAAAGCAAAACTTTACGACAATGGAGAAAATTATTCTTTTTCAATTTTTCCATAAAACTTGGTTAGTAGTGGGAAGTATGTATAGTGTATTACTATTATTATTATTAACATTAAGAACGTCATCATAAATGTTTGCTTTGTTTTATTTAGGTTCCCACCTAGAATATGGGCTTCAGAACCCTCAGTATCTCCTCGAACAAAAATAGGGCGGAAACTTTTCACAAACATTACAATTAATAATTGTATTCACTTGGTCCAGATATTTAACAGGTGATCTCTTCTTTGTTGAAGATACAATCAGAAACAAAATTGAAATTAAGATCAATTGCGAAAGGATATACCAATACACAAAAAAAGGAAGATTTAAAGAAACATAACATTATATTGAAGCAGTATGAAATGCTTAACCCTTATAGATTCCGGCTTTTTAAGGTAAATTAGAGACTTTCAGTCAAGCGGCTACAACATCATCTCTATTTATCATAGGATCATGGTTCATACCTCGTTTTCTTTTTACAATAGAGCAACCTTTCAAATGGTACCATTCACATCTCCTTATCATGTCTCTGAGGCGGGAAATGTTGAGAGAAATCGGAAATTTTCTTTGAAAATATTTCTTTTTTTTAAAAAAATTGAACCCCTCTGGACCCCCACTGTGTTAATGGAGATACCTAAAACTCAACTGAAAAACACTAAGGGGTGTACTATTGTGCGTCCAGTAAGAGAACGTCTCTGACAGCTCGCAGTGACATTGCCACTACTCGCGTGTCAAGTTTTTTTTCGGTGCAACTGTACTGGCAATTTAATTAATGGCATAAAACAGAGTGATCGTGGTTGGTAACACTGGTATCAAAGTAGGGGCTGCAATGTCCCACCGCATGTGGTAAGAAACGTCAGAGACCATCTCTTGTTGGCCGTGCTATAAATGTCTGTACAAAATTTCAAGCGTTTATTTTGAACAGTCAGGGCGGGAAAAATATCAATAATCCCCACAATGCCCCAGATTACTGTAAAATACCTTGATCTCAGGCAGAACATTTCCTGAGACATCCCTATTTATCCTAGAATCATAGTTCGCCCTTTATTATCTTCAGAATAAAACTGCCTTTCAAACGGACCCTTCACATGTCTCCATCATGTATCTCAGGCGGGAAAATCGCGAAAAAGGGATTTTTAAAACCATAAAATCCCTTTTATGTACCTTTTTGTCCCTCTGGATCCACCTTGTGCTAACGCAGAGATCCGAAAAAATCTAATAAATAGTACTCGGTGGACTGAATGTTTGTACAAAATTTCAATCTTCTAGGTGCGAAAGTAAGCCCGCCAAAAAATAATGAAAATAGGCCTAACAAAAATATTTTTTTAAAAGTTATGATGTCATCACCTCCTGTCTCGACGCAGGAAGGCGTGAAACCATACGTAACGTGTTCTACAGTACCTCTAGACTTGAAAAAAAAAATAAAAAGCTTTATTGGTTCTTTTTTAATCGAATAATGAAGACGCTACTTTAGTACCTAAAAATACATACTAGAACTCCAAAGGGATTCAGATTATGAGACAAGAAAATTTTAACATTTGGATTGTAAATTTGGAGGTATCATGACTTCTTATATCTACTGACCAAATTATATTTAGTTAATCCTCAATATAGTATGAATTTTATTTCTAACTTCTGTTTCTATCCTAGTCTGAAGGAAAACCTTCTTTGCGCACAGATTTTAAATCTACCATTGTGGCAACGTTGGGCAAAAATCTGTGTTCAGAAAGACCAACAGAGATTTGTGCGCAATTCGGGATCTATAATGTGCGCAATCCTGTTGCTCCCTTTAAGTTTACATTTGACACGATAATTTGAAATATGTAATGATCTGACGTAGTGCCATTTGAAAAAATATAACTTTATGTTGTGTTGGCAAAACTGTATGTTGAGTCTTTCTGTCTAATACAGACAAAGATGTCCCACTTTTTATAGTTGCTTCGTGCAAAGTTTCGCTTTTCTCTCTCTTTTGGTTTGACCGTTATAGCGGATGGTCAAGATAAATTAACCACTCTGTAGACGTGGCAATGATCATGGAGCTACAAAGATGGAACAAACGCTACTTGCAAGCTTTTGCACAACTGAACACAAACAAAAGCGTAATTAATTGTTGATCCATGTGTAGTTTTTGAGATCTAGCATGAAGCATATCAAAATATTTAAATTCTTCCTTGCTAGGACCATCGTGACGCGCGTGCTTTTTTCGTGATTTTACCATGCCCTCACTTTTTTTCTCCATGTAACATCAGTCATGATTCTTTCGGCAATAGTTTATGCACATACAGAATTACTTTGTGGCCTAAGCAGCAATTTTTAGCACTTTGCCCTCCTGAGATATTAAGCCCCAAACATGGATCAAAATCACAAACTTCAACTTTCGGACTCCCATAAATCTACGACACCAACTGTAGTATAATAACTGTGGATATTTCTGCAGACTCTTTACATCAATGTATTCAGCACAAAACTTATGAATCCCTCAGTTTATGCCATTCTAAAAATACAGCCGTTTTAAAACTGTAATTTTCTGTACCTTTTTCTGGTAATTTCATGTATTGATTTGCAAGCGTGCATATTTAAAAGCAAGATTATATGTTCACCGTGTACCTCAGTCTCTTCTCTAAACATTCGTTTTTGTTTGGAGTTTGTGTGATACGTACAGCCTCAGCAACTGTAGTTTTCGTGAACGCTTGCAAATGCAAAAAATGACATCCCACCGACAACAAAGATGGCCGCCATTCGGGAACACTTGTACATACGTCAACGTGAATAGTGTTATTGACCTTCTCATACACAAGGTTCATCACACTCAAAGTTTTATAATTTCTGGATATGGTCGAGCAACCACCTTTGGACCACTTCGTGTGGATTGACCCACATGTAAGTAAAAACAACAATATTCATCTACATAATCTAACCTGTGATCATGTTCAAAATAAAAGTAATGATAGTAATGAAACCAAAACCAGAACGAGAAATAAACCCTTTTTGCTATAGTTTCAGAATGTAAATTGTCTTAGGAGCAAACATTTTTTTTTTACAAGTGTGCTATCAAATAATTAAAACCAAAACTGATTGCAATTGTTCAAAGTAGGCTGTGTGATTTGATTGCAGATATACCGTGTTTAGCCAAACAGGAAACCTGAACATCTTGGGAAGTCAAAAGGTTGATGGGTATTATTAGCGGTACTTAAAAATCATGGAATATTTTTCATATTAACTCTGATAATGATGGGTTTGAATGTATTCGTACAAACTTGTTACAAATAGTAATAATTTATGAGAGTTTCTGTCAATTTATTGAATCCAATTGCCCAGTAGGAAGCATTATTCCTTGATGGGAGATTTTAATCTTCCAAAAATAAATTCAGGTTCTAAAACTTTATTTGGTTTAAATTCGGTTAGCAATATGCAGAATGAGTATGATTGCACGTTGTATTTACTAATTACTAACATTGATGTCGCCTCTATTAAAAGAGAAGAGCACACTTTGGTGTGTGAATACAGGCATCATGCTTCATTGGAAGGCCTATTGTATTTGAATTCCATTAATAAGAGATAAACTGCAAAACTATTAACATGGTTTTAACTTGAGAAAGGCAAATTTTACTAAAGGGTACAATGAATTATTAAAGGCTAACTCGGACTGTCTCAGATATCTGAAGGATTTTAACACGATTGTTCACAAGTTCTATGAAATTATTTATAATGTGATAAGTATAAGTGTTCCTCTAAGAAATTCTGGAACAAAAATTATCCCTGTTTTTTTTTTACGTCCAATATTATTGAAAAAAATTAATATAAGTCCTATCACAAAAAAAAAGAAAGAAAGAAAAGTAGAGAAACGGTAGGGATGATGTTTCGTTTCACAAATAGTAGTTTTGTAAGCTATGAAAAGAACTCAAACAAGAAAAGTTAGCAAATAAATCTTTCGTTTTTCTATCGGAATACGAGGTAGCGAGGGATCATAGTCAATTTTGGAATTTTCTAAAAACTAAAAATAACATATTTGTACAGGTTTCCTTATGTGTAATGGTCAAGAATGGTCAAGAATGGCGGTGGCTCAGTTGTAGAGCGTTCACCTCCGGTGCTTGGGGTCCCTGGTTCGATCCCAGCCCCCGCCAAGTGGATTTTCTGGTGGACAAACACCGTGTGCGTGGGATTTCTCGGGGTTCTCCCGTTTCCTCTCACTTTCTTCATTTCACCATTTCATTCATTATTCATCATCACCGTCTCCTTTAGCCTAACCGGCATAACCGTGGGACGTAAAACTCAAAGATTTCATTTCATTTTCCACAAGTGGTAGAAACGTGCCATTTTCATTTGTCGATTCCAAATTTTGTGTAAATTGTCCAGTTCTAATTGAATATATTTTTTAAAAAAACATGGCCATTAGTTCTTTATTACATTTTTAGGGGTACACTAGAAGTACTGAAATTTTTGAAAAAGTAAAGCATCATACCATATGAGTTATATATTCCAACATCACATAGTTGTATATAGGGGTTGTATATCTGTCAGGAGTTTGTTTCATGGCCAAATGATAATGAAAACGAAGGATAACCATTTCTCCAGTCTAAGATTAATCTTCATTGTTTGGAGAAGTCTTTTTTCAATGAACACCGTTTATCACTGACATAAATAATTGTGTGTGTAATTTATTTACTTATTAAATAATGCATGCATACACGATATGGGCATTCAGTAAATGGATACCTGGAAATTGAATTCAATTATCTATACCAGCCGGCTACGAGTCTTTTGTTTTGGCCACGGGTGCAGTCCAAACTATTTTTTCCTCCTACCAATTTTACAATTAGGATTGAGCTTCTTACCGGCTGTGTAGCCTACCGAAGGACCACACAGATGTTATCGAAACTATTGTGCTATTGTTTCTTTGTATGCTTTGGCAGAAACTTCAGTAGATATCGAAGCCCGCCAGTGAAGCCATATCTAGCATCTTGGTGCTAGATCTAGTATAATTCACTCCCATTTAGCATCTAGCATCTTGACTTTAGCATCTTGGCAAAATCTCATTCTTTCCTCTGGAGAACAGAAAAAGAACGAAAATTTAGATGGTTCACTGACCGTTGGGAATTATACCTTTTACTTGAAGCGATGGTTAGAGTAATAAAACCAGTTAGTATTTCCGCTGTTGTATTGTTGAATGCACAGAAATGTTTAAAAATAAGCAAAACGTGAGTCTGCACAAGATGTTTACTTACCCATAGTCTTATTATTGTCAACTAAACCCTGAGTGTGAGGTTATTTGGGATGTTTCTGTTTCTTCTCACTTTACAACTTGAGAGGGGAGGGAGTATGATCGTCCACTAGTAATACACCGCCAAAAGAAATGCTTCAGTGCTGCGTCGGAAGCGGCATGTTTTGTATATATTTCTTAAAATGTTATCATTTCATAAAGTATAAATTCCCCCTTCCTCCCCTGCTTCTCTTTCCAATACAAAGAACCGACTCTTTAAATGAAGAAAGAACCCTGAACCCTCCCGAAAATGCTAAAATGAATCATGCGTACAAATAACAAATCTGTGGATGAATCAAATAATGCAGATACATGAGAAGATGATGGCGAAGATGAGAGTGCTTGATGCAGCGCAGTCCACCACATGTAAATAGATTTGAAGTGTTCATATTTGTGTGTGTACGTGTGTATGTGCTTGTTTTTGAGTATTTATATGCGCGTGTATCTTGTAATTGTTATATTAATATCCACTGGATTAAGTGAAAGTATAAAATTGATTTGATGACTGCCAAATTGACGTCATCTTGGTAAGTCTTTCATTTTTTAAATATTTAGTAATATTAAATTAGATTATAGTTTAGGAGCAAAGCTCTACAAGACGTGAACCTACAGTTTAACGTCGTATTTGAAACACATGAGCTCCTACCATGAATCAAACCTCGTTCGAGAAAGGCGCATACGCTGACCACATAGCAACGGGGAGCTCAACATTTAGTAATATGTATATTAAGTTGTAAAATTATATTCGTTTAATTTTCACTAATATAATCTTCACAATGTAAAGCCTTCGCTAGGCACGTTATCTTGTTTAAAAGGAACTTGGAAAGGTCGAGCGGCAACTTGTATTTTTCGATCACTTAGCATGGATTGACCCAATAATAAAAGATGACAGGAAGGATTTACTTCTGAATACTAGTGTACCAAACAGGTTCTGTATTTAGCAAGATTTCTGTTAATACAAGCATCTTACTGTATGTGTGGATGTTGTTAGTTAACCGGTTTAGAAGAAATTTTGTGGTGTAGTGCTTTGTCTAAACAAGTGAGACTTTAGTGCTCCTTGTTTTAGGAAAAATTAAAGCTTGATTTAAATTATGATAGATAACAAAGCTAGCTAACACCAGTATAAATGAAATTTTGTTTGTGCACGTGTAAACTCCAAGCACTCCACTGAACCACTTTTACCTGCAAAGAAAGTCAGTCAGGTATCTACCAAAACATTCTTCAAATAAATTGCTGATTTGCAGAAACAAGTTTAAAAACGATAACGTTTACTATATAACACTTAGAAACCTTTCTTGTAATTATTCCAAAATGGTAAAGTCAAGACATATTCTACTTATTAGTCCAAGAAAATAAAAATAAATAAATAAATTTCCTTTGGGACTATAGGCAGTTTCTAATCTTTACAAAACATTTAAATAGGAAGAATTTTCATATAACCATTTAGATTGACCAGACGGTAAGAGAATTTACTCGAACTTACATATATCTTTTACATAACATCCTAATCAAGAAATTTTACATTGTTACAAAATTTTGGTATTTTCCTTATTTACTGTGTGCATACATACGATATACGTCAAATTATTAGGCAACCTCGCCCAGACTTCATTTAAACTAGAATTTTGATGATAAGTGTGAAATACTCTAATAATGTACACTTTGCCAGAATTTAGAGAGACACGAGGACCTGAAAGGATTCACAACAAACTAACAATCCGTCTAACCTTAAAAAGCATTTTGCCAAATTCAAACGTCAATAACGAATTGTTTACTTAACTTAGTTAAGATTAACTGTTATTTTTTTTACCGGTTTCTGCTTAATATGTCATCCGTTAGTTAACTCCTTCTATTCTTGATAAAATGAAAATAAATCAATTTAATTGCTAACTTTTACAATATTAACTTATACTTGTATATTTCTCTTTTTCTGTACAAAGCCATTAACACATGAATATGTGCCTCGGACATACATTCATGTAGGCTACAAATATAAAATTGTCTTATGTATACCCCACAAGGAGGATTTTGAAAGTAGAACTAAATTGTCAACATGGTAGGAGCAGTGTTTCTTTCAGAAACAATGTTCCGGGGAAGCAAACTTAGTGTTCCGGGGGGCACACGTAATATTCCGGGTGGGCACTACTGGTACTATTCTATTTATTATTATATTATAGACGTATTATTTTAGTCTTTTCCAGGAGGGCACTCTCAGAACTCCGGGGCGCAGTGCGCCCCAAAAAACATGTCTGGAAGAAACACTGGTTAGGAGTTCCCATGTCCGGTGACTATGATAGTTGATGAGAACTCCACTCTTTACATGACCTACTTTATATTATAAAATATATATTCTTCATTTTCTTTTCCAGATCATAAATTATTATGACTCAGACTGTTGTACTTCTTCTTGTGCTCTTAATAACATAAACGAACATCAACAAATCAAAATCAATAAGCATGATGAATAACTGATTAACAGTAATAGCATGAACACCAGATAAGAGACAATTGAAATAAGGCACTGAACGTGGTGTATGGGAAAGGGTTTATTACAGCTACCCCTGCTGTCGTGAATGAAGCATCTTATACATGAGCTTCAAACAATCACATTTCACTATCAGGTATGGGAGCAACAGGTCAACAGGAACTAGATGTCCGAAGATCATGTGGAAAAATGGATCTATCTAGCTTCGACAATGAGTAGATTGTAAGACCAAGAGGAGCTCGTGCCTGATCATTGGATGCTTAAGTTACGAGTAAAGTGTACCAGGGCTGATGACACATTGTCAGGTAAACAACAGTTAACTGTCACAAAAGTACAGAGATGGTGCTAGAAGTAATCATCGCGTGTGAAGGCGTGTATGCGCCAGAAGACTGGATACCATTCAACACAGACCGCCCAATAATACATAAGCCAACCACGGAAACAAAACACTTGACTCTAAGGAACAAAGAAGCCAATGCCACTAAGGCAATCTCGCTGAATCTTAGTTTATCAACATTAAGGGGATCTTCTACCATCTCCGCTTAGGTTTCTAACTCTCCATTTGATAACATGTAAAATTTATTATGGTAATTTCTAACAAAGTATTGCAGGTAATAACTTGAAATTTTTAATACAAATACACAAGACCCATATAAATCCAACCACGGTCTCCAATTTACGTTACATGCGTTAGATTAATTGCAATATATTCTTCAGTAAGTTTGGCAACAGAGAATAAAAAGTATGCTGCAGAGGGGAGAGGGCTGACCATCTGTTTGCTTGTTAGCTGCTTTTAAAAGGACGCTCTTACCAGAAAAATCACGTTGTGATTCTCACTTCTCAGTGGTTAGAATGGTCTGGACTGGAAGAGCCCAAAACCTCTTCTTTCTTCCTTTCACGGTTTGTTTGTTTCTTCCACCCCCTGCTGTCACAAGAAGACAACTTGTTTCGGAAAGGACTTTGAATTAGTAGCGAAAAGCCAAACTGAATAACACCACGGACGGATTAAAGGGAGGGGCGGTCACTCCTCCGAGAGCATTTAAATACTTTGAATAATCGGAGTAAGAAACTAGAAATTGCGTAATCTAATAAGAAAAGTTTGTTGAAGTATACAAATCAAGACGCATTTTAAGTGTCACAGCATTGTACTCTCATCCCCTCCTCTTCCAATTCCCTTCTGAAGAAGTTCTCTTTTGTTTTTGTTCCATATTAGCCTTTACACTTACACTTTCATTATCCAGTATTGATTTTTACCATACCATCTGCACAGAAGGCGAATAAGGTTTACGAGTCCTTCCTGCCCCCTTTTTTAAAAATTGCTAATTATAATAAAATTTATCGAAAACAATTCATCTCAACGATAAAGACTTATACACATTCATTATTGCAATTTTAAAATAAACTCGCCGCCTGTCGCGTATGCTAGCGATCTAATATATACGAATAGATGAAAAGTTAGTTTGAAGCGTATTGTTTTTCTGTAATTAAGTCCGAATTCATATTTGTTTCTATTGTTGCATCGACAAAAGTGAGTGCTAAATCGATTTAGGCTCGTTGGTCTTTGCGAGGTCCCTCAAGATGCAAGGCCGTGGGCAGTCGCCCACCACTTGAAACGCCTCTGCACTAGAGGTCTGCACGTGCTCGGGCCTACAAAGAATGTATCACTTCGGGCCCGGGAGGGGTTCGGGCAGTAGCGTCATTTCAGATTTGGCTTGGGGGGCCAAGACCCCTTGATATATGTAAAATTTCGCGTTTTTCACTGATTTACTACTATGCTATTGATAAAATTATATAAATCTCAAACTCGGGAGGGGGGCAAATGCCTCTCCCTGTCCTCCTAAATGACGCCCCTGGGTTCGGGCTGTGAATTTTTAAATAAACAACCATATTTCTCGGACTTTTTCGGGCCTAACTTTTTAAATATAGTGTAAAACGATACAAATTGCACCGTTCTTTCTGGAGGACTTTTAAAACACAACTGCAAAAACAAACCTTGAATTGCTGTAAATAAAAATACAATTTTGCATTAATAATTAAGTTTCTGCAATTCGGGCTCATTTGATTATCACAGAGCTCAGTCCGGGCTAGGGCCTAAATGCTAAGACATATTTTGGACTCGGGGCGGGCCTCACATTGTAAATTCACAGGCCGGGCCCGGGCTGAAAATTCCGGCCCGTGCAGACCTCTGCTCTGCACCCGCACACATTCCTTCCTAGTCCAGAAAATCTCCTCCCCTCCGCATCGTCAATAATGGTATATTTGTTCCTCGTATATTTGCTTATTATTGTAAGAGAAGTTCAAACCAGAACTCTAAAATTTGTTCGTTCTCTGGGGTAATGTGAGTAATGCAAATTAAGAAAGATATGCGTAATATCCAAATGTCAGAAAAACTTGATATCAATTTGAATAACCTTTTACATAACGTTTATTTTAGAAATAATAAACTAATGCAAGTATATCGAGGCATCTGAAATTTAATGTTAAATAGTGGCGAGTGAGCCAGAAGGGGCGTGCACTATTCAGTTAGTCAAAGAACTCATATATGTAGCTTGAAAACTAATACTATTTAAACCAATATTGAATTAGACAAATTTGATCACTCTGGCCACAGAAAAGGCGTCACCTTCTATGGCCCACCCATCGCATGATGGGAATGAAAGACAGAGGAAAAAAAAGACAAATTTGTAAAAAGTAGGATAACCATAATTGGAAATAGTGTGTGTATTTTTTAAGGAGGAAACCCAGAAGTACATTCTCGATATAATAATAATAATAATAATAATAATAATAATAATAATAATAATAATAATAATAATAATAATAATAATAATAATAATAATAATAATAATCTTTCTCACTTCAATCATAGGTTGATGCGCAAGAAGGAAATTTTAAAACTTTTCTCTCCCCTGGGAGAGCTGTTTTATAATTTGATAAGGTCTCTTCTTCGTAACTGCATCTATCCCTGATCGGGCCGCGGTGGGTCAGTGGTAGAGCGTTCACCTCTAATGCATGGCGTCCTTAGTTCGATCTCAGCTCGCACCAAGTGAACTTTGTGGAGGACAAACACCATGTGTGGGGGTTTCCTCGGGGTTCTCCCGTTTCCTTCCACTTTCTGCATTCCAGCATTTCCTTCTTTTCACAACATCACTAGCTCCTTTAACCTACCAGGCATAACTGTGGGACGTAAAACTTATAGATTTTTCTATCCTTGATCTTCCACTTCCTGGTTTTTCTTCTGCCTTTTCCCCTATCAACACGGTGATCCAATCGGAGTGCCGAATAAGATGTCCAAGCATGCTGTTTCTTTTTTTTTTCCTATCATCTTCATGATCTGTCGTCCTTCATTAGCTTCCTTTAGTACGTCTTCATTCCTTTTCCTTATACAGTATTATTATTATTACACAACCACACAAAATAAATAAAAGTTCTGTGCACTGGACCCCAGGGTATTGATTCGATGTATTTTGGTACCCAGAACCCAAATTTCGAAACTCCAGGACGATTTGACCGTGTCAACTTTGTTTTATGGGCGAAGAACGTAAGTGCTGTTTTACGTTTGCTTATGTTTATCGCCCATTTAAAAAAATATCACGGTCAATCGTCCTGGGGTTTCGAAATTTGGATTCTGTATTATAAAATACATCAAATCCATACCCTGGGGTCTGGTGCACAGAACTTTTATTCTTTTTGTGTAGCTGTGTTATTATTATTATTATTATTATTATTATTATTATTATTATTATTATTATTATTATTATTATTATTATTATTTTCCATGCGTACATTTTCTCGAAAATATCCTCCCCCTAAGAGATGATCAACAATTCATTCCTGAATAGTACTCAGCTTCTTTTCCTACTAATGACTATTTAGGAGTTTTTCCTTAGCTGAATCTCGTTATATTGTGTCTCCATTGTACGTAGAATAGGATTCGATTGCCAGTGTAAGCTCACAACTTCCGAAGTTGAGTCAACATCGTGAAAGAAATGGAGAACTATCCGAATAAAGTGGTAGCGATCTCTGGCGAAGAAAGACGAAAGGATTGTTTGATGTCATTGCACTGATCACGATCTTCTAGGTTGTGAATGTTTACCAGCTGGCATGTCCAGGCCCCTATGGGCTGTATTGCTGAGTTTAGATTTTAGACTAATAAACAGCTGTCTTTAGAAAATAACCTTGTAACACAAATATGATAGTCATGAGTTCCGAACCATAGTGTCAAGTGGTATAAATCTCACTTGGGTGGTAAAATTTGTTATTAGACATTCGTGGAAATCAACTGCTCTGTTAAAATATTTCAGTTTTCTAACATTGTTATGCCTAATTATTATTAAGCATTAATAATTACTTATTATTAAGAAGAAGCTGAAAATCGAGAAACATGGAAGAAATATTTCAAGATCCAAACTGAAAATTAAGAAGAAACGAAAAAAATCTCATCAGTCCCAGGACCGGCCAAAAGGCAGAATACTTAATAATAATAATAATAATAATAATAATAATAATAATAATAATAATAATAATAATAATAATAATAATAATAATAATAATTTTAAAATTTCGTTCTTGATTATAAGAATACATTATACATTATAAAAGTCGTATACAAAGAAATGTATACATCCTAGAAATAGTATATACATATCAACGAAATACCTTACTACTGTCAAACAACATTTGTACTGTGTATACATTTATATTAATTCTATAGACTGTCACGTCTTTTAATCACGTGGCTCTCCAGCTTGGCTCACAACGATGAGCAAACGCCAATGATTTGAGTATTCTAGTAGGGAATCGAACCTAGAATCACGCGAACAGGAGTCAAAAGTTCTAACCACAAGACTATGGAACCCCTTAGTATGACGTTATGCTTGAAATTAAAATGATTCTACCAAAAACAATTATCAACGAAATAGTTTATTATATCTCTAACACATTACATTTATACTGCGCATACATCTATATTAATTACATTATGAAAAGGAGTAGAATGACTATATGCCTGAAATTAAAATGATCCTACAAAAAGCATATTTTTCAACGAAATACCTTCCTATTGTCATGTATACGGGTAATTTTATTCGTGGGTGGAAGGAGGAGTCGCCCGAAGTAAGGAAGAAATACAATACTCTCCTATCTGATAATTGAAATCATGAATAAATTTTATTATTATTATTCTTTCTGTATATGTTCATTTTCGAGTTAATCATTCCATATCGGACTCCCGAAGAAAAAAAAAACTATCGAAACAACTTATTGACCGTGCTGATAGCGACTACTCCCCGTCACGACACCGTTTTTCAGTTTTGTTAGTGTTAGGAAAAAGAAGAGTGAGAAAGAAGAGTAGCAGAGGGAGGCAGAGAAGAAAAGAAAAAGAGAAAGAATGAAGAAAGATAAAGGATTGGAGGAGAAAGGATTACTGGATAATTCAGGAAATATAGTAATGAACTTGAATGGTTATTAACGAAGGATCAATTCCGAAGTGATCCGGAAATAGACACATGTCCATAAATACGAGCCTGATCTGGGTCCAGGCGACTGCACAAGAGGGAGTTGCCCAAACCCAGCCCAAGCTAGGTGAAAATGGAATTTAATTGGTTGTAAGGTAATCCTGAATGGTAAATATTAACTATCCAGTCTCTGAACTCCATACTCTGAGATCGACCACACATATGAATTAGCTTGGCGAGACTTCTTTTTTGGAAAGAGAGAGTACCAAATTCTTTTCCTCTTTGATTCCTTCATTTTGTCACACTTCTTGCAACACAGATATTATAGCACAACGACAGTAGAATTTCCAGTAAGTGCACTTTGCAGTTTGTTTCAAGACTATTCTAAAACTCAAGGGTCACAAAATCACCCTCCCCTCTTTCCCTTTTCGAAGGGATCTTTCGGGGGGAAAGGTGAAAAATGTGGAAACAATTGGATACAATTACTAAGAACATTTTCCTTCTTCCTTCACAAGTCTCTTGTTTATGGTCATTTCGTCTTGTGTGATAAGGCGGACTTCAGAACACAAAATTGCAACGCTCCAGATTCCCTACCCAAATTATCACGCGGTTCGTATGTCAGTCTTCGAGTTTCTTCAAAGAATGTTACATTATCTGCTATGAGATCTGCAAACAATCTCCATTGTATAACTGCTATCTCGATAGAGGCAGTGGACAAAGCTGCCCAAAACAAGTTTTTGACAAAAAAAAAAGGAAGAAACAGAGACAACATTTGTTTTTAGCCAGAAGCGCTCATAAATCACTACCACGTGACGCGAAGACTATTAGGGCTAGAGGTTCAGCAGAGAGCTCTCAATTCCTGGAGAAATTCTATCCTCTACGTTGCCAAGTGTAAACGGAAGTATACATTATAATTAATCTAAATTGATCTGGGGCATTAAATCAAAAACAGAAACCATGAACATATAGGTATTGCTGTTGGAAAATATCATGGAAAATTTTGAGACGGTAAGTGCAATATCTTGTTAAATATTCACATAGAAATATCTACGTGTTATCTTATAGGGATCCTGAAACACTTGCAAGTGGGTAGACATCCCCTTAAAAACTCGCCCAGTACAGTCACGAAAGAAATAAGTCAGCCGGGCAAGAGGAGAAAATATTCCCAACCCTGTTCACGTGAGTTAACTTCTCCGAGAGACTTGCTGCTTTCACGTGAGGTCTGTAAGCAGCTCTTCCGAACAAATCCAGTCTGCTGTAAAACAATTCTCTTTTCGATACTAAGCTTAGTGCTTTTAGACAGAGAAGAAAAATATAACTTGAATTTGTTTTCGAGGAAAACCAATAATTTATGCATAGTAGTTTGCAAGTGCCAGATTACCTACTATAATTAATTTATACTGTATATCTAAATACTCATGATCTACTCACAGGTAATTGAGAAGTGAACAATGAAAAGTGATTTCGGAAATTCAATAATGCATTATTGGTCTAATACTATGACCATTATGTCCTGAAGGCTAAAGGAAACAGATGATGAGTGAACGAAATGATCAATGAAAGGAACTGAGGAATGAGATGGAAGGCAATAAAGAACTCCTAGAAACAAATGGACACAATCTATTCAACACAAACTTACAATATATAGAATGGAATCGATCCTATGACCAGTGCCGGTCTGGAGCAATCACGGGCCCTCGGCAAAAGTTGGTTCTGGGCCCCTTGATCGAGAAACTTTTCACAGCGTATCGTCGGTACTTACAACAATGATTAAAGGTTTGTTTATGAAAAAAAGTTTCTGAGGTATTTTAAATCTATGTTACGATAAATGACAAGGCAAAACATACTTAAGCAATATAACGTAGATATAAATCATGATATAGGTTTCGGCGTCAGTTCAGCATTGTACTATATGATGTAATGAGGCTATAAGTGAAATAAAGATAAATGTGTTGATATGGCAAAATTATGCGAAACCCGTATAGTTATAAACCTTTTTTTATTCTATGAGAACTAATGACAAATATTTAACGTGTATTACAACATTTATATGACCACATATAACTGTAAAAAGACGAAAATATTGATATGCACTAACAAAGTGAAGCTTATTCTAGATTTATATTAATACAAATAGACAAATTATTGATTACTACTAATAAATTATTACAATATCATAAAGCACATAACTGTAAAATTGAAAATGACTCAGACACACACAGGAATTACAAAGTATCAGGAACATATCAATATATTAATTTTCTTTTCAAAACTTCACTTGTCACCGCAATTTCATCAATGAATTTATTTTTCTCCAAATTTATAAACAACTCTCTCTCAACATTCAACATCAAAGGAGATAGTAAGTTCGAGTCTGTTTTTTACGATTTTCAATTTCGAAATAACTCGTTCACAAGCCACCTGAGTGGATGGAATAATCATTATGTATTTAAACACAGTATATAAATTACTAAATAATCCAGACTGTGACGATAGTTAATAGAAAATGGGAAATGCACATGAGAGACATCTGAAACATTTCCTTTTAGTACCACATTGAGTTTGAGACTTTTTTCCTTTTATCTTCAGATTCTTCTTCAGATGTCACACTTTCATCTGAATCACCATCACCATCATTATTTGTAATTCTCACAAATTTACACACTTCTTTCTCTTCTGGTTCTTCAGACTTGTCACTAAAATCTGCACTCAAATTACGATACTGGCTTGCAAACTGTTTCAGTTCTAACAACAACTCACTTCTATTCACGTTTGCTAATTGAGAAATAGTTTGCAAGCAATCATCTGGAAAATCTTCTACCTCCATTGCACCTATATCCTCGTACCTTTTTGAGTCTAACCAGAAACAATCAAGCAGTAGAGTCTTGTTGGGTACAAACCGTTCTTCTGTACTTTTACTCGCATAATCGAGAATGTTCAAGTATAGTGCTTTGTATTTCTGGTCATGTGACAAATTTCTTGCCTTGTCAGAAACTTGTTCACAAGTCATTTTCTTCACCTTGGGAATTCTTTTTTTCTCTCTCTCTCTCTGGAAAATCACCTTCTTTATCAATTTCCCCATTCCTAAAATAAGCTTTGATGTCTTTAACTAGGGATTTACATTTATCATGCAATCTTTAAAATTTTTTGTCACTTCTTTTTCTTCTAATTTCGTCTAATAATGCATCTACCGACTACCAGGCCTTTGCATAGTCTAAAGACTAGCTTTGGAGAAAGGTGGACTCAGGAGAAGTAACTGAAAACATGTCTAGCATGACTACAGCTAGAAACAAATTTTCGAATTTGCACCACTGTCCTAGAAGGGAACGCACTGTAAATTTTGCTTTACAATCGAAATTGCCTGTTGACATATCTAACAATACTGACAAAAATGTAACGAATTTAGAAGATTCAACAAGCTCACCCCACTGTAAACATCCAATAATAGACTAAGCTACCGCTTCAATCTTTTTCTAGTAATTAAATGACCGTTTTAAGGAAGTTATACATGCAGAGAACACACACACAAAAATATCTTGGAATTAAAAAAAGATGGAATTATCTTGGAATTGAAAATTAAAGTTAGATAGGAAAAAATGTCATTACATCCAACTTACTTTATTAATAGTTTGGGTGCCCCTACAAGAGTGGCGCCTTAAGCTATAGCTTGTTATGTGTAAATCTCGTACTGGTTGTTTCTAAACTGGTTTTCAGGCATTACATTAAACTATGTTGTTGTGTTTTAAACTAATCAGTAGTTAATTCTGTGTTTGTATTCTAAACATCTGATAATTAGGTTATTTTTTTAAGTTTTAAATATTTATTTTCCTATGTATCCGGGCCCTCCCAAAGGCTCTCGGGCCCTTTGGGCCCTCGGCGATCGCCGAGCAGCCGACCTAGCCAGACCGGCACTGCCTATGACCTTGAAACGAAAAGTTAGTGCTCTATCATTGAGCTACTATACTCTAGTTAGTGCTCTATCATTATGACGGAAAGGCGCTCCCGATTCCGACGTCGATTGGTTGGGTGGTGGATTGATTTGGAGTTTAGTATTCCGTTCAGCGCCGAAGCAATTTAAGACATGGACCTATATCTTAACGTGGAATCTGAACCACATAAGCTACCACCAGGAATCGATCCCGGGTCTCCCGTGTCGAAGATGAGCACTCTAATTATTACGAGGGAATTCCCCGCGGTCCGGTGGTGCTATTCAGCAGGTTCGCTAGAACCAGTTGTTAAAATATTTTCAGTTTGCAAAATCGTTTGTTAAACCCAGACAACAGTAAATATTACACAGTTATATCCAGAAATAGTGCATTTTTGTTTAACTATCTTTGTTTTTAGAACCTCTTACAGCTACAGGGTTAAACATATGATCTCTCAGAACAAGGTATAAGCGCTTATTTCTTAATCTCAAATGCTCAGATATGAACAATGAGAACTGTGATTACATCAGTATAGTTGTGAGGGTTATTTATATTCGAAACGTATACATACCATTATCAACAACGACGTAAACTTCGTGATTTTGCTAGTGTTGTTCACGACGGGGGTCTCTCTCGTCTCCTGAAGTATGATGGAGATTCAATTTCGTTTTCAAAAAGGTTTAATTATTTCTATTGGACGATGTCGTCTTGTGTCGTTTCCTCAGCAACACTACTTTCTGCACACAATAACACACATATGAGTAAATAGCATGTCATATGAGTAAATAGCATGAGTAGAGTCATTTTTCAGTATTATAGCGTTTCGTTTACTCGTCATATATTTCAATTAAAAGATTATAGAGTTATAGAGTTATACCGGGTGAGTAGTGTAACAGCCCGACTGGGCCAGCCACACTGTAATAGCCTGACTGGGTCAGCCAAACTGTAGCGTGCTCCTGGCTGAACTGGGGAAACGGTAAAGAGCACGTCGACTGAAGTCACCAGAGACTGAGTCCTGAACATACTATAATTCTATAGAAATTACTAAAATCAAAACTGAATAGGTTCCGCTGACTTATAATATTCCCATGATTTAAAGTCACACTCTCTAAGAAGGAAAAGTTTTGCGCAACGGATATTTTATTGGCACTGAGGCTATGAGAGTTGATTATTCCCAACCACCAACTGTTACGTTGGCAGTTGTATCTGTTCGAAATTCGTTGTTCGAATTCAACTTAGAATTCTTGTTGAAACATGTTTAAATAAAAAAAACGAAAAGTAATATTGAAGTCACTAATCCAGTTATCATTTTAAAGGCTATTTGCGTTTAATTAGGACTCAAAACTACTGGTTTTGTGGTTGTTAAAATACTAGGAATGCAATGGATGTACCCGATTGCAATGAAATGAGCTGAGCGAGCTTAAACTACGTAATCATTCCTGGCCATTATGCAATAATAAATGCCATTTTTAATTGTTGACAAAAAAATCGCGTGAAAACTTTTTCCCCATGTTAAGTCTATGCAAGCGTTTTTCGGTGATTATTCCTCGATGGTACATCGGATTTTTGATTCGACCTATGTTGTCACTCAGCACGACATACTTTATCAGCGTGCTAAGTTTGGTTGAGATCGGCCAAACGGTCTAGGAGGAAGCGTTTTTCGGTGATTATTCCTCGATGGTACATCGGATTTTTGATTTCGACCTATGTTGTCACTCAGCACGACATACTCTTTCAGCGTGCTAAGTTTGGTTGAGATCGGCCAAACGGTCTAGGAGGAGTTCGCGGACAACCAAACGGCTAACCCGAGTATAAGAGCTTCGCTTCGCTCAGCTCAAAAATATATAACACAAAAGTGTAGAAATAAAAAAAGGAGTATCTGGGAGTAATCGCCAACATTTGTTCGTTAATGTTTGCTCTATTTAAAAGCGATTATTACGGAGTGGGAGAGTTACTTACTGCTCGTCTTTATAGTTGTTTTAATACACTAAAGGGCTTGTTTAAAAAACGTATACAATTTATAACTGAGTGAATGATTTGATGGTTATACATTGTGGGCGAGAGGTGACTGGTTACGTCTTGCATTTGAATGATAAGAGCCCTGGGTTCAATACCATTAATTACTATTGAATATTAGTCCAAGTATAAACGATAGCACATAATAGAAAGTTTTTTTTATAATTAGAAAGAGTAATTTAGGGATATTTGTTACTGTGAATGGAGACTGGTAACGTACTTGGTTTGATGTGTAAGGTACTGGATGCGATTACATATAGTCAGTTCATGGAATCTCATAAATAATACATATGTGTAATTATATATATATTTTCCAAAAAATATTAGGCACTAATAATATATATTGAATTTCATTTTAGGAATTAGCTAATCAGCTGAAATTATATTAAATTTATAATAGGTGAGCAGACCAAATCGCGTACTAATCTTTGGAGGAAATTAAGTACCATATATATATATTCAGAGCCATAGGCTTGTCTTGTCAAATACTAACATAAATCGTATTACTATCGAGCTTTTTTCGGTTGGGCTCGACTGTTTAGATATTGCCTTAGCTGGCCATGTATATTTCTTTCTCAGTTACTAACAAAAAAATCAGGCAGCCACAGACGTTAATTGTAATAAAATATTTTTGTTTTTTTTAACAAATTGTTTGATCTCTCTGGGATTGCGGCATATATACATATATTTCCCAGTATTACTTCTCATTCTTCTTGAACTTAATGTCTTTATGACACTACTTAGAGTAATACATATAAAAGTTACCTGTTTTACACTACCTTCGCAGTGTTGCTTGCTTAGCTTGGGCGTAAAATGGCAGGCTTGCAATACACGCATCCCAGGAAATTTGACTAGTAATATCAAACAAGGTCAAAGGGTTGTTAGTAGAATACTAAATTTGAGTATTGCTATATAAAATTAAAAGTCTAAAATATTGTGTCCCTGTTATATATATATATCAATAATGGAGTGTAATGAAGATCGTAATATGTCCTTTAATTCAAGTTTAAATTTTTCGGATGAATTTGATCCCTTTAAACCATTAGTAATGTAAGCATGTGCGCCGGGTCAGGTGGGGACCTATAGTAGAGTGCGTAATACTAGTTCTCGGATAGGAGATTTAATAAATTTAACGGACAATAATCAAGCTGAATCTTCAATCGTAACTATGGATAAACCAGCTATAAGATTTGAATTTAATAAGGATTTATCGAGGGCATTATATAGTACCATTCAATTACAAATAAATCAATTGCCACTCGTTGATGGCATGAATAGTGATATGCTATTTGAATTCCTAGTGGGGATTGATGATATGATAGAAAGACAAGCTATTCCGTCAGAGGCGGTCTTAGTGGCTAGTCTAAGCCGAACCAAGGGTGAATTATATCTTGAATTATTATGTCTTTTAGGAACAACCATTGGGTGGGAAGATATTTGTTCCCGATTATTTGTCAAATTTATTTCTACGATTGCACGTTGTACGTTTATACAACAAAAACTATATCGCGTTATGAATTCAATGGAGTCGTTTATGCAATTTGTACATGAAAAACAATCTATTTCGAATGTCTTGGGAATGACTCTTGACGAAGCTTCTCTTGTCAGTCTAATTTGTAATTTAGTTGTCCCCGAAATACATACGCTATACCTAAGTAATGGGATACCTAATACATTGGCAGAGTTACGTGAAATGGCAGATCTTTATGATTCACATAAAAGGTATACTATGGATTTTGTGAAAACAAATCAACAATTACGCCCTACTAGTAATTTGCTTTACCCTAGTATTCAATTTAACAATCCGAATGAGGGTTCTTCTGCATTAGGTAAAGAAGCCTTGCCAAAGAATCAAAGTAGAGCTTTCCTAAGTAGTTCTGTGAATAAAGGAAAGAATGCGCGTAAATGTTTTAAATGTAATTCTGAATTTCATGTAGGACGCTTTTGCCATCAATCAATAAAAAATAAAACCTTCCATTGTAATGTAAGTAGTGATGAATATTCACATATAGGTTTTTGAATATGTAAAATTATGTGGTTTGATGAAACGTGCAATAATAGACACAGCCTCGTCCGTGAGCTTTATAAGTGAGAGTTGTTTGGATAACCTTATCAAAAAGTGTTCACCAAAGATTTCGGAGGTTCAATTATAATTTAACGTCCTAAGGAAAAATAATGTTAACATTACAAAAGCTGTGGAACTATACTTCTTGATCCAAAATAAACGGATTTTGGAGTGCTTTTATGTTGTCCCAACTGATGATTTTTAATTGTTGCTGGGAAATCAATTTTTCCTGAGACATCCTGTTATCATTGACTATAATGCCAAGGAGCTTACTATACCGAGTGAGAATTTAACTACAAAATTGTTAGTTACGCCATTACCGAATAATCGTTTTCTGCCGAGTAATGTTTCTACTTGTAGAGTCTCCTTATCGGATCCCTGTCCACCACGCCACCTTGGACTTGGGGGAAGAGGGGATACAGGCCCTATGCATTGTCAGCTTATGGATGGTCACGAGAACGGTCAACTTCGTGCTGTGTCTGATGGTTCGCAGTCATGTATGCAGTCGAAGGGTGCAATTCCAAAGAAGTCAAGGCAATTTGCACAGAGCAGAACTATGGGAGCCAAGCAGAACCAGGACGAGTCCTATGGCAGTTCTTCCAAGGATATTTTGGTGCAGCGGCGTGCAGTGGCGGATTCATCGGAGAGGCCTTCAAGTAACTTCAAAGTATCTGGTTCAAACATCCCAATTGGCGTGCAGGATTATTCTACAATGCATCGTTTATCGGATCTGCCACAGCATAATTCAACGAGGCGTTCCGAAAATCAGCGTTGGTCTACAGGGTGTCAGGAGCAGCGTGGGATTTTTGAAACCGAGTCACCCGGGGTGTTCCCAAATCATCGGCTGGACCAACCTGCGCTACCACCGAAGGGACACGAAGCCAAGGGTCAATCATGCTTTGATGCCAACCAGCATGATTCGAAAAAATGTAATATAATTATTTCCCCTGAATAAACAGTTTCCTAGTTTAAATGAATATGTTGTAAACCTGATGAATAATTATGATGATGTAATAACAGATAGATTGGGAGAAGTGAAAAATTTTAGATATCAAATTCAGATAAGGGATAAATCCTCTTGTGTCAAACAGCCCTGTCAGTTGCCAAAAGACAAACTTGCCGAACTCGAAAAGTATGTTGAATTAATTGAAATGGGTGTGGTTGAAGAGGTTGATACTTCTCCTTTTGTCTCGCCTTGTTTCCTTGTAGTTAACAAGGATAAATCTAAACGGCTTGTCATTAATTACGGCGATATTAATTCTAGGGTTATTATAAATGCCTTTCCGAGTCCTCAGGTTGAAACTTGTATTGCAAATCTAGGGAAACATGAAACTATCTCTAAGCTCGATGTAAAATCAGCATTTATTCAATGTCGACTCACGGATGATAGCAAAGTCTATACCACTTTTGCGACTCCACGCAGATTTCTTAGGCATAGATGTTTGCCAATGGGGTTTATAATAAGTGGATTTATATTAAGCAGTTTGATGCAAAAAGTGTTTAAAGGCATTGTAGGAGAATATTTTGATATATATTATGATGACCTCCTAATACATACAGATGACTTAGAGAAACATAAGCAAATACTTGAGCAAGTGTTAGATAGATTAACACAATGGGGTATCACAATATCTTTAAAGAAGACTAGCCTTTTCCAAACTAATATCAAATATTTGGTTTTTGAATTTGGTAGGGCAATATGTTTATCGATAAGGATCGATTGCAAGCTATTAATGACATTCCACGGCCTAAAAATAGACGAGCTTTGTCACAAATATTAGGTCTTTGTAACTATTACAAAAGGTTTATACCCAATTATGGCGAGTTAGTGGATCCTTTGAATAAATTAAGATCTGAAAAAACACCCTTTAGGTGGGGGGAACAGGAAGACAGAATTTTGGAGAAAATAAAGGAAGCTTTCGCTAATCATATTCTATTAAAGGTACCTGATTTTAATAGTAGCTTTGTTCTGCATATCGATTCTTCAATGAAAGCCTATAGCTGCATACTCAGTCAATATACTGAAGATGGGTTATTGCGTCCTGTGTATTTCCATTCAAAAATGATTCCTGAGGCTCACTGGAGTAAGAATATATACGAACTTGAAACGAATGCATTGATTATGGCTCCTAATAAATTTGAAATGTTTTACATTCTCATTTTACAGTATACTGTAACAATAGATCCTTGAAGTGGTTATTACATAATCACAAAAAACAAAAAAGTATGGGACGCTAATTGAGACCGTAAGTAAATTTCAGTTTAAGAATATCCATTTGCGCAGTAAGGCCAATCAAGTCGCCGACTTTTTCAGTAGGATGTACAACTATTTAGATTATGAGCCCGTTGATGATTCTATGCTAGAACTTCAATCACATAATGGAAAACAGGTTTTTGTAAATTACGCCAACTTTTGGCAATTACCTTTGTTAAATAAACCATTGGCTCAACAGCAGCGAAATGATCCTAGGTTAAGAGAGATTATAGAGAAGATAGGATGGAACATGTTAATGGTTACCTATTAAAGGATAAGGTTTTATTAAAGGAAATAAAAGGAAAAGTTAATGGAGGACCTAGAGCGGTTGTTCCTGAAAATTTACGAGGTACTACTATCGAATATTTTCACGATCAAATTGTAGGTGGCTCTCATCAAGGATTTTATAAAACTGTTAATAAAATAGCTACCAGATCTAACTGGCCGGGTATGATAGAGCAGATTAGGGATTATGTGAAACGGTGTGATGTATGTCAGCGATGCAGAGATAGGAATACAAAATTAGTTGGAAAATATTATGCTCCTGTTATAACTCAGCCTGATAACGTTTGGTATTTGGTATTTACAGGCGCCTGTAGAATGTTTTCCTGGTCCTAAGCGTTGCACGGTTGTTCGCAGTAGCTACGTTCTCCGACATAAAGGAATGAAACTCAGGAGTTCTTACAGCACCTTGTAATTCTTACGTTGGATAGAAAATAGTCTGCGTCACTGTAAGTTACATTAATTCCTTCCTTTATCAGTAATCATTTAAATTTCCATAAAGATATTACGATCTTCAAAACGAATAATGGGTGTAAAAGTATTTAACTATTATAAATTAAGTTATTTTGTTATTGTTGATCTGAGTTAAATTGCTATTTATATTTGTAAATATATATATGAAACTTAAATTCTTCCACGTAATCAATAAATTTCTTTTTATGTAGGTAAATTTTTGGAGGGGCCGGTTAACTTTATATGTAGCGAAATATATTGATTCCTTAAAAAGGGAGAGAAAAAATCTTCTAGCATAGTTTATTCTCCGATCGCTCTGGGCACTGAGGCTATAAGAGTTGATTGTTCCCAACCACCAGCTGTTACGTTGGCAGTTGTATCTGTTCGTAGGAAGCCACGCCACTTAAAGAACTCGTGCGTGCTTCGCGCGATGACGTAAGCTACCACCTAGCTGCCCGGCTGCTACGAATGTCTCGTGGCAGTGTAAAACAGGTAATATTAAGGAAAAGTACGGAATGGAGGTATTGAGTCAAAATGAACGTTCGTAACTTAGAATTCTTGTTAAAACATGTTTAAATAAAAAAAACGAAAAGTAATATTGAAGTCACTAATCCAGTTATCATTTTAAAGGCTATTTGCGTTTAATTTAGACTCAAAACTACTGGTTTTGTGGCTGTTAAAAAAATATATAACACAAAAGTGTAGAAATAAAAAAAGGAGAATCTGGGAGTAATCACCAACATTTGTTCATTAATATTTGCTCTATTTAAAAGCGATTATTACGGAGTGGGAAAGTTATTTTCTGCTCGTCTTTATTAGTTGTTTTAATACATTGAAGGGTTTGTTTTAAAAACGTATACAATTTATAACTGAGTGAATGAGGGGAAATATGTGTAATTATATATATATATATATATATATATATATATATATATATATATATATATATATATATATTCCAGAAATACTAGGCACTAATAATATATATTGAATTTCATTTTAGTAATTAGCTAATCAGCTGAAATATTAAATTTATAATAGGTGAGCAGACCACATCGCGTACCAATCTTTGTAGGAAATTAAGTACCATATATATATATATATATATATATATATATATATATATATATATATATTCAGAGCCATAGGCTCCCCTTGTCAAATACTAACATAAATCGTATTATTATCGAGCGTTTTTCGGTTGGGCTCGACCGTTCAGATATTCCCTTAGCTGGCATGTATATTTCTTTCCCAGTTACTAACAAAAAAATCAGGCAGCCACAGACGTTAATTGTAATAAAATATTGTTTTTTTAACAAATTGTTTGATTTCTCTGGGATTGCGGCATATATACATATATATAAACTCTTCACTTCAGATCAATTGGGATTAAAATTATTCTGGATGATATCAAACTCTGGACATAGGGCGTTACTATTTTATTTGAAGCTTTTATAAACCACCAAAATGTTCTACACAGCCATAAGTAAAGTAACTAGGAACAAAAAGAATTACCAACTTTCATTTCAGTTAAAGAGATAGCATTAATCGGCGTTTACATAGCTTCAGGAGAAAAATGAACTAGTAGTCACTTCACGCTAATTCGTAATGATTTGTAAATTTGTAAAGTCTGCCAAATTGTAGGTTCTGAAATTTAAATAATTTGTCCCAAAACGAATCTTGAATTTCCAAATCAGTTCAGTAGCTAGCTCAGGTTGATCTTAATCCAACTTTCAATTCCCATATAGAACCTTTGTACTCTTTATCATTCACCATCATATTAATCTTTAGGGCTTTGTATCAAAAATTACAAGTGAGAAGCGTTGTTAAATAGACATAATGAGGGAGCAGCTTACATAGAAAGAAAAACATATAAATAGACATGGACGATTTATAAAGGGAGCGTTTATAATTATTATTTTACCTAACTACAAGAACAAGAGTAGTTTTTGTTCTTTTTGTATTATACCATCAACAGCCATTTCACAACACGACGAAGAAACAAGTTACGTAATCATTTTTAACAACTCTTATCATTGTAGCGCAAGGATTACAGACTGGACCAGAAAATCTGGACCCGCATATACTGAACTATCGTCCCACTAACTTCACGTTTGCTGCATGTTCCCTCTCTGACGCATTATTCTTATGCCACGCCAATATAGTTTAAAAATCACATGTAGTAAAGGCTCATATAACCATAAAAATACTAACGGAACTGACATCACAGGGTTCTGTAAGAAGCACATAGAGTAAGTGTAAGCAATCATATGAATATTGTAATTAACCTGTTTTTAACTGGACTGATAAATTCAGGCTATATATATATATATATATATATATATATATATATATATATATATATATATATATATATAGACAGGTAGATAGATAGATAGTATAAAGTAAAACAAAGACAAGGATATAAATGAAAATACCCGTAAATTACTACGGTAGACAAGCAAACCTTCGGACTGTTACGAATACATACGGAGTTTCGTGTACCGCTAAACACTGTACATACATACGTTACGACAACGGAACTAAACTCTGCTACCCTGGGTTAAGGTTACAATTATGATAAGTTTTCCTAACTGAAACAATAAAAATTTAATGCTTAATATTTAGAACATGACGCAAAGTTAGTGTTAGCATTAGCGAGGGGACGGGCGGAAGCGAGACGTACAACATACTGCTACATACTCTGCACCGAGGCCGCGATTTTAGTTACAAATCATAGTAATAATAATAGGCTGCCCCTCTACAAAGAGAATGGAAGCACGACACATTTCTCTTATAACAAATTTTTCAAGCCGATAGGCCTAATGGGGCGTTTACACTTACTCGATTGGCGTTCGATTCAGTTGAATTGACGTCACTTTCAACTTAATCGACCGTGTAAACGGAAATTCAACTTAATCGCCTGTTGATCGACAGCGACTAATCGACTGGCAACTGAATTGAAAGACGTTCTATTTTCTGCGGTGAAATAATTGAACACATCCATCGATCTGATTCGGCCTAGTTGCTACGATTTAGTGGCAAATTCAGCGAGTCGATTTAGTCGTGCGACTAAATCGACCAAGTGTAAACGCCCCATAAACGTGCATCATATATCTTAGAGGCTGAAAAACATAATCACTAGTAAGCTGAGAACACTATCGGTGAAGGCTAGCTACCAACACTATTTAGCCCGAATATTCTTACATTCATTCATTTGGACGAAACTAATATCGTGACTTAAACCCATAGTTCCATTCTCCTTCAAACAGCTTAGTAGATTAGGAAGCAACCTTTGCCATAGTTAGCTTTCTACCTTACTCCTACCTTACTGGATAACCACGGAGCTGGGCTCTTCGGCATACACACCAGAACGGATTGTAAGTTTAGACATTGATAATCTTGATACTAATTTCTGGTTCGTTTTGTTTTAAAATATTACTCCTTTTTCCTGAACCCACGATTCTTTGGTTACAAATATATCTCATCCTTGTTCACTTGGATGTCGTCTTAATATACCACGCATCCTCTTTACTTCTTTTTCTTTTTTCTGTCCGGAACTAACGAACTCGTCTTCCGGAACCATAAAAAAAACGTAAGAGAGAATTTAAAATATAATAGAAATTCAAAGCATACTATTTACAAATATATGCTATCCATCTTATGAAACAATTTCAACAACAAAGAAAATGTTTATTATTTTAGAAAGAAAATGACTCATGTTTAGGAGCTTCGCCAAAGACTTCAAGGTTACTAAGATAGTTTGGGCTTCGCTGCAAGAAGCTCACTCCTATCCACCATTTGTTTGACTAGCAACTGCAACAATTAAGAAGAATGTTACAATATTCAAACATATACGATAATGTAAAACAGGAAAAGCAAACTATATATTACACTATAATTATAAGGAATTAAAAGATAATATCTACACGGTTTATCCTATATAACCAAGTTTAAAAATATTGAAGTGAGCGAAAACAAATGAAGAGCAATTTGAGCTAGTTTCAATTGTCCTTCTGCGAGAGAAAAATTAATTAGCTTTCATGCTAATTTATTTTAAGAAAGACCAAAGGAATTTGTAAATGATACGTTAATAACAATACGTTGAAGATATATATGCAAGATCTAAACAAAACTTCAGGATTGGGAATAATATTTCAACAATTCCTTTTTCTTTTCTTCAGAACAATTGAAGATCTTTAGATTCTGAAAATTTTGCGTCCCTGCGTCACTCCCACAAGATTATGTAAGACATTATTCCTTAATAGAAGAATAACACGAATTGGACCAAAATAACAATTAAAATATTTAAATTTTTCCTTGCGGATAGCCGATGAGAAATGGTGTGACCGAATCTTAACAAGATCTTCAATATAATTTCTCTTTGAGATTTCTCAAATTTCCTCTGCATTCGAGGAAGATGATCTAAATCAACCTGAACATGACGTAATGTATTGTCTACTGAAATAAGACTAGGAGGTGAAAAAAATATCGTTTAAAGGTATCCGTGGCGTAGTACAAGAAAAGTTCAGTGGGTGAAGAGTTTATACTAGCACAGTATGAATGATTTAGAAGAGCCGGCACTTCTTTTATAGCTTGACTCCAATTCGTCTGTTGGTGTCTGCATTTAAGACGAATGAGCCTGTTAAGTTCCTTATGTGATCGTTCTGTGATCCCGTTTGAGTTTGGAGAATAACTTGATGTTAAGAAGTGTTGGATTTCATGTTTGAGACAATCGTCCCACCAGAGTTTTGAGAGGAACTGTGCTCCAGGATCCGAGACAATGGATTGAGGATACGGAAAATGATGAAGTACAGGGTTTTCATAAAGTATGGACGTATTTAATTCGCTTATAATTTTCATAAAAAGCTCATATTGAAATCAAATAAAGTGCAAACGGTAGCGGAAGGATTAAATTTTTACCTGTAATCTGCACCAGCTCAGTTCATTCACCGCCACACCTCTAACTGGGCGCCATTTACATCCACACATTCGCGTAGGACCGCCTAGGAATCGACTTCTGTGGGCTGTTGATGATGCTTCCCCTTACCCTGCTCACTGTTGGAGGCGATGTTGGCGGCCTACCACTTCGAGGACGGTCCAGGACGCTTCCTGTCTCCAAGAACTTAGCATGCCACTTTCGGATTGCACTCTCAGTCGGTGCCGGCTTTTTGAACTCTGGTGAACTTTTGACACACCAGATTTGGCCTTGCCCTCTCTCTCCCTCTCTCAACGTGTTCAGAGTTGCCGCTTATCTAACAGTGTTGCCAACTAAACATTTAATCCTTCCGCTACCGTTCGCACTTTATTTGATTTCATTATGAGCATTTTTATGAAAATTATAAGCAAATTAAATCCGTCCAGACTTTATGAAAACCCTGTACATTTGCTGTAAAACAGCCACAATTTCTTTAACATGAGCGGTTTTAGAGGAAAGTAACTAACGAATCGAGAATAAATGTTGATGACAAACAATAAATTATAGCAGCCGTTGCTACCAGGTAGTTTTCCAACGAAATCTATGCCTGATTTCTCATGTTGAAATTTCGCTTCAATATGGCATGGCTTCTTCAATATTAAGTTGTTGGAATATTTAGTTTCTGCACACCGACAAGTGTCATTGATAGCCCTTTTGAAGTCTCTACGCTGATTACGCCAATACAACAGCCATCGGCTTAACGCTAAGCATTTCCTTACATCGAAATGACCTTTACAACAAACAAAATCAACAAATTTGGAAATCAATGATTGGGGAATGACAAATAGCCAATTTTGAGTTAGAGCATTTCTTGAGTAAAGAAGATCTTGATGCAATAAAAATTGCGAACATCGCGAAGAGTTAGTTGACTGCGAACGAATCTGTCTACACATTGGATCAGTCTCCTGAACTTCTCGAATTTCCTGAAAATCAAATGCAAGCGAATCTTGAACAAAGAGAAAATTAAAAAAATATTGTTTAGGTTTATCTGCGATCATAGGAGGGTACATACTCAAGGTATCAGCTACGTGAGTCTCTGTTGAGAACAGATGTTTAAAAGCTAGATCAAACCGTTGAATTTTTATAACATTTGAGTCGTTCTAGCATCCAGATTTCGTAATATAAATGCATGAGTAGCAGCATCGTTTTCGGAGTGAACAATAGTGGTTCGACCAAGGATGTACTGAGAGAAATGTTTTCAAAGAAACAAAATCGCCAACAATATGAGTTGAAATATTGTCAGCGATAATTCATCAGGTTTTATTCATCGACTCGCGTACGAAACGACAGAAAAGACAATGTCACCTGGACGTTTCTGCGGAAGGTAGCCAGCAAGTTCACACTTGCGGCATCACTAAACAAATGAAAGGGAAGATTGAAGTCAGTCTGACTGGAAGCAGGAGGTTGGCTTATAATTTGACAGTTTGTGGAAATTTTCCAAAGCTTCAGGAGTCATCCTAAATTTTGGTCCTTTTTCAAAAGATCACATAAAGGAGAGGTAAGTTGAGGAAAGTTCTGTATAAAGCGGCGACCCCAATTTACAAGTCCTAAATAGGCACGGAAATGCTTTTTAGTTTTGGGCCCCTGAAAATGTATTTTTTCGAATAAAATCACACTTTCGAAAATTTAGGGAAAAAATTGCTTTCGCAAAAATGCTGAAGCCAATCTCCAAATGACGTTAAGTGCTCTTCAAGACTACGTGAAGACGATAAAACATCGTCTATATATACTGTTACAAAGATTTTGTAGCTTCTTTAAAAAACTTAACATCATACTTTGAAAAATTGCCGGAGCAGATTTTATTTCCATAGGTAGAACACATAACCATTTGACGTCCCACAAATAGGAATCTTGTACATGGGTAAGATGATGGATCTAAGCCAATACCGTAATATCCAGCAGAGCAATAAACAGTACTGAAATACTCTGCTTGAGATACTCGATTTAGAATGTCAGTAATGGGTTCTACTGTATTTTAGGCGCATTACTTTCGCATTCAACGATCGCAAATCTAGGACTGGGCGTACGTCTCCCGACAACAGTGAATTGGATTGCGATACGCAGAAGGTTAATCAGGAGCTATGACTAACTTAACCCAGGTCTTAATTTCCTTACTGAAGCTTTCTTGCATAGCATGAGGTATGAGATAGTATGGACCGACAACAGGGACATTATCTGTGAGTTGAACTTTATACAATGAAGTACGCACTCTGCGAGGATACTCTAAAAATAGAAAACGATATTTTAAGAGAAGAGTCTGAAGCTGACTCTTAGTAGTTTCGTCGAGATCAGTACTCGAAGGATATATATTCCTGAATATCTTTCTCAGTAATATTCGGTTCCGGATCTAAAAGGTTGAGCCAATAAATAAGGATTATCCTGAGATATAAACGATTGTTTTGACGATGAACTTTCAAGAGTCATGGAAGGAGACATAAGGAAAATTTGTGCTAATAGCATTATTACACTCAATATTTGTGGTAGTAGCATTATTACACTCAATATATATAAAAAGTAAAAGAAAGACAAGGATATAAATGAAAATACCCGTAAATTACTACGGTAGACAAGCGAACCTTCAGACTGTTACGAATACATACGGAGTTTCGTGTACCGCAAAACACTGTACATACATACTTTACGACAACGGAACTAAACTCTGCTACCCTTGGTTAAGGTTACAATTATGATAAATTTTCTTAACTGAAACAATAAAAATTTAATACTTAATAGTTAGAACATGACGGAAAGTAAGTGTTAGTATTAGCGAGGAGACGGGCGCAAGCGAGACGTACAACATACTGCTACATGCTCTGCACCGAGGCCGCGATTTTAGTTATAAATTATAGTAATAATACCAGGCTGCCCCTCTACAAAGAGAATGGAAACACGACACATTTCTCTTATAACATACTTTTCAAGCGGATAGGCCTAAACGTGCATCATATATCTTAGAGGCTGAAAAACATAATCACTAGTAAGCTGAGAACACTATCGGTGAAGGCTAGTTACCAACACTATTTAGCCCGAATATTCTTTCATTCATTCATTTGGACGAAACCAATATTGTGTCTTAAACCCATAGTTCCATTCTCCTTCAACAGCTTAGTAGATTAGGAAACAGCCTTTGCCATAGTTAGCTTTCTACCTTACTCCTACCTTACTGGATAACCACGGCGCTGGGCTCTTCGGCATACACACCAGAACGGATTGTAAGTTTAGACATTGATAACCTTCATTCTAATTTCTGGTTCGTTTTGTTTTAAAATATTACTCCTTCTTCCTGAACCCACGCTTCTTTGGTTACAAAACACATCTCATCTTAGTTCACTTGGATCAAGAACCCATTCCGCCCAATACGATCGCAATGTTTTGAGCCAACAATCATGGTGGAAACGAAAGTAGCCAATCAGACGATGGCAGAAACGAGAGTAACCAATCAGACGTGCCGATGCTCGGTTGTTATTTGGGTTCAGTGATGTAATAGGATGAAGATACCTATGGGCAGATCCTCTATTTTTATAACATCCTTGACTTGGATGTCGCCTTAACCTACCACGCGTCCTCTTTCCTTCTTTTTCTTTTTTCTGTCCGGAACTAACGAACTCGTCTTCCGGAACCATTAAGACAGAAACATAAGTTACAATTTAAAATATAATAGAAATTCAAAGCATATTATTTATAAATGTATGGTATCAATCTTATGAAAGAATTTCAACAACAAAGAAAATGTTTATTATTTTAGAAAGAAAATAACTCATGTTTAGGAGCTTCGCCAAAGACTTTTCAAGAGTACTAAGATAGTTTGGGCTTCGCTACATGAAGCTCACCCCTATCCACCATTTGTTTGACTAGCAACTGCAACAATTAAGAAGAACGTTACAGTATTCAAACATATACGATAATGTAAAACAGAAAGAGCAAACTATATATTACACTATAATTATAAGGAATTAAAAGATAATATCTAAACGGTTTATCGTATAATACCAAGTTAGAAAAAAAAGAATATTGAAAGGAGCGAAAACAAGTGAAGAGTGATTTGCGCTCCTTTCAGTAGGGTGCCTGACGACACACAGGAGTATTGTTTGGCGATGAAAGCCTGAATCAAATTTTGCGGACACTCTCCTCATGCCCAAATTCTTGTTCAAAATTGAATGTACCCATCTGATTGAATGGTTTCCGCTTGGGTATCGCCAATTTTTGGCTAAATTTGGTGCAATATCGCTGCTCGAGTTTTTCTGTCATTTTACAAAAAAAACTGAAATCCGACGTCCGCTCACTACATGTCTTCACTCGTTGGCTGACTGCCAAGACTGATGCTTTCTGCGGGCGGGAAAAAATATGACTGCGCATGAATGTCCCCTCTACAAGTTGTATAAGTAATGAGATTATAGGAGAGTAGGAGCGGAAGTTTCGGAATAGGATATGACGGAATATGATAGGATATGGCAATATGACGGAAAGAGAAAAAACATGAAAAATAACCAGATATTGGTTAGAACTACTAACGAGTGCTTCACATTAAAAATGTGTAACAAACGGTATATTCTTTTTTCTGAAAAAAATCAAACGCCAATTGGCCTAAATCCAAAATTGAAATTTTGCAGGAATGAAGTTTGAAGTTCAAATACCTCAGGAACAATTCATATCTGTAATACAATGTTGCCTTTGAAGTAAGTCCCTCTTCGAAATAGTAGTTTAAAAAATACTGTACATATCATGTAAATTTTTATTTTATTTGATACAAAGGTCTTTACTGTTTTATTGTTGACTGGAGACTACGGCTGTGCGATATGTCGATATATCGATATCGTCGATATCGATATCATCTTATATCGATCATCGATATCGCAAAAATATCGACGTCGATATATCGATACCGTCGATATTCGATATCGATATACGATATTTTCGATATCGATATCCGATATCATCGATATCCGATATCGTCGATATTCGATATCGATATCCGATATCGTCGATATTCGATATCGATATCCGATATTTTCGATATCGATATCCGATATTCTCGATATCGATATGCGATATCGTCGATATTCGATATCGATATCTGATATCGTCGATATTCGATATCGATATCCGATATCGTCGATATTCGATATCGATATCCGATATCGTCGATATTCGATATCGATATCCGATAGTGTCGATATCCGATATTGTCAATATCGATATTCGATATTGGTGTTTCACACTTCCTCGAAAAAATTGCGGCAGGTTTTGCTTATATATATATATATATATATATATATATATATATATATATATATAACGCTTTTTGGCTCGCGATAGTAGCTGCATTTGCATTTCTTAACCGAATGAAACCAAACTGCACGATACTCGTATGAGGCAGAAAAACACCCCGTTTCATGAGTCAAATTAATGTAGGGCTTGGGGACTATGCTTCCCAACATTCCATGTTAATATTTAGTTTTCTCTTTTGAATTCATTTCTTAACAGAATGAACCCAAATTTACAGAGGATTAGTATGGGTTAAAAATTTGGTTCCTTTTGAAGATAGTCCAAATTGGCGGCGGTGGGGTAGGGATGTTTCTACGTCTACTTAATCTACCTAAATATTGTGTATTTAACTTATACTATCGGCTACACTTCTTCACCGAATCAAACCAACCTTTGTGCAAAAATTGTATTGGGCAAAAATGATGTTCCTTTCGAAGATAAACCCAAAACCAGTGCAGACACGGGGAGCTATGCCTTCCAAAATATTTCTCATCATTAACATGGCTGCATCCCTTAATCGAGTCAACTTTATATCCTCACTACAATTAATGTTTGTGCTGTATTGCCATTGCGAGTGAAAAATCAAATGCCTGTGCTAAAATTTGCTTAAATCTAAACAGACAGGGAAACAAGAATTTACTAGTTTTTTGCGCAAAGTAGTAAATTTCCGTTTATTTGTATGTGGTAAGTTAAGCCACATAACTCAGCCCACTAAAACAAACAAAACCCTCCATTCTGTCATTTCACTACACAGACCTACATATTCTGTTTAGGTAGTATTAACACTTCCCTATTTCTTTGGATTTGCTTAAGTATTAGAATATGCATTATTAGGTGCACTGTTATTAGGAATGACTTACAACCTTTCTAAATTGATTTCATAAGCAGAACTGAATAATGGTATAAGACGTAAGGTTTAGCCTAAATTTAATAAAAACATGAACACTTTTAGATATGAGTTAGCACAAAACCAATAACAAGAAACCGCTTAAGTTCATGTTCACGTCTTTGCGTAAAGCTCTTTAATACAAAAAGATTATCAATTTAATAATAACATGAAAGAGATCTCTATTGATCGCGTGCTTTTTTTTAATTGGATATTAAAATAGAATATTACAAAATAATAAGTCCAAGTGTTAAATTTGTAAAGCTAACGGATTAACTTAGAAGAACATAAACAGACACATCACACATACAGAGAAAAATGAATAATAACTGTCTTGTTTAGAAATATGCCTATTAGCACTGAGTTTTCAACTAGAAATGTATGATGCATTGAAGTTCATGACACTGCTATTTAGGAACGAGCTCTTTTGTTCATGGAAAGAAAATCAGTTGTTTCGCATGTTCTGCACTAACTGTAAGTGAAGTATGAGCATCAGTTACGATCATGGGCGTCTCTGCCGGGGGGGGGGACGGGGGGACGCGTCCTCCCAATATTTTGAAATAAGAAATATTCAATATTTTATTTTAATTTAATTTGTTTAGATACTCACTAGCAGTTAGATTATTTCCTTTGATGTCCCCCCCAAATTTTACATGCCAGAGACGCCAGTGGTTACGATATTGCATCCACAACTAAATACTCTTTCCGATAGAACGCTGGTACCTACACAAATACTTACGAGCCAGAAGAGCTAATTTTGGAAATTCACTGTCATGAGATTTCCTCCAGTGAAGGAGGTTTTCTTCCATATATGTAGGCAGTGGTGCTATTCTAATTTTTGGTGACTGGTTATATATATATAAATATATGAGAGAGAGATAGTAGATGGATACATAGAAAGATATCTCTCTCCAGTGGCGTAACTAAGGGCTTGGGGGCCATCCCGCAGACAACGTGGAAGGGGCCCCTTTTCATGTCCTACATCACAATTTGGGGGCCTCGTGATGGCCTGGACCCCCCGCAATGTGGGGTCTGCGGGGCCCTTATTTACGCCCCTGTCTCTCTCCCTCTCTCTTAGGAAGCAAATCATGCAAGATAGACAAAGGCAAATTTTTCACTGGATACCACAAGTGACAAGTAGAGACCTACACAGCAACCTAATATAAGGTCTTGTGACGAAATTAGGTAGCACTGCGAATATCTTGGAAACGAATTACCCAAAATAGATGTTTGTCAAGAAGTATTGGAAACACCTTAACCCAGCAATGGATCAACAATTATTGATAATGGTATATATGCGTTTCAAATGTAAATAACACTCACCACTGCACTAATGTGATCCCAGTTTGCATTCTTGATATCTAACCAGCCCATTTGAAATTAAGAAAAAATCGCTTATTCCTTATTCTGAGAGATAATATATCTAACCCTGTAGCTGTAAGAATTACTAAGAACAAAGCTAAACAAACTGAAACTTGCTCGTTCTTGGGTATAACTGGATAAAATCTACTGTTATGCCTGGATATAACAAACGGTTTAGCAAACTCGAAATATATTAACAACCGGTTCTAGCGAACCGGCTGAATAGCATCACTGTCTGTAGATGGCACTGAAAGATATGCATCGATTTCCTGTTGCAGTGAGGCATCAAATGATTAGCACAAAAGAGAAACGGGGATTCCCCGATTTTGCTTTTGTTGATCGGGTACGTCATTCGTCCATATCTGAAATGAAATGAAATTTTTGAGTTTTACGTCCAATGATTATGCCGGTTAGGCTAAAGGAGACAGTGATAATGAGAAATGAATGAAAATGATGAAATGAAGAAAGTGGGAGGAAACGGGAGAACTCCCAGGAAACCCACGCAACGGTGTTTGTCCACCACAAAGTTCACTTGGCAAGAGCAGGGTTTGAACCGGGGACCTCATGCACCAGAGGTGAACGCTTTACCACTGAGCCACCACGGACCCTATCGTCCATACCTGGATCAAGTATTGTTTGTGCGTGAGCTTAAAATACAACGCACGCACGTGTTATGCTATAGAAAGAACTTCTCTCTCTCTCTGAAACGCATATCGCCACACGTGCACATTCACAATCGCACATACATGAAATAAACACATACACACAAATGAAACACGCATACTCTATGTCACCCTGTTTCACTCTCATTACTTCCGCAATGATGACCAATATGATAGCTGAGAAAGAAATTAAATGACTATTTTTATTAACTTTTTTCTGAGGAAAGTCTGGTGGATTAGAAGGAACACAAGTCTGTTTTCTGTGACTAACAAGTATTCTGAGATATCCCCCATTGAAACGTTTTGAGACCAGATTGTATATATCAACATGAATATTCAAGACCAATCAATATGTTGAATATCCATATTTAATGTTCTCGATATCAATATTAAATGTTGTCGATATCGATATTCGATATTGTCGATATCGATATTCGATATTGTCGATATCGATACTCGATATCGATATCCGATATTGTCGATATTCGATATCGATATTGTCGATATCGATATCCGATATTGTCGATATCGATATCGATATTGTCGATATCGATATCGATATTGTCGATATCGATATATCTATTCGATATCGATATCAGAAAAATATCGAATGTCGATATCGAAATTTCGATATCGCACAGCCCTGCTGGAGACATTGTAGGGATTCAATGTGGGAATCCTGAGTGACGCGACCAACATCTATGCGGAAATTTAGCTCTTGCCAGACTGATTAACATATCTGGTGTGATCAATGTTGCTCCTTCTTTAATTCTGATTCGTAGATCATGTGGTTCTGTGGAAGAGAAAGCAAGTGAACATGGTCCTTCATTTAACCCTACAAGACAAAATCCAGGGGAGTTAAATCTGGGAATCTGACACGCCATTTCGGAAGAACGTTGTCCAAAGGTCCTGTTCTTCCTATCCAACGTTGTGGCAGGACCTTATTGATCTATGAGAGTAATAATGAAGTCCTCCATCCTGCTGGAAAATAATTATCAGAGACTTCATTATTTTGTGGAATTAACCATATCTAGAGCATATCCAGGTATTACATACCTGTTACATTATCCTCTGCAGAAAAAAACCCGTAGAACTGTGATATGACAAAAATACGTTATGTTTTAGGGAATTTAGTTTAAATTCAATGATTCTCTGTGGATTGTCTGTTCCCCAAATTCGACAGATGTGTCGATTAAGCTTTCCATTGATATACAATGTGGCTAATTGTTCGCTCAAACACACTTTCACTACCACTTAATTCTTGAGAATGACATGCAAACTGAAATCGTTCTTCTTTATTTTAAGGTTTCCGCTTCTGATGAAGTTGATACTTGTATGGCTTCATGTGTAAGCATTTCCTTACAACCCTCCACAGTCTGGTGAGGCATTTCTAGCTCATGGGACGCTCTACGCACAGACTTAGTCGGACTCCTTTGGAAGATCTCTCTTATATGTTCGACACGTTCTTCAGGCACCGTACAGCAGGAAGCCCAGATCATTTCGGGAGACATACACAACCAGTTGTGACAAATTGTTCATGCCATTTCTTGATAGACTTCCTGGAGGGCGCTTTCTTACCATATTTAGTTCGAAACAAATGTTGCATTTACGCAGAACTCTAGTATATTTCAAAATTGAACATGCAGAATAATTTCTCAGACCCAATGAACGCCATTATTACAGTTTTGATGACCAGTGTCTCTGCTGGCCAAATTTAAAACTACACAAACCTGCAATGACATGAACAAGAAAACCCGTAGGAACTAGTTTATCACTTGCAACTTACATCATGAAATACACTGCAACATTTTATCGCAGTACTGTTTTTAAAGTGGGATCTACTTTAGAGACACGCGGTATTGACAACCAAAATCTTAACTGTACACTTTACAGTTTTATTTACTATCTACAAAAATCTTTTTTAAAAAGGTAACCATCTATAGAAGTAAATGAAACATTAGTCCATTTTCTTTATTATTTTTGAGCTAGGGCACTTGACACCGAAACGGTCCATAAATTCCAATATTTATATTGAAATTACGAATTTAGTGCATTCTCTGGTAAGTGGGGTTTGAATAGCACTGATTCAGCAGGACGGTAATAAAGTATAGTTTTGGAATTGATGATTAACGTCTAATTGTATACTGAAGCTATATGAAACAAGACCTCTTGCTTAGAGAGTAATGTAGATCACCATTCAGGTTTTATCCAAGGCTTGATACATCTGTAGCCACTTATCAACGAAGGAGTACGTAACCTAAGATATTTTCCAGATCAAGAATGAGGTGAAAAAATAAAAAGAGTAAACGACAGGCTATAGGATGATACTATTTATACATTCTTAATTTCACACAGTTTATTTCGAGACTATCCAGACAAGACCGAGACTTTGTAAGTGGGCAAGCCTGTTATATACTAAAAAATGTTTTGAATCTCAAACCTGTACGGAATGAGGACATCTTCTAGTGAACTGCAAGACATTCTGTTTTGTATAATCTGTGACTGAACTTGTGTGAAAATGTGTATTAGTGTGAGTAGATCTTCCGGTGCAAAATTATGTCCCAATATGGGCATAGTATGCGTCAAAAAACTGTGACTGACTGGCGGGGAACTAGAATGCTTTTGTGAAAAAGTAGTCCTTGTGAATCTTCAATCATTGTAATATAACTATAAAAATATTAAAATTAACCACTCATTTCTTCAATACTGATTTATCAAGTTTTAGGCAAAACATTTAATTAGTGAATTAGTTATATCACGTGTACATGATGTAGCGGTTTAGCACTGGCGGAAGAATATCTTTTGACAAGTTATGCATTCATTCTGACTGATGATGCACTAACAGGAAGAAGCAACATTTCAAAGTAGTGCATAAATTATGTTAAAACAGTGGAAAAACATCGAATGAACTTGAATTAATATCGAATTTGTTAATATTGTTATAATAGACAGTAAAATTTTCGTAAATATGTGAATTGTCAATTAATAGTCCACGTCCGCGACCGTTATCGTCCGTGTGTGTTCCGTCGGTTTCGTGATTAAATATGGGCTAAAACACTGCTATTAATAAAAATAGAGGTTTGAAGTGAGATATTATATCAATATATCTATTCTGTAATATTACGAAATGTGAGATTTATGTATCAGTGTAATATGGAAGGGCAGTGAAAAGAAATGTTATTACGACGGCCCGAGGAATATACATGTTAAACGAAATTTGAGTTATTTAATAAAAGGGTTATTCTCTTATTGCATGATTAGTTATAAGTTACACGTATGTTGATTTTGTGATGTTTGTGCTTTAATGTGAATAACTGAATGAAAATCATACCGGTATTTCGTACAGTTATTCACATAGTGATTCTTAGCATATTCGCGCTATTGAAGGATCTGGTCATTGAGTGATTCATGGTCTTGGTTCAAATACCAATGAGGTAATATAGAATAAATTCCGAACAGTTTATGAGATGGGATTGGAATTGAACACGGATAATAGGATTTATGTTTACTAGGAACGTGGACCGGATTACGGATACCGAACCAGCATTTCGATTGACAATTCGAAATACTAATTATTGTTATAAAATATTGTCCGAGCTAGAGACAGAACCCAGTACTGTTACATAAATAGCCCAACGAACAGGGACTGAACCCTAACCGTTACAAAAATGTCTTCCCGAACAGGGACATACAAGGATCGAACCTAATCCAGTTACACAAATACAATGAAAATTCGAAACTCAATTTGAAAACTGGAACTAAAAAGCAAATATCGGTTTTGAAAACCGAAACCGCTTTGAAAACCAAAAATCGATTTTGGAAACCGAAAACCAAGAATTGATTCTCAAAACCGAAAACCGATTCTTTAAAATTTAAACTTTTTCAAAAATCGATTTGGACTACACTAGTACAAATTGTCTAAAGTACATCATTACATTATATACATTTTGTGATTTCAGGGTGCAGACAAGCTCGAAGTGAAAAATCTGACAAACAAGACTGAATAAGTGAAATAACGTATGTAGTCTCCTTAACAATAAGAAACGTAAATTTCAAATATCTAGTCTATTATCCGCCATTTTCTTGCATACCATGTTAAAATGAAGTTTATACCGTCTTATTTTTTTCTTAATGTCTTCTGAATAAGTCTTGTTGGTTAATTAAAATAATGAATATTTTATCTTTTAAAGAAGAATACACTGGTTTCCTCATTACTAAACAATACTTAAATTCAGTTTGTTCCAGTGTTTTGAGTATTGTGAAAATTACCTATGTATACACTATAAATAAAGTTTCTAATGTAAATATTGTTTAATTACTTTCTTAAATCCAGATGTGAAAGAGAAACTTTTTAAATTTTTATTATTTTGAACTCCATTTTGTTCTTAAAAGTATTATGGCAATTCATAAAATCACACACTGTAATTTAATGATACAGTTTCCTGATAATACATTGTTACACTGTTTCCTGATTACACTGTTTTCTCATACCTATGTATGCACTATAAATAAAGTTTCTAATGTAAATATTGTTTAATTACTTTCGTAAATCCATGTGAAAGACAAACTTTTTATTTTTATTATTTTGAACTCCATTTTGTTCTTGAAAGTATTATGGCAATTCATAAAATCACACACTGCAATTTAATGATACAGCTTCCTGATAATACGCGCACACAATATTTGATAAAAGAGTACCTATCCCTTGCTTACTAGTTGTATTATTTCTTCATGAATGGCTGCATAACATCAATTGGAAGTGGAAAGATGATTGTGGAATTCTTTTCAGCTGAGACTGTGTTCAGGGTCTGTAGGTACCGCAACTGAAATTACAAAAAACAGATCAATTTATAGCGTTGCGAAAATAACAAAATACAAAGCATCATGAATCATTAGAAACCCTTAATGTACTGTCAATAAACTCATAAAAGGTACTAATTACCTTGATCTTTAGTATCATATTATATACTGTACAAAAATCCATGTCAGCATTGTCAAGAGAATTAGTTCGCCCTATGACAAACGCACAAAAATGTAAACAGTGATGAATAAAAACGCTTTGTTGTTGCACAGAATAAACATTAACATACTATGTGCAATTACAATATCTTACTGTATTATGATTTTCATAGCTTCCTTCTGAAAGTAACAGCACACTATCAAAAAAAGAAAGAAAATCCAACGCTAGGCGAAGTACCACCAGGGGCTTTTTTCCTTTACAGTGGCGGATCCAAACAGGAGTGCGCCCCTCTTAACGGAAGATATAGCTATTTTTTGTTATTTTAACGGTACGAAACGACAAAAGCTTTAATATTTTCCATAAGTAGAAGCTTTGCTTTGTATATACTTAAACACAAACAAATTATTTGCTGAGCAAAACAATATATTCACATAAAAAACTACATACGTGTTACAGTTTCGCCAACTAACATCTTGGCTTCATCAGACACTATCTGATAGTGTCTGATAAAGCCAAAATGTTAGTTGGTGAAACTGTAACACGTATGTAGTTTTTAAATGTAAATATATTGTTTTGCTCAGCAAATAGTTTGTTTGTGTTTAAGACAAAAGCTTTATTTTATATCAATACATTTGACGAAAAATCTTCTTTCGGTTTGTTACTATAATATACATAATTTCCGAAAGTGTTACACAAGATAATATTTTGTACCCTCTGCAAAACTTCCATTCTTTTGTGCGTGAATGAAGAGATATAAACCTTCCCTAACCCGGTTACAGATATACTGTATAAAGGGGTGCAAGGAAAAATACAGCCTTTTCTGTGTTGTTTGCAAAGGACAAAACTAGCTAACATTTCCAAGTATTACAGGGATTATACTTTGAGACTCCGCCGAACCTACTATCATTTTGTGCAAGAATGAAGACATATAAACTTTCCGTTTCTCAACAGCGGATCCAGAAAGGGCTGATTTAGATTAATATATTTCAAAAATCAAACTACAATCGATAGAAGATTTAAATCAAAATTTTCTAAGTGTGTGGATGAGTGCATAAATATAAGGTAAAATTACAGAAAACTAATTATTTTAGTTTTTATGGCTTTTATAATCACAAAACGTCCAAATTTTATATAATTATTTGGTAATTAAAAGTGAATATATTAATAGTGGAATCTATTAATTTTGTTCGCAATTGGAAATAATGATTGTAATATTATAATTGGAAAAATTATAATTGAATGTTATCTTGAACGTTTCGCAATAACACTGAAGCTATAGGTAAGAACAAATTTCTTTTTAAAATTCCATACTAACTACTCGGTTTTCCTTGGAGAGTTTAAAAATATTATTTTTATAGATTCATTTTTTTAAAAAAGTTGGTGCGTACGATATCCATTAGAGAGGTCTTTTAAGCCGCCCTAACACATAAACAGTTTCACTGTCTTGGTATCTATTAATACATGTTCTGTATTTTCATTATATCTTTGTGGTAATAGTGTTTTATAGTTTTCATCTAAATACACTAATATCCCTCGCCAATATATTTTGTTTGAATCTATTCCCATAAGGCTGCCTCATAAGTTTACCTTCTATAAATCTTATAAATTAACAATTCTTAAGATTTAATATCGTCTTTCTTTGTTCACTTGTGATACCACAACTTATTTATATAGAGAGAGAATCTTTAAAAATATTCATTTTTATGAATACAAAAATTAAAGTTAGATAATTGTTTCTCAATCCAGTTTACGCAATAGACAACCCATCTTTAACTACCTCATGTATCATTTTATTTGTTATATATTTAGTAAATTGAAGAGAAAGAATCTTAGTTTTTATTCTCTCCAGCGTTTCAATTTTATATTCGTTATTTATTCCTAATTCTTTCAAAGTAATAACTGGTCTTTGCTAATATTTCCAATTTCATTTAAAAATCAATATATTCTCCTGTAATGTATTCTATAGAAAATCTTCATTTACTACTTTTATGGATACATTCCGTAGAAGTCAATACATAACACAATACAAGATAACTAAATTAAAATCCTTCTATCACTATACTTCTATATGTGGTGTAGTTGTGCCAGTTTCTGTTTTCGTTCATTTATGCGAAACATCGTAATAATGAACGCTATTCTCAATCCAACTATCTCCACTATATTTTTTATTGTCGCTTAAAAGACGGGTATCAGTCTTAATGGAAATAGAATCCTTTTTCAATTCAAATTTTTCATCTATGTTTGAGCCAGCTTGTTTTAAATATGAAGGTTTAGGTTTAGAAATTCTTAAAGCTCTGATTTCAATTGAAGATATTCCAGACAACTCAATTGTATCTATAACAACTTCATGCTTTCAAAATTTCGACTTTTGAAAAACGAACAGAAAGAAATTATCTATAAGTTTTATCGTATTATTTCCATCTAATGTTTCTTCTAGCCTGTGCACTTAGAACATGAAATTTCATATGACAATCTGCTTTGTGAGGTTAGATAAATGCATCAAAATACTCTATACCTTTATTAAGTTCATTTGCAGTAAACTTAAAACTGTATTGATAAGTTGTGATGAGTGCATCCATGTGCATCCATGTGTGATAAACGTTGACCTAGAAAGTGGTTTGCTGATATGGGGGAAAACACTGCAAGTTTACTAAGAGTACTAAAAGAGACACGGCATTCAGAATATTTGAAGCCCTTAAGGCGCGAATAGCAGTGAACAAAGAGTGCTTGTGGCACCAGGTAATGAACAGACCTTCACTACATTTCCACTGTAGCTCTGCGCTGCGAGTTTCTCACTGCATTTTCAAAAGTCTTGAATATGCTTTGAAATAAAATACGAAAGTGCTGTCACTCTTTTGTCGTCTCTTACATCTTGGAAGCATACAAATCTTCTTACCCCCATTCCTTTAATTGTTTATCGATAAACAAGAGAAAAATGGAAATTTATTCGAAACATCAGTTGTCTCATGTCAAAAAGTCAAAATTTTTACAATCATGGTTTGCTTTCTTGATAAATATAATGACAACAGATTCGATTAAATCGTTTTAATCAGTTAATGTTGCTTGACAAATGGGGACTCTACTTCAGAGGTTGCGAATCAACTGGGGTTTTTGCTTACCACAGATTCAAGTGTGTGTCAAAAATTACGCAAATGCAGCATAGACATACCGGCACGGCCACAGTGCAAAAGACAGTGCGTCCTTAATGAAGATGGACTTCGTCCACTGAACCCTATCGTATGAACCAATAGCGGCAAAACCCTGTAGCAAATGACATTCCAGCTGAGTGGCGGTTCCGTCTGAAGTGTTAATCCACGAAGAGTCTAACGTTTCCTACATCGTCTTAGTTTCGGGAGCCGTAGTTCAACCCTAGTGCCTCTGCTCACAGGTTGCCATCGGATTGAACGCCTTTCATGCATTTGAACGTACAGGGATTGGGACATGCAATAGTGGAAATGGGTAGCGTGAAGTGCCGAATACCAGTTCAGATTGCATCGCACCGATGAAAGAGTCCAAATTTGGCAACAACAGCATGAAGCCATGGATCCGACATGTCTGATTCATACAGTGCAAGGTGAAGGGAGTCTATTAAGGCCTGGGGTGTCTTCAACTGGACATCATTGGGACTAATAGTCCACATAAAAAATTTTTTGAATATCAACCGGTATCTGCATAACCTGAAGGACCATGTACACCCATTCACGACCATGGTTTATACCAATGGGACGGGCATCTTCCCCAAGACAACTGTTCAGTAGATAGTCCCGAAGAACTCCAGTGTTTCAAGAAAAAATATACCGACCTTTAATTAATGTAGTCCCCGCACAGTCCAGATTCGAATTCAGTGGTATACGTGTGAGAAAACATTGTACGGAGCAGATAGCGCGCACCACTGAACCAGTTGTGGAGGATGCATGGCTTGTATTATCTTCAGACAAAATCCAGAAGCTGGTGGGATCATTACCTCACCGTGTCGCTGCAGTTCTTGAGACCAGAGAGAACCGACACGGTACTAAGTAGGCGTGCCTAATATAGTGGTAGATCGGTGTATAGGCTAATGTTTTGTCATTTTGTAGTTTAGTCACCGAGTTCAGTTTCAATATGCGCAGTTCTAAACGTCGCGAATGCAATAGACGTATGAATATATGCAACATCATGACCGCGTATTGCTTTAGTTAAATTATTTAGGTTGTCCAATTAAATAAAGATCTTATCAAAGCTAAACAGTAAATAATTCTAGCATAAGGATATAACACTTCCATTAAGCCAATCAAATCTTTCGTAAAAGGAATGCTGAAAATGACGAGTGATGTTTTGTTGCTGGATTAAATTTAGCAATGCAGAGATGGGTCTTTCTTTAGAAATTGTTTTTCTCTTCTTTGAACATTCTTCGGAAAAAGATAATTATAACAAATCGGCTATAGTATCATCAAACATGTTCAGACTTGTTACTGCACTTACACAATACACGATAAAAACAGAGAGAACTGGAAGAAGACAAACGATCAAAGCACACATCAAAATGCAGGAGTAGCTAATCAGACAAATAAGAGCTTGGTTACAGACATAGAGTAGTAGGTACAGCATTGCTCGCACTTTGACTTGAGGCTTCTCTCGTTGGCTAGAAGTTATGCTGGCGTCGACTTGACATGACAAAAACCCATCCATGCTGGTAGAGAACAGTTCGGTTTCTGTATATCGCTCGCTATGAACCTTGGTATATGGATAGTCGTGATTGTCACAGTGGAGTACCACCTAGCGCCTGCTGGAACCTCTCTATATACAGAGGGGGAGTGATTTCTGCAGGCAAACAGTGGTGCAGTAGGGAGATTTACATTTTCGACGATCGTATGATGAAAATCAAATTTAGAACCGTTTCAGGACTTAATTATTAAATAAACAAAGTTTAAGCATGGATTTATAATCGTGATTATCTCGTTATCTCTTAACTGTTTTTCCTCTAACACCTAGGATTAGAATTAAGAATTGTAATTTTTTGCCATTTCAGGTATATATCCTATCCTTGGGATGCTGAAGCCATATCAGGAAACCGTTTCTCGTCATCTCTTAAATGTTTTTCCTCTAACACCTAGGATTAGGATAAGAATGGCAATTTTTTGCCATTTCCGGTATATATCCTATCTTTGGGATGCCGGAACCATATCAGGAAACCGTTTCTCGTCATCTCTTAAATGTTTTTCCTCTAACACCTAGGATTAGGATAAGAATGGCAATTTTTTGCCATTTCCGGTATATATCCTATCTTTGGGATGCCGGAACCATATCAGGAAACCGTTTCTCGTCATCTCTTAACTATTTTTCCTCTAACACCTAGGATTAGGATTAAGAATGGTAATTTTTGTCATTTCCAGTATATATCCTATCTTTGGGACGCCGAAGCCATATCAGAAAACCGTTACTCGTTATCTCTTAACAGGGTTTCCTCTAACACCTAGGATTAGGATTAAGAATGGTAATTTTTTGCCTTTTCCGGTATATATCCTATCTTTGGGATGCCGGAGCCATATCAGGAAACCGTTTCTCGTCATCTCTTAACTGTTTTTCCTCTAACACCTAGGATTAGGATTAAGAATGGTAATTTTTTGCCATTTCCGGTATATATCCTATCTTTGGGATGCCGGAGTCATATCAGAAAACCGTTACTCGTTATCTCTTAACTGTTTTTCCTCTAACACCTAGGATGAGGATTAAGAATGGTCATTTTTTGCCATTTCCGGTATATATCCTATCTTTGGGATGCCGGAGTCATATCAGAAAACTGTTACTCATTATCTCTTAACTGTTTTTCCTCTAACACCTAGGATGAGGATTAAGAATGGTCATTTTTTGCCATTTCCGGTATATATCCTATCTTTGGGATGCCGGAGTCATATCAGAAAACCGCTTCTCGTCACCTCTTAACTGTTTTTCCTCTAACACCTAGGATTAGGATTAAGAATGGTAATTTTTTTGCCATTTCCGGTATATATCCTATCTTTGGGATGCCGGAGTCATATCAGAAAACTGTTACTCGTTATCTCTTAACTGTTTTTCCTCTAACACCTAGGATGAGGATTAAGAATGGTCATTTTTTGCCATTTCCGGTATATATCCTATCTTTGGGATGCCGGAGTCATATCAGAAAACCGTTTCTCGTCACCTCTTAACTGTTTTTCCTCTAACACCTAGGATTAGGATTAAGAATGGTAATTTTTTTGCCATTTCCGGTATATATCCTATCTTTGGGATGCCGGAGCCATATCAGGAAACCGTTTCTTGTCATCTCTTAACTGTTTTTCCTCTAACACCTAGGATTAGGATTAAGAATGGTAATTTTTTGCCATTTCAGGTATATATCCTAACTTTGGGATGCCGAAGCCATATAAGGAAACCGTTTCTCGTTATCTCTTAACTGTTTCTCCTCTAACACCTAGGATTAGAATTAAAAACTAGATTTCTAGGCTTTCAGTATCTATGACTATGTTAGCCCATCACGTTTGAGGGATGACTGCTTCGGCAATCACACTGCCCCGGGAATTGGGGAGGAAGGAAGGAATTGGGAAGTATAGAAGCGACCTGGGACCATTATGTTAAGTACCGTCCCACCATTTGCCTGGTGTGAAAGACGAAAGCCTCACTCAGAATGGCTAGTCTATCTATATATATAAAAGAGAACGCACAAATCCTTTGTTACCTCATCACGCTAATACGGCTGAACCAATTTCTTTTATTTTTGGGGGGTTATTAGGATTTGGACCCTAGATGGTTTTTATCATATCACTTTAATTTTTAATTACCAGTGTCTTGAGATAATTGACCATTCAAGTGTCCATAACGTACAAATCCTTTGTTAGTTCATCATAGGTAAAAATAAACGTATTTATATGCAACCCGCATGACCGTGTCACTCGGCGGGTTAACATAAATGACAGGCGATATAATGTTAACATTTACTGCAATCTACTATGGTTTTTATCATATCACTTGAAAGCGAAAACTTCCGGGATGACCGCAGCGAAGCGGGGCGGGTTAACATAAATGACAGGCGATATAATGTTAAGATTTACTGCAATCTTCTATGGTTTTTATCATATCACTTGAAAGCGAAAAAGTAAAAATTATCTAAGTAACAAAGTTTATTGCGTTCCGGGGTGACCGCAGCGAAGCGGGGTGAACGCTGCTAGTCTATCTATCTATATATATAAAAGAGAACGCACAAATCCTTTGTTCCCTCATCACGCTAATACGGCTGAACCAATTTCTTTTATTTTTGGGGGGTTATTAGGATTTGGACCCTAGATGGTTTTTATCATATCACTTTAATTTTTAATTACCAGTGTCTTGAGATAATTGACCATTCAAGTGTCCATAACGTACAAATCCTTTGTTAGTTCATCATAGGTAAAAATAAACGTATTTATATGCAACCCGCATGACCGTGTCACTCGGCGGGTTAACATAAATGACAGGCGATATAATGTTAACATTTACTGCAATCTACTATGGTTTTTATCATATCACTTGAAAGCGAAAACTTCCGGGATGACCGCAGCGAAGCGGGGCGGGTTAACATAAATGACAGGCGATATAATGTTAAGATTTACTGCAATCTTCTATGGTTTTTATCATATCACTTGAAAGCGAAAAAGTAAAAATTATCTAAGTAACAAAGTTTATTGCGTTCCGGGGTGACCGCAGCGAAGCGGGGTGAACGCTGCTAGTTATAAGGATAAAATAAAAAATGAAAATTATTTAACTTCTTTTAATCAAGCAATGGCTAAGCAGTGCTTGGTTTTCTTGGCTGGACTGCACGTTACTTGTATAAACGATAAGTTAACGTGCAAAATTGAACGAGCAACAACTTAAAAACATAATTAAGTTAAAATCCATCCAAATGGTAAAGCGGCAATTGAAAGGTTGCAGCACGGATATATCTATTGTCGGCTTATATTAGTACAGTCAGAAACAATATTAAGTATAAGTTTGAGGTATAAGAAATGATAGCTCCAACCTATACTTAGTGTTGTTTCTGACTGTACAATTTGATTGCTGGTAATGTGAGAGTATATAAAAAGAATGAAGGTATAGAAGCAGTTGTTAGTATTTTGACGACATTGGTTCTGGTCCTTAGTTTAAGTTTAATAGGATAAATTACATTTGTGTTTGATATTCCTTTCTTTAAAAAAAAAAATGCAAAAACTGAAATTGCATTTCAGTGTTTTATACACTATTGAATTGATTTTTTAAGCTTGGAACATAGATATACTTCTTGTCCATTTATAGTATTAAATTGCCTTAGTACATTTTGATTACTGATAATGCACAGGCAAATAAATAAATAAACGAAAAATTAAACGAATAAATAAAAAAATTATGTTCAGAAGCAACTTCTACAATGTTTTGATAGCATTGATACATTCTAGAAAGATTTTCCCGAGAGGAGGGCAAAATCAAACTGAGAGGGGCTGCAATGCAATACTATTTAGACATATTAGCAATAGCATTTTTAAAAATTTTAACTCCGAGGGAAAGAGGGCAGTTTTCCAATTCCGAGAGTGTAAAGCACACCCAAACGTACATCTGTAAGATACACTACCGGGCCTCGACTAAATTTAACTGATTATGGCTGAAAAAATGCCAAGATTTATGAAAAGATAAAAATTGAAAATGCAATTCAACGCTTTATATTGTAGTGGGCGATTTCATTAAGATTCGAGAACAGATATACTTCTTGTCGACTCACAGTAATGTAGGTTTTATTTTTAAAGAACGGTAGAGTAAGAAGCATTAATTGATTTAATAAACTTTGGTATCTGTTGGTTTATTCTTTGAAGGAAATGGTAAGAAGAAGAAGGAGTGGTTTTTGACAAGAAACTTCAATAGCAATGATTCAAGAACCATTAATATTTTCTCTACTTGGAGGAAACTGATAATAATAGTATATTGTAATATTTTGTGTAGGTAGAGTCAATAATGGACCAAAAATCTAGCTCTTCATCGATTTATTTATAAAAATACAGAATAGTCTTTGTATTTTATAAAGTTAATTTACCAGAATCTTCCTTATGACTTAGGGTGAAGGAAGTAACGTTTCATACGGGAACGTCTTCGCTCATGGGAGCCACCGGGTTGTCTTGTAGCGAGTCCAGGTTATGCTCCTAGGAAACCTCCTCGGCTCATGACAGTCTCGTGAGGTATGGTTTGTGTTGAGGAATCCCCTTCGCTTCAAAGCAGGCTCCAGGAATGTTAGGATAGGTAGAGCCCCTTAGTCCAGTGTGACCTCCAGAGCTGTTGTGGGTTGGCGAGGCGATCAGTGGTCAACTGATGTCTCTTTCCTCTGTGGTTCCTCTTTTATAAGCCTTTTTCAGGTGACTCATCCTCTTTCTGTTCTTATCGTGTTGATCTTTGTGTCTTCCTGTTCAGTGTATCATCTGCTTGTTTATAAACGTTAGCACGTGTCGTCTATAAACATGTATTCATGTTGTGATGTGGGGATCTTTACAATATAGTGAATTAACACAATTTTTTTAACTAAAAAAAGACGCATGAAGGTGGCAATTAGTCACTGAAACGTAGCGTTGAACTGCCATTTTGCCATTTGGATATTTACATATTAAGTAACACTTCATTATTACATCGTTAAGTAAATTCAACTTAAAAGCATACCTGTAAAGCAGCTGGACTTGACGCTATCACATCCGAAGCCTCCCTCAAAGCCTTTGAAGCTTTCATTTCACCCTCGGCCGCAACTACTTTAGCCCTTGCCTCTCTAGTTGCTTCGGCTTCAGCCGCCATAGCTCTTTGAAGTTGTACCGGTAACTTCACATCTTTTCTGAAAGCAAAGCAGTAAAAGATTAACCAACGTCATTACATCAGAAGCTAGTATAATATGTAATATTGACTCTTCAGTATTATTAGCTTTTAACAAGAAAACATAAGTGAGACATATACCAGTGACACATATTGCTTTAATAGTTTGCTGTACCACTGATCTTCATAGCACGTCAATAATAATAATAAGAAGAAAGGAAACATCCGTAGTAATAAAACAAATAGTGGCTAAGGATACTATTGATGAACTTTAGTTTTCAGTTAATACCTCGTTGGTTGAAATAGAGTTTAGTGCTCCTTTCAGCACCTACGTAGACTATATGAGACGTGGTCCTACCGCTTAACGTGAGATCCGAACCACATCTGCTCTCATCTGGCATTTAATCCTAGCCTCCCGCGTCAAAGACTCGTAACCTAACAATGTAACTCAGAGCTCTCTGATAACTTGGAGCTCTTTCAGAAGTAATTGTGATTTAAAAAAAATACCACGAAAATCCTTAGAGCTCTAAAGATGGATGGACACTAATGGTCAATTTCACTGAAGGATTTTGAATGTTTAATATAATTTCTTATATTATCAGACTCTTTACTAACGTCGTGATCCTGAAAACAGACTATATTTATTAACTCAATAAAACTTTTTAGTCTTTAAAACAACAACATTATGTTGGACACTTTGTGAAGCTCTTTGCTTATGTAAATATGAATAAACCGCGTTTACAAAATTTGCTAAACTCTATAGGCGCCGGCTCATTTAATTAAAAGGATTATGAAGTAATATCCGAAATTAAATGATTTGGGGACCAAGAAACCCTCACAAATGAAAATTTCACACGTTGTCGGCCAAGGTAGTGAACAGCTGGAATGCGCGGTCCTCGTAACTCTCTCAAAAACGCAGATAAAGCACATGCAAGGAAAGATAACAACTAATGTCATGCGACTATAAACTAAATGGAAGATTCAAACAACTGAATTAAAATCGCAGTATTTATGAGGCTGAGGGCCCAATACTCGTTATACGATTTTGTAAAGTATATTACAGTATAAAAATAGCTTGAGTAAATATTCGTCTACTATTTTTATCAATAATGATACTTATGATTATCACACAGTGAAGCACATTTCCCCTTCTTCTTTCTTCTGTAGGAGCTCACTAGTTGCAGCTTGCGTCGTTCTTGTGTGGCAGCTAACTACTTGCTTCATCCAGTGCCGAGTTCAAAATGGACGATTCCTTCTTACTGCTCGTGGAGTATAGCCCCTTTCGTAGGTTCGCCGACTGGATAGCAGCGTTGCCAGTCTGTAGGGTTACGTCACTCGGGTATCTGTGTACGTCACCTAGAGAGTTCTGTAGGGGAGGACTATCACAGCTCATGCTATTGCAGTGGCGAATCCAGTTGTACAAGAAGGAATTGGCATCGACAATAGCAGCAAAACCGGCTTTGTAGCCCCGCCTTCGAAGCCTCTAGTGATTTTTCACTTTGAAGGCATTGTTTAAACTCTCTTTTGAAATATAAATATTACAAACAAAATAACAACGTATTTGACATAATTATAATTAATTATCGAGTACATGTCCTACAGAATTACTTAACTAAATTTTAAATATTTTATTCCGCAGAAGAAATTTAAGGTATTCGAGAAGTAGAAAATAATCTATTTTGCCAACGGTGCTGAATGCTCAAACTATTTCCTCAAAATGAAATTCGCAATTGGTTCTGTAAAAATAACTTCGTTACATACCTCTTAACAGACATAATTATTAACAGTGCAATTTGAAACCGATCCAAAAATCTAACAATAAGTAATGGTGAAAAGTCATACAGGACTTTTTAAAATCAGAAAACAAATAACTGTTGTCCACCATCCACCGTACTTATCTGATCTCAGCTCCAATAACTTTTTCCTTTACTTAATGATTAAAACAATGTTGAAAGGAAGGCATTTTGATGCCATTGATGATATTAAGGCTAATACATAGACAACTCTGAAAGCCATTCCGGAAATAGAGTGCCAAAACTCTTTTGAAGAGTAGAGTAGTCGCTGGTGTCAGTATATAGCTTCCAAACGGAAGTAGTTTGAATGTGATCACACCAGTATGCAGCAATAAGGTATGTAGCATATTTTATGGAACGAGTTTTTGAACTTAGTTATCAGACCTCGTAATTACAAGTTCTCTGAGTTACATAAATTTAAGAAGTGTTGCAAACGTTGTTATGCGTGCCATATGTCTAAAACAGCTTAAGATATCAAATTGCTGTAAACGACATTATAATCTTCACATCTATGGAAATTATCGATCAGTTTTGTTTTTCTTCTTCCTACTCCTCGCTTTCCTTCCATCTTTCCTTTTATGGCGGTGTGAAAAAGACAATTTCTTCGCAAGATATTTACAATCCAATTGGCCTTCCTACGAAGGATGCTGGCTAGAAGCGTCTTCTGCTCTCCTATCCGTTTCAAAACGTCTTCATTTGTTACTCTTCTGTCTATTTTATCTTCCCCATCTTCTTCCACCACCACATTTCGAAGCTCTGTAAATATTTCCTCTCTAACTTCCTGTGTCTCTAAACCATGCACTCAAATGCTCTATATATAACACTTAACCAACTTCTTTCTTAGTCCGAGATTAAGCCTGGTAGTTAAGAGTGATCTTTTCTTGTTGCATGCTTCTTTGGCTGTGGCAATTCTTGACCTGATCTCTATGATACAGTAAGCGTCTCTCGCCAAAATACTTCTCTCTTCAAGTTTTCTTTGTTCTACTCTAACCTGTAATGGGCGTTTCTAGGAGTTATGTTCATGACTTTTGACTTTTTCGATGTTGATTTCCATTCCATAAAGCTTCCCAGTGTCAACTATTTTGTGAATCATCTCCTGTAGTCCTTCGTCGGCTCTAGCTATAAAAACCGTCTCATTCGCATACCTGTTCTTGTTAATGATCTGCCCTCTAATCTTGAAAGCCATAATTCCCATTAATGCTTCCTTCAGTAAACATTCACTGAAAATATTGAATAATTGGAGCAACATACTACATCCTTGTCTGACTCCATTTCCAATCACTACGCTATTGGTTTCTCCTTCATTCAATCGCAACATCACTCGTTGTCTTATGTACAGGTTGCGCATGAGTCGTCAGCCTCTTCAATCTCTTTAAGTTCTTTTAGAAGTTTCGTCCAATTGACCCTGTCAAAAGCTTATTATCAGTCGATGAAGCACAAACACAACTCTTCCTTTAAATCAAGAACTCGTTCTGATATAGTTCTCACAAATACAATACCATCTCTGGTGCCTTTTCCTTTCCGGAATCCATCTTCCTCTAGCATCTCTTTCATCTTACTTTCCAGCCGCCTGTTCATCATGTGCGCAATAATCTTTCAAGTGTGGAAACTAAGGCTCATTGTTCTGTGATCTCTGAACATCTTTGCTTGCTTTTTTTTGGATAATGCAATCATTGTAACTTCAAGAAAATCCTTTGGCCATTCTCCACTCAGGTAGATCTTGTTAGAGTAAAGTCAGTACTTTCATTGCATTGTCTCGTAGTCCTTGAGCAAATCTGCTGGTATGTTATCGTCTCCAGTAGCCTTCGTCTTTCACATGTCCTTGATGGGTAGTACTACTTACTTTCCAATATACTGTGTCCTTTTTCTTCATCATCCACCTCTTCCTCTGCTTCAATCGCAATATCTTTGGGGCGGTTCTTCTGATCATGCAGATCTTTTATGTATTTCCCCAAAATTTTAAGGATGGTCAGTGGTTACATTACCTTGTTAATCTTCGATTACAAACGTGCGTATCTTTTGTTAGCTTTCCCTACTAATTGTTGTGCTTTCTGATACATCAAATTATATCTGCCGCGGCGTTGAAGTTGCATTATTTCTTCACATATCTGTTCCATGTACTTTTCTTTAGCCTTGTCTGTTTCTCTTTTCAATTCATTATTCAGCCTTCTATATTCTTTGATGTCCGCGGTTTTCGCCCTTCTCAGTTTCTCCAACTTCTGAAGCATTGCTTCAGTTATCCATATTTTTCTCTGGGCTTTTCCATCCTGACTTCATTTGTTTCTATTTACTTATCTGAGATAAGTATATCTAAGAGAAAAATCTTGAGGAACTTTTAGATATTGATATTTGTAATTGTAATAATAGCAACAGGACTTACTACTTGGCTGTCGAGAGACAGCCTGTGAGTTTTTAGTGGAGCTAACTACTGGTAAATATTACAATGTAAGATACCAATAAAACTCGCAATAACGGAAAAAATACTCATATTGAAATCCAACAGTAACTTTTTCATTTGCAACACAATTCTTCTAATTGTAACTAGGCCTAGAAGGTGCACTCTACATATTCACTAATACACTATCTTAATATCTATATATTACAGATTATCAAAATTAAACTTCTTTCGATGTATATATTGTTCAAGTATTTCCCAGTCCACTCAAAGATTGTTTAGCAATCAAATGGCTAATTTCTAAAGTTCAGTGTTGCCATATTACTTTTTTAGTTATCATAGAAATATGTCTCAGTTTAGTAAATTTGATAATAATATTAAATTATGTTCCTTATGCGGTATCAGCCACCTTGTATTATTTTAATAACAATTGTAATAGCTCATAAATTCAACAATTTTACTTACATTTCCACACGTTCAACTTTAACTCCCCAGGGATCGGTAGCTTCATCTAAAATTACCTGCATTGTGTTAGCAATACTTTCCTTTTCTGAGAGAATTTCAGACAAATTTCGGGTTCCAAGCACATTTCTCAAAATTGCTGCTCCCAGCAAGTTAGTGGCATGGCTAGAAACAAAAGCAAAAAATCTTACAAATATGCTTATTATCAACTTAGATGTGCAATGCGTAAGAATTTAATTTCCGAAAATATCAATTAGCATCGTGATACGGTTTGACTTAAGATGCTAATCATGTTTGTACACCTTTCAATTATCCTCTTATCTAAATTCAGTTTGAGAGCACATAAAGTACGAATTACTTCAAATCAGGAATAATGGAGTACTTTAAAATGCTTCCTGAAGTCCGAGTTTATTATGATTTCTTGAAAGCCTCATAGTAAATTTAAAAAACCGAAATTATTTTAAACATTTTTCCTCAAACACAACAAAGAGTCTGCTGTAGGCCTATTGAAGCGAAAAAGGTGTGTACTCACATTCTACGCTATGGACGAACAACCACACATACAAGAAGTCGTCCAGATACCGAAAATTCACTAACTAGATTGCATTGTACGGTACAATTATAAAGCCTTCTAACGCACGTCTTCTGAATTCTTGGGCCTAACTATGAGGTCTGCTGTATAGATTAGGTTAGATTTATTAATCATTCTGTGGACTATATTTATACGTACAACTCTGCTATTAAATCCCTACGTTATACCTTAGTTCATGGTTTTTCAAATTTATTACATGTTTCCTTCCTTTTTTGGCTAAAGTTGAGTGTTAGTAAGTGGAGACGATACGTAGAAAGTATTCCTTGAATGGAAATGTTCGTAAAAAACATATTATAAATACAGTAATAAAATTATAAGCAAAAACAAAATTAAGCTTAATTGAGTGAATCTTGGTGATCCAGCTTTCGAGGAACTTTTTGTAGTAGCGAAGGGAAACTAACAAATTTGCAGTAAAGGAGCTGGGTAAGGGATGGAAGGGAGGTGTAAAATAATGAATCTAGTTGTTTGAACCTAATGTCTAGAGCAGTGGTTCTCAACCAATGTGCTGCGACATACTGGTGTGTCACGAAGGCCCCTAAGGTGTGTCGCGAAATTTTAGAATTTAAAAATCCTGAAGAATTGAATAATAATTAGTTAAAATCGAGACAGAGTGTACCACACCTCCAGTGGCAACAATAATGCTCAGTGCTACATAGAGTCATTATAAAAACTAATAGGTTTCACTATTATAATATATTATTATTATTATTATTAATAATAATAATAATAATAATATTGAACAAGTGTGTCGTGATGTCCCGGATGTTCAGAAAAAGTGTGTTGTCAGTCAAAAGGTTGAGAACCACTGGTCCAGATTGTCTGCCAAACATACATCACGATTTCGTACTTAAATATGAATATATATATATATATATATATATATATATATATATATATATATATATATATATATATATTCTCTTGAAGCTTGTAGCGATGCGCTGCGGTTGGAAAAGCTCCATGTGTGGTATAAAGTAGCAAGCTCTTTGAATAAAGTACCCGTTGGCAAGTGAGTAGAGTGAAGGACTATAAACTCACAAAGCATTTTGACACTGGATTGAATCCCATTTCCGTTTTTTCTTTATTTATTGTATTCATTTTTATTTCTTTTCGAATAGTAGGATACCTATAAGATGTTCATAAGAACTGAACCAACACAAGAAAGCAACTTTCGTTAAGCTTTTTTCTTTTATCTACTCAGAACCAGAGTACTATCGGTAATAGCTCTTGTATACTTGCTCATTCCATCCCCTCCCTTTCGTTTAACAGTAGACAGATCCATTTCGAACTCAGGCAAGCAGAGAAAAACTGAGGTACAGGCACGCTGCTGTCTCATTACCATGAATTAAATAGAAAAGGTTGTCGTTATCAAACCAGCCGATGACAAATTATTGTAGCTGAACGTCTGAACTTTTCAGCATGTTAAAAAATAGTTTTTTTTTTACTTCATATTAAGCAAGGATTGCGATCATATTCACAAGTATGGCTATGGAGTGATTTTTTTTTCAAATAAATAAATTCTAAAAGTTTAGGTGCATGAAATCCCATGAGTACTTCGAAAGTATAATAGATGTATGAACGAAAAACCATACAATTCTAGAACAGAACGGAGACTGAAATACTGGTATTATAAGACTGAATGAAAAGTCATAGGCAACCTTTCTCTTCTTACGTGAGAACATATGAACAATATTTCATTAAATTTCTTGGGTTACAAATTATTGACTTATGTATTGGTTCGCACTCATTCTTTAGGTATATTTTTAAAGTTTACTTCTATTCACAATATTTTTACCAAATCAAAACAAAAAAATCCCATGTGCCTCCTTGTGGAAAAACATATAAAGTCCCAGCATGGTCCCAGATTCAATTCGCGATGGATTGAAGCTAATGTATTTTAATTCAACGTAAGATTTATATATCACGTTTGTGCCAAAAAGGTGTGTTAAACTAACCAAACCAATTTACAGGGTCAAGCAAACAAAATCGGTGTTACGAACATACATTATCAAAATAGTGTAGATGCAATTAAAATATCCAACTAACATATCACTTTCAAAGATTCAAAAAACTGAAACTCACAATACTATTTTATTCAGTAGTCTCAAACTACAAGTTCAAAAGCTCAGCTACAATAATTTGTCATCGGCTGGTTTGATAACGATAACTTTTTCTATTTAGTGTAATTCATCATAGTGAGACTGCAGCATGCCTGTAACTAATTTCTTCTCTTTCTTTGTCTACACATTTCTGTCATGTCTCAACCAATGATTGGATTCCATGACGAAAGAATCTGGAGTCTGGCGATACGAAGAAATAGTAGATCGCACGTTGAAGCGGCAAAAAAATTTATCCGTGACAAAAGTGATCGAAATACCGAAAGGTGTCAGGACAATATTGTGGGTGAAGAAGGGTTTTATACTGCAGTTCATGGACAGTCTGCCTCGTCTTTGAGGGTGTGTGTTGAAGTACATAATGTAAGCGTGTATTGAAATGAAACTTAGAACATTATGTTTGTCGACCATTATTGCTGGTTGTTTGTGAACAGGTTTCCAGAACGTTTCACGAAATCCAACACTGTAACGATTCGAACAGTGAACATGTCACTTAGAATAAGAAAGACATGATGATAACATAGATTAAGATAGAAGAAACAGAAACCTGTGGTTGGAAAAATGGTTATGGGATCTATCCTGTTCATTGATCACGATGCAAAACTGTTGTGATCTCTGATTAACGTAGCAGATCCATTTTCATCAAAAGTGTTAATGTACCCAAACAATCTTTCCGGTTCTTCCATATACTCAGAAAATTTCACTTTCAGACAGTGGTTCTTGTTAGTTGATGTCAACTTATGTGTCAACCAAGGGCGGTCATCAAGGAGGTCAAGGTGGGGCGCTTGCCCCATCTAGAGGAAATTGTACTTCGGAAGAAGGAAAACCCTATCGATTTTTTAGAATAGTTACCGCAAAATTTTGAGACTACATTCCAAATGTCGCTTATACTTGCTCCCCTCTATAAACCATAACATGGGCGCTCTTGGTGGCAACCATGAGTTTTACTTTTCCATCTTATCTGTTGCACAGGTACCGGTACGCCAAAAGACTATCATCGTGCATACGCATTTCGCCTTAAATAGCAAGAATCTTTTTCGGAAGTCTGTATCTATTGTTCATTAAGATCTCAGGAGGGAGAAAGGAGAATATGCGGAGAGAGAGAAGCCTAAATGTATTGACTGTATTTCAATCACCATGTTTGGAAATCTTCGTCTAGTATATGCTCGACAAACTGACGATCACGCTGTTGGTCGGTGTCCGTGGACTTCAATGTTCAATGGTGTGTTACCGGCACGAAACTTTACACATCAACAGCGTATGGTATGTTCATTCACTACTCCTGGTCCAAATCTACTGTTGAGGTTTCTGGCGAATAGATTAGCAAAATGTCCCAGTTTGAACTCTTAAAAGGAAAATCCCTCGCATTTGTGTGGTCTCCATGTCGCATTTTTACATGAACCTAATCCAGTGTTCCGCAACCAGTGTGTCCCACGAGGTGAAAAGTGTGACAGAAAGAGCCAAAAGAGGATGCAGTAAGAGAAATAAGTACATTAGACTCAATATACTTAATGAACGACACTGACATATTGTAAGAGTTGCTTTCTCATATCAAAATAAGAAAGTTCATATGGACGTGTCGGCAAAAGTTTAAACTTTTAGACTGCGGCTATTCAGAAGCATGAAAAAACTACATTTCAACATGCATTATTTCTAAAACTAGAAAGGAGTAACGGTCGTTATCAGCATAAACTAAGTCACGTACACACCACTTAAATATGCACTTTCAACAAGGTCTAATGATTGCGTCACGGATTCCTTAGAGAACAATTTTGAGATATGATTTCCACAGCAGCACTGGTGAAGAATGCCGCTATCACAAGAAGGCGAAAAGTAAATGCACACTTGGCCAAAAGTCCGTAAGTACTCATTGCTCTTGCTGCTTGCTATATCAATGATATTCGATCATGTTTATTCTTGTTTTAACTGTCAACTTACGCAGGAGACTGTTCTGTTTTCATTTGATCTACATTCCCCAGTCAGTAAACATAGGTATTCTTCATTCCGACTTCATTCTGTCTTCGGACCAACCAGATATTTTAGCTCTGCGTTCGAAATTCGTAATAAACAAATGCGCCCTCTCTAAAAGTGTTGTGAGAGAGTTGGGATTAACCGAAATGGACGCTGGGCCCAAAGTGACTTCGGGTGAAGGTTAGGAAACAGTATTGGATGGAGTACTAGTTACATGATCTGAGGTCATGAGATGGGATGTAGTACTGTTAGTGTGTAGGTTAAAAGTGGTAGCAGGAAGAACCGTCAAAGACTGCAGGAAAACTACATGACTGTTTATGCCCATTGTTTGTGCAAGACTACGTGTAACTGGCAATACTATAAGAAAAATGCAAATGCACTGAACTATACCACTATTGAAAAAAATACCGAAAAAGGAAGAGAAATATGAAATCTGGTCTGGTACAAAGAATTAATGTATATAAAATACTGTCACTTGATATAGAGTCCAACCTGTATCCTTTCGTCTGGGAGTCATGTTTAAATAGTGTGGTAGTTAGGATTTAGAATTTTGAATTATTCTCGGGAGCCAAGTACTCGATAGAAAAGTATCTGTGCCTGTCATATATTGAAATATATGTATGTGAGGTAAAGGTAAATCAAAAAATTAATGTCCCTTTTTTCCCCACAAAATCCAAGGCTCTATTTACATAAAATTAAAGACAAAAAACATAAAATAAAACAACTTTCTATCATTACGCAGGAAACCAATACGTTAAACTTGGAACTGTAAAGTGACAGCATTTAATATAAAAAGATGAAAAATACAACTTACAGTAAAATGAATATCGGTTGTGCAGTTTTAGGTTGTCTACCCATGTCTGAGTCGCTGAATTTGAATTAGGAATCTGATTGAATTCTGGATGATTTCTGGACGATGCCTGGTCTTTCCCGTACCGTTTTATATCTGATGATTTACATCGTTCTGACCCTGACGTTCTCTATAATAGCTTTTTTCTTTTTCTCCCAACGGCTTTCAACTCTACGTGATTGCCTGAGAACCTCATTAGCTAATGATAAATTAACACTGTTTGACTAAAAATTTTTTTTTGTTCTATCTAGAATTCCATTACTTAATTAACGAAGTGTTTTATACATTTTTTATACAACTGCTATTCTCTAAAACCATACAAAATAATATTGATTATTTAAGTAACTTTAACATTGAAATAAGACTTCTTAATATGTTTGTTTATACAATATATTTTTTTTATAAAAAAAAACTCAGTTCTTAAAATTTCATTACATCACGTTTTAAGACTGATCATTTCACGGTGGAAGATGAGCCCCGCAGCGGACATCCGTCAACCTCAACAGATCAACAAACATGCGAAGCTGTCAATGCGCTGATTCTTGAGGACCGTCGAATATTCACCAAAAAGATTCCCAGATACTGGACATCTCCAGGGAGCGAGTTGGTTATACTATTACCGCAGTCCTAAACATGCGCAAGCTTTCAGCGAAATGGATGCCGATCAAAAGAAGGAACGTGTCGAAGCACCTAAAGCCACTTTGACCCATTTTAAAAAGACAAATGACTTTTTGGCTAGACTAATGACAGAGGATGAAACGTGACTCCATATTTATGATTGCGAAATCAAGGAACAGTTAAAAAAATGGGGCCAAAATGGTTCCTCCCGCCCCCCAAAAAAGTTCCGTACCCAGAAATCGGCCAAAAGATATTGGCGTCCGTTTACTGGGACAAAGATAGCATTATAATGATGGACTACCTACCGAATGGCGCCTCTATCACCGAATGGCGGATCTATACCCTCTATATGCTAATCTTCTAGACCAGGAGGCAATTAAGATGAAAGGTCGTGGAAAACTCACAATAGGGATCATGATGCTGTACACAAGTCCGACATTGTTGCTGTCAAATTGGCCACCCTGGGATTCCAATTGGTCCACCACCTACTTTTGTCCCTAGACTTGGCATCTTCTGATTATTTTCTATTTCTCAAATTGAAAAAGCACTTGAAGAGTCACCCTTTTGAGGACATTTCTGATGTTACACAGGCTGCTGAGAGCTTGTTTGAGGTACAATCAATTTTTTTTTTTTTTTTTTTTTTGCATGGGTTAGGAAAGCTTCAACAACGCTGTCAAAAGTGCATTGATCTCAATGGGGAATACGTTGAATAAATATGTAATCTCGGATTTCTGACACTTGTTTCTCTTGACAAAGCAAGAGACTTTTCAGCAGCCCCTCGTATTTTTTCACAATCCCCAAATTTAATTGGCACGTCAATGTACCCATGTCTTATAAAAGGGAATAGACTCCTATCCTCAACTGTATAACCATATAACGTGATAAACACCCATCAAAGGAGATAAATTAAGTAAAAACATCCAAATTTTGAAATTTTGGCAATTTTATTCTCGTAAACGGAAACAAGATAGACTACCCAAACTTACAGTGGTATATATTAGAGTTGTAGAGAACACATTTCAATTATTTTTTTTTGGACAATTTCTAAATTTAGGAGGTATTTGTATCTACTTCTCCCAAAATTTGAAAGGGGAGTACCAATGTATCGGTGTCTTATGATACAAAATAAACTCTATACTCTTAAATATAACCATATAAAGTAATAAAGCCTCATCAAAAAGAATAAAATAGGTCGAAAACATCCGCAATTTACATTTTTGGCAATAGTTTATCCATGAATAGGAACGAGATGGAGTTCAAACTTAGAGAGGTACATATCCCGGTCCTATACTACCATACTAAATTTTTGAACTGGGCCACTATAAAAATTGAGGACAGTCCTGTGTACTCCTCTCGAAATCTAAGAAGCGGACCAAGACACCGCTGCGAAAATTTAGAAGAGGTGGTCCTAGGTACCTCAAAGGATATTGCCCCCAAACAAAGTCATCTAATTTTTTTTTTTTTTTGCTAACTCAGTGGGCGGTATGGTATGCCTCCCAGTACTACTATGTCGTAATGTACACTCATGTCCAAAATTATTTTCGCATATCTATAACTGTCTTCATGTAAAAATATAATTTGATAATGATTTTGCAGGGTACTTTTAATACTGATACTATATCTATAATTGGAAAATGTATATTTGTGGTAAATTTCACAGGAAAAGAATTATAAATACGGAAATTATAATGAGTAAAACAAAATGTTACTAAATGGACAAGAAAGTTTTATTTTCGTTTTATTGTTCTTATTTACTAATCTTTTGACATGAAATTTGCCACATACATGTGTTTGCCGATTATACATATACTAATATTATAAGAAATATCGGGCGAATTCGTTATCAAATTATATTCCTAGAACAACTTATTTATAGACATGCGACAATAAATTTGGACATGAGTATACATACTTGCAGAGCCGTCATATCCTCAGCTAGAGATTGTCTATCTCATCTGTGTCCTTGGAAAATATGCGAAACATACTTCGGCCTCACCCTCGGCACCCTCTGAGAGAGGAAATTCTCCATTTGCTTATGGAAAAGAAGTGAATGACCTTGGCTGTGTTGCCAATTTGTCATTCAATCGTTTGGTCTTGACGAGTGAAGATCGTAGGCTACTTAGAATGGCTAATAAGACAGAGGACAGCGAAGTCCGTGAAATAATTCATTCTGGCAACGCTTCCGCATCTAACAATTGAAAGATCTCGGGCGCAACAACTTGTACCTCCTCTTTCGAGGGAGATACGGGAAATCACATATCGACAGCAGCGTCAGAAAAGGGCACAGTTGAAACAGAAGAGCTCTAGTAAGTATTACAATCTATCATCACTAAATACAAAGTATAATATGGATAAAAATAAATTACAACAGGACGTTCACGAACACGAGGGAGAAAAATGTATCATTTTTGCATGATGATACGGAATTTCATTTCACATTCTGCACTAATTCTAAGGATTGGCATTCAAACATTCAGCCATCAATCCGGTTCCTTCAGATTTTCGGCATTGGATTTCAGGGCACATCTTCAAATGTACCGAAATGGAACGCCATTGTTTTCCGTCACTGAAATAAAATTTAGGACCTATTTTTTTTAAAGTAAAATTCTGAAAAAAGTATTTTATTGTATTTAGTTGAATTAAAATTCTGTAGGGCTATTTTATAGACTCAAAATAAAATTATTTATTCCTTTTCACTTCTGTATTAAAATACAATTTTATACTCCTGAAGAAAGAACTTTTTCTTGAAGATAAATGTATGAGTCATTGGAATCACGCATGATGTATCTAATTTAATGTAACTTGAATGGCCTATAAAACTAGCAAGAGTCCCGAAATCAAAATATATGTGGTAAAATGACCATAATCTAATTAATGTTGTTCCGGAATCTTGATTTTACCCATAAATGGGTAGAACTGGATGCTTCCACTATAATGTGTGCTACAAATTCCAAAGTGAAATGACTTAGTATTTTAGAAACTTTTTATGCTTGGGAGCAGAGCGTAGCTCATCTGAAATTCGTAACACCGTGTGTTAAAAAAAAACAAAAAAAAACTCAACCATGAATTTTACTAATCTCCTTAGGATAAGAAATGAAATAATCAATTTAATTTGGATATTTTCGACATCACACCAGAAGCTATCAAGACTCGAAATGGTTTTAATTATAAAAATCTACTAAATCGTAATGTCATAACCATTATGACTATCCAACATCGTAGGGGATGCGGCACAGGATCGACACGGCACAGGATCGACACGGCATACGACCGACAATTCAGCTCAGAAACCTGTTTCGGTCCTGTGCCGTGTCGATCCTGTGCCGTTTCGGTCCTATGCCGTGTCGATCCTATGCCGTGTCGATCCTGTGCCGTTTTGCTCTCACGCCGCTGCTCTGAAATAATTTAACTTTTAATCATCTGCCTAAAAAAATAATATTTTTATTATCTGTTTAATCTTTGCTCTTACAAATTATAAACTGTCGATTCTATGCCTGTGCAAGTTATATGCATAGAATACGTACGATCGAAACGGCATAGAGCCGACACGGCATAGGACCGAAACGGCACAGGATCGACACGGCATAGGAACGAAACGGCACAGGATCGACACGGCACAGGATCGACACGGCGCAGGACCGAAACGGTATAGGACCGAAACGACGCACGATCATCCCCACTGCGTAGTATCTATAAAACCAAATATTTATTTCTCATAAAAGCAATCAGAGACCTGTCAATTGATTTTAAAATATAAGAATTATAAGATATTTACTATATGAATATTAATAATTGTGAGTGACAAAAGAATGATAGTGCTAAATGGACAAAATATAATTTCTTGTGTGCTTGGTCAAAAGCATTTCTATATGTATGGAATACTTATTATTATTATTATTATTATTATTATTATTATTATTATTATTATTATTATTATTATTATTATTATTATTATTATTATTATTATTATTATTACGTTTTAACTCGTTTTGAAATCATGGCCTGATTCCACTAGAAAGCGAAAGCCATGAGAAATGTAAGCTAAGTAGTAATATGGAATACTTTTAATGTTGCTCACTAGAGGAAACATGCTCGCATGTCTTCTCGTCTCGATATTGAGACCACAAGAGACTTTTTTAATAAGAAGCTCAGTTGGGAAGTAATAACTGAGCCGATGGCTCGAGCCGGCTCGCTTGGGGTGAACCATCGGCTCGAGCTGGCTTGGTTGGATGAACCATCTGCTCGGTTCGGCTCATCTGGGCCGAAGGCTCTTGCTGACACGGTTCGGTGAGCTGTTGGCTCGGCTCACTTCTTGGTTCGGGTCCATAGTGAGTGAGCTGTGAGCCCAGCTGCTCAAGTTGTTTACAATTGTAAACCCGGGCCGAACAGTTTTGAAGATATTTGGCCAGTGCCCTATAACTTTTAACAATGTTTGGCTCGAGCCCGAATACTCAACCTAAACCCTCAACCCAAATTCACAAGCTCGTGAACAATATCCTTGACTCCTAGAATTCACGACTACCGAGGTTAGCAATCAACTAGTTTTTTAGTATTCAAACACAGACCGCGTTTCTTTCATGTTTAAACACAGTGTTGTTATAATTATAATTATAATTATTATTTATTATTATTAATAATAATAATAAAAGTTGTACTAGTAGTAGTACTAGTATCATTGATAACCTATATTGTTTATGCAAGATACTTGAAGAGAATACTCGAAACTACAAACCAGATTTGGTTCGACTCGACCCGAATTCGAGTCGAGTTGGAGGAAATTTTTCGAATCGCGTTCAAAGATGTCTGTTTTTAGTCGAATCGAGTTGCAAAAGAATACTCGCTCGTACTCACTCGTGCCCATCGTAGGATGACCACATTCTAACAATCGAAAAGTAGGACACAAGTATAATAGTACTGTATATGATATCTTACTGCGTCGGCAATACGCATATCATTATTTCAATTAATGTTAACCTTAAGTTAATGAACATTTTTGTTAAGAAGAAGCACTGAACAAAATTATTAAAGGAATTAAACACAACTCCAAATGCTTTGATGAATAACAAATTGGTTTATTTTATGAACGTACAGTCAAAGTTCGTGTTGGGCTAAATAATAATAATAATAAATTTCGAAGCGTGGTATTATTTTAAGAAATGAAAGAAAATTTAGACCGGCACAAAGGAACTTCTATTTAACTTGGTTAGCATCACTGTCATAAGTTCAATAAGAAACCTTTCCTACTTTACCGATATCTCAACAAGGCCTTCTCAGTAAAAGCGATGTATTGTAAAAAATGGTTTGTTGATTGTTCTCCATCCCTAGTCTTCTGAGGAGTGTTAAAAAACACAGCGGTTCATCATTCAGGAAAAGAGTGTGTTTGATTCAAAATATTGTGAATAAAGAATGAAACATTAAGATATTGCAAATAAATTAACTCTGGACATTTCGCAGGGCATTTTAAAGAAGAAGGATATTTCTCGATTTCCTAGACATCTTCGCAACACGCAGGACAGCTCTTTGAAAAACAGTACTGTACTGCGAAAATCAGTACGTCTGGTTACCCTAGCCCATCCCTACGAGTAACGCAGTATGGCATTTTAGCCAATGTTACCTTATATGAAAATATTCATAACTTATAGCTGTCAAGTAAAAATGTGTCCTTGCATTTACATAAAGCAATTCAGAAAGGGAAATAATAATAATAATAATAATAATAATAATAATAATAATAATAATAATAATAATAATAATAATAATAATAATAATAATAATAAAAGCGATAGTAATAGTAGTACGGAAAATTGAAGTGATAACATTTGTTCACATATTCTAAGTTTCAGACCTAAAAGTAACGCGTTACTTTCGAAGTAAAGTAACAGTTACTTTTTGGGGGCAAGTAACGCGTTACATTTTAGGAAAAAGTAAAGTTACTTGTAACGCGTTACATTTTTACATGTAACTTACCCAAAACTGTCCATGGGAAAATTGTTCACTGCTCGGGCCAAGATTGTTTCTGACTGTCGACAGATGGATGCCGTTTATGGCAGACCTTTGCCTGAAGTACTGCCCAAAGTTTGTAGTCCAACGGGTTAAGATCCGGGCTGCTAGAAGGCCAATCAGTGGTAGAAATAAAGTGAGGGACGTTCCGCGCCAGCCAGTCCTAAGTTGGTTTCGCTGTGTGGCCTGGAGCGGAATCCTGTTGGAAGGTCCACCTTTCTCCAGGGAACATGGTAGCAGATAGTGGTTACACTATAGGTGTTAGCACTGTGTTCTGGTATACCTTGGCAGATGTTTTAACACCTTGTTCGCAAAAATACAGCTGGGTTGTGCTTGAGTAGCTCACTCCCCACCAAACCATCACTGAGGCAGCATGATGTGTCGGGTGTCATCCAGAAGTCCTAAACGGCAGAACTCCTAAAAATATAGGCACTAGACCTGAATTTTAGTACTTCTGCAGTTTAGGACTTGTGGCACGGTATGATTTTTAGGATTTCTGCCGTTTAGGACTTGTGCCGCGATATGATTTTTAGGACTTCTGGCGTTTAGGACTTCTGCCTTTTAGGACTTGTGCCGTTTAGGTCTTGTGCCTTTTTCATTCACTTGCTTTAGTTCTGAAATTCGCCACCACCCCACGAAATTGCGACGATGCAGCAACTAGTTGGCAATAATATCACGAACGTAGCTAATTCCAACAATAACAGCTATATTTGTACTACTAAGATTATTATTATCACTATCTGTTCTGCACTTATACTTGAATTACATAATACAACTTATTTCATTCTAAGAATTAATTACATAGTTAGTTAAGAAATTCGTTTCTTTCGAATGGAGATACGAGAATCCCAAGACAAATTCCTAAAACAAAAATAAATAAATAAAAAATTGAAAAAATGTTTAAAAAGCATATTTTACCAGACTTCTGAAAGCAAGAAAACATTCAGAATTTCAATATATACTGTGTGGAGCGAATTTTATTAAGAGTAAGACAAAAATCCACCAAAGTTTAATTAATTAAGACAAAAGCTCACTAGACATTTCACGAGTGAACATTAAATACCAACGGTATACATAAAGAACGCAGTAGATTTAAAATTGAACAAAGAACATTTACTATGCAATACATTGGGTGACATTCATAAGTTCTAAACGGCACAAGTCCTAAAAATATAGGCACTAGACCTAAATTTTAGGTCCTGTGCCATTTTTGCAGAAATTACTACATAGTCATTTAGGGGTGTAGCCTGCAATTTTTTCTAGGGGAGCTTGATTTTTATTTTCAAATCAAATCAAAAGTTTATTTTCAGATTACGAAAGCTTCAATAAGACAATAAATTTATACATATTACACATGTACATAAATACATAATATTATTGTATTTCCAGTTACTTCCTTTTTGAAACCTGGACCTTGACAGAGCGTAAATTTAAAACCACAGCTTGTGGGAAATGTACGAATAAGTTAGTTATAAGAAATCGGAAACTGTTCATGGAAGTCCATTTGTTTGACTGTATTTATCTTCTGTACTCTTATATAAAAGAGTAAAGATGAGTGATTTTTGGGCATACTACTACAAGTAGAGGCGATAAATTTTAGTTATAAAATATAATTTTCTTATGAAAGCAGTACATAAGAAAGAATTTTTGGAAATAAGTATCGTAAAAAGGGTGGGGTAAGATTTTTTTAAAGGGTAGTGTATCTCGCAAGTTTCTAAAGCTAGTAAAATAAAACTTGGCATATAAGCTTTCCTATTTAAAAAAAAAAAAAAAACTGAAAATTGAAAATTGAAAATTGAACACATAAAAGGGAAAGAGCAAAGGGAGCACATTTTTTTATGTTCGATTTCCCCATTACTTACTCAGAAAATATGTAAATAAATTAAGGAAGGATTTGTTTAAGCTAGATGCGTGCAACTCGGCATTTGAACTTTTAACTAAAAGTAATAAAATACTATATGTTTCAGCGTCTTGAAAATTACACTTCTAAGCGAAAGGAGGGTCAGTTTCTATAATATTAAAATATCCCACTGCTTATGAGATTTGGGCAGAAAACTCTTTTTCCTTTAGGCCTCGGTTCATCCAGTTAAGCAAACGAGAGTACAAAGTGGCTGATTAATTAGGTTATTTTAATTATTTTAACATGTTGACGTAGTTTAATTCTTTTAAAACTGTATTCTTTCACATTCTATTATAAACATATTTCATTTGCTGTAATTATTAAACACGTTTAATAAACAGATATGGCAGATATGCAACTCATTTATGGAGTAGCAAAGGGCAATAGCCCAGAAGTGAGGCGTTTATATGGTGACCGTCGCCCTCAAAAGAGAGTAACTTTCCTTGTATTTTTCCACGCCTCCATATTCGACTTCGAGAGAGGGGTCCCTTCGGTTTCTCGTACGTGAAATCGGAGGAAATAGCCCCATATGGACAGCTGAACTTGAAGACAGCGTACGTCGAATGATCAAAACCGTCTTGAAACTATCATGTGTATGGCGTAAAAACCCACATGCAACTCTAGTAAACGATCAGCAGCAGAAATTTGGTGTGGTGTGGTGGATAATTTTGTGGTAGGATCTTATTTATTATCGGTCTGCCTGTGTGGGAGTACGTATCTTTTATTTTTACATAATTTTCTCCCAAAATTGATAGAACATGTGCCCTTGAACATAAGACAGCAGATGTGATTTCAGTATGATAGTACACCTGCACATTTTGACAGGAATATGCTGACTTACCTAAATGAAACATTCCCAGATTGGGAGAGAAAAACCTGTGTTATGACAACCTCGTTCATTCTACCTCACGCTGCTTGATTTTTTATTTCGGGGATACGTATGAAACTCCGGCCACGACAGTCGAAGAACTTGTAGCTCGATGTAATATAGCTGCGGCAATCATCTACGAAATTTCAGATGTGCTTGATCACACGCGGAAAAATTTGCTTCGCCGATGTCATCTTTGCAATGCGGTCAACGGTCGACAATATCAGACTGTGAACTGTTATTCTTCATAGCTGTCTCGTGTACACATACTGCATTGCACAAATACTGTACAAGGTACCTCTGAGTATTTCAGTTATCCTACCTTCTCCGAAACAGAATAAATCGATAATTTGAAATTGTATTTCTTTCTTTCCTTGTGCAACACGCGCAAAACCTTGAGTATCGTCGAGTTTCATTCCTTCTGTACTCGTAGTTATTATCTTCCACGAATTTACGCATTACGGGGAGGAAATCTTTTAATCTAGCTTACTTTGGCTCAAATTATATTCACATAATTTGTGGGAATCACTGTTGTTATGTGAAGAATCCCTTATACTCTAGTTCATCGTACATGATCTTTTGCCCCTGACTGTCTTATGCACAGTCGTTATAAACCTACTCTGGATCAAAATTATTTTTTTCTCATTTTTACACACTCTTAAGTTGAACAAGAAGCCGTTGATTGATCATCCGTTACCATTGGCATAGAAGTTATAATTATGATAAGCTAAAGACTTCGTTTCATTTAAATTCTTCTTCCGAGTCCAGGAATCACCTCCAGACGTTCATTACATTAATGAAGTTACACACTATATATATAATGATAAAAAATAATACCGATATTAGTGTCGATGAAATAGTATTTGGAGTCACTCAGACGAACAGTAACACTCCCGATGCAGTTTAAATCCATACTCAGATTCCATTGCCCTTTATGCTCAAAATGAAACTATTCTCCCCGTGCGAAGAACGGGTATTCTGTTAATAATTTATTATTAAACATCACACCATAAAATACAAATTGTATCACGTAATGTACACGTTATACTGTTACTTGCTTAATGTGTAAATGGAGGATGAAGGACTATTATTGGATCAAAAGATCCAATATATTTCAGACAATAAATTTCTTGTAGGCTTTATATCTGGAGAACAACATATAGTGTACCCAAACCTAAACTATGACTGAACTCAGTATGATGTGCTTAGTGCCTGGATAAAACGAAAGCTCGATTTAGGGACCATTCAAAAATTCTGTTGCCCTTGATCCAAAAAATCTAATATATTTCGTTCAATTAAAAAAAATCTTGTACGTCTTATATCTGAAGAACTACATATAGTGCAGCCAAACCAAAACTATCACTTAACTCAGCATGATGTGCTTATTCCGAAAGTAATACGAAACCTTGATTTAGGGACCGTCCAAACGTTTGTAGCCCCTGATCCAAAAAGTCCAATATATTTCATTAAATCAATAATTTTATTGTATGTCTTATATATGGAGAACTACATATAGTGTAACCCAACCCAAGATATCACTTAACTCAGTGTGATATGCCATTTGCGTAAAAAATATGAAAAGTCAATTTAGGGACCGTCCAAAAATTTTGTGGCCCGTTATAAAAAAAATCCAAAATATTTAATTAATCGAAATTTTTCTTGTACTCCTTATACCTGGAGAACTACATATCTGGAGAAAACTCGATTTAGAGACCGTTCGAATATTTTATGGTAACTGATCCAAAAATTAATATTAGCCAAGATCATAATACTTTGATCCATTTTTTAGATCATTCCTAAAATTCTTGTTTTTATCCAATCTTTCTTTTAAACAGTATCACTCTCTTTGTTCTCAATTTGAAATTTATCAAGCAATTATAAAGCATTGCTTATTATCCAATTTGTATTCGGTGTAGAGCTTCAATTTTCTCAAAGTTTCAAATAAGATAATAAAATATGATTTACTATCGGAATTCGTGTCAGGTATTATTATTACTTTTATTGGTGTTTTCCTTTCTTTCAATTGTTAAAACAAGAAACTACCTTGCACTGTCATAAAATATGTGCTCTTTTCCAATAGCATAATAAGTGCTCATATAATTTTGAACTTTAAAATTAAGGATTGAATCAGTACAAGAAGTACAATTTGGATAACGAATGACTTATAATTGATGTTTAGTGGCGTACTGAAGTAAAGGGATTAAGGACTTTGAAACCCCCCTTGAGCAAGGTATTATGCAAAATTAAGCACGTTTATCATATTAGCACGTTTATATATATAAACACTTGATATTATATAAACTTGTGTTCCTAAAGCCCCTGAACTCCCTAAACATTTGCGTAGAGTACTGATTGTGTTTCTCTTATTATTTTAACCGTTTTATGCTTTGAACGAAATTTGAAGTGCACCACCTTTACTATAAAAATTTCTTTAATGGTTCTTAGTTTTTCTTCAAAACAATCAATAACGAACGAAAAATAAATGATTGAGTTTGATTTTAAATCGAAATTTGAAATACCACCAAAAAGTTGGCCCACCCAACCTTATTTTGTAAATGACTCTTAATAATTTTCAAAACAAACTATTTCCTCTTCAAACCAATCAATAAAAACGGAAAACATGTTATTAGCTTGAGTATTGAATCGATATTTAAAAGCAGAAAAAACAGTATGAAGTTGACCACCAAATGTATCCTGGAAATAGATATATTTTACTGGTTGTTTTGAAACAAGTGATTTTTTTCTTCAAAATAAGCAAACCGCCCCGAAACAAATCACCTTCATCAACATTATTTCTTAATTATATTCTTATGTTTTTCGAATCAAATTACTTTTCTTCCAAACAAGCAACAACAAATCCATATCAGACGATTGATTTTGGTCTTGAATCGAAAGTAAAGGAATCAGATTGAATTTGATCACATTCTAAATTTATTTTGTAAATCTCTTTCTCTATTTTTTTCGAAACAAGCGATTTGCTCTTAAAAACAATCAATAAGAAACGCTTGGCTTCGGTTTTGATTCGAGACTTTAAAGTGGAGCCAATATGAAATTCCATCACCCATTTCTCTTGAAAAGACTCTTTATGTTTTTCGAAACAGACTATTCTTTTTCAAAATAATTAGTAGCATACGCATATCAAACAATTGATTTTGATTTTCAATCAAAATTTTAAGTGGAGGAACAAGGGTAAATTTGGCCATATACCAACTTTATTTTGTAAACATCTCTTTATGTTTTAAGAAAGATACGATTTTTACTATTTTTCTTCAAAAAAGTCAATAACAAACGAAAAACAAACGATTGGCTTCCGATTTCAATTCGAAATTTGAAAGGAGGCAACTTAACATAGGTGCATTGCTTCGCTTAAAAAAAAAAATCCAAACGCAAATTCTAAGCCTACAGTTTTAAAATTGCAGTTACATGTACATACTTCAACTTAGTATACATAAAAAATTACAGCATTATAAAAATATCAGACAAATAATATTATTTATTCGGTATTGAAAACCTCGAATCAACTATTTGAGTTATTTAGCGTATTTTTTTTAATATCACAAAATTAAAGGTGTATTTATTACGGCATGGATATATTACGCACAATATTTTTATACAATTTGTATATATATATATTTTTTTTTAAAAATAGACCATTTAGAATTATTTATCCTTACAATTTTTTATATCCACAAATTCAAGGTGAGGGATATGCGATATTGATATTTTCAGAAAGTGTTGACCACCCTACAGAATGTCGATCCTGTGCCGTGTCGATCCTATGCCGTTTCGGTCCTGTGCCGTGTCGATCCTGTGCCGTTTCGGTCCTATGCCGTGTCGGCCCTGTGCCGTTTCGGTCCTATGCCGTGTCGATCCTACGCCGTTTCGTTCCTATGCCGTTTCGATCGTATGACGGTTCTCTCCTATATATCCTTGAGAAAATAATTGTTACTTAATATTGCGTAATTATAAAATAATGTATTTTTTATTATTTCGATCGTATGAAAGTTCTGCTGTCGATCCTATGCCGTGTCGATCCTGTGCCGTTTCGGTTCTGTGCCGTGTCGATCCTATGCCGTGTCGATCCTATGCCGTGTCGATCCTACGCCGTGTCGATCCTATGCCGTGTCGATCCTACGCCGTGTCGGTCCTGTGCATGTAACCCACATCGTAAATGGATGTAATACTGACAGGTAGTTTAACTTTGATGATCTGTAATCGATGTCTTTTCACTCTGCGATCTTAATTCCTACTCCTCAGTCAACTCTCTCTCCTGAACCAGCACAACCCCTTTCCGGGATTCGGAGGCTTCCTGGTTGTAGCGTAGACTTTAGCTCAGGTCTTCTTATGAAATGTCTTACTTTGCTGTTTCCTTATAGGAAAAATTCCTATAACTGTGGTGTGATGCCTACGTTATGTTTTTATTTTTATTTTATTTTATTTGCTTAAACAAACAGTTTGACTATCGCTTCCTTGTTTTACAATAAACAAAATAAATTACCAAAATGCATGTTTGAATTTTGGGTATTTTACAATATAGCTTAGATCTTGTACTCTACCCTTCTTGCAACTTTTCCTTATACTAGAACGATTTTAGAGAGTAGTAAGCACCGGCTCTTGAGGGAAGTCACATTGGTAAAAAGTTAATTATATCGCTATAAAATAAGGAAAGAGAACTTCTTCCCTTGTAGCTATAAAAGTTTATTTTATTTTATTTTATTTTATTTTATTATTTTTTTTTGGCGATAAGACTTCCCACATGAGCCACCACTAAACGTAAGAATTATTTTTTTTTAAAAAAAAGAGAAAAAATAGTATTATGGATATTACCTGTAGTTACGGACGTTATTGACACTCATAAGTGGATCAAAAATTTTGTAGTACACAACGGCATCAACAGTGACAGTCACACTGTCTTTAGTAAGAATCTGTTATCAACGAAAACATAAGTACAGTCAGCAATCAAAATTAAGAGATTAAGAAGAAAAAGCAGACAATGTTGTAGAAAATATAAGTTTTCATCAATAAATAAAAGTCCTAAGTGTACATTCATAACATCCTCTGCTTCTAGCACAAGACTTTCATAAAATAAATAAATAAATAAAATAAATAAAATAAAATGAAGGAAGAAAAAAGTTACATTTAAATTACTCAACAAATCTGTAACAATATGACATTAAGGTGTACACGTTTTAATTCTAGTAAAGAGTTTCTAAACAAGGAAAGTGGAAGATTTATTTTAACATGTAGATTCACATTCAAAAGAAAAAATGAAATGAAATGAAATTTTGAGTTTTACGTCCCACGATTATGCCGGTTAGGCTAAAGGAGACGGTGATAATGAGTAATGAATGAAATGGTGGAATGAAGAAAGTGGGAGGAAACGGGAGAACCCCGAGAAAACCCACGCACACGGTGTTTGTCCACCACAAAGTTCACTTGGCGGGAGCAGGGTTTGAACCCGAGACCCCTAGCACCAGAGGTGAACGCTCTACCACTGAGCCACCGCGGCCCCCACATTCAAAAGAAATACAACATCCGGTGGCATAAATTCACCCACAATATTGGCGCAGAAAATTATATATATATATATATATATATATATATATATATATATATATATATATATATATATATATATATATATAGGGTATATATGGGGATATGGATAGCCACCGTTAGCCGTGAAGATATCAACTGGATTCACTCCACTACTGAACTCGACCGAGATAAATGACAGTAAGAAAAGCTAAATGCTATATATCCTTTTATTATAGGCAACCAATCTTTCCTTGCTATTCTGTAGGTTGCATAGAACCTAGGGAATGTTATAGATTTGAAACAGGATGCGAATAATCACCGTTACACGTGAATGGGTTAACGAATTGAATCAATTAAGGAATTCGACCGAGATTATCGCTGTAGGTGTTGCAAGAAACAGAATTCGACAAGTGGCTTTAGTTCAACTATTATTGTATCTAGTAACGGACGGATGGATGTACAGTACTAACATTACGAGCTTCGTATAATACCCTCTAGCGTGATTCTAATAAAATAATGGACAGGAATACTAATAATATCTGTCATATTATTATAAACTTAATAATAAAATGAAACTTATCACTATGCCGGATTTTTATCCTGTAAAAAGTTCAAGAATTTTTCTTTTCCCTCCATCGGCCACGACGTAAAGGAAAACAATTAAGATCGTAAACTTACATAGCTAATAGTCAAAATTAAATCCACAGGAATTGTAGCTTATTCATAAGAAAACAATATATATATATATATATATATATATATATATATATATATATATATATATATATATATATAGATAGATAGATATAGATAGATAGATAGATAGATAGATAGATAGATAGATAGATAGATAGATAGATAGATAGATAGATAGATAGATAGATAGATAGATAGATAGATATAATCACTATCAGACAAGCACGCATAGAATAGATTTGTCTAAAATTGGAACACAAAACGTATATTCATATTACTAAATAAGCAAACATTCTATAAGAATTTACAAAATATGAAAATTGTAAATATTGTACTTTCACATTTCTACATCTATTGCTCATAAGATTGGACTGGATTGGAGTTTTGTGTCCCGTTCAACACCGAGGCTATTATGAGAAATGGATCTACAAGCTTAACGTGGAATCTGAACCACATGCGCTCCCGCCGGGAATCGAACCGGGGTCTTCCCGTTGCTCATAAGAGAAGACCATCGAGCATTTTCTTTCTAAAAAAAAAGCCAGGTGTGATACTCTTCAAGGTAGCTTAAATTTTAGAATGAAGCTGTTGATGAGGCTAACCCAACTTTTACCAGATTCCCTTCACTTCATAATGTTAACCGATAGTTAACGGTGTTCGAGAAATTCATAATGTGAGTTTATTTCAGACAGTGATTATACTCATATTTTATAAAGAAGCTACAATTTCTGTGCATTTAATTTTTATTACTAGGTATGCGAATTCTTGGTGCTAATTTTCCTTTGTATATTGTAACTGATGAAGTGAACGGTAGAGTTCTATAGACATTGCAGAGTCATTTTGACGTATGATTAGCGTCATACTAAAGACCTGACTACTGCAGGAAACATATGTTAGTTGAACTCTTTAGTATGGCATTAATCACGCGTCAGAACGACTCTGCATAAGGCCTAATAACTTCAATTTTATAATTAATGTTGAGAGTAGTCTATGTGTTAAGTAATAGAGTTTTAAGAAAAATGCACACAGGTCGATAGACAGTACTGGATAATGCTTCGATTTAGAATACGGACTCTTTACGCATATAATTCTCCCTGTTGATCTAGTTGAAAGCAAGTGCGCCTTTGGTACAGTTCGATGAAGTTACAAAAGTCCATCTTAGGAACAAACTCTTGCGCCGTGTGCTTATGCATTCAGAAATACACTTCTCATCGACTAATTACTTCTGGTATTCTATTCAACTCACTCCTTACTCCCCCTGTCCTTGTTTAAGCTTTGTGGTATAGTAATATACTCTTTCCGTTCGGGCGAAGAAAAAAAAAACAGAAACCAGCTTACAAGGTTTATAGCTCTAAAACCGTATTTTTTATTCGTTTAATCTGAAATAAACTTTGAGAGTCTGAAAAAAGTCACAAAATGTTCCCATCGCTTCATAAACGCCCTTATTTGCATTCTTTCCCTTTTTCAAAGACTGCAAGCTAAGATACTCATACCGGCAGTAGGTTTTGTACTTCCCAAAGTCTGTAATGAGGGCGCAGAGCTCTAAAAATTACTGACAGAAATGAGTGTTATTCATTTCTTTTCCGTAATTGGAAGCAAAGTTCCAGTTCCAGGGAAGTCATTTCGGCAGGACAGAAGGGTGTAATTGCCCAATCCCTTGAGCTTGATAAATACATATTGTTTGATTTAATGTGTAGTAATACACTAATAAAAAAAAGTTCGATCCCAGCTCGTGCCGAGTAAACTTTGTGATGGACAAACACCGTAAGCGTGAGTTCTCCCGTTTCCTTCCACTTTTCTTCATTCTACCATTTTTTTCATTGTTCATCGTCACCGTCTTCTTTAGTCTATACGGCATAAGCGTAAAACTTAAAGATTTCATTTCACTTTTTACTAATAAAAAAAGTTAAACTATTATGTCAGCGGAGAATCTGAGTACAATTGTCAATGCCAGTATCCTGATACAATATGACAAAAAAGTGTATACATTTTTATGGCGGACATAATCGGATTTTCCTAGTTACTACTAAACCAGTTTACCCATGACACAATCTCGAAAGTTGAACTAGCGGGAGTTGCATTTAGCTCGAAACAAACGTAAGGATCACAGATGGTTTCAGTAACACGTGAAGTGTAACTGGAACCAGTAGGGGTGGGTTATGTTCTTCGATGAATATCACTTGAGTTTCTTATGACTTCATTTAGCAAGGGCAAAGTTCTCAATATTTTTTTTTTTTTTTTATTTACATACCCTTTCTCTTGAAATATCAGATTGCGGGTTGAGTTGACGTTTTGTTGAGTGCGTTGTTCACGTACGTACATTAACATCACATACTAATAATGAGAGAATATTCTGCGTCATTTACTCCTTACTCCTTTACATGTATGACAATATACAGCCTCACCCTGCGAGAACTGTGAAGAATCTCTTAGACGAAAAAGATAATCGGATTTAATAGAATGCTTGCTCACCAGATCTGAACCTGTCGTAGATGTTTGAAATACCCTTGTCGTATACATCACACAGCTTAATTTTTCACTAATAATGAATCTGCAGGTGCGGGGTTTTTCAGAAGAATAGTCCTTACTAACAATCTTATTGGAGCTATAGAGGAAAAATGTACGCCTATTTGTTCAAGGAGTCTTCATGTCTTCTACTTTCAGTCGGATATGTTCTAATGCTTATCGCTACTAAACATCTTGTACATCAAAATCATAGTGTGTACGGGATTTATCACACTTCGTTATCATTATTGCCAATATTTTGTTTTATGCTCACCAGGCCCGCAACCAGCCACAGAGGTTTGGGAGGGCATGAATATGATTGGGGGGCCAAGTAATTAAACATTCTCTTAGAAATAGCTAAATTGTGTTTTTTGTATTAATAATAGTATTTTGTGTTAAGGTCTGGAGGGGCCACGAAAAGTTTAGGGGGGCCAGGAACCCCCTAGCCCCCCTCTAGTTGCGGGCCTGATGCTCACTGAATGGCAAATTTCGCTACATTACGTTGTGTTGTTCTAAATTTTGTGAAGAAATTCAATTATCGTCGTAGCTATGAACTGTTTAATCAACAGATTTGGATTGTTGATAATAAAGCATTCCCTCCCTTCTGATTACAGACTACACAAAACGATCAAAATAGAATTGTTATTCTAAGCAGCATACACTTGAATTCAACGATTTTTCATGTTATACAAACGTGAAAGTACTACACTTTTACCATAAAATGAACAAACTTGCTGTAATTTCTACCGGTACTAGGATTATGAATTAATGCAGATTTCTAATGGTATGTAAAGCACTCACTTCTTGCGGTGGAACATCGAAGAAGACGGTTCGAAGGTCAAGTTTGATGTAGTTATCAATACAAGGCAAAACGAAGAATAATCCAGGTCCTCGAGCACCTCCCGCTCGCAAGCGACCTAATCGAAATACAACAGCTCTTTCATACTCTGCCACAACCTACAAAAGAATATACAATTAATAAAATCAAACGTGAAACATGGAAACACCACACACCAACGAGAAAATACGATCTTTTTTGGACAGATGTAGTTCCTATAATTAAAATAAATAAACAGTATGATACGAGTCATTGTTCGCAATTACAGTAAGTGTAATCATTCAAATATCACCATTAGATTACAGCACATGCCCCCTATTTATTCAGATTATCTTGTAGGCAAGGGCGCCGATTTCTCTATAAATTTGGGGGGGGGTGCACTCAGATGCATAAGGTATATATATGAAGATTTTAAGACAAATTGCACTGAAATTATGCCAAATATTGTATACTCATAAATATAATAGGAGGCCTACATAAGCTTTGGGGGGCCCGGGCCCCTTGCTTGTAGGGAGCTATAATATTCAACATAATTCAACGAAAATTAAGAAACGAATTTCAAACATTGTTCAAAGACAAGTTGAATAATAAGAGAATAATTACTGCCATTTTTTTTTTTGTATTTTATTTCTTTCATTGTTGAGAGCATTTAATTTTCCTCTTCAGAAATATGCTCCCAATAATGAAGCTCTCCTAACAATGAAGAAACAATATATCAAAGCACTGTACTGATTATCTATTCAACTTGATTCAATTATTTTGAATCTTGTAGTTTTTCACAAAATACACTGGAAAGATAAGGTGTACGTGGTGCCATCTATTGTTTATTAGCACTCCTTTAAACCCATCTTAAGGACATAACATCTTCTTAGGGAAATAATAATGAAAGTTATGTACTCACGGAAACGTTATAACAGAGATGTCTCTGCTATGATTTTTCGTTTCCTCAAAGCGTAGCTATATAAAATACTTAGGTTGCTTCTAACGACTACATTATTGATACATCGAATTTATTGTAGGGATAATGATTGAATAATACGCATTGAAGGATGTGAATTAGTTAAAAAAAAAAAAAATGTACACTGAGGAAGGAGAAAAATCGTCGCTCTAACGTCTGTGTAAGGATTCCTATTTGGATGTTTCAATGAGTAGTGAATTTTTATATTTATTATTAATGATATCCATTCTACCATTCCGGTAAGAAATCTCCCAAACGATTCCAAATCTTCAGTAGAATTGCTAAGTAATCAACTTCTGGGGCTTCCATTAAAATCAGCTCTAGATTTATTAGTAAGACGGAGAAGAAACCATTGTGAGTTTAACGTATTTCGTTACCGATAACAAAACGTAGACGTGTTACTTAATACAAAAAACCTTCCAATAGCGACCTTAATTGGCTCCTAGAGACGTCCATGTTAAACGAAATCACATTGGTCGAGGTCAATTTACAATGGATTCAGATTGAATTTGATAATCAACAAGTTTAAAACTGAAAATAAATCAATAAATAATACAGAAAATTACGAGCTTGAAACAATTATGAAATGATAGAAGATCTGAAAAGGAGAACTAGTAAACTCTCCTGTTCTATTTATTTCGGAAAAGTAAGCTGGGGCTTTTGCATGTCAAAAGCTCAATGAAACACTACATATACAGATGACGTAAAATGCCAAGTTTACATGGTCTCCTTTCAAGTCGTATTGGACTAGTATGTGTTACTGAGAAACTAAACTACAAATTAAGAGAGAACGTTGGGTTTCAAAGGAGACAATTGTCAATAAACTTTAGCAATATAGTAAATTTAAAGGAAATTGTATCTCCATGAAAGAAGTACGGTTTTTCTTTTTCTTTTTGTGTCGCAAATTAGCTTCTCTCTCTAATAAATGCTCACAGGTCAATCGTATTCTGCAATCAAACTTTTCCTTTGAACACCATTTCTAGGATTTTGTGTATAAAAGTAATAGAAAAAAGTTATGGTAGAAAACAAGTAATCAAGCAATGTGAATCACTAAAAGTTTAAAAGAGGGAGCTCAAATAGAATGAACTGAAACATTGAAACTTTTGTAAAAAGTGAAATGAAGTTTTTAGCTGTACATTCCATCTTTACGCCCTTTAGACTAATGAGGACGGATGATTAATGAAAGTGACTGATTAGGAAAGACATTGATGAACAGAATGTAGGAGGAAACCAGAGAACCCACGGATACAATGCTGTACCCCACGAACTTCCATAGGCTGGAAACTAATCAAGGACTTCTCCAACCAGAGGTTAGTGTTGTATCACTATTCACATAGAACATACAAATATTAACATCTCATTCCCATAAAGTCATTACTTATATAACACCCATCCACTTTGAATAAACCATAAACATGACGATTAGAAAATTGTGGAAGAAATCAGTGTTGCCAATGCACTCGATGAAAATTACTTTTAATATTTTTAGTGTATTGTATTTCATTTACAGTTTCGAAGTGATATCTCTAAATATAAAAGTTGTGGCAATGTTCTAGTAAGAATTGGTAGTGGCAACAGTGAAACATCAAAATTTAAATATCAAAACCTTTAATATCTCGGACATTTAGGATATAAATTTTAAAATCCAAACGAATTTCAAAAGAGAATTATAAACAATTTTATCAATATATAAATGACTGCATACTTCTAGGGCGACGATAAAAGCAGCGAGCGATATAAGACGTGGAACTAAACTTAACGTGGTATCCAAATCACATGAGTTCCGGCCAGGAATCGAACCTGGGTCCCCTACCTTTCATCTAAGTTGTACATAGAAGACATTTCTTAATATTAATACAAGAAAAATTAAAACTCTCCAAAAATGATTTTTTCAAGATCATGGTGATCAAAGTGTACAACATAATGTTAAATTAAGATAAATGGAGGGAACAATTCAAATATATTTTAAAAAGTCTGTTCCGCCCAAATTTGAGCGAAGGGAACTCGTTGCTACAGTGCAAAATGAAAACCCGAAACGTAACAAAAAGAGACAAACTAATATCAAGAATGTACTTTTATCCAGATGTAATTTTACATATAGCAAAATGTCACATCTTAAAAAGGTAAAAGAAACCATTAAATTATTTAAATAAGAATTAGGTAAGTCATATGAGCTCCCTAAATTTTAACAATGAATCCAAAGGAAGGGATAAAATCAGCCTATTAATATTTAGAAACACAGAAAAGAAAATTCTGTACATAATAAATAGAGACCGGATGTTTAGGCACTAAAAACCTGGAAAATAGGCAGGCAAATAGGCACTAAAAATTTAAAAAATAGGCACTAAAATGTAACTTAAAATAATGAAGATAAATACTCAATACCATTAAAAAATAGATTCAAATCATAGATAATGTTCAAAGAATATAGAGACATACTTGTTTGTTAATATCTTCTTTTATTGTGTATATAAAAACGAAACTTATTATGCATTTCATACATACTGGGTGAACCTGAAAGATGTGCACATACTTTGGGAGCTGATTCATGACATCAAAAGAAGACAAAAAGTGCTGTTGCATGTTGTCGAATTCTGCGTCGTGTACGAGTAACAAGGGGGCCAACTTGGAATCCAAAATCGAATCCTGACAATTTTAATGAGACATAAAGGTGTTCACATACTTCGGGAGGTGATTCGTGACATCCAAGAGGAGTTTTTGTCTTCTTTTCATGTCACGAATTACCTCTCAAAGTATGTGCACATCTTTCGGTTAAGTTCCAATTGTCATTATTCAATTTTCAATACCAAATTGGCACTCTCTGTCAGTCGTACAAGGCACGGAATTCGACAAAATACAAGAAAACATTTTGTCTTCTTTTGATATTACTAATCACCTCCCGAAGTATGTGCACATCTTTGAAGTTCACCATGTATATATACCGGTATATATCGTAACGTACCACGTGCTTGTGTTTACAAGCACTTAATATGTGTGTATTATTTATGTTATATAAATTATATATTTTCCCAATGAAGGCTTATTTTGAAGAAAATGCATAGAATAGGCAATATTAGGCACTAAAGCAATTATTTAGGCACTAAAGGTCAAAATAGGCAAAATAGGCAAAATAAAATTGACTTAAATCGAAAGTATAAACCCCCATATAAACTTTAAAACGTTATTTTTGATCATATCTTTAATAATAAAGAATAGGCATTTTGCCTAACATCCGGTCTCTAATAATAAATTATGTTTTTACTAGCTTCTAGTAGTTTAAAGAATATATGCTACAAATAGGTCAAAGACAATGATTGGAATGGTATAAATTTGGTTACTTTAAATTGATTATCGATAAACCTACCGGATATTTCAACGCTAATAAACTGTGTCAGGATGGTGATAAGAGGTTTGGTAATTGGCTTCAAAATAAACCGTCTGATATTAAATTATTACGCAAGAAAACTAGATTCCTCAAATTCCAGGATGCTAGAACCATCTTATTACATAGTACAAGCTGGAAAATCTGAAGTGAGTAATCTTATTTAAGGTACGTATGTTTATTGAAAAAAGTTTTTTTGGTGTAGTACATGGTGTTTGATGATTCATATGATAAATGTTATGATATTATCGATGATTACTTCATTCAAGACTTTAAACTTACCAAAAACAACAATGAAGAACTCGAGTCAAGAGTAAAAGAAATTTTACAATTAATGAATAGATTGAGATCAGAGACTGAAGAGATAGAAGCATGCATACAATCTTAACAATGAAGCTCAATCACTTAAAACAGGTTACAGATCCACACACAGAAGACCCAGACAAAACATGCACGTTGCTTGTTATTAAAAGAAGATATCAGAAGTAAAACTAGAACCAATATCTGAACAATATGATGACGATAAAAGGGAATTCATTGAAAATTATTAAGTTTACAGATATTGGGTTGGAAGCGTTCAACAATGTATTGTAATGGAAAGATTACAATGTTCTCAAAAGGATTACCGAGATGTGAACGCGTTAGCTGAAACTGTAGATTAAAACAAAACCAATTTATTAAACAAAGTTAAGAAACAAATTGATTGTATCGTATTCATGGATATCATATAGATATTAAAGAGAACGATGGAAATGATGAGTTCATTATTCACATATAACAATAAATACGAAACTTGAATTGTTCAAAAGTTACAAAATAAACAGTAAACATTTTATGATCATTGATCTTTTATGTGTATTTTAACATAAAAATATGTACTTAAAGTATGTGTGGTTACTCCAAATATTATGTTCAATATTTTCCCAAATTGGCTTATTATGATATTTTCTTATTATACTTCTCCAATCGAAATACTGCCTAAATAAATATATAAACTCTACAGAAACTCTTGATATTATGAAATATAATACAAAAAAAAAAACTTTAAATTTAAAAATAAAAGATCCTGATAAGCGTTGATGCTTGGAAATCATGTGTTAATGTAATCTATCAGCATAATCTCTTATAAGTTTTTCTGATAAAGATTTACATTGTGATAAGCGAGACCAACAGAAGTTACGTATTAGCATGTTTTCGTGTAAATTCTTCCTAAAGTTTACTTTCGTAACAACCGTTTTCTAAATTGACTTCATCTATAAACTCATTAATAAAATCTTCAGTCAAAAAATCCGATCAACTTTGTCTGCAAATTGTCTAATAAAATCTTCTGATAAACCTGAATATTGGCATATCTTTTCCCAGTCAACTTTATCTGAGTCTCTCATCAATTAACAATTCTCTCTAATGAAATTTTCTAATAATTTTCTCCATGATATGGTTTTCCAGTTAATCTTGTGATTATACTTACATATGAAATCTGTGATGTGCTCTTACGTGTACCAGAATTTTAATAATACATTTGTGATTTTTATACCCATTAAGTCATATTGCTAATACAACACGCTAATAAATGCAAACGGTTTCCAGAATCATGTTAAATGTTGCACACAAAATGAAATACATACTGACCTCCTAGAATATTTTCTATATAATAAATAAGAGATTATTTATATTAGTAATAATGTTAAGGAAAATATGAATAAATGAAATCAAAATGAGAAACAGTAAAGTGAGAATTTTAAGTAAATACACAATAATGGAAATAAAGTAGCTTTTTAATGAAGAGGGGATAAGAGGTTATTCCCGATTAAGAAAAGCTGAACTGATTGACCGTATTACACAATATCAAGACTAACAGCACAGATTAGCACTTAGCCAATCACTACTATTTAAACAACATATATTCTCCAAACATAAACTGCCACAAAAATTACCAAAACTAAAACAAAAATACATGAAAAAGTTATTTCCATTTAAAGAGGAAATTTTAAGATGCGAAACTAGCAAATACAACCTATTAAAATAGAAACAAAAGAAACAGAAATTCAAAAACGATTATAAACAATTACAGTTGAAGTCGTAGGAGGATAAAAATGACCCAACACAATTCCTAAAACTATTGGGAGCTGTCATTAATAAAATCAAAGATTTACAAGTGAATCCGGTTAAAGTAACCTTATTTTCATCTGTGACTTTATTAAAGATAAAGACGTGCAAGAATTTAATTTTAAAACCTCAAATGAAAGAATACTAAAATCAATGATTTAGATAAATATATTCACCATGGTAAATATTTTTAAGAGAAATGGAAGTGTTTCAAGGTCGAGGTTCAGGGTGACGATTATATTAAATCAAACATCTAGATCCCAGATTAAACAAATATACAGCTCTAAGAGCTTCTTACATCGACATTCGTGCAAAAATTTTAAATTAAAAATGCAGTAAATAATGTTAAAGTAAAGTCAAGAGATGGATCTTGTGTTCTATTGCTGGTTACTTAAAACCTACAAGGCAGGATCAAAAGCTAAGATAAGAAGTGCCCTAAAAATGAACCACTATATGCAAGTAACTCTTTGTTTTTGTGTGTTGTAGGTATTGATGGGTAGTATCCCTAGTGACCGCTAGAGACCAGCACGGTGACGAAGATGCAGTTAATCGCAGTTCGAAGATGGCAGGGCTACTGGAAACATGGTCAAATGTTGAAGTGCGAAGTGTGATAAGGTTTCTGCATGGAAAGGGGAAGAAACCAGCCGTGATCCATCGGGAACTTGTGGAGATGTATGGCAACAACGTGTTATCGAGGAAACAAGTGTAGTGTTGGTGTAGGGAGTTCGATAATGGTAGGACTGACATCACTTATTGAAATATTTTGAAATGTTTACATTATTATTTCTATTTTTATATTTCACTCACATTTTTCAATGCACGATTTCATGTCTTTGTAATCATTAGGGCCCGGATAATTATGTACTAAAAACAATGAAAATATGTACATATATATGTACATAAAATCTCAATAATATGTAATAAAACCCTTCCAAAAGAGCAAAATATGTAAAATGAAAATACCAACATTTTCTATTACGTTTTCTACATTTGATGTGGTAAATACAATATTTATTCAATTACAATGTTTACTACCTGTTACTTTTCCAGCATGATCTCCGCAACACTAAGAAACAGAATGAGTTTCAAATTTTCAGTCAGAAAACTTATCTTGTTATCGCGTATAAAAGAGTTTCTATGCACTAAATGGTCGTTTCACTTCACACAAAGTCTTGCTGCATATTTATACTTTCAGAAATCATCCAAAGGTCGTTCAACTGTACATTACGGGAGAATTCTAGAACACTGGCCCGCCTACCTGTACAACAGATAGTAACCTACCATAAATGGCCTAACCTCTCTAATCTCTAATTAATCTTAATTAACCTTATTTAGGAAGGGATTTTTACGAAAACTTTGTTTATGCCATTGTACATCTAATGAGCGTCCAGCGTTATAGAACATTCCCGTACATTACACACTCAAAACATTTTAGTAAAAAATATCGTGAAGAACAAAACATTCTCAATTAATCTTTTCACTATTTCAACAGTCGATCTCCGTAACAGTAAGGAACGAAAATGTGTTTCAAATTTTCAAACACAAAACCTCTCCTGGTATCACGCAACAGAGCTTTTTATTGACTGAACGATCGTTCAACATTACACGAATTAATTGGTGCATACTTAAACTTGCACAAATCAGAAGGTGCGTGTTCAATAGCCACGACATGGATTTAGCTTCACTTAACACTCCACTAATAGCATAAATTGTCTTATAGCCTGGATTTTTCTCCAAAACGATTTTTCTCCTTCTTATTCAATGCATCCCCAACCGGTCCTTTCACACCTACCAGAGAAGCAACTGTTGAGCGAACAATTTCAAGATTGTCTGAAAGGGTAGATGATGATTTCTCCAAGGATTAAATAGTACTACTGAGACATGAAAAATTGCTCTGAATGTAGGAAATATCATGCTTCAACTTCCCGTCATCAAACATTTGTTTCGCTATTTCTATGGAAGATGCATCTTCAGAATCAAAATGTAACACTTGTTTCACTGCATCAAAGTTCGTAACATAGTAACACGCAGCATCAATCTAGCTTCCCCACCTTGTTAGTACCGGCTGAGGAGGAAGAGGTAGTTCAGGGAACAGTTCTTTAAATTTCTCAACTCTACTGGGAGCCTTCAAAAATACCTTCTTTGTATTTGAAATTAATGCATCCACTTGTGAAAATCTAGAACGAACAAATTTTGCAACACGATGAAATGCGTGGGCAAGACAAGTTAGATGTAATAGCTTCGGATACAACACTTGCAAAGCTTCTGCAGCTTTGCACATGTACGGTGCTGCATCAGTCACTAGGAGGAAGACATTGTTATGCTTGATACCATCAGGCCACAAAAGTCCCATAGCATCATTAAAGAGTTTTGCAATGGCTTGATGGTTACATCAAGGCAACAAATCACTAGTTAACAGGATAGGCTAGCTGACTTCATTATCTTTCAACAAACCTATTCCAACATTACCAACATGTCGCTCCTCTACATCAGTTGTTTCATCAATTGACACCCAAATAGGACCATCATTGCTTTCCCCACGAATCGAGTTCATTGTTTCCACATATAAATCAGACACGTAATGCTTTCTGATTGTAGATTCATCTGGAACTGTTTCGTGTGTGTATTGTTGCAGAAATTCACGAAGTACTGTATTGTTTAGTTTCCAAATAGGGGTATCACCACATACCTTAGCACGGCACAGATCACTTGAAAACTGAGACTTCCGTGGCCCTGGACTACTTTGAGCTTGAGATTAAGTTACTAGCAACTGCTTTTGTAGTTTAGGTTTTGAAGCTCGGGTCTGATGGCGTGATGTGGATATGTGTTACACAACTTGGGAATGTTAAGCGCATGAGACACCCTTCTCACAAACCTGGCAAGAAAGCACTTTTCCATCTGTGGAAAAATGCTCAAACTCTTCCGTGAAATGCTTAAGTCTTATTGACAACGGGGTTTTGTCCTTTGGCATCTTGGAAACAGGATTTGCTGACAGCACAGGAGATTAAATATTCAATAAAATAGCTCACACTTTCCCTACGGCATGCGTTGTGGCGGCAGGCGCTTCACTTTTGTAAATCAAGAGTCCAGCCTTACCAATTGCGTGAATGCAAACTTCCCCATCTGATTTAATATTTTTCGCCGAAGGAAAATATTAGTGGAGCGAGTTTGCGACAAAAACACGATAGGCAATCGTAAAGCCGCGTCGCGATAGTAATTCGATTGAATTATTAATCTCACGTAAGGATGTGAGCGCTACTACCGCGACCGAGAGTGTACGATTGCTAATCAAATCAGGTTCTTTCCAACTCTCTCTACCAATCCGCCAAACTACGCTTCAATACTATTTTAAAAGGGTGAAACGCAGTGAAACAATAAATAAATAAGTAAATAAATAAAAAATTAAAAATAAAGCAAGCACTTTAAATTCAAAGAGAGGTGAGTGTTTTCTTCTTTTCAAAGTCTATTGTTGAACAGTTTGTGTACGAAAAATCCCTATAAAACATGAAAATACCAAGAAATATGTAAAATTATGTGCTCATGAGTAAAATATGTAATTATATGTACATAAATGTAAAATATGTAAATATATGTACTTTCAAATGGGTGTTTTTAGGCAATATGGGTCACAAATGACATTATTACCCTAATTTGATATAAAAATATAACCCCTACAAAAATATGTAATTAAATAATTATCCGGGCCCTAGTAATCATTATGTTTTCTTGTATATTTAAGTTTGTCTTTTCACCTCACCAAATGTTAAGGATCAAAGTTCCTTAAGTCACCACGTTTTTTTTTTTTCTCTTGGTTTTGACAATTTGAAGTTAATAAATATTTAATGAAACACTTAGCCCAACAACCTTAACCGGAGCCTATCCTGTCATTGCATCTCATTCCTAATAGAGTTCATAACCCTCTTAAACGTGGCTAGCCCTTCTGGCTAGCATGTAAAAAAAAGAAGAAGACTGACATCACTCATGAGCATCGAAGTGGCAGACCGTCAACGTCTGCCAGCGACCAGAACATTTGGCAGTTGGAGGGAATGATTAGGGAGGATAGGCGAATCACACTGTCACACATTGCAGAGGTACTGAACATTTCGTATGGTTCCGTTCATAGTATTGTTCAGAACACGCTTGGCTAACGCAAAGTATGTGCACATTGGCTACCACGGAATCTCACAGGAACGGACAAAAACAGAAAATGGGCATTAGTCTGAACCACCTTACCCATTATCAACAAGAAGGGTCTTCATTTCTGTATCGCATCATTACAGGTGATGAAACATCTGTACCATTGTGGACACCTGAATCTAAACTTTCCTCTATGATGTGGAAACATCCTTCATCGCCCCCATCCAAAAAGTTTAAAACAGTAATATGTGCAAGGAAAACAATGGCCACTGTCTTTTGGGACCACCTTGATTTACCTGGAATTCCTTCCGCCGGGTACCACGATTACTGCTCTCGGACCTACTGCCAGACGTTGGACAGACTGAGAGAGGCCATACGTCGGAAAAGACCTGGAGCACTAAGGGAGGATGTCGCGTTTTTACATGACAATGCTTGACCGCACACAGCCCATCTCATCCGTGACTATGTCACACGTTTCAACTGGGAGGTTTTGGAACACCCCGCATACAGTCCGGACCTTGCACTCAGCTATTTCCATCTCTTCGCACCAATGAAGAAGCATTTTCAAGGACAACGCTTCAACACAGTGCAAGAGGCACAGGATGCAGTGAAATCCTGGTTGAACAGCCTTGACACAGATTTCTTCCATAGTAGCATTGATATATTGGTGACCCGCTGGAACAAGTGTTTTGACAAATATGGCGACTATGTAGAATGCTAGTTTGCAGTGTTATGCATACCCTGTATCAGTATAGGCAACCGAGACATAAAGATTTCTGAAAAAAAGTTACCTTACTTTTTGATCCTACCTTGTATAAACAATTTATCACATCCTCAAAGATCTTCACACTATAAAAATTGTTAGAGAATTAGAAAGAAATGCTCTAATGTATTTCCTGTATTGTATTGTATTGTATTCTGATGTATTCCCTATACAATTAAAAGAAAAATCAAAGTTGGAAAAGAAAAGCTATATATATCGATAAATGTATATAGCTATGATGAAAAATATATTGTATAGCTGCTGCAAATTGCAAAAGTATGCAAGAAAAATGTTAATTTATTATATATAAAAGATAATAAAAATGATTGTTTTTGTGAGATAAGGTATTTGTCTAGGTTAACAAGACCTCAATTAACAAAACACATTGAGAAACTGTACTTTTATGACAGATATTTAACGAGACACCTCAAAAGCAAAATACAATTGAAGGAGCATGAAAAATATCGTAGGGAGCATGAAGTTGTTCAAAATGAACTTCCTAACACATATTATAATCAAATAGAGTTTCAAAAGTATAATCGATCTTTAAGAGTTCAATTTACTATAACTGTTGCTTTTGAATGTTTGTTACGCAAATTAAAAATAGAACATATTTGTTCTAAAACGACAAAATATCAAAAACATCTTCCAATGAGTTTCTGTTACTATATCAAACATGCAAATAGGGACTATAAAAGTTCTGTTACTTATACTGGATTAGCTTCTCCAAAAGTGTTTCTTGAAACGTTACAAAAAGCAATAGAAATAATTTTAAAAAAAAATGGTTAAGACAAGTCAGCTGACAATGATGATGAAACGGGTGACGAGAGTTGTTCCGCGGAGAGCGATGCAAATAAAACAAATTTAACCGGTAAAATATTTTTCGTATTCTGGCAAATTCTGGCAAAAATTGCATCAAAACGTGAAATGACGTGAAATGAACATTCTTATGTTTGGCAATTGGAACCATGATTAAAGAAAATGTACTTCGGTGTTGTAGCAATCTCGTCCGCCACCTATTTAAATGGTATTGGCTTCGAAACTTCCAGTTCCTCTTGTAAAACGCTGAACTTATATCTTGTAGGAAAAACTTCATTCTATAATATTATTAAAAAAAAAACTTTTGTACAGCCCACCATCAGATATTATTTTCTACATGCAGACTACATTTCTAAGTCTTTGCAATCAGTTCTGGAAAAGGTAATCGCACTTTAGAACCTGCCACCGCACAACTCGCGAACGAAATGCTTGGCACTGTGTGTATGGAAGCTTGCTCTCGCAGCTTGCCCACAGATGACGTCAACACTTTTTTTCTTCTGTTACTCGCTAGCGACTGAACGTATCGCGATCACACAAACACAATTCCTCTTAGAATTTTCAACTCTACGAATGGAAGTAATTTGTAAAAAGTGCATTTCTAAGTCGAACTGCTCCTTTAAGTCATGCGTCTCAAAAATGATACTACAGAATTACTTTTTCTTCATGTATCTATTGGATCTAGGGTTACAAACACTGGTTCAGGGAATTTGAGAAATTTTAACAGCCGGTCTGGGCAAATTGCCTGAATAGCAGTAATACGTGTTCCTTGATGAAGAGGATTTGAGCTAACAGAATAATGCAACACAAATGCACGCACGGTTGTTTGCAGCTGGTTAACTGTGTCCTTCGAAGTGCATGCATTCAACTGACTTTGCTGAGCCTGTAGAGAGATTACTCACTGTCATGCTGCATCTTTGAACAAACCCAAATCTACGTATTTTGTTTAAGAAAGTGCCAGACACTCGTAAGGCATTTTTACATTGGTATCGTTAACAGTGGGAAACAGAAGAATATACAGTTGTAAGGAGTTTATATGTAAAACTACCATACCAGCATTTGGCTTGATAAGATGTAAGGAAATACTGTTGGTAAAAAAATCTGTCAGGATGGCTGACTACGAGATTCAAACTCAGGTCACCCTGATTACAAAGCAAGAACTTATTTACCAACTTTCCTTTGGTAGATCACGAAAAACTCAAATCACAGAAGTTTCATCGCCAATCCAGGCAGCTGAGGTGAATAAAGCCACTCTTAGTCACATTTAAGTAACTTAACCATAGCAAATCATGAGAAAGGAATTGGAAGAGAAGACTCTCGAATAGCACAATGATTATTAACACGCTCGTGTTCGGTTCGATTTTTGACGAAAGTACTGAAAATCAGTTTTGTAGTCAGGGCCGTCACGTGGGCGGGGCGACTGGGCAATCGCCCCGGCCGCCGGGACGACAAATCAACAAAATTCAAGAAATTCAGATTATGTTGGTAAATGAGTTTTTTTAAAAAAATAAAAAATAATGTTAATTCAGATATTTTAATAATGATCACGCCACGGCTAAGTAAAATTACCGCTAATGTAAAACATCGTCTAGGATTATTCAATGGGAATTCTCTCCAGCTCTCTATGACAAGAGATTTTATCAGGGAAAACTGACCTAGATCTGCTATTACTTACTTCTTATCCTTATGACAGTTTGGTACAAACTGAAGAAACTTCAGTAGAATTCAACAACAGTTCTTTATTACTATTCCGTACAAGAAACGCTCAAGTAATACCACAATAACTGCGGTACTACAATAACTGCAATACTACAATTATCTGCTTAGTTCGCCACCACTTGATAACAACCGGTTAACATCACCAATACAACTTCGCACGTAGGCTACTTTCCAATCAATAACAGAATAAATATCTTCTCAGTCCTTCAATTCTGTACTAACCTCATACAATAACTGTGTTTATTAACTATCAGGGATGTAGACATGAGGGGGCTCAAGAGTCCCCCCGACTAAAATGGAAAAAGAAATCTTAATAAAATTCAAATTAAGGCTATCCTAAATTAGTTTAAACTGAAAACAGTTACAAAAAAAGGCATTACAGTGCAATTTTAAGGCTTAAGTTTTACAAAAAGTTTCGAAGGGTACTGTCGCACCTCGTGTACTCGGAGGGGTATTCCCATACACCCTTTTGCGTTGTACCCGAATCGAAATCCTGGCTGCGTCCCTGCCAACTATTACAATGTCAACAACACAAATCGTTTTCGTGTTCAACAAACATCTACTTTTAAAAATTATTTTCTATTCTTTTTATGTTTATGTAAGGATGCCTGTCCCATTGACAATTTAGTAAGTTAAAGCTGATAAAGACGTATTTACGCTCAAGAATTGCCCAGTTAAGACTTAAATTACTGGTCATAGTAGATATTGAAAATGATGAAGCCAGAAGGTTACATTTCAAGCAAAGACATATTTGCTCACAGAAGAGGCAGGAGAATGCCATTTAGTGTTTGAATAAAATATGTATATGTCATTATGCAGTTAATTTTGCTAACTTCTATTTTAATTTATTAGTATTTTTATGTTATCATTATATGAACTTTACACTACATGTTTTGGAACAACGTATCGTTAACGTCGCCTTGCAAAGCAAATATTAACAAACCGTACGTTTTGATTTTGAACATAAATTATAATTGTAGGATTGAATTGAAGCAAATACTCAAAAAAAAAAAAAAAAATTAAAAAAAAATACAAATATCAAATAGGAAAAAGTTACTTTAGTAATCTAACGCTATGACAAATTTACTGAAAAATTTGTGTTAATCACAAGGAAAGAAAAGTTTATTCTATAGTTTTTAGCAAAAGTCAGAAAATAACAAAGTTTTGTTATCACACACATTGGGCTTTAATATTTGTATTATTATTTGTATATTCTATACTATTACTATGTTGATCTGTATCAAGTTCAAAATAAACAAGAATAACAATAGATTTCATGTTTTAAGTATAAAAGCCATTCAGTATAAAAAATTGACATAGTACCAACTTGTTTTATGTTAATTCCCTATTTAAATCTAGGAGTACAGACAGGGGTGTAGCCACGGGGGGCCCATCGGGGCCAGGCCCCCCAAATGATTTCCTGTCCCCCCAAATGACCAGCTTTTAAAACATCATTGTAAGATTACCTCTCTTCAGTCACTTAAAAATAACAAAGTTTACATATAATTAATAATTTACGGTAAAATAGTATGGAAAAAATACTATTTTACCATACAAATCGAAAAATAGTATGGTATCTCCTCCTTATACCAATCGGAAAACAGTATGGTTTATTTTTATTTATTTATTTATTTTTTTATTTTATTTTATTTTTCTTTTACAGCAGATTACAAAATTTACTGCGATTCATATTTGACACTTTGAAGACAAACGTTTCAACAAGGTACTATAAATACTACCATAAAACAATGGTACTAATAGCTATGCATGCGCACGGGATTCTCCAAAGGAACGGAGGGCTTCCCGGACATGCTGTAAAGGAAAGAAGTGTCACAGGTTGTTAATTCCGTGCGCACACGTAGCTGCATTTTCAAATATGCATTTTTCAATAGAGTAGGTACGACTTTCTAAGTGACGTTTTTAACCGCACTCTCTACGATGTGTTGTTTCTAAGCTGTTGGCCTCTGAAGTTCATGTTCCCACACTTTCAACACTTTGTCATTCCTAAACGGGAAGGGATTTCCCCCATGTTGACTAGGACTTTTTTGCTTTTTTACTTGTCCAAGTTCGTCCACATAGTTACCGTTCACCCTGTATATGCAGATATATAGATAGATAAATATTTCCATTATTTTGAAAAGTTGCAAACTATAGCCTATATAAATTGAATCATACAGAATCGATTTGAAGACGCACTAGACACCAGCATGACTGGTGAAGAGCCCTGTGTATATTACAATACAATAAAACTCCGTTTAATGGCCATCGCAGCATTGCACTCACGCCACACGCGTTTCTGGAGTTAGTTGTTAGTGATCGTAACCACCGCTTTAAAATTCCTTCGCGTTCCCACTTGTATCGCTATTTCTGATAATATTATTTAAAACTTCTGATTCGAATCATTATTCACTCTTTTCTTCGAAGAAGTTTCGCATGTGAAACAGAAGAAACATTTTTTTCGTAAAATATTTTCCGCGACGGAACGATGCACGATTTGCAGACCTAAGGATATTAAAAACCTAATTCGTCGGATATTAATGTCGTACTACTTGTTTATTATTATTTTTGGATTTGAATATTTCTGAAGAAATCGAGTTTATTCGCATTCTCGCACTGATTTAGGAAAAAAAGAATTTGTAAAGTGGTAAACTGAAGTCCGAATTCCAAAGAAGATGCTCGAAAGCTAGTTCACAAACGAGATGTCCTGCTCCTTCACGTGTTCAGCCACTTCGAATCTATGGTCGAGGAGGAACAGAACTTTGCATCGTTGACACTGGCGAACTTCAAATGCACGAAGCATCATGGATCTCGAAAGAAGAGGTTCGATGTTATTTCTTTAAATCCTGTTTTAACTGTATCTTCCGCAGTACTTTCTCCTTGCCAATCACCAGTGACCTAAAATGATAGATGCGATCTCCTTGGGGAACGACAGTAGTATTGAAGAATTAGGATTGGTTAATTAAACAACCTTACGGGGATAAAATATTATTACGAGTCTATCATTTTCTAATACTTTGATTTGTTGGCGAAAAACGCTACAAATATATTCACAATAATATAAGCATTTTGTAATTAAAAGTTCCACCATTAAAAATATTTTTTATTGTAATAACCCCTAAAATAATCAAAATAATGAAAAAAACAAAAATCAAAAAGTGTTACGTAACAAAGGGGAGGGATTCGGCCTTGCGTTACGAAATGTGACAAGTAGGAGGGAGGGGGTAAAAATTGGTGAAAAATAGCGTTACGTAATATGTGGACGGCCACTAGAACAGGAAATGAGACATAGATGTTAATAAAATAATTATGATTTTTTTTTCTTTTAGTCACGAATAATAAATAAATATATTTGTCAGGAAAACTTAAAGAAAATAAGTGAAATTTCAAAGAAAACCAGCTTTATGTAGATTGAGCTGAGGGCCTGTGTACAAGGGCTTAAACTAAAATAGTTATGCACAAAGCTATGTTTGGTCCGGGACAGTAATTATTGGTTAAACATAATAAAAACTACCTGGAATATAATTTATGGAGAAAAAGCGAATAATAATAATAATAATAATAATAATAATAATAATAATAATAATAATAATAATAATAATAAGCTAGAAAACAGTGTTTTTTAGTTTCTCGAAAGGAAACAAAAATTTTCCTTTTTTTCAGGCCTCAAAAACACTAGCTGCAACATAATTTCTTTTGGCTTTGTAGCTGGTCCCCCTGAAAAACGACGGGCCTCTCTTACATGAACCTGCTGGCTACACCCCTGAGTACAGAATAAACTCTGGTTGTTTCTCATAACATACTGGTGGGGGGATGGGGACGCCTGAGAATTCTCGGCCCGGGCTCTTACAACCCACGCGACGGCCCTCTTTGTAGTATATGTTATAACAAGTAAAACTAACCACTAATTAAAATACCGTTAAACATGGGTGGAATAGAATAATACAAATAAATGAATTCTCAGTCTGTCCTTAATTAGGAAACATGTATACACAATGTAACTTAATCACTTGAAAATAACTTCAATACAGAAGGCTAAATTGAATAAAATATACATATATATACCTTGAAGCAAACGCATAATGAGAATGGAAAGGTCAGCATCATAAGTAAGAAAGACGAGGAAATTGCTACACATTCTATGCAACCCATCGCTTATGGCTCTCCTGTAAATAAAGAGAACCTATCAGATATAGTACGAGTAACACCTACTTATAACAATGAGTCTCCCAATACCTTCTTGTTAATCAAATCTAACACACAATGAATGAAAGGACGGTCCATACATGTATAAGACAAAATTTACGTCAAGCTTATAATTCTGTTAAATGCAATGTTACAAAATTATAATAATACTTCTCAGTTGGGTTTAGTGTATTTTCTATAAATAAATATATGTGGTGTCGGTATTATTTTTAAAACAATTTCGAAATATCAATGAACTAAAAACTAATATTCCACTGAATACACCTCGCACTTAGTCCAATGCAGGGCTTCTCAGCCTGGGGGTCGCGAAGATAAGCGGAAGAGATAAATATAATTAGAATTTAATACAGGAAAATATTTATAAATATTATTTTGGATTTTGTTCTGATAGGCATATTTTCATTTTTATACATACTGTTAAAAACAACAAAAAATAGGTCTACTAAACATTTTCAACAGATGCAGAGTTATTAAAAGTCAATTTAAATGAAAGAGTTACGATATGAAACTAATAAGAACTGCATATTGAAATACCAGAAAAATACAAAAGCAACAAAATCTGCATATTGAAACACAATTAAAATTGAAAACACTAATCCGCAATCGCTATGTTCCGTTTGTCGATAAATCAATAATTATTATATTATAATTATTATCAATCCATTATAATGGACAAATTATTCTGTCGTCAATAAAAAGGATCGTTTTTGTTTAGGATTCTTTGCAGAATTCTACACGTATGTGCGTGAGCGAATAGTGTTTTTTGCCAGCAAGCTGTCCGCAATGAAGGTATATTTTTGGTGTAGGATTTTATTTGTTTCATAAATTTTAAATGTAAACGAGTTGCTTTTAATAGTTCTTGGCAGGGGCGCCCATGTTGTGGTTTCCAAGGGGGGGGGGCAAGTATAAGCGACATTTCAAATATAGTTTCAAATTTTGATGTAATTATTCTAAAAATTCTATTGGGTTTTCGATATTCCGAAGTATAATTTCCTTTAGGGGGGCGAACCTTTCCCCCATGATGGGCGTCCTTGGTTCTTGGCGATATTGAAGACATACACAACAATGTACCAAATTCACAACAATATGAGGCAACTCAAATTGGCGGCCTCGAAATAACTTTTATTAAACAACTGTCAAAGTTTTTTTCAACAAAAAATTAGAAATAATTTAATTAACAAAATGCGGAACTTTAAATTTGTTGCTCTTCAAACGGTTCACATTATATCATAAAATTGAAGTAGGTTCATATTCTTCAATACAGATGGTGATTCAATAACAAATTAAACGTGAGTCGAAAAGTTTCGTTTAGAAGTTAAAGACGTATGAAGAAAGGGTCGTTGAAATGTTGAATAGGCTCAACCTGCATTATTACATCTCTAATTACTAAAGCAATCCATATTACGCTTTATTTTTTGCTTAATTAGGCTTTATATTTTTCCAAATTATGCTTTATTGTAAATTTCAATCATTGTTTAGCATAGATCTATATATTAAATATTCTAAATATCTTGATCTATTTATTAATATTTTATGCACCCAGTTTCTTTCATATTTATTGAACTTTCTACTTAAATGCACTTATAAAGAGATATGCTTTACTCGAATCAGTTTTTTAATCACTTGTGCCCCTTAGAGGTGCATATATGCAGAAAGGGAAAGTAAAAGATGCCACCGAAAGTGCTCAAGTTCAAGAGGTACATATGTGTAGTTCTTGTGCATTTTTTGTACATTTCGAATCATCATACATAACTGCGCAGTTACACTTAGAATTAAACTATTGTTTATTCATTGTTGGCGGAAAATTTTCTTTTTGTTTTCCACTTTTTCTTTTCCCCACTTTAAAGGATTAAGAAGTAAAAATAAGCTTTTCATTGTTGCATTGTTATGTTCTCATAGGTTTTGTACTGTAAATATTGGTTTAAAATGTTAATACAGTATGTTAAGCTTGCAGTTAAACAGAATTTTCCAAGAATTGTGCTATATACTTTAAAATATGCTTTATTTTCCAAAATTATGCTTTTAAAATTAGTTTCTTCTGGACCCTTAGACAACCACAACCATGTTGAAGGTACCAACCATAGCCTATGTGTAAATTGCTGTTATGCTTTTTATGCTTTTGGGTTGCCCTACTAATTACAGTCACAAAGCCTTCCCAACTACTAATACAAAGAAAAATATTTTAAAAAATATACAAGGAAAGAAGAATAGAATTACCATAAAGAATGAATACATTAGAAAAGTTTTCCCCATTAGTAACAGGTAATAAAGTTTATGTTTGTACCGATGTGACTTCTCTATCTTGGAAATCAGGAGTCTCCACTGAAAGAGACGTAACTATGATTAAGATGTACTAGCGGCAATGAATTTGCAGACAAATAAAACTTGTCCGTACTTAGTTACTTAACTTATTTATATAGCCTACGAGGTCAATGAACAGAAGGACCAGGTGAAGTGAAAGCTGGTTCTATCTATTGTTTCTGGTTTGAAATTCTTTGTTGTGGGATGTGCCAAAGTTAGTCTAATTGTTACCTATCTGAGAACTTAAACAGCTCTTTTGCCACAAAGTTGTAAATATAGAATATGCCAAGGCCAATATTGCGCGAGGCCCTTCAATTATTAACAACTAAAATGAGAAAGTGAAATACCAATGTTTTCCCTGCAATTTCTTACTTTCACTTTCTTCACCAATATCCGATACCTTTATTTTGCAGCCTTACATTGTTGCAGATATAAATCTCTGACTTTTTTGATATGTATTTTGCACAAGATCCCAGTTAAACTATTGTACAGAGAAGGTACCACATTCCAGAGTCGAACATCGTCCTGTAAAGCGGAATGCAATAAAAAATATATACAAAGGATACGAGCAATCAATATGCTTTTACGATCGGAGAGAAAAGGATTAAAGAAAGCGGAATTTCGGTAGGAAGTGTAAAAGTAAAGTGTACTCACTTTGCAGATGGTATGACTCTTATTGTAGACTCAGAATAAAGATTTAACACATTGAAAACATTGGGGAAAAGCTTGAAGAGTGTGCAGCTGTGAAAAGAGAGGAGAACAAAGACAATCTATCAAACTAAATTGTGACAACTGTAGACGTTGAAGCGAAGAAAGTAAAACGATGAACTTTTTCGGTATGTGTGTAATATTTTTAGTAAATAAAATGAAACTTCTTATTTTACGTCCCACGTCTATGCCCTTTATGCTAAAGATGACGGATGTTTAAATTAAAGTAAATGATTATGAAAGAATTGGTGGAATGACAATATGGGAGGAAACAGAAGAACCCAGTGAATTGAACATCGAGAGGGCAAAAAACTACAACCGTGGTTGTTAATGATAACGGCAAAGAAAACATTTTGATTTGAATTCCAGGGAAGAGAATTAAAACATATTTCGACGAGGGATGTAATGCAGGGTGCTAGAACTAATAATTTTACAGTTCTGAAGATCACATCCTCTCGAATATGCTTGCTTTCCAATATGCTAATTTATCATTTTATATACGTAAACTAGACTTTGGCTAGATGGGGACTCCGTCCCCAGACCCCCGCATTTGCTCGGGCTACGGCCTTACATGTCTTATGTATCAGCCTTTGCAACAAGAATGAATTACGTTAATTTACTTTTTAATTACATTTCCTGAATTACGCCCAGCTGGGGGCTTCGCCCCCTGATCCCAACATTTACTCGATCTACGACCTCGCACTCCTAAACCTATAATTCTACCCAAGTTCAAGTTTCTTTTCGTATTTCAACTGTCTAAAAGATAAGATTTTGTATCCCAAGAAAACGCCCATTTAAATAACATGGGGATTTCTTCATTCTCCCTTTAAACCCCTTAGAAACTGAAGATATTCAATTTTGGCAATTTTCATGTCGGTTAATTCCGAAAGCTACAATCATGCCAAATTTCATCATTCTAATCCTGCTGGAAGTGTCTAAACATTTTGAGAATTAGAAGACGTCCCATATAAATAACATTAGAAAGATTTTTCAGTTCCCCATAAAACCACTCTACAGTTGGACGTTTTTATTTTTGGGGATTTACTTGGTTAACGCTAACAAAAACGTATAAGCATACCGAATTTCAAGTTTCTATTAGAATTCCAAGTACCTAAAATATGAGATTATAGGTCTAAAAAAGGCCCATTTAAATAACATGGGGAATTTCTTCATCGCTTCTTTAGACCCCCTAAAAGTTAAAAATATTTGCTTTTGGCGATTTTCCTGTCAATTAGTCCCGAAAAAATTCGATCATGTCAAATTTAATCATTGTAGCCTTACAGGAAGTGCACCATAATTTTGAGGTGTAAAAGGTGTCCCATATAAATAACATGGTGAAGATTTTTCAGTTCCCCATAAAACTACACTGAAGTTGAAAATTTTTATTTTTAGTGATTGACTTAGGTAACGCTAATGAAAACGTATAAGTATACCGAATTTCAAGTTTTTATTTCGATTGCAAGTACTTAAAAACATAAGAGTATAGGTCCAAGAAAAAAAGGCCATTTAAATAACATGGGGAATTTCTTCATGCCTACTTTAGACCCCCTAAAAATTAAAAATATTCACTTTTGTCAATTTTCCTGTCGGTTAGTCGCGGAAAGCTACAATCATGCCAAATTTCAACTTTCCACTTCAACCGGAAGTACCCCTTTATTTTATGTCAGTTCATGTAGTTTTATATATAGTTAGGACTAGCCTTTGGCTAGCTGGGGGCTCCGTCAGCAGACCACCGAGTTTGCTCGGCCTACGGCCTCGTATTTCTTATCTATGGGCCTTTGCATCAACAGTGAATTTCGTGAACTTGCTCTTCATATTTCCTAAATCTGCCCATCCGGGGGCTTCACACCCACACACTGTCTTTGCTCGGCCTATGGCCTCGCACCTCTTAAACCCACAATTCTATCAGTTCTTTTCTATTTCCAACTATCTAAAAGATAAGATTTGTATCCTAAAAAACATAGGCAACATTTAAATAGCATAGGGATTTCTTCATCACCCTTTAGACCCCTATTAAAAATATTCACTTTTGGCAATTTGCCTGTCGGTTAGTCACGGAAAGCTACAATCATGCCAAATTTCAGCATTCTAGCCCTACAGGAAGTGCTCAATAATTTGTCAGCTCATATAATTTTATATACATACTAGCCTTTGGCTAGCTTGGGGCTCCGGCCCCAGACCCCGAGTTTTCTCGGCCTATGGCCTCGCATTTCTTATCTATCGTCCTTTGCATCAACAGTGAATTTCGTTAACTTGGTCTTCATATTTCCTGAATTTGCCCATCCGGGGGCTTCGACCCCACACTGTCTTTGCTCGGCCTACAGCCTCGAACCTCTTGAACCCATAATTCTACGTTTCTTTTCCTATTTCAACTATCTACAAGATGAGATTTTGTATCCCAAGAAAACGTCAATTTAAATAGCATGGAAATTTCTTCATCCCCCTTTAGACCTCTAAACAATTAAAAATATTCACTTTTGGCAATTTTCCTGTTGGTTAGTCCTGGAAGGCTATAATCATGCCAAATTTCATCATTCTAATCCTGTCGAAAGTGCCTAAAACATTTTATGGTGTACAAGACGTCTCATATAAATAACATGGGAAAGATTTTTCAGTTCTCCATAAAAACACTCTACGGTTAAAAAAAATTATTTGTGATGACTCACTTAGGTAACGCTAACAAAAACGTACAAGCATACCAAATTTCAAGTTTTTATTTCAAGTACCTAAAACATGAGATTATAGGTCCAGAAAAAGGGCCATTTAAATAACGTGGGGAAATTCTTCATCTCCTCTTTAGACCCTCTAAAAATTAAAAATATTCACTTTTGGCAATTTTTCTGTGGGTTTGTTCCGAAAACCTACAACCATGTCAAATTTAATCATTGTAGCCCTACAGGAAGTACTCAATAATTTGGAGGTATAAAAGATGTCCCATATAAATAACATGGGAAAGATTTTTCATTTCCCTATAAAACCACTCTAAAGTTGGATTTTTTTTATTTTTAGTGATTTACTTAGGTAGTGCTAACGAAAACGTACAAGCATGCCGAATTTCAACTTTTTATTCCAATTCTAAGTACCTAACACATGAGATTATAGGTCCAAAAATAAGGCTCATTTAAATAACATTGGGAAATTCTTCATCCCCTCTTTAGACCCCCTAAAATTTAAGAAATATTCAGTTTTGGCAATTCTCCTGTCGGTTAGTTCCGGAAAGCTACAATCATGCCAAATTTAATCATTGTAGCCCTACAGGAAGTGTCCAATAATTTGTGTCAGCTCATGTAGTTTTATATAGTAAAGATATCATACAAATTTTCAGACTGATGTCATACGAGTCAAATACTTCCAATTTTTTTTCTTTCTTTCCTTTCTTTTTCTTTCTTTTCTTTCTTTCTTTCTTTTTTTTTTTTTTTTAATATTAGACATTTCATTATTATACGGTGCGATAGCCTCTTCACTTGTTTGAAATCGGTGACCTTCTTCTTGAGCTTTGGGAAGAAGGCAAAGTCACGCTCAGTTCTACATCTGGAGAATAAGCCGTGTGCGGTAGAATACAGTCTCCACTGTCCTGTAGAACCTCCAAAGTTTTCGCTGTTGTATGCAGCCGTGCATTATTGTGAGACAGTGAAGAATTTCGGTGGGCAGATATCCAAACTTCAAAGACACTCAGAAGGCAATAAGTAACGTATCACTTTGCTGTCACTATACGTCGATAATCTAACTGCATAGTTGCTACACAACCGATTTTAGAGAAGAAATATGCCATCATAAATTTACCCACGCTCCGTGCTCGTTTAACTTTGGAAGATGGAGTTTCATTTTCAAAATACCATGTCATTTCTTTTTCTTTTTTTTCTTTTTCTTTTTTTTTTGTTCCGGGTCATCGTTGTAAATTCGTTTCGTCACCTGTGACGATATAATGAACGTCTTTACTTTTGCCCCTGCGATAATCTTTTAAGTAGGGATGGGCACAAGCGAGTTCAAACGAGCTTTCTTTGAAACTCGACTAGACTAGAAACAAATATCTTTAAGCTCGACTCGAGAACTCGGCTCGAAAAATTTCCTCCAACTCGACTCGAATTTGGGTCGAGTTTCGAATCGAAACGAGCCAAATCCTATGTCTAGCTTCAAGTATCCTACATAGACAACAACAACAACTACTACTACTACTACTTTATTATTATTATAACAACACCGTGTATAAAGATGAAAGATAGGCGATTTGTATCTGAACACTAAAAACTAGTTTACTGCCGACCTCGGTATCCGCGAAATCTAGGAGGCAAGGCCATCGTTTACGAGGTTCTGGGTTTGAGTTCCAGAGGATAAGTATTTGGGCTCGAGCCTGTTAAAAGTTATAGGGCCAGGCCAAACAAGTTCAAAACTGCTCCGCTCGGTTGAGCCGAACTAAGCCGATTGCTGATCCCAACCGAACTGGCTCTAGCCGATGAGTGACTCGGCTCGGAACTTGACTAGAGAAAATTACCTTTTAAGCATATAGTGACACCGATCCATGTGGTCATCTTTTTTCTCAGGCGTAAGCACGTATGGGGCCCAGCGAATGCAACGACTGCTAATTGAGAGAGCTTTTCATTGAAGAAAAATTGTTATGATACCATGATCGAACTTAATTTTTTGTTAATCCTGTACAGAAAGTGAACGATTTACCGTCCTGAATTCGGTATGTAATGTAGTGTAATAAGTGCGTGTTCCTATTAAGTAACACATGCAGTAAACATAATTTTTCCTCTATGAGATCGATCCCGGCTGAACAGAAAAGAAGGTATCTTATATACCTGAAGTGTAATTAGTAAATTCGAAAAGCAAAGATTGAACTGAAATTGTGGAAGAAAAAACACTAAATAGAACAACTGGGAAAAATTATCTCAACTGCAAAAGTACATCTAAATTCTTATGAGCAGATACACTAGGATTTGTTCAATAACTTAACTTGCTAATTAGTAAATCTTGGACAGCATCGCAAGCTGAAACATTATATATATAAAAACGTTTTGGAGGTTTCAATAGTGGCGTTCAAATTACTTCTACTAGGCAGAAGTTGAATTTTAAGAGTAGGGATGCGCACGAGACGAGTCGAGACAGGATTTCCTGACAAAATTCGAGTCGAGACACAGCTCTTCCAATAGAGAAATATACATTTTTCACTTTTACGGCACATTTTCGAGTCGAGACAGCCACAAATCTTGTCTCGTGCGCATCCCTATTTAAGAGCATGGAAAAGGTAACGAACATGATTCAAAGCTAGTTTTATTTTAGTCTCTTCTTCCACAAATTAACATGACTGTATTTCCGAGCATTGCACAAATATTTTATTTTATATCTAAATTATTAATATTCTTAGTAGAACTAAGGAGTTTTGGTGAATAAAGATGCAATTTTGTTTTCCAATTCCATGACTTCAAATTTTTAGTAATGACAAAATTCTTCAAACCAGTTTTGTTCCGTAGAATAATACTTATTATTGCACACTGGAGCTACAATTTGAAACATAGGCTGGGGCTTGGAATTGACTGTGCCATATGTAATTGTCTTATCATCACATGTTGTGCAAAAGAGTTTTCCTGCAGAGATATTCGGTCTAACTTCCGAGTTACAGGTGGAGTCAACGCAAGTACACGGTCGCTTTCTATTCCCCTTACTGAGTGAACGAAGTGCTGGAACGTCATGGTGTTATATCGATTAATTATGTAATTGATGGTCATTGACCGCAACAGACATCTTACTTCCCTGCACTGTTTTTGAGTCTGTATCACGGAAAACTTGGCGTGGAAAAGTGCTACGACGTAGCCTTCTCGAAACCGGATCACCTTCGAAACCATGATGTACAGTACACACAACACACGCGCGAACTTGGCGCGATACTTCTGAAGGCCTATGGCTTTCTGCTGTTTGAATCGTTCCGATCGGTCGATTTTGTTAGCAGGGGTGAAGGTTTAAAATCGGACGTATATAGATGGATCATCCTTCTGTAATTTTTGTTACGAATGAGGAAATTAGTTGTTACGAGGGTCAGGTGAAAAGCTGTTTGTGTGGCAGGGAAGGCAACATTGTTGCGAGCTAATATTATACATATATTCTGCATAAGCCGCTTCTAGTTGAACGCGCTACTTCCAGCGGTATTCCAGTTTCTTCAACCCATTGTTAGGAAAAAAATCTCTTCCTGCGTGTGTAACCTGTCATTCACAGAATTCATAACAGCCTCGTTCGTACGGAAATGCTTATCACTGAGATGTGTTTTCGACAGTTAACAGACGACATTTCAAGATGCAAAGTTGGGTGAATATGAATAGGGGGATGTTGGATAAATTCAAAGCCACAGACTTGCAGTTTTTGGAATGTCTGGAGTGCAGTGTGGCAAGACTTGTAGTCATGAAGAAAGAGAACACTGCGTTAGTCTGTAAGCGCGTTTCAACTGAATCTGTTGTCGCAGGCACTGCAACAGGTTTGGGTAATAATCTGTATGAATGGTCTGTCCTTTGGACAGGAAATCGATGAGACACTTTGTATGCTCTAGAAAACTGATGCCATACCTTTCCTGGCAGCAGTATTCTAAGTCTTGCGAAGAAGATTATGAGATTGAAGGCGGATCTCTTGAGGAAAATACACGTGAAGAAGACTTTTCTTCAGATTCAGAAAACAAACTAACAGAAAATGTCGTAGAATCATTGACGATTTCTGAGGACATAAGAACTTAAAACTCATTAAATGCAAGTTTGAAGTACAATTGAGGGGGTTAGCGCAACAGTGGTCTAACCCGTATTTTTAAAAATGGAGAAAAATCAAGCTAAACTTAAACACATGTCGTTTTTTGTACAATATAACAAAAGCAAGCACAAGTGGTTGAATGTGTCATACATTGTATATACATACATTGTACAAAAAATCACATGTGTTTAACTTTAGCTTGATTTTTCTCCATTTTTAAAAATATGGGTTAGACCGCTGTTGCGCTAACCCCCTCAATTGCTTTTCCAAGTGTCTTTGATATGACCCTGGAATATCTTTTAGGACTTTACACAGAACTTTTCAAAGTTTATAATTATCACACGCGTGTGACTCCAAGCATGATGTGAACAACCTTCCTCAAAGCTTAAATTATGAAAACTAGACTGCATTCACAACTCAGAGACGAATATAAGGAATCTTTATTTTTGATGAATTTAGGAGGCATTTTGACCAAAATCAACAACAATATCATTATAGACAAAATGTATGAATACGAAATTCAGACAACTTCTGCAAAATTAAGTCATTCTGTAATAGACTAGGCTTGTCAATATAACAAAAAAAGTATAAATTAGGCCTAATTCTTTTTTATGATGTATGAGTGTATATAAATATTAAATGAAAAAATAAGAATGATTTAGGTTTTTGTTTGAAGGTGTTTTTTTTTTTCAATTTTTACCTTACAATTAAAATCATTTAAATCATTTAATGATAGACATAATATGAGGTGTTTGTAACAACATATATATATATATATATATATATATATATATATATATATATATATATATATATATATATATATATATATAATATATATATATATATATATATACGAGGTGTGTTCAAAAAGTATCGAATCTAATTATTTCTCGAGTAAACCAATGAAGCGCGGCGTAGAGAGCACTTCCCGACTTTCGTGAATTTTTCCTGCCCACAAAAAGCATCAGTTGCTGGCAGTCGGCCAACAAGTAAAGACGTGTAGTAAGCGGTAGTCAAATTTCAGTTTTCTGTAAAATGACAGAAAAACTTAACCAGCGATATTATATCAAATTTTGCCAAAAGCTTGGTGATGCCCAAGTGGAAACCATTGAATCGGATCGGTACATTCAATTTTGAGCGAGAACTTGGGCTTTCAGTGCCAAACACAACATCCTTGTATATCGTCAGGCTCCATACTCACCCGACATTGCTCCGTGTGACTTTTGGTTATTTCCCAAGCTGAAAATGCCAGTAAAAGGGACCCGATTTGAGTCAAGAGAAGACATAATACGGAATGCGATGGCACGGTTGCTCACCATTTCAAAAACTGCGTTCCAGAAGTGTTTCCAAAATGGCTGGAGTGCTGGAAGAAGTGTGTGCATTACTAACAAGTAAGGGACCATAAGGTTGTCGCACAAATCAGATGCAGACATACGCCATCTGATTGAGCATCAAAAGATATGGAGAACACAGAAATTTAAGGTGCTAAGGGCCATAGGGAGCGGAGCGAGGAAAGAGGAAACATTGAATGTCGGCAAAATTGAAGAAAGTCAGGAATGACGGGGAAAGTTAATTTCGTGCAAACCGGGAAAGAAAGTCAACCAAAAGAAAGAAACTAAACATAACAAGGCATCAAGGACGAAGAAAGATCATAATCAGGGTTGCCATCCGGACCGCAGTGTTGCCAGCGCTGCATAACATTGATATGGAAGATATAGCACAGTATAGCAATTCATGCACAAGGAAAAATATTAGTAACACAAAGACAATTGAAAAAAACTCTGTAAACGTGCGTAAAAAGGTTTAACGTAATCGTGAGTGTATATTACACCCGCGTGAATACAAATGGAGGAAAATAGAGAACAGTACGCACCATTTGTAGTTTAATTGCAGTTGACGTGAAGATCACGAATGAATGCGTGGTCAACACACAAACATTTCTCGCAGTGAGCACAAAGATGAAAGCAAGCTGGTCACACGCGTCTCTGCAGCATTCCTCTGTGAGTCCTTTTTCAAAGCAATATGCGGAAGGTGTTTCAAACTGTCCAGGATGTTCATTGGAGTAGCCACATTTGAAAAACGCAAAGCGTATCATCTTTTGGAATCGCCTAGAGGAAAACTGGTAACGAACAAATGACTGAAGGCGGAGAAAGTTCTCACGTTGCCACACATTAATACTGGAGAACACTAACGTATCTGTGATGAACTTCACCATGTTTTTGAATGGACGAAACAAGAACACATCAGCACGTTGTATAAGGCCTGTACACTTTGGAGGAATCAGCTTTTTGTAGAACTGAACACCGTCAGGAACTGTCATGTTGTAAAGAGTGTCATCCTTGTTTGGAGTCCAGGAGTCAACCAAAAGCAAAACACGATCCTTAACCTGAAGATCGGGCCACAAAACTTCTTCAGGAAGATTTGCAATTGCAAATCCCGTTTGGTCATATTCGGTGATCTGCTTGCATATGCTTTCACATTGGAGAATTCAGCGACCATGCGCGCTGGAAAGTTACCACTGGGTTCCGAAACAAGAACATACATATGTGGAAGCAATGTGTACCCCCTTCACTTTCATGTCTATATTTGTCCTCCCTCATGTACATTATTTACTCACGACTATCGTTAAACCTTTTTACGCACGTGTACAGAGTCTTTTCAATTGTCTTTTGTGTTACTAGTATTTTTCCTTGTGCATGAATTGCTATACTGTGCTATACCTTCCATATCAATGTTATGCAGCGCTGGCAACACTGCGGTCCGGATGGCAACCCTGATTATGGTCTTTCTTCGTCCTTGATGCCCTTGTTATGTTTAATTTCGTTCTTTTGGTTGATTTTTTTTCCCTGTTTGCAAGAAATTAACTTTCCCCGTCATACCTGACTTTCTTCAATTTTGCCGACATTCAATGTTTCCAATTTCCTCCCTCCGCTCCCTATGGCCCTTAGCACCTTAAATTTCTGTGTTCTCCATATCTTTTCATGCTCAATCAGATGGCGTATGTCTGCATCTGATTTGCGCGACAACCATATGGTCCCTTACTTGTAAGGAGACTACTTCTGAATGGGATTAGTGTTTCGAATTTCCAAATCAATAAATGTATTTTTGCCAATCAAATGTTCGATGAACACACCTCGAATAAATGACGGTGAGCAATTGGTATGGCATCCTCCCAACATCTATGCTGGCGTTCTTTTCATGTGATCGTAACCTCTTCTGAAGGGAATGTGGCTATAAAACTTCAACAAGGGTAATTTCAAGAGTAAGAGAGAGAAAGAGAGAGAGAGAGACAGAGAGAAACATTCATGTAGGGTAAAGATAAAAGATGTCGTATAATAGAAGTTCAATATTGCATTATTTCAGGCATGTAAACGCACAATGGATAAATTCTCAGTTTTAAAAATTGAGAAGAAAGAAATCAAAGTGGTGCATTATTTATAAAGTGCAAGACATTCTTGATAAGTATGCTTATAAAAGTTGCGAATAACCACACATCATCCATATTACAATATTTTTCGTAAGTGATGAGTCATACAGTCAGGGATGTAACCATCGGAGAGACCGTTCGTCCTCCCGAGACTTTACTCATATGTAGCTACCAGTGGCGGCTAATGTTAGTGTTGCAGCGTTGCGCAACGACCAAAGTATCTCAAGAAAAATATTATTATCAATAGTTGTAAAGAACAGAAAAAATACATTTTAATACTCGCATATATACACTTTAAATAACATTTTTTTTTACTTCTGTAACTGTCTGTTCCGTTGATCCGTTTTAAAAAGCGAAAAATAATCCGTAACAGTGTCTCTAATTTATATTGTGTTGCAGCGAGCATATAACGACCAGATTCCTTCAGCGCGGCAATTGGAGCAAATGTTAAGTCTCCTTTCCCCTATCTCAGAAGTTAAAGGGACTGGTCGTTGCAGTGCTTCTGCAACACAGCACGGTTTCCAGTGAACGAGAAGGTTTTTCGCGCTAAATAAGTTTTCTGAATTTTATTTCACTAGCAATTAACAAATGTAATTTGTTTTTATGCATTCATATTTTTAAATTACGGGACCATACTGAAGCAAATCAATATAATGACAATTAAAAAAAAGTGATTGCAGAATTACAAAATAACAAAGAAAATATCTAGTAGAGCAGAAAACAAATGAAAGTAGACCCGCATTTAAAAGTTAATTCTTAGCTTATATTGATAATGAAGGCTTCTTCTACAGTAATTTGTGAATCAAATATTAATAAGTCAGTATGTAGAATAACCCCCCCTTGTGGATAGTATTTTAATATATACATATTTCTTTTATAAAGTCAGTATATTTTATACTCTTGATAATTTCCACATGAAACTGTATGATGGGGAACGCCACATTGAATTTGGGACTAGTTAGCAATGCTCAGGGACGTAGCCACCGGGTCCGGATCTCCGAAAAATTTCGAAACTTGACTAACATTTGTAGGCATTCCTAACGAACTATACTTCTTTAGCAGAGCAATGATTGATGTAGGCTAAATATTTTATTTTACGCCTCATCATGTACTCTTTTTTTGTCTTAAGAAAATAATCGTTCTATCATTTTTCTAAAAATATAGGTGATAGTAATTAAGAATTACTTAGTGTGTTTTCGGGTCCAGTATAAGACAGGTTCCATATTGCGTAGACGTATTGGACCTCCCTTAAATACTTTGGACCCCTCCCAGCTAACATTTCTGGGCGTAGAACTAGCAATGCTGTTTGTTTTGATGTTCTTTGATTTTTGGCTTCTGTTACATGCTGATCCTACATCTGGCGGTTTTCGAGGTTTCCTTTCCAGAACATATGACATTGATAAGCATTGTTTCGCCTCATGTGGAAGTATATTGTGTTCATCGTGCATTGCGTAACAACCAAGACGGATGATTTGGAATGTAGTTTTTTCTTTTACGTACATGTGTGTGTTGATGTATGAATATGTGACATTTGGAATTCATATACCAGTACCTCTTTTGTATCAGCTGTTTGGTTTTTAATTATTAGATTTAATTTTATTGTGTGTGCTTTAATTCTGTAAATAACCTACAAACTCTGAATGGATTGTATACCATGACTTCTGTAAATAACTTACAAAAAACATTGACCAGCTTTCAACTGAGGAAAAACTTGGAATTAAGGCTTAGACAAAACAAGTAAAGGGCAATTCCGAAGAGTGTTCGAAAAAAAATCAGTTTAAATTTATAGGATATCTTATGTTTGCACTAGATACATTTCCTCAATTTATTTTAAATCTTCCTGGATAAACTGTGAATAAAGTGTGTTCAATGTACATTTTTTTATAACACTAATCTCTGCTACGAACTCTCTTCAGTCAACGTTGAAGAGGAATTCGGATCACTGTCAGGGACTGAGTTTGCTAGAATGAATCGTTCGCAATAATCTAGAAAAAAAATAGTGAATCTACAAAGCTTCTGAAATTAATATTAACTGTAATTATGGCGTCAGCAAAATAAGAAAAGCTTTCTTCCACATTGAAAAGAATTGACACTTTCAAGGAATTGAATGTCCCAAGGTTATGCTTTCCATCGAAAAAGACCTGACAATAAGAATACCAGAGTTCAACCAGCATGTGTTAGACAGATTTGCTCCAATCAAAGAGAGGAGAATGAACTTACTAATTAATTAAGGTGATTAATCGGATAAAATGTTCTGCATTTTCTTTATTTTTAAAAAACAGAATTTTATTTAATATAACATGTCACATAGCATTTGCATCTAAAGGTATGCTGATTAGTCAATGAGTCCACTTTATATCTTCTGTCTCTTATCGTTCATACTGCAACACCCGAAACTACAATCCACCGGCCGCCACTGGTAGCTACCAAGACAAAATGAATGAAACATGTGTATTTCTGCTTCTTATCGAATTCTAAGAATGTTCTTCTAACTTAAACGATCTATACTATAATTTTTGTTTGTTAAAATGTTGTACTTGATTGTTTATTTTTTTTTATTCAAATATTGATAAAATATCTCAGGAATTCTCTGGTTCTTTAGGGGGGGTCACCCTTGCGCCTCCCCTGCACATAGTTAATTGTGCATTAATGGAATCTACGCTTAAAAGAATGGATATTTCCTTTTACTTGACTTATATGCGATGTTTTGTTCTCGAGTTATTAGGGATGCATTCGAGTCGAGTCGAGTCGAGATTTAAGCCTGTCTCGACTCGTCTCGAGAAAATGTTGTCTCGACTCGTGTCTCGACTCGAAAATATGGTGCTGTCTCGACTCGTGTCTCGACTCGACAGTCTCTGTCTCGACTCGACTCGAATTCGAGTCGAGACGTCTCGAAATTCGAGTCGAGACAAAATATACGAGTTAAAATATACACACACATCAGCCAGACCGTCATGACTATCTACCTAATTGTTAGTATGTCCAATTTTTGGCACGAATAACAACGGCAACGCGTCTTGGCATGGTCGCAATGTTCCTCGGTGGGTCGCTGGAGAGAGTTGGCACCACATATGCACACACAGGTCATCTAATTCCCGTAAATTCCGGGGAGGGGGTGATGCACCCTCACGTTACGTTCAATCACATCCCAGATGTGATCGCTTGGGTTCAGATCCGGAGAGTTTGGGGGCCAGCACATCACTTGGAACTCGCTCCTGTGTTCCTCGAACCCCTCCATCACACTCCTGGCCTTGTGACATGGTGCATTATTTTGTCGAAAAATTCCACTACCGATGGAAAACATGGCCGTCATGAAGGGGGTGTACGTAGTCTGCAAGCAGCGTGCGACACCTCGGCCGTCGTGGTGCTTTGCTCGAGCTCCACTGGACACATGGATGTTCACCTGAATGTTCCCTAGATAATAATTAAGCCGCAGCCAGTTTGTCTCCGTCCCGCAGTACAGATGTCAAGGAGCTGTTCCCTTTGAACACGACGGATTCGCACCCACACATCGTCATGATGAAGGAGATATCGGGATTCATCAGACAATGCAATGCTCTGCCATTATGCCAAGGTCAAGTGGTGATGGTCACGTGTTCATTTCAGTTATAGTTGCCGATGTCGTGGTGTTAGCATTCGCCATCGTTAGGAGTGTTCGGTGCACTGTGTGTTCAGACTAGTGTTGTGAAGGCCTGTAAAAAAACGGAAATTTTGGGTAAAAAACAGTTTTTTTACTGTTTTCCCGAGCTGGGGAAAAAACGGAAAATTTGGGTATTATCAGAATCATCATTCTTGTTAATCACAGAATCATTTTAGTTAATATGTTAAATCAAACATATATTTCATAGAGATATCTTCATTGTTCTATGTAAAATTCCGGAAATTTTGAAACCATTAGAAAAAAATCATTTGTTCGGAAATATTGGCAAAAACAGGAAAATGTAGTTTAAAAACTATTTGTTGGCCTGATGCTAGTGATCTTACTTGCTGTAACATGTCTGCAACATATACAGTGGGAAGTGGAAAATCCGAACTAAGACCACAGGTATTCGAATTTTCAAATTGTTTGGATTTTCGAAAATGACCAAGAAAATGTCTTTTAGGCTTACATATACTGTACGGTATGTTCTTCTATCGATACAGTGGTTATTTAGTACATACAGTAATTACAATACCGTACGTAAGGCTACTTACATTTAATGTTTCTGAAGAACTTGCTTGTACTCTAAGTCACACTTAAAACTTATAGGCCTAAGAAAAAATAAAAATAAAATTTCATATAAATGAACTTTTGTAAAAACACTGACTTCACATAACGTCGATAGACACGCTATTGTTTGTTTATCGCTAGCGTTAAGACAAAATGTAAAAAGCTTCTAGGGACCGCGTTCGGATTTTTGACGTTAGGATTATCGACGTCCTAGTGTATATACAATGTATTTCGCTAACGGAAAAATACTTAGAGCAACAGGTTTTAATTCTACTTTACACACATATACCGCACAAGTGAGTAAATTTGTTAAGCGAGAAATATATTAAAAGAAAATTCCGTTGGTTATTACAGACTAGCAGAATATCCGTTCTTCGCACGGGGAGAATACGTTTCATTTTTGGACACAAAGGGCACCAAAACTGTCACCAATGAACTTGTGGAGCCTCAAAACTATGAATTTGACATTAATATCGATAATTTTCAATTATCTTTACATGTCACCATCCTCCTTAGAGTACTAATGGGGCTGAATTTGTAGATTTAAACGGTATCTTCTGTTCATCTCAGCAAGTATGGATTCGAGGCCATTTTCGATCATGTATATATATATATACAGAGGCGGATCCAAGGGTGGTATAGCCTCCCCCTTCACACTCAAGTATACACTGCATAAAATGGGCTTATATACTGTATATAATGCTCAAAAAAATTAGAGGTTCAGCTGAAATATCACACAAGACCTTAAGACAGTGTATGAATAAGCTTGTGTTTGACTCATATTATCATACAAGAAGGAATACTTTAAGATACACTAGAAAAATGGGGCACATACTGGTGTTGGGGCACGGAAAACCTTGTTCACATGGCTCATGACACAAGACGGTTATGTGTGCACCTCTCGAACTGCTCACAAACAGGCAAGGCAACAACACTGATTGTTCCTTAATATGTCATAAGATCACTTCGAATAGCCAACTGGGCCTCGCACCTGCGTGGCATGGATTCAATCAGATTATCGATGAGTTCTTGGGGGATGTTGTGCCACTCATCCAGAAGAGCGACTTCCAGCTTTGGAATGATTGTTGGATTTACTGGCCTAGCGGCAATTCGTCTGCCAAGCATTATCCAGACATGCTCAGTTGGAACGAGATCCGGAGAGCATGCTGGCCACTTCATCCGAGCGATACCCTCAGCATCCGGCATATCATCCACTAACCGAGCTATGTGAGGACGAGTATTGTCATCCATAAAAAGGAACGAATCACCAATGGCACCAGCATAAGGAAGAACAAGAGTTTTCGTGATCTCATCCCTATATCTGAGAGCCGTCAAAGAGCCATTTCGGATGATGTGGAGCTCAGTACGCCCACCAATGCTGATTCCTGCCTACACTATCAGTACACCACCATGATACTGGGATGTTTCTCGCACAAACATGGGATTGTGTCGTGTTCCACACTCTCTCCAGATGAAAACACGTCGATTATCAGGCTCTACACTGAATCGAGACTCGTCAGAGAACAAAACATTGCCCCATTCATTGCGTCCCCACCTACGATGTTCCTCCGAATACGCTCTTTGATCAACACGGTGTCATGCAGTTAATGGGACACACACCAATAGGCCTACGTGCGTAGAGACCACCTTCTCGAAGGCGATTGCGGACCGTTTGAGTAGATACTGTGCGTCCTGTTGTTGTTCGGAAGATTCGCGGCAGCAAAGTTATATTCTGACGTCGGTTTCGACGGGCTGTTAACAAGAGATAACGATCGTATCTGGCTTTGGTTGCTAGTGGACGGCCCTGTCCTTGTCTTCTTCGAATACTTCCAGTTGTTTGAAATCGATTCCACAATCGAGAAATCACACTCTGTGCCACTCCTATGGCATGGGCCACCTCCTGCCATGACTGACCAGCTTCCAACCTCATTGAGGGCCTCGGCGGCTCAGTGGTAGAGCGTTCACCTCTGGTGCTTGGGGTCCCAGGTTCGATCCCAGCCCCTGCCAAGTGAACTTTGTGGTGTACAAACACCGTGTGCGTGGGTTTTCTCGGGGTTCTCCCGTTTCCTCCCACTTTCTTCATTCCACCCTTTCACTCATCTCTCATCATCACCGTCTCATTTAGCCTAACCGGCATAACCGTGGGACGCAAAACAAAGATTTTTTCCCGGCCCGCATACAATTATAGCTTAATTTGCAAGTCATCGCAAATGGAAGTGTCACCATCGATATTAGTGACCGTGAAAACTATAGATTTGACACTAATATCGGTCATTTTGGATTACTTTTACATGTCTCGGTATCCGACCCCCCCCCCCCGGTGACCACCGGCCCGAATAGGGTGAATTTGTAAGTTAATGTGATCAGAGTTTCACCATTGATTTCAGCGACCGCGAAAACTATGAATTCGACAGTAATATCTGCCATTTTCTACCACTTTTACATGTCCCTGTAAGCGCACCCTGAGACCCCCTGGTTCGAATTTTGAAAAAAAAAAAAGATTCGTCTTGATCTGGGGCCTGGGACAGAGTACCCCTGACTAAAATTTGGTAACTCTCGGTCCACTCGTCTGGTCCCCAGGCTGCATACAGACAGACAAACACAAACAAACTACTTATTTTATTTATATTAGACTAGATAGATTCTTGCAAATTATGCCAGATTTTCATATTATCTTTCCGAACTAATTTTAAAGACCCGCTCCTACTTATCTTTATATATATATATATATATATATATATATATACAGTATATCTATATTTATATCTATGTATATCTATATATGTATATAACAAACGCAGGAATTACACCCTAAATAACGCTCCTGGAGGACCCCTTTCTCAAAAAAATTGCTGGGGAAACACTTGTAGAAACTTCAGTTTTCGTGCCAGACGATTACCGAGACCTGGTGGGAAAAAAAAACCTCCTTTAGCGATCGAAATAAAAAAAATAGTTCTCCTCAGGTTAGTATTCACTGAGAATATTGTTATAAAATTTAAATTTTATGGGTAAATCAGTAGACTTTGAATACATCCACATCGTATCCACTAAGTTGCGAAATTTTGTACCTCCAGATATGGGCGGTCGAAGAAAATTTTCTAGGGGGCATCTTCAATGTTTGCTATATTAGTCTTGCATTTAATACGCATGGTTTGTTATATTACGTATACGTGAGCCAGGTAGGTTCATTCTTATCAAACACGGAGATTATGAAGGAGTAGATCTACTGTACAAAATATAATAAAAACATCTCTTTCGGATTTCTATCATCCCGCAGTCCAACCCCGAGACGGAAACATAAGAGATAGGCTTTTTGTTTTTAAACAAGATAACTTGCCTAGCGAATGCTTTACATTGTGAAGATTGTGTTAGTGAAAATTAAACGAATATAATTTTACAACTTAATATACATATCACTAAATGTTGAGCTCCCCGTTGCTATGTGCTTAGCGTATGCGCCTTTCTCGAACAATTCATGGTAGGAGCTCATGTGTTTCAAATCCGACGTTAAACTGTACGTTCACGTCTTGTAGAGCTTTGCTCCTGAAAACGACGCTAAACTATAATCTAATTTAATATTACTAAATATTAAAAAATAATGACTTACCAAGGTGACGTCAATTTGGCAGTCATCAAATAAATTTTATACTTTCACTTAATCCAGTGGATATTAATATAACAATTACAAGACACACGCGCATATAAATACTCAGAAACAAGTATATACACACGTACACATACACAAATATGAATCCTTCAAATCTATTTACATGTGGTAGACTGCGCTGCATCAAACACTGTTATCTTCGTCATCATCTTCTCATGTATCTGCATTATTTGATTCATCCACAGATTTGTTATTTGTACGCATCATTCATTTTTGCATTTTCGGGAGGGTTCAGGGTTCTTTCTTCATTTAAAGAATCGGTTCTCTGTATTGGAAAGAGAATCAGGGGAGGAAGAGGGAATTTATACTTCAAGAATGGATAACATTTTAAGAAATATATACAAAACATGCCGCTTCCGACGCAGCACTGAAGCATTTCTTTTAGCGGTCATACCCCCTCCCCTCTCAAGTTGTAAAGTGGGAAGGGACTGAAACATCCCAGACACTCAGGGTTCAGTTGACAATAATAAAACTATGGGTAAGTAAACATCGTGTACAGTCACGTTTTGCTTATTTTTGAACATTTCTGTGAATTCAACAATACAACAGCGGAAATACTAACTGGTTTTATTACTCCAACCATCGCTTCAACTAAGGGATAATTCCCAACGGTCAGTGAGCCATCAAAATTTTCGTTCTTTTTCTGTTCTCCAGAGGAAAGAATGAGATTTTGCCAAGATGCTAAAGTCAAGATGTTATATGCTAAATGGGAGTGAATTATGCTAGATCTAGCACCAAGATGCTAGATATGGCTTCACTGGCGGGCTTCGATATCTACAGAACTTTCTGCCAAAGCAAAAAAAAAAAAAAAAAAAAAAGCACAATAGTTTCGATAACATATGTGTGGTCCTTCGGTAGGCTACACATCTGGTAAGAAGCTCATCCCAAAGAGTAGTTTGGACAAAAGACTCGTAGCCGGCTTGTATAGATAATTGAATTCAAATATTCAAGTATCCATTTACTGAATGCCCATATCGTGTATGTATGCATTTGCATGCATTATTTAATAAGTAAATAAAGTACACACACACACAATTAATTATGTCAGTGATAAACGGTGTTTATTGAAAGAAACCTTACCAAACAATGAAGATTAATCTTAGACTGGAGAAATGGTTATCCTTCGTTTTCATTATCATTTGGCCATGAAACAAACGCCTGACAGATGTACAACCCCTATATACAACTATGTGATGTTGGAATATATAACTCGTAGGGTATGATGCTTTACTTTTTCAGAAATTTCAGTACTTCTAGTGAAATGAAATCTTTAGTTTTACGTCCCACGGTTATAGCGGTTAGGCTAAAGAAGACGGTGATGATGAGAAATGAATGAAATGGTGGAATGAAGAAACTGGAAAGAAACGGGAGAATCCCGAGAAAACCCACGAGCATGGTATTTGTCCACCACAAAGTCCACACGGCGCGATCTGGGATCGAACCAGGGACCCCATGCACCGGAAGTGAACGCCCTACCACTGAGTCACCGCGCCCCCACAGTACTTCTTGTATACCCCTATAAATGTAATAAAGAACTAATGGCCATGTTTTTTTTATATAAAAATATTCAATTAGAACTGGACAATTTACATAAAATTTGGAATCGACAAATGAGTTGATGTTGAGTTTAACGTCCTGTTCAGCAGCTAGGCTATATGAGACGTGGACCTACTGATTAACGTGGAATCCGAACCACATGAGCTCCCGCCGGGAATCGACAAATGAAAACGGCACGTTTCTAGCACTTGTGGGTTTGAGATCTCATTGTTGAAAGGATAGAAGACAAACATATAAACCTTTCTGTGAGGAGAAACATATACGCGTAAATCTAGTATTTTAATATATAGATAATAATTGGAATGGTTTTATTTTCGAGTGCTATTTTTTAATATTCGCAATATTGAAATTTTTGAACTTAAATTTTTCGCGTGTTTGAAAAAAAAAGAGAGGTATCATTACTAGTAAAATTAACCAAATACAAACATATTTCTTTTTTCAATTTTTCCGGAAAATCGAAAAAAACATTTTTTAAAAAAAAAAGTTCAAAATTTCCGGAAATTTGACAACACTAGTTCAGGCACACTTGTACTTTGCCCAGCATTAAACTCTGATCTTAGTTCCGACGCAGTTCGCCGCCTGTTCTGTTTTACCAGTCTGCCCAGCCTACGACGTTCGACATCTGTAATGAGGTGGGGGCACCCAACCCCTCGACATTTAGACGTCTTTTCCCCTTGGTTTCGCCACTTGCTGAAGACAATCACCATACCACTCCTCGAACACCTGACAAGTCCTGCAGTTTCCGAAATTCTCGTGCCAAGTGTTTCTGATCGAGCACTTTTTTCAAAATAATATTAAAAATTATAGAAAAATTTTCGAGACATTCGAGTCGAGAAATACGTTTGTCTCGACTCGTCTCGAATTTTACAGAGTGTGTCTCGACTCGAATCTCGACTCGAATTCGAGTCGAGTCGAGTCGAGATTCGAGATATGTCTCGACTCGTGCGCATCCCTACGAGTTATGGCTGTTTTTGGCATATATTCCGAAGTTGGGCGTCCGCTTTCGTCAAGCTTTTTCACTGTTATCTCCTTTCCACACTTTCTGCAATTTGTTATTAGGTTCATTAATCCGCGCTCTTAACAAACTTTTAAAAGATTTTGCTCATTATCAATGTATTCCTTCACAAATGTTAAAACTGCTAGTTCATTGCCCTTGTACATTCGCCATGTTGGTAACATAAATGCTCGTTTCTTTCCCACAATGCAAGTGTTCAGTTACCTTGCGCCAAGTAGTTCCCTCCGCTCGCCATATAGTCCCATGTTTATAACCGCTTATATATAACAAATAAACAGATTTTTCGAGACTCTTATATATTATCAAGCACACAAACGATCAAATTATCCATATATTTCCTGTAAATTTTAAAAATTTCGCTGGAAACGGAGCCCAACTTTTTAATTTAACCCCTGTTTTTCATTCTTCCGACAAATTTTCGGCTGATCATAGCACTGAATTCAAGCATTTCTACACCCAGGTTGGTCTAGTTTAGGTTAGGTTAAGTTTGCTTTCTTTCACTTAGTACATATCAATTTATTTGTATATATTCATTAATTCATTTACGTATATATTTATTTATTTATTTATTTATAATAGTTATGGATTTTTATTACTTTCAGGTGAAAGATGCTTTACCAGAAATCATATGGCACGAGGCTAACCAAACATATATGTACAATATATGTCGAGTTATCAGGTAACCTTTATCAGATTTTATCTTTAATTAGACTTTGATGGGTTAAGTATGAATTACTTTAATGATGTAAACATTGGTAGAATTTAAAGAAGCATGAGGACCAGAAAGGATTCGGACTAAATCAGCAATGCATGCTAAGCTTAAAATTATTTTGTTACTTAGTTAAGATTAAATGTTTTTACCAGTTTCTGCAATATAAAAGTTGCTTCTTATATTTTTCGTTAGTTAACTCCACCTATTCTTGATAAAAGCAATATAGTTCGTGACTTTTAAAATATTTACTTTTACTTGTATATTGTGAAGTATATATTCTTTCTTTTCTTTAGTAGGTCATTAAACTATTATGGCTCGGACCAGCAAGTTCAGTGGCCTACATCTTTGTGTGCACTTACTGACATAAATAGTCAATAAAACATATACAATATTATCAGGTAGCAGAAGGTATACATAATGTTGTACGTATGCATCTTTCTAAAAACGAAAGATATCAAGTATATAAACTTGAACATTTAGATCCTAATTATGTAACCGTTTTTACTACACCTAGCATGTACTCGGGAGTAAGTATCTGTTACCAACTCTTCATTTAATGAATAACTTAAATATTTCTTAATAGTATAATAGCATTTTATAGCAAGTAGGTTAAATAACTTCTTATGTAAAACAGTAGCATTAGTCATAACGTCAACAATTCGCCTGGTACAGCGGGGGACACTTCTAAATGGTACAGCCATATGGAGATTTACGGCTAAGGTGTACCATTTAGAAGTGTCTCCCGCTGTACAAACAGTCTGAAAACTGGAGAAGACGGTTGGAAGATCTGGGACTTGTTCATACACTAGTGGTACTACAAGTGTGTGTGTTTCTCGAACCTACAGGAATAAAATACTAGCTACAAATATGTGGATTAGTGTTACAAGACCACGTGATTACACTATTGTAACAAGTTACTGTTTGAAATGGGGGCTGGCCATTGACATATTAGCCTAAAAAATAATAACTTCATTCACTTATGTTGTGGGTCCAAGTAAATAGCAACGATGCATTTTCAGTTAACATTGAGCGCATAAAGAGTGCACATCCCACACGGTTTGTTCGATTTTAAAAAAATCCTTCACTTTAGATTGAAAACATCATATTTGGAGACGGTTTCCTCTCTTAAATTTTGTTGTAACCCTGATAATAACAGAGTTAGTACCCTATGTCAAGGGACTTTTGAGACGCCCTGTATCTTACTCGAACTCTTTAGTATATCACTAATCATGCATCAGAATGACACTGCATAAGGCCCCATGTCTTTAACTCAGTGATGATTTCAGAGGATGGTCCAAGGGAATTTCCCCTCCCCATAGCTACCGTACATTGTCCTCAATGCGGATTCTCAGTATTTTCCTAATAAATATATTACTTTTCACCCTCAATGTACTGAAATTTCTTCGGGGGTAAATTTTCTGATATCATCCTTATGCTTTAACTAAAAATGAATTTTTTAATTGGCAGTCTATCACATTCAAAGTCTTAAGTATATACATTTAAACTGCTCCTCCCGTGAAGTTAGATTTGAAAATTTGATATACAACTTAACGTTTGCCCTAGTTCTGCTGGCATCTCTACAATCAGCGGATAGGAAGGTTGACAGCAGGAAAGGGCTGACATGTTCTACAAGACAGAAATAAACGATTTTGTCCAAGATACATTATTTCTAAGAAGATTTCAAACCATGTTTATGGATAAGAGTTATATCAAGATGGAAATATTATCAAAGATTAAGTGGGCATTATCTATGAATGTAGCCCTTCGAAAGGTGACAAACGTCTCTTTAGTTTTGCACTTGGAAGAAAGATTAATTAATTGCATTTTCCTTACCACTCAGAGACGTCATTTAGGGGGGGGCAGGGGGCAATTGCCCTCCTAAGTTTGAAATTTATATTGATTTTATCAATAGAATAGTAGTAAAACAGTGAAAAACGCAAAATTTTACTTATATCAAGGGGTCTTACCCCCTCCTCCTCAAGCACAAGCTGAAATGACGCTCCTGTTACTACACCGATTACACATTCATAAAGGAAAACAGCAGGAGTTTTGTACTCTTTTATTAAAAAAAAATACGTGAAAGCACAAAAAGACTGTGGGCTCTGTGAGAGAATTGCAATGTTTGTGGGTTGAATGTTCGAATATGCAGAGAATTATGAGCGAGGAGAAAAAGTGTATAGGGGTAGTTGGGGTAAACGTTCAACGTTCAACTTTCAATAACTGTACCAGTAATGGTTTTCGGATTATCAAACTGAAAGTATGGACATATTAACTTTGGTTTGTACACTTGATAACCATAGAGTCAATTTTGACACTATGTAAATACTTGTTCACCAATAAAATGTTTATTAAAAATCAGTTACTGTCCCTACTTAGCCCCGCCTTTTGGGATAAGTAGGGACAACCCTGTTTCCTCTCATATGTTAACACGGACAATAAAGAAGGGAAAGTGGGGACAGAGTGCCTGTTGCCTACTGATAGGTCCAAGTTTCATGTTTCTACTGCAGTTCTAGCCGCAGATACAGAATTTTGAAAATGGTACTATAGCAAATACAGAAAAAAGTAACTAATGTAACTATTTCAAAAATATGTTTTATTTTGTATAGAAAACTCTGATATTAAAAATATTTGCTGGATATCATTTACTTATCCCAGAAACATTGAAATAATGAAAAAAAATATATAATTACAGTTTGCCCTGAAGCTTGAAATTTGGTACGGGGAAAGTAGAGACAAACAAAATGAACTTTATCTAGTACATAAAAGAAAAAGAGTTCCTGATAAGGTATGTCCCTGTACTAAAGACCAGTCAAATAGTGAATACTAACATATTTACTGGTGCCTAACCGTTCTAAAGATGGATAAATAAGAATAAATGTAGGCTACACTTTGAAGCGTATGTCGATTCATAGGTTGTTGCCTTAAAAAGTGATGACTATTACTGAGCATTGTAAGGCATCTAATACGAATCTACTTATAGTTTATAAAATACAGATAGTCTACACAAAACATTAACTTCATGAACTCGATTTGTAGTCTAAAAGAAACGATAGTGTTTAGCAATATCAGCTACAATGGAAGACTTAATTACGAAAGGCATCACACTGTCAAACTTAACAGGGCCATAGCCCTTTTGTGTATCTTCTCGAAGTGGAAAACGAGATTGCATGCAAAGTCGTTCAAGGAACTTCATTTCACACACGTTTCTGCTAACTGACTTTGACTCTGCCAATAGACCAATTTTTCGCATATTCAGCCGCATAATACTACTTTTCTTTCACGTGCTCTAAGCCAGGTATTGCACTGTCTACATCCTCTTCGATGTATTATCGAAAATACCTGCATTTGTGTCCGTGTATTCATTTACCTTACAGGTATAAAATATGTGTCGCCACTTACCCCACTATTCCAAAATGTGGGGTAAGTGGGGACACCTCAATTGTACATATACTGACAAATATAAAACAGTACATTCAATTTTTATAAGTACCTTATCATCTCTTCTTAACCGTACAAAGTTTTCCCCAGGTGCTTCTGTGACAATTATCTCAGGATAGCCAAACGCTTCAAGATCTACGAAAGTTGATCGCATGCTAAAAAAATGAGCCCATATTTGGCATAGGGGTATTCCTTTATACTTTTCATATTAGTCAAAACCACTCTACCAGACGAATGACACTAAGTCCACACTCTTCAAATTTGGAGAAACTGTTTTCATATTTCTTTTTTTTTTTTTTATGTCTGTAGTTGAAACACTCACCCAAACTGTTTGGTGTCTGTATTACAGCCTAAAGTTTCTCTGATCATATTTGTTAAAAGATGATAATCAATCAAATCATAAAGAAGAGAAACGAAATTATTACGAGTATATTCAGGATAAAGTGAACTAGATAGTTCTTGCTTGTCTGTTTCCTTTTAAAAGACAGAGTTAAACCAGTAGATTTAGGATTTACTATTCCCTTTCTTTTCTTTATTTTTAGTTCAATGTCCCACGATTATGTTCTGACTCCTTCGAAGATGGTGATGCTTATGAACGAAATAGCAGAATGAAGTTGGAGGAAACGGAAAATCTCCAAGAAACCCCACGCATAAAACGTTCACTTGGCGCAAGCTGGGATAGAACAAGGAACAAAATGCACCAGAGGTGAGCACTCTATCGCTTAGCTATTGCAATCTCCTTAAGATTTACTACCTGGATGATTATGATGAGAATTGATGTGGTAATGATTCAGAGAACCTAGTCTTATTGGATTGTTTATAGAGTTATGTTTGATACAGATATATATTTTTTATACACGAAAGAATTTGATCAGGAGGGTAAGAGATCGCGCTGTAAACACTAAGCGTTGGGGAGCTTTGCTCTAATTTTTTATTCAATTTTTACTATTTATAATTGTTTACTTTGGACAATTTTATTATTTATTATAATCTTGACATACTGTTTTTCATTTTCAATATGTTCATGCGCCGCTTATCCTTCTTTATTACATTAATACTGTGACAAACAATTATATTTCAAACAGGCAAAATCGGCCATCTTGACTCGTGCTACTTTAGTACATATTTATATTTCAAACAATTTATAATTAAAACAAATATAGTGACGTAGTCCACAGGGCTCTCAGGCCGGGACTTCCTTCATAAATCTCCTGTAAGGGAGATAACTGAAACTGAAACTGAATTTGATTTTTATATATGTCTGATATTTCATCAGTCTTAACTATATAATCTTCGCACTATACAACAAGAAAATCTTTTATTAAATGTTTAAAGTTATTTTTCTTGTTTCGAGAACTGTTGAATTAATGGTAGGCGTAATTGTGTATGTAAACGATTGATGCTAATGATAATGCCCTACATATAATTATAATGAAAATTTGGTCGTGGCTAGCTGCCTACTCCCAGTCTACTTTACAGCGTCCATTTGCTAACTGACTGTTTTCGATTATAATTAGAAATAATACTTGTAACACTTTCGCTTAGCCTCTTTCTTACTTTTACTTATAACGCTGAAGTTAAAGGAGAACCTCGATGGAAGGAAATAAGATGTCACGAAGGTTCTTATGAGGGACGATTGAGGAAAACGAATGCTCCTCGATTATACAACAAACACACATACGCAAGAATACATATTAAAAATCCACAAATATGAATGTTTTATACACGAACACTAGTATGTGTATTTACACAGTTTCCGATACAAATTAATTTTGCACAGAAAACGAAACAAAATAAAAATATTTGCGTTACGTCAGTTAGGGACTATATTTAAATGTAAGATCCCAATACTTGTCTACCAGACCTAAGGAAAACCTTAAACAGCATGATTGATTGTAGGATTCAAAGTTTGTACCTCTTGGCTGTTGAGAAAGCTAACCGTTCTATTCATTTGTACTCCTTTGGCTCATGTCGTATTGAAAGTATCTTATACTGAAAAAAATGCAGAACTTGCAATCTCCAACTTAAAGCTCTACATACCGTACTTTCTCTCGGACCAAGGGATCGCAGGAAAGGATGAGGAATTTACATTCTTGCTTCACATATGTATTTCCCAGTATCTTTTTGTTTCGCTTTTACAGACAGTTTTCAGCTTGTTCTACTTCCTAGCATTGTTATCAAAATAACGATATTAAAATTTCATTTAAGGCATAAAAAGAATTCCTTTTTGTCTCATATCTTGAAGCAAGATTCCATATTATTCGGCGGTAGCGTACGCAAGAGGGGATTTAACTACCTTTGAGCAAGACAGGAAAAATAAGATGTGTATATAAAAATAGGGTTTGTCCTAAATGGAAATGAAATTGAGTACTTGAATCCGCTTGATAAAAGTCTGCATACGCCACTGAGTAGGGAGTTTCAAGATAACAAAAGTTTCTCTATTATCTGATGGATACTGGTTAGATTACAAAAATGTTCTCTTTCCCCCGTAAGTGTGAGCATTTTAGTTCTTCTAGTTCAGCTGATAAGAGTGTTACAAATTTCAGGTATCTGTTCAATTAAATTCAACTTTTGCAAAGCTATGCGACTCTAGTAGCTCTAAAGAGTCTTCAAAAGACCTTCAATGTCCGTTGCCGTCTATTTATGGACTGTCCTGTCAATTTATCTTAAAAGAGCTCGATGACTGTGGCGACTGTTCCATTTGCTGGTGATGTAAACTTCTTCTTATCACTGCAGATGAGTACTGCATAGCTCGGAAGAATGTATGGGACGACGATCTTGTTGCAATACAAAGTTACTACCCTAAATCCACGTTCCTGATGGAATTCCATGCCTCGCGTAAATGCTGTGAAACACGTTATTGTCCATTATTTCATTAATTCGAACTAAATGATCAACTTTTGTCTGTAAAGCATCCCTAAACAGTGAAGCTGCCTTCTCCGTGCCTTGCTATAGGTACTACACGGTCGGGATGAAAGTGCTCTTCGGAATGACGCACAAACTTCTAGCATTGGAAGGCGAAAAGTTCGAATTTAGATTCGTCGGTCCAGATGCTCTCTTACGTTCTTTATTTTATTTTATCTTTTTGGCACTGGAGTATCTTTTTCTAATGTTGCTGCTTGAAGGAATGTTTTTTTCTCTGATATGAGGCATTCTTCTGCAGTAAAAAGTTTTATTTTTTTTAAACGTTTTAAGTATACATTGTTACCTCGATTTTATATAGTTCCCACAAATACAATAATGAGTGTTTTCTTTATATTATCTAGATCAGTGGTAATAACACAACCTTCCTTCACGTACTTTGTCAACAAACGAGGCTATATAAGCTGTTTTCATTTTCGTTCTTTCTTTACTTTCTTTTTCTCAAATGGCTCATAACTCCTGCAACCAAAGATTTCCATTGCAAAATATTTCTCTTCCTCAACGTCGGAAGAATTCTGTCCACAAAAGCCTTCTATCAACATCGGAACAATGTAAACAATAGTCTTTTACTAGAATAAGACTAGGAATTACAATATATTTCTCAATCCAAGATGACCCCCATTTTTGAACAAAGGGTTTTAAAAATACATCTACAGCAAATATATGATAAACTATACTAAACTACGAGTATTATAAGAACATACTGTAAGATTACACTAAAAATCATATTAGATACAGACCTTCCTTGTAATATGCCATTACAGTCTAATGATATTATGTTCTTAATAGGAGGGTGCCCGAAATTTTTTGCACCGACTGTACTTGACGTTTAACAAAAGATTTCTGGCTGTTCATATAATTCGTAATATTGTTCATTATTCTATTTCAAATTAACATGGAAAACTGTAAAAAATTCATTAGGAATTATAGTTTTGGGAATCAATACCTTTATTTATATTTTAAATTAGTTATAAGTCTTGTATATGGATATGTAAATGGATTATTACAATTCTTACGGTGTCAGTGCTATCTGAAAATATAGATCCACTATTGGACGGAACTTTCCAGATCAAATAACCAATCTAAAATTCGACAGAATTTTCAGGACCACCCTTCACCTCTCTTTTAGATACCTAGGTCCTTCTAAAATCTAGTTTGATCCAGATTTTACCAAATTTTATTCGTTTCAAAGCCCCACCGCCAAAATGCTTAGTTTTGATTGGCTGATAAACCCACGCTATGATATTAGGGCGCAATTATTCCATTCCATGCCAGAACGTCTCACTGACAACAGCCAGATTCGGATCTTCTCGATCATAAAGTTGGAAAAGCTGCAAACAAGGTAATATTTGGGAGTTTTTTAACATCTAAATTCTCTGGAAGTCTCGAGGAGCCATAAACTGTTAAATTTCATAGTCAAAACTGGACTAAAAAAGGCTGAAATAGTAAGGGCAATATACTGACGCCATGATTTCATCTGCCGATCGATATGGACAGGATTCAGAAGTGGTGTGATTTCTGTTTTCTTTTCTAAAACCGGTTCTGAAGATCAGTGTTTCCCATCATATTTCCACCTTCCAATTTTCCTGCTAATTGAGGGTTACAAGACCTGTCCACATAGAGATTTGTTTATGTAGGTAGCGAGTGATTTTTTTTTAGCATACATGGCGGTATTTAATTTCGTTGTAGTTAGAATAGTAATCACAATGCACGTGTAAATTTACAATAAGGGCTCCTATCTGACTCCCAAATTGGGAGTACGGCTTCCAGCGGAATGAGTTGAACATGTAGTTTGTTCCGGGTTCCTGCCCCTTCAGGGCAGGGGTCCTATTGTTAGCTAATACTTCGATATGTCCCCTCAGGGCATTGATTAAATAGGTTGAGTAAAGAATGTCATTCAGTGAAAACAAGGGCCAGTTGGCCCTGTCCCTTTCTTTCCTTTTCCTTTCGAGCCGATTTAAAGTGGTAAAATATGAATGTTTTCTGTATATATTTATTAGTATAACATGTATTAATGTAGTGTGTAGTATGAATGTGGCATGTATGTGTTCGTAATGTAGAAACATGTTCTAGTAGTAGTAATTGTGGTAGTTAAGTGATGAAAGAGTGTGTGAGATAATTAAATATGGACAGTGTAGTATTTACTATGCGATAAATTCTTTATTATTCCGTCATTAAGTGAACTCATACACAATATTTAATAGTGAACTTAATATAGTATAATAATTCCGTGTACAAGGTCACATTCAGTTGTTCAAGGGTTGATTATATCGTCGCTAGCCCTAGTGTCAAAAGTCAGTACTAACCGCCATTCTTCCGTCGAGGTGCTTAGTGATTTAGATTTCATGAAATTGACCTTTCTTTCCGAAATAAAACCTAGAAGGTATAATTCACAGCCCATATGAATGTACAGTTAGGTCAAGTGCCCCAAAATTAATATATTCTGAAAATTTCAACACTCTGCCTAGTCTAGAAATCGAAATATTTAAGTAAATAAACAATACGTAATTTTTTTAACAGAAGTCGGGCGATATGATGCTAGTTCTTCGCTTTGAAATTATATTAAATGTCCATTTTTTCTTCGTGGCTGCAGAAGTCCATTGTTGCTGCAGAATTTTATAAACATTAAACATTATCGCAGATAATTCTATTTTCAGTGAACATACGTAGGATTTTTTTTCTTTCTTCTTAATAAAGCTACCGAGTATTACATAGTATTGTGTGTGGGATGAAAGAGTCTTGGGTTCGAGTGAGGTTGTCGTGCGGTGATCGGAATGGGAAATGTTTGTAGTGATTATAGATTTTAAAGTGTTAGGATGAAATGCGTATATAGGCTGGGCGTAGATAGAGGAAACAGGGTGTTTGTAAAATATAGCGTCGTAGTAAATGAAAAGAATGATATGAATATTATATGAATATTAATAAGTATATGAATATTGTAGTAAATGAATATAGAAGATAGGACACCCATATAGTTAAATATATAGTAGCCCAGTGAATACTTCGCCGCGTGTTGATATAGATATTGAATAGATACGTGTAGCTACAAACATCTCAAGTTCTGACCCCTGCACCATGATATCACGCGGACCGGAGGGCGATATATAGTCGGACTATGGTAATACTTTGTAGTTTAATGTGTTATAATAATAATCAACCATAGTAATACCATCTGATAGAATGGGTAGCATCATATAATCGCTGACAAGACATGTTGAATAATAAATTATGAAAAGACAGTAGTAGTTATACAACAGGGCTGTAGTGAATCATATCTTCTGGTCGGTTTTTAAAATAGAATATCCTGCTCCGTGAGATTTTTTTTGTCTTCACGTTACCTACTCAGGCTAGCTTACAATGTTCATGGAGGCGACAGTTCTGATAGGGTTACAGAATCAAAACAATTAATTATTGAAATTTATTATTCCCGTACCCGGGCATCGACCCCATCCCACCTTGAATATTTTCGTTTTCTTTTCTTAGTTTCCAAACTAGATAGTGATGGAAATTAATCGATGCCTCAGAATTTAGCGCATTCTGCGAAGGGTAGCTATCGGTGATGGTTTGGCCATAGAAATCACCGATCCAAAATTCAGTTTATTTAATTTTTTTTTATTTTGGCAAATCACTAATTAGGGATATCTTAGCTATTACTCTAATTTCATTACTATCCTGGAATCTTCTAGTTTCCAAGAGGTCGGATGATTTTTTTTTCTCTTTTGAAATCCTAAATTAACGCCGTCTCTAACCTTCCGGAGGATTTCGGGGTCTGCAAGGGTGTTGACCGGATACGGTGAGTGGTGGGATTTCCCTAAAGCCTTTGTCTTTCCGAAAATCCCATCGTGGACACAGACTTGTCTCATCTTCGCAGACAGTTTTATCGGCTATTTATTTGGTAAGCCGAACCCCTTTTGGCATGTTAAGAATATTTTGGCTATGGATTTTGTTGAGAGCGAAATTCGACTTCTATCTTTGTAGCGTTAGTTATTTCTCACTTAAGTCTTTGGCGCAACTATTCTTCGTCTTCCTTCTTCTCTATCTCTCTCTCTGTCTTCATTTCTTCAAGTTTTTTAAATTTTTTCAACCTTCCCCCCCCAAGATTTTGAACTTGTTACTTACGATTTATTTAACGTACAACTCTGATCTGAAATTACCAGCTGAGACGTTGCAAGACACGATTCATGAATGGAGTAGATAGTGATCGGGTCCTCCATCACATTTTGACCTATCGCTGAAATGAACAAAGACTTAGTATTTGACGACAATTCGATTACGTTCTTTCACCGTCGTTCCTCTTAAGTTTTTTTTCGTAATCCGTTGGTCACTTTCCTTTCTGTTTTGGTTTTCGATTACTTTGTAGTTAACCTGGGCCCAGAAATTGTATTTTAGGTTATCTAGTTATATCTTTAGAAATGCTCTGTGTTACGTGCCTGCCTTCCAAAGTTTTTTTTTCCTTCATGATTTAAACACGAACTGATTATATAAAAGTGAAAATTTATAGATGCGCGGTATCAGGTAGAAAAGAGATTTTCTTTTTTCATATGTAATGTCGGAAGTCATTTGTTTTTGGACAATGTTTGCAACCGTGTAAAAATTTTATTATTGGGGTGATTAATTTAAATGTGTGCGCATTTATTGAATATAAATATATATATATATAGAGAGAAATGAATACGTCGAGATGTATATGTAATTAGTATGTGAATATGATTTTAAAGTAAAAGTATGATATTAAATGTATTATGAATATATGTAAGAGCGCTCGTGTCTGTCCCCCTAAACGTGTATTGGTTGCTATAGTTTGCCAGTGAGTTTTCCGACGAATTTGAGAATGTAGATTTTGTCAAGAATACCGCCGTGCACTTAAGTAATTTTCCTTTTCTTTTGAATAAATGTAAATGATACCTTATGTAAGTATGTAATGGCATGTATTGGAAAGTAACGGCAGGTCTAAACGTAACCCACATCATAACGAATATTATCCCTGAACTACCAACCAAAAACCATTGTGGAAAGTGTACCTTGAATCCTTCTCACCTTCATATGTATCCTGTGACTTGACCAGTTTTTTTTTATCCTCAATTTAAACCTTTATACTCCGTACACCTGCGGGAGATCGTTTTTAAAATCCGAATCATATACAAATATATACGAAAGTGATCCTAAGGAAAGGCCTCATGACGTGTTCCTGTGTTAAATAAATAACTTAAAACTATTCAAATAATAAGTTTGGAAATGGATCGTCTAAGAGGAGAAACATCCTCTAGTGAAAGTTATTTTCTCAAAATCCCTAGATGGATAAAGCGTCGTAATGTGCGATTGCAGACATAAACTGTTACGAGTTATAAACCAAATATAGACGATAAATGGTTTTGTAAACCGATAGTTAGATATATATATAGATATATAAATGACCACAAACTAAGTCAAATGGAGCGAAATGTTTTGGACACTATGAGTAGTGCGTGATCTGTGATTTGAACGCTCAAAATCATTAATATTTTATTACCCGATGTGAGGTAGAGACTCATATAAGTTCTGATACACCAAAAGTTCTTTTTATTCTCTTTTCTTTCCTCTTTGTCAATCTTTTTTTAAAGTGAAATAAGTGTCTCCTTTGCGTATGTCGCAAATCATAATTTTGATTTAGCATGCCTAAGATACAATATATGTAATTATTTTTATTTGTCAAGATGATTGAATATATAAAAATTTACTAGAATATAACACTATGTACTCTATTAATATGTAACCAATAACTTGTGCTTTTAATATTTTCTTCATAATTATTTGTTTGTCTTTTCTTTTCACTATGGATGTAATAAATTATTTGTATCTTTGTAGTTAGTTGGTTTCCTTTAACCATATATACACTGTCCTGAGTGAGTGAGCGTGTGAATGCATGATAGATGTATAAGTAATTTTAGTGATATCATTTGTTGTGTTAACATCTATAATATATGTGTCGTGTGTTAATATATGTGTTAAGGTAAATAACCTAGGTCATGAAGGACCGCTACTAATGGTTTAAATCGGCTCTAGGAGTGAAACAAAAATAGCAGGATGAGCCTAAATACGACATCTTTCTTCCAGGAAGTTGAGACTCCTATTGATACGATACATAAATTTATATTGAGTTGATAAGTTTGATTTTTTTTTCTTGGCTAATTCATATGTGTGGTCGATCCTAGAGAACAGAGTCCAGACGCTGGATGGTAATCAATTACCGGTTGGAATAACAGTACAAAGAATTAAATTTCACTTTTCTCATTCCCAGGTCTAGATCTGGGCAACCCCATGATCGTGGTGCCTGGAGCTAGGTCTGGGTGGTATGAGGGAACATGTGTCTATTTCGAAGCATTCCAAAATTGATTAGTCGTTAATAACATTTAGAATGATTCATCTTTCAACGACTTTCCCGACCTTTTACTATATTTCCGGAATTATCCAGTAATCTGTTTCTCATTAAAATACCCTATTTCTTTTCTTTCTTCTTTTCCTACCTCCTTCTTTTACCCTTCTACTTTCTTTTCTTTCTTTCCTATTTCTGAATGAAAGAAAACGGAGTCATGACAGAGTAGTCGCTATTTGCACGGTCAATAAGTTGTTTCGATGAGTTTTCTTCGGGAGTCCGATATGGAGTAATTAACGATAACAAGAAAGTTTATTGAAATTTACTGTATTGGAAAATAATCATGACTTCAATTAGTAGATGATGTTTCGTAAATCGTCCTCGTTAAAGAGAATTAATTTTTAGCAACTCCTCTACATTAGCTCTTTTTATCTTTTTTATTTTTTATTGTTTTCTTTCAATATTGGCTAACCGTGACAGGACCTGTTGCCCTGGAAACGGCGGTTTCTATGGAAACGGACTATCGTTTTCTTTCAACCTTAGTCATCCTCACTGAGAGGGTCCACTAAATTTGCAAACGTTCAAGGCGAAGGCAATAGACAAGAAAGAGGGTAAAGCTCTCTGAACTGAGCGTTAGGCTAATGAATTCTCGTAATGATGTTGAGTAAACAAGGCTGAATTTCCTATCCTGAACCACTAATCTGTTTATGGTGCAGGATCCATTTAAAGGCAAGAAAATATGTTATTACATCTTGCAAGTTCAAGCACCAATTGTTATAGCTCCTGCATTTCGAAAAGCACTTTTATACAGATGCAACGTAACTAAATCTTAAAATATCACTGTCGCTCTTGCTGTTGGATAAAATATTTACTTGAATAAAATTCTAATTCGAAAGTAAGTTTGTTGCAGCATCAGCGTTGCCAGACTCACAGCTCGGAATTATTCCAAAACTTGATCGAAATTATGCTAGATTCAGTCAAATTATGCTAGATCCTCATAATTACTAATTCAGGAGTTTTACAAGGAAAAAAAAAACGAAATTGAGATACAATAACATAACTTAAAATACGCAGAGCGCAAGAATGCGTGGATAGAACTCAATACTTCACGCACCAAAGCTTTAACTCATCTAGTGCAGTCGTTGCCAGACTCAATGGCGTATATATCGTATAAATGAATGCAAAGTGTTTGTTTATATTTTGAAAGAAAATTACCTTGCAGCATAAGCAGAGTTGGGAATTGTCTGCTAAGGAGGGGTGGGGAGATTTTTGGTCGGTCTCAGACCTTTCATTTCAAGAATAAAGATAGTTATGAAGTCAGAAATAAAGATAGTGAAGTTGTCAAAAAGTTGGGGGGAGAATGGCCCCCACAGCTCCGCCCATGCCTTGCAGTAAAGGAATAGAAAAGCCTGGGTGGAGCCACAAAAAAAAAAGAGCCCAAAGCAGTTTCTAACTTACTTCGGAAAATAAGACTGTCTGTATGGTTTACCGACTGTATGAATCAATGGAAGAGGATACATTTCTGCCGTTCATTTTCTTCCCACGAACAACTTCTTTCTCATCTCCAAGTTTTACGGCTTTTTGATAAACTTGCTGAAATTATGTTAGATTTGGGCAGGATGCTAAAAGCAAGATGCTAGATGCTAAAGACATGCAAATTATGCTAGATCTAGCATCATTATGCTAGATCTGGCAACGCTGTGCAGCATAGAAGATTTAATAGTTCCGATACTTTGGAACTGTACAAAAATGTTTCTGACTGCGGCAACAAACAATCAAAGGATTTCAAATATTGTTCATTATTCCTTGCAAGTCTCTCTTTAGATTTCGATATGGTATTGTCAACCTGGGTTAGTAGATCCTTCAACATTAAGCTTGGAATGTAGCCGATTCTATTATTGAGCACTCAGAGTACTCCTAGATTGTTTGCATTAGCTCAAGATACATCCTAAATTACCTTCATTGCTAATGTAAAATGAACGCACCTATTATGTACTATGAGGTATTTTGGGGAACTTTACTACTGTTTTATTTACTACAAAACAGAGCCATGTACGTAAATGATAAACACAATTCAAAATAGTAGTTAACATGTATTTTTCATCATTTTTACTGTGTTGAAGTGTGTGTGTGTGTGTGTGTGTGTGTGTGTAGCGAATGTTGGTTATGTAACTTTAAAGTGGATGCTAATTCTCAGACAATAAGAGGACAGGTAAACTGGATCATTACCTGACAATGATGATGATAATGACCCAACTCCAGAAGTTCACTTGCTAAATGCAGCTATCTCTGATATATACTAACAGTCTAGTCTATTCAAGTAACTTTGTTAATTTAAATCTCGATTACCGACTGTGACTAAGATTAGCTATTATGATTCAACAAAGACGTTCACGATGCTGTCTCGGACTCTAACTTCAAATCCAACTTCAATTCCAGCTCTCGTTCTCCGACTTCAACTCTGACAAAATAGACTGAATCATTTATACAACAAAGATGCTTGTATTGCAGCACGTGGCTTCCAAAATTCGGGTTGAAATCAATACATGTGCGTATGAGATCTCTCTGAAGAAATCTTAGTTAACCAATACTTCTCAAAGACGAGCATCATGTCAATAGTTCAGAGTTTACATAATTTGCATCACGCTGTCCGATGCAACGTGTTTGTGTTGAACAGCAAAACATAAAATTACAAAATGCTTATATTTACATAAAATCTTTTAGACAACTTACAACACTGAAAGCATTCACAGACTGTGTTTTATGAAATTACAAATACCAAAACCAAAACAAATAAACTTCGAAATTTTTCTACAATTGAAAATTAATATACACAATATTTCCAATTAACGAGAATAAAGTATTAAACTCCTTGACAGTATGGTTGAATGCCTCATTAAAAATTTTCTTCATCTTGAGTTATATTTAGAGATTCTTTAACAAAATCTTTTCAGGAGAGGAGAATGTTCTGAATTCAACACAAGGAACTGAGGATCTGATATTTTAGTGCAAATATCCTACACTTTGTCTTTGGCTGTAGTAACCATGTTGTCAAAATTCAGATTGTCTTTTCTGCTTCAAAGCTGACAGATAAGACCTCAGAACTTGATCTACTGTTCCGAGACTCATATCTCTGTCCTGTAATGAATTCTTAGCTGGCTCACATGTTTACAGGATTTGCAAAGTTAGTGGGGGTAACGAAACACAATTCTGAGGTATAACACTTTCTTAAAAGTCTGTAGCTTTAATAGATAGCTCCGTATTTACATGACCTAATTTCTTTTGAGAAAAAACTACGGAACAGATATTACATCAAAATACTCTTGATTTCAAGTTAATATTTTTCCCCTTTAAGGGAAACATCGAAAAACGCTGAAACATGTCTTTAATTGTCTCTATTCTTAAGGGTTTTCGAGATACGTATTTGTTATTTTAACTACGGTGTATTTCAATCCAAGCCCTTTTTCTCCCTTCTAAGAGCAGCAATAAGAAACGCAGAAATTCTTCTCTAATTATTTTAAAATAAAAACCTAAACACCAATTTTCATGCCTCTAACCTTAAGGAATTTTGAGACAAGACCATCTGATTGTAGCAATTGCAACCCTTACTTTTTTGTAGCCATCTTTTTCTTCCCTTCTAGGGGAAATATAAGAAAGCGCTGAAGCACGTCCTTAACTATTTTACTTGAAAAATCTAAATACTGAACTTCATGTAGCTAATCTTAAAGAATTTCGATATATGTCCATACAATTATAACCACATTTTTTACTTTCCTTCTAGGGTAATATGAAAAACTGGTGAAACACATTTCTAATTATTTTAAATGAGACATCCAAATAATTTCATATATCTAACCTTAAAAGATTCCGAGATATGGACATCTTATTATAATAACTATAATTCCCACCCTTTTTCCTTCTCACCCGCTTTGTCCCTCTTCTAGGTCAAGAAACGTTGAAAGGCGTGCTTAATTATTTTGAATGAGAAGTCCATACAGCAAATTTCATGTCCCTAATATTCAGAGGTTCCAAGATATGGACGTTTAAAAAAAATAATCGCCACCCCTTTTTACCGTCGAATTTTCAAATATCTTTTCTCAGTGGACCTTCTTACATCTCAAATCCTATGCTTTGTTCAAATTTGAAATTTCTAGCTTAAGAGGTTTGGCCTGGGCGTTGAGCAATCGGTTTGTCAGTCAGTCAGGACTTCTCTTATATAATGAAACAATAAAGTATTTTGACTTTGACCTTCTCGGCCTCATTTAAAAGAAACTGTGGCGTGGCGTAGAATACATCGTCTCATTTTGGGAAACTCTGGAATCATAATCGGGGACTTCATCTGGGTTTCCTGTATATGTAATAGAAAAATGGTTCAATATCTTAACCAACTATTCAAGCTGCAACTAGAGTTTCACGATTAGATAAACATTCGAATCGTTAGAAACGATGCACGACTATCTTTAATTTAAATTAAAATAATTCCTTGTCTTTCCTAGATAGGTATATACTTAACTTCATTCACTCTTTCTAAACATCTGGACATGATGTAACATTTATATTTAAATTAACCATCCTACAGAGATTACAGCAGTTTCGAGGTCTAAGAAAACTGAAATTCTTCCCATTTAACAGTGTATATATATATATTTAAAAATCAATGAAACAGTTACAACCTCACCAACCCTCCCTTATTACGCTGCTGGCATCAACGATTTTGAAATTATAATATATTAATACTTACCTGATATAGTAAATTAATAAGCTTTATTCAAATTGATTCTGGATCATACATACGAAAGGTATAATTATGAAACTAAGTAACACTTAAATGCGACATCCAACTTTAGTAACAAGTAATAAAAATTACTTTCATCATGGTTACTTACTAGAATTATTTCATTATGGAAAATAGCTCTACAAGACTTCGGATTTGATTCCCTATGTATCAATATATATTTTTTAATAGTAAATCATACTGTTTAAACAACTGTCATATTTTTATCTTATTTAGTTTTAGATAAGAAAGGGAGTCTATCTACTACACGTAATTTGCATTCATTGTTTTAAATACTTTCTCTCACACACACATACAGACACTGCCATTTTAATGAGTGATTTTATGGCAAGAATTCATTTTCTCTGAAAATCCAACGATTTTGTTCAAAAAGTAATGCAGTTCCCCCCACCCCCCGGAGTCCTTCTCTCTAACCAGCACCTTCTGTTAGGCAACGAGCTTCTATCTTCATTGAACTGAAAGCAATAAAAGTGTTCCCGTCTAAATTTACAGAACTTCAAAGACACAAATCTCCTCCCACCTATGTTGTGCGGACCCCTTTATTCATTTAAAACGGATTTTTGGACTTCTTAACAAAACAGAAACGGTTCCTGCCGCTATTCGAGCAATTGTTCGGGTAATTATTCGTTATATTCGTTATTCGAATAATAAACAATTATTCGTTATTCGAACAATTGTTCGGATAATTATTCGTTATTCGAACAATTGTTCAGGTAATTATTCGTTATTCGAACAATTGTTCGGATAATTATTCGTTATTCGAACAATTGTTCAGGTAATTATTCGTTATTCGAATAATGAACAATTATTCGTTATATTCGTTATTTGAATAATTATTCGTTATTCGAATAATGAACAATTACTCGTTATTCGAACAACTGTTCGGGTAATTATACGTTATATTTGTTATTCGAAGAATGGTGAAGATATTACTCGAATAACGAATATTAGAATAATTTTAACAGCCTTAATTTGTACCTATAATTGCTGGTAATTAAATAATTAGTGGGTGAGGTAATTTAGCAGAGACAGCCCTCGTACCTATCAACCCATACGTAAGTCACATTTTGTAAATCCATATGCGAACGAAAAAGGATTTATTTATATATTTTTTTTTTGAAAACTTTTACTTAGCTACATTTTGTTCTTAGAAATGTTAAGGTAATTCATAAAAACACGAACTCCAATTTAATGTTACACAGTTGCCTGATAACAGGCACAATTAATATTTGATAAAAAGCAACCTCTTTCTTCTTACAAGCTGTATCATTTCTTAATTAATGCCAGCAGAAGATCAACTGGAAGTGGAAAGATGATTGTGGAATTGTCTTCAGCTGAGATTATGTTCAGGGTCTGCAGGTACCGCAACTGAAACAAGAAAAAAAATAGCCGGTTGAGAAGACTCCAAGAGCATTGCCAGAACGAACTTCGAAAGAATTTTTCTTATTAACTTTTACAGGATTTATACCAATTGTTCTATGTATTTTATTATTATACTCACTAAACAATTCTTGTAATATATCTATTTATTTATAATTTCCTTGAGTTCTAATTTTTTCCCATATGCTTTGTAAAAACATTCTACAATATGTTGTTTTACGAAGATACATGCTCAAAATTGACAAATTCGCAACATATCATCTCTCTCTATGACTTATGGTTACCGAGATATAGCTCCTTAAATCTCCTGAAATACGAACTTTTTTGACCAATATCTGGGGAACAATGGCCAGTTGGCCAGTGTCGAGCGGCAGGCCCGCAACCAGAGAGGGGTTAGGGGGCCTGGCCCCCCTAACGAATTCGTGGCCCCTCCAGACCTTAACACAAAAAAACACAATTTAGATGTGTTTAAGAGAATTTTTAATGACTTGCTTCCCCTAACATATCCATGCTCCCCAAACTTCTGTGCCTGGTTGCGGACCTGTCGAGCGGTTACTATTTGGTACCAAAATGTTTACCATCCTCTTAGGTATTGATCAACACCAATATGATTTCTCTATGACTTACGGTTCCCAAAATATGGCTCCTTAAATCTCCCGATATCGGAACTTTTTTGGCCAATATCTCGGGAACGGTAAGAGTGACGCGAAAAATTCCACCACTTTCTGAAATAGTTTTTGATGCTCTATGCTCAAAATTTAAAAATTCGCAAATAACAGACACACATAGAATTCAATAATAAACCTTTTAATTTCTTTGAAAACAAATCCATTTACATCGTTGGTAAAATATCAAAATCCCAAGCATCATAAATCATTATAAAATCTTAATCGTTTGCAAACAGTTTCCCAATATCTGTTACCATTTTTTGTCCTGATACCTGTCGATAGGCGGAGACTGGCACAGCCTTCCTATAAAACTTCTGACAATTGTGTTTAGCAGTTTGGAAGTCTAATAATAAATTCTCGATTCTATAATGCACAGAATCACTAGTTAATGAACAAAGAACATTTCTAAACATTTATGTTGTCTTTATTACATCTGCAACTTCGTGAATGATCAAAATTATTACCTGGTGTGCTACTTTCATTTTATTCGTTGATGTTTATATTGCAAAGGACGTTAGAAACTTCCTCCCTCACAATTGCCTGGATTTATGTTTTAAAAGTAATGAACGAAAATCATTCTGGCCTAGATCTAATTAATATCTAATACTTGGGCTACCGATCACAGCATTTAAACAATTAATAGATTTCAACAAAAACTTGTTTTATTTTCCAATGCAAAGTGCACACAGACATGAAACCTTGCTGTTTTCAAGAATAGGATCAAGCCTGTTGAATGCTGCCGAACTTTTGAGATACACAGAGACAAACAGAAAGTGAGAGTAGGGAAGAAGACAATACATGTTATAAACGTCTTTTGTCAGACTATACGCATTGCAAACAAAGTAATATTATCCCAAAAGTTTATCTCAGCGAAAAATTACAGATCAAACATTGTCAATGTTTGGAGTATAATAAAAGGAACAAAAAGAAAACGGGATTGAGATTTAAACCGGACTCAAAATATTTTCTACATATTTTCGTCTCATAGGCAAGAGCTCTACTATAGGTATAAATAACTCCTTTACCGATTTATAAATTTGAGTGGAGTATTTAGTTTAGTACCAATCAGAAAAAAACTAAGAAGGGCCATTTTAACTAGCTGAGTATTTTATACCATTTTGTACTATTTAAATAAACAAAGGAATAAATTTTTACCAACCAGAAAAGGCAAAAAAGGACAATTTTAACTAGCTCAGAATTGATGTACCTTTTGTACTGCTCAAATAAACGAAGGAATAAATTTGAGTGGAGTATTTAATTTTGTAACAACCAGAAAAACCCGAAGAAGGACCATTTTATACTGAGTATTTTAAACCCTTTTGTACTATTTAAATAAACAAAGGAATAAATTTGTACTAACCAGAAAAAGCGAAAAAGGCCAATTTTAACTAGCTTAGAATTTCGTACCATTTTGTACTATTTAAATAAACAAAGGAATAAATTAGTATTAACCGGAAAAAGCAAAATTTGTACCCCATTCAATTTTGTAAGAACCAGAAAATGTATTATTTTTAAAGAGTGAAAAAAAGTCCATGTTAACTAGCTGAGTATTTTATATCATTTTGTACTATTTAAATAAACAAAGGAATAAATTTGTACTAACCAGAAAAAGCGAGAAAGAACCATTTTAAGTAGCTCAGAATTTATGTACCTCACGCATTACTTACATAAACGAACGAATAAATTTGGGTGTTCTACTTTTTGTACTAAACAGAAAAATCGAAGAAGGGCCATTTTAACTAGCTGAGTATTTTATATCATTTTATACTATTTAAATAGACAAAGGAATAAATTTGTACTAACCAGAAAAAGCGCTCCAAATTTATGTACCTTTTTATTACTTAAATAAACGAAAGAATTAATATTGGTGTTCTACTTTTTGTACCAACGAGAAAAAACAAAGAAGGACCATTTTAGCTAGCTGAGTATTTTAAATCATCTTGTACTATTTAAATAAACAAAGGAATAAATTTGTTTTAACGAGAAAAAGCGAAAAAAGACCATTTTAACTAGCTCGGGATTCATTTACCTTTTGTACTACTAAAATAAACGAAAGAATAAATATGGATGTTCTATTTTTTGTACCAACAAGAAAAACGAAGAAGGGTCATTTTACCTAGCTGAGTATTTTAAATGATCTTGTACCATTTAAATAATCAAAGGGATAAATTGAGTGACCTATTCAATTTTGTACCAACGAGAAATGACATTTTTAACTAGCTCAGAATTTATGTACCTTTTGCATAAACGAACGAATAAATCTGACGACTTATTCAATTTTGTACCAACGAGAAATGCCATTTTAACTAGCTCAGAATTTCTGTGCCATTTTGTACTATTCAAATAAACGAAGGAATAAATTTGAGTGGCCTATTCAATTCTGTACCAAGCAGAAAAAAGTGAAGAAGGTTCATTATAACTAACTCAGCATTTTATACCATTTTGTAGCATTTAAATAAACTGAGGATAATTTGGGTGGTCTATTTAGTTTTGAACCAACCAGAAATGCCATTTTAGCTAGCTCAGAATTCTGTGCCATTTTGTACTGATTCAAATAAACGAAGGAATTAATTTGTACTAACCAAAAAAGACGAAAAAGAGCCATTTTAATTAACTGAGAATTTTATAACCTTTTTACTATCTGAACAAACGAAGGGATAAATTTGAGTTACCTATTTTTGTGTCAACCAGAAAAAGCACAATTTTCACTAAACTCAGCATTTTACACCTTTCTGAAGTATTCAAATAAACGAAGGGATTAATTTGGTTGGCCTATTTAGTTGTGGTGCTAAATTTTGTATATTTTTGTCACCCAGAGAAAGAACCATTTAGTTTTTGCAGACCAATTTTGTACAGGGAGAGCCATATAACTATGTTTGTGCACTTTTTATATACCATTCAAAATAAACGAAGAAGGGCCAATTTTTAAATTCGAATCTTTTGTACCAACAGAAAAGAATATTCCGTCTAAATAAACGACACATTGTTGTGATACTTCGTGTGTGTTGAAACTCTAGTCATAGACCGAAATGCTAAAGAAGTTGGATTGCGAAATAAATTTTAATTGCCTTTCCCGTCATGTGAACGAAATGCACTATATAAGCAGCTTTTGCCTAATGAAATTACACTAAAAAATAATGTTAATAGTCGTTTGCCTTCAACACTAGTAAGATGTGCTATATTATATAAAAAACGAATTTGCGCTCAATAGACTGTACCTTAGGAGCCTCACTATACTAACAATACAAATGTTAGGTAACGCTTTCTTAATGTTTCTTTTTTCTATTATTTTATTTAAAAAGCATTAATATTGAGAAGCCTAAATATCTGCAGTAACATAGAGAATAATAGTTTTAAGAGTTGAATAATGAAGCACTTTTTATATATGGTAGGCAACACGGAACTTTGAAAACTTTTCTCTTCCTTGGTGAGCTGATTTTTACTTTAATATGATCTTTACTTCGTCTGGTTTTCCTTCTCCCTTTTCCTCTATCAGCAGGTGATCCAAAATGGCCAAGCATGTTGTTTCTTCTTCTTTAGGATGTCTTCATTCCTTAATAACGCTAATTACTATGGAGTCTGTTCTACAGAATTAAGTTAAAATTGAATGCATGACGCTACTCTATTTCATTTGAATATTTTTCTTATGTAACCCATGGCAGCTCATGTTGGTTAAATCCAGTAGCGTCTCCTAACCTGGATGTTAGGGCGTTGGTAAGAATATATTAACCCTCATAACCATAGGCGATACTACAGGGGGAACCCCCTCTTCCCAGGAGCAAAGATGGGCCCACCAACATTTGTTTACTGATCAAAAATATTGTGATAAATTTACCTCAATTTACTCATAACTGTTTTAGTGGCATTCCCATTCAGCATACGAGTATTTAATAGTGACAACACTTTGCCCACCCATCGATTTCTTGAGTATAGTCTGTACCTGGAAGCTCTCGCAATTTTCGAAAGTAAGGAACCATGATCGTCACTGCATAATGCCCTATTTACGACAACCTATAAATAGCAATTCACTTCTAACAATTTAGTCTGGAAGTTATAAAGAGCAATCAAGGAGGATGTTATTACGTAAGGAATGTATTTAATTATAATAATTATAGTATAAGTAAATACACCTCAAAATATGAAACTGAAAATCAAAAACCAATTATTTACTTACAATTACGTGAATGTCAGCTCAAGTCGTCTTTCTTTGCGTAGAAACCTCTGGATTACTGCTTTAGAAACAGTAATAGGGGCCCGAAACAGTAAGTCTTGAGGATGACCCACTAACGACACAGTAAATGAAAATTAGGAAAATAAAAAGGTAGAATGGAAAACCGTTCTGTAGCTTAACTTCCAGGCTTTTTTGCATCAACTGACACTTCAAACACAACTTGGATCGAGAAAAAAATGTTTCTTTTCACTGCACTCCTTACACGTTTTTTTAGGAAGAAGTCGATTGCACCATTAACTATTGAATTGGATGATATGTTTAGCAATAAATAAGTGCGTAGATCATACCCCTCTCTCCCCCCAAAATTTTTCCGTATTGCTATAAAATATCTGTACATCCACAAATAAATCTACAGACTTGGCAACGCTTGAGAGAAGCAGAAAACTCAAGACGTTGATTTCCTAACCAACGCCTTGAATCATACAAGCACGAGGTAAGAAACACGAAGCGCATGCACAATAGGAGTCTTCTAAAGCAGTGAAAATTCAGCCAAAGCGTTGCCAACGACTTACTCGCAGAGTTGCCTCCTTAAAACATGACGGAGACTGCACAGCACTTCTCTGTTTTTTTGCACTTCAAAAGTTGATTCTGTCTCGTTGAAAATAAAAATTCTCAAGTTCTGACGATCCGATTAATTAAATTAAAATACTTTTCTTGATTTTTCGTTGGGCGTTAATACACGACTTGCACACCCAGAAAAGACGCCACTGTTTAAATCTTATGTTCAAATATTTAGTTAGTGGCCGGGAAACTTTGGATTTAATTCACTAAACGCATGTTCATTAACCATATAACTGAGCCAGGCAGTACGGGAGAGGCAATTAAAATTTATTTCGCAATGCAACTTCTTTAGCATTTTGGTATATGACTCGAGAGTTTTAACACACACGAAGTATCACAACAATGTGCTCCTTGTTTAAACGGAATATTTTTTCTGTTGGTACAGAAGATTCGAATTTAAAAATTGGCCCTTCTTCGTTTATTTTGGATGGTATATAAAAAGTGCACATAGTTATATGGCTCTCCCTGTACAAAAATTGGCCTGCAAAATTATACAAAATAGTACAAAATCTAGCACCACAACTAAACAGGCCACCCAAATCAATTCCTTCGTTTATTTGAATACCTTAAAAAGGTATAAAACCTGAGTTTAGTGAAAATTGTACTTTTTCTGGTTGACACAAAAAATGGGTCACTCAAATTTATCCCTTCGTTTGTTTAAATAGTACAAAGGTTATAAAATTCTGTTAATTAAAATGGTCTTTTCTGGTTAGTACAAATTTATTCCTTCGTTTATTTGAATCAGTACAAAATGGCACAGAAATTCTGAGCTAGCTAAAATGACATTTCTGGTTGGTTCAAAACTAAATAGACCACCCAAATTATCCTTAGTTTATTTAAATAGTACAAAATGGTATAAAATTGCACCTTCTTCCTTTTTCCGCTTGGTACAAAATTGAATAGGCCTCAAATTTATTCCTTTGATAGTACAAAAGGTCATAGTCCATTCGAATTTTATTCATTCTTCACTTTTTTGTGGTTCTAAATACTCCATCCACATATATTTCTTCATTTATTTGAATGGCACAAAAAGGTACAGATTAGTGCTGTCGAATTTTTGTGACATTTGCGGTTTTCGATTTTTGAGAAAATCGGTTTTCTGAAAACCGAAACGCCAAGTGCGCGAAACGGCAAGTGCGGTTTTCAAAACCGAAACCGCAAAGGAGGTTTTTGAAACCGAAACCGCAAAAGGGGATTTCCAAACGGAAACCGGAAAAGCTCTTTTCGAAAGCGAAAGCCTCCTGAAACAGTTTGCGGTTTTATAAGCAAAACGATGTTTGTCCTTTTCAAAGCAGAAACGTTTGCTTTTTTAAATTACACCTTTTAACAATTGTGAAAGCTTCTATCAATCGAGACAATTGTATTGATTTATATGTGTGTTTCAACTTTTTTATTTGCTTCAAGACTATTATGGTAATATGGGCAGCACTGTGCGAAAGGGATAGTTCGGTGGTTGTACAAGTCACAGCTAAATTAGGGTTGCCATATTTTAAAATAAAAAAGTAGGGGGTTCTAAATACTGATGTGAACTTGTGTGTTACAAATACTGACCTGGGATCTTTCTTCTTTTTTAGTTATTTCTTTGGTGACACTTCCAATGTACTTTTCGGCTGCAGGGAAGAAAACTGAACCCCACCTAATTTTCATATATGTTGTAAATTAGACCACGTGGAACACGAATCTGAAGAAATTTCGACATTTCGAATGTCGGAACTCGAGATATTCGAACATAAAGTGACCGTGGAAGCAAACTGGACCCCACCTGATTTTTATATATTTTGTAAACTAGACCATGAGGAACACGAATCAGAAGGAATTTTGACATTCTGAATTTCGGAACTCGAGATGTTCGAACATAAAGTAACCACGGAAGCAAACTGACCCCACCTAATTTTCTTATATTTTGTAAACTAACCACGAGGAACACGAATCTGAAGAAATTTTGACATTACGAATTTAGGAACTCCAGATATTCGAACAAAAAGTGACGGCGAAAGCAGAAAGAACCGCATTTGATTTTTATATTTTGTAAGCTAGACCAAAATGACCAATAATCTGAAGGAATTTTGACATTCCGACTTCCCGAACTCGAGATACTAGAACTTACACAGTAGTTTTATATAGTATGTATTAAAGTAACGAAGAAATCTCTGTTGCTTTTTGACCTATCACCTTAGAGCATCGATATGTCACCTAAGACGTACCTGGAAGATCAAAAATAGTACCCATCAGTATCGACGACCTTCTGCCAACGTTCGGGATGGGTGTAGATTCCTTCGCCGTAGAACTTGGTTTGCCGTGAAGCGAAGAAGGTATCAGGTGCATTTTGCACCTCCACTACGGAGTTGATTTGGAGTCCTGTAAGGTGTCCAAGGAATGAAACAGGAGATAATCGGACGGTGCAATGTCCGGGGAGTATGGCGGATGAAATAGTGTCTCCCATCTAAGGTGTAGGATGGTGTCCCGGGTCATTCTAGCCATGCGGGGCTTAGCGTTGTCCAGCAACGGAAGAACCCCTTAGCGATTGAGATGTGTTGGCTTCGGGGTTTTGAGTTTTTCTTCAACACTCTCAACTGCTGACAGTAGACAGTTGCATTGATGTTCTGTTGTGACCAACCGGTAGCAGTTCCTGGTGCACGATGTCGCAAGCAGTCCACCAAACACACAGAGAAATTTCTGCTGCATTACTGGTTTCAGCTGTTTTGGAACCGGTTCATGGGATTTTACCCTATGATGACGACGCCGTGGAGCTTCGTACAGGACCCACTTCTCATCACATGTCAACATTCTGTCCAGAATTGGCTCCTACCTCTCACGAGACACCGAAAACACAGGTGTCTGCTCGCGTAGCCTTCTAGCCCGGAGTCAAATCATGTGTGACCCATAGACCCAACTTGTAGTGCTTCCGAAGTTGATGGAGGTGCTGCTTAATGGTTTCTCCACTCACATTGAATTGTAGTCTCAATTCCTCACATGTCTGTCCACTGTTCGCCTCAATTGCTACCTGAAGATCTTTTGTACATGTTTTGGTCTTCCGGCACGTGGTGCGTCTTTCGTGAGTGTTTCGTCACCGTCCTTAAACTTGCTAAACTACGCTTGCACTGTCTGCGTTATCACGACACCCTTACGAAAGGCCTGAGATATCTTCCGCCCCGCTGCAGTGGCGTTTGACCCAAGTTTGAAGTCGTACAGCATACACGCTCTTATGACGCTTTGTGGAGGTTCCATATTCACTCTGTCCTTACACAAGTTCACGTCTTAACTGAACTGCCACAGCTTGGTAGAATGTTGGATATACCCACACCAACAATTGACCTTCGCCTTATCTCCATTCGCATTCAACTCGAGGTGTGAGGGCCAATTGAACACAGACCTCCAGAAAAAGCGGCGGAACTTTCTTGGTTAGCTTTATATATCTCACAGGACATTATATGTTTCGTATAGAGAATATTGTGTTTTTTCATATAGCGTCTATATTAAACTTTAAGTTTTAATATCTCGAGTTCCGGAAGTCGGAATGTCAAAACAACTTCAGATTCATGTTCCTCGTGATCTAGTTTACAAAATATACAAAAATCAGGTGGAGTCCGGTTTACTTCAGTGGTTACTTTGTGTTCGAATATTTCGAGTTCCGAAATTCGGAATGTCAAAATTCCTTCAGATTCGTGTTCCTCGTGGTCTAATTTACATAATATATACAAATCAGGTGGGATCCAGTTTGCTTCTCTGCAGCCTACTTTTCAAACAAAACAGTTTTCCAGAGTGTACATTTTGCTTCAAACTGAGTTCTGCCCTGGCTGCCCTGAAACGTAAATTCGCTTCTATAAGAGTCTTTGAAGTTACGCTTGAAATTGTCGTTCGGCATTCTAGTAGCTTATGAAGGCATGAATAATTCAAGTATGTTTGTCACAATATCTACCTACAAACGAATATTCATCCATATAGAACCTCCAATTCATTACATTAAAAACATATGAACTACACAAATTTGAGTGACCTATTCACTTTTGTACCAACGAAAAATGCCATTTTAGCTAGCTCAGAATTTCTGTACCTTTTGATGCTATTCAAATAAACGAAGGAATAAATTTATACAAACCAGAAAAATCGAAGAAGGGCCATTCTTTGGAAAACTATTGTGCATTAGAGCAGATCTCTTATTAGCAAATGGCCCTGCACACGCGCACTGCTCAGATACCTCACAGCCTGAACCTGAGCGCGAGTCCAAATTTAACTCAATCGCGATTGAGATTGTCAGTGTAGCGGTTTACGTTGAATATACCAATACTTTATCAACTTAGTCGTCTTAGATTTTTTCCAATCCCAAAAAGCGGGTGGCTTTTCGTGATTAAGATATGTTTAAGTGGGGGACCCGAATATAGAACCTGAAAATCGAGTGGTACCCGCTAAAATCGGGTAATATGGCAACACTATGCTAAATAGAAAATAAGGTATATGTATCCCTATTTAAGATCACTACACATACAACTTATGAAATTTAATTTGAAATCTCATCCACTTAGACTGAGATCTTTTATATTATTATTATTCTTTCCCCTTGTTTTTAAAAATAGTACTGCCACTCTTTCTTTGTTAACAAAAAAGCACCACCTCCTTTTCTTTAAAAAAAGAAAAAGAAAGAAAAAAGAAAGAAACTCTAGATCGCAATACACAATTTTATTGTTAATTTGTTGCCACTCCGATAAATGTGAATGTTGTGGTTTTCCATGTGTTGACTGGTTTCTTATCGCAAGTCGCAGACACCTGCAATAGTTTATACGTGAACGAAACACCGATCATGTTTTCTTCTGTATCTTTTTTACTTCCCAATAACGATACCCGTGCCTCTGTGAGAAATTGTAACTTATTTTTTTATTCTGCCAATTGCAAAAAGTATACTCAACTAGAATTTCCCTACACTTTAGGACATTTTAAGAAAAATATTTTCTTTCCCCTCTGCAAATTTTGAGCATTTTTTCCCTACGCCGAGGGAAATTTCTCTCCATCTGGCAACTGTGAGCCGAAGTGGGGAAAGATTCTTTGCTGTTCTCTCGTCGTTACTTGATATTACTGCTGTCGAATTTTTGTGACATTTGCTGTTTTCGATTTTCAGGAAAACTGGTTTTCTGAAAACCGAAAACCGCAATTGCGGTCTTAAAATCCAAAACCACAAAAGCGGTTTTCAAAACCGACATTTCGGTTTATGAAATTTCACTTTTTTCAAAAACCGGTTTCGACAGCACTAGTACAGATATTCTGAGCTAGTTCAAATTTCATTTCTCGTACGTATAAAAAGTAGGGAACCTAAATTTAATCCTTCGTTTATTTGAATAGTACAGAAAGGCACAGAAATTATAAGCTAGTTAAAATGGCATTTCTCGTTGGTACAAAATTGAATAGGTCACTCAGATTTATTCGTTCGTTTATATGAGTAATGCAAATTCTCCACACATAAATTCTGAGCTACTAAAATGGTGCTTTTACGCTTTTTCTGGTTAGCACAAATCTATTCCTTTGTTTATTTAAATACTACAAAATGGTATCAAATTCTGAGCTACTTAAAATGGGTCTTTTACGCTTTTCCTGGTAAGTACAAATTTATTCCTTTGTTTAAATAGTACAAAAAGGTATAAAATACTCAGCTAGTAAAAAATGGTCATTCTTCGGGGTTTTCCTGATTGTTACAAAACTAAATACTCCACTCAAATTTATTGCTTCGTTTATTTGAGCAGTATAAAAGGTACACCTTGTCTCAAAAAGGTTGAGCGCATTCTTTATTGGTGTTTTGAGGCAAAAATTTTCTAAGTCCAGCTTCGGGTATCTTCGGGAAAAAGTAAGCCAGGTTCGAACCTCCAAGCCAGCCTTTGCAATCGGGAAAAAGTTTGCAGATGTGTTTTTCTTCTTTTAAATATAATAAGACTTGTTACCAAGTGTTTAAAAAAGCAACATTGATTGAAATACTTAATGATACAATATTTCGAAACCTTTTTTTTTTCAATCTCAGCACATGCTTGTTTGTCATTTAGCTCTCCATACGTAATGGAACATTTAAATACGTTAACGAATCTTTCCATATGTAAAAGAATGCTCAAAGTTAAGAAATAGAACATAATTATCGCCTGAGTACTAAAATAAAAGTCAAAGTAGAACAGAAACAGCGTTTGTAATGGATATGAATGTCATAATTATCTTGAGATCCGTTATACATCGCTAGAAGGTTGTGTTAGCTCATTGGTAAGCTGTCGGATTTCAAATCATAAGGTTGAGGGTTCGAATCCCGTCTAGGCTAATCCTTTTTTAAAATTATATTTTCCGCAATGCATGAAAAATTATATAAAATAATTACATTAGAATACATAAGTTGTGTATATATAACATAATCATTGCAGAACATAGTAATTATTATGTTTAAAATATAACATCTGAGATAATTTTCACAGTAGGTCGGTATTATATATGAGGATGTAAATACAAGTTAGGAAAATCATTTAATAGCAATAAATAAGTTATGTAGTGTTTTTATTTGCATCTATTTGTCATACAGATGTATGACAAATATTCTCATGAATGATATCAATATTCTCATTACAGCATGTCATTTACATTCGTGAAATACAATATATTCCTACGGATATAGAAAGTGTATAAACAGAGTATCCAAAGTCGTATCCTGCTTCAAGACACATAACTTTTCCCGATCCCCTTAACGTCACGGGAAGAAACACAAATTCTCTTTAGAACGGAATGTCGTTACTTAGAGTCTCATTCGAATACGTTGAATATGCTTTTGTATATTTATCTCTCTCTCTCTCTCTCTCTCTCTCTCTCTCTCTCGCTTTGTTTATGTGTGTGTGTGTGTGTGTTGCGGAATATCCCAAGTTGAATACAACATTTGCCAAGTATATCAGCATCATATGGGTGATATCAATAAAACGGAGAAGTTACTCATTACACCCAATTTTAAAGTAGTTACTCGCATTGGTATCAATAAAAAGAGAACTGAGCACTAGTCGCCTCGGCTGATCTCGGAGAAGCCCCGCCCTTTTGAAGTAACCACACCTCTATTCTCGAGCCGAGTAACTACTCCGCGTTTGATATCAATAAAAATCAAAGACTCCTCTGTGATGCTAGTAACTTCTCCAAAATTGTGGAGCAAGCTAAATAGGTGACTCCGTGCGAAATATGGCAGAGTGTATGATTGTTTTACTACGTAGAAAAACTTATAAACTGCATAGAAATGTTGGAAATGGAGATTACAAAAAGCATTATAAGTTTATGAAAGAAAATGTAGTGATTAGCACAACATTTTTAAAAGAGAATCAACCGAAATTCGGGGTGATGGACTACGTAATGATGAAAAGATGAGGGTTTTCTTCAAGGGCGCCGATCCTGAGGGGGCCCGGGCTCCCCAAAACTCATGTGGGCTCCCTATTGTATTTATGAATATACAATATTTGACATAATTAGAGTGCAATTTATCTTAAAATCCTGATATATATACCTTCTGCATCTGAATGCCCTCCCCCCCCCAAATTTACAGAGAAATCGGTGCCCTGGGTTTTCTTGCGTTACGTGAGTGATCCGGGATTCCAGGTCGGAATGTCAGGGGATTCTGGTATGGCTCAAAGTACTGTCTATGACTACCTGAAAATGGATTGTTTCCGGAAGTGTGCGTAATATACAAACAGCAAAGGCAGAGTGGCAAGAACAATATACATTTCCGGGTGCTATCGGAGCACTTGACTATACACAAGTGGCATTAAAGAAACCTAGTATTTTGAAGAGTAATACGTTAATAGGAAGAGCTATTTCGTGGCTAAGCGGTTAGCGTACATGCCTTTGGCATAGGAGACCCGCGTTCGATTCCCGGCAGGAGCTCATGTGGTTTGGATTCCACGTTAATCAGTGGGTTTACTGAAAAGGACGTTAAACTAATAATCAACTCAACTCAACGTTGATAGAAAGGGTGTATACATGAGAATGTATTTAGTTTATGTCAAGGCGAAAGGGGACACGTATGGTGTGGAAAACGCAATCAGATGGACGTGATTTATGACGTGGGTGGCTGGACTTTTTAAAAAAGAAAACAAAGGAGCCAAGTGTCTGATTTCGTTCTTAAAGCCAAACAATCTACAAAGACCTTGGATAACACGTGATATGCGCTTGTCGTGTTAATCTTGATATTGCTGGATTCCAATCAACATCCATCAGCTCAAATAGGTTCATTCCCATGGTTTTAGTATTACTTTCTTCTTTCCCGTTTTTTTAAATTTTTTTCTTCTTTTTTATTTTTCTTTTATTCTCGCTCGAATATTAAAGATTCTCTTTTGAATTTGTGTCTCAGTCGTAGATGTATTTGATATTTCGGTGCATTTCACTGTAATTACCTTCAAAGTTTCGGCTTTCCTTCGTTTACTTTCTGGTAGCTGTGACTTTGAAAGTACCACTGGAAACTCTTTTACAATATCCACAAATGCACTTTGATTGAAGCTATCGTTGCTACTTGCCCCTTCCATGGCTTTAAAGATACTACGCCATAGATTAAAAACAACGAAATGACTGCGCGATGAATGGGAGAAATGAGTAATCACTTCTTTTATTGATACGACTCAGTGCTACGTGCAGAGGAAGCGCGAGTAAACGTTCATAAATCTGGAGCAGACTAGACCTGAGTAGTGGCTTGTTTTATTGATACGAAATTGAGGGAGGAGATTACTCCAGCTGTAGTTACTCCGATTCTCGAGCAGGACTTCTCAGGAGTAGTTACTTATTTTTATTGATATCACCCATTGTCATCGAATACCAGAAATTGAAAATCGTGTTTCTTCAGATTGGGTTTGCGTGTTCATGTTAGCTCACTGGTAGAGTACGGACTTGCCAATAAAGAGGTCTTGAGTTCAAAGCCTACAGCTAATTATCATTCTTTTGTTGGTAGGATTGCACAGAAATCGGATACAAGGAGTGGTTTACTTCTAGAAATATTTTCAGAAGCGTTTAGATAGCCCTGAAAAGGGCTGTTTTCGGGAGTTAAGGCGGGGACATTAATATTGTGTCCAAGACCCTTCTGAATTTATTACACGCTCCATTCTTCTGGGCATGGAATCTATTACATGGGTGACAAATCTATCTCCTTCACCTACCTCCAGCCATGCTTCGGAAACAAGATGCCACAGGTCATCCTGAGTTCTTGGTGGATCTGCCTCAGGCCAACTTTCCCTTAGAGTACGCTTCACTTCTGCCCACATATTTTGCATGAGATTGAGGTCTGCTCCACGAGCGGCCAGTCGATTAAATCAATCTCAGGGTGCCCTGCGAACCATTTCTGAATCACACGGGAAGTATGTATTGGCGACTGGTATTGCTGGAACTGAATTACACCATCAGGCTGAAATACTCGTACAGATAGCACCATGATATTACTGATAATGTCTAAGTACTGAGCATTGTCCAGATGTCCTTCAATTCTATGAAGCTGTCCTGCTCCGCGACTGGAAATCCAACCCCAACATAAAATAGATACATGGCCACTGCGATTGCAAGCAGCCACATATCCATGGTCATATCGGGTGCCTCTCGGACGATACACAAAACGGCGTCCCTCCTTTGATGTTGTGAATATGGATTCATCTGAGAAAACTACGTTTTCCCAATTGAGACCCACATTCGCCTGTGCAAACGCGAGACGGTAAATTTTGTGGTCGCCTGAGAGTTTTTCCTTCACGGCAGCAACACGGCCACGTAACCCAGCATGACGAAGCCTTCGCAGAGCTGTATGCTTACTACCAGGAAAGAGAGAAACTTCCCTTAGCTGTCTAGACGTCCTTAGTGGGTCTAACCGGGCTTCGTTTACTAATCTCGCATCTTGGGCTTCGGTTGACACATGCGGACGACCAGGAGATCGTAAATTATCAGTCTGACCTGTAGCACCATATTTCCGAATCCATCACCATCCTGTAGAGGCCGGGACACCTACTCGCTTGCTAGCTGCAGTTGCAGAATAACCTTCCAACTCCATAAAGTAATTACTGCTGTACGTCTATCCATAGTTACCAATGTTCTGAGCTGTGAGAAGGAAGCAATAGGTAAAAGCTAGTACCTGACGTGTGATTGGTTACTTGCACGACACGCCTATTGTGGGGAACAGCGTTGCCAGATCTAGCATAATGATGCTAGATCTAGCATAATTTGCATGTCTCTAGCATCTAGCATTTTGCTTTTAGCATCCTGCCCAAATCTAGCACAATTTCAGCAAGTTTATCAAAAAGCCGTAAAACCTGGAGATGAGAAAGAAGTTGGTCGTGGGAAGAAAAAGAACGGCAGAAATGTATCCTCTTCCATTGATTCATACAGTCGGTAAACCATACAGGCACTCTTATTTTTCGAAGTAAGTTCGAAACGTCTTTGGGCTTTTTTGTGGCTCCACCCAGGGTTTTCTAATCCTTTAACTCCGACGCATGGGCGGAGCTATGGGGGCCATTCTCCCCCCAACTTTTTGACAACTTCACCATCTTTATTTCTGACTTCATGATCATATTTATTCCTGAAATGACAGCTCCGAGACCGACCAAAAATCTGCCCCCCCCCCCCAGCAGACGATTCCCAACTCCGCTTATGCTGCGAAGTAATTTTCTTTCAAAATATGTAAACAAAAACTTTGCATTCATTTATACGACATATACGCCATTGAATCTGGCAACGACTGCATTAATTTAGTTGAGTTAAAATTTTGGTGCGTGAAGTATTGAGTTCTATCCATGCATTCTTGCTCTCTGTGTATTTTAAGTTACGTTATCGTATCTCAACTTCGTTTTTTTAAACTCCTGAATTAGTAATTATGAGGATCTAGCATAATTTGACCGAATCTAGCATAAGTTCGATCAGGTTTTGGAATAATTCCGAGCTGTGAGTCTGGCAACGCTGGTGGGGAACGACTTGGTCAACGACTCGCGAAAGAAATCTGAAAATGGTGCGCCGTAATAATAATATTAAAAACAGTTTTTATAAAGAAATATTAATACATACGGAAAGCTGTTTAAAGAATGAATTGTTATACTGACTTTACACGTATAAAAACATATACCATATACCAAACAGATTGAGCGATATGATGATAGCTGTTTTGAGACAAACACTTTCGAAGTCCAACTTCGGGTATCTTCGGAAAACAGTAAACTAAAGCTGCTGGTTCGAACCTCCAAAGCCAACCTTAGTAATCGGGAAACGATGTACAGATATGTTTTTCCTTCTGCTAAATATAATAAGACATGTTGAAATGGTATTAAGTGTAGAAAAAAGTAACATTGAAATACTTAATGATACAATATTTCGAGACTATGTATTCACACTCTCGTTTCGTCATTGTGATTTCCATACGGAAAAGAGCATTTACGTATGAGCTCAGTTATATTTCAGAAGCAGCTTCCGAAAAGCGGTCATGTTAGCTCAGTGGTACACCACCGAGCGCTTAAATCGTGAGTTCGATACCCGTTCAGGTGAAATTCTTTTATGATATTCTACTTTCCTCAATGCATGAAAATTATGTAAAATAGTTACATTACAATTCATCAGTTGTATATATCAGTTGAATATATATATTCATATCATCAGTTGTATATATCAGTTGAATATATATATTCATATCATTTCACGACATAAGTAATTCTTATCTTTAAAATATAACATCTGAGGTATTGACAGAACGTCGGTGTGTTATGTGTGAATATTGAATACAAATTTAAAAAATCGTGTAATAGCAATAAATAAGTTATGTAATGTATTTATTTGCAGCTACTTTCATCGCAGATAACTTCTCAATATTCGCATTACAGCATTTAGGTAGAGCATATCGAAAATCGGATCGTGGTCCAAGACAAAAAACTAGCTAGCCCCAAACTGTCACGCATGAAATTCGCGAATCACAAAAGTAAAGCGGCAATTCCTTAATCGCTCTCTCTCAACTCTCTCTTATCTACATTTATACACATAAAAGTGTATGTATGTATGTTCCAACATAACTCATGTATGCCTAGAGCAGGGTATCTCAACCTGGGAGTCGCGGCCCCTAGGGGATCGCGAAGATAGGCGGAAGAGATAAATATAGTTAGAATCTAATACCAGAAATTATTTTTAAATATTATTTTTAAATATTATTTTTAATTTTGTTCTGATAAGCATACTTTTATTTTTTATACACACTGTAAAGAACAATAAAAAATAAGTCTACTGAACATTTTCAAAGGGTGTAGAATTCGTGTTACTATTCGGTTCAAAGTCTCTTGTCGTCGCGAATTCTGTCGAGAAATTTGAAGCTTAAAATATACAAAACGATAATCATGCCTGTTGTTCTGTATGGTTGCGAAACATGGTCGCTTACTCTGAGGGAAGAACATAGACTGAAAGTATTTGAGAACAAGATCCTTAGACGAATATTCGGACCCAGAGGAACGGGAATGGGGAATGGCGGAAACTTCATAACGAGGAACTACATAATTTATACGGTTTACCCAACATTGTTAGGGTCGTCAAGTCTAGAAGGCTTAGGTGGGCAGGTCATGTAGCTAGAATGGAAGAAAGTAGAAACGCTTTCAAAATCTTGACTGGAAGACCAATCGGAAAACGACCATTAGGAAGACCTAGGCGCAGATGGGAGGACAATATTAAGATGGATCTCGCTGAGATAAGAATACAAAGTAGAAACTGGATCCAATTGGCTAAGGATAGAAGTCAGTGTAGAGCTTTTGTGAACGCGGCATTGAACCTCCGGGTTCCATAGGCCATAGAGTTAGTTAGTTAGTAGAGTTGTTTAAAAATGAATTTAAATCAAAGAGGTATGATATAAAACTAATGAGAACTGTATATAGAAATACTAGAAAAATACACATGCAACAAAACCTGCACACTGAAATACAATTAAAATTAAAACCTAATGAGATACCTAAGTATGGTGTAATTTCACTAGTGCAGCAATGTCCGGTTCAATCTTCATGACGAACATTATCAAACCATTTTCAACTGATAAGCGATTTCTTATCTTTGTTTTAATGTTTACCATAAAAAAACACACTTTCGCACAAGTACGATATAGCAAATGGAATTATTACTTTTAAAGCAGCAATCCCCAGACCAGGATATTCTTCTCTCCTCATCAGGCAGAACTTGTCCAAGTCTTCGTTACAAAAAAGTCCAAGTCCTCGTTACAGTTGCAAAGACTTGTCGCATGATCATTCTATTATTTGGTCAAGAAGTTGTGGGCTTAGATCGGATACGTTAATGGCCTCTTCAATGAAGGAGTTTAACATCCATCTTGAACCAGCACCTTCGTCGTTGGGAATATAGATATTACAGTTACTGTATCCACTGTCAGTGCCGGGCGCCGAAAAAAGGGGCCACACATTTCGGAGGAAGTGTGTTACTCATGTTAGGAAAGTACATGTGCACATGTGTAAAATAGAAGGAAAAACGTAATAAAATGTGCTCAAAATTAAGGAAAGGTAGGGTTTATTTTGAAAATGTTATTGAGCTTCGTGCCAACCATGCTGGCGCTTCGTAGCTAGTCTGTCGACGTCACTCATATATACGGTGACATCGTACTATACTCTCGCCCCGGGCACTGATTTTCCATGGCACTGTTCACTATAAACAAAAAAATGGATTCTACCATTATAGAAATAGGTATGTTAAAAATCTCACACAAGCTTATTATAAAACAAATTATAAAAGGGTCGCTGGCAAGAGCGTGTGATAAAAGGGGATCGTGATAGGAATTAGATTGAGAACCACTGGTCTAGAGTAATTTTAACCACATTTCTTATAGTTTCAAAAAGATTGCTGTCGGGTTACCTATGGTGAATGGGAGGGGGATACATATAAAAGATTGCTAGAAAATGATCGATATTAGATTCATAGTTTTCGGGGTCGCTTAGATAAATAGTGAGACTTTGAATTTCGCTTAACTCCGATTAAGCTCTCATTAGTAGGGATGGGCACGAACGACTTTCCTTTGAAACTCGACTCGACTCGAAACAGACATCTTTGAGGTCTACTCTTGGACTCGGCGCGAAAAATATCTTCCAACTCGACTCGGATTAGAGTCAAGTCGAACCAAAACGAGCCAAATCCTGTGTGTAGTCCTACCTAGACAATACATAGACAATAATTATTCTATCATCAATTATACTACTATTACTACAAATAATAATAATAATAATAATAATAATAATTATTATTATTATTATTATTATTATTATTATTATTATTATTATTATTATTATTATTATTATTATGACAACACCGTGTACAAACATGAACAATAGATGGTTAGTAAAGGAATACTAAAAGCTAGTTGACTGCCGACGTCGGTAGTCATGAACTCTACAAGGCAAAGACATCGTTCATTACTCTAAGCTGTAAGCGTCGGTGGACTACAGATGGTCAACTATTGACCTCTCGCCAGAAATTGGTGGCCCTGCAGCGACGATCCGTGGTGGCCCAAGTTCCATTTTGAAAACTTTACCACCAGCAGCAGAGACGCGATGAAACGCCAACGAACCACAAAATTACTCTCCCAAAATATGTCAAAATGCCTATATGTGTGATTTGTTTATATTTAGCTGAATCAAAAAAACACAAAACAAATACCCGGGGTGGACGCAAACTATCAATATTACGATTACTAGGCACGTGTTCTCCTGACTTCCCCACGGAAACGATCATAAAAAGCTTGGTTGTTGAAGGATAAATCATTGACGTCTTAATTTAGCCAATCAGACAAACCCCTACATCTCGAGTTCTAGAAGGTGATACCGTGAACCGTTTCAGATTTATTGCTTCCTGGTGGAGTACTATCCATGAGCAAAATTTGAGCATAATAGCCGACATACATCTTCGGTGCCTCTTATCTTTAGTACAATTTTAACCAGAGATGGTGTGGGTCAATGAAAATTTGATCCACGACCCACCATGACCCACTATCACCCACCACCCAAATGCCCCATTGGCCCACTCTGACCCATCAACTATCGTGATCCACTCTGACCCACCACCAACTATGAACCACTCTGAACCATTGCGACCAACTCCGAACCACCAAAACCCATCGACATCAACTCTGACCGATGGCCCACGTCCTCCTCTCCATTGACTAAAGAGGTTACACTTGTAATAAAACAAGACTGTGAAATTATCACTTATCGGAGTTTGAATTTCTACCGTCAATGGCTCAAGCACCTCTCTGTTACAATACTGGTGGGTCTGACCTTTACGATATATAATGGCAAAGTGTTTCTCATCTTCCAAATTAAAATGAATTTAAATTTATCATATATAATTATTTCTTTGTTGCCTTACAGACACATTTCAGTAGAAAATATGATGAAATTTGAAAGTTTCAAATCAAGGAAAAGTAGACCAACGTAAAAAAAAAAAAAAAAAAAAGAGAGAGAGAGAGAGAGAAACTAATTTTCTATATAATTAAGCATGCCGTACTAATTGAAAATGCCCATGTAATTAAGTTTAGAATACAAATTTTATAGCCATTTTTCTCTAACTTTATGGCACCAGCTTCAGCAATTATAAATAGAAAGCAGTGGGTATAAAATTCAAAAAGAACTTTAGTTTGCATTACTCAATTTGTTTCTCAACTAATATCAATCGTTTTCGATTATTTTTACAAATCAACCCACTACCAATTTCCAATATATAGAAAATGCACCCCGTCCCCCCGCTCATAAAAGATAATTTTAAAAAATGCCAGGACATATTTTCTTTATTTTTAATAAAGAGTTATATGTTGAATTTCAGCTCTCAGTTGAACGGCTTGTAAGATACTAAATTTTTCGCAAAAATTCGGACTTCTACTCCCCCTAAGGATATGTATTATAATGAAAGTGACACGCGTATGGTAACTTCCCAGTTGGGAATGGAGCCTGATTATATACCAAACGTCAATTCATTTGACTTTGCAATTTGACCGTGATGATTACGCAGACATAGTTACTTTCAATTTTTTATGATATATATCCTTATTTCATATGTTACAGATGATTCGAAAATATTTTTTCAAGCAGTTAGCTCCTCTAGAATCTCACAGGCTGCATCCCAAAATCCAACTCCTACTATCCTATGACAATCCAAAAGTGACTGAACTTTTTTTTATTAGAAACAAATGACAAAAGAAAAATGGAGATCTTGAAAGTAAAATGTAGAAAAGCTCGGTGCCCCCAATAACTACATATTTCTCCACCCCTTCATCCCGAACTTAAAAATAAAACTTAATTCGAATATGGTTAATTAGTGAATTTATTACAGTTAAATTCCACTCACTACATGCTACAGCTACAACTATGTAACAAAAAATAACAACTGTGAAACATGTTCTGAATTACTATTAGATTTCGTATGCTATTATTAAACATATTAAAATAGTAAAAGAGGATTGTTCGTGAAATAGTATATTTGCTCTTGATTTATAACTTTTTCATACGGAAAAAAATAAAATATTATTCAAGTTTTAAACTTTGCACTCTGCAAATATGTTGCCCTCTAGGCAATGGGACTAATGTGAAATGTGGACTAATGTGGACTAATGGGAAACGCTGCACTGTTAGCGGCGCTGAAAACTTACGATTCGATTCTAATATCGAATGATTTCGATATCTTTATGTCGCTACGTAACCACCCTGGGTGCTAATGGAAGCTTAATTGGACTTGAATTGAAAGTAGAACTATTCACCTAAGCGACCACGAAACTATAGATTCGATACTAATATCGACCCGTTTCTAGCATTTTTGATATGTATCCCGACAGTACTCTTTTTCCATACTGTAAGAAATATAGTTAAAATTGCTCTAGATATATCAGAATTATGTTGAAATACACACATAAATCCACTTTTATATTCTGTATAAATAGAGAGTGAGCGAGCGAGCGAGCGAGAGAGGGCGACTCAAGGCATCACCACCTCCACATTGCAAAAGCATATATCAGGAATTGAATTGAAAATCTATGTAAAGACTTTCTGCTGTGGCATGCTTCATAAGGACAATTCCAGTCTGCTCACGTGACCTTTGGGGTTCATGAATTTTTTTTGCGAGCGTTCCGACTTTGGATTCTCTGTTTATACCTTCTGTTTATGCATCGAATAACTTTTCAAGAACATAAATGACATTCTGTATTATGAATGAGAATTGCCCTCTATATGACAAATAGCTGCAAATAAATACACTATATGATTTATTTATTGCTATTGAACGAGTTTCTTAACTTCTATTTACATCCTCATATATAATACCGACCTACTGTGAAAATTATCTCAGATGTTATATTTTAAACATAATAATTACTATGATCTGCAATGATTATGTTATATATACACAACTTATGTATTCTAATGTAATTATTTTATATAATTTTTCATGCATTGCGGAAAATATAATTTTAAAAAAAGGATTAGCCTAGACGGGATTCGAACCCTCAACCTTATGATTTGAAATCCGACAGCTTACCAAGGAGCTAACACAACCTTCTAGCGATGTATAACGGATCTCAAGATAATTATGACATTCATATCCTTTACAAACGCCGTTTCTGTTCTACTTTGACTTTTATTTTAGTACTCAGGCGATAATTATGTTCTATTTCTTAACTTTGAGCATTCTTTTACATATGGAAAGATTCGTTAACGTATTTAAATGTTCCATTACGTATGGAGAGCTAAATGACAAACAAGCATGTGCTGAGATTGAAAAAAAAAGGTTTCGAAATATTGTATCATTAAGTATTTCAATCAATGTTGCTTTTTTTTAACACTTGGTAACAAGTCTTATTATATTTAAAAGAAGAAAAACACATCTGCAAACTTTTTCCCGATTGCAAAGGCTGGCTTGGAGGTTCGAACCTGGCTTACTTTTTCCCGAAGATACCCGAAGCTGGACTTAGAAAATTTTCGCCTCAAAACACCAATAAAGAATGCGCTCAACCTTTTTGAGACAAGGTGTACAATTCTGAGCTAGTTAAAATTGTCCTTTTTCGCCTTTTCTGGTTAGTAAAAATTTATTTCTTTGTTTATTTAAATAGTTCAAAATGGTATTAATACTCGGCTAGTTAAAAAGGTCCTTCGTTTTTTTCTGGTTGCTACAACATTAAATAGCCCACTTAAATTTATCCCTTCGTTTGTTTGAATAGCAAAAAAGCTACCGAAATTCTGAGGTAGTTGAAATGGCATTTCCTCGGATTTTTCTGTTTTATTGGAGTTGTAAAAAATTTACATAAATTCTGAACTACATTAAATGGACCTTTTTCGCTTATTCTGGTTAGTACTAATGTATTCCTTTGTTTGTATAAATGTTACAAAATGGTATAAAATACTCAGCTAGTTAAAATGGCCCTTCTTAGTTTTTTCTGTTGGTACAAAAATACTCCACTCACATGTATTCCTTCTTTTACTCGAGTAGTACAAAATGATATAAAATTTTTAGTTAAAATAGCCCTTCTTTGATTTTCCTTCCTTTTGTATAAATTTATTCCTTCGTTTATTTGAATAGCATCAAAAGGTACAGAAATTCTGAGCTAGTTAAAATGGCATTTTTCGTTGCTACAAAATTGAATAGATCACTCAAATTTATCCCTTCGTTTGTTTGAAAAGTACAGGATGATATAGAATTTTCTGCTAGTTAAAATGGCATATCTTTGTTTTTTCTGCTTGGTATAAATTTATTTTTCGTTTATTTGAATAACCCAAAAAGATATAAACACTGAACTACTTAAAGTGGCCTTTCTTGGCTTTTTTCTCGTTAATACAAAAGTAAATAAGCCATTCAAAGTTATTCCTTCTTCCCGTTTTTCTGCTTGGTACAAAATTGAATAGGTCACACAAATTTATCTGTCGCTCCGTTAACGAGTTATTTACTTTTAAATATTTGATCTTTGACCTCGATGGTCAGTACTTTTGGGACATGCAGTAGTTGATGAACTGTTACTAAATGTGGAAACAGCACCTCAATATGTAGCTCCGTTTACGAGTTATTCGGGTTTAAATATTTGACTTTTGACCTCGATGGTCAGTAATTTGTGATGAATACTTGTGTAATTTCTGCTATGTTACATAGTGGTTGGTAAAAGGGAACGAATGCACTGCTGCTATTGGCTCATATTCTCTGCTGTATTAAATAGAGGTTGTAATCTGTAGTATGTTAAATAGTGGTTAAAAAATAAGCCATACTCTTGTACATACGGGGTTGCGAAAATAGTTGTTCGTAGTCTCTGTGTAATTTCTGCTATGTTAAAATAGGGGTTTAAAAAATGGTAATAAAAGAGAACGAGTACACGCCTAAAAATGTGTCATAAAACAGTTTACTATATCTGGTCAAATCTCTGCTATGTTAAATAGGGTTGGAAATTGTGCTCATAGTCTAATGCTATGTAGAAGTTATTGTGTAATATCTACTATGTTATATAAGGGCTGCGGTATGCCATAGATGTGTTTATAGTCTTTGCTATGTTACATAGGAGTGCTGCTAAAATATGCGTTCGTAGTCTCTGTGTTCATATTGTTATGTATTCTATGCTATGTTACATAGGGGTTGATAAAAGTGGTCATAAAAGGGAACGAATACACCCCAAAAAGTGGTCATAAAACAGAACAAATACACTCCCCAAAAAATAGGTCACAAACGGGAACGAGTTTTCGGGGTGTTCGATTTTCCATGGTTGAACGTTACGTGGGTCCTGGCGTATCGTGCGACACTGGACTATTGAGTACTTCGGATCAGGCGGGACCTGGATTGAGCAAGTATGAGCCAGATCGGGAATTTTTACACTACTAAGGAGCTTTCCCAATGAAAGCATCCTTTCGCTGACGACACAAATATTCTAGTTGAAATCTCAAATAACTCTTGCTCTGAAGAATAAATATTTGATAACTTGACAACTAAACTCGCGAAATAGATAAAAGTGAACCAACTCAACATAAATACAGCAAAAATAGGGATGCGCACGAGACGAGTCTACACAGAATTTTCCTTACAAAATTCGAGTCGAGACAGCTCTTCCAATAGAGAAGAATACATTTTTCGAGTCGAGACATCACTTTTACAGCACATTTTCGAGACGAGACAGCCTCAAATCTTGTCTAGTGTGCATCCCTAAGCAAAAACAAAAATACATTTCGATGTCAGAGAAAGAATTTTCTAAATATCCATGAATTTTATTTGGATGAGGAACTCATACAGGTATCTGATACATATAACTTTTTCAGATTGTTTAGTGGATTCAAACTTTATCTGAGAGACACATTTGAATGGCTTGTTCAGAAAGCTAAGCATGGAAGTTTACCTCGTACGTAAACTCAGTAAGATCTGAAAGTCTGAGCCATTAAAAACCAGCGGCGTAGCGTAAGGGAACGTCGATATGCCCGGCTTCCCTGTTAATAAGGAAATGTGCGTATTTCATCTTATATATATATATAAATTGTTTGTTTGTAATTATCACAATTATTTCCACTACAATCTTCTGGATGCGGTCTCTCGCCTTGCTTTGACAAGCGGAACCTTCGCATATGCGTCACTCAGATGCGCATTTTCTGTCTTTCCTCTTGTCGTTGCCATGTTCCTTGGACATCCATGTCTACTAGCATATATATGACCCTCCCCTAAACTTTAGTGGCTGGTTGCAGGTCTTAATGAGCAGATTCAGCCATATAGTACTTGTTAATAATTTTCTATTTGTGTTCTATGATCGTTTGGGATGGGGCAAATTATGCCGTGCTAAATATCAAGCTTCTGAGTTATTTTATGAACATGGCTTTACAATGTGATAAATTATTGAAAAACGTCGGAACAGTGGGATCATATGTGAGACACAGTGTATGCAAGGGAAATCATTTGTTGTATCACTGCCTGAAATGGGACTTGATTCGGCTCACCCCTACGTGGCTAACGAGGAAACAGTCTCAAGCGTAAACAACCGATTTGGCTGGGGTCCGGATATGTGTTACGGGAGACCAAAGTACGAAGACAAGTATTTTGGCGTTTGGGCCCATACGCAGAAATTTCCGAAATAAGGGGTTCCAAAGTGGCCCTACATGCCATAACTAAGAAGCGTATAACGTTACTAGTACAGAATGTTGGCTTGCGTTGGAATATGTTGCAATATATCTAAAAGTATGAGACTTGTGTTTGTTGTTAGGTCCCACAAAAAGGAATGTCAAATATACAGGGTCCCACATTGTTAGATTTTCAATAAGGCCATGAAGTTGGAGTATGTTGTACCCATGCAATTCTGGGGATCTGCTGACCAGCGAGACCAACGTTTACGTTTTTCGCTTGTATTTCTATGGATAGGATGTGTGGAAACCGGGCGGAACACTTTTGTGCAAGAGAGTGAGCATTAATATTTAATCGATACGGCGTGTGTTGTCAGGAAACCGGGCAGAGTGGCGGAAGTAAAGTTTGCTGGCCTGTCAGGTTTGGTCGAAAGAAAAATTACATCTCCCCGACTTTGGCTTATGGTCTTCCGTAACACATATCCGGACCCCAGCCAAATCGGTTGTGTACAAGTAACGTCATTCGCTTCCTAGTTATAGCATGTAGGGCCACTTTGGGGCCCCGTATTTCGGAAATTTCTTCGTATGGGCCCAAACGACGAAATACGTGTCTCCTACTTTGGTCTCCCGTAACACATATCCGGAATCTAGCCAAATCGGTTGTGTATAAGTAACGTCATTCGCTTCCTAGTTATAGCATATAGGGCCACTTTGGGGCCCCCTATTTCGGAAATTTCTGCGTATGAACCAAAACGCCAAAATACGTGTCTCGTACTTTGGTCTCCCGTAACACATATCCGGACCCCAGCCAAATCGATTTTGTATAAGTAACGTCATTCGCTTCCTAGTTATAGCATGTAGGGCCACTTTGGGGCCCCGTACTTCGGAAATTTCAGCATATATGCCCAAACGCCAAAATACGTATCTCCTACTTTGGTCTCCCGTAACACATATCTGGAACCCAGCGAAATCGGTTGTGTACAAGTAACGTCATTCGCTTTCTAGTTATAGCATGTAGGGCCACTTTGGGGCACCGTATTTCAGAAATTTCTGCGTATGGGCCCAAACGCCAAAATACGTATCTCCTACTTTGGTCTCCCGTAACACATATCCGGACCCCAGCCAAATCGGTTGTTTACACTTGAGACCGTTTCCTCGTAAGCCCTTGCGTTCTATACTAGATTTATGCTTTTGATTAGCAACACTGATCATTGGTGGTCAAGAAAAAATTGGGGGTATAGAGTTTCTTTTGCGTTGTGATTTGAAGTGAATAGTTGTATTATTGTTTTAGTGTAGTATGAAGAAAATTACATTTATAACTAATAGACAAAGCCCTGGGAAGTTTTCGGCTGTAACAAGGTATAGTAACTTACTAACCTTTAGCAAATTATGACTGCGGTGTCAGTACCAGACACAAATTTAATTGACTTTTTGTTAACATCGGTTGACTTACTAGCAGCGTTGCTCTCTCAAAGGAAGACGACCTACTCCAAAGCTTTTCATAAAAACGACAGCTAGCAATCATTCACGAACATTTCAGTCTTCGTGATACGATAGGTTTTCTTGGCTTTCTGGGTGCTCTGTAAGAAATAAAGGGCGTTATGCAGAGTCTTTCTGACGCTGATTAGTACCATACTAAAGAGTTCGACTAACATTTGTTTTCTGCAGTAGTCAGACATTTAGTATGATGCTAATCATACGTCAAAACGACTCTGCATAAGGCTGTACATGTTTTGTTTCGTCTGCATTATGTTTGGTGCAAAAGGAGTCAGAGTGGTGTTCAAACGGTGTTTCTGATATCAGTAATATCATAAAGAAAACTAGAAAACATGAGCCATCGAAACAACATTGCTGCATCTTTTTACTTGTTAGAGAGAACACTCACTGAACATGTATTTTATTGTATTGTATCGCACAAGCAGAGATGTAGTGTTCATTAAGGCTATAAGGCTTAGCCTATCCATTTAATTATATATCAGCCTGAAATGTTGCTTTTGGACATAGATACAATTAATATTATTAAAATGGTTCATGGATTTATTTAATGACGCGCTGTTTAAACATCACGCGAGAATAGATTGAAGCTTCTGCAAGAACACATTGTAGGCTACGGGCCACTAGCCTTCCGCCTTTCTCATGTAATCTTCAGAATGGGGCGGTGACAATCGCTTTCCCGTCACCCCTAACAGACGAAAGCCATGAGCAATACACAAATTCAACACGAAACAACGAAAGTGAACGAATGCTGACGAAAGGCTAGCCTTTTACGACCCGCTCGGGAGAGTAATACTCCCGGAAGTACGTTTTTTCGCGCGCTACTCTAGCTAGCTGTTTTACGCGCTATCCTAGTCAGTTGTTTTAAGTTGGTCACAAAATCTATATCATTTAGTACAAGGGGAACAAAACGAGCCTTATATCATGGAGTACAAGGGCAACAAAACGAGCCCTGCGGGGCTTCTAACCCGTTCCTACTACTACTACTACTTATCTGCACAAAAGTAAGTAAATCGCATTTTTTAGTATTATTTTCGTATTATTTTAATTTAAAACATGTAAAAAAATGTTAAAAAACTTTCCTCGGGCCGGGTTTGAACTCACACCAAAAGAGATTTTTGTTACTAGCACATAGCGCTAGCACACTCGGCCACGAGGACGGACAACAACAATTGTCTGAATTCTGCTATTTGAATGCAACGTGGCAAGACATAGATAACGCCAACCAACCAGAACTGTGTTTTTCGTTCCTACTTCTGGGAGCATTACTCTCCTGAGCTAGTCCTAGCCTTTCGGGTGTTTGGGGAAACAAACGCGACAGGACGCGGTCTTGTAAGAAAGCATAAAACAGAAAGGCTATGAAAAATTTAGGATCTCGCATTCAGTCACAAGTTCTGACAAAGAAAAAAATAGAGTGAATAAAAGTCTTATTATGAATAGTACTAATACATCAGGGAGCTTATTGCATACCGGTTTGCGTTATCGCAGCGTAAAATTTGCATTTTAGTTGGCGATAATTGATATAGCAGGTATAATTGTTTGTTGTATTTTTTGCGTTGCGATGCGATGCGACCCGCAAGTTTTGCGAAGATCGATACTGAATGAGGCCTCAGATGAAGTATAGTTTCTTTTCTTTTCTTTCTTTCTTTTTTCTCTTTTTATTTTCAATCTAAAAATAGCTTTTTCTGCAAAAAGCATAAATTGACTGTGAGCTGCAGCACTACTGTTTTCCATTAATATGCTGATATGTGTTGTTGTGGGTAAAGAGCTTAAGTTTGTGTCTATGATTTGGGGAATTTAAAATTAAGATAGCTCTATATTCGTTTTTATTTGTTTCTTTGAAACAAATACAGTAATACAGTGTAGTGTATGTGTGATATGCGAGTATCGCATATGTAAGGAAACCGTATATGTAAGAGAAATAAGAAGCAGAACCACACTTATACTTTTTCTTGCATTATATGAAAAATATAGTGCATGAATTCGCATTTTTCTATCAAGCATTACAGCCAGGTCCGTAGTCAGAACAGTAAAACGTGATCGTTTAAATAAGGGCGGGATAATTTGATTTGGAGGGGGGAACTTGAATTCACTTTACCTCAAATATACATACAAGAAACAATTGCAAGTTTCAGGGACTGGGCCCCTCCTAGCCACCCTCTAGCTACGAATCTAATATCAGCCTACCCATTCCAAAACTTCACGCTACGTTACTGCGCACAAGTAGCTAATTTTGGCATCCGCATTTCGAAATACCACGCTACTGTTAAAAACTACGTACTTTGGCTTGATCCCGTCATTAATTTCTTATGGAATTATTTGCTGGGGTATTACCAGTTATGCAACAAAAGGGTTTACAATGCAAAAGAAGATACTAAGAACAATGCTATCATTTCTCTTTCATACATTCAGTAGATCACTCTATCATTGGCTAAATACAGAGTATATTACCACTCTTCATTAAAAACAAGAAAATATTTGTTTCAGGATTTTCGAAAATTCACTCCTAGGAAGGAAGTGGTATCGTTTCTAGAATATTGAAATTTCACTCTTTCTTTATTCAGAAAGTGCTGAGTGGTTTGTCCTTTGAGAGAAATGGCAAAAAGAGGAAAAAAATGGTTTGTCTCCAGAAACCTTAATAGCAGTGATTCAAGAAACATTACAATTTTCTCTACATGAAGGAAACTGATAAAACTTTGTAGTTTTACAAGTCACAAGATTTCTTAACTACAAAACATGCATAAAGGTGACAATTGGACAGTGAAACGTAATGTAGAATTCCCATTTTACCTTTTCGATATTAATACACGTACCATTGCATTATTAATGTGTACCCTATACTCAGTGGCGTATTTAGGGGGGTGGCTTCCGGGCTTAAGCCCCCCCCCGAAATCTTAGTATAGTAAAGTAAATGAAATATCTTGCAGAATTTTCACATTTCCAGGCAAAGCCCCTCCCGAAACAAAATTATAAATACGCCACTGCCTATACTTATTACATCATAAAGTAAATTAACTTTAAAACATACTTGTAGAGCTCCTGGACTTCCTGCAAGCACATCCGAAGCGTCCTTCAAAGCTTTTGAAGCCTTCATTTCACCCTCGGCCGCAATTACTTTAGCCCGTGCCTCTCTACCTGCTTCGGCTTCAGCCGCCATAGCTCTCTGAAGCTGTACCGGTAACCTTACATCTTTTCTGAAAGCACGGTAATAAAACATTAGCCAACAACAACATATCAGAAGCTAATACAATATATAACATTGACTCAACAATGTTATTAGCTTTTAAGGAAAAAGAAAACGTAAGTGAGACATATATCAGTGACGCATATTGGTTCAATGGTTTAGGGTAACACTGACCTTCATAATACGTCAATAATAATAATAACAAAAAGAAGAAGAAAAGTCAGTAGTAATGAATAGATAACGGTTGAGGATACTATTGTTGAACTTTAGTTTTCAGACAATTAACAGCGAAGGAGCTCCTTCAGAAGTAATCCTGAATTGAAGAAATACCACGAAATACCACGAGAACTAAAGATGATTGAACAGTAATGATGAATTTCCGTACAGGATTTTGAAAGTATAATGAAGGGTGATTCAAAGGAACGGGAAATGTTGAAAGTTGTGTTGGCAACAATGGGCGTTTGGGAACACTGAATAACGTACGCTAGCCTGTCAACGATGAACTGGTGAATTGGTAAGTTCTATTTACAAAATCAATGATAGCTAGGCGTATGGCAAACACAGATAGATACTCTATTATATGCAGTACTTTTACTTTACAAGAAAACTATTCTTCATTATTTATCATTATTCTTCAAAAACGAATTGGTAACAAGTAGTTATTATATCCTGACCGGTGAACGATGATTTCTGACAGCTTTGCACAAGGCCACGGCGAGCGAGCAGAAGACAGCAGGTCAACCAAGGATGTTATAAATAGAGGATCTGCCCATATGTATCTTCATCCTATTAAATCAGTGAAGCCAAAAAGCAACCGAACATCGGCACGTCTGATTGGCTACTCTCGTTTCTGCCATCGTCTGATTGGCTACTTTCGTTTCCGCCATGATTGTTGGCTCAAAACATTGCGATCCTATTGGGCGGAGTGGACAGAGTAGGGGTGGCGAAACTGTGACGTATGGCTTCAAGATTTTGTTGTAGGGGCAGATCCTCTATTTTATAAGATCCTTGAGGTCAACCAACCTTAGGCTCAGAACCTGTCGCGTCTTCATGGTAACCACCGCACATTGCCAAACTTTCACTCACCCCCTCTCAAGCTCAACGAGAAAACAGACGATTCTCCCCTTGCGCGAGAAGCACATGCGAACAATGCATTCCTCAGTTGTCCTCGCGAGCTGAGCTGTCAGAAATCATCGTTCGCCGGCCAGGGTATAATATACACTTTTCTGTAAGTCGGCCAGTTCTCAATACAGCTAAAGTGGACAACATGGATAGATTTTATTCATTCATTCATTCATTCATTCTTTTATTCATCCATGTCGTATATTATTGGTCAGAGACCAGTACACAGGACTTGTCAAATATTGTGTAGGGAACAACAGTTAAAAAGAACAGACCAATAGTTTTAATCACTATAGTTCGGCCCCGTACTGTTCCATAGTCTTTATTATTAAGGCAATATTACATTTTTGTCAAATTTACTGACATAAGATATATCGCTATCACGATCAAAACTCCCCAAATAGTCTGGATATTTCGGACAAAATACTCAATTCTCCATCAGTGAGAAACAGTGCAAAAAGTCGGTCACATGCTGTAACTCAGTGGAAGAAATAATTTTATATTGTGAGATACCAACATTTATTTGCGCTAACAGAAACACCAGTTACCTAGTCTTACCATACTGTCCCAAAGTTTTAAGTACATTGACACGAAATGGTTAGAGATATTTTAATATACTAGTAGCATGGGTTACATAGATGCATTATGAACCATAATCACAAATAATTATTTAAAATGGCCACCACTAGCATGCACACAGTCCTTAAGTCTTCGTGGCCACTCATCAATTGCATTATGCAACACATCGACTGGAAAATCTGGAGCTGCCTTCCAAAGAGACCGCTTTAAACTTTTAATATTGGGATGTGTCTTCCTGCAAGCCATCTCCTGAAGCTTGGACCACAATTTGTAGCCCAAAGGGTTTAGATCCGGACATGCAGAAGGCCAATCTGAAGTGGAAATGAAGTTGGAAACATTTACCTCCAGCCACTGCTAGGTTGTCCGTGCCTTGTGTGCTGGGGCTGAGTCCTGCTGGAAGCTCCAGTTCTGTCCATGTAAGGTGGTGTTAAAAGGGTGTTGGTGAGATTCTTGACTAGTCTCTCAAGCACTATCTGCTGGTACAGTTTGGCTGAGTTTTGACTTCATTTTCACAGAAATGGAGCTCCGTTGTTCCCTTGTCGCTCAGACCCCAACACACCATGACTTGAGGCAGGATGCTAAACCCTCTGGATCTTTGAAGCCTTTTCACCAGCTTCTCTAGAGGATGTGGCATATTCCCTGTCATTTTCGGCTTTGAAAGTCTCCTCAACACTGAAAATCTTTTCAACAGTGAAAACGATTCGACGGTGCCCATTTACTGCGTAAAAGAGCCTCTGGCGCTTGAGTTCATTTGTTAGAAAATATCCTTTCCATTGTTTGTAAGCATGGAGTCCTAGGTCACTGTTTAACGTGAGAGACATAGACATTTTCGAAATCTTTAGTTCACGAGCCATAACTGATTGATTCCTTATTGGATTTTGTCGGACATATGCCACCACAGCTTTCACAAATTCCGGTGTTCGTACTCTGTGTGGTCTTCCTTGCCGGAAGCGATCTTTCATAGTTTCAGACTCAACAAGCTTGATAGTGCCGTAAACTTTTTTTTTTTTTTTTTTTTTTTTACTAATTTGCAGCTTCTGGGTTTCAAAAACTCTCTCCTGGTGAATTGCCTACCTTGTGCAACGCTATCACGGTCACACGATTTTGATACTTGCCCCATTTCATCTTGAACACTTACAACTGACACCTTTACACTTCTTCAGCTCATCCAGCAATGACTCACGCTTCAAGATACCGCTTTTAACGTCGCTCGCTTGTACAGATGGAAGTACAACCACTCTCAAAAGTTGAGACAGTATTATGGTAAGCCTACGTACATTGAAAGGCGAAAGTAACTTTTCCATCTGCAACGCGATTTTCTTTTCTTTTTTCTTTTTTATTTCTAACTGTAAGGTTCACCCTATAAACTTACTAGTACCCTATTTTAATGTCTATATATTACAGTTCACCCTAAATCAAAGTTTCTTCCATGTGTGGGTTCTCGAAATATTTCCCAGTCTACTCAAACAATGTTTACTAATCAAACGGTGACATCCTTTAAAAAAAAAAAAAAAAACCTCTGAAGTATTTAATTTATTGGTCGTCATAGGAACATGCCTCAGGTCAGTAAATTTGATTATAATATTAAAGTATGCTTCTTATACTCTATAAATGTCTTATTGTAAGTTACTGACAGTTATGATAATTTATTAATTCAACAATTTGCTTACACTTCCACACGTTCGACTTTAACTCCCCATGGGTCGGTAGCTACATCTAAAGATGTCTGCATTGTCTGAGAAATAGTATCCCTTTCTGAGAGGATTTCGGTCAAATTTCGGGTTCCAAGCACATTTCTCAAAGTTGCTGCTGCTAGCAATTGAGTGGAATGACTAGAAAGAAAAACGATAAATTACAAATATGCTTATTATCAACTTTCACGTTCGACGCATGACAATTCGATTTTCGGAAGTATCAAGCAGCGCCGTGATATGGTTTGAGTTACGATCCTGAGTTTAATTATTCTGTTACCAAATTTCAGTTTGAGGGCATTAAAAATATGAATTACTGGAAAGCAGGAATAACAGAGTAGTTTAAAATACTTTCTGAAATCCAAGTCTAATATAATTTCTTGAGTCTCATGGTAAATTAAATAATCGAATTTTAAATATTTTAATTAAAACACAACAAGAGGTCTGTCATATGCCTGTTGAAGAAAAAGAGAAAAAAGGGTGTACTCCCCTCTGCTTTAAGGACGAACATAAGTCGTCCAGACACAGAATATTCACTAACTAGGTTGCACTGTACAACCTTTATAAATCTTTCCAGCTCACGTCTTCTGACTTCTTGGGTTAAGTTATGAAGTCTGCTGTTTCCTTAATTATGGAAGTATAGGAGAAACAGAGAATTTCAAAAATGAGGAAATATCTTATGCTATCTTCTTTATCAAAAGTTGAACTTAATCATAGAGGTCTTATCTAGCAATTCCGCAGTCCTATACTTTCTTTAGTTCAAAACAGTTTGACCTAGTAACAATATTTGCAATAAACCGTAGTTAGTAAACACGCATTAGCATATATTGTAATTATTATTAACTAGTTTGGCTTTTGGCAGGTCCTGGGACTAATGAGGTTTTTTCTTTTCGTCTTCTTAATTTTCCTGGGTCTGGAAATCTTTCTTCCATGTTTCTCGAATTTCAGCTTCCTCTTTTAACTCCCAATATGTTCTATTTTTCAAATCATAGATCACTTGTGTTCTTCTTCTCCCTATTCCTCGCTTTCCTTCTATGGCGGTATGAAGAAGACAATTTCTTTGCAAGATGTGTTCAATCCAATTGGCCTTTCCACGAAGGATGGTGGCTAGAAGCATCCTCTTCTCTCCTATCCGTTTTAAAACATCTTCGTTTCTTACTCTTTCTGTCCATTTTATCTTCTCTATCTTCCTCCAACACCACATTTCGAAGCTCTCTAAACATTTCTTCTCTAACTTCCGTAATGTTCGAGTCTCTGATCCATAAAGTCCAATACACCATATACTCCATCCACTTGACCAATTTCTTCCTTAGTCCAATATTAAGGCTGCTAGTTAAGAGTGACTTTTTCTTGTTGAATGTATATTGCAATATCATATCTGTATACATGAGGAATATTTTTTGGTTTCCGAGCTGATACCAGGGACTTGTAATGGATATTACCGCTGTTATCGGCGGTAACGGTAAAAATATGAGTTTTCCGTTGTTTTCATGTGTCTAAATTTCATCAACAACATGGGAAGATCTTTACATATTTGTTTTATTTTATTTATTTATTTATTTATTTTATTTTATTTTTTAAGTTCGGACAGCCTATGCCGCATTTACAAAGTGAATGAACGCAACATGCCAGCACCAAATAGGAACATACTGTTGTTGATACCGCAGATTTCAGAAGTAACGCGAACTCCGATAGCGGTCATTCACTCCAGAAGCACCTTTCAGCGTTCCAGCCAGTGATGCCAGTTTTGTAACAGTGAATTTCCCGTCCGAAGCCATGAAATTTCCCGATTAGACGCAAAATTTCCCGCCAACTAAAATAGATACAGTTTATAACACCTAGTGATAAATAATTTCGAAAAATATCTTTTCAGAGGGCCTATAACGTGCAGTTGAACTCATTCTCGTAACGTAGAAGCCACTATTTACAATTATGCATGATAATATCACAAAGATGCTGGCACAATATTCAAGAACACTGTGAACTTTTTTTTTTTTTTTTTTTTTAACGAACATCATGTTTTCCTTTATGGTTTGGAAGGGAATGTGTTCGGCAAAGAAACACAATACAATTTTCTGGTCTTAACAAGATTTTTGTTTTGCTGCACATTACTTGTTCCTTGCTAAGAAAAGAAAAAAAGCTGTAGCAATAGACAAGGTATTTTGCTATTGCATTACATTAACTAGATGCTTAAAGTTTTTTGTGTGATACTGAAGCTCACTTTTACTACAAAAGAGCTCGATGTTACGGGTCTTATACCTAGCTTTGGTATCGATTCCCGATTCCTGCTTTTTCCTATCATATGTACCGGATGGATTTGATATTTCCTTTCATTATCGAAACATAGCAGTGACACCAGTGTGCGTGCCAAAACACAAAACCACAGACAACTGTACCCAATTTGTTTCGGAAACAATAAACCAATCTCACATGTGCGAGAGGAAGGATAGCACAATGGAAAGATCAGGTATTTACTCACGGTCAGTTCGCAGCACGAGTCCATAGTACCAGACCCTTTTTGTTTCATTTTGTCTTTACTACTCGCTTGTGCTGGCTATATGCCTGCTTAGTTGGTCAACATTGAGATAAGTCAGTGAAGGAATTGTTCATGTGAGAGAGAGAAGAAGAGTAAAAGAAGAAAAATGAATGAATGATAAAACATACCAGAAAAGTTGAGAATGTCAGAATTTCCCGTTTTCAGCCTATTTTAAAGAAAAATTCCCGCATTCCCGGCAGTGCTCAGAATTTCCCGTTTTGCGGGAAATTTCCCACCAACTGGCATCACTGGTTCCAGCCAGAAGTGTTCCTGTGCGCTCGTATTTGGACTTTCGGAATGGTCCTTATGTTACCGTTCGACTGAGTGGATCAGGAAAAAATAGGAATGTTCCCTGTTAGAACAAGGAGAATCTAGAATATCATCAGCATGTTTTTTCTACTCGCTCCCTCCTAGGAAGAGGATCGAGCTGGCAGTAATTCTGGTATACTGTTTCGTTTGCTTTCCTATTCCAAGGATGGAAACTTAGCTATAATTTCCGTATTTGTAAAGTTATTTCAGTGTCGTAACAGTATACAATTTCAGACAAAAATAAGTAGCAAGTTTTTCATAGTAATAACATTGAACACCTGCTACTGTGAGACTGTATGTTCCGAAGTGCATTATTTATATGTTAAAATATCGTTTTCGCATGACTATGTTAATACGCTATTTTTAAATTTGAATAATATACCAACAGAGAATAAGAATATATTCAATAGGATATTCTAACAAACAAATTTAATATAGGTTTGCATTGATTCAAAATAAAGTTTCTTATTGGCTGTTAATTTGAGCTATGGGAATGTATTATTATTATTATTATTATTATTATTATTATTATTATTATTATTATTATTATTATTATTATTATTATTATTATTATTATTATTATTATTATTGAGATTTTATTTCTGTTTAAACGGTAGAAAAATTTAGATGGTAGTTGTCTCGTGCCTGAAAGAGCAAAGATATCTTCAGTCTCTGAAGTGTGTCATTAAATATACAGGAATGCCTATCAATGATAATTAGAGGGAAGTAAAGATGTTCCCGGCGCTCCTTCTAATTCGAACACTTGTTTTTAATGTAGTATAGAATACTTTAGATTCAGCAAATTTCCAGCTCTAGCCTCTAGCCTTCTCGTTGAATTTGCACTTTGATGCAGTTTGATGTGTTGAAAAAGAATTGTGCAATCGTCTTCATCATACCGTAGTTTAACTGCCTGACTAATTTTCAATACGGAAAACTTGTTGCTCAAACATACGATGGAGCTTCGGTTATGGTTGGTGAGGTAAGCTGCAGCCTCTTGTTTATTCAATATCTTACAAAAGAAAATTCATGATGTAAGTTACTGCAGAAAGAAAATAGATGACTTTGAAGAATATCTAAGATCATTGAGGGACAGCTTCGATTATATTTAGTAAAGAATTGAAAAACCTGAAGAGACACATTTTTTAAAAAGATCAAAGTAAATGAAGTGGGATTTGACCCTCTCCCCTAAAAAAATCGATACCAATGCCTATAGTTTGAAATGGTTAATACGCTGAAAGAAAAAAAAAGTACTAGATTTTCTGATATTGAAAAACGAGAGATACTTGTAATCAGGATCGGATCCAGGATTTTCTGAGGGGGGTGCACCAAATAACTGCCAGTACATTTGAATTAAATTTGAGTATTTTAAATGCATTTAGGCATCTGTGGTGTGAATGAGGAATTGCTCTGGAAATGTTAAGTGCCTAATCTCGATTAATCTTTTTCCTTCAACCTTCAAAAAATTGACTGAAACTATTGATTTTTGCAAAACTCGCTGCCAGTTTCTCACTTTAGGTAGTGTATATTTACAACGAAGGGGGGTGCACGCCCTAAATGCGGCCCTACTTGTAATATCAACAATCGGTGTAACAATCGTCAAAGTGTCACACCACGCCACTGATAATAAGCCGTTCATGGCATACAATGCCATATATTGAAAAAATAATGTATTAGTTTCAACTGTGTACTTGCATCAGCTGGCTGGAGACACTCCTTTGTATCAGTCGCCGTAAGTTGAGCTCGCATACTACATGACAATTCGTTCACACGGCTGTTATTGCTAAGACTGCAGCGATAAATCTGAGATGTATGCTGGGTGCTGAATCTCTTCGAAGCAAAAACAGTCACGTGGAATGGAGAGGTATCATGCAGTATGCAAGCTCAGCGGACAGCTGATTCAAATGACTGCCTCCAACGAACTGACACAGGTAGACAATTGAAACTAATACAATATTTCTTCCATAGATGACGCTATTTGCTAGGAACAGCTTACTACAAGTGGCGCGATATGTGAATGTCAGGCCGGAAACTTTTCGAAATACCCTTGAAATACTTTTGAACTTTGGGTCAATGCATGCTTTTATAATTTCACTTTGCGATAATTGATCACCTGCAATGATGCCAGTTTTTTGTGCTGTGCCTGATCACTGAACATGCGGATTCATTTTATTTCCTCAAACATTGTAAGAGACAACTATTAGGTACAAATTTTTTCACTCTTGCGCTATTGCTCTATTATTTACAATTCTTTCTGTTTCACCTTATTTGCTATTTTTTGCTTCATTTTTTTTTTTAAATTAGTCATTCTAAAGGTTTCATCATTAACCTTCATTTTAGTTTTGCAATTGATAGTTACAATTTTATTTCCTTTAGTTGATTCCAGTGAAGCGGGATGTACGAAGCAAGTGTTATATAAAACGGAAGTTCTGTAGGGTGGAAACAAAGGAAGTTCTCAGAACTCCTTAAGCTTTTTCAGGTATTTAAAACAACTGTTTCCTCAAAAGTGAGAAATACGATTTACCCTTGTTCAATAGTAAATTTCAGAAATTTCATATTAGTTTAGTTCATCTTCTAATATTGCTTTCAGTGGCAAACCATGTACTGCAGGCCCGTAGCCAGCCCAAAAATGTAAGGGGGGGGGGGCGATCCAACCATATTATAGTTCATCACCATATTATAGTTCATTTGTAAGCCTACCGTGAAAATTTTAGGGGGCGGGCCGATCCCCTAGAACTCCCCTGGATACGGGCCTGATGTACTGACAACGAAGTATTCGATATGTCAGTGATAAGTGTTTTGGAAAACAATTTCGAGCTTTAAGTGGTTAAAACTCACATTAAGTTAACCTGCAGATAAAGAGATTTCTTTTTTCAAATTTCATTATACTGCGCTACTGAATACAGTAAAGCCTTGATTATCCGCGAGTGCCGCGAAAAAATGGTTTAATCCTGCTGCAATCGCGCTCAACTATTCTTCATAACTAGTCGCTGCGGACCGACACTCCGCATGCAAATAAGTACTATATGTTCTAAAACACAAAAATAAATTCCACTGTAAAAATCAATATTTCCAACAATAGTGCACGTTTCGAAGTGCAACTTTATTCTGATAAGCAGAAGCCGATTGTTGTAAGGTATGAAAAACGGGAATTGGAAAAAGTGATTTGCGTGGTAGTAAATTACATTTATTATTCACTGCGGAGTGAGAGTTCGCAGGCGAGGTTAATTACGAACCTCAAAAATACCAATTTTAATCCAACCAACAATTGAGAAAATACAATAGGCCCTACAGTGCGAAGGTCGAAAAGTACTGACAGGTTTATTGTGCATCGTAATCATATAGGGCTTCTCAGAATTTGTGTATGAGTGGCAGACTCCTGCTCTTTTGTTTTGGCCATGGCTTTCACATTCTCTGATCACTGACCTTGACGACCCGAGCTATACAAACAATGATACACAAAATAATCAGGCTTTACTGTATTAACAAAATCGAAGGATGTAAGAGAGCTTGGCAGATAGAAGCAACACAGAGCGATTAAAAGGAAAATTGAAGAGTAACGTCTATTCGATCCTCCTCCTCTATGAGTGTGTAGCTGGCAACTGAGATAGTTTTGCACTCATCAAAGAATCCTTAAGTGGCAGTTGAAATAATTGTTCCGTACAGCTAGTTTTATAATTACTGAAAAAGAAAATTTGCCAGCCTAGAAATAATTTGTGATCTTACTTTAATATATCGCAACTTTCACTAGTGAAATGTTTTTGTTATATTTTTAATTTTTCAGAAAATAAATTTCGTATAGTAATGAATAAATCATACCTTTGTATTTATTAAATCTTTCTGAAAGCAAATTACGCGTTACATAAAGAAAAAGAAATCACTATTAAAGGGTTCTAATTGAAAGTTAGAAGAAATATCCCAATTTACATGCTCACAGAATCGTTATTTCCACTAGCTAGTACCCAGCATCTCCACCATGTGCAGTCGCCCCTTGTCGGTCTGAGAGCTCAGATAATGCGCTCACAGATAACGTAATTGGGGATGTCAGAGCCGACAAGTTGCGCCCAGGATTTTGTAAGCATTGAATTTAGCAGAATGTAAGGTACGGGATCTGACCTGGGTTGCATGTAAATAAAATCAGACGTATGTAAAAAGAGACAGATTGTGATGTCAAAGGGGTTGAAAGGGGTGAGAAGAGAGCAACTTTTGGGACAGGTTAACCTACTTGCACTTACTTGTAGATCTTGATGTTGCCTTCCTGATAATTCTTCCAGTGGACTGACGTCCGTCCATCTCTCTATCTGGTTGGCTGGTCATTCAAGCAGTTGAAAGTTAAAGGTTAGCGAAACCCGGACAGGAAAACCAACTTTATGAAGACCGCAAATTTAATCAAAGTTGAAGCTTCTTTTTAGTAAACAATTCATCATGGTCAACAGCTATGTAACGTTAGCTGAAATAAGATGCTCTTTAGGACAGAGTAAAGCTAATTTTATCGTAAGCTTGAGAATGAAGTTTGCGTTATACATCTTAATTCGTCTCTAATTCAATATCGACTGCCTCTTCCAAAAGTCTCTCGATCGTTTTGTTTAGCGTCCCTTCCGGGTTCATATCCTCGGTCATTAACTATGTTTTCCGTTTTGATGAAAAAGTGCGTGCTCGTAGATTAACTAAGGTGATTGTAGGAATGCGGACGGAGAAGCAATCTGTTGTTTTTATTAAGAAATTACAAGTGTAAGAAAGAAATGACAGACAGCAAGAAGACTTCCTAGTAGGAAAGGGAAATGAACTTTGAAAAAAAAATCGAAAAGTGAGACGCTTTTCACTGTAATGAGTCTCAAAATAAAATGTCCCATAGTTCAAAATAAAATGTTTTGTTATGTGTCTAAATACACATATCTTCACAGTATTACAATCTATCAACATTCAAATATATTACCGGTAAAAATAAATTTAAAAAAGCACGTTCACGAACATCAGGGGGAAAATATATTCGTATACAGTTACTGAAATTTCATTTTACATTTGGAAATATTACGTATATTATATTACTGTAAACTGACATTCACACATCCAGCTATCGACAACCCGATTCCTTCAGATTTTTGACTTGGCTTTCAGAGCAGATTTTCAAATATACCGCGTTCGCGCGCCACTGTTTTCTTTCACTGAATTAAAATTGAGTTTTTCTTTTTAAATTAAAATTCTGAAGACGTATTTTATTTAGTTAAATTAAAATTCTGTAAAACTACTTTATTCAGCTGAACTACAATTCTGTATACCACTAAAATTTCATTTACTTTTCACTTAGTGTTTAACTTCTATATTAAAATACAATTTTATACTCCAGAAGAAAATGTTTGCTTGAAGATAAAAAGTAGCTTAGATCTTGTGCTGTACCTTCTTGCATTTTTTTCTTAATAGTAAAACGATTTTAGAGCGTAAGAAGTGGTGGTTCTTGAGGGAAGTCACATTGGTAAAAGTTAAATTTTATAGCCACAAATTAAGAGGCCCCATCACAGCGAAATTAAAATACTGCTAATTTTACAGTAACTATGTGATATCTTCAAATAGATAAAAGATAATCGAAATGTGGAACAAGAGCACTCTTGACAATATTATTTTACATGAGATACCATTATTACGACTCACTTATCTGCTTTTGATTTCCAGCCATTTAGAAAATCAGCATTTATTTTTGGGTTTCTAAATGGCTGCAAACGGAAAGTAGATAAGTGAGTCGTGATAACGGTACCTCATGCAAAATAATATTGTCTATGGCGGTCTTGTTCCACATTTCGATTATCTTTTATCTATTTGAAGATATCACATAATTAATGTAAAATTAACAGTATTTTAATTTCGCAGTGATTAGGCCTCTTAAGAGAAGAAAACTTACTTAACGTACTAATGTATATGACAATTATACATTTAAGTTTTTCTTCCCTTAACTTGTAACGATATTTTTTTAAAACCGATATGACTCGCTTCAAGAGCCGCCAATGAATGTAAGAATTATTTTCCTAGAAACGACAAAAATAGTATTATGGATATTACCTGTAGTTACGGACGCTTACAACACTAGTAAGAGGATCAAAAGTTTTATAGTACACAATGGCATCAACAGTAATAGTCACACTGTCGCTAGTAAGCACCTGTTCTCAACAAAAACATAAATATAATCAGCAATCAAAAACAACGGATTGAGAAGCACCACATAGGGTTACATAAAAATAAAGAAACAGTTCTAAGTGTACAATCATAAGAACCATTTGCTTCCAGCACAAAACTTAAAAGAATAAATAAATAAAAATATACAGTACATTCAAATCACTGAATAAAGCTATAACAATATGACATAAAATATCTACAGGTTTTAATTCTAGTAGCGAGTTTTTGAGCATGGAAGTTGCCACATTTATTTTAACATATAGATTCACATTTAAAAGGAATATAACAACTTGATTCACTCATAATACAATCTAGTGGAATCGACTGTTTGGGATAGAAATTTCCACTGATATAACATTAGGCATCCAGTTCAAACCCTGTCGGGTATGTAAGAAAAGAAATGATATAAATTTTGCTAAAGACAGTAAAGAGGATCACGCAATTCCATGTAGGGATATAGATAGCCACCGTTACCCGTGAAAACATCAACCGGATTGACTCCACTACCTAACTCGACCGAGATAAATGGCAGTAAGAAAAGCTATACATCCTTGATTATAGACAACCAACCTTTCTTTGCTACTCTACAGGTTACATATAACCTAGGGAATATTACAGATTTAAAACAGGATATGGAAAACCACCGTTAAAGTTACCGCTCCCATATAGATATTAACGGATGGAATCATTCAACGAATTCGACAAGTTATTTTAGTTCAAGATTTATCGTGTGGAACAACGGACAAATGGATGAACTAACATTACAATCTTCGTTAAGCCCTCCTAGTGTGATTGTAAAAAACTAATGTAGAGTAATAAGAATGTCTGTCATATTATTAATTTAACAATAAAACGGAACTTATCATTATACCTGTATATTTATTCTGTAAAAATTTTCAAGAATTCATCTGTTCCTCCTATCGGCAGAAATGTAAGTAGAAACATTTAACGGCGAAAGCTCATATAGCCAATAGCTAGAGACGAAACTTTTTCACAACAATTTTGATATTTTGTAGCACTAATTATCACAATTTTCGCATTTATGTCGCGTTATTTTTTTTAAATGCAGCACGTTTTTTTTTTGTTTGTTTTTTTTAAATATGGAACTTTTAAATAGTATATTTTTGGTAACAAGATGTATACCTAATACAAAAATGAGGATATACCTTGATTAGGTGCACATTCTAACCAAAGTATGCACTGAAATATAGAAATTAATGCAAAAATTTAAACACCTCCTCTAACGTCATCCTTAATATGAGGCAGATATTACCAATTCTTCTTTTAAGTTTGTTCTCCTGTCAGTAACAATCATATTATACTTGGAAAAGTATCTCTCGGTATCAACACACTAGACTGGCAACAATATTGAACGTAACGAGCTGACAGCAAAAGACCTGTGGTTAACTTTAAAACTGTTTAACAGTGATACAATGTCAACTTCCTTATCCTCACTGTCGAGAACTTCAGTAACCTTACTTTTAAAATTCACGGTAAGCGACCAACAGATAATGAACATTTTCACCACGAAACACAATCAAAGATTTAAACAACAATTCAGTTTTGTTGATGTCTACATCCTTATGAAGTGAAACAGTTTCTGGATCAAATAACTCGCAGAGCTTTTTCGTAAATGCAATGTTTTTTAAGTTAAATAATATTGGAAATGCTCTTTTTGGACATTATTAGCAAGAATTAACAAAAATTCCACTTTTTCATTTTCATTCGCATTTATCGCAAATAATGCCGAATTTCGCAAAAATTCGCGATAATTTAAATGTGATTTCTGGCTTTGAAACAAAAAGTTTGAGGATTCCTGAAACATGCACGCATTTTTTTAAAACACACAGCCATAATCCTTAACCTATCGAGGATGTTTGATATGATTTGTTTGATACTTCGCTGAGCGTAAGTTTCCACCAATAATGAATCCGCAGGTCTGGAGCTTTTCAGAAAAATAGAACGTACAATCAGTCATATTGGGCCTATGGGGGAAAGATGAGCGGATATTTGTTTAAAGAAGTCGTATATCTTGCAGAAATAATACACGTGGGTAACTGCACTGTCATATCCACTTTCTGTCGGAAAATGTTCTAATGCACAGGCATCCCAGCAGGACATTGAAAAAATATAGGACAGTTTGGTTTATACAATGGAATATTATGCTCGGAAGCACAGAAAAAAAATATAAATGTATTGTAACAAAAGGCCACTCTTCACCCCAATAGGCAACTGGAAACAAGATTTAGATTAATACAGAATAAGAGTATATATAACCCTTCAAAAATTTTTAAACTTACACGGAATGTACTTAAACCTGAACCCACAAAGTGGGGGTGATGTATATATTTTCTGAAAGCTTGGGTCAAGGTAAGATCAAAACCGGTTACCAAAATTGGGGAGGTCTCAAGTATTCCTCTTGAGGGCAGCACGTTACTCATTTTTATTAACACCTTTAAGCGTGTTTTAAAGTCTGTTGCAACCCCGAAAAAGCTGAAACGGTGGATAAATGTGAAAACAGAAAAACATGTCTTTCATCATTTCAAAAGTATAACGTATCAAAGTACAATAAATTGTCCCAGGGCCCCAGGGTCATCCATAAGCAGATGCTTTATTGCTTTCTGAAGCCGAATATTTCCCTCTGAGATTAATATTCTATCTTGACGAACTTCAACACACATATTTTCCTCTACTCCTTTTTTGGCACTCACTTCTGCCTTTTCTGCTGTGATCTTATGTTCACTTTCTTGCTGTTCTAAGTTTTGTTTTTCCTCTGTCCATATCTTTATGATATTTCTTATGTGCTTCTTTGTAGTAGGGGCTACATTAACATTTTTTTAGTGATATTAACTTCATTTACATTTTTACCCACTGCGTCTTTAATTATCGTAGCCCATTGATGGTTTCTTCATTCAGTCCTTGTCCCTTGCATGGCATCATGTTCTTATTTGTCGAGAAACCACATTCAACAGATGCCTGTCCGTGTGAAAATATTAACACTGCTTTCACAAGTTTAGTAAGTGTTGGATACTTTGGTTTCCTTGTATTATCTTCCAGCAGCATTATTTTGTTCCAATACAGTCAACACTACAATGAATTAAAAAGGTCATTGTTTATGCTCTGATCACTTATATACGTAAATTCGCTACTCGTCTACGGCTTTGTCACTTTGCTGACTGGTCAACACTTTGCTGACTGCTAATCGTTTCTAAGATGACAATATCTTATCTTGCTCTTCTTTCGCATGTCTAACAGCAGGATACAAAATCTGGCTATGTTTCAAAATCCAGTTGTTTAGCGGCAGCGTTTGTTGAAGGTAACTTGTTACTATTATGAAAAATTTCTTTGCATTTAATGTGAATAACATTTGTTGCACTTCATCGACTTCTTTCGATGCCAACCGTGCGCCTTCACCGACATCAATTTTGTTATCTGGCAGTAGATTTTTTGCTTCTTTCACTTTTATATTCAGATCAGATTTTTTTTTTTTTTTTGTACAGATCAAATACTACAACTCTTGCCATTATTCTTTGAAGTAGCTCAACTAATTCACCATGCAAAATTTGGATAAGTGGTTCGTGTTTTTGCATAATCACAAGGAATTTATCAAATAAAGTGCATGTAAGTATGCAAATGTAACACGAAATCTCAAGTTCTGACAGATTCTCTTGTAGCGTTCTGAGTGTAATGAAATTTGATTTTGCTTGGGAAGGAAATTAAAGAAATATTCTGTCAGTGCTGGCCACAGAGAGAGAATTCTAGAGCAACCAGGATTTTCATAATTTTTCTACATTCCATGACTTTTCCAGGGCGTTCCTTCAATACACTTTTATTTCCGGATTTTCCAGGAGGCGCGAGAACCCTACATATTAACTACAGCAATATTGGAAAGCATTGAAGTAAGTCGGTGAATACCAACACATCTCAACGCCTAGCCAATACTGCTGCACACACTACTGAAGGAAAATGCTAACACAACTTGCGTTATAAGAAACTGCAGCATGGCAAGGTTCCTTAGCTAAGCTTCACTGGGGAAGAATAAGCACATAGGAAACAAAGAAAGAAAAGAAAAATAAAAGAGTAGACATGAGAGGATAGGAAAAAGCAAATAAAAAAATAATAGAAAAGATTAGTGATCAGTTTCTCAGAAAAAATGCTGAGACACTTTTAGCATATTGCTAATATGAAACCAATTTAAATCATCACTGGAACTGCCCTTGGCTTGTATTTTTAATAACTCAATGACTGAAAAATGTAGGAAATAAAGGACAAGATTGAAATATAGGACATATATAGGATAAATATACACAAATTTCGAAAATATAGGGAAAAAATAGGAAAATAGGACGGCTGGGAGCCCTGAATGCATGTTGTTACCGAACATCTCGTATATCAAAATTACAGTGCACAGGCGATTTATACTTTAAATTGCACATCTTTCTCATCACTACCAACACTTTGTTTTATGTTCACTTGAAGACAAGGTCGCGGTGGCTCACTGGTAGAGCATTCATCTCTGGTGCTTGGGGTCCTTGATTCGATTCCAGCTCACGCCAAGTGAGCTTTGTGGTGGACAAATACCGTGTACGTGGATTCCCTCGGAGTCCTTCCGTTTCCTCCCACTTTCTTCATTCCATCATTTCATTCATTTCTCATCATCACCGTTTCCTTCAGTCTATCCGCATAATCGTGGGACGTAAAACTTAAAAATTTCTTTTTATGGCAAGGTTCGTTATATTACATTTGTATTCGAAGTTTTGTGAAGAAATTTAATTAACAACGTAGTTTCTTCAGCAGATTAGGATTGTTGGTAGCATACATTCCCATTAACCTTATTAAAGGCTACACAAAACTATCAGAATAGAATAGGTGCTTTGATTAGCATACACTTAAACTCAACGATTTTTCATACAAACTGACAGTACTAACATCTACATGTCAAAGTAGAGGTACACTCTGCCATAAAATAAACAATTTGCTTTAATTTCTACTAGGATTTCGTTTTAATCTTTAGATCTTCTGCAGATTAGTGTTGTAAAATTTCCGGAAATTTTGAACAGGTTGGTAAAAAACAGTTTTTTTTAGGTTTCTTTCCGGAAAAATTGTTTTACTAGTAATGGAGCAGTTTTTTTTTTCGAACGTGTGAAAAATATAAATTGAGAAATTCCAATATTGTGAATATTTAAAAAATAAGCATTCGAAAATAAAACTGTTGTAATTATTCTTGAAAATTAATAGTCGGAACTCATTTCCTTTATGTGCCTTTTAGTCGTTTACTCCTGGTTGTGCATTAATTACAGAACTTTTACAATTGCATACACATCTAACACCATGAAGCGTTTCTGTTGCAACAAATAGGACTCTTGAATAAAACTGAGTTCTTAATGTGCTCTTTAATCTGGTGAAATTTTGTTAATTTTAACCAAATTACTTCTTAATCGAAAGAGCAGTAAGCAAATTTCACTAATACTCATGCACTAAGACATATAATCACCAGGGCCCGGATCTTGTTGACCTAAAATTTTCTAAAAAGTGACCTATGAAATGACACTAAAATTCCTCTAAAATGACCCTAAAATTCACAAAAATTGACCCTAAAATTTGTTTTTTTAAACATTCATTTCATTAAACATTGTCATTTTTGAATATCTATTAGATTTTAATTACCATTTCTGACTCATTCTCAAAAGTTTTGTTTCAGTTAGTTGCAGTCTATGGATCAGTCCATTGTACGGCATTGTACGTACTGAAAGCGTCAATTCACTCCCGATTTGTAACTAGGAAACACACTTAAACAATAGAAGTTCGCAAGTGTAGACTGTATACATGAGAATAATAGATAAAAAAAACGTTTAAAATCTTTGTACGTCTTCTAATCCATTGTTAGTTATTCACGTAGTCACATCCTATGTGGTCAATGATCTAAAACCATCTGTTTGGCCACCGACCAACCCCTACCCCTAGTCAACCAGCTACAGCTTAGTGTTCATTAGCTTCTTAGAAATGCAGTTTTCCACCCCAATAATCAGGAACCAGGAAGAGATAACTTCATATTTTTCAAATCCGTAAACAGTGCTCATTTTAAGATTTCCTTATGTAGAAGAAAAAGACTAAAAAGACCATAAGTGACCTGAAAGTTACCTTACAATATTAAAAAATGACCTGAAACTTCAGAACGTCAAAAAGTGACCAAAAGTTGACCCTAAAACAATATACTTTTAGAACCTTGAGTTGAAGGATAACGTTTTTATTTGAAGTTGCCTTGTCCTATGCGTAACAGAAAAAAGTTGACTTGTCAACAATATCCGGGCCCTGATAATCACTATCTAATATTCTTATATTCTACTATACATACAAAATTTTGTATGTAAACAAATACCTGTTTTCTAGTGCGACAAATTATCTACATATATAAAAATGAAAGTGACTATATTTGTAACTTAACAACTTTTGAACCTCTAGACTGTTCTCGATAAAAAATTTCAACATAGATGAGATTCGGACCTGGAATGGATTTTACCATTTCACTTTGAAAATGCAACTTGGAGGAAGGAAGTGCGTTTGAAAATTACCGATCTTACTGTCGAACTCGTAGTTTTCGAAGTTGAGATGAGATGAACAGTGACATTTCAGATGAAGCTTAAATTCAAATTCAGCAAGGGCAAGGGGAGGGGAGATACATAAAATGATCAAAAAAGACCGATATTAGTGTCAAATCCGTAGTTTTCGTGGTTGCTGAGATGACAAGGAACTCTTCCGATGCTGTTTAAATAAATAAATAAAAAAAAATCAGAGGAGATATATAAAAATGATTGAAAATAGCCGATATCTGTCGAATCCATAGTTTTCGGGGTCGCTGAGGTGAACTGTGACACTTTCGACACAGTTTAAATCCAAAATATCCCCACAAACAGGCGGGAGATTATATATGTATCCATGTCAGTTATATATATAAATGATGCACAATAATCGATATTAATGTGAATCCGTAGTTTCCAGGGCCGCTGAGATGAATACTGACATTTACAATGCAGTTTAAATGAAAATTCAACGGCGAAACTTTAGGGGAGGTAGGAGGTGATACATAAAAAATGATCGAAAATGACTGATATTAGTGTCGAATCCAAAGTTGTCGGGGTCGCTGAATTGAACAGTGACAATTCTAATGCCGTTTAAATTCAAATTCATCCATTCAACTTGAGGGCGGAGAGACATATAAATATGATGGAAAATGACCGATATTGGTGTCAAATCCATAGGTTTTGGGGTCGCTGAAGTGAATAGTAACACTTCCGATACCGTTTAAATCAGAATTCATCCTCGTAACTTGGGGGTAGGGAGACGGGACATATATATATATATATATATATATATATATATATATATATATATATATATATATATATATATATATATATAAATGATCGAAAATGACCGATTTTAGTGTCGAACCCATAGTTTTGGGGGTCCTCAGATAAACATTAACACTTCCGATGCAGTTTAAATCCAAATTCAGCGCCACAACTTGGAGGAGAGAGAAGGGGTGGATATATAAAGATAATCGAAAATGGGCGATATTAGAATCGAATCCATAGTTTTTGGGGTGGCTGAGATGAACAGTGACACTTCCGATGCCGTTTGAATCCAAATTCAGTCCCCATTAGTTACTCCTAAAGGGGGAGAGTGACATGTAAAAGTAATTGAAAATGACTGATACTAGTGTCGAATTCGCAGTTTTTGGGGTCCCTAAGTTCCTTGGTGCCAGTTTTGGTGCCCTTTATACCCAAAATGAAACGTATTCTCCTCGTTCAAAGAACGGGTATTCTGCTAGTCTTTAATAATAACGAACGGAAATTTCACATGTTAAATTCTTTAAATATATTTGTCACTGTTCAAATTTACGCACTTGTGCGGTATGTGTGTGTGTATCTAAATAAGATAATCTCTCTTTTTGAATTGTTCGAAAAATATAATTGCAAATAATAAAGAGGGATTTTTATCAGAAATCAGAAAACTAAAAAATAAAATTAAAAGCTGTTGCTTTGAGTATTTTTCCTGCTAGCGAAATACGTTGTATATATGCTGTAGACACGTTACAGCAAATACGCGTAAGTTTAGTATCAGGCGAAGAAATAGTTTTTAAAAAATATTTTCCGGATTTTGCCAATATTTCCGAACAAAAAACTTTTTCTAATGGGTTCAAAATTTCCGGAAATTTTACACAGCACGAGGAAGATACGTATCTCCATAAAATATATATTTGATTTTAATATACTGGTATTAACTAAAATGATTCTGGCCATGTTATTTTAACACATCCCTACCATAAAAGAGTAACTTTAAAAGATCACTTACGATAATTTAAATGCGTTATATTAACTAATCTAACTTGGATTATATTTTAGGAACTTTTGTAGCCATAACTCCATTCTATCACTGTGCTAACTTTAAAGGAGTGGTACAAATATATTTGTTGCCACAAAATTTCCCTATTCTAATACAAGAAACCTAACTACTCAATGATCCTAACCGTAAACTAGTAAATATAAAATAGTTTTTATTTTAAAAGCATAATGTAGTAAAATAATAGAAAATTTTAATTTTTCCGTTTTTTTCCAAGCTCGGGAAAAAACGGTAAAAACTGTTGTTTTTTTTTACCCAAAATTTCCGTTTTTTTCCCAGGCCTTTACAATACTACTGCAGATATGAAATGGTAACAAGAAGACTCACTTGCTGCGGTGGAACATCAAAGGTAACGGTTCGAAGGTCAAGTTTGACGAAGTTATCAATACAAGGCAAAATGAAGAAAATACCAGGTCCTCGAGCCCCTCCCGGTCGCAAGCGACCTAATCGAAATACAACAGCTCTTTCATACTCTTGTACAACCTACGAAAGAATATACAATTAATGAAATCAAACACGGAACATGCAAACACCACCTCTCAACTAGACAATACTTTTTTTTTTTTTTTGAAAGGTACAGTTCTTTTGAGCAAATATTCTGACAAGAGTATTTGTTCGCGATAACAGTAAGTGTAAACGCTCAAATATCAATATTAGGTTGGAGCACATGCCCCTATTTACCCAGTTTATTTTCTAGGCAGATATAATACTCAAAATAATTCAATCAAATTCAAAACAGGAATATTCAAATATTGTTTAGAGATAAGTTGAATAATCAGAGAACAATTCGTACTGCTAATTGTTATGTTGTCTCTTTCGTTGTTAAGAGCGTCCAAATAATGAAACACTCTCAACAATGACAGAAACATAATATCAAAATATCAAAACACTGCACTAGTTATCCTCTTATTATCTACTTAACTTGCCTTTGACCAAAGTTTGAATATTTATATCTCTTGAACTTGATTGAATTATTTTGAATATTGTAGGTATTTACAAAACACACTGGAAAGATAGGATGCATGTGTTGCCATCTATTGGTTATTAATGCTTCTCTAAATTCACCTTAAAGACATTTCCTAAAGACTAATAATATAAGTTTAGTATTCACCGTCGTATCCTAAAACAGACATTTTAACGATGGCTTTTCGTTTTCTCACCTGGAAAAAACACTAACTTTATATTGCTTACAAGAAGTACATTATTGATAAATTTAATTCACTGTAGAGATAACGATTATGGATATGCACTGAGGAATATGAATTATTTTCTTTTAATGATGCACACTGATGAAGGCGAAAAATCATCGCTGAAATGTCTACGTGATATTGGCTGAATATGAAGAAAAGCTTCTAAACTTCCAACGTCTTGTGATCGGGAAGCGCCAAGAACACTTATTTCTTCTGATAGATCGCAAACGCAGACCTAACTTCAATTTTATCTGCCGGAAAATTTCAGTGTAACAGTAAAGGAGGAAAAGTCAGTGATGATTCGTACCACCGGTGCGGAAAAACAGAGAGCTACAGTTACGTTGGCTGTCACGGCTAACGGGAAGAACTTCCGTTGTTTGTAGTTTTCAAGAGGTTCCAGGTACTATTCGTACGCAGAGCAAGAGATGGATGGACGATACCCTTGTTCTTGATTGGATCCAAAGAGTATGGGGAAAGTGGCCCGGGACTCTTCTTCGTCTACGTTCTGTGCTGGTACTCGGCAGTTTTCGCGCTTCACTTGGCTCAAAATGTTAAGGATCGAGTGCATCAGAGAAAGCCAGACATGGCCGTAATACCTGGGAGACTAAGAAGTATGTTACACCCGCTGGATATCTCTATAAATAAACCATTTAAAGCAGCTTTTGGCGCTGCTACAGAAACTGGCTAACTGTAGGGACCAGGGGAACTACAGCGGGAGGCCGTTTAAAGCGTGCATCGTTAGTGGACGTTTGCAACTGAATTTTGTCGGCATGAAAGATAGTTTCCGAAGATATTGTGCAGAGAAGTTTTAAAGTGACAGAAATATCGAATGCTCTTGATGGCACTGAAGACGATTGCATTGTGTCCCTAGTGAAAGTGAGAGTTTTTTTTTTTTTTTCATTTGATGAGTAAAAAGAACAGAAACGACTGCCTGCTAGTGATCTTGTGTGAGGTGAGGGTATAAGCTCGAATACGGTCACGTGTGTGTGTGTGTGCTTCTGGGAAAGCAATGATGTTTTCTTCAATATGTATCATTGGAACTAAGTGTTTGTAAAATGTTTACATCTTGTTTGAATTAACGAGAAGCAAGAAACTTACGATACTCTTTGAAGAGAATTTTTCCTGTTAGAAGATGAGTGTTCCATAGTATCGTAAGAAGGCACCTCCTCTCTTGAAATTTTTTGAATTATCCTGTCAAAACAGTAGTTTGTTGGACGCATGTTGAGACACAAATTTCTTAATAAAGTTCAGCATGTATTTAATCAGGAGTGCCCAAGAGAGGGTTTTGCGGTTTGGAATATGCCCATAAGAATTTGGAGGGGTAAATACAATAGCTTTTATATTTATATACATTTTCACATAACTGTGTTAAAAATGATGAATTCGAGTTAATCTGATAGGTATCTGACCAGGGGTATTACATACTGTACTCAGGAACGAATCAATGTGCGAATTAAGGGAAGGATTGCGGGATTTCTCCGCCTGGCAACTCTCTCTATACGTATAGATATACACACTGCCTTCATATGCAGACTGTTGAAATCCGTGTGTTATTGTTAACCTCCCTCCCGGCGGCTAAAAGTAAAGCAAGGCTTATGTAATGGCCTTAACTTTGATCAATCTTGCGGTCGCGAAGAAAGAGCTGATTTGAAAGGCTCGTGTAACAGTCCCACGCTTGAAATTAGAAGACAAAATCAGGGAAAATGTGGGAGCTTTTCAACGGCTTATACGGTATATAAGGTTAAGGATGACGTATTTTCTTTAGTAGTTGTTGTTCATTTGTTTCCGCTGAGTTCCAAAGTCGTGAGCTACATACATATGGAATACACAGTAGTTATATTTTTCATTGACTTACAAATATTATAATGAAAGATAGAATTGCAATTTTTGTATCAGTTTCTGAAAACAAGAATTTTAAAGAGCATATACATCAAAGATAAGTAAGAGTGGGAAATTTATTTACATGAAAATGAAGTGAAACTTACATGTCCATTGCTTTCTTTACCTAGCAGACGGTTTGTTTGGAACCTAAAGTATGAGTTTTAGATTGTTGCATTTAGGTTGAGTGCGGAAAAGATTAAATCATTAATTGACTCATTCATTACACACTAATGCGAATCTAATGGGTTGCTAGTCGTTATTTGTAATGAAAGTTGTCGTTAAAGTTGCGATCTAATAGTACAATGGAAGTATTGTGTCAGTACTTCATTGATTCCTACACGACGACAAAAGCCACTCACACGCATATTAAAGTTCATTTAGCATAGCAAATCGAGAGAAAGGAATTGGCAGACATGGATTCTCGAATAGCATAATAACACACTCATCTTTGGTTCGATACTTGACGAAAATAGTGTCAATCAGTTTTGCAATATATATCTGAAGAAGTAAAACAACCACCAATTAAACGTGAGTGAAACGAATAATGCAAATAACTGAATTCTCAGATTGTCACTGGTTAGGAAACCATTAATATACAATGTAACTTTACCACTTAAAGAAATAACTGTCACTTATAAAAATAACTGAAAATTAGATGGCGAAATTTAAAAAATGCATACCTTGAAGCAGACGAATAATGAAAATGGTATGGTCACCAACATAAATATAAAGGAGACTATTGTTGCTAGAGTTTCCGCGACACCCGATTTTTCGGTCTCTCCTGTAAATAAAAAGAATCTATGAAGCAAGGCACCAGTTATACGTACTTATATCAAGAATCTCCAAGCAGCTTAAATAAGACATAACAAATGAAGGGCATGGTTCATAGACGTGTAACACAGAATTTATGTTAAGCTTATAGTTCTGTTAAATGCTACATTACAAAATTCCAATTATCTTTCTAAGCTAGTTGTAGTGTATTTTTTATAAATAAATATATGTGGTATCGATATGATAAATAAAACAGTTTCGAAATATCAATAAATTATAAATGTAACATTCCAGTGAGTATAACACACGCTTAGTCCACTGAATATAAACCTCATGCTGTGCCGAAAGTGCAGTAAATCTTCATATCCAGCACGTACTTGTGTAACTTTTGATTCTGAGTGTATTTTTAAATTAAATGAACATATAAGTAATAAAATAAAATGAAATGAAATCTTTACGTTTTACGTCCCACGGTTATGTCGTCTAGGCTAAAGAAGACGGTGATGATGAGAAAAAATGAATAAAATGGTGGAATGAAGAAAGTGGGAGGAAATGGGAGAACCCCGGGAAAACCTACGCACATGATGTTTGTCCACCACAAAGCTCAATATATAAGTAAAATTGAAAATCACTTTTACTCCTCCAACTTCTTGTAGATCGTTAAAAAAATATATTTAACGTCTAATTGTCACTGAACTGTCAGCATTTTCAACGCTTAGGAAAAGAAATAGTAATTTGGTAGGGACAGGGAGTATGCAAATCAGATGTTTACACTCAATGAGTTTTTATTTTATTTTATTTTATTTATTTATTTATTTTATTTATTTATTTATTTATTGACAGTGAAAACTTGGTGTTTAATATAATTTTTAAACGATCTATAATTTGGAGTAGCAAAAGTGAGTACCTTTAAATTTATTGATAGATTGCTCTTTAAGTGCTTCATATTCCATAGTAAACATGTGGTCTGTTTATATTTTCCATTACACCTGGCGATTCCTAATGATCGTCCAAAACTTCGGCTGATCCTTAACAACAAATTAAACGTTGGTTGAAAAAATAAAATCGTTTAGGAGGTAAAGACGTACAAAAAATGTCATCGATATGCTGAAAAAGAGAAACAACCGCGTGCTATGATGTTTCGTTTCACATTTATACATGAAAAAAAAAAAAAGTTGAATATACCTTGACAAATTACATCGCATCAGGCATTATTCCGAACACGAGGGTTCGTAGTGTTGGCGGCCCTAACACTTCAGACTTTCTCTCGAAGCATTCCATGTCCACTGTTGTCAAGGCTTACCCTTCGGTCTAATTTGGACCCACCTTGAAATCAGAGCATACCAGAGAATTTTGTTGACAGCATGTCTGAGAATTATACCTTGTAGGGAATCCCTTGCATACGTGTTGCACATTTGTGAAATATTCATTCTTCGGTTGCGTATGTATGACTTCCTTTCCGTCGATATGGACTGTCACTCCATGTTTTCTCGAATTCGAAATAGCGCGTGTTGAAATTCAGCTTTTGGACACCCTTAGCTCTGAAATTATGCACTTTTTCCAACAGGTCCATATGAATTTTTTCTCTTATTCTGATGTAAGAAATCATCGGTTACAATTTGTCGGTATAAAATTTCACATCTCCAACTTAAGCGAATACTCTCATAAAGAATAAAGAATCAACAATATAAGAATTTTTCCTCTTTAAGAGACAAAGTTTTAAAAAGGTTGAAAAACGTTTTCGTTTAATTTCAATAAGGAGTTTATGTAGGAAACTTCTTACCTCCAACTTAACGAATACTCATACTTAAACAAATACTCATATTGAGGTTTTTCGTATAAAGAATCGAAAACTTTGAATATTATAGAAATTGTTCCCTGCCCCCACTAGAAGCGGAATTGTCGAAACATGTATTATCTTTTTTTTGTTTTAAATTAAAAGTTAAAATACCGAATTCCATACCTCTAAACTGAGTGAATACATTTAGCAGTTTCACAATTAAGAGGCGAAATTTGTAAGATAGAAATTGCCCCACTTTTTGTCATTTAAGAGCGGAATTTTCGGAAAATGCTGAAACAATTTTATCCTCCTAATGTGAGACGTTTCATTCTTGGAAAAAAATATTTAAAAGTTCCTTTCCCTTCTTTAGAATATGTATTTTTACAAAATCCTTTCATATCTCTTGTTTATATATATATATATATATATATATATATATATATATATATATATATATATATATATATGGAAAAAAGAGTTTTCGTCCAAATTTTGTTTCTACCTATGGTAGTATGGCCTTTATCTTAATGAGTGAGTCACTTTTATTGTTTTATATTCATATTAATATTTATTTGCCTGTTCATAGCTTACAATATGGGGATATTCCCCAATTAAGCTTTGCAGTTGTCATATATGAATACATTCTCTATATGTTATCAGTATTGTATCAGTGAATTCTATTTGCTGTAAACAGATCCTTGTGTTCGATTACATACATAATTCTGCGATATATATATATAAAGTAGGTAATGTCAATAATTTATTTTAAAAACATTTTTACATGAGGATCGTTTAGGCATATTAAACATTATTCTAATATTTTTTTCTCTCTATTCGGAGTGTATTAGCATTTATTCCCCAAAATATAACGCCATAGTATATTACTGAAAAAACTTTAGTATAAGGACATGACAGCTTTCTTGCACAAACTGCCTTGCAGTCTGCGGAATGCAAAGCACAGTGAACTCAGTTTAATATTAATGTATTCAACATGAGTATTCTATGTTAAATCTTCATTAACATATACCCTTAGAAATTTAACAGATTTTGATTGTCTTAATTCTGCTGAGTCTATAGTTATTGAAATAAGTTCATTTCTTTGGCCCGGAATCGAAATTTGACAATTCTAGTTTTTCCTAAATTCATAGTTCGTTTATTTATGTTTAGCCAACTAATAATTTTCGTTAACGTCTTTGTGATGAGCCTTCCTGCTTAGTCTACTGAGTCACCACTGACAAGAACATTTATATCATCAGCATATAATGTTGATTTTGACACAGACAAAAATTTTAACTAAATCATTAATGTATATAACAAACAAAAGAGGACCTAGTATTGACCCTTGGGGTACTCCTTTCCTCACTTGCAGTGTAGATGATTTGAACATTTCTCTTCTGCCATTTACCTCTTTATAGATGCCAACAGTTTGACTACGTTCCTAATAGTATAGACCTGAAAGGAAAAGATCTAAACCGTATCAACCCATAGTAATAGTTATGAACCTCCCAAATGCAATAACTAGTGCAATACTGATTATGGCATAGCACGCACACCAAGCATTACGTGGCGTCACCAGATGAAATGTGGACCATACGGTCGCCCAGAGCACTTCATAGGCTCTTGCCACATGAAATATTTACTTGACACAGACGTGAGGCGAATTGCAGGAGAGACAGATAAGAAAGAAGTTACATTCTTTTCAGTTTTCTTTAGTTATAATGTATTGAAATACTGATTAAATTTGCCAAGAAGTACAGTAGACTTTAACTAATCCGGCCTTCAGTAGTCCGGCCTCTCAATAAGACGGTTCCACATCTAGTCTCTGCCGCATGACGATCCAATAATTTGTCAACGGCTGTATTTGCTTATTTTTAACTGCGGAAAATACTGTACATACAGTACTGTTGTGGCTTCCGTTTATTGTTGCTTGTAAAGCGATTGCATGGTAATTCATACCATTGTTGAGCATCTTCATTGCTTCAACTGAAAATTTGGGACAGGTTTCATTGTGAGTGATTATATGCGGACAACCTCAAACACTCAGTTTTTCTATTTTTCCATGATAATGCATTTAACTTTATATCTAATAAAGTATAGTACTGTATATGTTAAACTAAATTTCAGACACTCTCAATTTCCGGCACTTTCGCTAACCCAGCACCCCTCTTTGCAAGGAATGGCCAGATTAGCGAGAGTCTAGTATACTAAATTAAACATCCTGGCGCTACAGCCATGAAAAGCTATGGCCATCCAGATGGCTCACGTTCAACCGGGTGATGAGTGGCCATTGTATCGGTTCCCAGCGCCATTATTTCTGGCTTTCTGTACGCAAGCTCGATACATCTTAATTGAGGTAGCTCCCAAACTACCTCATGATGCTGGATCAATGCCAGAAAATTTAGTGCTCCCAGGGAAACCTGGTATGATGAGGAAACCGCTCAGGATTGTAGCCTGTAGATGTATTTGTTGCTGTTCATCACTTAAATAGGGACAAGTGTTCCTGGTCCACTGCAGGAAAGCATCCCCAAAATATCACCTTTGCTGGGTGTTTCACTCTTTAGTGAATATATTTCGGGACATGTGCTGCCAGTCGCTCGATGAGTATGATGGACCAGAAAGTGGCTCTCAAAAGAGAACTAGTCTCCCTTTGTCCAATTTCTCTATTTTCTACCCTACTGGAGACGTTTATTCATTATGGCCTCTGTCAATATTGATCTTTGGGTTCTCGTCTTACGGTCAACCACCTTTCAACAAATGTCGACGTATATTTGAGTTGAACGTGAGTCTTGCACGACCAAGATATTTTTGAAGCTCAGTACGTCAATTTTACTTGCAGTAACAAGTAACAGCCATTCTCATCGGCCGTTGAACGTTTTTTACTGCAGAAGCGTTGTTTCATTTCCCACATGGAGAAACAGAATTGTTTCTTTCTTCAGCTTAAGAATGTTAGTTACAACACTTCAGTAATCATTGTCTAGGTTAGAGAAGCATTTTCGTTCAGTGTCACAATAGCTTGCCTCTCTCTTGAACCAATATCCATCTTGTATTGTGCATATAAAAAGTAACACAAATTAAGAAAGTGAGCCTTCATAAACAAAGTGAACGAAAACGCACCCCCAACCACATCTAACTTTACGACGTTCTAGAAACATTACTAAACTTTAAATTTTCTAAAAGAAGCAAAATAGTAACGAATAACAGTGTTGGAATCTGCAAGAATCCGATTATACTGCAAACTGAAGTTTGATTCCATCAATTTGCACAAGGCTGTATCTCTCACTAATTACTCTACAACATTAGTTTGATTTTAGATTTGATTTGAGTTTAGCGCCCCTTTCAGCAGCAAAGTTATATGAGACGAGGATCTACAGATTAACGTGGAATTCTAAATACTTGAGTTCCCGTCGAACATGGGTGTCCCACGTCCAAGGTACGTACGTAATCCACATATCCCCGTCATGACCAGTTCCAACCCCGTACTGAGAAAGGGGAGAGGTTTCCCCTCTGGACGTGGTCTGAATTGCATTAATTGTGGGAGTTCGTAGCTGGATGGGGAGATTCGAACTTGGGAAGTACGTAGAAACACGATATGTCTCGATGTCCTGTACTAGCTGTGGTACTAACCAACTGTTTGCAGGACAACAACCTACCGGCGGAGGTGAGACTTTGGCTATCCTCTGAAATGGGCGACTAACTCATGCCATTGGATCTGGGACAGTACGTGCTATCTCGCCACGGTTTCATCGAGGTAGGTAGTGATAACTGCCACCCCTACCGGCAAAGATGAGGCTTCAGCTATCCTCCGAAATGGATCCAGGAAATAAGACTACTAGAACGACATCACGTTTGAAACAGAAGTAGTAGTGTGTCAAGAGGGGCGGATCCACGCCCTACCGGGAGGGTGATGTAGGTACAGCTCTCAAAGAGTGTTTCGTGCGTGTTCTAAGTCCGGGATGGGATACCTGTGTCCTAACGCACAGTCGTACCTCAAGAGTACAAGAGGTAGTGAAGATTAAAGTCAGGATTAGAATTCACGGCCCTACAAGGCGAGCCGCCGCTCCTAAATGACCATTGTCTTTAAAGAGAGAGAGTCTACATCAGTCCTTGGTTCTAGTAATGTACGGTGTACCTTTACAGTAATTAGAGGAAGTCCCATATTGCTTAGACGATCCTACCGGGAAGGGAACGTCAATTTACTCTCTGCAGAGGGAATGAACGGTGACTGGGGAAAAGTGCCAATCTCAGGTAACGATTTCTGATCCCAGTAAAGGTGAGAAAGCTCTGCAGGATAAGGGGCTCGCTCAAACCCAAATGGTGATTTAACACGTACCATTGGATCCAGTAGCTCGATATGTATGCGGTACGTCTACGTGAAAGGCGGTAGCCAGTAAACGTATAGAGGTACTGTAGGCAGGGCTGGGAACGAACAAGCCTTGTCGGTCATGCCTGGCGCTCTCGGATTGTATTGGACTCTGTCGGGCTGTGGTCATAGCTTGGGAGTTGGTAGCTTATGTGAGCTTATCCCAGGAATTTGGGTAATGACGAGCATGGGTGGAAGGTGAGTTTGCCTTAATGCTCGGGCACATGCATGCTGAGCATGGGAGGACCTGACTCTTTGGCAGGAGCGCCTCGACCAGTAGGTTAATTGGTACGCACTCAGGACTTCGGTCTAGCTGCCCAGTGGGCGTTTCCCACTTCCTTAGATAATAGGTGTTACATTGCAATTGCAAGTCAAGGCAAAGGGATATACCTTGGCAGCCGGAAACATGGTCCACATCTGAGGAACTACGATCTGGATGCATTTAGCGGAGCAAGTGCAGAATTTATGCCAAACGGCCGCAGCACGTCTAGAAAGCGTGCGAAGTGTGAAAGTACATCACTAGATCCTAATGCTTGATTTCAGAAACTCCGCCATGGTCGACCCCAAACCCATATTAAGGAGGAGAGAATCAAGAACATATGTGCTAGCCACTGTCAAACGCTCCTTGCTTGAATTGATATAAGCAGAGTTTAAGAGAATCAAAACATCGCCTTCTATGCCCGACTCTTCCTCATAGAGTCCGCTTCGACATGCGACGGGCATAGACGTGATAATGGGATCCTCTACTGGACGAGACAAAAAGTCAGATATGGTTGCCAGCCTCCTAAACAGATGAATGATACGAACTATTTGACTTAGGAGTGTACCTGGAACATAATGATACCTTAGCAGGCAGTGAGACAGGCTATTGTAGCTGCCTCTACCGCAGATAGTCAAATGGGAATATCTGCATAGTGCAGATGGACCACATCACCCATTGGTACCGATAATGTACGGTGTACCTCTTCCGTAAAATGAAGTAGACATGGCGTGATACCCTGTCTCTACCAGGGGAGGGAAGCATTCGGGATATCTCCCAAATGAGAAAGTAAGACGTGCCCTTGGGTGCGTGAGGTAGATGGTTGGGCATCTGTGCGGTACCTCTTGGCGCCGGTTGACTTTACTATTTTTTTTATATTCTAATTTTACTATTTTTGGCGTGGCAATTTTACTATTTTAATGTCTGATTTTATATTCATAAAATTCCTAACATGAAGAAACGACTAAACCGTTAGAAATGAATTCTGGACATTTGCAGCACTTAAGTTTTGCTGATCTATTTATTTATTTATATCCTTTCACTTTGTTTAAAATACATATCCTAAGGGAGAGTGAGGGAGAGGGTTCAAAGTATAGAGTATTTCAGGTTTCTTTGAAGTTAGGGAGATAAAACTTGGCATATTAACTCATTAAAAATAAATGAACTTGTGTTTCATCGCTTTCGAAAATTCCTCTTTTTAAAGAGGAAAGGAGACCATTATGTGAGGGTTTATACAAATGGAATCAAACTTGCACCAACAATATCTTGAAAATAGAAAAATTAGTAAATGTCTTTCAAATATTTTCCGTAAACCGTTATTTCTCGTTCGAATACAAAGCATTCAACTCATCATACAATAAAAATAAAGGTATAAGGGAGAAACTGAAATGAAAATCTAAGTTTAGTATGCAGGTAGTAATGACATGAAAATGTTCCCTGGGATATTTCGAATAAAATAACCTGTTTGATATGATGCATTAAGAGTGACTTGTATCCCCTGAGCAAAGTGCCTGGACTTAAAGGAACACAAGTACCCATGGTCAAGATTATAGCCAAATGAGAGGCGGGGTATTCTGGTATATTCCTCGCCTTCTAAATACAGTCTGTTCTAGAAGGAGAAAGCTCATGGCCTACGGACAGCCAGATGGCTTTTATTTTGAACGTATGTGATCATATTCAACTCTTGGTTTCTATATCGAAGTTCAATATTCCTCAATTGGAAAAATCAAATGAAATTTCTAGTTTAACAAGACACCGAGGCTGAGGGAGACAGTGTTGATGAGATGGATGATAATGATGGAATGCCGAAAGTGGGAGGAAACGGAAAAACGTAAAGGAAACCCACGCACATTCTGACTGTCCACAGAGCCCACATGGCACGAACTGGGATCGAATTGGGTCCTCACGCATCAGAGCTGAACGCTCAACTACTGAGACACCACATGTCTCTAATTCAGGTAACTTTCCTATGATTCACAACACTGAGACAACTCTGAAAATTCTGTGTCCCAACAAGGAATTGAAATGCGAATACTAACAACACTATACAAATTACAATACTGAACTTCGTCAATCTGGGACATATTTAACTATCTTTGGAAGACTAGAAAACTGAATTTTATTACAGAAGGCATCAGATCACTTCTAGAGAATTAGCAACCCCAATAAGGGTTCGTTTCACAAAACAAAGTACACAAGTTTTCTCTTACAGGTTATAAAACAATATGAAAACAGAACCACTAGAACAATGACAAAAGTTATTTAGTTGCTTATACCTTATTAGTACAGTTTTAAGTTATTTTACGGTATATATCACTTCTACAATGCGCGTACTTCGAACTTTGGGATAAAATCTCTAATCAGTCGCGATCATGAGTGTCCATGGGCAGGTAGCTTTGGTTATTCCAAGAAGCAGATGGTTAATTCCAGGAGGGATAGAGTGATACTTTTGTCTTTACGTTATTTCCTCGACTATATGCCATTACGCTCACTTGAGACAACTTTCTTATCTTTTTTAAAAATATCAAATTGCACACTGTTATCTACCTATAGGTTAGCCCCTAAACTCCATACACCCCTGGAATAAACAAGAATGAAACATGCATTCACAATATGCAATACAAGTACTTTTGTGAATTGAACCAGGTGGAACACAAGGGACCACAGAAACATGAAATTTTATCTTCTGTGATCCGACATGTCAAGACTTTAAAAATGTCCCGATTTTCATGTTTATTGATGAAGTTGGTGAGTATTATTACTATTATTATTGACAATTAGTTTCCACATTATTGTACAACAGGCAGTAGACAGTCTAAGCTATTTGTTAGAATTCCGTGACCTCCGTAGCAGTGACGACGTCAGTTTTAATTCCTTGGAGAGAGAACAAGGAGGAGCAGAGAAACTTTTTGGGGAGCATTTTTTCGTACACGGAAAAGGACAGTTTTATATCATTTAACTTATATGAGGGTTGATGAGTAAGTCATGGCAATCCAGTAACATTTCAACCATCGAAGAATGTATTAAAAACTCTCATATACAACTGAAAGAATATCCATAATGGATATTTTGCTGGTAGGAATCATGAAAGAAACACAAGCAACCCTGTAACATACAAATGTATTAATGCAAATGTTACAAAAACTCATTTCATAGGACTGTTCGGTATTAATATTTACATATCTACTTTTCGATATGTTTTTAAATACCGAGGAGTATCGATATATACCAAATCAGAAACACCTAAGAGCTCCCTCGTCGCTATATTGTTCGCCTACGCGCCTTTGGCGCGAAAGGCATAAGTTGGTTCCCGGTAGGAGCTTACATGGTTTGGATCCTACGTTAGACTGTAGGTCCACGTTTTATATGATCTTGGTGCTGAAGAGACGCTAATTTTGGTTTTTAATTGAATGACTTTAAATTCATAGTAGTGACAAGATTCTTCAACCCAGTTTTGTTCTATAAAACATTACTCACTATCGCACAGATACTCACAGCAAATTAATATCAGTGGAACACTTACAGTTTAATGGATACTTTTATTTTATTGCAAATGATTCTTTGCTGGTGTTTACAAAATTATCATTAATATATAGATCAGATTGCTTTCCTATTATGATCCTGATACAGATGTATGCTTAGTGACCCAGGTTGGATTATGTTTTGATAATATTGATGTTTAATTATAAGTAATGAAATGTCCATTTTAGAATACAAATGATACGTAGTTTCTATTTATCTAGGGACCAATATTAGACTAAGTTAGTGACTATGTTACAAAATGTGTAGAAAGCATGCAAAGGTATTACCATAATTTTAACTTGATATGTATCTTGTTGCTTGTACAGAAAGTAACGATGTCGTATTTCCTAAACTATGTATCTAAACACGTAAGCACAACTTTGTAAGAACAATTGAAATTTATTTTATTAAAAATTTGAGAATTGCATAATTATTGGAAATCGATTTCAGCAACAACTGTTACGAATATTGTGAATCAATTCAGATCAGCTGACACCAAAATGTACATATTTTTTCCTTTCCTTTATATATATTATACAATCGCTGTGAAGAAAATATATACAGGGTGTCCCAGGAAAAATGGGCAATATTTTGGGAAATAATAGTATGGGTGATTCAAATCAAAAATGTTTATATGAACATAAGTCCTAACCTCAACGGTTTGAAACCTACAACCATTTTTGGCTTTATGTTGCATATTGCTCATCCTGTGTTTACTCTACAGAGGTGAGACATAGTGAATTTGAAAGGTGATGGAATGGCTTTTCAAACGGTATGCAACATGTGGCAGTGGTATCTTTGGAAGGGAAGCTATTGATGAAAATTTGGGAAAGTTAAGGTTATTTAAAGAAATTGGATGGGAACACTGATTCCCAAATATCCCTCAATAACTTCTCTTTCAAAGACACCATTGCCACATATTGCATACCGTTGGAAAGGCCCTATCATTATCTTTCAAATCCGCTATCTCTTATCTCTGTAGAATAACTACAGGGTGAGCAATATGCAATATAAAATAAAAAATGGTTCACAACCTGTAGCGCTCAAACCGTTGAGTTTAGGACCCATGTTCATATGAACTTTTCTCCTTAGAATCACCCATACTAACATTCTCCGAAGTATTGTCCTTCCCTCGTGGGACAACCTGTATATGTTTATGCTGAACAACTCACCGTTTACCAGAATATTTGGTTCAGAACAATAAGGACTCGATTTTATTAATTCTTCTAATAAGACAAAAAAAAAATCCTTTACTTCTTATGTCTAACAAACATGTAATCGGTTAACACTAAAGAATTTGCATTGGTGAAGACGCCAAACTGCCATTGAAACTTCTAAGATCAAGAGGGCCATTGTTGCTTGTAGGTGTTTCGTGAGTAAAAAAAAATTTTAAAAATAAATATACATCCTATAAACACAATAAGAAAACCCTTCTGATTCATTTACCAAGCTCCTTTAGTTTTCCAACATAACTCGTGATTTTTGTGATTGTTTCAAAAGCTGAAAAAAAAACGCTGAAAATAAATAATGTTACAGATGTATCTCATCTCCAAACAGATCTTTTAGAAATACTTTCAGTAGTAGAGGAAACAGTAGAAGATATGAGTGCAAGTTCCAAAGAAAGTTTTTTTTTTTTCCTTTTATGAGGAGTATGATATTTCATATCACTAGACAGGGACGTCCCGTGAGTTGTCCCGTGTGACATAACTTACACATACTAATTAAAAAGAAAATGCAATACTAACTTGTGTGATTCTTCTTCTTCTAGAAAATAAGGATCGTCCTAGTTACTATTATGATTTCTTGTTAGTCTAACATTAAATTATGCTGTGTGATTAATGACCAGTAACACTCACACCACGTTCCTGCCACGAAGTGAGCAACTATTTTCCCGCCTAAAGGCTGAGTACTTTCTGAATAGGTCACTATTTTATTTCTTCTAGCAATTGAAAGGTAGATTCGTTAATTGAAACAATTAATTTTTAAGTATGCACACGTACAGTTAAAAAAAAAATGATTTTGAAAAGCCCTATAATTAGGGGCACGAGTTTTTAGCACAAAGAATTTGAAAATTTCGCGTTTTGTTGCATTTTCCAAATAAAGTTAAGCATTTTATAGCTCTTGTGGGAAAGATATTCCCTGACATTTTTACAATTGTTCCTTTTATTCATAGATCACTACAGAAATAAACCACTAATTACATAAAAACAAAATACACTGAATATTTCACTTATAGAAAATTATTTCTTTAATCAAACTGATGGAAAATTAGTAACTAAACGTACTATGAGAAGGAAAGTTTTGCGATGATGATACCTAACGCGCAACATGTTCTCTATAGCCGTGTCCGAATCACTCAAAATGCACCTTCGTGCCACGTTCTACTGTTCTGTCAGCAGAAAACTGCCGTTTTTAAATTAATGAAAACGTATTTTTAAAATTTCGCGTTATTTCGCGTATGGTTAGAAATTTCGCTCAAAACTGTCAATTTCGCGTTTTATCGTGCAACGGAAACCAAGAAAATACACATAGAATATCATAATACGTCAAGAAACTTAAAACTACTTAATTCTGACGCATTTCGTTTTATCGCGCATTGCGAAAGACTCGTGCCTCTACCTGTAATCTTCTCCATCGAAGAAATTAAGTGTAACAAAAGTGTTTATTCTCGGTTCACTTGGAACTTTAATTTCAAGTCAAGGTAGTAAAATTTTTTACACATGGTTGGAAGAATTTGACCTTCAGAATATATATATAGGCTCTTTAACAGTTTCACTTTATTAGACACAGATAGTCGCTTTAAATAAGACTTACTGCGAACGGGTACGTAGGCATGCTGTTCAGGTTCAATGGGTTGATTTTCTGGATTAAAGGGTTGATATTCAGAATTAAAGGATTCATGTTTCTGTTCATCCGGTATTTCCATCTTCAACTGATGATATCTTCCCTAAGAAAAAAAAAAGAAAATAATAATAATAATAATAATAATAATAATAATAATAATAATAATAATAATAATAATAATAATAATAATAATAATAATAATAATAATAATAATAATAATAATAATAAAAGTTACAAGATCAGTGATAGTTTACAATTATGATGTACACGATCACATATAAATTAAATAATGCATATTCAAGATACAGGAGTTCTTGATGTGTGTATAGTTTCCTTCAACTTACTTCACTAATATTCTCAACGTTGGCTGATACTATACCACCACAAGACAAAAATTAGAACGTTTTGGACTTCTGCAAAATCGGGTGATTAATACATTCCAGGTAATAACACATATATGTGACTTCATAATGAAATGTATGAAAATAAATAAATAAAACGGCCAGAGCACTGTAGTTCGTTGTTATACAGGGTAAAATATAACCTTATTTTGGTGTTATACCTGGTAAACAATTTAATCTACACATTTGTACCTATTTATTATTTACTATATCCATTTTATGATTTACTATGATAATGTTCTGTTACTTGGTTCTCAGGCCATTCGTCTCAAGCGTTATATATTTTGTCACAAATGACTTTGCCTATCAATGTTACAAAATCTATCTTGTGTCCTATGAAGTCATTATAGTACTTAGGGATTAATGTTGAGTTTGTTACCAATATGTTCTCTATTGATGAACATCACTTGGACATTGTAAGTCAATGCATTTTGGCACTGCTGCTCCGCTCTAAACGAGCGCGTCAGGTTCTCGTAGAGTGTATTGTACGGTGCATATCAGTCACGTCCATGACATACTCAGCAACCTATGATATATTGAACCAAAAATGTATTAAAGCCATTGCTAACTGTGTATATATAATGTATATTCTCGTTCTGTACTAATTTGACGTTTGCAGTTCATGTACTTTCATACGGTATACAAATGCCACTCCTAAAGGATGTGCAATTGTAGATGGTGAAGATAATGCCATTTTTCAACAGATTGGACTTCACCTATTTTCCCATTTTCGTGAAGGAATTTTTTGCTGTATCTTACGCCACTATCTTGACTCATCCACTTAAGATATTTTATTTATTTTATTTTATTTATTTATTTCGGAAAAACAACAGGCAAATGCCTAGTTACAGTTTTCCCTTATTGTAAAGTGTATTTAATACACTTTAAAATACACATATTAACATACTTTTTTTAAAATTGTAACAATTGCATTAAATAAATTTATGAAATAATTGCGAAAAAATAATTAAGTCAACAGGAAATATATTTCGATAGTCGAACCAAAGGAAGGGATAGAAAACCGCCTATCAATGGCATCATATCTAGTGTTACTGTTTGCTTTTCTAAGCCATCCAATGATATTACACTTTATTTATATAGTATGTCGTCCAGTTGTATAAATGTTCAGTACAGGGTCCTTTGTGTTAGAGAAGAAACACTTCATCTAGTTCTTTTCCATGTGGTAAGGTGCCAAGAACCGACGACATGTTGCCAGCAACAGATATGCGTTGAATTAGGACTACTAATATGACCTCAATTCTATCGTAGTTCACTCTAAAATACACATATAATAAAATAATAATATGAAAGCAAAATATACGTTAAAATACAGATAGCACGATATACAGGATACAACATATTCATGTAGAGTGAAAATTTTGTTTGTAACTAAAAATATCTATATCTGGGTGTTGGTATACGGACAAAATCTCGCGGCCGAAACATCGCCGCCCAAAATCTCGACGGCCAAAACCTCGCGGGACAAAATCTCGCCGGGCCAAAACCTCGCGTGGCCAAAACCTCGCCGCCCAAAACCTCGCGTGGCCAAAACCTCGCCGCCCAAAACCTCGCGGGACAAAATCTCGCCGAGCCAAAACCTCGCGTGGCCAAAACCTCGCCGCCCAAAACCTCGCGTGGCCAAAACCTCGCCGCCCAAAACCTCGCGGGACAAAATCTCGCCGGGCCAAAACCTCGCCGCCCAAAATCTCGCCGGGACAAAACCTCGCCGCGAATGAAACTTTTCTTTAAAATTTACCCAATGTGTTTCCTAATATGCAATTCCACATTACAAATAATAATAATAATAATAATAATAATAATAATAATAATAATAATAATAATAATAATAATAATAATAATAATAATAATAATAAGATACAAAACATCGTGTGCGTGGGCTTTCTCGGGTTATTCCCGTTTCCTCCCACTTTCTTTATTCGATCATTTCCTTCATCCTGGTCATCTACGTCTCCTTTAACCTATAGGACATAATCAAGGGACGTCGTAAAAACTCATATATTATTTCATACTTTTATAAACATTATTAGATTTTTGTTAAAATTTTAAGTTTTTGGATGTTCCAAAGTTCACGAAACTAAAATCGTTAGTTGTCATTACTTTCCTTATGCAGACTTTCTTTCCCTATAACCAGTTTAAAAGCATCCTGTCGCCCTACCTTCACATTGAAATCCTCTAATACAGAAATAGAATTTTCATATGGTATCGCGGGACTTGGTCAAATACCCGTGATACTTCTCTGAAACCGCGTCTTTTATACCGTCATCCTTATCGTCTGTTGGAACATTTGCATTTTGGTCAGGCGAGATTTTGGTATGGCGATATTTTGGGGCGCGAGGTTTTGGCCCGGCGAGATTTTGGCCCGCGAGGTTTTGGCCCCGCGAGATTTTGGCCCGCGAGGTTTTGGGCGGCGAGGTTTTGGCCAGGCGGGGTTTTGGCCTGGCGAGATTTTGTCCCGCGAGGTTTTGGGCGGCGAGGTTTTGGCCAGGCGAGGTTTCGGCCTGGCGAGATTTTGGGCCGCGAGATTTTGGGAGGCGAGGTTTTGGCCAGGCGAGGTTTTGGTCCGCGAGGTTGTCGCCGCGAGGTTCTGGCCGCGAGGTTTTGTACCCAAACCCTGGGTGTTCTTGTGACATCTTATTATACAATATACACATTTTTCTGACAGGCGATACATCTAATGCATTAGTCCTTTGCGCTGAGAGATGGAATATGTCATTATGGGGTCTCGTTGCTCTATGTGGGACGCGAATTTTGATTTCTGATAACAAATATTTTGAATCTATTGCACCATGAATTATTTTATGTAAGAAATATAATATGAAATGACTTCTTCTGCTTTCAAGAGTTGCAATGAATATTTGTTTCGAAGACCTTCGTAGTTCTCAAATTTTGGATATACATCTGTTTCTTTATATGTCAAAAAGCGCACAAATTTATTTTGAATGTTTTTGATTTTATTTATATATTTCTTACTATTAGAACCCCATATTATAGCTGCATATTCCACCTTAGACCGTACATAGGCAGTGTATAATGTTTTGAGAGCATTAGTATTAGAAAAATCACCTCCTAATCTCACCACAAAGCTAAGATTCCTAAAGGCCTCACCAATTACTCTGTTGACATGAATATCAAATGATAGGTTTGGCTGCAGAGTAACTCCAAGATCAGTAACATAATCCACTCTCTCAATTGGCGTTTGATTAATAGTATACACATTGCGTACATAGTTTATTTTCCTGGTGTATGATACTACTTTACATTTTCTAATATTTAGTAGCAACTTCATACCATTGGGAAATAGCATTAATGTCATTTTGCAAAGAAATTGCGTCTAATTCCGTGGAGATACTGCGATAGATTTTTAGATCGTCAGCAAACAAAAGTTTGTGGAAAGATGTTATTACAGGTGGTAAATCGTTAACAAATAGTATAAATAACAGAGGTTCTAAGTTCGATCCCTGGGGCACACCAGAGTCTACGACATATTCCTTAGTTAAAATATTCTTGTATTGAACGCGATGTTTCCGTTGGCAAAGATAGGATGCTATAAGTTGTTGAAGATTTTGTGAAAAATTGAATGTCATAAATTTGCTGAAAAGTATATCATGATTAATTACGTCGAACGCCTTGGAGAAATCTGTATAAATTACATCTAGTTGTTCCTTCTTATAAATTTGATTAGTTATAAAATGTGAGAGTTCTGAGAGATTGGTTATAGTTGATCTCTTTGGCATGAAACCATGTTGAAAGGGAGATATTATTGACCGTACATGTGAATAAATTTTTTCGTATATAATAATTCCAAATATCTTAGATGGGGCAGATAGTAGAGTTGCCGGTCGATAATTTTTTATTTGGTCTGTAGGACAGCCTGTTTTGGGAATGGGACAGACGTCACCAATCTTCCATTTCGTGTGATAATATGGATGAATTATACTTATATTGTATTAACAGAAAGGTGTGTCGGATATAGTATTCACCATCAGAGCCGGATTTAGGCATAGGCCACATGGGTCCGGAACAAGAGCGGCAATTTAAAAAAAAAATATTTAAAAAACGATAGAACTATTGATAATATATGTTTCACCAACGACTCAATAAAATAAGAGAAAGCCTTTTTTTTTTAATGGCCGTGACTACGTTAATATTGAAGCAGATTAATCTAGCAAATATTGTAATAAGTTAGTTGGATATTATGGTGGTTTGATTACTTGCCGGTGAATCTGCTGTGAAAAGGGTGGCAGTAGGCAGCTCGACTCTCGTACTTTCACAAACTGGGGTGTATTTATTTATTTATTTATTTATTTATTTATTCAACAAATACCAGATCATTTTCCACCCTGTCAAGAATCAAAAACTATTTGAGATCTATTCTTTCTCAGAACAGACTGGTTCATCTAGCTGTTTTAGCCATCGAAAATGACTTGACTGTTAAACTTTATCTTGATGACGTTATTAATGATTTTGCCAAAGTCAAAGGAAGACGTAAACAGTTTTGATACACAAAAGTTTCAGAAACGTCATTTTGTAAATTTTTAGGTGCAATAATATAACTTTCAATCGTTTAAAAGTGTTTTATATTTTGCTGTCTTTTGCACCATTTAGGCAGAAGCCAGGTAAGTTTCAATGAATCTACTCCAAATGCTGGCAAGATATAGAAATTAAAATATATTACATAAAATGAGTAATAAGAAATAAGAACAGTAATAACTAGTAATAATAATTATTATAATTTGGTAGCAAACGTAAAAGTACTATTTTAAGAAGTGGATCCAGGAGAATGGAAGTTTTGGAGAGCGATGCGATTGGTTGGTTAGGGGCGGCAATTTAGCTAGAGCCCATGGGAGCAAAATATGGAAATCCGGCCCTGTACATTGCAAACATTGTATACAACTTTCATAACTATGTAAACACTGAAGCTGCAGAAATTATGATGATTTCACAAGACATAGGTTAGATCCTCAGACTACCACAGCCAACCAGGAGCAGCCACCTGGAGACCAGATTTCAAAATTTGGGTGAAAGAAAAATTGTGGAAGTGTTTGGATTGGCCAGTGCACGCATGGGGAATCGATTGACTTATGGTACTAACTGAAAAGGCTACTATCAAGTCAACATTAATTTTATGTATATACATTTTCAATAAGCAGAAAAATGTATTTATGTAATCAAAAAACGTACAGGAAGAATATACAACAATCGCCAAACAGTGGAAATACCAACCAATTTTGTAACGGATTGTTTCAAGAGGACATATCCAATAGTTTTGAGACCTGAAGATTTTATTCACTTTTATCTTTGAAATATTCTACTTGAACGAAGGAGCCCCCGCACATGTCACGAATCTAGCAGATGTACAAAAATTATGGAAAAAAGATACCAGTGAATATGGAAATAGTTTGAATTAATTTGTAATTCACTGGATATTATATAAGATTTTTCTTACATTTTAAATACCTTTACAGAATTTTTTTTTAATGAATAGGTTAGTACCTGTTTTTGATTCATAAGAGGTTAACATCTCTTTTCGTTTTCAACATTGAGACTATATGAAAAGTTCACTACTTTGGTGAATAATAAAGGATATTTTTTTTAGAGGCGGAGAACTTTAAACTAGCAACACTGTTTTCTGTGATATTATAGTTCTCGGTTGTTTTGATCTTAGCTTGGTTTGACAATTCACCATGAATAGACTCACACCGGGGCAACGTTTGCGAGCAAATTTATTTTGAAAATCCCGGTTCAATTCCACAAACTCAAAGGGCATTACGTGAATTTTACGGTGTTCATGATCGTCTATCAGAGCAATTAATTCTTGAAACCATGGATCCTTTTTGCAATACGTTTACTCTAAACGGTAATACTCATCCCATAAGACGTCGTATAGTGCGAACACAACAAACGATCGATGGTGTGCAGCGTAGTGTTGATAATTATCCCAATCTGTTAATTCGTCGTCGTGCTCAACAATTAAACTTGTGTCCACCCACTTTATGGAAAACTTGACGCCATTAGATTATTTTTTCTGGGAATATGTAAAGTCGCATGTCTACGCCGAGAAACCCGAAACAATTGAGCACTTGGAAACCAACATTCGACGCGTTTTTGCCGAAATACAGCCTGATGTACTGCGAAGAGTGGGTAAAAATTACGCCACGCCAGATTATGCCACGTACGCGCCAGCCGTGGTGGCCACATGCCCGAAATCATATTCAAACATTAATTCCATAAAATAATCTGTCAAATAAAGCCAATTTCAAGAATATTAAAAACATTTTTCTGAGTTTTATTTCAACATAAAGTTCTCCGCATTTTTTCTTTTTTGTGTGTGTGTGTGTGTCTGTGTGTCTGTTTCATGTATACGGACAGTGAGATGGACACTTCACACTTCAATATTCTTCGTAGAAGATGCACGAATCTCTAGCTCCTGAAATTATAATACGACTGAAGAAATAGTCCATGTATAATATACGCATTATGTTTTAAGTTTTTCAGAGCTGTAATTATATATATGTTTATTAAGTGTCCAATAAAAGTAGTCAGCGGCAACAGACATTTTAATATTGTATGAAGTATTGATAATAGTTTGTTTAGAAAGCAGCACTGTATTCATAAGGATTTTCATTTTGTTTACGAGGAGAATCACTCATAGAAAGATCTTACTTCATTATCCCTCCCAAACTTCCCAGTGCATAACGAAAGTGCAAGTGTGTTGAAATATAAATGTGACAAATGGGCAATGAATGCGGAAAATGGAAGTAGTCGACATTATATATGCATCTTATTTAGTGCTTACTATCCATTTCATAAAGATAGGCCCCTGACTTGGCGGTGCTGCCGTGACGTCCAGTCAAAACTTATATTACATTGTCGTACCTTGTTGGAATTGTTGGAATGTTGTCTTTTCAATACTTAAGACATACAAATTTTCTTTGTACTGTGTAGTGAGAAAAAAAATAGAAATTAATGAAAAAGTGCGTATTTTTTCGTACTTTTTTGGTAAATCAATGTTTATAGGACTATATCTCGGAAAGGAAATAACATGAAATAATTTCCTGTGCACGATATGTAGATGCATATATTACCTGTAAGTTCTGAAAATTTCATTACTCAACACATAGTAATTTTCTTGTTATTCAGTAAAAAGTGAGACATCATTATCTCTGAATTGCTGCGGTGTATTTACAATCTGAAAAAACTTTTAGACAGATCTTAAAGTAGCTTTTTCAACCAAACTGTTTTGACTTGTTTTAAAAGATAAACAATCACAAATATGACATTATGATTTTCTCAGCTTTGCGCCCTTTCCTATCGCAGTTTATACGGAGTGCTACGTTGCCACATTTTCCTGGCGCTATACACTCTCAGCCGGACGGGTAATTAAACTTGTCATGCACACGGTCCGGCACTTTTTAGATATTTTTAAAATTTTATGTCTCCACAGATTTTGAACCAATTTCTTAGAAATTAACAGGATATACAGTAAATGTGCCAAGTGTTCAAAATTAGAAAAGGGAACTCTTATTTTGTTTGGATTTGCATGTGATGGTCCTCGAAAATTTGTTGCTTTCTGTCAGTTTTTCACTTACTGCACGCAGTACAAAATACACTTGCACAGAAACAAATACAAGCACAAACTTTATTATACGACACAACCTTAGTTGATATGTAATATTGAGTATACACTTCACAGAAAATCTGTTTTCAGACCTAGGAGTCCCAGTACGTCTCTTTAGTGTTGTACATTTCGAAGCACTTTCCCACGCAAAGTCTAACTTTATATATCAGGCAATAAACCAGGGATGCAAATAAGCAACAAAAGTTTACTCGCCCAAGAAAGAAAGTTACTAGCCCACATCACATAATAAAAATAATTTACTTAACTTCCATATGATATTAAATACTCGCCCCGGGCGAGTGGTTATTTGCATTCCTGCAATAAACGTAATATTTATTAAAAACTTCCTTTCACCTTGCGGATGCTACGTATTTGTAGTTTGGATTCCACGTTTATCAGTAGGTCCACGTCTCATATAGTCTCACTGCTGAACAGGACGTTCAATTCAAAATCAACTCAACTTCTTTTTTACTATAAAACTTTATCGGTAAAAACAGCTGAAACACTTTATATGCGGAATACTCTGTAGATAGTCCAGCATTTTGATCAATTCCTGGGACACCACTAAACAGGGGTTTTGCGTTTACTTGAATTTTTTCGCTCTAAGCTACATCAGAATCTGTCTTTGAATAGGAACGACACGTTTTTTTCTCTCTTTCCCGGCGCAGCCTCAGGTTCACTTGAAACCGAGTTACTACCTTGTTCACTCCCGAATACGCCACTGAGCACAGAATAATCAATGTCATTACTATTCATTACTAACTCATAACCGTCTGAGTCGGAGTCATTCATCAGTTCTGCAATTCTATTATCGCTAAAAATTTTGCCTCTTCTTTTTGTAATACCGCCGCTCGTAAAGTAATATCCATATATATATATATATATATATATATATATATGCGTGTGTAAGTTTTTGACGCCTACGAACCGAAGGGAAGTGTTGAAGACGTAATCAGTGCGACGTGATTCGACGCAAATACAGCCCTCGTCAGCTACTCATTGTATTGTTTTCTTTCGTTGAAAGAAAACAAAGGACCCATTCTGTGTTACTGTACATTCGGCAGGGGAATTGATCGCAGAACTTGGGTGAACATGTGATTGCCAAGGTTATATTTCTTTTTAACCTTTTACATGTTCCTAAGCTGGAAAGTGTATACTGATAAATCTTGAGGTAGAAATGGAGCCGTGTTAATAAGTGTTCAGGAAGATAGGCTAGCAGGAGCAACGATGAGTCAACAAACCCATTATGAAAGTGAATGAAGTAAATAGATTAAGAGATGAGTTTTTGGATGTTTTACTTCAACGTTTTATTTTATTACATTGAGATGTGTAATGCATTATTATTATTTTTATGATGTGAAAGATTATAATAAATATTTTTTCCTATTACATTCTTTATGAAGTAGGCTTCGCGCTACAGGCTTCCTGAACGCGACAACACTGTACGACAGCGGTGCCGCACTTCCACTTACTGTATGCTGTATCTTCATACAAGCGCGGGGAATTTAAAGGTTGGGCTGCAACATGGCTCACCGCTTAACGCAGAGAATATGTTGAAGTAAAAAAATTTTTTAAAAAAATAAATACTCTACCAACTAAACCTTTTTTGTTAATAGATTCAAATATTTGGAACACTAGACTTCCGAATTTTCGAACAGTGTTTTGTACGTTTCTCTACCTACCATGGTAAAGGAGATCAGAGCGTCGTACATTTGTTTTAATTACACAAAAAGTATCAAGTGATGAAACTTGAATTTTTCACAACTTACAGTTAATGGGTGCATCTACATATTGTACACAGGAAATTATGTCACGTGATCTCTTTTCTGAGATATAGTCCTATAAACATTGATCTACCAAAAAAGTACGAAAAAATACGCACTTTTTCATTAATTTTTATTTTTTTCTCACTACATAGTACAAAGAAAATTTTTATGTCTTAAGTATTGAAAAGACAACATTCCAGCAATTCCAACGAGGTACGACAATGCAATATAAGTTTTGACTGAACGTCATGGCAGCACCACGAAGTCAGGGGCCTATCTTTATGAAATGGATAGTAAGTATTACGCGTGCTTAATAATTATGTTTTGTATAAGTGTAAAATGCTCGATTACCATGAATGTGAACTACAACAATAAATTTTCAATATACAAGTAACATAATACATAATTCTTAATACAGGGTTCCTACTGATCTGGAGAAATATATTTCCCTCACTTCTCCCTGACGTTTGGCAAGAAATTCCCTGACTTTCATGCCAGGTGTCGGATGTCGTTGACATATAAATAAGGAATGAATAACGGTGAATATTTATATATGAGAACATTTATTCCATAGACACAAATAGTACTCCCATAAAAGTCTGAGCAACGTCCCATACTGCGATTATTATCTACCCACAAACGTCTGACAATCAGTTACTCTGAAGATACGATACCTTTTTATACATTCATTTAATAATGACAAGGGTCTTTTAAAAGATTAATATCCAGTTTCAATCAAGATATGTTACTCATCCAATACTGCAATTATTATATTACCTACGAACATTTGGCACTGAAACATACACTACATATGAGACATCTTACATATAAAGTGACAAGACTACACTAAAATATCTACATTTTGTTTGGATTAAGATCTGTGACTTGTGCAATATTGCTTATTTCGTTTTTAATGTCATTAATTTGAGTTGTAGTCTTCCTTTGCTTTACATCTGTTTCTATTTTAACAAAAGAGACACTGATCAAAGCTTAAAACCCACTTTATTTTAAATTATAATTTGTAACTGTTTCGGATATCTAGCATATCCTTCTTCTATGCTAGATATCCGAAACAGTTACAAATTATAATTTAAAATAAAGTGGGTTTTAAGCTTTGGTCAGTGTCTCTTTCGTTAAAACAATCAATAAAAAGCCATGAATAATCTTACTATCTGTTTCTACTATCATACGCTTTTTCTCTCTAATTTCTTCATAGAAAACAAGCAGCAATAAAAATCAAATAGGTATTATAATGATTGGCTAAGCTTAAATTGGTGTACAATTAATGTTAGAAACAATATATTTTATAAAATTTCTCTGACTTTCCCTGATTTCCAATCTTTTTCCCTGAACTTCCCTGATTTGCACAATTTTTCTCTGAGGTTTCCCTGACTTCCCTGAACAGTAGGAATTCTGTAATACCCTGCATCGGTCTGTCTTTTATGTGTGTGTTTATGTTCGTCAAGCAACCTATCAAAGAAAGATATTTTACTCAGAGCCTCTCCACAGGAAAAGAATAATTTATTTCAAAAGTAGTAAAGCAGTATTAAGCGTCTAAAAGCAGAAATGAACCTGGAACCACTATAAGCTGTCCTTGGATAGGAATTTGATCTCAGGATCGTGATTATAGTCAGTAGACTCGATGATCTCAAGATTTAGCACCCTTACAGGGACTTGACCACATAAGTCTGTTACAATTTACCTAAATACTTATCAGATCGATCACTGTTAACTTTTGTGTGTTCACGGGAACAAGCAAAATATAGCTAGGGCAATGGCAAGACTGAATAGAAACGTTTTGGATTGACTGGATTAAATCAACACAATATCATTGGTTATGAATGGTGTATCACATCAATTTAGTGTACTGTCAGACAAGTAACTATAGGTTCACTACAGATACTACGCAAACGACTTATATTGTACTTGAATACTTCTTATTCCAAATGGCCTTGGATAAGAATTGTAGGAGTGGTGGAGATATAGTCTGTAACAAAATAACTGCACCACTGAAAAAATTTAGAGAAACATTGAAATATGTTTTAATATCAAAATATTATGTACCCTACAATGTCGAATCAAGTCTGAAATTGTTTCTTAGTGTTTCTTGATGCATTTTGTATTATTTTCACCGTTGTCTTTAATTCTGCTTTCTCCCAACAGGTGGCTAAGATATATTTGTGGAAATGGCTGATGCCTATTAATTAAATATAGTTTGTTTATAGGTGAAAATAGTGAGGAAAATCCTTGTTCCGGACTTATTCAATTATTACCCAAGAGTTTTCTGAGTTATATTGTGCATTATTGTAGCAAGCTTGTGCAGTAAGTGTGACTTGTATATTTAATGGGTAAAGTAATATGCGATACGTCACCACGTAGACAAGGGATGATATTTGCTCTGAAACCAGTGGGCTATTCGCAGTAGCAAATTGCTGAAAAAGTTCGTTTGGATCACATAACAGTAGGAAGAGTTCTTAGGAAGCAAAGTAACCTTGCCACGTCATTTTTGAGGAGAAATTGTAGAAGAAAACAAAAAATAAGCCCACGTGTGAAGACGAAGACAGTAGCATTAAGCGATCGATCTTCTATCACAAGAAAAATTGCTCGAACTGTATCTGGTGATGTTGGTGTTACAGTGTTCAACATGGCCATTGTCAGGACGTTGAAGAAAGAAGGAATTTCCAAGAAGAGGCCACAGAAAAAAAGCCTTGTTTTGCAGAAAAGCACCTCAAAGCGAGGAAACAGTTTTGTGACATGTACGGTACCTGGGGTGTTGACTAATGGATAAACGTAATATTTTCTGACGAAAAGAAATTTATGCTACTTGGGAATGATAACGGTGTCAGGCTCTGGATGAGGAAGGGTGAGGAACTGAAGAGTGGCAACACAAAAGTTCAGTGCAAATGTTACGGTGTCGAGGTGTTTCAATCCGAGAAGTGCGGGCAGACTGGAAACTTGAAGTGAAACCGCTTCTGCCGAACACTACAGCACAATATTATCATAAAGTTTATTGCCAACTGCTAGATATTACTTTTCATGTGAAATTTTAGATACTTCATCTTCCAAGACGATAAGGCTCCCTGTCACAAAGCACGAGTAGTGAATATGTGGTGTTTCGAGATGGGCATTAACGGGTTGTAAGTGGTAATCGAACTCTCCTGATATGAACCCCATTTAGAATTTGTGGAACCTCATGTTTCGTCGGCTTCAGCGAAAAATCTAGCTAGACGAAGACGAAGACACAGCTCATTTAAGCCATTGTTGCTGTATGGTATCAAGAAATAGAGGTTGATGTGTGTCAAGCATTGGTATATAGCGTGTCACAGAGGTTGCTAGCACTGAAGTCGGCTAAGGGATGGCATATGATGGTCTGAGAGACATTTATAGGAAAATGAACTTTCTTGTTTATTTTAATATTCATTAGGCTTTCTATTTATGATACATTAAATTTTGCTCAAAATAATCATTATTGTAATGTCATATTTTGCAATATGTTAATAGTCTTACTTTAGTCAAAAGCAACATACCGTGATTATTTTTATTATATAGACAAATTATGGCATTATGTGAATAACTAGTTTGTAAGTTATCAATATACATACCAACCAAGGCTCGGATAGATGTAATGTTTAATACGAATAGTATTATTTGCTGTAAATCATCAAAAACACAGTATTCCTTGCGTTGGGTTAGGTGGTGCAGTTATTTTGTTATATATATATATATATATCGTATATGTATGTATATAATCTTACCTTGTGTCCGGTATAATGAGAATACGTAAACTACCCAATCTTCAAGGAAGTGAAATATCTCTCAAACTTATTTTTCAAAATTTCATGTACAAGAAAAGGGATGACTTGGAAAGGAAAACATCTACATACATAAGGTTGCGAGGAGACAACGAAATTTTTTTTGGAAAATCCTTGTTTCTTCGGATATAAAGTAAGGTATTTTTATTTCGGGTATTAAATATATATCCTATAGCTACCAGCAGCAGGTGTTATTTTATTTTTTTATTTTTAAGTACCTATTTACTGTTTCTTTTCAACATCGATGTTATACTCGACAATGAAAATCATTGAGCTGAGCGAAGCGAAGCTCTTATACTCGGGTTAGCCGTTTGGTTGTCCGCGAACTCCTCCTAGACTGTTTGGCCGATCTCAACCAAACTTAGCACGCTGATAGAGTATGTCGTGCTGAGTGACAACATAGGTCGAAATTAAAAATCCGATGTACCATCGAGGAATAATGACCGAAAAACGCTTCATCCTAGACCGTTTGGCCGATCTCAACCAAACTTAGCACGCTGATAGAGTATGTCGTGCTGAGTGACAACATAGGTCGAAATCAAAAATCCGATGTACTATCGAGGAATAATGACCGAAAAACGCTTCCTCCTAGACCGTTTGGGCGATCTCAAGAAAACTTAGCACGCTGATAGAGTATGTCATGCTGAGTGACAACATAGGTCGAAATCAAAAATCCGATGTACCATCGAGGAATAATCACCGAAAAACGCTTGCATAGACTTAACATGGGGAAAAAGTTTTCACGCGATTTTTTTGTCAACAATTAAAAATGGCATTTATTATTGCATAATGGCCAGGAATGATTACGTAGTTTAAGCTCGCTCAGCTCATTTCATTGCAATCGGGTACATCCATTGCATTCCTAGTTTAATCTTTCAACACTTTTCCTTCTCTTATTATTGCTAGAAACTAACTATAAAAGATGGTCAAATAAAACCCACTAGGAACCCCTGGTGGGAACAGTTGATGAGATAGGATTTTATTGTTGTAGTAGTATTAGTATAATCATTGTGAAATGTTTCCTCTCTGCAGGAACAGGGTTTTAATCACGCCATTTACCATACTGAATCCGTTCATGTCAGATCAGCGAGTAGTCATCCAATTGCTGAGTGCAGAGGAATGTCAACCGGCTGAGGTGTTCCGTCGGGTGAAGGATGTCTATGTGTACAGGCATCGGAGTGTCTAATGGCATTGAAAATAGCTACTTTGTAGACCAAATGGAGCACAAAAGGAGATTTTGTAGACCAACCCGCCTTTGATAAGGAACTTCACAAATCAACTTTCAGTCATAAGTTAGAAAATGTAACATTTTTTATAGTGACTTACCCCTACCAAGATAACAGTTAAGACCAGAAAAAAAAATATATATATCATCTTCACAAATGATTAAAGACATTTTTAATTTTCGAACATATATAAAGAAAGCTGAGGGACAACTTAGCCGTAAAGTCTTCAACAGAACAAAGCTTTTATTTCTGGTCCTGAATGGGGATTGGCTTTTTTCAAAGATACAATAACATCATTATGATTTGACATCTCAGGAGCATTACATATATAACCTTTGCACTTGGATAAATTTCAATTCTTTGATGGTGCATTGGAAAACGATGTAATTAGAGTATTTCTCTTCTTTTCAACACTTTTTTGAAAAGCTTGAATGTCCTTATGCTCTTCACATTCCTCTTCTTTCAATGACATGGAAAGAGCGATTTGTGCCTCCTTCAGGTCCTCTTTTAAATGCCCACCGAAGTCTGTGGCTTCACCAAACAGAGAATTTGCAGATTCTTTGGTCTCACAATACTTCCTCTTCCATTCACTAAGCTGGCTTTCAATTTCTTCTATGCTGTTCTTAGCACTTCTTGCATTTCCCAGTTTTTGTTCTTCTGCTTTTTCCAACTTCTCTAAGTGTGGCATTTCTTTCCTGGGCTAGTCGCTGTTCCTTCAGAAACTGTTGGTAATGCTTATGGGCATTTTGGCCCAAGGTAATTATCCTTTTAGATAGTGGAACGAGATGAGGCTTGTCATAAAACTTTAAGGAATCTTTCATAATCAAAATACTGTTTAAGGTTCTACAAGACATATGAGTCATTTTCTCTTATCAGAGCATTTTTTTGATACTGAAAATCTCTTTTAAATATCTGCATTACCATGGGACAGGCAGAGTGCAGCTTTTATTACTTTACTTACTAGAGGAAATTTTGGTGAACCATCCGCCTTCTTAAGTCCCATAAAAAGAGCCTAGTAACTGTCAATACGTGAAGAAGTAATTTCACTTCCAGCAGGTTATGTTCAAGCTGCAGACATTTCCATTCGTCAAGAAGTTGATCATCTGGCACTGCTACAGATCTGATATAGCTGCAGCTACTTTATGATTTTCTAGCCTCAGGATTGAGAAATGCCCTCCAACCTCCCACACAAACACACACACACTGACTATATTTATTACCTTGTATTTATGTCATTTTCAATTCATCATCATTATTATTTTCTTTTATTTAATTACTGACATTTTCTAGTACACTGGCCACATTCCAAACAATATGACTGAGTAAGGATTAAAAAGAAAAAAGAGACTTAGTAGACTAATGTTTCAAAAATAGTGACTGATGGAGATTTTGGCAAAAAAAAAAAAAAAAAAAAAGATACTTTTAGATGAAAAAGATTCGCTCCGATGCCTGTGTGTATCGAAGACGAACTTCATGGATTGGGCACGATTGTTTCACACAGGTGAAACAAGTAATTTTTCCCGTTCAGGTTGGGCGCATGTCGTTGCCATATATCACACCGTATTGCTGTGGATGAGTGTTCGCAATAATAGATATGGGAGTATTCAGTGGCGTAACTAAGAGTTTGGGGGCCACCCCGCAGACAACATGGAGTGGGAACCATCTCTACGTCCTATTTCACGATCTGGGGGCCCCGTGGTGGCTTGGGCTGCCCCCCACAATGCGGAGTCTGTGTGACCCTTATTTACGCCCCTAGAAATATTCGAGCAACAACCAAGGAACTAAATGTGATATATGGAATAGCACAAACAATAGTTGAAATCTGGGGACCCACAAAATGTTTGTAGTTGGTGCCAAGGATGTCTGCGAAGGGTGCGTATGGGTGCGTCTCTTCAACATTTGATGCATTACCACACAGGGAAGGATGTTTCTTTTGTGGATTTTGGCACTTAAAACTGGTGTCTTCGCATGGCTGAGGAGTCGAAATAGATTATAAACTTATCATTATTATTTTTTTAAGTTACTGAACGAAATTCTCTGGATGGGAGTTCCATTAGTTAAAAAAAAAAAAGCCTATCACAATATACAGTAAACTTCGGCCATAATGGCAACTTTCCACATTGCCTCACCTTCAGTTGTTAGAAAATGCACCGAACCACTGAGCACTCATCGAAATCCATTTCGATTTTTACGTTGCATATAACACCGATCATTTTAGTCCATATAATAATTTTCAACTAGTGACCTTAACCAATTTTTGGTGGAGTTATAGACAATTTAGTGACGACTGCTATACAGGGACCTCATCTCATTGTTTGCGTTGAAAACTAAATGAAACAACAAAGAGACAATCCCTAATTGTCTAGCCTCTAACATCACAATAAGATGTTCCTAAATCTCGAAAGATGAAAGAATAACGAACCAATGTCAAGATATTATGTAAATTTCGACCTAACAGAGATTTTTAACTTCCAATCAGGATAATTTTGGCGAAACAAAGATTCATGAAGATTAAATGGGTGATCTTTAGAAAATTAAATTTTACAAGACTTTATGAAAACAGAATTTTGATTTTTTTTTTTAGATGACTCGATTTTCCCATAATTACAGCACCAACACGATGGAAAAATGACAAAGTACATTCTTCAATAATATAATGATCTAATATTTATGAAATATATTAAAATAAGATAGTATCAATAATACACACACATGTAAATGGAATCACACGCTAGAACTAGGCCTATTATCCTAAAGCTACAAAGTGTGTTCAAAAAGTTTTGCACAGTAGTCTAATTTTTTATTTGTTGCAGGAGGAGAATGAAATTTTTTGTAAACATACTTGGAATATTTAGCTATAAGTTGGTATATAAAAGTATTTTCTTTTATTTACAGGTGAGCCAATGGACCGTGAAATGGATGTCAGGTTGTGATAACGGTCGGTGATGGAGTTCCTCTTCAAGACCGGCGATAATACTGCCACATCGATTCACAAGAAGTTGCTCCCTGTGTATGGGGAGGACACGTTGGATCGCAGTAGTATCCAGCGGTGGTTGCAGAGGTTTAAAGAAGGTGATTTCTCTCTACTGGACAATCCACGATGCGGTAGACCATCGACAGTAGTGAGTGATGTGAATAAGGAGACCATTAATCAAATCATTCAAGGACAAGCTCCATAATTAACAAGAACCATTATTGTTTGTCATTGGACAAGCTGCGACGTGCCATCAAGAACCACAGACCACAGCTTCAGGGTAAGCTCATCAGACTACACCATGACAATCCCAAACTCCACACAACCCTTGTGACGCAGGAGAAAATCACGAAAATGGGTTGGAAAATTGTTCATCCTCCCTACAGTCCGGACTTGGCTCCGTCTGATTTTTTCCTCTTTGGTCTTCTGAAAGCCCACCTGCGCGGTAAAACATTTGATAGTGAGAAAAACCTTATTTCCTGTGTCACGCGATGGTGTGAAAGCCAATCCCCAGAATTTTACCAAAGTACATTTACATCATGGAAAGAACGTTGGACCAGATGCGTCACAGCTAATGGAGGCTACATTGAGTAGGCTCAGTGTATAGCTAAATGTTCCAAGTATATTCACGAAAAATGTCATTCCCTCCTGCAACAAATAAAAAAAAAAATAGAGACCACTGAGCAAAACTTTTTGAACACCCTTTGTAATAAAACATAATTTAGGAAGATTATCCACAAAATAATAACTTGCACAATATATTCGCTTATTTTAAACCAACTAACCTTTTACGGCAAATTCTATACAGAGTATCCCAAAGCTCGTGAATAAATGATATATTAGTCAAATGTATAATGTGTCATACTTTTGTATTCTTTGAAAGTTATTTGTTAGTTTTAAATAAAATTACCCGGATCATAACGTTGGTAGGTCGACATTTTGCCTTTTAAGGCCTAAGTTGTGTATATTACCTGGATCAGCCGGCACATACAATGCATGTTTTTGAAAATAGCATCACAATGTCAAGCTTATGGTAGAAGGAGCAAAACTGAACATAGATTACAAAGACTTAATTGATTTGCTGGTTTCTGACTCTCATAATCGTGACTGTATGCTCGGTAAATGTGTTCCATCCACGAAAGGAATTTCTTTTGAAACTCTTAAACAGTAACTTCGATGATCTTCCAGATGATATCATCTTCAAGCAATGGATTAGTGCTGATTGAGCAGAGCTGATCAAGCGGGTTACGCTTCTTGATGAATTCGTTGAGGAATTAGTTAAAAAACTGACAATTAAAAAAAATCACTTCACTGCAAAGGCTCAGTCGAAACACTTGAAAGAAAACTTTGTCAAAGATGATTGTTTAATTTTATGTGATTTCACAGAGAACTTCATTTTCATCACACAAGATGAAAGTAACAGTTTCCACTGGTCCAATCCACAACAAACTCTACATCTTTATGTATTTTACTACAAGAAAGATGATGACAAGATTTATTGCAAGCGCTTATATGTAATACGCGACAACTTGGACCGCAATACTGCTACTGTGCGCACTTTTCAAAAGTATTTTGTTGAAGAAGTTAAAAAAGTAGCACGAGAGGTAGGTAAATAATAATAATAATAATAATAATAATAATAATAATAATAATAATAATAATAATAATAATAATAATAATAATTTAGTGATTGCACCAGTAGCCAACATAAAAAAAAATCAACAATATTTGTCAGCATAAGTCTGATTTTGATCTGGAGGTCGAGAGGAATTTCTTTGCGTCCCCACAGGGTAAAAATGCGTGTGATAGGATTAGTGGTACGACAAAAAGACCGGTGACCAAGGCAAGCTTGCAGCGACCATATGACTATCAAATTTTAACAAACTGAACAGATGTACAAGTTTTGTGTTGATAATATATCAGCCATACATTTTATCTGTTTCATCAGAAGTGCAGTCAAACAGCAAGAGATTGGAGAAGAGATTTGCCACTGGTAAACAGATTGTTAATACAAGGTCATTTCATAGATTTGTAACTAAAAACCCAAATCACAATCAGAAGAATTTACTGACTGCAGTACGTCAGTACTTCCAGGTCTAATCTGAAATCGGAATTTTGCATTCAGAAATAGTGCCCCACCAATCCCAGTAATTATACTGTAATTTGAATGTATGGACGATATGAATGGATAATAAGGAACTTATAGCGGTAAATTCAAATTGAACTCAGGATATCTCAAACAACTTACAGTCTTAAGAAATATATATTACTTCTGGGGGCCTTAAGAAATTTTGCGGAAATGGTCTCTGATTACATTTTTTGTTTTATTTAAGATATTTTTATGTTACTTTTGAGGTGTAGTGAGCTTGTTTCATGCTTCATTTACACATTCATATTCGTATTATTTCAAGTGGAGTAGGACAGCCCACTAGAGCCACTGGTAGCTTAAATGGGGAAAGGGGGTCAGATGCCTATCGGTCCCCACAAGATATGGCACTCTTGAACAATTTGCCACACATTACCCTCTGTTATTCTCTAAATGTTATAGACATTTTCTTAAATTTCAGCCAGTAGCCAACGTACAGATTGTGATCAGAAAAATGGAAACACCTGTAGTTGGCAACACGTCAGATGTATGGGTTGGCAGTGGTGTCATGGCGCCCGCAGCACCGTACCGCTGGTGGTGGTGTGTTAGGTCGGTCTCCATACTACGTCAGGCGCAGTGGAACAGCAGTGTCTAGTGGCTGCACCAGACGGAGGTAGTGTAAAATTGGAGACCTCTCAGATTTTCAAAGAGGGCAAATTTTTGGTGCACGGTTATGTGGAGTGAGTGTGACGGCAGTGGCTACTATGTTAGGTGTGTCGCGTGGGACAGTGTCGAATGTGTTGACGGCCTACACAACACACGGGAAAACCACATCGGGGAAGCGGAACAGTGGGCGGAAGAAAATCATGAGTGACAGGTCACGCCGGGTATTAAAGCGCATTGCCACGCAGAACCGTCGTGCCACTGCGGAGCAAGTGACGGAGGAACTCAATCAACACCTCCCTCACTCTGTTTCGACAATCACAGTCAGCCGCGAATTACATGACATGAACTTACGGGGTCGTGTGGCACGGGCCAACCCCTCAGGGACCATAACGCTTTAGCACGCCGCAAGTGGTGCCGCGACCATGCAACTCGGACCGCTGAGGACTGGAGACGAGTGATATGGTCGGATGAGTCATCCATCACCCTATTCCCAACCACGGGCCGTGTTTATGTGTGGAGAACGCCCAAAGAAGCTTATGATCTGCAGTGTCTCCGCCCAACTGTGCAACATGGCGGCGGCTCGGTGATGCTGTGGGCCGCCATATCATGGTTTTCATTGGGTCCTGTGGTCACACTTAGCGGACGAATCACTGCCAATGATTATGTCGCAATTTTAGGAGACCACTTGTATCCTATGGTCCGGATGTTGTTCCCGGAGAATGACGCCATCTTCCACGATGATAATGCACCCATTCACACAGCTGGTGTTGTTGCAGCGTGGTTTGAGGAACATCGGGATGAAGTTCAACACCTCCCCTGGCCCGCCCAATCCCCAGATCTCAACATAATTGAACATCTGTGGTCCGTCTTGGAAACACGACTCCGGCGACGATTTCCACCTCCATCCTCTCTCACAGAACTGGCCGATGCCCTGCACGAGGAATGGTGTAAAATTCCACTTGCTACCATTCACGACCTCTATGCCTCCATCCCACGTCGCATCAAGGCTGTTCTGAAGGCGAAAGGTGGCCCGACACCATATTAATCTGGTAAGTTTCAATTTCGTTCAGGTGTTTCCATTTTTCTGATCACCATCTGTATCTATCACTATATGAATCAGATCAAATTACATGAAAATGTTTAAATAGATTAGAAATCTGATTGCTCTTAAGTTAAAAATAGTAAGAAAAGTCTTTAGCTTGACTGTGTGCCATCGTGGTTTTAAGAGTTACATAGTCACAGGATACTGTTAGCATGTGGTTTGTCTTTACTGTTTGTTGGGAGGTCAATGTTATAATTTTGAGAGTTACTTCTTTATTTTTGTCTTATTCATAACATACATGAGTTTAAATAGTTTTTTTTGGACACTTAAATATTGATACTTTAATTGTATTTTTGGATGAATATCGATGAAAATGAAAGTAGGGTTATAGCAGTGTTGCTAATTTTTGCATTGCTCTACAAAGAATTAGTTCGTTTCAATCCTTTCTTCATCTAATTTTGGCGATTTCATTTCAGAAATATAGTTGAATCATCGCTGTCACACTATTCAGATGACTGTTTAGAATTTTAGCAAGATACCACCTAACGAACTTTACTCCAATATTCTTCATAACACAAGCTTATAACAAACAAGATTCAATGTCCGGATGCAATACCGCATTGACTTAAATAGTGTAGTCGACACGCGGATTAAATTCTGCTAAGCCACGGTAAGACTATTTGTTTCCAGGGTTTAGAATGACCATATGGTTGTATGCCTTATCTTACATCTTTATTTCATAATTTATCATGCCTCCTTTCAGAAGCAAAATCCTATACCGGTTTACTAATTTTGTTCATTCGAATTTCCAAGATGAAACAACCATGATTAAGAAAAAAATATCAATCGAAATAACTTTCAATGTTATCTTCAAGTTTTTAATTTTTTAAAAAATACTTTCGGTCGACTAGTAAAAGAGAGGAGCGACTAATAAGCTCTTGTCTGTTTCTAAGCCTACGGTACCACAGATGAGTGCATGGAAATTAGAGGAGATATGACAAAGGAGTCAATCAAGGCGTTTGTTTCAGGTACCATTCCGGCAGGGGCGGACCAAGGGCCGGGCAACCCTGGCGCCACAGTCAGGAGGGCACCAAAAATAGCCTCAAAAAGTAAATGTTATAACGTGTTTTGTACTGACTTTTTTGGTTTATATTCTTGTAAAGTAGCGTCAATTACATTATTTCTCCGTTTCACCATGGAAGAAGAGAGTTTCATAGTACTAGGGCGGCTGTATGACAAATGAAGACATACCATGTAGAAAAAAAAGTAATACAGATTGTTACATAGTCGGATATATGAAAGAATGACTTTGATTTGATTTTTAGTTTAACGTCCCATTCAGCAGCGAGGCTATATGAGACGTGGACCTACTAATTAACGTGGAATCTGAACCACATGAACTCCCGCCGGGAATCGTACGCTAACCGCTTAACCACACGAACGAGCTTAAGTAAAATCGCTCAAACCGTCGCCAGACGACTTCAAAGGAAGTGGAACACCATTGAAGAAAACCACATGTTTCTTTGTTACATGGGAGGGATAATTTAACAAGTCCTTCCAGTTGTGGGTTGCCTGCTGGAAAAGAAAGCAATGTTGCAATTTTCACCCTCTTGCTTACTGATTCTTCAGTAGTCTTCGCAGAAAGACAGATATATCTAGTTTTTCGTTACATTTGTTGACGTTGCACCCTCCTCCTTCCGTCTCCCTTAGCTTGTAGGGCATAGTTATGGGACGTTAAACTGAAATATTTCATTTAATTTCAATTCAATTTGGATATGTTGTAATGAAAAGAAGAAAGAAATCAATCATTACTTTCATGATATGTGCTTATTTTACTCTTAAATATAGCATATTGTTAATATTGTGTAACTTCCATAACGATAAAGCTTATACGAACCAAGCATGTTAAGTGGTTCGCCCCTTTCCTCCTCCCACGTAGGCATCAGTGCCGCAATAGCCCGATGAGAAAAAAAATATAATCTTTCTTTGCCACCCCCAGAAATCCGTCCTTGACCGCCCCTGTCCATACTATTATATTGAATTCCTTTAACGATTGTTATTATTATTATTATTATTATTATTATTATTATTAATAATAATAATAATAATAATAATACATAATGTATCCATCGATAATATAAGCTTAGCGATGGCAATAACTTATCACTTCGAATACCAAACACGTGCGTTTATGGCTTATTTGGAGTGTTATTTATGAGGGCGGTTAGGGTACATTTTCTGCTTGAGTATAAAGGAAGCCGGTTGGGGACCAATAGAACGTCTCGACTATAGAATGAATCCTGATGTTATTGATATAACCAAACAATTTACAATGTTGCAGTAATCATGTCACCATTAGTAATATTCAATAAATGCTGTTCGTATGATTTTGTTTATGCATATACATACATAAATAATAATAATAATAATAATAATAATAATAATAATAATAATAATAATAATAATAATAATAATAATAATAATAATAATAATAATAATAATAATAATAATAATAAACGCAACGTAATTTATACCATATGTCGACGGCTTAGTGTCAAAGGAACTTTTTTTTATATTATAAGAGATACGAACATTTCTGTCATATCAGAGATCGAATGTTTCTTTCCGTGAAATGATTATAAGTCAAACTTCCTCGTAAAAATGGTTGATAAAATAAAAGGCATTTTGGATGATGAAAAACTAAAATCAAGTACGAAAAAAAATCTTTTCCCGATTCTCAAACACTAACCTTTTGTAGATACGTTCCTATGACACTAAGCCGTCGATGTATATTTTTAAGTGCTAAATATACCTATGCCTACATCATGTATTTCAGTATGGTATTAACTTTTCTTTTGAAAAATGGATTTGAAATATTAAAATCACTGTAATAAAATATAAAATATAGGCTAGGACTAGCGGGTGCCAAAAAGTCACTTTGCCCGGGTGAAAATGTGGCCTTGGTCCGCCCGTGCATTCCGGTATTTACATGATACGGCTAATAAATATATCACGCAAGATCCCAGTCAAGATGGCCAGCCTGAATTCATTCGCAGGATTTCTCGAATAAGGAGCCAACGCTTTCTCACATTTTATTATTGCAAGAGCGAGAAAATTTCGGTTTCATGCCACTTTCATGCTAAAATTCGAAATTTATTGGCGATATAACTGAATATTTAAGTACAAAAATATAACGGCACTCGTAATTCTCCATTTTGACCAATTTGTGTGATGGTAAATCAAATCGATACAACCTAAGCTATCCAATTTAAACTAATCTAACGTCTTATAAGCTGGTGAGGGTTAACGGAATTATGCCTGATATGCAAATAGAACGAATGGAATAATGTTTATCACAATATAAAACTGTTATGTCCTATTTTTGATAGCTTATGCACCTGCAATAAAAGCATTTAAACGTCAGATGCGCACATTAACAATATTGATAATAAACGATCATTTGTAATTAACATTTATTCGTTCAATTGAATATAACTTTAAGTTTGTTTCATAAATGTAAGAACTCCTAAAATACATTAACAAAAGAAATTACCAGGCACAATTAGATTCTGTAAAAGCTTCTCTTGCACTTGGTTTACCCGCCACAACCACAGATTACACACCAAGATGGTATACACATTGTGAAAACTTCCACTTTAATCTTTAATGGCTTCCTAGCGGTCATTTTAGCCAAATAGTTATCGTTGTCCAACGAAAGTAGAAAATTTTGGTGCAGAATTTTCTTCTTAAAAATGTTAAAATGTTCTGAATGCTTACATTAAAAACAGAAAAGAAAATTAGCTAAAATCAACTAAAAATATTGCGCCTCATTCCATACGGGACTTGGCCAAATTTGCGAATCGCAGGGCAACGCAAGAAATACAAGCAATTATGCAAAAAACTGGCTTTTACAGGGAGATGAGTTTCTTCATGGAGGCTTTTAAACTCTGTTAGTCACGGATGCCCCGAGACAGAGAACGAATTTCTGAGTGTAACATATTCCTTATAACTTCCCATTTCATTACAAAGTGATGAAAATAAGCTGTTAAGAGGATGGCCCTAATAAAGCCTTGGTAATGTACATTATAGATATTCTAGGTGTGAGCAATAAAATAAAATAAACTTTAATGAAAATAAAATTTCCGCATACCACAAATTGGAAAATACTGTAATAGTTAATTATTTTAGACGTTTCATCATTTACTTTCGATTTGAAAAATATACAAATAATATTCATAGTAATATGGTTTCTGAGAATATATAATATCAATACCTAATTATTATTATTTACTTTGGATTTTGTCAGGAGTGGGTCTGTAATGAAGTCATAAAATACAGTGCCCTCCCAATGAATACGAATAATAATAATAAACAGAGCCGGATATAGAATCCTGCGAACTACGCGTTCGTAGGAGGCGCCAGGTGAAGAGGTCGCCAAACTTGACAATTTTGTGTTTTTAATGTAAATATTTATTAGGGAAAATGGTATGATGGAAATTTTTCCAAATAGCTTTAAATAAATATTGTACAGACTGATACAGATAAAATACATCAAACAGACAATAAAGTCGAATTTTTTCGTGTTTTGCTGTAAACCACTGCTTTACAACTGAAATGGACTCGTACATCAATTAGCGCCAATGCCACACTGACAAGTGATGTTAGTTTGTGGAAAATCTCCCACAGCGCAGGGAGATTTAGGAAAGATTTTTTAAAGAGGGGAAAATGGGAGATTTTACGAATACAAGATAAAATGTAGGGAAATGTAGCTTTTCAATAGATGTAATATTAAACACTATGTAAGTACGACCAAAGACACCAGCATTCTTTCCACAGGCCCACTATAGGCACAAAATACAAATATAACCTCTATCGGCCCAAAAATCATCTACAACTCGAATTCCAGTGAATCCTTTTGTAACATTTTACTTTGAGCTTGAATACACAAAAATATTTATTTTTTCAAAATATTTGTATTAGTGGCCTTCTGACGTCATGTAGCGTAGGTGCTACAGTGGGTCGGAATGCTCATATTTCTAAGTGTTTACGCATTTTACTAAATAATAGTATCGTAAGCGTTCTACACCTTTCATATTGTAATATTTAAATAGGTCTACATCCATTTGCAGTGATAGCTGGTATACAATGAACATTATTTTCTGCGTTTGCATTAAACTTTACCCATTTAATGTTTACATTAGGGCCTAAACATTTAGATCGAGATCCGTCTTTCATGTAGTCTGCAATGTGTAAACATGACCGTTTTTGGAAGTTCTTCTGGTGGCAATGGTGTAACCGTGCGTCTTATCTTCCCTCTCAATGTAGTGGCAGATGAGTTTTGCTCTCTTTCAGAATTTGAATCAGATCAGAGGTGTCATTTAGGGAGGGCAGGAGGGGGCAATTGCCCCCCCCAAGAGTTTGAGAAATATATAAACTTTAATCAATTGTCTTAATATACTAGTACAAAACCGGAAAGTCTTATGTCTGTGGTGCTTTTGCCCCCCCTCAAGCGAAGTCTGAAATGACGCTCCTGAATCAGATTCTTCAATTTGTAGGTATAGGGCTCTTCTCATTGGATATATCAACTCTACAGCAATTACAGCAGCAATTCTGAATTCAAAGTAACCAAGAGTATCTTTCTTTAGCAATCAGTTGGGAACTGCGATACTCAAGCCATGCCGCAGCAAGTGAGAAGTCAAAACAGTTGTGGATAACTCTAACTGTCCACTTATTAATAATTGCTAGCATAGCATTAGGGATGCGCACGAGACGAGTCGAGACAGGATTTTCTTGACAAAATTCGAGTCGAGACAGGATTCTCTTCCAATAGAGAAATATACATTTTTCGCGTCGAGACATCATTTTTACGGCACATTTTCGAGTCGAGACAGCCACAAATCTTGTCTCGTGCGCATCCCTACATAGCATACTTTGAAATAACCTTGTTCAAGAGATCAATCCCACCCATGTGGTTGTTGTAATGCTTTATCGTCTTCCCGGCCATTTGTCTTCTTCACCCTCCGAATAGCTTTCATTCTCATTTTGGCTCGGGATGTAATTTTCATCAGCATCACTGATTTCAGATAGTTAAAGATCAGATATATTCTCGTCAATAATATCCAAAAGATCTGGTATGCACAACTTTGAACAAAGAAAAATTAATGCTGCTTAATTTATCTGCGACTGCCGCTAGCGCTTGCTACACCCTGTATTAATATTAGGAAAAACTAATAACTCTTTCTATTTGCTTCCAAATTTTACTAAATGAAGGCTAAATCTTTAACTTCACAATAGCTAGACAAATTAACATATTTATACATACGAGTTCAGGGGAGTGGCGTGAGTGAAAGATGCTTATCAACACCACTTTATTATGTAAAATTGTCGCTAGAACCCAATGTAGCAGCTGCGCTACATACAAAAGAGTAATAAGGCGCAAAGTCTATTTCTGTCAAATTACACCAACAATCAATTTCTACATATTCTCCGTTTTATGTTTTCTTTACTTCATAGTAAAAAAAGGCGAGTTTTGCAGAAAAATAATTAATTTACCTTCTTTTTCTTCCCGAACCGAAGTCGTGCTTCCGATGTCATCATTACTCTACAACTGCACAGTTTCTTGAAGAAAAAATGACTGGCGTGTTGCGCTGTGTGTAGCAAAGGCACTACAAGTAGTCATTCGCACAACCGAAGCTTAGGTCTTTCATAAAATAAAATAAAATAAAATAAAATAAAATCCAGATGTAGCATATATGCTACAAATGGTCGATAGAGGATAACAGACTCTTCATTCCTCTTCCTACAACTCTCAAGTGGCCTTGCTAGATAATATAATTGCCAAATATGCCTTTGAAATGGCAATGTATCAAACAAAATGAAGTCTACTGCACGTGTTGTTTATGGATTAGGTGGCAGTATTACAGTAGAAAGAATGTCTTTAAGGTTTCTCCATCTTGTCATAAACAGTGTCCCCGCATACTGCTTCTAAGTGTTGAGAAAGATCAGCGTAAAGGAAATGTACACTTATGTCCAAAGTGATTGTCGCATATCTGTAACTGTCTTCTTGTAAAAATAGAATTTGATAATGATTTTGCAGGGTACTTTTAAAACTGATACTATGTGTATAATCGGGAAATGCATATTTGTGGTGAATTTCATAGGAAAAGAATTATAAATACGAAAATTAGAATGAGTAAAACAAAATGTTGCTAAATTGACAAAAAAGTTTTATTTTCGTTTTATTGTTCCTATTTACTGCTCTTTTGACATGAAATTTTCCACATAGATTTGTTTGCCGATTATACACATACTAACATTATGAGAGATACCGGACGAATTCGTTATCAAATTATATTCCTACAACATATTTATAGACATGCGACAATAAATTTGGACATAAGTGTACATTATCGAAGTTTAAGCGACTAGGCTTTCGTTGTGCATTGGTCCAGGGAAGGGGTCGAATACTAAGAAAAGACCGGCGGTACAAGTGGAATTTTTGATCATTTCTGAGGAAAATTTTAACTTAAGTTCCTAATATCACTAGCTCACAATCGCTCCCTAATGCTTAATGCTCACTTTGTTAATGTCTATTGATCCACTTTTCACTCGTCAACATTTTCGTTTTTATGCTGAGTCGTTTTGTTATTGTTTTTTATATATGTATAATGATGTATGTATTTCACTTTCCGATAGTACTTTGTTTTTCATGTAATAATGGATGACGATAAAAAAAAAAAAAAAAGAGTGGACCATTCTATCAAAAAGAAAACTACGAAACTTAAAAGAAGATGAGAGGTAAACGAAGGTTCTAAGAAAGTGTCTTTCGACTTTTGAACAAAATTTCAAAAGTGATAATCACACAAGTGTTGAGGTGGGGGAATTGTCAATACCAGTTATTATTAACGAAGTAACAAGTCGACAAAGTTTTGAAACTAAGTTTATTTTACTTGATTGTAGTATTTAATTGTTATATTAAAATGAAATGGGTACGGCCTCTTCGGTTACAGATCTGAGTTATATTTAATGTATTTCAAAATTTGTTTGAATACCATTAGTGTATCCGTATATAAAACTCGATAGGGTAACTGTGATCAAAATCGAAAAGTAATTAGGACTCACAGCAGCGTATATATATATATATATATATATATGCTCGTTGTGTAACAGTGTAACTGTAATATTATAACTGTAACAATCATTATCAACCCATTCTCTCGTATTAAATTCAAATGAAGCGATATCTGTAAATATTTAATAATAGTCCTAATGCAAAGTAGAATTTTGATTATTAGTTATTTGTGTTTAGGGACTCCGGCGGAGGTGGTCCGAGAGTCTGGATCCTTCAGAACTGTTAATTGTAAAGAAAATTGACACAATTTCATATAGGCTACTCCGAAAAATCCTCGTACCCAAAAAAGAAATCCTGGGTGCGCCACTGCTTGTGTTTACATTGTGTTGCTCATTGCTTGATTTCGAATATTTATGTCGGAAAGAGACATGAAAGAACTGAATTGTCAGTGAGGCAGGTTAAGAACACTTTCCGGTGAGGATCTGATTTTCAAGTTCAGTCACTGAACCGAAGACAAATAAAATATCGATTAAGGCACATTCTTTTGTCATTTTCTATGTATTAAAAAGTTCAGCTAAAATTAATAAAGAATTATTTGAGATTAACTATATCTCATGAACGATTAAATGGACTAGCATTGATGGCCATTAAAAATTAAAATGGCCAATATGAATGAAATGGATACTGGCAGAAATTACAGCATTTCTGAACAAGAAATTCAAACTACTGAGAAGACCTTTTCTAAAATTAGTGATAAGAGATCTTCGGCTCAATATTTCAAATTGCTTACAATCAACCAAACATGTAAATGTTATTTGTGTCTATTGTTCAGTGCCTTTTATTAAATCAAATAGCACTATATAGGCACATATTATTTTAAAATCACATTATAAAATACATTTAAGGAAGAGTTTCTATTTGTTTTTTCATCAGAATCATCAACCATTATAGAGGAACATACTTAGGCATGCAAGTCGTATTACTAGAAAATTAAATAATATGAGACTTGAATTATGTTTTTTTTCCTTCAAAATATCAAAAAAAAAAAAAAAAAAACACGCTCCTAATTTCTTTTTATATGATAAACAGGAATTTTGAAAATTTGAGGTTGATGTTATGTGGGCCTTTTTCAGAAATAACTGAAAAATTTTAACATTTTTTGCTTCTTTTTTCTCTTTGATGCTGAAATTCATATGCTTACTGACACTGACACTCAATCCAGCATTTCAGGGCCCTTCAACACTGTTGTAAAATTCTGTGACTAAATTAAAGGTGTTTGCAGGAATACTATATCCAATTTTAGAACCAGGTTTGGCTAAAATGCAATGCTCCTTTCTGATCTTCTGGGCTTTACGAACGAGATGCTCGGTTGTTTGAATTATTTCAACAATTTTCATTCTCGTCCATGATTTTGGAACTAATGACAGAATCCTTTCAGCAATGGTACTTGGTTTTAGATTTCTGGCACAATTCATTTATTCAGTCACCTCAGGCTTGACAATTTTCAACACGGAAAATTGAAAACAGTCATTGAAAATTTGGGGGTTTTGTGCAAAAAGTGCCTAAATCCGCCCTCAACTTACATTCTGTCATTATTTGTTTTTCTTGACCATACAAAAAAAAAAAAAAAAAAAATCACCCTCCTAATTTTCTTTATATGTTAAAGAGGAACACCAGAGCTACTTATTTTGAAAATTTGAGGTTGGTGTTAGGTAGGCCTTTTTCAGAAATAGTTGCCAAATTTTGACATTTTATCTTTTTTTTTCTCTTTGATGATGAAATTCATATGCTTAACCCAACTTGGGCAGTTCATTACTACAATGTTTTAAATGCTACAAATTCTAAGATTGTTTTAGTGAAAACCATTTTCAAATAGCTTCAAATCTCCAGATCTAGCGGTTTCAGTACTTTAAGTCGAAGGCGGACTTAGATGCTTTTTGCACAAAACCCCTAAACTTTGAATGGCTCCTACAGCAGTTTCCTTTGAGGTAGAGCTGTAAAATTTGACAGGTGTGTTATGTTCGAGTACCACAACACACGTACACAATCTGAAGAAAATTTAGATCATATGAGCCACATTTTAGTTTTAAATTTGGTGATTTCATATGGAATGACCGAGAATTGTTTTCCCACAATCGATTAAACGTCCCAAACATAGGTTACATCTCCTTCGCTAACCCTCTATTGAAATCGGAAGTAGTAGAAATAAACCATTTCCGGTTTCAACGTTTATCGTCATAGAACGACAAGATAATAGATAGCGACAAGTGTTCTTTTGGAATCGATTCAGCGTCCCAAACAGAGATTACATCTCCTCCGTTAACGTTCTATTGAAACCTGCAGTAGAAATCAATCATTTGCGGTTTCAACTTTTATCGCCATAGAACAAAAACGATACGAGTTCTTTTGCAGTAGATTCACCGCTTGAAGAGAATATATATCATCACTACCCGCAACACGCTACGAAAACCTGAAGTGGTCGTAAATTACTATTACTTCCGGTCAACGGCGGCGCCGGTTTTCCAAAATGTATGTGGGTGCGTATCAATGGCGGGTCGTGTTATATGTTTTCAAGGGAGTTTCAATATTTTTCCGATTGATTTCCTTTTAGTTAAAATATTTTATGAACACTGTCATACGTAAAGGGCTGTGCTGTGACGCAAGCTGAAAATATGCGATTCTACTCACAATATAATTACATTTTTTATTGTAGGAACTGTCTTTGACTAGGCCAGAGACAGGCAAGGAAGGGGGAGTGCGTTGCTTGGTTGCCTTCGCAGAAACACATTTGAAACAAACAGTTATGTTTTAGAGGTTAGAAATTTTAATTTCCACCTCAATGTTTTAATTGCTTATTATTTTTTGATAGTGGCAAATGAGAAATATTTATCTTATTTTGTTTCTGTCAAACTACAGATCTTGTGGGTGCACCGCACCAACAAGATTATTTGTGCGGGTGCTGGAGCCCCGGAGCACCTATGTAGTCAGCGCGCATGCTTCCGGTTTCAGTAATCATTTTCATAGAGGAAAAATGGTAAGAGAGATCGAGGATTGGCTTTTTGATCGAGCAACATGTTCTACTTTTGATCTTATTCCTTTATTGCAGCCAGTAGTTATCAATATACCACTTCAAGTCTGAGTATTGAATTCACGTAGTTTAGAAGTGTACCGTAGTTTCACACTGTGAAACGGAACTTACCTGTTTATGGTTTCAAATTAAGGGGAAAACTTATGGTTTTAATTCTTGTATACAAAAATTAGTCCCCCCTCCCCCCTAGTTTGAAGCAATACGAGTTTAATTTTTATGTAACTTCCTTCAAGGGCTGCCGCCATTGTGTGTGATTACAGTCTCTAATGATCTATTTGATCAACAAGTTATCATTTATTTTCACTGGACATTTCTGGAAATGATCTGTCGTAGTATTTACCTGACACACTCCATATATTCGGTATACTATTCTTTTCTACAACAAGTATAGGAAACTAAATATATAGTTACCTATTACACACTTACTTAATTTCCGTTCGCACGTGATCGCACATACTTAGAGATTAGATTATTCGTCAAGCATATTTCTTGATGCAATTGCAAACAGAAGTTAGAAGATGGTGTTATAAGGTTGGTATTGAAGTTTAGTGGCCCTTTTCCGCTAGCCACCAGATCGAACAGAAGGCTATATTATAAATGTACGGGTTGGGAAATAAAACAACTTGATTCATGTAACTGTACCGAATTGAGAAAAGTTAGTTAGAATGTACGACCAAAATAAAATTTGACATAGTTTGATCTATCCATTCTCTAATAGACACAAAAATGCTAGTTTATTCACATAATGTGAAAATGAATATATTCAATTGCGTAATGTAAATTTTATTAGAAAACAAAATTTATTACAAGAGTTTACACATGGGAAATATCGTATCAATCATTACTTTCTATACTTCACATAGCCAAACAGCTTACTGATCTGCTTAATATCAGGACATTTTATGAACACTAAAACTAAATATTACATTATTTTTTCTTATCTATACAGAAATAACAACAATAATAATAATAATAGTAGAAAAATATTTAGCATTATTTCCATTCTTATTACTCTTTCACATAATTCTCCAGGTTCAAATAAAAGAAGTCGCACAAGTTTAAAAGTCGAAATACGAGTTACAGACATTTTTTACGTTACTAGTTGAATTTTTCAAACATAACCCATCAGAACGAGGTTAAAAAAATATTAGATCATGTAAATTAAATGTAATATAACATTATCTAATTGCTATTTCACTAACCGATAACAATTTCATATCTAATCAATTCATGCGATTCCAATAAACACTGCTCATATAATGAGATCTTCCATTAACAAAGGTAACAATATAAGAATGAGGTAGAAAGCGAATTACATATTTTGTACCAACAATTTTTAAAATATGATTTTGTTACTTTAGGGAAAGGCTTAAGGTTTTTTTTTTCTTTTTCTTTTTTTACCGAACTCCACAGAGTATTTTTATATGCAATATTTATATTCAAAATAATGGATTTTATTTTAAAATCCAAAGATAACACGGAAGAAATGTTATTGTAAGGAAAAATCTTGTATCATTATTTATTGTTATAATTTGGTTGGTAAGAACGTTCATTTCATTGTCTGTACGTTTTAATGCAAGATAACGTAGCGAATATCCAATTGTTAAACTTACGGAGTTTTTGTTTTGAAAAACAAATTGAATGATTTGAGACATATTGTTAACACAAAAAATATATAGAAATTAAGTTTATACATTTCCGTTACTTCTAAAATTTATGGCACTTGATGCATGTAACTACTACTAATCTGAATGATTGGATTTTATAAGACTTAGCAAGGTACAATAATTCATTACAATTCTGTAATTATGGTGTAAACAAAATTGCCTGCTAGTTATTTTTTTAAAAAAAAGAACTCATAGATTGTCCTTCAATTGTTGTCACGGGTGTCACACGTGAGGAATATACGAGAATCAAAATGTAACTTCTCATTGGCTAGATTCTCCCTCTAGATTGTAAATTGGTTAATAACATTTCTTTCTCTCAAAAAAGAGTCAGTTACATCTTCATTTGCGAGAGTTTCTTCGTGCAGTACTCCTTCGCTCGAGTTTGTCAAGTCTTAAGTTAGTAGGTATTAGTATACGATCTCAACTCAGGTTCTATCTACAGATAAATCAAGATTTTCGATAACATTTGAGCAATGCTGTGCGAAGTTGCGCAATGTTTCAGTATTGATATACAGATTATACTAGCAGAGGTTTTTCGATATTTTTCGAATTTTACATTTGGCACGTGGAAAAGACTAGATACTGTCTCGTCGACCTACAGTCAGTTACTTTTTACACTAAGTATAACTGTTTTATGATACCATAATTAGAATAAATACATAGGATTATATCAAACGACAATATTACACACGAAAATTTCACAATGACGAACTTTTCACTGTTTACATTCTTTGTGTTTTAATGGAATCAATAATTCTCACATATCTGTGGGACTATCGACTTGCAGTTCTTTTGAGATCGTAGAACCCATACTGTCACTGCTGGCATAGTAGAACAATTCTAGGAATTTATTCTTGTTTTAACTTTCACCGCAGCAAATTATTTATTCTATCCAATGCTTAAGAAGATATCAAATACCGTATATATAAAAGCTTGTTTGCTTAAACTCCTGCCGGCTGCCAAAGGCTCAACGACACTTTTAGTACCTACAAAATACAAGAACGAAAATACTACACGAAAACTCTCAGATTTATCGAGAAGCTGCTCAAACTTTAGTAACTATAACTTGATTGTGATGTCATAGGTTTTTTATATAGTCTTATTAAAAATTATTGATTACGACATTTAATAAATACTAAAATTATGGATTGTTAAAGTTTTAACATCATCATTTAACCTCGCAATATGTTTGCAAACTTCGGCGAGCTATAACGCATGCATAACTAAATAATTTTCTATTTTACTTTCTATAGCATTATGATTACTTTAAAACTTACCATGAACCATAAACTGTATTCTTTAAATTAGCAAAAGCTGGTTGCCTTGCAATCTTACCCAATTTGTCTATTTTAATATGTATGTATGACTATCCTTCAAAGATGTTCCACACGCACTCACTTCATACCATCCATTCTGTTGTAGACTAGGTCAAAAACTGATTTCTTCCTGATAAGCAAACTTCCCTTGTTAACATCTCGTAAATGCGTTGATTAATAAACAAACGTTCTTTATTCTGAAGTAATGCAATAAAATACAGAAAATTGTACTTACAATTGTCTAGCCATTCCAACTATACGGATACAACAAAAACTATTTCTGGGACATGACCAGACTGTACATGAGACCTATCCTTCCAAAATAGAACTTACACTATTAGAAAAACACTTCTTGAAGGTTACGAGTGAAGTGTGCAAAAATATTTGATTATAAATGGCTATGAAAATGTTATCTATTCTACATAATATATTATATATATAACATACTACATGTGTGTATATATAAACTGGTTATAATCTGTGTGATTACGATCACAGATAATATTGAAATTGGTAAAATATAGTGCGCAATTATCTTGGTATTAATTACAAGCGTTCATTTGCATCATAGTATTTTCAAAAACTGAGGACACTTTTTATGTCATCTCAACAATCTACAAAAGAGTAGCGAGTTATGTAGTAAAGATGATTGGTTTTCGATCACTGATTCATTTCCAGAATTCAATAGTGATGTTAATTATTTTACACTCTATTCCTTTCTGTGAGAACTTTCCTCCTCTGTGACTCAGTACGACAATGCTACTTTTTTTTATTATTATTCGTTTAAGAAGCAAATGTTAACAGTAAAATTTATACTATTTCAGTACGTATCAATATATTTATACGTACTAATAAAATGCGTTAAGAGATTAGAGTAGGCCGAGATGTTTAATTAGAAACATTTCAGTATTTATCTCGATGAATTTGAAAAATAAAAATAAAAAAAAACATCATCTATATATATATATAGAGAGAGAGTATTTAGCTTCCTTGTAAATTGGTAAATATATTTATATATTCTTTGCATTTCTTATTATTTGTCTTTAAAAAAAGAATTACTATGAAGTGTAATATAATATATGGTAAATATAAATCTATAATAATAAGCATATTTTTGATATATTATTTTTCTCTTGTTACCTTATAGTTTTAATGTTACTAAAAGTTATATATGTAAAACATTTTTCAGTCATTAACTCTGTTACTCACAATACAGTATATGAAACACAACCAGTTTACATTCATTTTTTCTTCTCCTGCCTTGACAAACAATCTGTTTCAAGTACATCATTACACTACACTTTGTGATTTTCAAGATACAAAGGCTAGGGTGAAAAATCTCACATAGGGACAGAATAAGTGAACTTTCGTATGAATCCCCTTAAAAATGTGAAACATTCATTTCACAGATCTAGTCTATTATCCGCCATTTCCTTATATACTATGTTAAAATGAAGTTTATACCATCTTACATTTTTCGCAATATCTTCTGAGTGGGTTTTGTGAGCTAATTAAAACAACAAATATATTATCTTAAAAAGAAAATTACACTGTTTTCGGGTTACTAAACAGTGTAAATTACACACTATTCATAAAGTTTCTAATGTAAATACTGTTTAATTACTTTCGTAAATACATACACGAATGAGCAAGTTTTTATATTATTTTAGTTTGAACTACAGTTTGTTGTTAAAAGTGCTAAGGCAATTCGTAAAATCACAAACTGCAATGTAATGATACAGTTCCCTGATAACACACACATACAATACTTGATAAAAGGCAATCTTTTTTTCTTTGTTTGTTTGTTTGTTACTAATTGTTTCATTTCTTGATAAATGACTGCAGAATATCAATTGGAAGTGGAAAGATGATTGTGGAATTCTTTTCAGCTGAGATTGTGTTCAGTGTCTGGAGATACCGCAACTGAAATAACAAATAACATCTATTTGTAGCATGATTCAAATAAAATCCCAAGCATAAATCATTATAAACTCTAATGTGCTTTCAAAAAAGACAAACAAGTACTCATCACCTTGTTGTTTAGTATCGTACATATACTGCTCAAAAATTGAGATAAACATTGTCAAGACACAGATAAGAAAAGACATTCGTGAAGGTAATATGCGAGAATCTGTTCAACACGACATAAAAAAAAAAATGTAAGAACAGTGGTAAATCAAAATTTCTTGCAGTTGCACCATATACATACTACCATGCTATTGCGAAGTTAAAATACCTAACATGCTCTATTATGATTTCGCATGACTTTCTTCTGAAAGTAACGACACAGTAGCAAAGAAAAAAAATCTGTACCACTGGGAGAAATTGTACAACCAGGGGCTAGTAATATTTTCTTGCTTGCTTTATCAGTATTTTTGACACATGTTTCTTTACTTCTTATGACGGCTCAGTTAGTTTGGAGTTTAACGTCTCTTTACAGCATGAAGGCTGTGAGAGATATAGACTTTCTGCTTAATGCGGGATCCGAAGCCGTTAATTCTCAACTAAGAATCGCACTATGATGCAGTGTTCCCGTATTTAGGATAAAATATAGTTGCGCCATTGTGATTTAGCAGATATAGCCTACTGGATTACCATTTTTTTTTTTTTTTTTTTTTGGTCATATCAAAAGAACTCGTATGCGAGTTACTCAAAATGAACCGATTACATTGCATTATAAGAGGCAGATCAGAAACTAAGGTTACATGCTCAATATTTCTGAAGTTTCGCCTGTTATAGAGGAATGAGGGAGTGTGCGGTAATTATAATATATAGAGTTGGCAACTGTGCAATTTCAGTCATCCGTCACCTGCGACGCTAGTTGTAGCAAAACACACATAGTGACTCGCGGAAAACTGGTATCTGCGAAGAAGTCCGTCAGTTACTTGGTTTCTGTGGGCGAAACATGTAACTGCGACTGAAATTCACTGGCAGTTGGTAGAGGACTGTACGGAGAGACTGTAATGTCTCGTCAGCATGTCTCAGAATGGTGTCGAAAGTTTGCGGCTGGTAGAGAAAACGTCACCGACGAGGAGGGAAGTGGCCGACCCAGCACGGCATCAATAGATTTGAACACAGCTGGGACATCATCGACTACCTTCCCTACAGCCTGGATCTCGCTCCGAGCGTCTTTCACCTGTTTCCGCACTTGAAGGAGCACCTCGGAGGCTCTTGCTTCGCTTCAGACGAGGAGAGGAGGCATTTTGTGACAACGTGGCTGAACACGAAAGGACAGGATTTTTACCAGGAGGGAATCTTCAAACTCATCCCACGATGCGCCTCCACCAATATGGAGACTGTTGAAAAATATCCTAATGTATGTACTATCTGTTGGCTAATTGACTGTATATATATACGTTTCACTGAAGGCTTTGTAACGTTACTTCCTGATCACCCCTCGTAATTTACAAAGCTAGATGATGTACTAAAATGTAAGTAATCAGAATCATTGGTCAGATTTTCTCCATCGAATATAAACTGTGATATTAAAATATACAGTATATTTAAAATTTTCACAGAATTTATGGAATTCACGACCTATACAGGGTATCAGCTAGACAGCTATAGTGCTGCCAAAAATGTCTTGAACCGTGGCAAATATGCGAACTGAAGCTCACACTCACGCATTGAGCCAATAAGGGTTCGACTCTTGCTAAGCGAGAGAGCCGTAGCGAAAGGGAGTGGAATTCATTCAGCCGATAGCAGCGCTTGGAACGGAAGACTAGGTGTCAAGTCAATGTAGTATATATCTATATTTAGATAGCGCAAAATACTAGACTTTCGACGAGTCATTATTGCAAAATTGTGAAATAATGGCTACGTTACTTACAACATCAAGATCATGAAATAATTTGCCGAGGATACAAAAACCGTTACTACGAACTGCTTTGTTCCCTTCAATTCGTCGCTGGATGTAAATATTAGACATGTAGTGTTAAAAATGAAGTAAGTTTTTCTTGGAATAGTTGGTGCTCATTTTCTTTTACAGGACAGTAAGAAACAACACAGGATGGGAAAATAGTTTCCAGCAAGCAGAAGCAAAGTGTTCGTGATCATGTTCCCCGTGAGGATCGAAATATTTATATATAACAAATAAAAAGAAAAAAAAATATATAGTGATACACAAAGTAAGTTCATTGTTTTATACTAAGGTGTCCCTGTAGCATTTATTAGTAATTTCACACCTATCCCATTTCTTTAACTTTAAAATCATCTTTAGAAATTCCTGTTTAACAAGAATATGGTTAACAGTTTTATCCGGCAACCTATGGTCTTCTACTTGAATTAGCACAATCAAAATCCTCTAATAAACCATGATATAGTATTTTATCCTTATTTGTGAATCTCTTGTTCTTAATGCTACACTAGGAAGATGTTGGAGTGTCTACTACAGGTATGTTTCCTTCTTCCACATATTTACCAGTTATATTTGTCTCATTACTTTGATCTAATCAGATCAATGAAGTAATATTGTGTAATGTCCCGTCGTTAAATGATACTTCTTTTAACAATAATGCTTCTTTCTCGGGTCAAATTTTTTACTGTATGATCCTGCAATCGATGTCCACTCAACGAAGAGATAGAAGAGGTATATTCTCCAACGCAACATTGGAGGTTAAATTGTTATCGATGCAGCTTTCTTTCCGATGTAGCCCGAGGCGACGCCAAGAAATCTGAGTCGATTGGCCTAGTAGGAATTACTGTTCCACGTAGGGTATACACACGGAAAATTTTAAGATTAATGTGGTTAAATTTCCAGTAGGAATGTCTACTTGAACGGCATTTTAATTACGTTGCACGTTATGCGAATTGTAAATCGTTTCTAACGTCACAGGCCTTTGAGTTGTCATTTCTATAATAAATCAATCCATCTTGTGAATTTGTTACAGTTGTTCTCGAATTTTACTTTTCAGATGCACTTCAAATATCGAATATTGCATATAACACATTTGAATGACTTCAAGGCAAATTAAAATTATATCATTATATTCTATTCGTAAGGTAAGTAGAAATTAATTCAATGCGCAGCTCAAAATTAGGTAAAGTTACAGACAGGTAAGTATTTAAACAGATAAGTATTTAGATACATAAGTATCCGAGAAGGCAATTTACAGGTGAGCATACATACAATACTCTGTTCCTGTAAGCAATCGTATATCAGAGTTCAAAGACGTTTTTTATATGTACCAGAAGTGTACATATTATATATATATATATATATATATATATATATATATATATATATATATATATATATATATATATATAAGCATGGTTGATTACGGGATGAAATTTAAATATTCGAACTACCAGAAATTTTAATTATTTGGAGCTAACTGGTCCATTCATATCAAAGAAATGATTATATTGGCTTGTGACCGGCGATTTGTTTGTTGAAGTTTCACTTCCCAAATCACTGCTTGTATAATACATTTGTGACTTTTTCATATCTCTTTTACAATCAAACAGACTTATAACTAATCAAATTAACTTAAGCTTACCTAGAAAACCTTCTACTCTATATCCTATTCTGTAAAAACCTATAAAAGATGTATTTATGTCGCAGACAGAAATCCAGGTCGACAGTCGAAGTTTTTAAATTGCACCTAAGTCTAATTGTAGGAAAAGTTTCAATAGTTCCAGTACAAATTACAACCAATCTTTCAGTTGATAGAATTTCCGGAAATCTTTATACTCAAAGACTTATGCAATTCCAGAATACTATTTGTATTTATGAGATTTCAACTCTCCCCATGAATCTTGGTTACGGAGAATAAAAACAAGAAGAAAACATCAAGGAATAAAATGCAACGGATTTACAAAGGGAAGAGCGGTGCTGGAAAACACTTTGCGCGCAACAAACATGGGATGATGAAACTCAGTGAAACGATTGCATTATTCTTTCTTAGCATAAAAACAAAAGTAGAAGGTACCGCCGAGGGTAGACAGGGCAGAAGTGCTGGAATCAACACTGTTGAATAGCAACTTTTGAAACAGTGACTGTGTACAGAAGCACTGTTGTGCAGTTTTCGTAGACATCGCTGGGTTCCAGGTTCCACAACTTACTAAACCGAACGATAAAGCGACTTCTATTTTCGTTTTTATGCTAAAGAAGAATGATACAATCGTTTGGCTGAGTTTCGACAACCCATGACTATTGCACCACCTTTAAGATTACAATATAATGAACGCCCCCTGATAACATTTTAACTTTATTGTTAATATGTATCCTATTCTTATTACGCCATTAACTAATTTCTATTTAAAAACATACCTGTAGAGCAGCTGGACTTTCAGCAATCACTTCTGAAGCCTCTTTCAAAGCACGTGAAGCCTTCATTTCACCCTCAGCTGCAATTACTTTAGCCCTTGCCTCTCTAGCTGCCTCGGCTTCAGCTGCCATAGCTCGCTGGAGCTGTACCGGTAACCTTACATCTTTTCTGAAAGAAAAGTAATTAAAACATTAACCAATGTAAACATATCAGAAGCTAGTACAATACTATTAGCGCTTTATTAAAAAACATAGGTGAGACATACCAGTCATTAGATCTCGTTGAAATGATATGAAAATCCACATGCGTAGTTTTCGAAAAAGTGAGATAAACTAATCTTTTTGTATTTTTTTTTTAAATGTGCTCTACACTAACCACGCCACCTATTACCTAGGTACGATGAAACGGAAACTGAAATCTACCCTGAACAAACTTTTCCTTATGACACTAGCAAGACGAAGTGCACAGTATGGCTAATGAGATATAGCTCCGAATTATGATTAATTCTAAAACTTTTTAGTTTTTCAGGGTATCTACTAAAATTCTAAAATTGAAATTTCGTGACTTTTTTCTGTCGCAAACCATAAAATTTAGTAACATTTTCGAGAGCAAATTTGGGTACGAATTGGGCCGAATTTTCATTCATGTATGAGATAGAAGCGTGCTTTGTTTGCGATTTGGTAGCGTCTAAAGTCGACCGTAGACTTTTTGGTGGTGAATTTTGACGTTTTATAAAACAAAATTTTCCAGTCTATACTTATATTTGTACAGATGAAAAAAATCGTGACCCAAAAGCTAAATTTAGTGACTTCTCTTGATTTTCATGACCATTTTCAGATTTCATTACTTTTGCGACCGATAAACACTTTTTTTTTTTTTTTTTTTGTTGTTGTTGTTTAACTACAAGGGCCATCCAGAAAGTAAAGAACAATAATTGCGCATCGCGCGCGGAGCCGACCCCCCACCACTGCGATCACGTGCGCGGCTATTAGCTCCTTCCTTCACCTCAATGCTGTGCCGTCAAGCTACTTCTTCTAGCAACGATTCAAAATGGTGGCGCCAATCGAAAATCCCGCCGAATGAAGTACGAAGTATCATTTGTTTACTGAACGCAAACAAAGGCAAACAAAGAATATTTACGGTGATAGTGCAATGAACGAGGCATCAGTGAGGAAATGGCGCACTGTGTTTAATCAAGGAAGGACCAGCGTGCATGGTGAAGATCGGAGTGGGAGGCCATCACTTGTTACGGAAGAACTGAAACAAAGTGTCTAAGAAAAAAATCACGAAAAGTGACGTTTCGCTTTGAGCACGTGACACGAATCTTTTTCCCAAAACTTAAGGAATTTTTGGGTGGAAAACAGTTCGGAAACGATGAGGACCTCAAGCAAGCAGTAACATTGGCATTGAAAAACTTGTCCCACATTATAACAAATGACTTGACAACTATGGCGATTACCTAGAAAAGTACAATAAGGTCCCGTGGCTTTGTAAATAAAGTTTTGTGCTGATATCTTTTGTTTTATTTAACCATGCCAAAGTGTTCTTTACTTTCTGGACGACCTTCATACATAATATTGTCCGAAGATGAGGCATGAAACATTACATTAAGCTAAAGAAAATGATATATGCTTTAGGGCCAATTTTCATGTGTAGTTTTCGAGAGAAAACGAATTTATATGGTGCTAAAAATATATTAATAATAATTTAATTTTTATTATATTAGCTTATTTATATATATAAATACTGTTAACCAGTAGACTGTATATATTATTGCCTTCTCTTCACGGTCACAAACATATCACTTGTAATATTAATAATTATCTAAAATTAACGTCTGCATGGTCTGCATATAACTTGCAGCTCATTTTAACATGAAATTGCATCACAACTGAATAGATGGTGATACGTTTGAATTGCAAAGATCTTGCAAACTAAGCAACTTCAATTATAAGGTTTGTAATATGGTAGAAAGCAGAAAGTTAACACTTCATGAATAGTACATTACATTTTGCGAAGAAAAGTAAATACGTGGAATGCGAAGAGATTGCAGTAAGCTGTGAAAATCCGTCACACACAATTTATATATTCTGTGATAATAGTATACTTTTATATTTTTTTAGAGTGATGGAACATTGCGAAAACAAGTACTAAATATTGGATCAAAATTTTATGCTGCCACACTACAAAAACGAAACACTGACACAAGAACATTTTCAAATGACCATATATATTTAACTGGCTGAGTTAGTTTTCAAATAATCATCTCACCATATACACCATCTCCATTTTTGAAGATTATCAAACGAAGAAAAACTAATTTTTCTGCAAATGCTTTTAGGTATTATACATAAAGAGCGTTTGTGTTTACAGATTTATTTGTTACCTTTCTACATAACCACGGGCTAACGGCTAAGGTTCATTCTAATTAACACGAGTGAAAAAATGTAGTATCTTCTGTAATTATGAAATCTTAAAGGAGGAATAGCAATAAGATTTGAAAAACGGTAGCGAGTAAATAGTATTTTAATATCTACAGTATGTATTAATAATAATAATAATAATAATAGCTCTTGTAAAGACAGTAAAGAGGATCACGCGAAACTTATATTTATGAATTAATCTATGGTGGAAGTTAAAGTGGTCAGCATTATACCCGCTCTCCTATCCTAAGCACGTGAGGTATTAACTTCAAATACTTTTTGAGTTTTAATAAAAAAGAAAATATATTTGAGGGTTAACTGGTACCAAACAATAACAATACTCTAAGAACACCCTCGTGGCTATATGTTAGCGTACGCATCTTCGACACAAGAGACTAGAAAATGATTCCCAGCGGTCGGTCATGTGGTTCCGATGATGGGTACATAAAATAGTCTCCGACCGACAGTAGCCAAATACTTTTGTCATTGCTCAATCAACGATTTCATGACAAGAAATGTCTACAGACTGCGATGCGAATTAGTCCTCAACCTGTTGCATAGTCCGGTCATCTTGCAAGTTCTCTTTTGCCAATAACTGATCGAGATGTCTGAAAAGGTGGTGGTCGATGCGAGAGAAGTATGGAAAAATGCCACGGGCGAGGAAGAGTTTCATACTGCAACTCATGGAGAATCTGCCCCATCCTTTGAGCTACATGTGAGCGTGCATTGTTATGCAACATGATGAGACCATGCAGGGCCGGCCTTAGGTGGTACGGGGCCCCACGTTTACAATTAAGTTGCACCAAAGTCTCTAGAACCTATATATATATATATATCGCTCTTCCTGCTGGTCTAGTGGTTAGCGCGTGAGCTTGTAGTATGCATAGTCTCGATCCATATTCCCTGTGGGAGAGCACACTAAATTTAATTTCATAATCACTCCCTTTCATTAATCATCTATTTCCTTAGAAGAAATCCTGGGATGTCAAATAAAAAAAAAATCATTTCATTTCAAAGTTTAATAGAGATTTTGCAGTCAGAATGGAAGCAATTAGAATGTGCACTTAAATAGTGCGTGAAAGTTAATAGACTAAACCTATACGAAGTAGATTTCAATATAAAATTATGTATATGTAAATCTACAACTAGCAATATTAGTATATCATATCTGAAGGACAGTCGTACTAGCCCTATTTGTTTCAGCGACTGTGAAATTTTTTATTTAAACAACTAATTTAGTTCAGTTCAGAAAAGAGAAGACGTGTTGGTTCGTCCCCGCGAAGTAGGGCCAGAACGTCTTGCCCTCAAGCTACTTTGTCCAGATAAAATTGTTGAATGGTTTTGTTTTTGTAGATGAAGATGGAAGCTATGCATCCGATGGCATTTAGAGTTGGAACCTAGAATTACATTTTCAGTTCCCACATTACCAAACACTGAGGGCCCCCGGACCCCCCCCCCCCCCGAAAATTTTAAACTTGTTAAAAGAATCCCTAAAATTTAGCTTTAGTTTCTCCATTGCCAAAGTGGAAATGAGACAATAAATGAATTTTAAAATACATATTTCACCCTTGTGCTTCCCAATTTTTCAAGGAGGTTCTGCACCAGTATTTCATAATTTTCTTCTCTTACAAGTATACCTATCGATGTCGAAATCTAGTTTCTTGACCAAACTTGGCAGAGAAGTGTGAAATATCAAGAAACGAGCGTAAACAAAATTTAAAGTGCTTCCGTCCATAAACACTGCCGCAGTGGCCAAAAACCTGATTGATCAGAATAAGGCATAACAATGTGTTTCAAGTTTGAAAATTTCATTTTATTTTTAACACAGGTAAAAGGATGAAAAACAAAAACACATTAACCGACACTGGGAGGAGGTAGACATCTATTTGAGGGTATGCTTATCATGGTCGCCATCTTGAAGTCGACCATCTTATATCTCGTTCGACATTGTTAAATCGGAAGGGAGTCATGTAATATATCAAATTGGGCTAGAATTTTACGAGAAGTACAATGGTAAAATCTATGTTTCCATAAGTTTATATTTGTAAGACATAATGAAATGCACATTGATATGAATTCGTTGGTTCAAAGATTTCCTAATAGCTGTATCTTTTTGAAAATAATTCAAGTCAGGACGGTAGTGAACATCGTAAGTAGCTACCAGGATCTAGGGGGGAAGGTCAATTCGGTGCATTTGCCCCGGGGCGCAGCTCGTTGAGAGCATGTAGGGGGCGCCATTTCGATGCGAAATTGGGAGAAATTAGGGCAGATATACGTCTTTGCCCCGGGCGCAATATTTCTTAGATCCAGTCCTGGTAGCTACTTATGAAAGGTGTAATCAACTTGAAATCGTTATCGACTGCAGACAAAATGAAATGGTGATTAGATGATCATAAAACTTAAAGAACTCATGAAAGGTGGATGACATATATTCCACTGGATTATTCGAGTTAGAAGACAAACGTTCATAGGCAGGCACCTATTCAGTACGCACTAATATACATTCGTTTTTCTTAACTTTATTTTTTTAAATCCATGCGATTTTTCGTAGGAGAGGGCAAAATTTGTTCTCTGGTCTTGTATATATTTTTAATATAGGTATAATAAGAGAAAGGATATGCAAAGAAGTTGCATTGAGGATGATTTATTTGATACCATCTCGGTATTCACGGTAGTATCACATGACATAATCAGTAAGAACGCCAGAAACTTTTACTTAGTGTAGTGTTCGAAATAAAAGAGAGTGCGCACCCAGAATAATGATATAGTTTTACATAAACTCAAAGAAAACAATATTTTTACGCCCAGATATGTGTGTAAGGAATTTGGGGAGTGTTAGGGGTGTGCAGAATATTCCCTGAACATAATATCTATTTTTACAACAGAAGTTGTAAACGTAAAAAAAATAAAGAAACTACTGCAGCATTAAATTCAGAAAATATTTGCTTATGCCTGGAAACTTAATACAAACTATTCATTTACTTGTTACGAAGAGGCAATAGTCTCCCTTGTGGAGTAAGTTAATGTACCTGTATTGCAATATGTTGTTGTGTGCACTTGAAACCGAGAGTAGCAGAGCTATCTTAACAGTACCATAGCCACTTGGTCGGCGTCCCCGCGAGCAGAATGACATGTATTAGGAGCAAAATTTAGTCATAGCAACCACAACTCACTTGTTTGCTATGAGGAATATGCTGTTAAAACTGCACTAGAGAGTAGAGTAAAGGGCACTAGCGCGGGGCCCGGTTGGGAGCAATCGGTCCAATCGGCTTAAGGCCGGCCCTGACATCATGTATGGATCCGCAACGATGGTCTTGCTCGACGGAGAAATACATGATGGGTCTCCCTACCATAGACTATAATACCAGCAACACTACCGTCTGCAGACGGTGTTTCACACCTCCAGACGGTGATCCTTGTTGACCGGTGTCAACTCATGTGGCACACCCATTACTTCAACTTTATCACATTACCGACTGGACGGAATTAATTTTACCGGACTTCACGTATATGTAACTCGTCTGCAATTGCATGAACATTTCTCGGACGGCCCACCGCCACTATGTTCCTGAGAAGTTTATCAGTACACGTTGTTAGTCGGTTGATCTGCTGTCTTCGGCACGAAATTTCACAAACCAACGGCGTATGATTTTCGTTCATCACTCCTGGCTCAAATGCACGATAGACGTTTTTCATCCCATGCAGAATGTCCCTTGAACTCTATAAAGGAAAATCACTCGCAACTGTGTGTTCTCCAAGGTACATCTTCATAAGAACCTATTCATCAATACATTGCCTTTTGACTGATTTAGCACCTCAATCTATTTTCTGATCATGTAATAAAACGCATGATCTCGGTCATCAATTGGTCGAGGACGTAAGATATTTCAGTCACAACAACTCACTATTTCTATACTGTCCCACCGAACAGCAGTCAGACAAGATGTTATTTTCGGACTTATTAAACAATAGATGGCTTTGTTTTCTTACTATCAAAGATTGTTTTTTGGAAAATACTTGCAGCAAATCATTTGATAAACAAGCAAACGCACTCAGTGAAAGAAACAAGCGAAGAAATATATATCGTAGTGTTTTTGGAATTACATAAATTAGCAATGTTAAAATGTTGAATCTACAAAATCAATAATAGATAGGTGTGCAGTAAACTGAGACAGATATTGTACAATCTATAAGTAATACTTTTATACTACAACAGTTCTTCACTATTTACCATTATTCTTTAAATACGAACTGACAAAAAAGTAGTTACTGCCCTACTCGGTTTTATCTGCATTTTAATTTTAATCAATGTAGTTCGACAATAGTATAATCAAACTTACTGACCCTTGTATTCCTATGGTGACCATAACTTCGATTCTCCTTCTCCAACAACGAGAAACAGGCTTATATCATCGTATGCAAAAATTCAGTCACATGCTAAGATACTGTTATTCAGTAGAAGAAATAATTTTACTGTAAGATAAGCATATCTATGTTTCTTATGCTCTATAGCCACACTGAATTATTTTAGTGACAATTTATTAATTCAACAATTTTACTTACATTTCCACACGTTCAACTTTAACTCCCCATGGATCAGTAGCTTCATCTAAAGATGCTTGCATTGTATGAGAAATGGCCTCTCTTTCTGAGAGGATTTCGGCCAAATTTCGGGTTCCAAGCACATTTCTCAAAGTTGTTGCTGCTAGCAAGCGGGTGGAATGGCTACAAACAAAAACAAGAAATGTTAAAAATACATTTATTATCGATTGATACAAACGACACAAGTGACAATATAATTGTAGGAAGGATGGTTAGATAACCATGGTAATCGTGTTTATATATATTTTAATTTTCCGATTTCCTTATTCTAGTACGAAGGTAACATAATTGTGAATTACCTGAAAGCAGGAATTATCGAGTATTAAAAAAAATCTTAAGTTCATTACAATTTCTTGGAAGTTGCATGTTAAATGAAGTAACCGAAATCAATAACAGGGCCCTTGCACTTTTTTAAAGAACAGAGCAAGAGTTTCTGTTCTTGCACGCTCATTGAAGGGAGGAAGGTGTACTCTCTTTCTGCAGTAAGGGCAAACCACCCTCAGATTCAACCGAGTCATTCAGGTACCAAGAATTCACTAATTAGGTTGTACAAGGTAACCATAAAAAGTTTTAGAGCAGTGATAAACAAAGAGCAATACAATGAACGATTGGTACCTTCAGGTTTAGAAGTTACCTCCATCAGTATACACACCCTTTGCCAATGTTTCTGCACCTGCACAATACTCCGGTGATAAAACTCGGCCGTCGTGGATGCAAGGAAATCTGTGACTGCGTTCCTCATTAGCGAAAGATCTCCTACGGAGGTGGTTGTCAAAAGAATGAAACAGGTGGCAATCTGTTGGCGTAAGGTCCAATGAATATGGTGCATGGCACAGTGTCTCTCAGTTACGTTGTCGAAGGATCTCCCGGGTCCTTTTTGCCACATGTAGCTTTGCATTGTCGTGCAGAAACAGCGCACCCTTGCGATTCACCAATGCCGGTTCCTTCTGTACCAATGTACGGTGCATCCTTTGCAACTGCTAAAGGTAGAGGCCAGTAGTGATGGTCTCATCAGGTGGAAGGAGCTCGTAATGCACCACTTGCCGACAATTCAACCATACAGAGACCACAACTTTTCGTAGGTGAAGAGGTGGCCTAGAGTTGTGAAGAACAATATCACGTGGCGACAGCCTATGTCTGATACGCCTGGGGGTATCAGAAAGGACCCACTTTTCGTAACCAGTGAGTAAGCGACGAAAAATGGCTGTGTTCAGACGCCGAGTTAGCAAAGACAAACAGGTTGTCACTCGTTATTCCTTGTTGGCTGTTGACAATGTATGAAGTACCCACATGCTTAACTTGAACTTCCCTATTTCATGCCCGTGCAGTCTGACTTTTTCAGCGGAAACAAGGAACCTTTCTGCAAGCTCATCACACGTTAGAGCACTGTCCTCCTCAATAGCTGTTCCTAGGGCCTCGCCATCCAACACACGTGGTTGTCCATTGCGAGGCTCATCCGAAAGGCTCACATCTCCCGAACGGAATTTGTAGGAAAAAATGCCTGGCAGTGCGTTCGTTCACGGCACTCTCGCCAAATGTTTGGCATATGCAGGATCTGACAGAACCACATTTAAAATCATAAAACAAACACACGCGAACAAGCTGCTTCGGTACCTCCATTTCTCTTCGACACTACGCGAGCTATGAATGTTGTACATGCGCAACGTGCCTGTATGAAGGTCGATAGTTAATTCCTGATCGCTTGGCAGGCATGTGCATCATTTCGTTTCCTCTCTGTGAGAGCACGATTATGGGAAGTCAAAAACAGGAAGAACTTTTCTCGTTACTTTATATTAAGCAACGTTTAAGAATGCCTGTAACCTTTTCATACGTCTTCTGGCCTCTTGGGTAAAACTATAAAGTCGGCTGTCTTGTTTGTGCACGTTTAGGAGAAACAAAGAATTTAAACAAAGAGGGCATATCTTGTGCTAAATCATGTACCTTTATCAAAAGCCAAACTTAATCATAAAGGTATTATTTAGCCATTCATCAGGCCCCCGCTAACTTCAGTTCAAAACAGTTCGACCAAACACACAATAATACAGTAGACTCCGGACTATTTGGTCTAATGTGACTGAAGGGTAACAACGTCACTTCATGCTCCACTCATACCACTGAAAACACACTTTTTATACCAAAACCCACTCTTATTCGTATTTTAAAACTTCAGTATAGGTCAGCATTTTATAAACATCTGTTATGTACTGTACGTGTATTTTAAAAATTTAGTACAGAAAAAGTGAGTCCAAGAATAAAAATATTGTATACATTTTATCTTTATTTTATAATATTTAATTTAACTACAGGAGACGTAGAATGACGTGCATTGTACAAACATACAATTTTAAAATAAACGAAACACTAACCTAAAACGTAGGCTTAATTCTTAAATAAATGATTTAAGCTTGTTTGTTCATTGAAAAATGATTACACAAATCGTCGTTAGAATGACCAACAGGTGTAGCTCAAAATTCGTGATTTTGAGTTAATACCAGTACCTTATATAATTTTACGAGATCTACCGATCACTCCGCCTTCTAACCAATTCAATATTTCAGAAATGAAGCCTCCTTTCTAGTTTCTTTCTTTTTTCATTTTTGAAACTAGGTTGGATAGTCGAGAGTCTACTGTATATGCAATACAAAGCGTTAGTAAACATGCAATATCACATAGACAGTATACAGGATCACACAAAATTCACGTTTATGAAAGAATCTTTGCTGACAGTTGAAGCTGTCACTGTTATACCCACACTACCCACACTCATACCTCAATATGTGTCACACCACTAATACACTCATACTCAAAAACCTCATTCCGACAGGCTAAAATTATTCCGTGCTATTACTTATCTACACTTATATATATATATATATATATATATATATATATATATATATATATATATCGCGACTTCAACTATGGAATATGTTTATATCATATTTTTAAAATTTTCAGGAAATGAACTATCTATAGCAAAGGAATGATCCACTCCTTTGTATGTGTTGTAGTTTTCGGCAAGCAAACAACGCGTTACCAAAAAAAGTTTTCTACGATAGAAGTTCGCAAGGAATATCCTAATTTACATGCTTGCAGATTCATTGTTTTCTTGGGGCCGCGGTGGCTCAGTGGTAGAGAGTTCACCTCTGGTGCTTGGGGTCCCGGGTTTGATCCCAGCCCCCGCCAAGTGAACTTTGTGGTGGACAAACACCGTGTGCGTGGGTTCTCCCGTTTCCTCCCACTTTCTTCATTCCACCATTTCATTCATTACTCATCATCACCGTCTCCTTTAGCCTAACCGGCATAACCGTGGGACGTAAAACTCAAAGATTTCATGTTTCATTGTTTTCTTACCTAGTAAGTATTATAATCAAATACATTATAGGTAAAAATAAATTAAAACATCAGGGTAAAAAAATATCATTTTCGTATATTGTTACGAAAATTTCATTTGACATTTGTACATGCTATGTATATTATTACGGTAGATTGATATTCAAACACCTGGCCATCGATAATTCAGTTCCTTTAGATTTTCTGAATGGACTTTGGAGTGTATTTTTATATTTACAGTTTTCTGGAGGTGCCGTTTATTTTTTTAAGGCACTGTAGTTCTGAGGAAATATTTTATTTAGTTTAATTAAAACATTAAAATTTCATTTGCTTTTCGTCTAGTGTTTAATTTCTGTGTTAAAATAATAATTTTATACTCCACAAGAAGAAAATTTTTGCGTAAAAGTGTATTAGCTCTAGATCTTGTACTCCACCTTCCTCTGCAATTTTTCCTGATACTATCTTAGAACATGAAAAGTGATAGTTCTTGAAGGGAGTCAAATTGATAAACATCGAATTTTATCGCTGCAAATTAAGAGAATAAAACAATAAACGTCCTAATCCTTGCATACAACAATTAGTACATTAAGTACAGATTTTTTCCCTTAGCTTTTAGTGATAAAAGTTTAATTTTTACCAATAACTTCCCTCAAGAGCCGTCATTATACGTACGAAATAATACGAAAGATAAGAGAAAAATAATAGTATTATGGGTATTACCTGTAGTTATTGACTCTTACAATAGCACTGAGTGGTTCCTGAATTTTGTAGTACACAACGGCATCAACAGTAACAGTCACACTGTCTTTAGTAAGCACCTGTTCTCAACAAAAAACACAAATATACAATCAGCAATCAAAAACAAAGGATTAAGAAGAAGAAAGAAGAAGAAACAGAAGCAGATAGTGTCTGAAAAAAAACTGTGTCATCAAGAAAGAAACAGTCCCAAGTGTACATTCATAACGACATCATCTGCTTCCACCACAAAATTAAAAATAGTACAGTACATTCAAATCTCAGAACAAAGCTGTAACAATATGACGTAAGATACGCAGGTTTTAATTCTAGTAACGAGATTTTGAACATGAAAGTTTATTTTAATATATAGATTCACATTCAAAAGGAATATAACAATTTCCGGTGTCAAAATTCATCCACAATAAAATCTAGTGGAATCGACAGTCTCGGAGAAATATTTCCAACGAGATATATAACATTAGGTGCCCAGCTTAAACTCTGTCGAGTATGAAAGAAATAATAAAAGGAACAAACGTGAAAGTTACGAAGTATCATTTGCGACATGCTTCGACCTTTTATGCTGAAGTTCACCTAAATTTCAATAAAATAATGTAGAGTAATAAGAAAAATGTCTGTTACATTATTATTAACTCACTAATAAAAACTGGATTTATTATTATACAAGTATATATATTAATCCTGTAAAAAATTTCAAGAATTCTTCTGTTCTGTATTCATAACAAAACAGAGTATATCAGCTATACTGTTTGAGAAGCATTTCAAGTATCGAAAACTGGAACACAAACTTTACAATCACGTAACTAAAAAAGAACAACGATAAGCATTCATTCACCATCAAGCAGTTATGCAGTAAGCGTTGTACTTAACATTTCCCTACATCTAGTTGTCATAAGAGAAGATCTTTGAGCATTCACTTTTTCGGAAAAGCAAGTTGTGAAACACTCCAAGATAACTTACATTTTTCAGGGAAACTGTTGATAATATTATTCCGATTCTTACCGGATTTCCTTTGCTTCATAATGTTAACTAGGAGTTACAGTTTTCGACAATGTGAGTGCTTTTCAGAAAGTGGTTATACTCTTACTGGCATTTTCTTATTTTAAAAAAAGCTACAATTTCAGTGAATTTAATGTTTACTATTAGGTATGTGAATTCTTGGCGTTAATTTTTCTCCGTATATTGGAAATGATGAAGTGAACGAAAGAGTTCTTAAAAAAATTTGTACGATAAATATATAGGCATAATAAGTTCAATTTTATAGTTAATGTTGAGAGTGGTCCATATGCTAACTGAACAAAGTTTTGAGACAACACAATTCACACTGAAATTTTAATATTGACTTTCCTGACTTTCCATCACTAAGTAAATTTTTCTGATCCGCAACACCAAAAACATTACTAGTAGTTATCGAACTCTACTACCCTCACAGCCGTCCAAAGCTTTCCTTCTTATTTTTTAAATAATGTATAGGGTTACTGTCTTACTGCAAATTCTTATGAGTCCTGAATTTAGTTTAATTTGATTTGATTACAAGTTTATCGTCCCTTTTAGCAACGAAGCCTATGAGACGTGGACCTATAGCTTAACGTGAGATCCGAACCATATGAGCTCCTGCCGGCAATCGAACCTGGGTTCTCCCACGCCAAAGTCGCGTACGCTAACTGCTTAAGTCACAAAGGAGCTCCTTTCTGTATTTGGAATACAATAATAGATTAGTAATAAACAATCACTATATGTTAATAATTATCTCGCCAATGTGAATACACTCAAACATAAATAAGTACACACACATTTCATAATTTGACTTGGCCTATCCGTTTGATTATCTACAAAAAACAAACCTAATTTAATTTCTTCTTCTGTAGCATCTAAATTCTTTATTTAATTTGTTCTTCTTTCTAAGGTTGAAGTTTTAACACCTTTTGGTGCTTCTCAAGCTTGTTTCTACAGATGATTATCATTTCACAATCTGTTTATCTTCGTTTTGAATCTGCATTGTCTCTTTTGAGATGTTCTTCATATCTTCTGTGAGCAGTTGTATTGATTATTAACTCACCTGAGTAATAGGAATTATGCATACTTTAGTGCAATCTGATAACATTTTTCCTGATTCTTCTGTGAAATAAATCAATTACCTTCACTCAGTATACGAGGGAGGGTACTGACCCCGGCATATTTAAAATACTTGAGCTGGGATGGCTGATGGGGATATTGTAGCTTAATGTCTTAGATGCATATATGCTAAATTTCAGAACCATAGCTGCTATATTAATATTCTTTTTTGTCGTTTCAGGTGTGAGAGGTGGCACCTAGCTTGAAAAATGGAGAAAACCGAACAACGAACTGTCATCAAGTACCTCCAGAAAAAGGGATTAAACCCAAAGGAGATTCATGAGGACATGATTAGTGTGTTGGGTGATGGGGTTCCTTCCTACCAGGTGGTAAAGAACTAGTGCCGCGACTTCTGTTGCAGCAGGGAAAGCTATCAACAGGCCCCTGGTGCTGGTCCTCCAACAACAGCATGCACCCCAGAAAACATTGGGCTGTGCATGTTACGATTATAGCAGACAGACGAATCACGGTGCAACAGTTAGCAGACATCATGCACATCTCTGTAGGCTCAGTGGAAACCATTGTGCATGAACACTTGGGATTCAGAAAGGTGTCAGCGCGAGGGTACACAAAATGTTATCTCGTGAAAATCAGAAAGACAGAGTTCGATGTTCAAGGGCTGGTTTGGAGGTTATGGGGGCAGACCTGAAACAGATCTGTGACAGTGGATGAGACGTGGCTCCACCACTATGATCCCGAGTCTAAACGACAGAGCATAGAGTGGCGGCACAGCAGTTCGCCTCCCCCACGCAAGTTCAAGATGCAAGCATCAGCACGCAAGGTTATGGCCACAATTTTTTGGGATGCAAAGAGTGTGCTCCTTATTGACTACCTGGAGGTTGGACACACTATCACGGGGGCCTATTATGCATCCCTAATTCCTAAGTTACGCGAAGCAATCAAGGAAAAACGGCGCGGAATGTTGCGGCGAACAATGCTGTTCCACTAAGATAATGCTCCGGCCCAGAAAAGCCATCTTACTGGTGCCGCAATCCATGCTGCTGGTTTTGATGTGTTGGAACATACTCCCTACTCACCCGACCTCGCCCCATTTGTTCCCAAAGTTGAAGGAGCACCTCAAGGGGAAGAAGTTTCACTCAAATGCAGCTGTTATTGAAGCTGTGAAGGAATGGCTCATGCTTCAGCCAGAGACTTTCTTTGAAGCTGGCATAGTGGCTTTACTGCATAGGTGGAAGAAGTGCATTACTATGAAAGGAGACTTTTTGGAAAAATAATACTGCTTATAGGTCAGGAACAATAATTATTGAACCACCTCGTATTTTAAAGCATCACTCTAACTCATTTTAATTTTCCTGACCTTCTCCATCTTTCAAACTCAGTACGAACCTTGGAAAACTACATACATGTTGATTTACAGTAGTGAATGTTGTTTTCGATTTGGAAAACAAGGGAAACGAAGATACAAAAAGAAAATTTTACGCACTTTTAGCAGGAAATGTAAATGTGTACTCATGGATTAAGAAATATAAAGGATTTGACCCTTGCTGCATGTTTGTGCTGTCTCTTAGACATAGCTCATAATGTTGGACTGTAAAAATAAACATTTTGAACATTAATCAACACCATGTAAACTATTCAAACACTAGTACTTATTTGTGGCTAAGTGGCTAATGCGCAAGTTTTCTGAGTATGATTTTCTTAAGGGTTGCTCACCTCGAATACAAACCCGAGCAGTGGATTAGGAATTAGATTTCTGGGCTTTCGGCATCTACGGTCATGTTAGCCCGTCATGCATGACGGATGACGTCTCTTGGCGATCACACTATCCAAGGAAAAGGAAAGAAGAAAGGATTGAAGCGTCTGGGACATGTATATTGGGTACCATCCCGGCAGCATTTGCCTGGTGTGAATGAGGAAAACCCAGAAAAACCTTAATCAGGACAGCTGGCTTGAAAGGTTTTTACACTTTTTGACCGAGCGTCACCACCGGCAATTGAACCCGGGACCACTCAAACCCAAGCGATAATTCGGATCCAACTCCACAAACAATAGATCTCATCTCATATAACCTCGGTCCTGGAAAAGGACGCTAAACTTCTATCCAACTTATCTTTACGCATGTACTTTATCCTCAAGATACAACGTCGTAGATTTCGATGTCTGCAAATGATAAAAGTATAACACTTTGACTTTTGTCACTATATCTTTCTGTACTTGACGATGGTTGGATACCTAATGTTATATATTTCTACAAAATTTTTGCTGAGTACTGTTAATTTCACTAGGTTTCATTCTGGTTGAGTTCGATACCTAAAGTTTTCTCAACATAATAACCAAATGACAAGGAAAATTAAGACAGAAATATTACAAAAGAAATTACAAGTGAAAGTTTATATTATATATATGTACAATTATTTTTCGTTAGTTAGTGTGAAAAAAATTAAGAAAATAATATGCCTCTTGAATTATAATGCAGACATCAGACAATTATCTTACAAAGACACAGAACGCAAGACTTCCCTATTTTCAATTTTAACTTAAGTGTTCGGAAAATGTAGGAGAAAGCATGAACTCACTTCCTTCCTATAAACTGTGTGGTAACTCCATGAGTGTTCTCTCTCAATACACATATATATTTAAAAAAATGTAAGTTTCTGACACAAAACCGAATCCTTATGCCAATAGGCCGGTGATTTTTAATTGGGGGACGCGTAGTCAGCACATCGATAATTCTTGACCGGAGCCCGTTACCTTTTTCAAGTACCTCCTTATTTCTACGGATGAGTCGCTTAAAATAATCGTCTTACTTATTTTCAATTATTACTTATTACAACTAGCAACGTCACAATGCATATCACGTGAAGGAGTTTGGTTTGTCACTGTGTACACTCACAAAGTGATAATTGGAGTTTTAATTTTTTAACGGTTTGACAATGGAAGTTCACCTGCTGACGTCTGCCCATCAACAGTTTTCTGCATTTCTCTCTACTCTATTATGCATTTGAGAGGAGTCTGGAGGCGGCAGTATAATTTAAATTGCACACCGCTTCTGGTCTCTTCTCAATAATGCATTTACTCTGATCCCTTTACTCCTCATACAAAAGCTTCAGTGTTGCCATGTCTACTAATTTTTATTATATTTAAAATTCAGATTTCTATCATTTCAGGTTTTAGTAGAATTATAAGGATGGAGATGAAGTGTCTTTAGGAAACCCCTTTTCGCTATTTATTACCATTTTTGCTCTGTAAGATCAATGTTAAAACCGGAAATGATTATTTTCTATCTTTTCCGGTTTGAATATAACCTCCATCAACAAATTATATTCCTACCTTTTTTTCCCCCTGTACATCCTGGTCAAAATTGATGGTGATCCATCAAATAGTTTTTGAGATCTTGTGCCATCCGGCCGGACACATACATTCGCTGCTGATTAACTTTACCTGAACAACAATTATAATACTTGAGATTGAACGATTATAACATTCTATCAACACTAGCAACACTAATACCTGAATACTGTCAGGTTACAATAACTTTCTCAACTAAGCCTACACATGCGCACTCAGTAAGCCACACACACACCCTATTCATCACAGATCTTAATATTCTAGATGAAAATTCCAATATGATACGTAAGTTAATTTAACGTATAAAAAATAACTGACAAGGGATATGTTTCGGTTCGAACGCGAGGATCAATATAAAACTTGGTAGACATATACACGACTAAGTAGTGACCACTGTAGGGGGAGTCATTCCCGTGTAAAATTCGTTTTCCGCCGACAGCGCCACCTATCCTTCGAAACACTAGCAGTTAGATTCCGCGTTGTAGGCGCTGAGTGAAGATCAGTTAGGTACGCAGTGTGTGGTAGTAAGCTCCAATTAGTATTAGGTGTGGTAGACAGTGTTGAAAAATGGTGCGGGCTGTTGGCGTTAACTCCTTTTCCTGTAGTTGAACTGTTAGAAAAAGCAAACTAAGGCGCAAAATTATGGTTCAAACGTCAGTTGGAACGGAAAATGAGTCATTTGAGACATTTTGTGCACTTTAAGTATCAGTGAGTACGAAAATGAATTAGAAATGATATACAAAAATCGACACTCTACGGATATTATGAAGAAAATGGCAGGGCACAGGAAGACATCTATGATAGCAGTTCAGAACGGGAATAAGACAGTATTCCATAGCGGGAACAAGACAGTAGTCAAAGCGAATACGACATCTCTCCAGCACGAAAACTGAAAGTACAGATTTTTTTGCAGTTTACGGAAGAGAAAATCCGGAGTATCTACAAAGATTATCATGAAGGAGGATACAACTCGTATAGGAAGCTTCTGGAACGACATAAGAAACTTATTTCGTTCAATAGCTGCAAAAATATTTGGATAATGGATACGTGCTGTTTACGAACTTTGCTTCATTCAAAGTGGATCGGGAAATCAAACTCCTAACACTAAAATGTGAAGTCATCAGAGAGAATGGTGTATCAGTACATTACCGGCATTTCCAGTGCTGGGCTTTCCAAGCGGCAAAAGAAGTTGGCTAATCGGAGTTCAAAATGCCGCCGACTTTCATTGAAAATCTTTAGAAACAAGCAAGAATTATATCACGAACAATTCATAATATCTGTAGAGTGTCGATGTGCGTATCATTTCTAATTCATTTTCGTACTCACTGATAATCACATTGCACAAGAATGTCGCAAATGACTCATCTTTCACTCCAACTGACGTCTGATCCTTAAATTTGCGCGTTAGTCTGCCTTCTACAGTTCGACTACATGAAGGCGGTTAATGCCAACAGCCCGTCCCATTTTTGCACACACCCTACCACACCTAACACTAATTGGAGCTTACTACCACACACTAACGCACATGACTGATCTTCACTCAGCGCCTACAACGCGGAATCTAACTGCTAGTGTTTCGAAGGATAGATGGCGCTGTCGGCGGAAAACGAATTTTACACGGGAATGACTCTCCCTACAGTGGTCACTACTTAGTACTGTATATGTCTACCAAGTTTTATATTGATCCTCGCGTTCGAACCGAAACATGTCCCTTGTGAGAAATAAAATAAGTAAAAATTGATATATTCTTGTAATTACAATTTTCAAATTCCTAGAACTCTTTGCATCAAAACTACAATTAGTCGTCAAACAAATTAATATTTAAACCATCATTACTCAGGCTGTTTACCTCTTTCTATCAATATTCAAGAAATATTTATTGCATTAGAAGCTTACTGTTAATGGGCTTTAAATCAAGCATTAAAATGCATTAGAATCAAGCTTTAAAATGGAATAGAGTGTTATTTATTTATTTGAATATAAAAATACATTCATGTTCTCGTCTTACTTTTCTGAAAATAGGAAAAATAGAAATTAACAAGCCTTCCCATTTCTCTACAGACTATTCTTGTATTTGTTTCATATGACACAAAAATCTCAAATCCGAAAGGGGGGGGGGAGAAAGAGAGAGAGAGGGAGGGAGATTCCGTGATTGCCAATATGGCGCAAACACACAATTGGACTGTTTACGTTATATCGTTAAGAACAGCATACCTGAGTGTTCATTATAATATGAATACTAACAGAAACGTATGAACCTGATTTTCATTTAAAGAAACCGAAAACATTAAGAGCTCATTATAATATAATTCCGTATTGTTGTTATCAAATAAAACTGAACAGTGGTGTAGAAAACTTCTATACACTTATATTTTCTTATGAATAACGATTTTATTGTTTTACTGTCTTTTCATATATCCTAAACTGTAAACACTAAAAAAAACATCTCGAGAAAGTCTACGTGAAAAGTGTTAGATTCACAAACATAACTGTGTTTCGCTGCCCTTGTTATTTGTTTAATTCCCCATTTCCCACAAATCTTATTAATTGCTGATGTGCATCGTATTTGCGGGGTGCTGTTTATTTGTAACTGATTGGAGAGTGACTGAGGAGTTTATGTACATGTATATATATATTTCAATTGTAAAGTCATTTTAAGAATTTCTATAGTTTATTATCAAGCTTTGCCTATGCTAAAGTCTACCACTCCACCACGTTTAACACTATGTTCGCGAATATAAATGTAGATTTTACAACTATAGTATAGTGATTTTCCTTGAGTTATTTACATTAACATCCAACTGTATTATTATTACAAAGGGTTGCGAGACTTTATAGTATAATTCCTTATTCCACTTTGCATTCCCTTAATATTGAAAAGATCCTTTTTTTCTCGGAAGACCGAAAAGCAAACCTCAAAATAACCTACTACATATGTGAAGAGAGAGACTTCAAACTCAAGTTGAGGTTCACATTAAAAGTGGTTAGGCTTTGAAGTTTTTTTTTTTTTTTTTTTTTTTTTTTTTTTTTTTTTTTTTTTACTTCATTCAACTCGAACTGATTTTATACAAATTGAGCAAGTTCAGAATAAAACTCACTAGAATTGAGGTAGAACCTGCTCATTTACAACCTTAAGTCATATCTAGATAGTTTTAGCAATTACGCACTGCTCGTACAACAAAACAATTCTGAAAAAACTTCCCGAGATACATACTTTAAGTAACTTTAATACGACAGTTTCTTTACATCTATTTAGTTATTTTATTCACCGAAAATTTGCACTTTAAACTAATATTAATTTACTGTAATGTTGAAGTTAAATTAATTACTATTTTCTAAAAAAAATAATTTTAGAACAATACAAATCTTCGTCTTATTGTTACAGCTTTTATATGCGCACAAAGTTATACTCTACATGCTACGTAGGAAGCTCAGAACTTCTACTTCATGCTGAAAGCATTAATAAGTACTAGTGTGCTTAAATACTTTCTATCTCTACTACCTGTAAATAAACAATAAATAAATACAAGCTTATAGTCTTCTACGTAAACTGTATATTAATATTCAGCTACAAGCTGGAAGAAATGTTAAAAAAAATAATAGTTATATATCACTTTTGAATCAACAAGTAAGGTGTTAGGTTGGTAATTACTAATCGCCAAGGTCCATTCCAAAGCGACATATCATCATATTCATGCTTCCTATAACAACATAAAAGTAATGTAAAATTAGTCAAATAAAAATAACAACGAAAGAAATAAAACATACTTATTTCTAGCTTAAGAAATTATATAAAAATTTAATGATATACTTCACAACTATATTCATTCATCTTTTTAATTTCTTTTAAATTTCGTTAACAAGAATGATGACTACACAAATACATGAATTTTAGATATTGCTTTGATTTAATATGCATTAGCGATACACTTAACAGCTATTTTTTTTTTTCGCTTTCCTTTAAATTTCGTTAATAAGAATGCTGATCGCGTAAAAGACGTACGTATGGAAGATACAGGTTTGATTTAATATATCATATAACCTCAGTGGTAAAATGACGTTAAATAAATAAATAAAAAGCTTGCGTGTATAATACACTTCTCTTTGCATGAATCCTTCTTTTCTAAGCAATCCTGGCTACAAAATGTACGCGATGAATTTCCGTTAACAATAACATTTAGCAAAGTATTATTCGCTGACATGCCCCATATTTATGCAACATTGCTATTGAATTTCGACACTGATGCAAAGATATAAAAATGTACACTTAAAATATTTTATACAGTAACTTGAAATAACGCTACCTGTAATAGTGCAACGTATGCGCAGTTTCATTAAATTTTCTCTCCCTTTTCATCTATAAATATACACATTTTTCACGAGGCAGATCTCTACTTATTCACATTCTTTCTTTATATTCACCTTATAATATAAAATAATACAATTTAAAAAAGCATTTAAAAAAGAAAAAAGTTATAACCCGGCTGCTTATTAATGTTAATTTGCTATTAAAACAAAGCTACTCGCAATAGTAAATTACACATAAACTACAATACAAGACGTACATGACACGAAACTGCAAAAACAAGTACCTCAAATTAAAAAAAAGCAAAACAGTTATTTTTTTTTAAAAAAAAAAAGAAAAAATATATACTCCACCACACTGCCCTTAAATGGATACTATTACATCCACCAAGAGTAAAAAATAATATGTAATGTGAATCTTACCAAACCATATAACACATATGGGTAAACTAGACTTTTATATAAATTTATATGTAACATTGTGGAATAGTGATTTTTTTTTTTTTTTTTTTTTTTTTACAGAAATGTAAATGGTCATTCATTATTGATTTTTGGGCGCTGAACACGAAACTGACAATAAAAATGTGCTCCTGGCTAAGATTTACTTGTAATTACACAATTTACATGTTACATATAACGCTACAAATGAAATTGTAAGGTAAAAGTCACGAAACATTGAAATGATTATGGAAATAAAAATAGCTACTCTTTATAATTTCTTGGACGCTGAATAATTGGGACAATGATACAGGAGCACAGCCTTAAGGCTTGTTTTGGAGGCGTCTATAAACAGTCTACAATCTTCTACTTTGTACGGAATCTTTAGTTTCTGCATCAAACCTGGAACATCACTGCAAAATACTAATTCATCGGTGCAGCAGAAATATTTTGCAAGATCTCTTTGACGATCGCGTAGAGTTGATACCCTACTGTATCCTCCAGAAGGTTCCACCGCTAACCTAGACGCTAAGAGCGCAGCTTTATTCTTTGGCAGTTCCAAATCTCTGATCAGGTCATGAAGCTCCGCTTGTGTGAGTCGGTGTGGTTCAGGATAGTTGGTTTTTGGCTCAAATGAAGGATCAGTGTTACAAGTATGTGGAACAGGTTCACCTTCACTTTCATTCTCTCTATCACTTTCCGTCGGAATGGTAGCCGGGGAATCGGGAATAGGCAATCCTTCTCCATGGGCCACTGGACGAATGACAGATGGTATCACTGGGTATTCAATCTTCCTCCTCTTCTTCGTATTTATACCTTTCTTCAAGCAGGATAGCATGCAAAAGTAGCAGTTTGTATTATGGTTTGTCGGTCCACGCCAAATGGCAGGCACACTAAAGCGCATGGAAACGTTGTTTCCATGCATCCAGGCATTGAGAGTAGATGAACAACTCGTACAACAAACGTGGAGAGCCCATGATTTATTCTGGTCTCCAACACGACACCCAAAGTATAGTAAATATGCTCTTCGCACTGCAGCAGTCAATGGCCGCTTCCTGGAACCACAAATCACCTTCGCACATATGTAGCAAACACTGTCCATCGAATTTTTACAAACACATTGATCACTTTCCATGAATCACTGACACTTAACAATGAAAACAATATGCAGAACAGCGATAGTGCCCTCACTCACTACTTTCAAACTGCTGATTCACCAGTAACACAAACAGTCTGCCAAACTACTGCTTGAAGCATGCCACGAATACGATTAGAGAAGTTAACTGGAGCTAGTTGCAACTTGCCATCGCACTAGCTGTTGATAACGTACAACGTTGCCAAGTCGAATATGCAGCAAATACTTGTCAAGAACGATACTTTGTACCGTGTAAAACAATAATTTCAAATCATGTCCCATAGCGTTATATGCAAAATACAAAACACTAAATTACTAAGAAACCTGAGTCAGGATAGAATTTTAAGTGCGATTTTCGCGTTTTGTGGCCAAAAATCAATAAAGAACGGCTGCTTTCGTATCTGTAAAACGTAAAAAGTGAAAAAATGTTTAACAGTGTAATGTTTATTTATGGGCACTTTTAACATTTTGTAATAATAATTAAACATTAATGATATCATAGTTTAATTTTAAAGTATGTTTAGGTATTAGCTCAGGGAACCTATATTAACCGTACAACTACGTTGGTCAGTCTGCACTCTCTAACAAAATGGCGGCATAATGGCAATGAAAATTTGATTTTATGTATATTACAAAATTGAAAAGCAAATATAATATCAAGGGTAAGAGATATATATAAATAATGGTAATATTATAGTAAATTTGTCTAATGTATAATAATTTAATGTGAGTATTATATCTTCACCCCATAACTATTTTTTAAAATTAATTTAAAACGCTAATAAATATTTTAAAAATAACTTTAAAAGAAGATAAACAGAACAAGTCCATTTTCTGTTTGTATTATGAGCGCTGATTTAACTGTTCAATTTTTACTATATTCACTGTTAGCATTATGAAGATAAAAGGTAAAATGTGAGGGTAAATGAAAATAGGACAAACTGAGATAAGTATTATTGTACGAAATATTACACACTATAAAATTTGTGGGGCTGCGGTAGCTCAGTTGTAGAGCATTCACCTCTGGTGCATGGTCCTTGGTTCAATCCCAGATCGCGCCAAGTGAGCTGTGGTGGACAAACACCGTGAACCTGGGTTCTCCCATTTTCATTCTACTATTTCATTCATTTCTCATCATCGTCGTCTCCTCTAGTCTAGCCAGCATAACCATGGGATCTAAGATTTCACTATAAAATTTGTACACAATAATTTCTTGAGACTGTGTATTAAAGATTTCCACAGTGTAAATATTCTACGCAATTGTTGTTGTTCGGAAAGTGTCTTGGTCGAGGTTTTCCTGTTTCCTCCCACATGATCATTCCACCAAATCTTTCATCACCATTCACTTTCATTTATCCATTTCCTTTAGCCCAATGAGCATAACGATGGAAGGATTTTTTTTCCTATTCATGGCTATGAAGTGAATGTGTCGATGACATTATTCCACAAACTGTTTACTATCCTGTCAGAATTTCAATTTTAGTTACTTTGCAGAAAGTTTCTATGCCTCTTCTATAAAACCGTGTAATGTGGCCTTCTGTCACCACGGCATGGCGCGTCCTCAGCTTGCGGATCGAGAAGAAGGCCTCTAGATATAGAGGTTAGTTGCGAATATACTGAAGAAGTAGTTGCGGACAGACGACAAAGAGTGGTCCTCCAGCCATTTTTACGAAGAAGTGGAACGGATATTTGACCAACTCCCGCGATACCATACGAAAATTCTATTAGGAGATTTCAATGCTAAGGTAGGACGAGAGGATATTTTCAAACCGATTATAGGGAACTAAAGTCTGCATAAGGAAAGTAATGACAACGGTGTTAGACTCGTGAACTTAGCAACATCCAAAAACCTAATCGTGAAGAGTACAAAATTCCCACATCCCGACGTTCATAAATACACTTGGACATCACCAGACGGGAAGACATATAATCAAATTGATCACGTTTTAGTAGATAGAAGAAGGCAATCTACCATAATTGATGTCCGGTCGTTTAGAGGGGCTGATTGTGACACTGATCACTACCTCGTAGCAGAGATAACAAGAGAGAAATTATCGTTGAATAAAGGAAATATTCAATGTCCGAAAACGGAGAGATTTAATTTAAAGAAATTAGAAGAGAGCCAGGTAAGAGAGGAATACCAGATTGAAGTTTCGAATAGATTCTCGGTTTTAGAAGATTCGGAGTGCACTAGTGTTGAGGATACTTGGATTGAAACTAGACATAGCATTAACATTTCAGCAAAAGAAAAATTGGGACAGGCGTAAATACGTAGGAACAAACCATGGTTCGACCAGGAATGCATTAAACTAGTAGAAAAGAGAAAGCAAGCAAAATTACGTTGACATCAGGAGGGAAACTTTCAAAATTTTTAGAATAAAGAAACGCGACTTTTTGAAAGCTAAAATTAAGGAACTTGAAGATAGTAGTAAAAATAAAAAAATTCGGGACATGTATAAGGGGAGCAACGAATTTAAGAAAGGCTATCAACTTCGTGCTTATATATATTAAAGAAAGCTGACGGAACAGTTCTCACTGATACAGATAGTACTTAAATAGATGGAAAGATTTCTTTGATGATTTGCTTAACACGCAGCCAAAAACTAATGTGCGTGGAGAAAGGGAAATACATAAAGCAGAACCGTATATTCCAAAACCTAACCGAACAGAAGTAGGAATCGCTATACAGAAATTAAAGAAACACAGATCTCCGGATGTAGACGAAATTCGGCTAAGTTAATTTTAGCTGGAGGCGAAAAATTGTGGAATAAGATACACGAACTCATTCTCCTTATCTGGAACAAGGAAGAATTGCCACAAGAGTGGAAAGAATCAATCATTGTTCCAATTCATCAGAAAGGCGACAAAATTGACTAATAATTATCGAGGCATTTCTCTTTTTTTTTCTGTCAACATCCTATAAAATTCTTTCAAACATTCTATTAGCAAGATTGACCCCATACGCAGATGAAATTATTAGAGATTATCAGTGCGGATTTAGACGAAATCGATCAACTATCGATAAAATATTTACCATTCGACAAATACTTGAAAAGAAGTGGGAATATAATACTCCGGTACATCAACTATTTATTGGTTTTAGAAAGGCTTACGACTCGGTTAGGAGAGAAACATTGTAGAACATTCTCACAGAATTTGGAATACCGAAAAAGCTAATTAGATTAATTAAGATATGTTTAAAAGAATCCCAAAGTAAAGTCCGACTAGGAAAATTTTTGTCCGCGAACTTTCAGGTCGAGAATGGCCTGAAACAAGGACATGCGTTGTTGCCATTATTATTCAACTTTGTCCTCGAATACGCTATGAGGAAAATCAAAGATTGCAACCAGAGCCTAGAGTTGAATGGTATTCACCAGGTTATGATGTAAATTTAATAGGTGATGATACGAGAACAATAGACAGAAATTCAGAGGTTTTATTAAACGCTTGCAGGGACATGGGTTTAGAAGTAAATGAAGAGAAAACTAAATATATGGAAGTTTGCCGCGATCGTAATACGGCAATGTTCGGTAAATTATGGATGCGTTAAAATATGAAATAATACTACTTTCAAATATCTAAGATCAATATTAACAGATGAGTTGAGTTGAGTTGATTTTAAGTTTAACGTCCTGTTCAGCAGCGAGGCTATATGAGACGTGGACCTACTGATTAACGTGGAATCCAAACCACATGAGCTCCCGGAGGGAATCGAACTCGGGACTCCCACGCCAAAGGCGCGTACGCTAACAGCTCAGCCACGAAGGAGCTCAATATTAACAGAGGTAAATCATATTTACGAAGAAATCAAATGTCGACTAAAAGCAGGGAATTCGTGTTACTATTCAGTTCAAAATCTCTGGTCGTCGCGAATTCTGTCGAGAAATTTGAAGCTTAAAATATATAAAACGATAATCATGCCTGTTGTGCTGTGTGGTTGCGAAACATGGTCGCTTACTTTGAGGGAAGAACATAGACTGAAAGTATTTGAGAATAAGATCCTAAGACGAATATTCGGACCCAAGAGGAACGGGAATGGAGAATGGTGCAAACTTCTTAACGAGGAACTACATAATTTATATGGTTTACCGAACATTGTTAGGGTCATCAAGTCTAGGAGGCTCAGGTGGTAGGTCATGTAGCCAGGATAGAAGAAAGTAGGAGCGCTTTCCAAATTTTAACTGGAAGACCAATCGGAAAACGACCATTAGGGAGACTTAGACGCAGATGAGAGGACAATATTAAGATACATCTCGCAGAAATAGGAATACAAATTAGAAACTGGATCCAGTTGACTAAGGATAGAAGTCAGTGGAAAGCTTTTGTGAACGCGGCATTGAATCTCCGGGTTTCATAAGCCATAGAGTGAGTGAGTTAGTTTTAGTTCTTCTATAAAAGTTAAAGATTCCTCGATATCCAGTTCTTATCAGTATCGTATCGCGCATCTTTAATGTTTCGAAAAGACCTGGCACCAGACCATCAACGTACTTTGTTTTTGCCGTCATATATATAGAAGAAATTCCAATAGATTTGTGTAAAAAAAAAAAAAAAAAAAAAAAAAAAAATTACGCAGTTGAGATTTCCTCAATGCTTCTGGAAATAGACAATGCTGTATCAAACTTAAGTTTCTGAACACGTCTTAAACCTTTTGAAGTATGATTAATACCAGAGCGCTAATCCACGCGAATTTTTGAATATTTCCTCATTCTTTATTTTGTAGTGTCTCCATTTTACGATGTTTTAAGCTGGTCTTTCTCAAGGTACTCGAACTGTAACTTCTTTGGCTTCCAATATTTAATAAAAATTAATTTATGTATCTTTTTAATTTTTTCAAACATTTAATTTTAATGTTCCGCAAAAAAAATTCTTCCAAATGCTGTTTTCTATTTTACGTGAATGTGCTAAACTTTTGCATATGTACTGGATCCCTGACATATCTTCTTAGCATACCTTGATGTGAAACCTCTTGTATTTCCTGTAAGTTCTAACGTATAAGAAGCTTTTAATACTATATATATATACGAGAAACAGTAGCTAAACGGGAGAGTATGTGGTGATCAGTTGATGCAATGCCACTGTTCGAGCAATGCACAAACATCAAGTTCATGTCCAAATTGGAGAAATTTACTTCAGATACCTGATTTGATAGCCTTAAAGTCAGTTTACGGTGACAATGGTTTATGGAAAATAGCACCGGTATCCGTTTCGTCACTGCAGTAGACATCGGAACCTGCCCCTCGTGTATTACATATCTATTAATATTTTGTAAATTATAATTTATGAGATTTTAGAATACTTGTTCCAAAATGATTTAGACCACTTGACTTAGAATGGGTATGAAAAGTGCTTTCCTTGTTTAAAAAACTTACGAGTAAATTGGAACATATTTTTCTTCAGGGAATGCTCAAAAGCTCTACAATTTTCTTCACTTCAAGGATTGACATTTTAAGTTTAAACAGATAGTTGCAATTAACGGTTGGAGTTAAGAGAAAAGAGGTGCATGTATCAGCAATATAAAAAGATTTAATTTTGCTCTTTCCATGCATAAGAGACGTACAGTCACCTCCTTCGTAATCCGTTATCCAGTGAATGTTTAAGGATTAAAAAACAATTAATGAATACAAAGTTTTGAGATTAAACATCTCTGGTCTGTAGTGGTCGGTACAAATTTCTTCTTATTCCCTTTTTCCTGACCCGCGTGTGCACTTACTCCTAGGACCTGGATTTATAAGCACTAAAAACTTTAAAGTATACATAAAATGTTTTAAAATATGAACTATATAAATAAAATATGCACTTAGAAGCAGCTTATTCATTTCAGATTCAACTGTTCACAATGTTTACCGTGAGCAGAATGAATTCGCAACGTATATTATTGAGAGTTTTCTCAAGATTTTCTGGTATCCAACTTCGTCTATTACCTGTTAAAGTACGCCGAAAATGACCTTTCAACACCAACTGGAGTAACTACTCAATATACGTATAATGATGGTACATTAAGTTTACAACCTTCGTCTCGCAAAGGTTTACTGATCCGACACATGTACTAATTGAATGACTCAATATTTCCACTCCTGGACTTGAGCAAAGCATCTTATGCAATTTCTCTTTATCCTTGTTTCAGGTGTCGTCTGGGGTAGAACTTGATGAAGCTGTTTCATTAACAAGTTCAAATAAGTCGTCAAGGAATGTACCCTGAGTTTTCAAACGTTTAAATATTTCAACAATTGTCGAAAAGTATACATGAATGAAATTAATATTTTGATAGGAAGTATAATTTTCTGCTAGAAAACTAGTATTCCACAGACTAGATAAAGTGATTTCTAAAGGAATATCCAATACACACGAAACTACCAATTCAGGACGTTAAGAATATTAAACTGATTCGTAACTTCAAATACATTCAGAAAAATGTGAATACCATTAGAATATGCACGAACCTCCAACATAAGTATTTTTTAAAAATCCACGCCCTACTTATTATCAATAAACAGAAGTCTACATACCTTTAAGTTGCTTGAGAAAAGCGGGTCAGATGAAGTCAATTACTGTATGTTCCCACTTCCTTATATATATTTATTTAAAGTTACCCACGTAAATCATAACTAAACTAGCCGGAAACGAGTATGATATGGAATATATGCTCTCAGTTTTGACCTTTGTGAACATGCCTACACGCCTTTCTTACGCAATTTCTGTTCCCACGTCTCTGCTGTGCTTGAAATAAACTAGATTGAGTCGAATGGAAATCACGTACTTACCATGATGGAAGTCAGGTTGTCAAGGATAATGGGAAGAGATGAACTCTCTTACTTATAAAGAAGAAGTATGAATTGATTGCACTGATAACCTGAACTGAGATGGAAGTTCTTACTTCCTTTGACTATGCAATAGTATTTATTAGGAAGCTAAGTTGCTAACAACAACGAATTTTAACCACATTTAAAACTGATCTTCTTTAATGTTATATTTCCGGCGTAAGTTATTTTATACATTACAATTTTACAATATTTCAACCTGCACTTAATAACTACTAGTTACAGACAAATTAAATTGCCTTTTAAAAAAGTACAATAATAGGACACATTGTTTCTTAAACAAAGCGCTTCATATTTTATAAATAATCTGCTAACTTAAGGAAATTCTAATACCTATATTCTTTTGCTCACGAGTTCATCCAAGAATAACATTTTCTGCCTGACACAACTACTTAACCTTTATACTACTACGGAATGTTAGTTTGGATAATTGAAGTTTAGCGTCCCTTGCAGTGTCACGGCTTTATGAAACGGATCTACAACTAGGATCAAATCCGGATCTCCCATATGCAGGCATGTTCGCTAACGGTATAGCTTCAAGGGTTTCTGAGGAGTGTTAGTGTTGGACTAACCATCCGCCTAACACTATCAAAGGATACAGAGATTGAAGAAACAGAACACAGATTGGATGATAAGAAACACGAGAATGAAAACGGATAAGATTTCGATTTGAAAAATCGAGCATCAAAGGTATTATAGGGAAATAAACAGAGCTAGTAGAAAAGATGAAAAAGCACAGCATTCAAGAGTTAAGAATAACTGAAGGATAAAAGAAGGAAATTGGAGAATTGCAACTAGATCAGAGATACATAATAAACTACCCTGGAGTACCCAAAGGCAGCAAGTGAAATGAGTGCTAGAAACAAAAACATGTAGTAATAATAGAGACTGAAACGCAAGAAGAGGCAACGACCCCTGAGTAGGACAGGGTTCAATGGGAATTTACAGAGGTGAGGAATCAAGAGAATGACAATGAAAATCAAATACTGGAATCCTTTATATTTATATATATATAACGAACTGACAATATAAAATACCTTCTACAATCATAAAATGATACACAACATCTCGTTTGAAGGAAAGGGACAAAATGCACGCAGTACCGGAGACAGACAATATGGTATACTCAATCAAAACGAATGAAACATTCTAGAGTCAAAGCGGGGCGGAACTAAATATCGATCGTGCACACTTGATCACGGAAACAAGATCCTATTAGATGAAAACAGTCGAACCAAGGATACGAGAAAGTAAACGCAGAATAACTAAAGGATCAAGAGCACGCGACTTAAATGGAAGAGCATTTGAACGCATTATGGTAGTTCGGATACTACTTATATTACTTACAATGAAGATCCACGCCTTATATAGCTTTGATGACAAAGAGAGTGCTAAACTCCAACAAACAAACAATTAATAAAGGATGAAAAAATCTAAAGGTTTCCTAAAGATATTTAGAGAAAATCTAGAACAATTTGGAAAGAAAAAAATATTCCTAGTTTGATATGAATGTGAAATGCATCCATGTTTGGAGAGAACATCCTACAAATAGCGGAAGGGAGAATAAGAGGAGTAAACAGTAGAACGGAAAGTTAAAAAGACTTAGTGAAACAAAACAAAACAAAAAACGAGGCACAGAAATGATACTTAAAGACACATAGGGAAGATGACAGAGACACACATACAGCACATAAAAATGAAAGCGAAAATAATAGGCAAAAAAAGCAAAAGAAAATCATGAAGAATTTGGAACAGAAACACAAGAAAACTTTAAAAAAAACCAACAAAGAATTCTGGGAACATTTTAAAGCTCCCAAACACAAATACGGAAAGCAAGTCAAGAGCATTAAGAACGAAGCAAACCCCGTAGCGACATATATTCTGGACATACTCAAAGACTGGCAGAAATATTACAAAGGGAAGTTCAAAGACGATAAAGGTGAAAGCTCAAAAACAGATGCAGAGAGAGACGGATCGAAAAACCAGAATGAAGACAGTATTCACATTGAAGTACGCAAAAGAGAAATAGAGCATGCTTTACAGGAAGTTGCAACTGGAAAGGCAAAAGAAGGGACAGACAATAGTAGCAGAGTGTACATCAAATACACCGAAGAGATAAGTAACCCTTCAAACCCGTCAGACCAAGTTTGCATCTATCGAAATACTGTAACTAAAACTGACAGACAAGTTGTGAGTGATCGTCTGTATCTAGGCCGATAAGGGAACACTGTGATACTATCTGTTATAATCACACCAGATACATACACACACATACACACACACACAAACCTACAGCAATATCCTTATATGCTCCCATTACGAGTAAGAGATGGGAGCAGGTGAGTTATACTGCAAAAGTCTTTTTTGCACCCGTCAATGTCTAAAATTCAGTAACAAGTCTGCCATGAAAGAAAATATAAGATAGAAAACACGAAAGCATAACGATAAAAAACACTAAGATAAAATTAATAACACAGTAGGATATTGATTTTCTTTCGCCATGGCTACGTAGCAAGGATACAAAGTGCCCAGGCAAGTATGACAGATAAAAGAAGTCGGAATTGTCAATTGAACTGGAACCATAAAAAGTTCTTAGTGACAATAGACAGAGGACAAATACATAGGAGGACGAAGTAAAAATCAGTGTGTTATCTGTGAATGTCCAATACGTAGTCGAGTTAGAATACATTCTTCCTCTCGGGAAGATCTTGAGCTGGTGGTCCAAACACCAAATGCAGGTTTGAATTGACCATATTCGAGCTGCCAGCGCTGATACAACTGAGCAGTGAATAGTGAACACAGATTCGTGCTGGAAATGGGAACGCTCTCTTCCGTCATGGGCAGCAACTTTCGTTGCACGGTCTGTCTCTTCATCACCAGCTATGCCAGAGATATAAATACTAAATTAGAGAAAGCGAACCATAATCCTCTCCTCTTCAATGTCATCGTTTTGGAAGACCAATGAGGCAGGCAGGTATTACTTACCACAATCCCTATTAGGAAGCTGAGCGATAACTCCAAGAACAATGTGAGAGAAGCCAGTGGCACATCTATTCTCACTAACGGGTACTTTTAAGGAGACCATCAAATATCGTCACATCGGCTCCTAGTAGAGGCCATGATTTTATGGAGGTTCAACATGCTGCATTCCACGTTTTTCCTTTTAGGGCATCACTCCAACCACTACAGCTAGGCATCAAAAAGCTCCAGTACACCATCGCAACCCCATGACAACTAAAATTATACTCAAGGGTCACTGCCAGGTAGAAAGGAAATCCGATTCATAAACTAAATCGGAGTCTATATAAATCTTTGTCAAGTCACAACAGAAAATCAGACCGGTTTCATCCGAGGTATAGTATTGTAAAATATTATTATTCCCCAGCGGCAGATTGGTGATCTAGGCTATCACCCGCAGCAAGGTATTTACAGGAAGAGTGATGAGCCCCATAACTCCCAACCTAGAGGACAAGTGGATATTGTAGTTCCGAAGAAGTGGGCGATGGGCTTGCCATATTTCTAACGCCACGTATATGCTCCGAGCTTGAAGGGTTAAGCACAGGGTGAAGTGAATGTTTCAGGAAGCCTGGAATTAACAAGAAAATACTACAGGAATGGGAAGAAAATTATCATAGACATGGGCAAAGAGGCCAATTGCTGTAACGTGGACAATTATAGAGCACTTGCTTATCTCCAAAAGTACCAAAGTTGTGGTGATTACTGAAGAACAACATAAACAAGATTAAGAACACAAGGAGAAAACAAACTTGAAGAAGAACAACGGACTGGACAAAAACGATAGACCATATTTTTAGCAGTTATGATTATCATTAAAAAAGTAATCTCATCTCCATCGGTTCTCTTGTTACGTTCGCCGACTAGACAAAACCTAGCCATGTATAGGTTACACTTCTTGATTTTGTAAGCAGGTCGTAAAAAAGAAAAAGTTTAGGGATATCTATAACCAATATTCATGTCCAGTAACGGTAAAAGTGTATATTCTTATGGATACCTACTCTCACATATTTTAAATCCGTAACTAGAAATGAATGCACAGTCATCGACAAAATAGCAACTTTATATAAAGACCGTTCAAGTGCAGTAGAGATGTTTCCTCATTAACAGATTCAGAAACTCAAAACATCAATTCTCTTCCCTCGTAACTACAAAATAGCATCCAGATGATGCCAATGACCAGCGCTCTCACCGCCACAACCTATTTGTTAATGTATCCTACAAAGTTGCTTATGTCTGAAACTTCCTGAAGGAACCGAAACTTCATTAAAATAAGTAATTAAATAACAGTTACATAATTTTCAAAGCTCATTTCAACCTAACACAGACCTCTTTTATAAGGCTGTAAAGTTGACAACACGCCCTTTCTTCTTTTCCTTTACTATTAGAATTTATAGAATAACTTTTGTAGATTAAAAAACAAACACAGTGATTAAATGGAAGTCCACGACGTACATACATACATACACACACATACTAACTCAAATACACACGCGCGCACTCACAAATAAGTACCAGAAACGCCTTCAAAACTTGGCAATACAGAAAAGTATCAAGTTCATCGACTGCTCTTCAATCGATCACATAAGCTTTACACTGAGTATGGTGATATCTATAACACCTATGGTGAGGTGGTACTGCACAGCAACTAGTTTCTAAAGGTTACTGAAAATCGTAGTTAAATTGATTCACTTGATTCAAAGCTATTGAAAACGTAAGTGTATGTGGTAGGTATGCTCTTTTGTTGTCGGGTATACAATGATTTAAAGATGGGTAAAAGAATGTTATTTCAATGTATGGATGGAATGCATTTCTTCGTAGGGTTTTAAATGGACGGTAAGAAAAAATCAGAAAATGCAGAAGTTTGCTTGACGTAAAGACGAAAATGATCTTCGATTTTTGAATATAAATTTGCAGCTACGAAACAAAACCAAATGAACACGATAAGTGTTGCCAGAAACTGCGTAGGTGAATCCTATGTAATTCCAATTAAAATTACTGTTATAGATTTCATCAAATTTTTTCATATTGCTGTACCATAATTTAATTCAATTACTCTGATTAGTGCTCAAAGACTCTTATAAGTAACAGCAATTTTCAACGGTACTCAATAAAACGGTAAAAATAGCTTCTGGTAGCACTTAACTCAATCAATTTGATTGATTTATAATGACTACGTCATTTTGACAACCAAAACTATGCTCAAAAAATGAAGACTACTTGTTTTTTAAATAAAATGTAACCCTTTACATTTTCTAGCCTTGAAAATAGGTGAATATTCAACGAATTATACAACTTGAAGTAGGTTAGTGACGAAAATATGTTTCGAACGCTCAGTGACTAATGTGAAAGTGCAACGAACTTACATAACTTGAAATAACCTTGCTGAAACAATTCTGTATTTTCACTATAATATTGATTATTTAGATAAGTGCCTTCAAAACCAACTATCATTAGTTCCCCGGGTTAGCAACATCCCAGTTTGAAAACAAGGCTGAAAGCTTCAGTATCGATACGCGAACTGTGAATTGTTAGATAAAAGAACACAACTAAATGGTTATTTCCACTTCAAACACAAACTAAATCTCTCAAAGAAAGAAACAAAAAAATGTAACATGCAACTATGCTACAACAAATAATGATAACGTCGGATTAAGAAAATGTCAGAGACATTCGCAGATGAGTCTATTTCTTTACGTTATCTCACACACTAAGAGAGGATAAAAAAAATACTAAAAAGCGTAGGCAGATTAAAAAATGCATGCAAAAAGCGTTGCAGAAAACGAGCATACCTACCGTTTGGATACGTAAGTATTGGCTTTCTGCCCATAGTTAAATAAATAAAGAAAAAATAATGATATAAGGAAAATGGGAATGCGTATTGTTTTTCTTTTTAGTTATAACTGAAATCTTTGCACAAATCTACCTGTAATCTTCCACATTGTTGGTAGCCATAATTGGATTGTTCACACGATAATATACAACAGCATCAACACTGACAGTTACAGAGTCCCTTGATAAAACCTGTAAATTAATCGATTTGTTAATTAAAAATCAGTTTTCAAGGATATAAATGAAGCTCTTTTTTTTATTATGTTTAACACCAAATTACGTTAGAATCAGCTTGGAAGATACTTGCATATTCTTGAGGGGGAACTAACAATGAAATTTTGATTCTTTCTGCTTCAAGTAAATAGTTAAATCAATAAGTGAAGTAAGGGTTTTCAGATACACACATATATACTATTAATTTCAATACAAAAATCATCATCAAAAGAAGCGAGACTACTAAAAGGGAGAAGAATCGACACAGTTAGTATAGATCAGGCACTTCGATTTAACATGGGCCATAAACATTTCTAATCATGTATTTCAAGTGTTCAACGTAAAGGAAGATACCTTAATGCGGCTGTATTGGTGGAAGCTTCATAGGCATATTAAACCTTTAATTTATTGAATTAATAAACAAAAACTTTATAAGGAAATCGATTATTAATCAATTGTAACTTGAATATGGCCCTGAAGTTTCCATCGATACAGCTGCATTAACGTACAGCTGTCATTCACATTCAACTGTACTGTGTCTTTTCTGAAAAATCTTCATAGACTCGAAATAAATAATAACAAACAACAGTGTCACACGTACACTACATGAAGGAGTTCCGGTTTAATTTTTTAATATTGAAACCAGACGTGGTAGTAATTTCTGCCACTTCCGGTTTTACTATAGAAATCACAGAGGAGATGGAATATATTCTTGGGACGCTTACTTGATTGCATAGAATAGTTTCACGCTATCTATTACCGGTTTTGCTCTATATTGCTCAACGTTAAAACTGGAAATGGTTGCTTTCTAAAATTTCCGGTTTGAATATTACGTTCAACAACGAATTTGATTCCTAAATTTTGACCAAAGGGTCTTCCCTAGTAAGATAGTGAAATCGGCCCTTGATCCAAATTGCGTTGCTATTGAACCAAAAGGTTACCCCTGACCTTAAACTACCTCAAAAAAAATTTTGACCCCTCCCCTTACCGAATTATCGTATCATACATGCTCAAAATTGAATATTCTTTTTAATTTGGTGGGGGTGGTCCAAAAATTTTGAAAGTTTCACATTGTAGATACTATCTAGATCAGCGTTTCCCAACTTTTTCAACTTGCGGCACACTACAGGTGTAACTTGAATTCTCGCGGCACACACACATTATTATTATTATTATTATTATTATTATTATTATTATTATTATTTGTAAATATAAAATACCGTGGTAATTTTTTCTGTGATTACTGATATCCTTTTCACAGAGAAGAAAGCTGGATCACTTGTTTTCCTCCGTGGTAAATCATTATGCTTATTTTTCATTCTAATTTAAAAATACGCTTTCTTTTTCGAAAACTGTATCCAAACTTTCATTAAGAAGGAAGATCATTAAAGAACAAAGTAACAAATCTCTTGTACTTTTAAAACACAAATGTAGGTCATTTGAATCCATGTTTATTTTGTCGAAAGGATTGAATGATATTTTAAAATTTCAAGTTACGAAATAATCTGCAACAATAAAAATGTACAGAATATTAACAGAGTATGAAACTTAAAATTGTAGATTCATAGTAGAGGTTCATAGTAATGTGAAACACAGATATACATTTTTCCTCATAAATATAATGTGAAACTCAATACCTTGCAATTTGATTGTAATAGAATTAGTCTAATAATTTTGTTTCAATTTCCTCGCGGCACACCAGTGGCCCATTCGCGGCACACCGGTTGGGAAAAGCTGATCTAGATTCAAATGTGCATTTTTTTTCCAAAACTATCGATGCGTATTTTCTTTATTATTTTTTTTTTTTTGCGTGTTGAAAATTTCAAAAAAATGTAGATTTTTTTTTTTAGGGGGGACACGTTCCTGACTTTTTGGTTAAAAAATTTGTTATACCCTTAGGTATAACATATAATGTTTTCAGGAACTGAAAGTGATGGCAACATTGCCAAAAAGAAATAAAACTGAAAACATGCGTGTTTTTCGCATAGTTTTTTCCACTATTTTAGGGCCCTGAAGGTGAGGGCCTCTTCAAACAATTCTTTGCCAAAGTTCACAATTTTCCTTTCTCTTGCGTCCCTTCTGCTTCTGTCGTTCTTTGGATTAGAAACACCAAATATATCTCCGTTACAGTGCTTCAACTTCAACTGACTCTTGCAAACACACACCTCACGTCGGTTCCTCGTATCTATCAGTGCTTGCTTCAGTGGCCGCACACAGTGGCGCTCTCTACCGCGAGCTGTGTGTAACTTCGTTGTAGGTGTTTCTGTTTCGAAATGGACACAATCGAAGCTGCCGAAAAACGACACAAGCGGAAGGGACGCAAGAGAAAGGAAAATTATGAACTTTGGCAAAGGATTGCTTGAAGGGGGCCCTCACCTTGAGTGTCCTAAAATGGTGGGAAAATTGTGCGAAAAAACACGTTTGTTTTCAGTTTTATTTATTTTTAACAATGTTGCCATCACTTTCAGGCCCCCAAAAAATATATGTTGTACCTAAGGGTATAACAATTTTTTTAACTAGAAAATCAGGAACGTGCCCCCCCCCAAAAAAAAAAAAATCTACAAGTTTTTGAAGTTTTCAACACGCAAAAAAGTAAAGAAAATACGTATCGATAGTTTTGAAAAAAATGCACATTTGCATCTAGATAGTATCTACAGTCTGTGAAACTTTCAAAATTTTTGGACGACCCCAACCAAAATTAAAAAATATTCAATTTTGAGCATGTATGATACGATAATTCGGTAAGGGGAGGGGGTCAAAAAATTTTTGAGGTAGTTTTAGGTCAAGGGTAACCTTTTTGACCAATAGCGACCCAATTTGGATCAAGGGCCAATTTCACTATCTTACCCTTTCTGTTGATCCATCAAGCACTTCTTGAGATTTTTGTTTCCCGGCACATGGATATACAGGGTAAAAATATAAAGCAGTTTCGGTTGGTAAGCCAAACTCTTTAATAAATTACAACTTTCAAATGCCTCATGATGCTACCGTTGGTACAGCTACATCTGTCGTTTATAATTACTAACATGCTCTGGGGTTCATTTTTCGAAAAATAAAATCGTCTCTTGTACCACAAATATTGTTCCTATTTAGGATTTCATTTTCATGATATTTTGGTCATCTTTGTTTCTTCCATCCCGTGCATAAGAGATGTAGGCTGATATTTTGGTCATCTCTGTTTCCTCCATCCCGTGCATAAGAGATGTAGGCAGAAACTATCACTTCAATTCCATTGATATAATCTATTCCTTTTCTTGTGAAAGAAAATAACATCCTCAAGCATTCCAGAAAACACACTCTTTGTCAATTATATTCAACATACATAGATATTAAGTCAAATCACTTCCTTGAGCTTAAAACTCCTTTCCAGGAGAAGCTGTACTATGGGGTTCAATATTACTCTAAAATTCCACTCTGATAAATTCAGTAGTGCTCGTGGCAGTTATTTTCTTGTGTATAATAACTTTTTTTCAAACGTATCCACATTCCACTGTTAGAAAAGTTTTAACATTTTTAACATTACTCGCTGCTATTTTTTGTATTCTACTTAAATTAAGTGCTGCTATCTCTTTTAGGATTTGTGGTAACAAAAATTAACATAGCGTATTGTTGTCTTTAACCGTTTATTTAGGTCCTGTAACAGGCATTTAAGCCAATTTTTTTTAACAAGTCAAGCATGGACCAAAGAACACTCTAGATGCATTTTGGAACCGGATAGCCAACTTGGCGGCGCCAAGTGGGGGCGGAGGGGCGTGACATTGTTTTTCTTTTCCTTCAGGTATTTTTTTTTTAAATCACGTTCTCAGTTTTCAAGATACCAGATTGAAATTTTGCATACGAATTGTGTGCACCTTTGACTATTTCTCATTTTTTTGAGATCCCTACGTGAACGCGGGCCCGGGCCCGAGGGGAGCAAATATTCCGAAGGAGTAATTTTTTCAGAAAAAAATCCGGTTTTTCCCGAATTTCCCGGTTCAAGTGTACGATATAGACATGTGAGTGATACCGTTACAAGGGGCGTGTTATACTGAAAAGAATGACGTTTGAACCACGATCCTAGGCCAAATAGTAATTTTTAGTATATCTATCTATCTATCTATCTATATATATATATATAAATATGGATTACCTTAAGATTTTTAAAAGCTTTTTCCGACCTTTGTTTTCAAGACACAAGATTGAAATTTTGCACACTTATTGTGTACCTAACTACGTATTTTTCAAGAGATTTTCAGATCCCTACGTGAACCCAGGTCCAGGCCACAGGGGGTAAAACTTTTGATTTTTTTTCGAAAAACTCCCAGTTTTTCCCGATTTTCCCGTTTCTGATCTATAATACGGACAAGCGACTGGTACCGTTGGAAAGGATGCTCTATTCTGAAAAAAAGAAAAAAGCGAGGTATGAACCATGATCCTACGATAAATAATAAGGAAGTAGTAGCTGTTTGACTGAAAGTCTAAAATTTACCTCGAAAAGTAGAAATCCGAAAAGGGTATTAACAATAATCGATTTTCATTTCAGAACATATTCTCAATCTAAAAATTTCAAACTGTCGGCTGTTATTTTCTTTTATAGGAACACATTAAAGGAAAAGGAATTAAAGTTATAGTTCCTGCTTACATCGCATAGGCACGGAAATGTGGTCACAGAGATGACCAAAATATTGTGAGTATGAAATCCCAAATAGGAACAATGTTTGTGAGGCAAGGTAAGATTTTGTTTATCTGCCGTTTATATTAAACTACTGTTCCTTTTTTCTTTCTTTTTTTTTAATTTTTCACAAACCCAAGATGTATAATGAAAAGTGGTTATGGTTCATGTAAAATCGAAGTTCTTAATCTATGCCAGTTGTATCCACTCTTGTTCTCTATTAACTACTGCGGCTTTTATTTTAACTAATTAAAAAAAAAAAAGTTCAACAGAACGAAGCTACATAACAAGGATCCGCTACAATACAATTTCCGTAACTACGATTAATTTCACTAGAAAAAGATTTGATTTGATTTTCATTTTAGCGTCTCTTCCAGCAGTGGGACTATATGAGACGTGGATCTACAGCTTAACGTGGAATCCGAACTACATGAGCTCCCGCCGGGAATCGAACTCATGTCTCCCACGTCCCACCGCTTAACCACGAAAGATCTTACTGGAAAAAAGATAGGCTAAGATAATTTAACTTTAAAAACGCCCCAAAATGTTAAGCTAAATTATGAAGAGAGCGATTTTGTAGATAACTATTATCAGTTTCCAAATTTCGGGTCACCACGTGAAAACAAATGTGTAATTAAATTCATCTTGAAACGCAATTGCTTCACATGATTATGACCATTCTCTTCTGTTAATACAGATATTTCACAATTACATTAAATGTTTATATAATAAAATTTCCTAAAATGATTAAACATCCACCATTTTGTTCTCAGAGCGCAGACGAAGAAAGTATTTACTTGTGATTATGCTTTCGTACTTAGCTAATGACAGGTAAATTTATTATGCTAAACTGAAAAAAAAACAAATAGGTGCATTAGTTCATAAACTATGTGAAATTTCACACTGCAAACAGCGTCTTTCAATACTTGTGTAGTCAATGGTATAGTCACGATCAATGAAAGAATTCTGTACTTTCTACCATTTAAGTTTTATACCTCATCCAGTACAAAACTGTACTTTTTAAATGGCAAAATAATTATTTCCCAAACAACACCCTAACTACTCTTTCGAACGCAACTGTATACTGATAGAAGTTAACATAACCAGAAGAATTAAGTTTTGCTAAAATTTTACCTAATTAAGAGAATTGAGACGATAAAATGTGTACCAGGGTTGGCTGGTTTAAACCAAGGTGGTTTAAACCATGGTTTAAACCAAGGTTTAAACCAGCTGGTTTTTTCAAAAAAACCAACTGGTTTAAACCAAAAAACGAAAAATGTTCGTAAAAGTGTAAGTGTTTGTAAAATCTTGATGAACACACATTTGTGGGTTATCACGTTTCACTCCCGTATATTATTCGTATTATATTCAGACCTTAGTTCTTCATTCATTACTCAAAAAGATTATACTACGAAAGCAACTTTTTTTAATATATAAGTTTATAAATGTTTGTTTTTTTTTTTGTAGTTATTATTGTTGTATAATTGCAATCAAAGAAAAATTCTAAAAATTGTTTCGTTTCAATGTTTACTATTGATAAAATACATCGAAATGCCGTACTTGTGTGTGTGGGGGGGGGACTCATACAGACCCCACGAGAGACATTTAGTGAAATGAGAAGTATCTTTGGTATATATTTATGTATAAATGAGTCTGAGCCAAAGTGGACTCAAATAATTCGTATATTTATACACTTTTCTTACTGATATGCAAATTAAGTCCTTGTATTTCTTTAATTTGGACCGATAAAAGTCGTTGTTAACTAACTTGAACTAAATTAGTTCTTCTGTACTCCGTAGTACTTTGAAATTGTCCATATGTAATTCTGTATAATGGTTTCACTTGTGCAACTGTTTATCTTATTGTCCTTGTGAAATGACTCTTGACAGTTACATTAAGAAACATGTAAAGATCAGTACAACATATTTTTATCAGGATTCCTTCGTGAGTGAGTCGGCAGACGTATCGCATTTGTGGCCAATTAGTTCTGGTTCCGAGTTCTAATGGAGGACAACTTCTCTCGGATGTAACTCGAGAAGCAGTTTTTATTCCGCTTTAAGCTTATGTGACCCCTTCCAGCATAACCCGGCTGTTGCATAATAACATCAAGGCGAAACAAACTTATTTCTGTCCATATATGATATGAATATATAGAGCAAATTATTGAAACCAAATAAACCTGGTTTAAACCAAAAAAACCTGGTTTAAACCAAAGAACCGGTTTATTTGGTTTTTTTAATAAAAACCATGGTTTTTGCCAACCCTGATGTGTACACTAGAAGAACTCATGAGCAGAAATCAGTAACCAAGGTATCAACTTTTACAGACAGCAGCAAGTAGCATACAAAATTGGCGATCTACAAAAAACATGTCTAATAAGGTATCAGCTGTACTAATTCAAGAAACAGCACACATTGACAGATATATATATATATATATATAAATGTACTTATGTGCTCTATATATATTTTCGAATACAAAACAAACAATACCCCGACTATGATTATGGAAGTTATCAATAGGAAAGAAAACCTAGAGGTTAGTGTGATAACCGTACATCCTTACTATAAGAAAGAAAAGAAAAGAAAGCGTGGTCACATCAAGACATTATGAAGTTGTCATATTTCCCATGTATTTTAATTCTTACTTGGACTTTCGACTAGTAGAATGAAATAACACGCTTTCCAAGTGCAGCAAGTTAGTATCGTTTCGACCATTGTTATACTGTCAGCTGGCGTCATGGACGGTTCTCCCAAAAAGAAACAACAAAGAAAAGTCATATTCCATTGGGAAACGAAGGAATCATCCGCAGTTATGCCCACAGCTAGCCAAAGTATTTTCCCAGCTACTACAAAAACGCATTTTACACATATCATCATTTCAAAAGTAGGACCAACACGAGTGTAGTTGATACATTCAGCTGAAAACAAATGTGAGGATTACAGATGTTTTTAGGAACACGTGAAATGTACGTGTAACTGGAACCAGTAGATGTGGATTATGTTCTTCGATGAATCTAGCTTGAGTTTCTTACTATACTTCATCTTGTAAGAGCAAAGGTTGCGGTTATTTCTCAAGCTTCATAGTTTAAAAGAACTGTCTCTGAAAATGTCAAATTGCGGTCTGGGTTAGCGTTTTGTTGTGTCCGTTGTTCACGGACATACATTAACAATATACACTAGTAACGTGACAATATTCGACCGTACTGTACGAGAACTTGATGAATCCCTTTAGAGACGCAAAATATCACCGTATTTAATAGAAAGCTTGCTCATCAGACCTTAACCTGTCCAGGATGTTTGAAATATCCTTATTTTATACATCCCTCAGCGTAATTTTCCACCAATAATGAAGCCGGAAATGTGAGGTCTTTCACAAAAATAGTCCTTCAGGCTGCAAGTTTTACTGAAATGTTAAACATGCGTAAGTGCACGATAATATCCACTTTCTGTCGGATATGTTCTAATATTTATCATTACTGAACATTTTATACATCAAAATCACAATTGATGAGTGATTTATGCTTCGAACTGTACATCTTTTATCTGTGCCAATATTTTGTTTTATGCTCACTAGATGCAGGGACGTAACCGGAGGAGACGGGGGCAAGCGGGGCTTGTGCGCCGGATTGGAAGGGCGCAAAATTGGGCAAATATTTGGGGAAGCGTTTTGGTTTGGTTGGTTAGGTGGGCGCTAAGGCGAGTTCTTGCCCCAGGCGACAACTAGCGTATCTGCGTCGCTTACTGGATCGCAAGTTTCTTTACACATTTGTGCTGATCGGATTTATGAAGAAATTTAATTGTCAACGTAGCTATGTACTATGTTTAATCAGCAGATTTGGATTGTTGGTAGCAAAGCATCCCTCCCTCTTATTACAGACTACACAAAACCTACCAGAATAGAACAGTTGCTTTAATCAGGTTAGACTTAAACTCGACGATTTTTCATGTTATACAATCTCATGTTACTATCATCTATACGTGCCAAAGTACAGTATACTTTTACCACAAAATGAACACATTTGCTGTAGAATTTATTATCTTTAGATTTTCTACGGATTAGTGCAGATTTCAAATGATAGTGTAAAGCACTCACTTCTTGCGGCGGAACATCAAAGGAGACGGTTCGAAGGTCAACTTTGCAGTAGGTATCAATACAAGGCAAAATGAAGAATATTCCAGGTCCTCGAGCACCTCCCGACCGCAAGCGACCTAATCGAAATATAACGGCTCTTTCATACTCTTGCACAACCTACAAAAGAACATACAATTAATGAAATTAAAGTGAAACACAGAAACACAACATGTCAACTAGAAAAAACTATTTTCTTTTTTTACGGAAAGTTAAAGTTCTTAGAACAAACTTCTTTGTTCCTATACTTGAAGTGAGTAAAACCTTTGACAAGAGTTTTTCTACATTATTAAGGTAAGTGTAAACGCTCAAATATCACATTAGATGGCAGCACATGCTTCCTACTTATTCAGTTTATTTTGTAGGTAGCAAAAATTCTCAAGCATTCTCCAAAGATAAGTTGAATAATCAGGGGACAATTTGTAGTTTTTGGTGTTTTGAGTTTCTTTCATTGTCGAGAGCATTTAACTCTACTCTTCAGAAATATCGCAATAATAAAATTCTCTGAACAATGACAGAAACAAATATCAAAATATTTAATTGATTATCTTCTGATTATCTATTCAACTTGCCTTCGAACAAAGATTGAATATTTATATCTTGAACTTGATTGAATTACTGTGAATATTGTAGCTATTTACAAAACACACTGAAAAGACAGGACGCACATGTTGCCATCTATTGCTTATCAGCGTTCCTTTTTAAATTCACCATAAGAACATCACATCTCCTTAACGATAATAATGAAAGTTCAGTATTCATCGAAACATTCTACCACAGACGCTTCAGCGACGGTTTTCGCTTTTTCAAAGCCTTAAAAAGAAAGAAAGAAGAAGAAAAAAGAAAGCAAGTATGCAGTGGCGTAACTAAAGACTTGGGGGCCTCCCTGCAGACACATTCTTTAAGTCCCACTTCACGATTTGGAGCTCCTTTATGGCTTGAGCCCCCTCCCGCAATGCAAGGGTCTGCGGGCCCTTATTTACGCCCCTGCACGTACGTTACTTGCAAAATTTACATTATTGATAAATCTAATTCAATGTAGAAATGACGATTGTGGATGTGCACTGAGGAAAACAAGATTTCTATTTGGATGCTTTTGGTGGTAAGTATTGAAGTTTTATTATTATTATTATTTGATATGCATTTTATCATTTCATGAAGTAACCTTCCTAAAGGTTTCCAAGTCCTCAGAGATATCGTTACGTATTCAACTTTTGGGGTTTCCATTAAAGCCAGTTCTAGGCTTGTTAGGAAGACGGAGTTGTCATTTTGAGTTTTGTATATTTCATTACTGATGCTATTTCAACTACTTCAAACAAAACTTAGGCGTGTTATTTAATATAAGAATACCTTCCATAACGTGGTTAACTTGCTCCTAGGGAGATCCCTGTTATGCAAAATCGTGCTGTTTGAGGACTCTTTACAATGAATTCAGATTGAATATGTTCATCACAGTTTAGGATCGTAAGTTTAAAACCGAAATACACATATATATACAAACTAAATAATACAGAAAAATTAGAGCTTGAAACAACTATGAAATGATAGAACAGAAACGAGATACTAGTGAACTCTCGTTTCTTGATAGTGATAAATTTATTTCTGGAAACTAAGCTGGGGGGGGGGGGGAGGGGTGGTTTGCATGCCCAAAACTCTCTGAGGCACTTTATATGAAAATGAAGTGGAATGTCGAAGTTCACATAGTCTCTTTTCCCGTCATTTCTACGGTCACTCTCCAGCAATAGGGCATGTGGTTCATATAGGATTAGTATGTATTACTAAGAAACTAAAATGCAAATTAAGGGAAAACGCCGGGTTTCAAAGGAGACACATATCAATGAATTTTATTTCTATATTATATTTAAAGGGAACAGTATCGTCATGAAGGAAACACGATTTTTATTAGTCGCAAATTAGCTTACCTCTCTTAATAGATGATCACAGGTGAATCGCATTTTGCGATTCAGTTTTTCTTTTCATAGCATCTCTAGAACTTTGTGTATATAACGTAATCGAGACAAGTTATGGTAGAACAAGTATTAAAAGTTTGTAAGAAATTAGGATTCTAGTTATGCATCCCACGATTTATGCCCTTTTGACTACAGACGGATGATTAATGAAAGTGAATGATTAGGATCTAGGAAAGAAATTGATGAACAGAACGTGACAGGAAAAGGGAGAACCTGCGAACACAATGCTATACACCACAAGCTCCCATAGCTTGGGAACGAATGGGGGACTTTTCGCATTAGAGTTGAGCGCTCAATCACTGAGCCACCGTCCCCCATAAATATTTGCATAAACCATGGATCGTAAAATATAAACATTTGAGTTTAAAAGTCTCACGATTACACCCTTCAGACTAAGGAACACGATGATTAAAACAAGTGAAGATGATGAAAGAACTGGTGGAATGATAAAGTGGGAAGAAACGGGAGTACCCCGAGAAAACCCACGAGCACGAGGTTGTCCACCACAAACTTACTTGGCCGGGGATCGAACCAGGAATCTCACGTATCAGATGCAAGGGCTCTACCACTGAGCCACCGCAACCCCCCAAGACCGTCCATCGTGAAGGTATACAAGAGACACACATATTAAGACCGAGTCCATGGAGAATGAAGCGGTGTAGGTTTGAAGCATTAAGTTTAAAAGTAGGTATTTGCTTCTAGAAGAGACATCACGAGAATTTAGAACGAGAATGAAGCATTCCTTTGGTAAATAACTAGCAAGACTTGAATGCAAGTTCAGGTCACACATATTCACACAATAAAATATTATTACTATCATTACTACTTTAATACAAAACTTGAAACTAGATTTCATATGCATACATAAAGCAAGATTTCCTTTTATCAAGTAAATATGGTCAGGTGTACGTAGGACTGGCAATCAAACACAACAGATCGCAGTACACTTTCCGACAAAGACATAATAAAAGGGTTGTCTTACGGTTGTCATCTAATAGATATACTTCTTTTAATAATATGTCAATCAATCATCCAATAATAATATGCCCACTATTGAATACTAACGGTACGTTCTTGCTTGTATTTACACATACACACACACATATACAATACTCATTGATTTTGACTTCTCGTAACAGAAAAAAGAAAAAAAAAGAGAATACGCTCGTTCTGTCACTCACAAGTTTACAAGGAAACGACTGATATTTCTTTGCTGGTCTTACATGTCATACTGTAATCAAAGTATAGTTATATATAAATGAATTTAAAAATACGCAGAGGGCCAAGCATGAGATTTATTATTATTCTAAAATTAGTAATTCTCAAATTACAAACAATTCGGTACTGCGTTAAACTGAATGCAGAAGGTTAATTCTGCAGTGCTTCAGTACATATATATTTAAAACATAAAAATAAATTTACTACTGTTTAGTACGTACGTATTAAAAGAAAACGACAAACACGTTCAACACAAAATGTTGTACGAAAGGGAAGGCACTAGCTTTATGACCTGAAAGCTGTTACAGTTTTGACCGATCGAGTCTTTGCAAACATAAAACTGAAGACAGGATGGTTTTGTGGATTTAAGTTTTGTAGAAATATCAGAGTTTTGGGATGCAACGGACAGATTAAGCATTAAGTATTTCCGCTAGTATTTGTTCTTCACTTGCTTCACTTGTTCCAGGAATCTTAAGAAATTTTAATAACCAGTTCGGGTGAACAGCCTGAATGACACTATTGCATGTTCCTCAATAAAGAAGGCTTGCTATAGGGGAGCCAACAAGAAAAGGTCTTTCACAGCTCGCAGTGACGTTGCCACTACTCACGTGTCAGGGTTTTTTTTCGGTGGATCTATAATGGCAATTTAATTAATGGTGTAAGACAAGAGTGAACGTGGTTGGTAACACTGGTACCAAAGTAGGGGTTGCATTGTTCTTCCGCATGTGATAAGAAACGTTACAGACCATCTCTTGTTGGCCCTGCTATAGCAAGATAACGCAACTCCCATACATACACAATTGTTTGCAATTAGTTAACTGAACTTATCATACCGAGGTATCTACATTTAACTGACTTTGCTGGGTCTGTACAAACCTTACTCAATGTCATGCCGGAACTTTAAACAAACCCAAACCTACGTATTTTGTTTGAGAAAGCACCATACATCCGTAAGTTTTTTTTTTAACACTGTTATCATAAACAATGAAAAAGGGAAGAATATACAGTAGTAAGGAGTTTATATGTAAAACTATAATATCAGCATTTGCTTGACAAAAGGAAAGTCATGAAAAATATGTCAAGATACCTGAGTGATTCAAACTCAGGACATCCTGATTACAAAGCAAGAATTTATTTACCTACGTTCCTCTGGTACATAACCACAAAAAAATTAATATCACATAGAAGACTCAATGCCAATGCAGGCAGCTAAAAATAAATAAATAAAAAACGCCACCCTTACGCTTTACTTTATCAAACAGATCATGAGTAAGAAACTGGCAAAACTGGGTTCTCGAATAGCAGAATGGCTATTAACAGGCTCATCTTTGGCTCGACTCTTGACGAAAGTAGTGTCATCTGTTTTGCAGTATATATATATATATATGCAAAGAAGTAAAACTAACCAACAAAGTACTGTTAAACATGGGTGGAATAGAATAATACAAATAAATAAATTCTCAGCCTCTCACTGGTTAGGAAACGTCAATATACAACGTAATTTAATAAGTTAAAAATAAATGAAACATAGAAGGCGAAATTAAAAGAGTACATAAACTTACTTTGAAGCAGACACATAACGAGAATGGGAAGGTCACCAACAGAAGGAGAACGGATCCTAACGTTGCTAAAATTTCCACGCAACCCATCGATTCTGGCTCTCCTGTAAATAAAAAGAACGTATATGAGACAAGGTACTGGTTACACCTACTTATATCAAAAGTCTCCAAGCACCTTATCGCGCCATCATAGATAAGACATAATGAATGAAAAGCATGGCTTATACACGTACACAATTTACGTCAAGCATATAGTTCTGTTAAATGTAATATTACAAAATTCCAATAATCCTTCTGAGCTGGTTTCAGTGTATTTTCTATAAATAAATCTATGTAGTATCGGTATGATAAGTAAAACAATTTCGAAATATCAATCTCCATATGTAAAATAAGTCCTGAGAGAGTGTGGGGCTGACTGATCAAGCCCACGCTAGGAACTTGAAATTTTGACGGTGCATAGGATTTGTAACATAAGGTACCATTAAGCAAGGATTTTTCGAAATTCATCGGAGAAGTGGGAATGAATAGGAATGGCAATTATTATAGTGCAATGTCCATCTCCAAATTTCTGGAGGGTAGAGGCATGAAATTTGGTATCTAGACTTCCCATTTAAAACAATTAGATATATGTTTCATCATTTTTTTTATATTTTCCTTAGAAGGGAAGAAAAAAGGTGAGTTACGGTACAAGCGTTATTACAGGATGACCATATCTCGAAATACCTTAAGGCTAAAGACATGAATTTTGGTATTTAAACTTTTCATTAAAAAAAAGATATGTTTTTTTAGCGTTTTCATTTTTTTTTTTTTTTGCCTTAGAAGGGAAGAAAAGGGTGAGGGTTCCAACTGTTATAATCAGATGGCCATATCTTGAAATTTCTTAAGATTAGAGACATGATAGAGATATAAAACTTGGTATATAAACTGCTTATTCAAAACAAGTGGGCATATCCCACAGTGTTTCCCGAAATTCCGCTTTTAGTGAGAAATTAGAGAGAATGTCTACATATACAAAAATGACTCCGAGATTGTCAGTCTCATCATCATGGGAAAAGGAAAGTGAACCATTTGAAATGAATTTTTGAACTCATTTAGCACTTGGGCCGACATGGGTTTTTATCAGTTTACTTTGATTGAGATGCGGATTCTAAGGAGAACGAGATTTAAATTTATGCATTAGCCTAAAGAATAATGCATAAACGTATTCTTGACGTGCACAAAACAGAAGCATAAAGGCTAAAATATAAGATGCAAGGCCGTAAGCCGAGCAAATTCGAGGGTCCGTGGGCGAAGTAGCCAAAGGCTAGTAAATTAGAAACTTAACATTTCAGTGAATATACCACACGCTTAATCCACTAAATACACTCGTACTGTGTCACGTGCTGCAAATCTTCATATTTAGCATGCACTTGTATAACTTTTGATTCAGAGTGTATTTTCAAATGTAAATAAATATGTAAATAAGTAAAACTGAGAACTCACTTTTGCTCCTCCAACTTCTTGCAGAAAATACATCAAGTTTTCGAAGACAATATCAGCATTTTCAACACTTACGAAAGAAAAACGAAATGAAATCTTTCAGTTTAATGTTCCGCCACTATGCCTCTTGGTTAAGGGAGACGGATGATTAAGGCAAGTGAATGATGAGGGAAGCACCAGTGGAAAGGGAATGTGGGAGGGAACGAGAGTACCCTAGAAAACGCTGACACAGAACCCCATGTACCAAAGATAAACGATCTACCAGTGAGCCACCGTACCCCTCCCCCTTAGGAAAGAGAAAAAATCACCGCGTATCCTCCCAAAATCTGTGCGTAAGGTACCTGGTTCCATCCCCGGCCAAGTAATTCTGGTTGAAAACATCATGCCCGTAGGTTTCCTTTGGGTACTTCCGTTTCCTCTCACATTACCATTCCATCATCACTCACTTGCCTTAATCATCCTCACTCTTACCCTAAAGAGCATAATCGTGGACGTCAAACTGGGACATTTCATTTCATTTATATTGTGAAACAGAACGATCGCAAGTTGCGGATACTTACACCCGGGAAAGTAGTAATTATCGCGCTGTGACGTCAGGGTTATTAGGGATAACGGAACCGAAAACGTTTTGGGTTCCGGGGAAGTGAATCGAAATACATTTCAACATATCGGTTCTATTCACGGAACCAAAATACATTTCGGCCAGGGATGTAATGGGCAGTATAAGGGTGGTGGTATACGTTATATTTTAGAAAAATGCCCATCATATACCTATCAAAAATATCAGCAATATACTACTGCTTTTGACATGCCAACTCTGTTCACAAAACCAAAGAATATAATTCGGTGTGTTTTCAGAAGAGAACCAAAATGCATTTTCAGGGTGTCTACTAAAATCCCAAAGTGAAATTTCGTGACCGTTTCTTTACCAAATCATAAAATTTCTTAAAATTTTCAAGAGCGAATTTGGTTGCGAATTAGGCCGAATTTTCATCCATGCGATAGAAACGTACTTTGTTTGCGATTTGGTAGCGTCTAAAGCTGATCATAGACATTTTTGGTGGTAAAATTTGACGTTTTATAGAACAAAATTTTCCAATCTGTACTTACATTTGAACAGTTAAAAAAAATCGTGACCCAAAAGTTAAATTTCGTGACTTTTATAACCATTTTTTGATTTCGTGACATTCGTGACTTTCGTGACCGATAGACACCCTGATTTTGATGTCATCGGTTGCCAACATGGTTAGCTAAAGATTATTACAAACTGCAAACAAAGACGAATAACTGTGATATAGGCCGTCAAGACGAGGTTAGCTGAGGACCACAGTGACATGAAGTGCAAGTGGCCTTCGAGTAATGTTAGAATACTTATGATGACGATTCACACCGCTGTCCAAATAGTCGTTGTTTTATCTGGGCCTATCTATATTGTGACAAAAGATCAGTAGTTGCGGATACTTACATTCGGGAGTAATTAACATGTTGTGACGTCAAATCATGACAATATCTTCCTCTGTTGACACATGATTTAAGCAATTTTTGTTTTACATTATTTTTATTGAGAACAGTTTGTTGAGGTATCGGTAAGGTAGGAAAAGTTTCTTTTCAACTGATGACAGTGATGCTAACCAAGTTAAGTAGAAGTTTCCTCGTGCTGGTCTAAATTTTATTTCATTCCTTAAATTATATATATATATCTTTAGCTCAACACGAAGTTTCACTGTACTTTCATAAAAAAAATACTTTGTTATTCGTCAAAGCATTTGGAGTTGTGTTGAATTCCTGGAATACTTTTGTTCAGTACTTTTTAACAAAAATGAATGATTAAACTTAAAGTTAACGTTAAATGAAATAAGAATATGAGTTTTACCGACGCAGTAAACTATCACATACTATTATACTTAGACTTTATGTCCTACTTTTCGCTTGTCAGAATCTGGTCACCGTATTTTAATCAGAATACTCGTTTCTTCAATTTATTTCCACAACAGTAATTGAATGTCCAAAAGGAAACTAAAGCTCCCCTTCTCTTGCTTGCCGACGCCCACGTCTACCCCCACAAATGGAAACCAGAATCAGGGAAAAAAAAAAAAGGTATTTTCAGAAATATTATATGACGAAACACTTTAAGCATTCAGCGTTTCTACTTTTATGAGTATTATACCCATTAAAGCGACGAGAAACAATGTAACAAAATTACGCAAATGCAAAACAGAGCACACTCATATTTCAAGTCGTTTAGCTCATTGTGCGTCAATATATAGATGTGAACGCAATTCTCTATTTACAACTACTGGTGATACTTTTCTTTCAGACAATGCATGAACACACAATTCGTAGCAAGGATATTGATTCTTTACAGCACATTCTTACTAAGGTTGATATATTCATAGAAATAATGGAGGTACCCTTTAGAAGGAAATTATTGGACTGAACCTGGATACCAGAAGCAGATATCCCAATTCATCCATCAAAACGTATGGACAAGGCGATTATGTATTTTTGATGACGAGTAAACTAAAACCAAAAACTTTAATGACAATATCAATAAAAATAATATTAATACAAACATGAGGAAGGATTTAAGCTATTCTAGATTTTTTTTTTTTTTAAGCGAAATGGGAGACTTTCATGATTTGGTAAAATGTTTGTATAAACACTAGTTGAAAATGAAAAATCAATACCCAAAATATGGGTGGGGTGCTGACTGCCACAGCCAATTATTGGTGCTGATTGCCAATATCAAGGTGCTGACTGCCACGAGCCTGAGAGAAAATTGCTAGACGTAACATTACCGGACGCCAAGAAGCACGAAAGAAACTAGATGGTCCTTAGGATAGTGTTGTTCAGACCAACACCTAACAAAGGTAAACAGGTCTCTGTATGTACACTCATGTCCAAAATTATTGTCACATGATTATAAATATGTTGTTCTAGTAATATAATGTGATAACGAATTCGCCCGGTATTTATTATAATGTTAGTATGTGTATAATCGACAAAGACAAGTATGTGGGAAATTTCATGTGAAAAGAGCAGTAAATAAGAACAATAAACCGAAAATAAAATTTTCTTGTCCATTTAGTTACATTTTAGTTTACTCATTATGATTTTCGTATTTATAATTCTTTTCCTATGAAATTTATCACAAATATAAATTTCCTGATTACACACACAATATGTATAAATATGAAAAGTACTCTGCAAAATTATCAAATTATATTCTTACAAGAAGACAGTTATAGATATGCGACAATAATTTTGGACATGAGTGTACTTTCAGTTTTGTCAGGGAACGGTGCGTACAAAATTGATACGATTTTATGTATTCTCACTTGAACTCCCTATGTCAGCATGAACTGTGTACACCTGTGCAAATTGTTTCGAGCAGCTCTTGAAAGTTCCATCAAAAAAGCACTGCTGGCTGTACCTCACAAGGGAAGTTCAGGAGAAAGCACTCGCCTGCAGAGAAACTAAGCATGCCATTTGAAGCCCCAATTCATGCTGATTATAACAAGCTAATAAAATTCCTGTACGGTTGAGAACGGTTCGAGATATTCAACTTGGAAGTCTATATGAGAAAATGAGGATATACGCATTTATACGCGTTAAGTACAACATAATTAGTAACGAATATTGACATACGAATTGAAAGCTATCGGAAGTAACAGATAAAAAGTGTTTCGTAATAACTAACGGGTTTGCTAGATACAATTAGTCATTACATTGTTCACAATAATCATAGGTTAGAGATGAAAATTGATCACTGTTGTTTTTCTGTTTTATGAATGACGCAGGCAAAATACTCCCTTGCACCATGAACATTTTATATGTGCAATTGTGTTGCATCCGTCAAGAGAACAGTTCGCAGAACCAAAGCAAAAAGCAAATTCGACAAGTGATTCAATAGTTATAGGCCTATAATTTGTTTGTAACCTGCCTTGCAGAACGCAAACTGAAACAATCCAATGTATCGCGGTGATAGGAAGTGATTCGTATGGACACGAACTTTATTTGATTGTTTCGTTGGTACATTATAACGTCCAGATCAAGAAGATTCACACTATGTACAAATCTCCTGTCATAATCTTTGATTGATTGGAATCAAAACACATCAAATGGTTGCACAAATCGTGTGCAATTCTTTGGTATCTTCTCAACCATTACGTCTTTGCCATCCGTCATGCAACTTGTAATGGACAATTTGTCCGTGAATGGACCCCAATGATCAAGCAATAGCAAGTTCAAACTATCAGGCTTCGCCATGGGTGAGAATACTTAATGCATTGAAACGTGCATCCACTCATTTTCTCATATAAACTTCCTAGCTGAATATCTGGAACAGTTCTCAACGTATAGGAGTTTTATTACCTGTTATAATCAGCATGAATTGGTCCTTCAAATGACATGCTTATTTCTCTGCAGGCGAGTGCTTCTCCCAAACTTCCCTTGTCAGCTGGCTTCAGACCATCATATTCATTAAATAATACAATAAAATTAATATAAACAATGAAATGTGCAAATTGTACATATAACAGAAGAGACAATCCCTTTATAAACATCCAAGTGTATGTCGTTCCACTTAGTGAGCTACTTTGTAACTTATAGGATGCCACATAGATTTGCTGTGATGATTACTAAATTAATCCCTACTAAATTAATTAATAATCATAAATTTAGTATGATGGATTAATTCCTCTCTTTCCAAATACAGTTTTTCCCAGGCTCGTGGCAGTCAGCACGCCATCGTGGCAGTCAGCACCTTCATATTTGCAATCAGCGACAGTCGTGGCAGTCAGCACCAATAATTGGCTGTGGCAGTCAGCACCCGTGGCAATCAGCACCTATCCAAAATATGACTGCCTCACGGAAATAAAATTTTAAACATACTATACATTGTACACTGTATATACAGGTTAAAATGCACGGGCTTCTACACAGATAGACACACAATGTACTGATGTTGTCTATACACGTGTATCCTACTTCCTTGTCTGTTTCAATGCTGGCCTGCATTCTTGCATGGAAACAACGTACAAGTGTCGGGTGTTATCCTTTAAAAAATCCCGTTCCAAGCCTTTTTCAGCTGGTGACGTAGTCCATCAAAGTTTTTCACGGGGTTTGCGGACCCGACCATATGCTGCCCAATCGAGTTACTGGATGATAGATTTGGCGATGGAGCAGACCAGGGGAAGTAAATGAATAAAACGAGAACTTTCGGTTTAACGCCCCACGAGTATGCCATTCTGGCTAAGGGAAACAGGATAGAAGAAATGCTGGAATGAGAATGTGGAAGGAAACGGGAGGATAAGGGAAAATTCACGGACACGATGTTGTCAACTATTGAGATTAAACCAGAAACCCTCCGCACCAGAGATAAAAAAAAAGTGGTAGAGCGCTTAAGTTAACTGATTTACCGAACGTTCCTAAGTATCCTTTTCCCGTTTTCCCATTACTCGTTTTACTTACTTTCCCCGTCTTCCTAGTAACTCGTTAAGAATACAGACACGAACATATAAACATTGAGGACAGTTAAAATTCCAAAAGATTTCTCACCGAGAATCGAAACCGGAACCAATCCCTGAGCCACCATGCCTCATATCGTTTAAATCAAATGAAATCTTCCACGATTATGCCGGTTAGGCTAAAGGAGACGGTGATGATGAGGAATGAATGCAATGGTGGAATGAATGAAGTGGGATGAAACGGGAGAACCCCGAGAAAAGCCATGAGCACGGTGTTTGTCCACCACAAAGTTCACACGATGCAAGCTGGGATCGAACCAGGGACCCCACGCACTGGAAGTGAACGCTCTACCACTGAGCCACCGCCCCCCCCATATGGTTTAGGATTTAGGATTTTAGATTTCTGGGCTTTCGGCATCTAAGGCCATTTAGCCCGTCACGTTTTGAGGGACGTCTCTCGGCGAGCACACTATCTGGGGAGAGGGAAGGAAGAAAATGGCCTGGCACCTATAAGTTAGGTACCACGTCGGCATTTGCCTCGTGTGAATGAGGAAAACCCAGGAAAACCTCATTCAGGGTGGCTGGCGTGCAAAAGTGTTGTACACTTTTTCGACTGAGTAGTTCCACCGGGACTCATATGGTTTAACCTCTTCACGAGTATGGCATCAAATGATGCCACATATTTGGCGGGAAAATAATGCACTTTATTGCACTGAAGTAGTATCCATTTCTGCACGCTGGCAACGTTTGCTGTCAGGGTGAATAGTTGACGCGCCACTGGATGGCTGAGCAATTACGACGTGTAGAAAATTTTGACGGGGTTTAGAGAGCTGTTTGTTTAATCACGCTGTGTGTCACTGTACTGTTGATTTCTTTTCCGCGAAGAATAGTGCGAACTGAAGGTAAGTAAAAATTATATTCTGAAGCACTGGTATCTTCTTTTTCAAATTATTGTGTATGTTCGTCGTTATGTCGATATTTTCGAAAATTATGAGCCAATTAAACGATGCCTCGGTGCAGATATGGTTGTGATTAGTCACATTTACGTGATAACTATTTTGAATAAAATAATATCTAACAATAATTTCTTGCCCACATTATCTAACAATATGTATTTAAAACAATCGCAGTGGTACATAAAACGTGTTTTCAGTGTCGTAGCCTGCACTTGTAACAAGGGGTCGTCTATGAATCACAATCACATAAAAACATAAAAATAAGGGAAGTACGGATGGAAGGGGTTGTCTGAGGCTTCGGACTCCTAAACTTTATTTGAAAAGTGACTGATTTTACATATACAATCATTTATCCTTATATTGAAATTGCCTTGCGATAAAGATTCTTGCTGCAGTACTTGGTTCACTATAGTTCATCACACCTTAAAATTCATAGCACAGGTCTCAAGTAATAAAATATATAGAATTTAATCTGCCAAAAATAAATAAGTTTTAGAAGTAAATTGCTCAGTGGCGGATCTAGCTAGCCTCCTTATTTCCTGGGCTAAAAATCAAATCAGGTTATTATTCATATATTTTTTGAAATCTTATAGCAGTATATAGGTGATGTGTTACATTCTCGAATGGTTTGCAATAGCGCTCCCCACGTTTCGGGCTCCTAGATTTGCCAATGAAATTGCTACACATGTTTTGGTAGATGGAATAATCGTATGTTTACCTACTTGTACTTGAGTATTTATTATTTTTTACAGCATCTGCATGGCTCATGGGTTGAGAAAAGGTGAAATTACCAGCCTTCTGTATTCAGAGTTCCCATCAGACTCCGAGGTCAGCTTCTGCAGTAGTGATGAAGATGACTATCAGCCCAATGATCAGATTCATCCTACTTGTGAGAAAGCTTTTCTTCGTTTACGTGAAGATGACAGCGACACCAATGTCTCTGAAGTGAGTGATTCACAGATCAATCAATCACAAATTCGGTATAGTGAATTATTCTGTAAATCAGGTGAGATCGGCGACCTCCTCAAATATCTCCGATGAGAATTCACAATCCACATCTTTTTTTAAATCACTCACTTTTTAGTGCGAGAGTACCTCCTACTTCTAACAAAATGTCCTATGATTTGGTTTGCTGGTGAAGACAATGATTACGAAAATAATGTTCCTGCTTTCAGCGGACAGCGTAGTATCTGAGTTTATACCAAGTGGTACTATGGTATAAATCATTTTCCACAAAAATTGAAGGTCAAGCAGGCGCCTAGATGCCATGACCGACCGATTGTGCGGCAAGAGTCTTGTGTTTCTTTTCAGTGAAGTCGTTTTTCTATTCTCATATATTGTGTTCTGTTTCAACTATGTAGCATTTTTACTAAATATTTACTACTAGTAAATGTTTCCATGGAGAACTTTCACGCGAAACAGTAAAAAAAAAAAAAAAAAAAAAAAAAAAAAAAAAAAAAAAAAAGGACTATGCATGAATATTAGTTATGCAGTAGTTTTGTGTGCCTTTTTAGTGAAGTCACTTTTCTATCAAATGGATTGTGTTTTGTATCAACGTTATGTAGCAAAGATTTCTTGTAAACTGTAATACCCTTAGTAAATGTATTTTTTGCCAATGTAAATAATCTTATTATTTATCACATCTCATCCTAAGGACATCATCATCATCCCGTGGAAGGAAATGGCAAACCATTATAGACTTATCTTGCTCATGGACCATCGGATCTAAGATTTGCCGTCGGCTAGAACACATCTTCATCATCATCACTTAAGAGGAACATTGAAAATTACTTGTGTTTGTTCCAGAGACGTGGCATCATTTGATGCCAGGTCAAATACTCCTTAACAGGACCCACTAGGACTCACAGAACAAAACCAATATTGTTTCTGACTTATACGTCTAATTCTTGGTCTGAATACAAAACGTCGAACTTTTTCACATCGAGAACATATAGCGTGGAAGAAGAGGTTAAATAACACTACGAAACCACATACACACCATTCTGTTCGATTAAGTTCTGCCATTTTTCAAGCACACCATAATTTTGTCGTTATAGAACTTCTATGGTTTCTGGTCAGAAAGTTCTGACTCGTGGTTTATACACGCCTCTTTTGTGACTAACTTAGCACTATTCAGAGAGTTCTGCAAAGATTGAAACAATGGATAGTCTGACAGTTCCAGGTTTGGGGCATACGGTGGATGCATCTAAACCTTACACCCAAATTCTATGAATTTCTAATTGGTCGTTAAAGATGCATGAGATCTGGTGTTGTACGCATGAAAGACGACACTCATTCTGTTGGGTCAGTTTCGGCTGCTTCTGTTGGATTGCTAGGCGTTCAAAGTACAGGTCCAAATCTATTGTTATACCCGGCGGCAGTAGCTCGTGATGCTATATACTTCCAATTCCAGCAAACATATAGCATAAACTTCCAGCGCATCAATATGGGCTTGTTACACAATGTGGAGCTTCTCCTCGCATAAACCACAATCTTTCTCACACAATGTTGTAGGATATTCACTTTCTATCACTGGTGATCAACTGCTGCAGAAATGGCTCGAGTTCGTTACGTTTTAGTAGATTGGCAAACAGAATTTCGATCGAGTAAATGTTTTTGAATCAGATCACTTGCCACCCAAATGTCGAGCTTTTTCTACTTTTTTTTTGGGGGGGGGGGGTCAGCCTTCTTCAAATTATTTAATATAGCGTTTGGTGTCACCAGGAAACTGCAAACGGGGTGTAAAATATTTTTTATTAAAAATAATCCCGTTTTTGGCTCGTAGTTACATAGTATAACTACGAAGTGTCATTTGAAACACATTTCTTACATAGTCTTTTAGTAGTTTTTTTAAAAGGAAAAATGAACCCTTCTACAAATTGTCATAAAAAAAAAAAAAAACAGCATTTAAGTGACAATCGATGCCCCCAACACAGTAGGTAATGTCAACATGAAAATTGGAATAAGGTTAAATAAATAAATAAAAAGAATGGTTATTTTGAAAAGCTAGATTTTTCCCACTCGCATAATGACATATAACAATGACTATATTTAGATGGATTTTCAAATTATGCTAGTATGCTGTCTCGTTATTTTAATTTCTAAATCTGGCCACTCTAATTTAAACACTGTTTGGTGACGGATTTAGGCCACTGGCGATCTCTCATGACTATTTACATGCCGGTCTTCTTCCACTTTTACGAGAATATTATCCACTTTTGTGACGATTGGTCGCCCACTGCGACAAAAATCTTGAACATCGAAATTTTCAGAAAGAAAGCGACTGAACTACCTTTTGGCTGTGTTGCTGTTGATAACGTATCTTGGCCAAAGAGAGCAAAAATTTCTTCACGTGCTTGTCTTCACCGAAATAAAATTGTAAAATGTGCAGTTTTGTGAAAAGTTCGCTTATCTTCACGGAGGAATACCTGACATCTGACTACAAGAATTACAATACTTTCTGCATATTTACTACCTTCAACTGTCAGCTTCAAATGAATTTAGGCTCGGCTTGGTGCGACTCATACAGTATGTCCTGAGGTTCGGAACACTAACACCATCTTGTGCGCAAAAGTCTCAATAGTTTAAACTACGTAATATATTATATATATGTATACGTTTATTTTTCCATCTTACTCAAGGAGAGCTTAAAACCCCAAACCCCTTTACGTACGCCACTGTATGTATCAATCGAACAAAAATGAAGTTGTAGAAAAGATGTATGTTCAATGTGCTCAATTTCGACAAAATAAAAATTAAAGTAGTGCACAACTAAAGGTGTTTTCACAGAGGACATGAAATGTATTTGATAAAGTAGTTGTAGATGTATGAAGGAGTATGGTTGGAATATTAAAAGTAACAGAAAGTATGCAACCAATTTCACCTTTATGTACAGTTGGGTTGCACACTATCTGGGAGCAATTTATCTATAATAACCTCCTTTGGGAATACACGGAGGTCATATGTTCGCATTAGCTGGATGCATTCGCATTACCTCCGCCAACGAACTTGATTTCTTACTTTTGAAAACTGATGGTAACTTATCAGGTGATACTTGAATTTTCTTTTGTCTCCCGGACGGATGGACAAACGGACAGACAGGAGCGAGAATATAAAGGAAGTTTGGTTAATAAACCATATTCCTTACAAAATAAAATATATAAAGTTCCAGGCCTATACCTTGGATTATATACTCAAATGTAAACATTCTTATCGCAGGCAACGAAGACATTTATTTCAAGAGTTTCTGTCATGTCCACTCTATTGAGCTTTAGCGAATTAAAAGACTTAAAAGAATACGAATAAAACACCAAGTGAGGCAGATTTGTAAAATGATATTAAATGAACTAACAGTTTTCATAAGACCTTACGTATAGTATACTTCGTAAATCTAGCACCCAGACTTCTGGCCTATACAGAATGGTCTATGAACATTGTTGTCCAATCGATACCAGATACTATAAAACTAGGGCTCCCAGATTTTTACTTAAAAAAAAAAAAAGGACTACCAATGAAAATTTACAATATAATCATAATTATGAACTTGCTCTTTGCTGGAGTATTGGAATTAATTAAATGGCAGGTCAGTGCTCATAAAAAAAAAAGTGACATTGTGGACTGATTATTCTTATTAGTTGAGTACCGCCCGATGATTAGTAAAAGCGGGATTTTTTTTTCCTTTGTATACTGTATATATCACACGAATAGCATTAACTTATATTGTGGAGAAAAACCGGAACATTTGCATCGGACAATTTTTGGAGGAAAAGAAGATGCATCCCTGCTAAACCACGATGGGTGAGAGTCCTATCTCTGATTCCCTATGTTTCTAAGTTTGTGATCATTTTCACAATCTAAGAGAAATAATGAAGGAAAGTATACTGAAGACCACTGACGTTAGCACTAGCAACAGCGGATCCAGGATGGTCGTCTGGATGGGCAGATCTCCTCCTGGGTAACTAATATAGGCCTGAAATCAGGGGAATCATTTCGAGCTCCAGGGAGAAAGTAATTGCACCCCCTCTGGGGTCGGATTTGTATACAATTTAATCCATAAGATAATAATATACTAATGAAGAGTTTTTGCCCTCGCCCCATACAAAATCCCAAATAACGCTGCTGCTTAAAATACAGACTTTTACATTAAATCAGACTAAAGTGGTGCAATAAACCTAAAATTTGGAGGGAGGTGATCGCTCCATCGCCCTTCTCCTGGATCCGAAAGTGGCAACAACTAAAGGAAGTTGTGAAAGTTTCCTTTTCATGCTACTAATTGGATGTTGTGGCGTATTAATACTTGCAGGAAGCTGAAGTTTGTTGGCAAGATCATACTTTGTTAATCGTACTACCTTCAGTGGAGGATTACATTGTACGGAGCTCCATCTCTGTTATCGCAAATAATCTCTCTCTCTTTTTTGCCTCTCACGCTTAATTCTATAACAAACCAACATTTCCCCGTCGGAAACTGAAAAATCGTCTGCTTAGTAGATAAACGAGGGAACACTTCTAACTACGGTAAAAGAGAGAGTGACTACCTTTGGATGTACGTGTTTATGTCAACTCTCTCCCCGAAACAATATTCTAGTTGGGTTAATGAACAGGACATCTACTCAGCTCTCCAGATGGGTGTTTGCTTTATGTTTGTCAAAATTGTTCCAACTTTATAACTATGTTGGACCAAAATTTATCTACATCGGATGAAGTAAGGACTTCCATATATTAGAGCTTTACTACGTCCATCCATTCTGAGAGCTAGGATTAGTAGGCCTACTTAAGATTTCTTGGCTTTCGGCATAGCCATAATTCTATTCGGCTATTCGTCCTGAATGAGGGATGACGTCCCTCGGCGGTAACACTACCCGGGGGATGGAGATCAAGAAACGAACGGGGAAACAAGAAAGCGGCCTGGGGCCGTATGATAGGTATGTACCATCCCGGTATTTGCCTGTTGTGAGTGGGGAAAATCCACGAAAACCTACACATGATCGCTAGTCTGAAAAATATTTTTACACATTTTCGACCGGGTATTTCTACTGGCAATCGAACCCAGGACCGCTCGCATCAAAAGCGAGAGCGTTAGCAACTAAGGTACACGGGGCCGCCGTTCTGAAAGCTGAGCAATCAGATACGATACTCGAAACTGAGAAGCTGCCAGAACGGGTGGTTTGTAGCAGAAAATATTTATAATGTGGTTACTCATTGTAGCTTACAACAGTTTCCCAACCTTTTCTGACTGATAAGATTTTACGGAACGCCCACGACATTGCGCTACATTTGTTTGGCTTTTTGTTAATAACAATATAAATTATAATAGTGTAAGCTTGTAAATTTCTACGAAGTAGTGACTCGGGGAGTACTGAGAGTTTGATTTGATTTTTGAGTTTAGCGTCTCTTCCAGCAGCAAGGCTATATGAGACGTGGACCTACTGATTAACGTGGGATCCAAACCACATGAGCTCCCGCCGGCAATCGAACCAGGGTCACCCATGCCAAAGGCGCGTACGCTAACCGCTTAGCCGCGAATGAGCTCAGTACTATGGATTGCTGCTATCACTAAACCCCGAAACCCTCTTCTTCTGTATACGCCACTGGTTACTAGTATCACAGAGTATCATCTTTGTGCTAGTATTTTCACAGTATTATTTTTTACCTCTGTGTACTGAAATTCTCACCCTTTCGAAAAGCTCCTCTGCAATCACCACTAATCTGAACTATTTCTACCACTCCCGAAGCAAATGCTAGGCCAATTCTAGTAGAGTCAATCGACATTTCAATTCGCGGAATTTGTTTACTATATTGAACTTCTTTCGGTAATAGTTAAGAACAGCTACTTCTCATCTCCCGTGCACGAGGATACATCTTACTGTTGCACTACCTAAACACTTTAAGTACAAGGGCAAGAACTCAGTCTATTACCTACTTTTTAACATCCTAGATAGTCAATGAATAATTCCTGAAAGAATGGCGTTTCTCGTCCTTCCCTAAATGGGAAGTACGGCTCCTTAACTATAACCCTTCTTTCTTTCTTTATTTTCAAACTTAAGACTTAAAACCAGGAAGCCAGGAAACGTTTAACAGTAAAATGCAAAACAAACATTTTACGCTTTTCCTTTGTGTCATCGGAAGTTCCCTTATTTCACAAGCTGATCATTTAGTCTTATCTAACTATCATAACGTCAATCATATCTTCAGGCATATGACACACACTCGGCGGTATGCGCGTCTTTTCGAGTACATCTTACCCGTGAACCAGTAATTAAAACTTTATAAAAAAAAGATAAAATACTCACGAAACATAATTATGCATTCGACCCCACTGGACTTTCTTCTTACTGAATATTCCATGCAATCCCTACAGTTAATATAAAACTATCTGTTATCTTCGTTATTAAAGACACTACAGAAACGATCATACCAAAACGTTTATCGAGAGTGAGTCCTATAAACGGGGAATTGAAGCAGCTGCATGTATATGGTCGCGCTTTCTCAGCTGATTTAAGCAATGCACTCTCTCTTTACAAACTTTTTTATCGCACAAACAAGAAAAGTAATTAACGCTAACAGGCACCACATTTTTGGCAACGTTTCTGTTAACGAAATGGTGTCGGCGCGGCTATTTTCGGGTTTCCTTCAACCATCAATTCTCACACAAACACATCACAGCATAAGAAATACAAAGTACAACGAACTGATTGACCACATGTGGGTGGAAAGAAAAGAAAAAGAAACCTTCGACCTTTATATAAATAGTATTCAATTACCTTGTTTCTCTTCTTGCTCCCAATCCCATCGATTCCGCGACCTATCCATTGCGCTTCCATGTGAATCACCATCGCCGCGTCCGCCTGTCATCGCCATGGCACTGGGTCTGGGATACATATACAGACAAACTCATTCCAATGTTTATTACTTCAGTGTTGCTACCTTGCGGAGCGGTCACTTTTTTAAATAAATAAGATAGAAAAAGAGCAGGCACGCTGCCATGACTCAGAGTTTCGTCATGCGGCTACCTTACTACACACGAACAGGATCTTTATAATGAAATGAACACAAATATTTCCCTTATCTCTAAGATAAGATTCATATTGCACAATTATAAACCTTTAGCAGATATGTCTAATGCAAGGCACAGGAGGTATTGGAGAGTTCCATCGCGGCTATATGGTTAACATACGGGCTTTTGGTATGTAGACGTAGTTCGATTTTCGGTTGGAGTTCATGTGGTTCGGATTCCACGTTAGCTGTAGGTCTACGTCTCATATAGTTTCTGTTATGAAGGGGACGCTAAATTCCAATTCAACCAATAACAACGAGGTCCCAGGATCGGTCCCATGCAAATAGAATTTTCGATATTGTTCCTATTAATGAAGCATTTGAAGTAAGATGAAGGACTTTCTTGTCTTGTCTTCTTCACCTGGTGTTTAAAATGTTTTTGCACCGACATCTAAGGTCTTGTGTGCTACGAATGTAGGAAAATTGATTTACTTATATGAAAAAAGAGTTCTTTGTATAAAATTGTATGTATTCTAAAAAAAAAAAAAAAAAAAAAATCAAATGGCTAACACCGCCTTTTGCAATGATTGGCCGACTTAAAAGTCGAAGTGCCTGTCATATATTGTAGGTAATTGATAAGAGTTTAAAAAAAAAAATAAATAAATTCTGTGCAAAGTAGAAAAGCAAAAAGTCAAAATCAGGAAAAGCATAAAAGTGCCATAATAGGGAAATATTGCAGTCTAAATCGGGAAGGATGTCCAACGGGTCGAAGAGGGCCAGGTACCCAGTTGATCAGGGTGTAATAAAATGGTAAAAAGTGAAAATACATGAATTTTGAATGAGTAGAATAATTGTGGATGAGTGTAAGTGTGTTTGTGATTAACTGTGAATGTGTGAATTATATGTAGAATGAACACTTTTCGCTTTAACCACTTCCTCTTCTTAACAACACTTCGGAGAGATGTTATTCCTACCAAGATCACCGCTGGACTCCTCCGAAGGACTTTCTGGTCAAGGCAGCAAAAAATAAGTGATGGAAGTCGATGTGATGACCACACATCACCTCACTAAAAGCTCGTTGGCTGGCCCCTTCATGGCTTTATCATCAGGGTTTTTATTCCGTTTCTTTAAAACACGTCTTTATTTGACCTTTCTCTACTTTCTTAACAATAGTCTTTCTTACCATGGTTTCAATGCGTTTCCCCCCTTTTCTCTTCTTGGTATATACCCCCTTCTTTTTGTCTTAACATCAGAAATTGATAGATATTACAATTTCTTTATAAGCATAAAGCATTAGTGACCTTTCCTAGTTATTGTGTTTTCCAAACTCAATTTTGCGTTGACTCTTTAAGTCTAGAAGGATCTGCTGAACAGTGTTGCCATCAAGAGAAGAGCAAAATTGAGTTTGGAAAACACAATAACTAGGAAAGGTCACTAATGCTTTATGCTTGAAAACCTATAATGCAAGACGGTAGAGCATGAGGAGTAGAATCGTGGTTATGTGAGATTGATAACTTACGTGAGATTGATAACTGACAGATATATTCGGTATCTTATTAAAGCAGAGAACTAAGGTTTGTAAAAGATGGCAACGCTGCAGAGCGGCGGCTTTTTTACTATTGATGTCGTCATGGTTATCAGCGTCCTCAAAAGCCCACGAGTACATAAACCCATGCAAATTGAACGATGTTTTTATATCTTAACCAGATTGTTGGGATTCCAACCCGCTGTGCAGCGTTGCCACCTTTCACAAATCTTACCTGTCAGCTTTTACAAGATATTGTATATCTCGGTCAGTTATCGATCTCACATAACTACGGTTCTACTCCTCATGCTCTACCGCCCTGCATTATAGGTTTTAAAGCATACAGCATTAGTGACCTTTTTAGAGTTATTGTATGTTTTTCAAACTCAATTTCTGTCTTCTGTTGATGGCAAACACTGTTCAGCGGATCCTTCTAGACTTATAGTCAACTCAAACAGTTTTTTGTCAATATCTGATTTAAGGTGTACAAAACGTTAGTACCTCACTCCCTATGTGCGCCAATACACATTACACTTTACTTCTCGAGAAGTTTGCAACACTGATCTGCGTTTACCATCCTTTTTCTTTGGTCTTTATTTTTATTGTTGCTTCCAATGATGATATTCAATTTAGGTAATTCCATTTACAAAAACACAACTTTCTCTTGGCTTGGCAACACTGTTCATCCGGTGCTGTTTGTCAATACATGAGCAGATGTCGCTCTTTCTCTAGTTGCTTCGTGCGAAGTTTCGTTTCTCTGTCTCTTTTAGTTTCTCCGTTATTACGGTTGGAAATTCTAAATTATATTACAAGGTGGAAACGTAATTTCATGACTTTGTCGTTAAGTCGGCACGGGTTACGTTCTCGTAGAGAGCTACTATTTTACCAATGCGTGTTTATGATCACATAGAATACATTTGGGGGGTGTGCGTATCGCAACACGAAATTAGCCAAAATAAGGGACACTATATTATATATGGGTCGTTTGCAAATAGATTGGCCTTTTGAAGTCTTCCGGTTAGTAAGTTAAAAAATTGTTTTTAAAAATGAGTTTTTTCGAAAGATATTATTTATAAATATATCAATCTGGTAAGCAGTGTTTCTTTACATATTTCGTAATGATTTCATATATTTTGTGAGAAAATATGAATAGAAATGTCATTCTCCTGGGTGTCCCTATATACAAATACTCGTATTACTAATAACTCTTGTATATTTTTTGATGTCAATTCTATTTTATAAATTTCACATACAATATTTGAAATATATGGCACTTTTCCAATTCAAAAAGAGAAAGCATGAAAATACTTTTATAATAATTCCTATAACATCAATTTCTGTCATTTTTCTGGATGATTTATCGTCTCTTTCAAGATCACATTTGATTACATGTACAAATTCGTAAGAGTTCAGTTTTATACAGATGGTACCAGATGGTACAGATGGTATCTGTGATATTGGGAACACTGTTCAACGTGCCTGTTGCGTCAGCCAGTTTCTGAGTAAGTGTATTGCCAAGCTGGTGTGTGATTCTTTGCTGCATTTGCAGCCATTCTTCTGGTGAGTAATTTTAGTTTGAGTTTTACAATATATAAATTAATTAGCTTCCTTGAGAGAGAAACAACAGATATGTTTACAATGAGTACATCATTTCATGTAACAGATAAATACGGTGTGAGATTTAAACGAAATGTTAGTGAAATGTCATTCTCCTGTCATAATTATTCAGTCATTCTTCTGGCATTTTCGTGCCAGGAGAATGACAACTACTGCGTTATCGGGAGTCAGAGCACCCAGATGTTACTTATAGCAAGGATTCTGAAGACTTCCTTGTCACTTGCAGATGATGAGAAAGAAGCAAAGTAATTAAGAGCGTCTTCAGAAAAACAAAGGGAAGCTGAACATCGAAGATATGAGGGACTGAAGCAAAAAGTTGCGGAGTGTCCTTCCTTTGCCGCAGAATTGAAAGAAGTGTCCAGAATGAAATACCAAAGAAGACGGAAGAAAGGACAGGTTAAGCTCATGAAAAAAAAGTGTCAGAAAGGGAAAAGCGAATGAAAAGAAAACAGTGGCGTCAAACACAACAAGAATAAGACAAAGGCGGAGAGTACCAAGTAATACGAATATTTCTTGTAATATTATCCCACCAGACAGTGCTTCGGAACGCAAGGATATTTCACATTTCCCAGAAATTGTAGCAAGAGAAAAAGAAAGTAAGAAGAGAAAAAATCGCGATTTGAGGGCAAAAGATAAAGTGGTTAAGCATCTCAAGAGAAAGTTGGATAACTACAAAAAGCGGCTGCAAAGATTGAAAACGAAATCTTCTAGGGAAATTAGCTCAGACAAAGAATCATTTTTAACTCCAAGAAAGAAAGTAGGAAAGCTCATAAGAGTGAAATAAGAAAAGGACTTTTTGGTGAAGTTATAAATCGACAGTTAACACAATCAGTTGAGATAATGAAGTGTGGGGGCTCGAAGAGAAAAAAAAAAAAACGAAAAAACGAACTTAATAACCAGAAGAAAAATATTTAAAAAGTATCGGATGTTGTCCGCAGCTAGCTTTCTGAAGAGAGGACGCGTTTTTACGAGGATGTTAGAGGCAGAAAATATCCAAGTGCGCAAGACGGCTACTCTGAAGCTTCAGCGGGATATAATCTCGTTTTGCGAACAAGACACGGTCAGCAGAATATTTCCAGGAAAAAAAAGGATTATGTCAGTTGTATGTGTGGAAAGCATCAAAGAAGGGTATTGGAAAATGACATAACCACCTTATATACAAAGCATTTGAGAGATAACTCGAAAAGGAAATCTATCAAATATAGCACGTTTACCCGGTACCGGGTGAAATGGGTGGCTAAAATGACTTTCGGTGAAAGAGAGATGTACAAATGTGTGAAGCATTTAAATGTGGAAATGGTAATCAAAGCTCTCTAAGCATGTGGCTGTTTAGATGTGTCAAAACCACACTCGGTTTTAGAAATAATTTTCTGTAACTCGCGAGAGGAACAATGTTTATTAAGAGAATGTGAAAGATGCAACAAGAAAGCAATCATTTTCAAGGAATTTGATAATCATGAAGCCGACAGATAGCAATGGATCGGTCAAATCAGTGAAAAAAGTTGTTAAAGAAAAAATAAATACGACAGTTTTGAAAATAGCAAATGAGTTAATAGAAACAGTAGATGATTTTTCGAAGCATGCGGCTCGAGTAAGGTACCAACAAAATAGTTTGAGATTATAAAAAGAGACCATAACTCAAAAAGAAGCAATAATTCACATGGACTTTAGTGAGAATTATGCATGTAAATATTCAGAAGAAATACAGTCATTTAACTTTGGAGGATCAAGACAAGTGGCAATGCACACGGTGGTCATTTATACCCACGACAAAAGTGAGTCTAACATTAATATTCGAAGTTTTTGCACTCTGTCCAGCAACCTTCTACACGGAGTACCTGCGATTTGGGCTCATCTTGAACCAGAGATGAAAAAACTGTCCTCGACTATAGATATAATCCATTTCTGGAGTGACAGCCCTGTTACTCAATATAGGAATAACTTGAAGTTTAATGTTCTGTGCAGTGATTTTTTTAAATGTACTCAAACATATCTAAAACCAGCTGGAATTATCATGAAGTCTGGTCATGATAAAGGCGCACCAGATGGCATTGGAGGCACATGCAAACGAATGGCACACAACATAGTAGCACAGGGTAAAGATATTGCAAACTCAGAACCTTTACTCAAGTGTTTAAAAGGGAGGATGCAAAGTGAAATCATTGAAGAAATACAATCGGAAGATATTAAACAAATACAAAGCAAATTATCCAGGAGAAAGGTAAAAAAAATAAAATAAAAAATAAATAAATAAATAAAATAAAAAATAAAGGAACCATGTCTGTACATTAAGTGGTAACAGACGATTACCCAAAATGAGAATGTTGTCTTGTTTTGATTGTGTAGGCTATTGTTCTCACTATGAATTAGGCCAGTACTCTAATTCTCAAATTCCAACCAAAGAGAAACTCAGAATTGAAGACATTTATAGTAGAGATGATGATGCATCTTGTGCAAACGTTCTTACTTGGGGACACATTAAAGAGAAAAATATTATTCGCGTTAATATAAAGGGTAGAAAAAGATCATTTCAGTACATTACAATGTGTAGAAGTGATGTGAAGGATGGTGAAGTGAATATTGAGTATCTCATTCAATGTGATAAAGATACGAGACTACGGAAGAGGAACCTCAATGGTATTACAGTTATAATGTTCATGAAGTTACTGAAGTTCTTCCACAACCAGAAATTATTGTAAAAGGACAGCGTGAGTTCTATAAATTTTAAGTATAGAATGGTAAACAAGTACTCTGTCCAAGTTCTTTTAAATTCAATAATGCATTTGCTTCTATAGTATTATGAAAGTTAATGGTTGGTGTCTTACATTTATTTTTGAACACGGACAGAAGTCACACTCTTTTACATAAAATCTTGTTTTATAGAAGTTCTGTGAAAAATATATCAATTGCATTAAATTTATACTTTCCAACAAAAAAAAAAAAAAAAAAAAAAAAAGCTTGTATGATAAAACGGTATGTTTATTTTCAGACTTCTTGTCTAATAGCCGTCCTGTTTCAGGTTAGAATTTGTGTCATAGGCTATATTCTTTAAGATAACATGTTGCTGTTCCTAGTTTCACACATAGAAATGTGAATTTAAATTAGATTGAACGACTGTGATGTTACTGTTATATATCATTTCCTAAAACATACAATATATTATATACGTTTGTATGCATCTTGTAATTAAAACTAAGTATTATGTCATACATGTCACTTTATTGTTTTACATTCTCCCTATTTTTTAAAAATATAATAATATAATTTTAAACTTTGTTTCACACTCTGACTCCTTTACTTTTTAACTATACTTAAGCTTATGGTTATGAGAGTCTCTGACTGCCAGTTATAAGCATAAAATTAAAACATTATGTCATTCTCCTGATGCATGGATTTCTCTTCTAGTAAAAATGGTGAAAACAATAAATGAATTGGCCTCGACCATGAATGGTTTAAATTCTTAGTGCGTATGATGAGTGTTAATTATGAGAACGATATTTCAATTATTTAAGTTTCGCCGTTTTTAGCCTCCAAAAGCCAATTTATTTGCAAATGACCCATATGTATCCCCTCCCTTAAGTTGCACCGTCAAAGCGAAATGATAAAAAACATCCCAGGCCCGAACCTCATCTATGTTGAAAATTTGATCGAGATTGGTCGGATGGTTCAAGATATATATATATATATAGGGTGTGTCAAAAGTTTCCTGACATAGGGTAACTCTGTTATTATCAGAGTTACGACGGTTTGTTAAGAGGGGAAAACAGTCCTTAAATATGATGTTTTCAATCTAAAGTGAAGGATTTTTTTTAAATCGGACCAGCCGTTTGGGCTGTACACTCTTTATACGCTCAATGTCAAATGAAAATTCAACATTGCCATTTACCTGGACCCACAACATACGTGAATGAAGTCATTGTTTGAAATAGGAGCTGGCCATCGAGAGGTTAGCGTAGAAAGCAGTTACTACATTCACTTATGTTGTAGGTCCTGGTAAATGGCAACGTTGCATTTTCATTTAACACTGGGCGCATAAAGAGTGTACAGCCCAAACGGTTTATCCGATAAAAAAAAAAAAAAAAAAAAAATCCTTCACTTTAGACTGAAAACATATTTCTAGACAGTTTTCCCTCTTACATTTTCTTGTAACTCTGATAATAACAGAGTTACCCTATGTTAGGGGACTTTTGAGACATCATATATATATATATATATATATATATATATATATATATATATATATATATATATATATATATATATATATACTGTAAGGAACCCTAAATCCGGCTGCTGCCAAAGACGTAAATAAATATAGCTTTAAATAAGAATCTGTACTCAGCTCATTCTATAGCTGTTTCGTACAATGTCTGCTTATCTCAAAGTATTGAGTCTTTGGAGGTCAAAATTAAGAAGTCATTTACTGGTATTTCAAAATAATATTGTGAAACCACATATTTCGTTCGAAGACCTTGTGCTCTTTTTCCAACAACAATGTAAGACCGCTGCTTTAGAACTTCTGTCGTTTCTGGCCAAAAAAATTGTGGCGCGTGATCTTCATACGCCTCTTTAAAACTAACTTAACACCATTCAGGGAATTCTGCAGGAATAAAAAGAGATAAGACTGACGGTGCCAGGTCTAGACTATACGGTAGATTCATTAAAACCTTTCAGTCAATTTCCCACGGGTCGCTGAAGATGTATGCAATCTGACGTTGTCAGCGTGGTATATGATACCCTTTCTGTTGATGAGTTCCGGCCATTTCTTTCGAATTGCTGGTGCACTCGCGCTAGTTCTAGACATACAAGTCCGAGTATGTCGTTCTGCTCGGCAACAGTAGTTCCCGATGCCGTTCCAATCTTACAAAATGCACAGCACAAGCTTCCTAGACGACAGCATGGGCACTGTCGCAGACTGTGGAGCTTCTGTTCGCTTGGAGCACAATTTATGTCACACACATTTTTCATCACTCATGATGAATTGCTCAGCAATGCCTCGAGTTCGTTACGTTTCAGTAGAGATTCGCAGACAGAATTTTAACAGGATATATGTTTTTAAGTCAGATCATGTGGCACCAAACGTCGAGCATTTTTTTTTTTTTTTTTTTAAGCCAGCTTTCTACAAATAGTTCAATACTATCTGGTAACGGATGTTTAGGTTATGGACGATGTCATGGGCTCTTCTACGACGGTTTTGCTCAACATTTCTCAGAATATTATTCACTTTTTCTCTGATTGGTTGCCCATTGTGAAAAGCATTTTTCATATCGAAGTTTGCAGTACGAAAGCAACTGAACCCCTTTTTAGCCTGTTCCTTCTAATGCAGCATCTTGCCCATAAATAGCACAAATTTCTTTAAAAGTTGCGTAGCATTTGCGTCTTTATCGAAAATGAAATTGTAAAATGTAACACAGGTTTGCGGACAGTTCAAACGACTCATGCCTTACATTTGATTTTAAGAATTCCAACACTTTCTGCACATCTACTACCTTCAACTGTCAGCTGTAAACTGGAGATCGGCTTGACCCGCTGCGCCTCATATACCCTGAGATTTGGTACACTAACGCCATCTCATGCGCAAAAGATTCAATACTTTTTAGGCTACCTGTTAAAAATGTTTTAAATTTAAGCTTTTTTTTTTTTTTTCATTCATAACAGCTCTAAGATCGTAACAAAATATTCCATACTTAACAAGAAGTTGGCAACCTTACTCCCTACACACGTTATCAATCCATTCTTACATCGATTAAACATGCTGATAACGATTATCAATTTAGAACATTTCCTTTTAAATGAGAATAAACTTATGTGTATATGTGTCACCAGAAAAGTGGATAAACACTTTACAAGTTGTTCTGATATCCAATAAATTGAGCAATTGGAGCATAACTTTCAGCATTGTACAGAGAACAGCGTTCTTTCCACGAAAAAAAAGGGGGGGGGGAGAAAAAACTGAACATATGTGGTTCCGAAGTAAGTCCAAAATATAAACCTAGATCCTTACGAATTTCCTTCATGTCTGGCTCATTTTCCTTGGATTTCTCTTGCAGACACAGGTTGAAATTGAACTATGTTATTGAACGCATAATGTAATTTTGTTTCCTGCACATGTGGATCACAAATATCTATCATACAGGAAAATACGGTAATGTTAAGTCGCAAATTTAATATATGATTTATTACTGCCCTTTGCAGATTTTTTCATAAGAAATAGTTTATTCTATATGTTAGAGTTATTAATGAAAGATTTGTTAATAAAATAATAAAATCGCATCAGTGATATGTTACAATAAAAAAAAAAGAGTAAACTGTCAGTTCCTGATATTCTTATGAAAGTAATTTATGCAAAATTATAAGAATTTTAATGAAATATTTATTTATGATATATGATCAAAATCGCCCGTGTTGTTTTTGAGAAAGCAGTCTTAAAAAGAAACTCATCCCCAAGAGTAAACTACCTTTTGTGATCTTTTTCGTAACGAATAATTTACACAATATTAATAGAGTTATTAAAGAAATATTTATTTATAAAATATATATATATAAAATGACTCGTTATTGAGAAAATCGTTCAGACAAACTCACCCCAAGAATAAACTACCCTTCGTAGATTTTGAATTATACTATATTGTCACGTTACTAATGAAATATTTATTTATGAAATATGAACAAAATCGCCTTACTCGTTTTTGAGAAAATCGAAAAATACTCATCAGAACGAATAGACTATTTCTCGTACATTTTTTCGGCACAAATGAGTTATGCCATGTTGTGAGGTTATTTATGAAATATGAACAAAATCACCTGATAGTCTTTGAGAAAATCGCCCGAAAAATACTCCCCCCCCAAGGATAAACTACCCCTTGTATATTTTTGCAGCATAAATGAGTTATAAATTATTGGCAGGTTATTAATGAAATATTTATTTACGAAATACGAAGAAAATTACCCTAGTCGTTTGTGGGAGAACTGACCGAAAGAAAACTTACCCCAAAAACAAACTACCTTTTCTCTATTTCTCGCAGAAATGACCTATACCATATGGTGTTTTTTCCCCTGCAAAATTGATTTATGAAATATAAACAAAGTGTTAGATCTGTTTTTGAGAAAATCGTATTTTTAAAATTTTTTACCCTTAAGCACACTACTCTTATTTTTAAGGGTAGGAATAAAAATTCGAAAAATACCCCTGGAGGGTTAGATAAAAATATTGAGTTTAAAATTTGATCTCGATACAAAAAACGGTACGGCCTCTATGTGAGTGTATATCAAGACAAACGGACGAAACACAAGGACAGATGTGAAAAATCACTTTTTGGTGTCTATGGGGCATGAAACGTATAGATTCTTCAAATCTCGAACTCATATTTTTTTCACGATTCCCTAACTCTTCTCTCCTTTCGTTGCTCGAAAGTAAAAATGCTTCATTTTATATTGATTAAGCAATTTACCATACCAATAACATAAATGTTTCTCAAAAATATGTGGCAATCGCGTGCTAACGGTACGAACAGTTGTACTATCAACCATATATACAGAGTGAGTCAAAATCCTTGGACACCTGCATAAGTTTGAAAATCGACGGGAAAAGTAAAAATGATGATGGGAACAGAGGTTTGATGAGGGGCCGCAACTTTTGGAGTGTATGTCATTCATGGCCGCCATCTTGAAATCCGCCATTTTGGATTCAAGTCATTTTTTTTAAATGGGAAGGGGGATGTATGACACATCAAATAACACTAGCTTGAGCTCAGGAATTTAGTGGTGTAATTTGTTGTTTTCTACCTTGTACAGTGTAGAAGTTATTAATGTTCAAAGGTGGGAAATTACCTTGATACTGACTCAGTTCTCTCTTTGTTCCAGGTGATCTAAAATGGGTCTGGCACGTGAACAGAAGATCGAAATCATCCTTATATCAGGGGAACGCAGCTACCGAACAATAGCAGCTAACTACAACAGACGGCACCCAGACAGAGAACCGGTATCGCACAGCACGGTGGCTCACGTGATCACCAAATTCCGGGAGACGGGCTCTGTTCAAGATAGGGCACGTAGTGGGCGACCAAAGACTGCCACCAATGAGGAAACTGCAACGGCGGTTGTTGCGTCGTTTGTGAAAAGTCCTAAACGAAGTACCCGTCGTGTGTCCCTAGCATGTGCAATAAGCCAATCCTCCGTTGTCCGGATATTGCACGCCAATCAGTGGCATCCTTACAAGCTGCACATGCAACATAAACTGAACGAGGATGACCTTGATCGCCGGTTGGAGTTCTGCATGTGGGCTACTGAACAACACGAACTGGATCCTGCGCTTGCCAAGGGCATACTGTTCAGCGACGAGGCGTATTTCACTTTGAACGGGGAGGTTAATCGACATAATTGTGACGCAAATCCGAACTGGGTTGACCCGAATCTAGAACATAGTCCAGCGAAGGTGATGGTGTGGTGTGGCATATGGGACACCCGCATCATTGGGCCATTTTTCATTTACAACACCTTAACTGCACCACAGTATCTGATGCTGGTGCAGGACCTTGTGTTCCCTGCCACACTGAACGCTGACGGCATTTTCCCATCTTATTTTCAGCACGATGGAGCCCCTCCACACTATGGACTTGGTGTCCGTGAATAGTTGGATGAACAACTGCCAAGGAAGTGGATTGGTCGCCGTGGTCCCGTGGAGTGGTCGCCCAGATCCCCTGATTTAACGCCCCTTGATTTTTATCTATGGGGACATCTTAAGCAGATAGTGTATGCTGAGACAATCCGTGATTTGAGACACCTGGAGGAACGCATCCAACAAGCCTGTGACCAAATTTCAGGAGACATTCTCCTCCGTGTGCAGTCACAGTGGTTGCGGCGACTACAGTTGTGCATTGCACGGGATGGACAACACGTAGAATATCTGTTGCAGTATTCAGTATCAAGGTAATTTCCCACCTTTCAACATTAACTTCTAAACTGTACAAGATAGAAAAAAAAAACAAATTACACTACTAAATTCCTGAGCTCAAGCTAGTGTTATTTGATGTGTCATACACCCCTTTCCCATTTAAAAAAAAATGACTTGAATCCAAAATGACGGATTTCAAGATGGCGGCCATGAATGACATACACTCCAAAAAGTTGCGGCCCCTCATCAAACCTCTGTTCCCATCATCACTTTTTACTTTTCCCGTCGGTTTTCAAACTTATGCAGGTGTCCAAGTACTTTTGACTCATCCTGTATATATAATCACATATGAGTAAGACAACTCGTTGCTCATTATCAATACTAACACAAAAATGTAACTTTATATAGCATTGCCATTAACTGACAAAGACAATTCACGAAAAATTAAAGATTTATGAAAAGAGATATATTATCTCCACCTGAACATTCAATGTATAAATATTTGTTAAACCTCGGCGTTAAAGCTGTTTACAATATATTCTAGAAAATTATTGGAAATCGTTAAGGATGAAAGAAAGTGGCAAATGATTTCGTATTAAGACGACAAAACATAAGAATTGTTACACTATGAAAAGAATATTAAATACCTAGTAATAAAGTGTTAATTTGCTCTAACACTGAGGGAGTTTAAAGGATCTGACTGAGCTTTAACATCCCGATGCCAACGCTTGTAATAATTTTCTTTTTTTAAGTTTAACGTCTCACAATTAAGCTCCGAGGCTAAGCTGAGATGATGATGATAACTTCATAACGGTAATGATATAATGAAGTAAGTGGAAGCAAACGGAAGCATACCGAGAAAACTACACGTACACGAAGTCTGTTCACCACAAAGGCCACTTGGTGCGAGCTAGAATCTAACTAGGGGCGCCACACAACAGAGTTAAGCGTTCCACCACTAAGCCACTGCGAACCTTCTAGTAATAAGTAACGCATATCATGTACAAAATTATAAATTCCATAGAAATAAGACCAATTTACGTAGGTGGCCATATGAACAGGTACACAATAGTTAAGCTTATCTTATGAGGTGCACACCAAAAGTGCGTGCCGTTTCGTTCTAATTTCTAAGAATACGCAAATACAGGGAACTAACCTGTATCTATTTCTCAACAAATTCTCTCTATTGATGCACAGTTTCTACCGCTCCGTTTTTTTTTTTTCTTAAGCATGTCGCAGTTATCTTTGGAGGTATGCTCCCCTCCAAAGAATGCCAACTGAGAAACTGAAAACGTCGGGTTATTGTCTCCCTGACCCCGTCGTGGCTAGGGATGCGCACGAGACAAGATTTGAGGCTGTCTCGTCTCGAAAATGTGCTGTAAAAGTGATGTATCGACTCGTCTCGTGCGCATACCTAGTCATGGCATTACGTTTTGAGGAGCTGTAACTTTGCATAATCATGCAGGTCAATTTCCAGATTTCATCACTTCCGCTGCTGAAAAGACAATAGCATTACCCAAACCCGAACCACAGGAAGGTTCTTAGATTCCTTTATAATGCTCAACATATCACTTATGTCTCCCAACGCAGTTTTAGTGCCAGTGTTAACATGGAATCTATAGTGTCAACTCCAATCACGTTACTTATTAACTTGCAACCTGCCAAGCCTTGCAAAAGAAAGAGAAAAAAATTACACTTCGATTTCTCCTCGTATTTAGGGAAAGGAGTACACTATTTTTTATGTCCCGCAGTAATGCACTATAGATTAAAGGAGACAAATAATTAATGAAAGTGAAAACGCTTATGAATGAGCTGGTGAAATGAAAATGTGGGAGGAAACGGAAGAACTTCGGGAAAACCCACGGACACGAAGCAATCCACAATAACTCGCATCGCTCGGGGGTCAAACCTGGTACCTCTCGCACCGCAAGTGAGAATTAACCACTGAGCCAACGTGCCTTACTTAGGTACTATGTGTAATCATCAGAGAAGCCCATAACACCGCTCATCGAGTTACGTCACGTAACAACGGTAGTGTTTATAGACTAGAACATACTATAATTAAATCTCTCTCAAAATATAGCCATATTATTCATTTTACTTCTCATTTTGACAATTTGCGTTATTATTCTTATCTTTTTAACCTGTTAGAAGAAAGCCTAATCGAGAATCGTATTATGGTAAATGGTGCGTTAAAACTGTGTCTATTCTTTGGTTAGCTGTTGCAATCATATTATTAATTGACTAGCTGAACCTACGCTCCCTACACAGCGCATCATTCACATATGAGCATGAATCTCCTCGTCATTCCTCACATCTATACATGTCCCTTTACAGACATAAGTGAAGGACGTCTTGATAAAAATCGGCAAAGGATATCATAAAGGGGAGATTTTTTGATATTTCGCACCGTTTGCAAGAGTTAAGCATATTTCCGGTTGTAGTTTCTAATTCACGTATGATCAGTGTTTTCTTTCTTCTTGCTTGCAGTATGTAATAAGCAAATACATTACACACACAGTTAATTATAATGTTAGTGATATATGGCGTTCACTGGGTAAAATATTCCAAACAATAGATTCTTCATAGGCTGAAGAAAAGGTTATCCTTCGTTTTTCATCATTTGGCCACGAAACACGCCGGAGAGATATACTAACCCCAAATACAATTATGTGGTGTTGGAATGTATAACTCGTAGGATATGACGCTTTACTTTTTAAAATTTCAATAACTCCAGTGTACCCCTAGTAAATGTAATAAAGAAATAACGGCCAGTTTTAAACTATTCAATTAGAACTGAACAATCTACACAAAATTTGTAATCGATCAGTGAAAGCGGCAGCTTTCTCGAGTTTGTGCTTTCCAAGATATCATTGTCAAAAAATAAAAAAAAAAGCCATAAACATATAAACCTATCATTTTAATATATAGATGGTTGTTGTTATAATTGGAACTGCAATCAGAATATCGGATTCTGAAAAAAGCAGAAAAGAAAGATAATTGTTAAAGTAGTGACTAACGATGTGTTAACAAATATTGATTAACTTATAATCATGTTACATGTTCCAGTTTAGTCCTGTTTGAATAACGTCTTAGTATATTAGGAATAGGTCTATAGGTTACTCTGAAGTCATTGCAGCAGCAACAGTAAAGTTATACGCTCCCTAGCAACCAGGGTTGGCAAAAACCATGGTTTTTATTGAAACAAAAAAAGTTTTTTGTTTAAACCCGTTTTTTTTTTTGTTTTGTTTTTTGTTTAAACCAGGTTTTTATGGTTTAAATAATTTGCTCTAAGTATTTATATCAGATATGGACAGGAACAAGTTTGTTTCGCCCTGGTGTTATTATGCAACAATCGGGTTATGCTGGAAGGCTTCACATACGCTTAAAGCGGAATCCAAACTGCTTCTCGGCTTACATCCGAGAGAAATTGTCCTCCATTTGAACTCGAAGCCAGGACTAATTGGCTAGAAATGCAATACGTCTGCCGACTCATTCACGAAGGACTCCTGACCAAAATATGTTGTATTAATCTTTACATACTTGCTAATATAATTGTCAAGAGTCATTTCAGAAGGACAAAAAGATAAACAGTTGCACAAGTGAAAGCATTACACAGAATTACATATGGACAATTTCAAAATACTACAGAGTACGGAAGAACTAATTTAGTCCAAGTTAGTTCACTACGAGTTTTGATAGTCCAAGTTACAGAAATACAATGACTTAATTTGCATATCAGTAAGAGAAGTGAATAAAGATATGAATTATTTGAGTCCATTTTGGCTCTGACCAATTTATACATAAATAGATACCAAAGATACTTCTGATTTCAATAAATGCCTCTCGTGGGGCTTGTATACCCCCCCTCCAAAAAAAAAAAGTACGGCAATTCGATTTTATCAATAGTAAACATTATTAAAAAGGAAACAATATTTAGAATTTTCCTTTGATTGCAACTGCATTACAATAATAAACTATAAAAGAATCACAAAAGGAACATTCATAAACTTATATAAAAAAAAAGTTGCTTTTGTAGTATAATCTCTTTGAGTAATGAATAGCGAATTTAGGTCTGAATATAATACGAATAATATACGGGAGTGAAACTGATAACCCATAAATGTGTGTTCATCAAGATTTTACAAACACTTACACTTTTACTAACATTTTTCGTTTTTTGGTTTAAACCAGTTGACTCTTAAAAAACAGCTGGTTTAAACCAGCCAACCCTGCTAGTAATATTTAAATATCATAACAAAATGTATCAAAAACGTGGAAAATAATATATAATGATTGTGTTAAGGCATCACAAATTAGCAAAATGAGAGACGGTTCCAAGTTCTCAATTATTGCAAGTTACTAGTAATTCTTAAGGAGGGAGTTACAGACAGATCTTCCCCGTACTTTCCTGAGCATCACTCTGCTTTGAAAGCATGAATTTGGTACTGTCGCTTGACATGCCATGCCGTGCCGTTAGTTAGAAATTGTGAAGAAAGAAAGAGAAAAGCAAATCTCTCTCCTTTCTAAGCGTGAACCAACAGTACAAGTTGTGCATGTATCTGTGCTGTGAACTCACTCAATGTGTAAACTGCATCATTCTATTTTGCATAATTGTAGTAGAATAAAATTTATTTTCACACACAAACTTATTCTTCATCATGTATACACTTACCATCTTTCGAATCCGTCATCTTCGTCGGAAGTTCCACCTTGAGCTGATGGAACTCAACCTTGAGCCAAGTTCAAGCTCAAAATGATTCCACGATAGCGGCACTGAATAACAACCAAGAACTGACCATTAGTGTAAATGGAAACTCCATTTATTTTTCCATTCAATACATACATTTACATCGCGCCCACATTGAAAAGAAACTGCTAAAGTAGCCTAGCAACTAATCGATTACTTTATATTTCTGTCGTAAGAAAGAATGATCTATTGAAACACAACTACTACTACTCCACTTACTTCGATCCGTTCCGTAATGACATAGAAAAGTTCTTTTCGTGTGTGTGTGTGTGTGTTGTGTGCTTCTCAAAAGAAATGAACTTAAATGATTGACGTGACCTGAAATGTCCTTTAATTTTCTCTGCACGTGGTAAGAGTTCCGATTATGCTCTTCAATTGATCATAAGTTCTACACTCTTCTATTATTGTTGCACTCTAGACGCTAATGAAATTTTGCACCTGTTAAAGTTATATCATTACCCCTCTTTTAATTTCGTGTCGCTGATTCGTTTATTAATTTAAGGCTAAAGTTTCATATAACATAGTTCTTTAACTTGAAAATTATAACGTAAGTTTGGTGTATAGTAGTAATGAGTATTAATTAATTCACTTCCGAACCTTTCTTTCAAAAGAAAGAAAGAAAAAAAAGCGCAGAGAATTATTTTACAACCGATGATATCCTACTTCTTACGGGGTCACTGTAAGCTTAGAGCCTTTAGCTCCCCCTTCCCCCAAAACTTTAGAAATATCAGTATTAACAGTTGTAAAAATTTATACACACTGCTTGACGATTGCTAGGGATTTAACCCATATTGACGCATAACTTACATATATACAGTGACAAAACGGTTACCTTTGAGGCCCTTTTTGATCTTGGGGAAGAGTCAGAAATCCGCTGGTGCTAAATCAGGTAAGTAGGAAGGCTGGTAGAGGAGGGGAATGTTCGTTTCTGCGAGCCATTTTGCCACCGTAGAAGACATTCAAACCAACGCGACGGCTGAATTTTGAAACATATCAAAACAGAACTTTCAGCGTTATTTCCAGCAATGGCAGGAGAGGGGCAGTCAACTAGTTCCCGGAATTTCTTTGTAACTATTTATTACCACAATATGAGTACACATTCATTCAATCGTCTTCAAAATAGGCTCCTCAAGAACACACACACTTGTTCCATCTCTCTCTCTCTCTCTCTCTCTCTCTCTCTCTCTCTCTCTCTCTATATATATATATATATATATATATATATAGAGGGCGGCGTGAAAAGTTCTCGGCCTGACCCAGAGATGGCACTCCAATCAGCAAAATTTTATTGTTCTTGCCTGGAGATGCTTTTTAGTTGTTCCTATAACAAGTGTCAACTTGTTCTCTCAAGTAGTTTCTGTGCAGACAGTGTTGCAGTTAGACGTCTTGCGTGTTAGTTGTGAAAATGGATGAACTTGAATATCGTGCGGTAATCAAATTTTTCGTTTTGGATGGATTAACTTCTACGGAAATTCATCCGAAGTTTACAAAAGTTTACGGGGACTCTGCTCCTTCCATGTCAATCGTTATAAAGTGGGCAGCTGAATTTACACATGGTCGCACATCCCTCTAACATGACCCACGTGAAGGAAGGCCGAAAACCGCAACCATACCGGAAACAATCGAAAAAGTGCATGATATCGTATTGGACGACAGGCGAGTAAAGGTGAGTGAAATAGCTGAGAGTGTGGGGATATCGGAAGAACGGGTGCGAAACATCTTGCACACAGAACTAACGATGCGAAAGCTCTGCGCAAGATGGGTGCCGCATTTGCTGACTGCCGACCAAAAGCAAATGCGAAAACTATTTTCGCAGCAATCTTTGGACCGATTCAAAAGGGATCCGACCAATTTTGTGGAGCGATTTGTGACAATGGATGAGACACGAGTTCACCACTACACGCCAGAAATGAAACAGCAGTCCAAGCAGTGGGTGGAAGCCAGCGCCGAAGAAAGCAAAGACGATCATATCAGCCGGAAAGGCCAACGCTAGTGTGTTTTGGGATGCGGAAGGCATCCTGTTAATTGATTACCTTGCAAAAGGGAGAACAACTACAGGCGAATATTACTCCAACCCTCTTGACCAGCTGGATGCCAAAATTCGCAAGAAGAGGCCTGGCTTGAAGAAGAAGAAAATCATCTTTCACCAGGACAACGCACCTGTGCAAAAGGATACGTTGGCGATGGGAAAACTGTGGGATTTGGGGTACGATTTGCTCGGCCATCCCCATATTATCCTAATTTGGCACCATCGGACTTCTATCTGTTTTCAAACTTGAAGAAATTTCTTTCTGGGAAGCGTTTCACATCGAATGAAGAAGTTGAGAGGGTCGTGGATGACTGTTTTCACAACCTTCCAGACTCTCACTTCCGGGAAGGAATACTGATGTTGGAGAAACGCTAGACCAAGTGTATTGAAGTTAAGGGAGATTATGTCGAAAAATAAAATCATTTTTCAACTGAAATTCGCAGTCTTTCATTGTCTGGCCGAGATCTTTTCACCCCGCCCTCGTATATATACACACTATGACGCAACGCAGGAGTAAAAGTGGATCTGAAAAGGTAGGGAGACGCATGACGTCACGCCGCCCCCCACGTCTATCTTTGCTCATTGTATTTTTTTAGAAAGTGGGGGACGCCACAAATATTTTCTGAAAGTGGGGAGACGACGTCCCCTCGCGTTTCCCCTCACTTTTATCCCTGACGCAACGTAATATGAAGAGAGGACTTGTAAAGCAAGTTGCTAATGAAGCAGAGAGTTTTGACCACATCAGCATGTCAAACGGACACCTCGGGCAGCACAGCCTCTTTTTTTTTATGTTGTCAATGGCGATGTTCAGGAGAACCTCCATTCAAGTTATAATTTTCAAGTTAAGGGTCTTCACTACAGCGAAATTAAACTACCGCTAATTTTAGAGTTTTTCTGTAATATCTTCAAAACAAATAAAAATATTCAAAAAGCAGAAACGTAGTGAACTAGACTATAAGATTTTGCATGTGATGCCGTTATCACAACTCACCTACCTGTTTTCGATTTGGAACTGAAGATAGATTTAGCATTTTTGCGGGTTCTGTAAATAGCGGTATACCAAAAACAGATAGGTGAGTTGTGATAACGGCATTACATGCAAAATCTTATTGTCTAGTTCACTACGTTTCTGCTTTTTGAATATTTTTATTTGTTTTGAAGATATTGCAGAAAAACTCTAAAATTAGCAGTAGTGTAATTTCGCTGTATCGAAGACCCTTAAAGGATTACGTTACATGAAACTGTACCTTTCAATTAATAAACGAATTAACGAGACGTCAGCATTTAATTAAAAAGGTAATGAGGTGCAAAATTTCGTGAATTGGCTTTTAGGGTGCAACAATAATAAGAGAGAGAGCTTTAGCACTTATGATGAATTGAAGAACATACTCACAATTTTTACAAAATGATGGATTAGTCTGTCCAACTCGCCTTCCGAGAGCATTCCAGGCAAGTTAGATAGGATTAGGTTTGGGAGATAAACTGGTCATTTCATAAGCTTACTGTCTTTGGTCTCCAGTAGCTCTGAAACTTGGACAGTTCAGTGTCACCCATGTAAACAAATTCAGAAGAGGACGAACGCATACTTTCAGAATCTTGCTAGACTAACGGTCTCCAGTGATGGATCATCCGAGAGAGGTATGCAGTGCTATTCTTACATTTTTCATTATGACTCCCGGATTCATTATTTCCTGCCGCATTCAAAACACGTGCTGTAGATGGTATCGCGCTGCCCGCTCCCTTCCCTTTCTCTCATATCCAGAATCAATTGTTCCACAGAATTGTGATCCTACCGAAAACATTACAAATTGGACCATCTCCATTGGCCATAGGCACAATATCCCCTACACTACTGTAACTTGTCACGACGGTGGGTGGGAATAATAGAACTCACTTTACTAGCTTTTGGGCATCTGGGGGAAACATGAACGCCAGAATCATCGCCAAACATATGAGTAATTTGAGTTGGAATGGCAGATCGATCCTTTTTGCCAACTGGCTATATACCGATCTGTCGAATCGTTACAGATTTTTCACAATTCATCATGCACAACACAGCTTTTTCTCTTGTAGCAGCAACTTTCTGAAGTCAGGAAATCGTACTTTTAACTTTGAAAATTGCAATAAACAAATATATAAATAAGTACATAAAATAAAAATCTACTGCGACCTCAAGTTAATTGTCATTATTTGTACAACAAATATTACGTTCTTCGGGAACAAAGAGCAAAACACATGTCTATATTCAACCTTCCTTGTTATCGAGCGTAATGGACAACAGAACTGTTAATAATATAATACCAGTTGAAAACCATTTTAATAGTTAGTAGTTATACAGAAGGGTAGCACCTAGTTATATGTTACAGTGCAACACTTTTTTTTTTTTTTTTTTTTTTTTTGCATAAATTGAAATGAGCTATAATGTGACAGAATCCTTTCATAGCATAGTGCGGGCATGGAAGGCACGCAAGGCATCGCTAGTTTGAAAAATTTCGTGTTGATCATAGTTCGGTAATTTATAGAATAAAAAAATCATAATTATTAATTTTAGAACAATTTATTTACATTATTTCCGATGAAGTTATAAAGAATTTTGTATAAGAACCACTCACAATTGACAGAGAAAGACATCTTCTGGGAATCGTCAATGATTTAACATTACCATTCCTGCAATGTAGGTGGGAACTTTTTAGAAATCTTAATTGCAACGTTAATGTATTTATTAGTCTTTCAAGTTTACGCCGCCTGGTGACTCCTTCGCACATTATTGAACTTCATTCACATCGTAAATTGTAATTGATTTTAATAACATATTTGGTCTAGGAATTAATTCGTGCTGTTGGTACGCACACATTGAAGCTGTAGTACAAACACAAAATACATAAATAACTTAAGAAAAATATTGTCCATCGCTAGCCACCACTTTCGCCCATCTGTCAGGCAATGTACGGATTCCGTGGCGAAAGAAGTCCTCATCCTTGGAAGCGATCCAGTCAGAGACCCATGTTTCGATATCTTCTGAAGAAGTAAACCGCTGTCCAATCAAATCGTTGTTCATGCAATCGAACAAGTAGCAGTCCGAAGGAGCAACGTCTGGTGAATACGGCGGGTGGGGTAAAACTTCCCATCCGACATTTTCTAAATAGGTTTTGACCGGTTTTGCGACATGTGGGAGAGCGTTATCATGTTGAACAATAAGTTTATCATGTCTGTTCTCCCATTCTGGTCGTGTTCTGGCCAGAGCTTTCTTCAAACGCATTAATTGTCGTCGATAACGTTCTCCATTCATAGTTTCTTTCACCCGGTTGCAGCAGCTCATAGTACACCACACCTTTCATATCCCACCATATGCACAGCATAACCTTTGCACAGTGAATATCTCGTTTTGGTTGTGATGGACCTGGTTCACCTGGTTTCACCCAGGCCTTTTTTCGTTTAGGGTTCTCGTAATGGATCCACTTCTCATCACCCGTAATAATTCGATGCAGAAACCCCTTTCTGCTCTGTCGTTGAAGCAGCAATTCGCAAATGGTTTTTCGTCTTTCAACGTCTCTGTCTTTCAATTCATGTGGAACCCAATGTGACATCTTTTGAATCATTCCCATGGCTTTCAAGCGTTTGGAGACTGTTGTTTGATCAACGCCTAATGCTGCTGCAAGTTGTTCCTGCGTTTGACACGAATCCTGCTCGAGCAATGCTGTCAATTCTTCGTCTTGAAATTTTTTTGGCTGTCCAGCTCGCTCTTGGTCTGCCAAGCAGAAATCACCACTTCTAAACCGTGCAAACCACTTCTGACACGTTCGCTCAGCTAGAGCATGGTCACCATACACTTCCACCAAAATACGATGACTTTCAGTCGCACTTTTCTGCATGTTAAAGTAATGCAGCAGGACACCCCGCAAAAACACTTTATCAGGCACAAATTGCGCCATGTTCACTTAACTACAAACTGGTGTTGTTGACGCTTTAATCCACTGCCCTATACTACGAACGATACGCGATGACAGGGGTTTGCAACACATGTGTGGATACACGGAACTGTGGGACGCTCCGTTCGTTGCGCCATCTCTTGTCCACCCGCACGAATTAATTCCTAGACCAAATACATCGCGGATTCAAAGAGTAACCGAATACTGTTAGCGTCACATCCAACACATTTCAAATTAATATTACTTGAACTTGAAAATAACTTTATTCTAATGAGTTGGTCAGAGATAAATAACAGATCTATGATTAAACGAATACTATCCACTGTAATTTGCCTTACTACATACATTATTACAACAAAGACAAGTACATAACACCCCTTCCTAGCTAACAAATAGCATTAAAGATCTTATTCTTCTAGTTCCGTTGATATTGGTAGCTATTCAGTTTCTCTCACTAGTAGAATAAATTGAGTAATTATTGCATTATGACCACCCCTTGTATAGTGAATGAAGCTACCGGATCAACAGCTCAGCAAACACTAGACGTGTTAACTCATGGAAGGGAATTAGCTCTGTCTGACTTCGACAATAGGTAGATTGTGCAGAAGGAGCTCGTAACTGATTATTGGATGAACGTACAAGGTTTTCGAGAGATTGGTAAAGCACACCAGGACTAATGATTCATCGTCAGATAAACAACAATGTCAACTGCACAGAACAGTTGAGATTTGATGCTAGAAGTGATCGCCAGCCGCGTTTGACAGCGGACGGAGATACACCGCATATTTAATTGTAATATAGCAGCTGGTACTACTAAGACAACCTCACTGATTCTCAATACATATATGGATTTAGTATCAACATTACATGATGTATCTAAAACGCCAATGCGTTGTTTTACAGGGTACGTATTGTTTACAAACTGTCTGTGGAACAGTTTTGATTTACATCATACCGAATGGCTTCCAAATTCACCCGATATCAAATCCATACGGCACTCTTGAGATTTCACGGTAAAGCACTTCAAACAGCTAGGACCATTCCACAAAAAAAACGCACACTTTATAAGTGTTTTTCCCAGTTGTAAAATATTCTGAAACACTATAATATAGAGAGTTAAACATACAGTAAATACTAGTGCTATTTATCACTAATTTACTGTTGTAGTTTTAGTATACATTTAATCGTAAAAAATATGATTATTTCGCAGTTCTACACTAATTTACAAGACTATTATTCTGTGATACATACTCCTTAAGCCATTGAGCAGCTGACAGCCCATGGCTACTAAAATAGTGATACTTGTTTATATACTTACGATACTAGTGTATATAAATGTGTGTGTATTTCTCAAACCTACAAGAGTAAAATACTAGCTACAAGTCTGGAAACTAGTGTTATAAAAGAACGTAAGTTCTTTTATCAACAAAACTGCTAGTGTAGCGCAAGTGTTCTCGTGTTTAAATAATTAAGAAAAAGAATCTGAAAGAGTCTGTGGCCAAGCGACTGTGCAGAAAAGAGTATCCATTGATTTATCTAATACTCTCAATGAAGGGAAAAAGTTAAGTTGATTCTAAGTAAAAATTAAAGTATACATCCCAAGGAAAGCGTTCAAACAATTTAATATTTTTATTTTTGAACACTTAATTTTCATTTGGATTTCTTTCATCACGTCAACCTATGTGATTTTAGTGCTTTATACTACAGACTCTCTGATGTGGAATTCAATCTAAGAAGATTAGTTGATAATAGTATTAATCTTTATTAATGTATGCTTACTTATGTTAGGTTAATACGTGTCCCAAACATATGAATAATCTTTGTGTGCTCTAATCAGTCTCTGGACCTGGCACACCTGCAGTACTTTTATTCACTCTTTATTCTGACTTTCTGCATCCAAGTACTACTAAACTAAATATCTTTTGATTCTCTTGTCAATTCAAAATATTTAATATATACTCTCTTGCCATTGTTTTCGAATGAATTGACTAGCACTACAGAAAATAGTCAAACCAAAAGCATTTCAAAATGCTCTGTTTTCTACGTATTTGTCAGCTAATTTATAGATTTGGTGCGTGACCATTGAAAACAATGTCCTGTTTACAAGTTCTTGTAGAACTTTTGACAAGGATATTACAAGAACTTGTGAAATTCAGACCCGTAGTTTGTGAAGTATTAGATTAGTAGTTTCGAGAAATAAGCTTCTGCACTGGGAGCTGCATCAGACACGGTTTGAGTAGCCACGTCTCCTGCTATTATAGACATTGTTTCGCATCAATGCCACGTCATATAAGACAGTCTAAAAGGTATTAAGTCAGCGTTTCCCAACCTTTTTCAACTTGTGGCACACTACGGGTGTAACTTGAATTCTCGCGGCACACTCATATATTATTATTATTATTATTATTATTATTATTATTATTATTATTATTATTATTATTATTATTATTATTTGCAAATATAAAATGCCATGGTATTTTTTTTTCTGTGATTACCGATCATCTTCTCACAGAGATGAAAGCTCGATCACTGTTTTTTCTCTATGCTAATTCATTATGCTTATTTTTTATTCTAATTTAAAAATAGAAAACAATTGCAATGAAATATAGGACTCAGATTTTTAAAAATACGCTTTCTTTTTCGAAAACTCTCCAACCTTTCACTAAGAACGAAGATCACTAAATAACGAACGAACAAACAAATGTCTTGTTCTTTTAACTTTGCTGTTTTAACCAAAACCGGTGCATATTATTGCAATCACACAGCTTGCGATGCGTCGAAGGCAAAACACACCTGTTGAACAAAATTTTGTTCTGCCATTCACGTGCGAAAGTGTGTTCTACGAACGTTCACTTGACGCGTACCGTACAAGTGCTTCCATTTCTCGGTGTTAGTATGACTCTCAATTGAAACGTAACATAGCAGCTAACCGTGGAAATGTGTACGAGCCGAAATACTGTCTGCTACACAGTAATAGATGTAGAATAATATACAATTACAGTAATTTTTTTCCATGGTAGAAATTGATAGTAATGTGAAATGCAAAAATATAATTTTTTTCCCCTATGTCTTGCAATTTGGTTGCTATAGAAGCAATAATGTTGTGTCGATTTCCTCGCGGCACACCAGCGGTCCATTCGCGGCACACCGGTTGGGAAACGCTGTATTAAGTATTTGGGTCATAGTTCACTCATTACTTAGGGTTTCTACAGGTTCTGATAAAAGATTTCCTGATTCTTTGTAAAAATTGTATGACCATGAACTTCTTGTGTAACAGCTGATCTTTTTCACCAATTTAAAAATTTCTCTTAGGATATATATATATATATATATATATATATATATATATTGTCACTATTTTTTTGTTTGTTTTTTACAAAGACTTTACAACTGTCTACACACACAATTACATGTATCTATACAAAATAGTAGACATGCCAACAATTTTAACACAGACATAGAAAACAGCAGTTTATTTGATATAAACACTAACTTTCGTCCTAGGAAGCTACTGAAAATTAATTCAATGATTTTTTTTTCTTGATCTTGTTCAGTTCAGTATCAATGTCTAGCTCCTATTTATCATTATTTTCCGTTTCACATGTGTTCTCAGTTGCTAGAATTTTCTCAGTTGTGCATCCTACAGTTTCATCTCAGCTTCCTGTTGATGTGCTCACTTATCTCTTTCTTCTGTTGGTGAACGTACTCTTCGTAGCGTCTACTAAAGCCTTTTATGTAAAGCATCATCCTTCTGGAGATGGATGTTCAATACCTCCTGCTCTTCCACCTGATTATGAATATTCGTTTGTGCTACAATAGTTTTTCATGCAGATTTTTCATTAGGAGTAATTTATTGACGGAAAATCCTCCTTTGACCGTTGCATTTCAATGCGAGAGTGACAGCCCAATTTTTACTATCTTTCATAAATGTTTGTATTCTTCAGGGCCCGCACGACGTTTTCTGTAAGCAGCGTCAAGTCCTAATTCGATAGACTGGACAACGACATGTATCCTTTACTCGAGTTTTCAGCAAGCACATCATTTTTGTTGTTGCACATGCAAAATTCGTCTCAAAGAAGAGAAAGCCTCTTTTGACCTACATGGAGTGAACGCTGTATTACCTGAGTATCTAACGGAAGACATCTTTAAATGGTTTGGGCTCTAAGAAACTTCTATGTTGAGGTTTGGCAATCATGAAAATTAGGATGCTGCAGCAGCCATGTAAAAATTTCAGTTTCTGTTGTCCTAGATTCTATTCCTATTTGTCCGTGAGAATGTCTGGCAGCAAATCCAATGTCGACATTGTTCACAATATGATTTTCTGCCTTTGTTACACCAATACTTGATGGTCCTGTATCTGTATATTTCAGTAGTTCTGGCTTTACACATTGAGTAACGAGATATCATGAAAGTTTACCTACAGCATCAAAGACGAACGGGGCCATTGGTCTTGAAGTCTGAAACCTATACAGGAAGGGCTGGCATTCAATGGCTACCATCTTACAGAAAGCCAGTTCGCACTTTATGCATGCATAGCTTGCTCTCTTCTTCATGTGTCTATAGGTCTCGTGTTTGGTAGCCTTCCCACTGCCCCCTGCAAACAAATTGCATTTTCCAACCAGTGGATACCGCAGAACTTGAGAGGGAATTCTGTAGAGACTGTGATCTCAGTAAACTTTCTCCACGAACTGGCGAGTCACTGAACAGGTAGTGCAAATAACATTTATTTCACTTCATCGATTTAACACTAGGCTTCACCGCAGCGTTGATAACATGCAAGTCGAATGTACCGAGATTTATCAAGCTTTCCCTTAAGTTAATAATGCTCATAATTTTCAAATATGTTTCTCCGAATACCATATCTATGCCAGTTACCGTTTTCTGTATGTGCTTATCATGTCCTGTTCACACTATCGCTTTTAATATAGATACATTAAATACCATATTGTGCAAGTGCTCCAACCTAACATATTTTCATACATTTGTTATTATGTTATTGTTCAGTTGTTTATGTTGTATTAGAGAAGAAACACCTCCTCCAGCTCCCTTCCAGGCGGCAAGGTGCCAAGTACCGACGAAACGTTGTTACGCTGGATTGCAATAGATATTCGTTGGATTAAGAAAGATGCTGAACGAACATCTCCACAAACGACAGAAATGTGCCTGCCTACCTCTCTGATAAAATCCAGGCTTTTCGGACCCCATGCTCCACTGCTCGATGGCTATTGGAGCAAAACTAAATTCATCGAGAAGATTATTGTATTTCCTTTCTTTTCTACCTCTCATCCTAGGTACTAATGTCATGCCATCGGGTCGTTTACCATCGGAACAACAACAACCTGACGATTTACGTATGAAAGGAATTCCGGCCGTAGTGAAGGCTGCAAAATGATGTCATTAACAGAGAAGTGTCTGGAGCTTCTGCCAATGCTCTTCATGCATGAAAGGCCATGCAGGCAGCGTTGGGTAACTTGATCCCCGCAGGCTGGACAGCGATGTGGCTCACAAACAGTTGAACCTAGTCTTAAGGCTACTGCGATTCGAAAGACTTCATTAGACGGGTGAAGACCTAATGAGGGGGGGGGGGGGGGGATGCATTCAACCATGCCCCAGCATGAGGGGATGAAGCAGCATGAAGTTTGGCTTTATCCTCTGGAACAGCAACGGATTGTAAAAGAAGTTCATGGGAATGTGCTGCAATTGGTGTATACCAAAATCCATGAGGACCTCTTTTGCTGATTTCTGGAAAGTCCGTATCTGTTTTACCTTTCCAATTTCTAGAGCCTTCCTGAACTGTTTTTTTCGGTCCTGGTGGTGACCTTGTGGAAGGAGAGCCTCAACTAAACGAAGAGATCCGTGGTAGGACGATAAAAAAAAAGTAGGAATCGCCATATCAACAGTTCATCGAATACCAAGTCCCCCTAATCTAACAGGTAATGATGCTTGCATCCGAGAGTCGTCACTTAAGAAGCAGTTCAAAATTGATTCCAGACCCATTTTTAAGATATGATAATTTAATAAAGTTTTTACATATTTCTGTAGATGATTATGGATTTTAACAAAAGAAACACCAAAGCTTAAAACCCACTTTATTTTAAATTATAATTTGTAACGATGTTAGACATCCGAAACCGTTACAAATTATAATTTAAAATAAAGTGGGTCTTAAGCTTTGGTCAGTGTTTCTTTTGTTAAAATAATCAACCCAAAGCCATGGATAGTCTGTCTATGATTATGGATATGCGTTTAAGCTTAAATTATTACATTTTCCAGATAAGTCTAACATACTCTGATACTGATGAAGAGTGAACGTTCCCTCTTTTCGGCTACAACAATCTCCATCACTTTCATCAAGAAATTTAACTGAAAACTTTTGTACAGATACAATAAGTCTGTCAAAGGGTTAGTTTTCGATTTAATTAATTAATTAAAAAAAAAAAAAAAAAAAAAAAACCTTGCACCTATAGAACAAAACATAGTTCGTTTTTCTCTCTTTTGTTGAGAGTTACGAGTGCTGCACCCTATCACATTCACAATGAATCAACAAAAACGGAAACTAAAAAGAATAACGTTATAACGTTTAACCAGAAAAGGTGTAATTGCTCTTGTATAAACGAATTATATGTTTTGTATGACATTTTAAGTTTGCATTTACCACAAACTAACAATATTTTTAGATCACGTTTCCCAGTATAAATGAAATATTACACCATAAAAAGCAAAGAAGTAGTGTCTAAGAGAGACTGTCACATTGTTAGTATATGCCGGAAAACACAAAGTGCTAAAAAGTACAAACAATCTGTTTTCAAGGATTTTTTAAAAAAAAATTTATACATCATTAAAAAGAAAAGTCTGGGAAGCGTTCTCATATCTTTATATAAAAATGAAAGTGACTATGTTTGTGACTTCATTACTCCTGAACCGCCTGACCGATCAAATTTTTAACATAGATGAGGTTCGGGCCTGGGATTTTTTTTTTTTAATCATCATTTTACTTTGACGGTACAATGTAGTAGAAGTGGAGGTGAGAGTTTAAAAATATCGAAAATTACCTATATTAGTGTCGAATACAAAGTTTTCGGGGTCGCTAAGACGAACAGTGACACTTCCGATACCGTTTACATCCAAATTCAGTCCCCATTGCCCTTTAGGTCCAAAACGAAACATATTCTTCCCGTGCAAAGAACGGATAATCTGCTAGTATATTATAAATTGATTGTATATGAGGGCGCTCCCCGTGCTTTTCTTTTAGTTATTCATAAACAGAAAAATTAAAAGTATTTATTTATTTATTTATTTATTTTTTTACTTTTTAGTACGATCTGTTTTATTTTTAAAGAAAGCGTTTTTAAAAAATATTTTATTGAATTTTTTACTTTTCAGTCATAACTAAATACATTTTCTATTTACATTTTATTCTATTTCATACATATATTATTTACATTTTATTTCTCAAACGGTGTAACTTAAAATTACTTTTAGTAAAAAGACACATAAATATATGAGAGGAATAACGAGATATTGTATTGTCACCCATCTTATGTCGCTATGCAAATTTCATAATCATATGGCACCAGAAAAGTTACAAGATTTCAACACACGGTTAATTGGTTTGGTAATAAATACATAAATATATAGAAGTAACAATGGAGTATTATGTTATCACTAGACTTATATCGCTGTGAAAAGTTATATGTTTGTATTACGTCGGGAAATGAGTTAAATTAAGACTGCAAAACTGGAGATCACAGTTGAAGCATTGTGAGTTAAAAGAAACATGTAAAAATTATTATACTTCAGTTCTGTCGTAAATTCCCGACACTTTTTTTTTTTCTTCTTTATAAACAACCACTTTATTAAAAGCTCTTCTTCCAGTGTTAGAATCTTTGCATTAAAAATGCACAATATGTTTACCAAATGATTCGATCTTCATGTGATTGACATAATCTGGCGAATAAGGTTGCAGAATAAGTGGTTGATACCATATAGGAAAACTCTTACAGACGGAATCAACGAGGCACTTATAGCATTACAGCTATCTGACACCCCGAAAGACTACCCGTTGGGATCTACATTGGTAGCACCAGAAGAAATGACAAAAGTCATGACACAAGGTATTTTACTATTGGCGAACAATGCACCGATGCATTTTGCCACTGTAACTTCACAACAGTGGTTGAATATGTACATACATGATACCTTTCTATACATATATGATATCTTTCTAAATTCCATTCACACCTATGATCTCCTCTTCCTTAAAACGAATTCACTTGTAACACCATTTTGACATCGTGTTCGTTACTTCTGAAATAGGTAAAGTGGTTTTTTAGGAGCAAACTGTTAGCTTCAGTATGGGAACTATATACACAGAAGTAACTCTTATTATTTTGGACGCGTTTAGTCCATAAGCCTAAGCTGATAATTTGTATAGGGTATTTCGAAGAATATGCGCTGCCAATGTTTTCAATAGCTCCAAATCCTTGAGAATGCGTGGCCAACTCTGACGTAGGTGTTCATTCACGAGTTCCAACAGTAGTGTCATTTTAGGTTTTGCTTGTGGGGGAGTGGAGAGATGAAAAATTCAGACATAAATCGAATTTCACATTTTTCATTAGGATTTTATGCAACTACTAGCTGAACTTGCTCTGAACACACAATGCATCATTTTAATATGCAGAACCACTTCCTCACTGTATCTGTACATGTTCTTTTATAGAAACAAGTGAAGAAAGAGAGAATTCACAAAGAGAGTGAATTGGTTACCTGCTACAGAGATTGATTAATTTATATTGAGCTGAATTTGAAAGTGCCATTTACCTAGAAAATGCTGTTACACCATCAGTTGTGTTTGATCTCACGATCTGTAGGCCACCTCTCACTGACTACTGCTCCATATCGGAGTTTACATTGCAGCTCGACAATGGCTATTGCATCCCACTCCTCTTTACAGACTTTTCAAGGCGTTGAGGCACTGCTTGAGGAGTCCGAAAGCACAATAGTTCATTGAACCGGCATCTGGACTCCTGACAGTAATGTCAAGACAAGGAAACTGCCGAAATTCCAGTTCCCTGTTTCATACGGCGACAGAATTCCAGCGATGTTTTCCGCAAGTGACTGGACACTTTGTCTTGGTGCAGTTCAATCTGGTAGACTTCCGCGTACTATGCGTCAGGACATGAGTCTGGCAGTACGCAGCATTGATTTTGATGTTTTGCTCCACCTTTCGAAGAAGCAGTTTGCCTCTGTACGAGAAACCGGTTACAATCATGAACCCTTTTGGAAAACTCTGCACACTGGCGTAGAAGAGTGCTTCGGCCCTTGGCGGCACGTAGGAGAGGTAAATCCACGCCTCATCAAGATTAACGAACTTTCACCGATCACCCGCGAGATAATGTTCATACAGCCTCCTGCAGTTCCTCTTTCGCTTAGCCCCAGGACATGCACACCGCTCTTGCGAACGTCCGTAATGCGTAAATTTCTGTGAATGACGTGGTCGCTTGTCACCTGCGATATGCGGAATTTGTTGGACATCGCATGCCATGTGGGGGAATTTTCAGACGTCGCATACGCCGAATCACACACAACAGCGACGGAGCCTTCTTCACTTGAGGCCAATTTCTAGCTCCTCTCGGTGTGATAGGCCCAGGACTATGTGCCGCATATTTCCGCATAATACGATTCGCAGTGGCACGACCGCTGTGGTTGCGAGCAGCGGTTTTTAACAACGAATCATTAGAAAAAAATATACGGTTTGCAAGCCAAGACTTCAGTTTCAACTTCCGAAAAGCCTAATTATAAATAATTCATTTAACTCCATTATTGAGCCGAATTAGAAAATAAATAATAAATGCATGCAACTGAGTGCGCGCGAATAGGTTGCAGAGCTTTGCTCCATAACAAAATTACAAGCCAGTATCAAAATTGCGTATCTATTTCTTTGTCCTTCTATCTTCAGTCAATAGTTCCGGAACAATGGACCAACGTGAGTACGGTTTTTGGTGACATGTGAATTCAGAAAATTGAATACCGTTTTGAAAATATTTACTGTATGCCAATAAAAACTCACTTCAAGCTGATGTATCCGTTCCTACGTTGTTGAGTATACAGCACGTCTCTTTGCACATCCAAGAATTTTCTCTCGTAAATATAGAATCCAGAAGGTGGCAATCATCCTGTGAAACAGTAGGTTAGTTGGTTGGCTGATCCGGAATTTAGTACTCCGTTCAGCACCGAGAATATACGACACGTGCACTTACAGCTTAACGTTGGATCTGAACCACATGAATTCAAACCGAGAATCGAACCCAGGTCTGTCGTACTGAAGGCGTGTACACTAACCATATAGCCATGAGGGAGTTCCTGACCAAGTAGGTGCAGTAAACACCTGTAGGGTTTTCATTTGCCGCGAAATGACATAAGGACTTGAACATTGAGTATTTTTGAGAAACACAACATTCCTTTGTTTCCAGCCTCTTTTACTGAAGTACCCACAGGTAACAACAGCACTCTTAACCGTAGACGTTTCAATGACGGTTTGTTAACTTCATCAATACAAATTCTTTACGAAAATAATTTTGCTCCAAGAATTACGTTGTCAGTGAATTTCCTTCCACGTATAAAGAGATTAAAACGAAAGTGTCCTTTTTCCAAGACATACGTGATTTTTTTTATTTTTTATTTATTTATTATTATTATTATTATTATTTAAATTTAATGGAAATATTTTAACGCGTTAATGTAGCATAGTTCTAGGTCTCTCATCCATCATTTGTGTATTTTCAGCAATAGAGGAATCATTAAGGAATATATGCGCAAGATAAAAAGAGAGTACTTCAACGAGGAGTCCAATGCACCAGTTGAACCGCTATTTTTCCGCGAAGGCTGAATACTATCCGAGTACGAGTGTGTCAGAAAAGTAATAAGACTGGCAACACTGAGCACGAACCGAAACGCTGCTGTCTCCACCTTCACACAACATTAACATAACCCTTACCGTTTACTCAGTGCAAGTCTGAACTTGCTTCAATTGCTTAATGATTGTTGAGAGTGTCTGAAGTGAAGTTGTGTTCGTGAGATGCGTTAGAGAAATGAACCGGCAAAAGTTCGGGCAACATTGTATCATCAAATTTTGTGTAAACTTTGGGGAATCTGCTATTATGATTTATAAAAAGTTACAAAGGGCTTATTAAGAACATTCCCTATCCAAGGTAAAAGTATTCAGAGGGCCAAGAAGAAGTGGAAGACGAACGTCGTGCGCGAAGACCTTTAACCTCAAAAATGGATGACAGTACAGAAAGACTGAAATCTCTTGTGAGGTCAGATCGTCTGCTGACTGTGAGAATGATCAATAGTGAATTAAATTTGAATGTGCTTATCGTCCATCAAATTTTAACACAAAATTTGGACATGAGACAAATGCGCGCCAACATGTTTTCAAAGAACCTCACGCCTGAGCAGAAGGCCAAAGGGAGGTATAGGAGGCTGAGGAACCTATTCGCAGGATCTCAGTCCCTGTCACTTTCTTTTTCTCCTCCTTGCTAAAAAACAATATGAAAGGAAGCCTTTCTGGAATATCCAGAAGAGCGTAACTGACAAGTTTAAAGGTATTCCAGCACTGCTACGAATAATAGAAATAACGCCTCCATCGCTACGTACCCGTCCAAAGGGACTATTCTGAATGGGATTACTTGGATTTGTAAAAATTACAAAATTCACCGATAACAGGAACTGTCTCATTATGTTTCTAATACAGTTAGTACATCAAGTACATGAGCTCAGTATTTTAATAACGGTAGCAATCGGAAGTGTGGATTCGGTAATTAAAACAATCACCTTTTAAATACATACAGGCAAGCCTTGTTTAAAAATAGCTAGCTACATACCTTTGGAAAGTCCTGTATTCTTATCCCTCGATGGAATTAAGTGAAACAAAGGTGTTTCTTTGTGGTACACTTGGAATCTTAATTTCAAGTCAATACGGAAAATTTTCTACATGTTGGAAGAGTATGCCCTTCAAAGTAAAGTTGGATGAACAAGTTCTTAAATCAAAACTACATAGGAATGAACAAACGTGTTAATAGAAAGTTTTCTTTGATATATAGCGAAATAATTTTCTACAGTTTATCGAAAATAGTAATTAAATTTGTCTATTTTGAAAAAAGAACATATACGAGGATTATTGCAAAAGTCATAACTATTTTTTTCTCGAAAATGATAACGAATAAAAAAATTCTGAAATATGCAAGTAGAATAGTTCATATGTAAACACTACATGTAGGGAAATAGATGAACACACACACACACACCACCATAAATATACAGCATGGAAAAAGAGACGAAAAAAATTTGTCGTTTCAAACGTGTTTTACTGTCAATTGCAACAGTACACAATAGTACAGGGCAGGAACACGTACCTGTAACATCTTAAAGAGTCCCCGAAGCAGTCTCCCAAAGAATCCATTATACACTGCCAACGCTGTTGAAGACACCGAATACTCGTGGCCTCACCATGAGCGAATCTTCGGATCACACGCGAAACGACAATTTTTTTTTTCGTCTTTTTGCTCCTGCTATATAGCTATGGTGGTGTGTGTGTTCATCCATCTTCCTATATGTAATGTTTACATATGAACCAACCTTCCATTTGCATATTTCAGAATCTTTTTTATTCGTTACCATTTTCGAAGAAAACAAATAGTTGCCATGACTTTTGCAATGACCCTCGTATATATGTAATGTCCCACGATTATACTCTTTAGGCTAAAGGACACGGGTGGAAGAATCGGTGGAATGAGAATGTGGGAAGAAACGGGAGTACCCTAAGGAAGCCCCCAAACATATTGTTGTCCACCACAAACTTACTTCATCGGGATCGAACCAGGTACCCCACAGAGGTAAGTGCTTTAACACTGAGCCACCGTGCTATATTATATATATTGGCTGTTTAACTGGTTTCATTTTATACGGATACAGATGGTAGCTGTAAATAAGACTTACCAACAATGGTGTTAATAGGAACGGATTCATATCCACGTCTAGGAGATTCGTGTTCCTCTTTATCCGTCATTTCCATCTGCAACTGACGATAACTTCCCTAAGAATAAAGAAAACAATAAAAGCTACTATCAGTGATACTTCGTAATTATGATGTACACGAACATTTATTAAATAGTATATTCAAGATACAAAAGTTCTTGACGTGTGTGTAGTTTTCTTCAATTAACTTTGATAATGATTCTAACGTTTGGTGATGCTATAGCTCTACAAGACAGAAAACTACATTTTGGGCTTTTGTAAGTAATTGAGTAATCCATACAACTTAAACATTCACAGTAACAACATAAACATCATCTCATATATATATTTGAGCTGATAATAAAGTGTATAGAAATAAATAAAGTAACCACAGAACCGTAGTTTGTCATTATACACGGCAAATAACGTTTATTTTGGTGTTGTCATAGAGTCAACAATATAGGTTTATGCGTTTACCTATGGGCTGGGCATTGTTCCCCTTATGATGCAAAGATCTACATAACTCGAGATTCAGAATCTTGTATGACATCTGATTCCTTTTAAGATTTACTAGGCTATGATATTCCGTTACTTGACTCTCTGGAGTATTTGTCTCAAGCGTTACATATTTCGTCATAGACGAGTTTGTCTATAAATGTACTAAAATCTATTTTGTGTCCTGCCAAGTCATTACAGTGCTTAGGAATTAATGTTGATTCGGTTATCAATACGTTGTCCATTGATGAACGTTATTTGGACATTGTACGTTAATGCCCTTTGGCACTGCTGCCTAGTCTAAACGCAGTATTGCACCAAAAGTAGTTTTAAAGCCATTCTTAACTGTATCTAAAATGACCATTCTCGTCCTGTGCCAATTTGCGCTTCTCCAGTTGATAACATTATCGTATGCTGTACAGATGCCCCTCTCACGAGGTGTGAAGTTGTAGATGAGAATGTTAAAATCACTTTTCAACAGATTGGGCTCTGCCCATATCCGATTTTCATGTTGGAATATTTTGCTGTATGTTAAGCCATTATCTTGGCTCATTCACATAAGGATTAGAATTGCGATTTATATTTCTGGGTTTCCGGTATCTATAGTCACTTATGCCCATCACTTATGACGGATAATGTCCGTCAGCGATCACACTATCCGAGGAATTGGGGAAAGACCATTACCTTCGGTACATTTCAGTAGTATGTACCGAAATACAAACTCAGGATGGCTGTCCTGAAAAAGCTTTCACACTTTTTCGACCGAGTGTCTCCATCGTCATCTACATAAGGTACAAATCTTCTGTGATAATATGGATGTAGTACATTGCATCCACAGAAAGATATGTTATTTACTGCATATTGAAAACATTTTTATAAAACCTTGATGACTACGTAACCAGCTACGTAAACGCTAAGACTAATAAAGTAGATTAGGCCTCATAAGCCACGGACTACCCACAGTCAATTAGGGGATGTTACCTAGAGACTAGATGTTCAAAATCTGGGAGTATGAAGATTGACTAGTACGTGTGTGGGGAACTCAACTCAAAAGTCCACTTCCAAGTCAACTTTAATTTTATACGTATTCATCTATATATATCTCCAATAGGTAGAAAAGTGAATTAATGTTACCGAAAAGAGAGGAGACATTTTACATTCAAACAATCAACAATTTAAGAAATAAAAAAAACTACATAACAGAGACTATGTTTACATATATATATATATATATATATATATATATATATATATATATATATATAAACACTATTAGCAATCCACTTTTGGATCTTGTCTTTCCAATCGTCCTAAGGAGGATTTTTTTTAAACGTTAATATTGTAGACATTTTATGTTCGATTTTCTTCGTTGGTTCTAAATCTTTCATGCATCGATTCAACTGCACGATCCAACACAGAATTTAAACTAGCTTACCACATGTGTATGAAAAAAAAAAAAAAAAGTCGTAACGGTAACCTATAAGCATTATTAGGGAAGATATAAATATGTAGGATGTATCGAAAGTCCGAGGGCCATTACCCAACTCCATTATGAGTAAAGATACGAAAAATTGAAGGGAGAAAATTTGCTGAAAATAGATGATTTTCAATCTAAAATGGTGGAATTTTTCCAATCGCATCAGCCGTTTGGGCTTTACTGGTAAGGTGTCCTATGTTAAACAAAAACGCAAAGTTGACGGTTCGACAGGCTCTTTTTTTGGACCCTCATCTTACCAACAATACAGAATTGCTGCAAAACAGATTCGAGGTGTTCTAGGTCTCCTCACACAACAATGCGTGCGTTCCCCGTATCATTTTTGCGTGTCCTCACGTTATCTTTGAACAGCCAGTTGAAGTGGAAACGCTGTTGTTTCATTTAACATAAGGTGCCTTACCAGTGTGGATCCCAAACAGGTCACCCGGTACATATATAAATATATAGCCGCGGATCCAAGATATGATCAAGGAAGGGGCTCAGCCATAGTTTGCTGCTTTATCCAGTGTAAAGAAATCCAGAGGATTGAAGCCCATTTTATCTAGTGTATAGGCTACCTGAATATCAAGGGGAAGCTACAGCCCCTATAGCCCTTCCTATGGATCCGTGCTTATATATATATATATATATATATATATATATATATATATATATATATATATATATATATATATACAAAAGACACATGAAAAAATCAAACTCATGAGGCTCAGTAACTTCCTTTAACCCTTAAGAGAGCCGGTGTTTTTGGGCTATTTTTTAGACTTTCAGTCAAGCAGCTACTGCATCGTCACTATTTATCCTAGGATCATGGTTTATACCTCATTCTCTTCAGAATGGAGCTGGCTTTCAAATGATACCACTTGCATGCTCATACGGAGCGGGAAAAATGATGTCAAAGGGAAATTTTTTTCTCGCACTTTGGGCCCCCCTGGAGTGACCCTGTGTGAACATAGCCATCTAAAAAAAATCTGATAAATAGTACTTAGTATACTGAATGTGTGTGCCAAATTTTAAGTTTCTATCTTGAATACCAAGGGCGGGAGAAATTTTATCAGGAATTCCCACCATGCCCCAAATTACCGTAAAACACCATGATCTCAGGTAAAAAATTTCCTGAGACATCCCTAATTACCCTAGGGTCACGTTTCGCCCATCATTCTCTTCAGAATAGAACTGCCTTTCAGGCGGTATGACTCACTTGTCTCCACCATGTATATAAGGCGGGAAAATGAGGAAAAACGGGATTTTTTGGGTCTAAATATTCTTTTTTCAAATTTTAGCCCCCCTGGACCCCCCTGTTTTAACGCAGAGATCTGAAAAAATCTGGTAAATACTACTCGGTGGGCTGAATGTTTATGCACAATTCCAATTTTCCAGGTGCAAAAGTAAGCCCGCCAAAAAAAATATACCGACAATGTCCCATATTCCCGTATAAAGAGGGAAATTTTTAAACATTCCCTGAGACATCCCTAATTACCCTAGGGTCATGTTTCGCCCATCATTCTCTTCAGAATAGAACTGCCTTTCAGGCAGTACCATTCACTTGTCCCCATTATGTATCTAAGGCGGGAAAATCCCGTGAAAGGGATTTTTTGGTGAAAACTTCTCTTTTTCAACGTTTAGCCCCTCTATACCCCCCTGTTTTAACGCAGAAATCTGAAAAAGAAATCTGGTAAATACTACTTGGTGGACTGAATGTTTGTGCACAATTTCAATCTTCTAGGTGCAAAAATAAGCCAGCAAAAAAATAATACCGAAAATGTCCAAAATTCCCCTATACAGAAGTATATTTTGATAAAAATTCTCTGACACTTCCCTAATTACCCTAGGGCCATGTGTCGCACATCATTCTCTTCAGAATAGAACTGCCTTTCAGGCGGTACCATTCACTTGTCTCCATCATGTATCTAAGGCGGGAAAATGAGGAAAAACGGGATTTTTGGGTAAAAATATCCCTTTCTCAAGTTTTTTACCCTCTGGATCCCCGTCTGTTTTAACGCAGAAATCTGAAGAAAAAATCTGGTGAATACTACTCGATGGAATGCATGTTAGTGCAAAATTTCAATCTTCTACGTGCAAAAATAAGCCCGCCAAAATACTTTACAACTCCCCCCCCAAAAAAAAAGTATTACACGAAAATATAAATTTTAGACTTATGACGTCATCACCTCATATGTCTCGACACAGGAAGGTGTGAAACCATCCGTAATGTCTTCTGTAATGCCTCTGGACTTGAGGAAAAAAAAAAAAAAACGGACGAAAAAGCTCAAATAGGAAAGTTATAACGCAATGTACCATGAAACACCCCGTATGGTACAAATTGTACCATGGGATCCCCAAAGGGCTAATGAACACGGCGCCCACTAATAAACATACTGTTAAAAGAAGTAAAAACAAACAATACGCGGCGTATGCTCTCTTTATCCTGCAACCAAGCTGTTTAGATCCATAGGATCGAAACTACATGATATGTTTGTTGGGAAATTGTGCACGCGAGTGAAGCAGGAGTTGTTATAAAGAATTGCACAAGAAGTTTTGATTTCACTTGTAGAAAGAAACATTGTAAAAAGAGATCAATAAGATTCGTGATCTATATGGATAGCAAGACCCAGTTTTCGAGCAAGATCAGAATGTTAAGGTAATTCAAGATTAGTGAAGAGCGTACACACACGTAAGAAGATAGTCAATAGAAGATTAGATTGGAAGTATTATATCTACTAATTAGAGTAACAATCTGAAAGTATTCTTCAAATAGCGTAGCTTTACAACTGCATCAACAAGTCTGTGTGGTTAGCACTAATCAAAATAGTTGTTTTACTCTGCTTAGGAGCTTTACCAATTTTTACCGAAGTAATAATGGAACAGTTTTCAACAGCCATATCTACGTTTTCATTTGAGGAGATTAAAATACTACGAGTGCGACGCAATGCTGAAAATATGGATTGAATCTTAATGTTAAAAGATCAGCAAATTATCTTGCTCCCGGAAAAAATGTGTAGACTGAAGCAAAAAAAAAAAAACTCAGAATACACACGTTGTGAAGACTATGGAATAAGGAAAGATATTTACAAGGGAGACTATAGCAAGTATTCAGCAGGTTGGTCATGTTTGTAAATGATGTCGACGAGCCCAGAACAAGGTTTGCTCTGCAATTAAAAAGAAGTCTTTTAGATGTTTACTTTATTTTAATTAATTTATTTATTTTTCTTTTTTTGGTCAATTTTGCTACAGCATATTTCGATAAAACGGTTTGACCAAAGTTCCAGTTCGAAATATCTGAGAAACCTAATGTAATTCCAAGAGAGCACGAAATACAAGTGAAATCTAAACCCTCACCAACTGTATCTAATTTGTCAGATACTGCAACTTGAAATGTAACGAAGAGAAAATGTTGGGCATGTGTGCATGCGAGTTGAGCGAAAGTGTTACAAAAAAATGGAAATAAAGTTTTGACCTAGTTGTTAGAAGATATACATATGGTGAATTGTGATCTATATAGACAAGAAGATCTAGTTTCTGGCCATTCTGGGGTTATTTTGAAGAATAACATTTCATATTATTAGAACGTTAAAGCAATACAAGAATCTGTAAGTCAACTCGGGCTATCAGCCGGTGAAGTAACTGACATCCGACGTTTCGAAAGCAGACACTGCATTCATTTTCAGGGATCGTAATGAACGGATCGGAGATGTGAGCATGTAATTGGTTGAGATGCTACCTCCTGATTGGCTGCTGTTATGGCTGCGAGAAACCCTTGTTGAACATCTTTTTTTTTTTTTCCCTAAAAAGAATTGTTAAGTGTATATAAGCACTTAAGAAAACAGCCAACAAAATAGTTGATTAGGACATAGATCTGGAAATGCTATGTAGCTTTATGACTGCATCAACCATGCGTGGTTACTGATAATCAAAATATTTTAACTTAGTCCAGGTCTCTTGTCATATTTAACGAAGTAACGATGTTGATACAAAATTAGGAAATTATTTGAATCATGCACTTTAACATACATTTAAATCAGTGGTGCCCATCCCCCCTTATGTCCATGACGCACCCCCCCAATTGTCTATCCGTAGGTGTTCTTCCATGAAAAAAATCTTCTTTTCGATTAATTTTACCCCCCCCCCATCAAATATATTTATATGGATTTTTAACCCCCCCACAATATTTCAATGACGCAGTTTGCGTCATAGCCCCCCCTTGTGGGCACCCCTGTTTAAATATGATGAGATTGATACTTGGTCAGGGTCCTGCTTTACATTAGGCAGTCATAAAAACAGAAACTTTACCACTAAAATGTAATGATTTTTGTGAAATATAATGTGTGTGTATGTGTACGCATTATTACTACGGCAATCTGAAGTAAATCTGTAGGAATAATATACATACGTTACCTGTTCTAACCAAATACATTTATAAACAATGCTGACTGAATCACAGGGAAGAAAATATAATCTAATGGACAAAAACGAGCCAGAAATTAAGAGTACCATCTGGAATGAAAGATGTAGCTGGGGTCTGACAAAAGGATGGTTAACGTAGGGATTAGAGTAATAACATGCAAGCTGATGGCACAATATCGACTCTCACCGCAGATGAACTGATCGTCGTTGTTTATTGAGATCTAGCATCCCTTCAGCACCACAGTTATGGAACGTGAGCCTACAGATTAGGTAGGATCCGAACCACTGTAATGCATTTAATTTCAAGACTCTCTCACCGAAAATCGAACCCTGGACCCCATGCACCAAAGGTGCGCGGGCAAGCCATTAGATCAGTGAAGAAATCTCACCCCAGATGCACTTAAATGCGTGGAAATGTAAAACCGAAAATGTAAGAGATATTGAATATACTGATTAGAAGAAAAAGACGGTCTTTTAGTGAGATAAATACAGATTAGAAAATTAAATTTAAAAAATATTACTTTATGTGCATACCCACCTCAGTACTGATTCTCCATTTTTGCCTTGCTGTGGTGTGTGTTTTTCGCACTGTAGACTTAATTGCACAGCACTGTTACAGTGGAGTGCACGAACCTCCGATAGTAATATAAACTTAAACTTATATTATTATGGGAGGTAACAATGTATTGGAAGCTCACTACTTAACTTGTATCTACAATGTAGATTTAATGGTTCTACTTGAACTCAATCAGGCAACATTTTACTTTGAATCGGACAGTGACTGCAATCGGTCCTTATAGGTTCAGTCAGTCCCTGGTACTGTTTGTGCCTTTGGTGCTGTTAAGTGCTATATAGTCCACTTTTCACACACAACGTTATTGATAAAAAAAAAAGAACTTATTTACTTACGTTACGGAACAGCTGAGCGAGCGTCAGGAGCGAAGGGAATTAGAAGCCCCACAAAACTCATTTCATTCCACGTTTACTCCCATAATAATACTACGTGATATTACGTCACGATCGGATGGAGAAAATTCCATGTGATTGATTCCTAAACTGCTCCGGGAACCGAATCAGATGAAACGGTTGCACTGTCCGAGTCGAACTAAAAATTACTATAAAATTTTAAGGATGGCATTTAGTATCTCCCCAACTCGTTTCATGGCTCCGGAACTGACTACCTTGTTTTTGTCTAAACTGTGGTATAGAAAACTTCGAGCCCTGCCGGGATTCTAACTCCCTTCGCTCGCTCAGCTATATTTTGTGAAGTAAGTAGCACTGGAGATCTTACATATGCAAGATTGAGAGATATTAAATATCAGCAAATTTTAATACTTGAAGATATATTGATACTTGGAAACAAGATAACTTTATTTTCGCAGAATATTCTCCAATGAATTACTAGTTACCAAACAGTACTCTAAGTTATTTACGCAGCAATATTCTTCATATCAAAGCATATGACAAACATGATTAAATGCCCCGATTCATTACTACAATTAAGTGACTCAAATTCGATAGGTGACACGCAAACATAGAACGAATGGAATATGGTTCACAATATAAAACCGCTACGGCCACTATATACAATGGCTGTGATTGCAATAAATAAGTTTAAAAAAAAATCAGGTACGCACATGTTTCAATATATAACAATATTAATAATCTACATTCATTTGTATTAACTTTTATACATTCAACTACACAAATTGTTAAATTTGTTTCATAAATGTAGTGAACACTTATAATACAGTAATATTAAAAAATTACCAGATACAACTACGCTCTAAAAAAAACTCCTCTTGCACTTCGTTTACCTGCCACAACCACAGACTACAAATAAAGTAAACACTTACACCACGCCCTGTAATGGCTTCTTCGCGGTCTTTTTTAGGTAATTAATGATCAGGGAAACTTGGAAATTTTGGTGAAGTAAATAAAGGAAAAAGTTAAGATATCATGAATTACAGAATGGTCACTCTTGAGACATACCCCCTGGTAGCAATAACATTAAGTAAAATAGGAAAATTAACTAAAATGAAGGAAAGGCATCGGGCCTGATTCCATGTTGGTCCTCGTAAAATATCAGAATCGAACATTTGCAAAAAAAAGAAAAAAAATACTTGGACAAATTTCATTGAATTAACAATTAATAATTAATCTGTAAGTTCAATTGTTACTTGCAATTAACAATTGCAATAAGCAGTAATCAATTGTTAACAGTAGCTGTTTATTAAACATTGAGAATCAATTGCAATTAATACATTAATTTAAAATAATTGGTGGAAAGTAGTTGCAATTAAAGTCAGTCATTCCATTGCAAGTGAATAAATTAACAATTAATCCCATTCCAATTAATTTCCAGAGCAATTACTTTCAATTGATTAATTGGAATTGATTTTTATTGATTAATGGCCTACACTGTAGTTGTGTATACATTACATCTTACTATATATATATATGTGTGTGTGTGTGTTTGTGTGTGTGTGTGTGTGTGTGTGTGTGTGAGTTTGTGTGCGTGTGTGTCAATGAGTAAAGCTGTTTGACTATTGACTCCTACGACACCGCTAGACCAATTTTAATTACCGTATCTTTGGTACATTAGTGAATACTGGCTACACTTTAGGTTTTACTGTATTAGTTTTCTGAAATGGCATATGGAGCAAAACTATTCAAGTATTTATTCCAAAACTACAGTATCTTACAAACCCTTCAAGTTAGAAAGATGAAACTCTCCATGCCGTAAGTGTAGGTGGATCATGATAGGTAACTAGGGACATCTCGCCAAACATTGGCGGCCCTTCAGCGACGATTCGTGGTGGCCCCACTTCTGTTTTGCAAATTATACCTCCAGCGGCCTACCAGCGGTAGAAACACGACGAAACGCAACTATACCAGAAAATTACTCATCCAAAAATTAAATCGCCTATACGTGTGAATTGTTTACATTAAGGTGAGCCTAAAAACACTAGAAAAAAGTACCGCTGGGTGAGCGCGAACCACCAATCTTATTATTACTAAACACATGTTCTTCCGACTTCGCCACAGAGGTGACGAAGAAAAGCCTTGCTTATGGAGGGATAAATCGTTGAGTTCGTTTTAATTTGGCTAATCAGAGTACTCCTTTAACAATGCATATTCGAAGATAACCGTTTGGGATAAGATAAAATGCGTTGGCCATGTAATTTTATAACAAAATTATGCTGTATGTTTACTTTATTTCATGGTTCTCCCATATTTAATTTCTAATGATCAGGTACAGTTGCCACCTAAATTCATAAAATTATACACACTCATCTCAAGATTTTCCACTTATGATGTAGAGGCAGGGTTTACTCTTGACCACCGGAGCTGATTTTAGGAACAATTCGTCAGGGGAAAATGGTATATAATAACAACCGCATGCACATGACTGGCGATAGTTCGTGTTGGTTCCTTCACCGTTCCTCCGCGAAGAATCGAAGGGAAACGAACCAAAATGAAGTCCTCGCTGCTACTCGGGGGTAAGTTTAACACCCGGACTCTAATATATTTGTTTCGACTCGACGAAACCCTGCAACTAGTGACACACTAGCGGCAGTCTTTCGACGCGTCGCTATATCGACGATCGACATTTACCGGCAAGTGGACCACTAGATGTTGACGATGTTTATGGCATGGGATCGGTGTATCTACTCATTAGAAAAAAGGGGACCCATGTTCGAGTAATTTTAAAACTTTCCGTTTTAAGAGGGGCAGAATGACTTTTTCTAAATAAATAAAAGTGAATGTATCGATGTTTAGCACCAACCGCTCCTAAACTGTTAGACCTATATGAATTCAGTTACTTTTATTACATAAATGGACCATGGCCTAACTTAGGCTTTTATTATATATCGGCACGAGGGTAAGAAGAGATTGCGTGGAAATATGTGACATGTAAAAATAATAAGAAGTGACCGATATTAGTGTTTAATCCATAGTTTCCGGGGTCACTAACATGGATAGTGACACTGCCGATTTTCATTCAGCTCCAAGTTCAGCCCCATCAGCATAAGGCTGGGAAGGGGCGATATTTATAAATGTTTATCATCACACTTTCATTGAAATGAGTATCAGAGATGGAGTGGGTCAGTGGGTCAAATTTTCTGAGTGGGTCAGTGAGTCGTGGGTCAACCACATGTGACCCACTGTGACCCACCACCCACCTTGACCCACTGCGACCTACCACCCACAGTGACCCACTGTGACCCACCACCCACCGTGACCCACTGCGATCCACCGACTCAGTATGATCTACCAACCAACTCTGCTCACTGCATTGTAGACAGTATCCATATTCATATTCATATCGTCTTTATTGCAGAAACTTCAGAGGACATCTAAAGCATTACAATCGTCAGATCTTAAAGTTACAGATTAAAATGCATATACAATATTTACAAAAGGAAAAAATTGGATACATAATATTTACAAATATGGATACAGAAAAGAAAGAAAGAAAAAATATATAAAGATATAACTGTAATACATATCAATTGTAATTCCAATACAAAGAATAACGATCACAACACAATACAATAGATAACTACTCGTACTATACATCTTCTGAAGACTGGTAAATTTGTCTTCGTTTTACTTTCAAGACCTTCATTTCCCTTCCTTTTCCATTTGTTTTTGTCTACTTACCTGAGGTGAGTATATCTAACCAAGTTTAAAATGAACTTCAGGCACTTTTGGATATTGATATTTTTAATTGTAATAATAGCAATGGGATTTATACTACTACTTGGCTTTCGAGACCTGTGACTCTTTAGAGGAGCTAACTACGGGAAAAAATACGTTTTTGAATCACTGTAATATATAAATTATTATATAAAAAAGTGAATGTAACTATGTGTGCCTGATCATCACGGTCAAATTGCGAAGTCAAATGAAATTACTTTTACGTATGGCAAGATAGCCCCCCCCCCCCCACTTTAGAAAATTGAAACAATGACTAGGTCATTCGTTTGTACTACGTTTGTACCGTTTGTACCGAAAATATTTTCGTTTGTACCAATTTCCTTATAGGGTTACCTGAGAGGTCGACTTGGGCGGGCTATCTTGGCGCCAAGATAGCCCCCCCGTACCACAGCACAAAAAATTGGAATACACCATTCGAAAGCAAATTGTTTGTACCGTTTGTACAGGAAAAAGTTTTGTTTGTACCCTGATAGTTTTCGAGAAACAGGGGATGACATTTGGGGGGGCTATGCTGGCGCCAAGATAGCCCCCCGTATCACAGCACAAAAAATTGAAATGCACCATTCGAAAGCAGATCGTTCGTATCTCTTGTACCGAAAAAAATGTTGTTTGTACCCTGATAGTTTTCGTGAAACATGGGATGACATTTGGGGGGGCTATCTTGGCGCCAAGATAGCCCTCCCCCGTATCACAGCATAAAAAATTGAAATACACCATTCGAAAGCAAATCGTTTGTACAGTTTGTATCAAAAAAAAGTTTTGTTTGTACCCCGATAGTTTTCGAGAAACAGGGGATGATATTTTGGGGCGGAAGGCTATCTTGGCGCCAAGATAGCCCCCCCCCGTATCACAGCACAAAAAATTGAAATGCACCATTCGAAAGCAAATCGTTTGTACCGAAAAAAGTGTTGTTTGTACCCTGATAGTTTTCGAGAAACAGGCACCGGCGCAAATCTTTCTTCAACATTGGGGGGACGGGTAAGACCGTTCCCATATTATATATATATATATATATATATATATATATATATATATATATATATATATATATATATATATACATAAAAGCGATGTTCAAAATATTTATGAAGTTGAAAAACAATGCTGGGAAGGATCAGGAGAGCAGAATTGTCTTCAGTGGCGTATTTAGGAGTCTGTCGGGCTCAAGCTCCCCCCGAAATAAATTTGTTAGTTTTCGCATTCCACGTACAACAATAATCCTTCTTACCATTTCTAAGAATGTCATTGACTTTCCATTTTCTTATGCTCTTTGTCCATAAATAATACTGTATTTGTCAAATTTCATTCCATGTAAGAACTGTGTCCTTTTGTTCTTTCTTTCGTCCTTTCTACTTTTCTGTTTCTTTTTCTTGATGATACTTTCTTTCATTTCGCCTATCATACTTTATCGACCCTTGTCAGTTGTGATTCAAGTCGGCCGTCACCAGTACATCAAAATACTCGTAAGAGGAGTTGATAAGCGAAACTGGTGTTCCACACCAACTTCCGCGGATATAAACATGACAGGACTTTAGTTATTATAACAAAGGAAAAATTATATCGTTTAGATATTTTTAAAAGAAGGAAATGTTTGAATTAAAGAAAATCAAAACGGGGGAATAATTAGCCCGGGAAATTAGAAATGCCAAGAGGATGCTGCCTTTTTTTTTTTTTTTTTGTATGACTAGAATAAAGGGTTAGATTCCCTCCTAAATTTTTGTATCATATCATGTAGGATTTATCGGTCTACAAATCTTGCCATTATAACTCCAATTTATGCATAAATTAAAATATATTTAATTCTCAAACTCAGATGGGCAATTGCCCACTTCCTTCCTTGTGTTGGGCATAGCCCCTCGAAACAAAATCCTAAATACACCATTGGTTGTCTTCAACATTGGGAGGTGGGCAGATTTGAGGCTTATTCTAGAGAAGGGAGATGAAACTCATATTACGGTAGATGAATCTGATCAACTGTTGTAGAGTATATTATATATTAGGCGATGTAGATGAAGTAGGAGTACATATCAGTATTACAAATCACTGCCGTAAACACATTTTGAAATCTGAATACTTACATATTTATAATTGGTATATTTCTAATTAGGCATCCACAAAGATCCACGTTAAAATTGTTTTATAATAATATAAAACCATGAAGAAAGAATATCAATTATGTATGACGCAACAATACTTTTTGAGCAAAATGATGATAATCCCAATAACATTACAGGAATCATTACAGAAATCTAACGGATATCATATACTCTTTAGTTAACAGATGTAACCTGAAGATTATGGAGAAAAATATTCCAGAATTTGAATTCTTTTCTTTGCTTACGAAGTATCCTCTCTCAAAAGAAAAATTGGGACACGCGGAAATACGTAGGAACAAACCATGGTTCGAACTAGCAGAGAAGAGAAAACAGGCAAAATTACGTTGGCTACAAAATCCGAATGAAATAGCTGCACAAAATTTCGTAGACATCAAGCGGGAAACTTCCAAAACTTTTAGAACAAAGAAAGGCGATTTTTTGAACGCTAAAATTTAGGAACTTGAAGATAACAGTAAAAATAAAAACACTCGGGACATGTATAAAGTGATAAACGAAGTTAAGAAAGGTTATCAACCTCGTGCTTATATATTAAAGAAATCTGACGGTACAGTTCTCACTGATACGGATAGCATCTTAAATAGATGGAAAGATTTTTTTGATGATTAGCTGAACACGCAGCCAAAAACAAATGTGCGTGGAGAAAAGGAGATACAAACCGCAGAACCGTATATTCCCGCAGAACCCAACCGAATAGAAGTAGAAACCGCTATAAAGAAATTAAAGAAACACAAATCTCCGGATGTAGATGAAATTCCGGCTGAGTTAATTTTAGCTGGAGGCGAAAAATTGTGGAACAAGATACACAAACTCGTTCTCCTTATATGGAACAAGAAAGAATTGCCAAGAGAGTGGAAAGAATCAATCACTGTTCCAATTCACAAGAAAGGCGACAAAAGTGACTGTAATAACTATCGAGGCATTTCTCTTCTGTCAACATCCTATAAAATTCTTTCAAATATTCTATTAGCAAGATTGACCCCATACGCAGATGAAATTATTGGAGATTATCAGTGTGGATTTAGACGAAATCGATCAACTATCGACCAAATATTTACCATTCGCCAAATACTCGAAAAGAAGTGGGAATACAGTAGCCCGACACATTAACTATTTATTGATTTTAGAAAGGCTTACGACTCGGTAAGAGATAAACATTGTACAACGTTCTTACAGAATTTGAAATACCGAAAAAGCTAATTAGATCAATTAAGGCATGTTTAAATGAATCCCAAAGTAAAGTCCTGGTGGGGAAAATTTTTGTCCACGAACTTTCACGTCGAGAATGGTCCGAAACAAGGAGATGCGTTGTTGTAATCATTATTCAACTTCGTCCTGGAATACGGTATAAGGAAAATCAAAGATAGTAACCAGGGCCTAGAGCTGAACGGTGTTCACCAGGTTATGCGTACGCTGATGATGTAAATTTAATAGGATATGATAGGAAAACAATAGAAAGAAATGCAGAGGTCTTATTAAACGCATGCAGGGACAAGGGTTTAGAAGTAAATGCAGAGAAAACTAAATACATGGAAGTTCGTCGGGACCGGAATACGGCAAATTATGAATGCGTTAAAATATTAAATAATACTTTTGATAAAGTGGATACTTTCAAATATCTAGGATCAATATTAACAGACTAAGATCATATTCACGAAGAAATTAAATGTCGACTAAAAACAGGAAATTCGTGTTATTATTCAGTTCAAAATCTCTTGTCGTCGCGAATTCTGTGGAGAAATTTGAAGCTTAAAATATATAAAACGATAATCATACCTGTTGTTCTGTATGGTTTCGAAACATGGTCGCTTACTCTGAGGGAAGAACATAGACTGAAAGTATTTGAGAACAAGATGCTCAGGTGAATATTCGGACCCAAGAGGAACGGAAATGGAGAATGGCGAAAACTTCATAACGAAGAACTACATAAATTATACGGCTTACGAAACATTGTTAGGGTCATCAAGTCTAGGAGGCTTAGGTGGGCAGGACATATAGCCAGGATGGAAGAAAGTAGAAACGCTTTCAAAGTGTTAGCGGTAAGACCAATCGGAAAACGACCATTAGGAAGACCTAGACGCAGATGGGAAGACAATATTAAGATGGATCTCACAAAAATAGAAATACAAAGTAGAAACTGGATCCAGTTGGCTAAGGATAGAAGTCAGTGGAGAGCTTTTGTGAACGCGGCATTGAACCTTCGGGTTCCATAGGCTATAAAGTTAGTTAGCTAACGAAGCATGAGTAGATGCCTAGGCTGATACTACAAATAGATGAAATGCGCATTTACTGAAGAAAATGGGTTCTACTGACATTGGATAGTCTATATACTCTTCGTGTTCTAGGGCCTAGGGGTAGAGGAGGAGATAAGATTTCATATCAGGTTACGCCACGGACAGTCGCACGCCTTCATTTTCATTAAAAATGGAAAAGCCAAGAGAAACAAATTTCATCTCACTTTCCTTTATGGCATTCGGACACAAATTATCACACTTATCTGCAAAAAGCACTTTTCAAATCGGATTATTAGGAAAGCCTCCAGTTCCAGTGTTGGGAGGACATGTCTCCCCATTTCCACGGAATTTGTGCCCGTACCTACAGCTGAGACAACTTTCCAGCATGAGGAGAGGGGCATATCCTACTCTGGTATTTATTGCAATTTGTGCCCAAGTAGCGGAAGTGGAATTAATATATATTGATGGAACTACCAAACGCACTACAGCACGAAGTTCAGTTTGAAATACTACAGAATACGATTCTTTTTAAAAAATGGAAAATCCAAGAGAAATCAGTAGTGATGATTTAGTATCATGACCGTAAAAGAGATGCCGCGCCTTGATAAGAGATAGTTTATTAATTGTTTAATTAAGGATAATGGCAGATAGTGAGTATCGAAGGAGGTGACGAAATTGGGCCAGGAAGGGGAAAGGTCAATTGATTGATAAAGAACACGTGATGTGTTTCACAATGATAGATGACGAAATAATGTTAGGAAAGGTTGAATGACCACTACGAAGGTCACAGTGGATGCTCCCTACCGCATGATCCCTGGAAATGGCCCCCAGGACCCAAGATTGACCCCTGTATAGGGACCACGGTTTTTAGGGACATCCTCCCCTTTTTTAATGAAATTATATTTATGTGGACACAGGAATTGAACTCGGAAAAATAGGAAATAACTTTATTTTATTTTATTGCATTATTTAGCCATACTTGGTGACCGTACTAAAGACGGAGAACATGTTTGCAGCACATCCATCACCGAAGAACTTAAGACATGAACTGAGATTTAGCGCGCTTTGGAAATTCGGATCAATTGACCTTTGTTCGATTAGATAAACTTGTTGAACGACGAAACATCATGTGACGATGAGTAATTTTGAACATTGATACATGACTAAACATCATGTGACGATGAGTAATTGGGTCTACAACCGTATGATTAAGTAACACGTGATGAATTGAAAGTACTTTAAATACAAGTCCTAAAAGAAAAAAATATATAAAGACACACAATGCAGCCGTATGAGAAGAAGGATTACTGCGAAATTGAAGCATCAATATCCGATGCTGAAACAGAATTATATGAATCATCTTCAGATGAAGAATTTGATATTGATGAAATAGATTCATCAGTATTAATAGTTTTAGAAACCCCAGCATCATCACCATCATCATCAAGATTTTGGAGTTTAGACTGTTCTTGTAATAGTCAAAATGTGGACCGAGAATGTATAAAGAAAGCTATTGAAAAATGGGAATTTAACGACACGTTAATATGTGATGGTTGCAGAGAAGGATCGTATCATGTGTATGCGCATGATTGTATGAACATACCCCCAAAATCATTGGAAGTCCGTGCTTGGAGTGTCATAGCAAGCCCTAGTGTTGAAGACGATGTGTTTTACCTGTATGCCAACACCCACATTATTGGAATACTAACAAGAGAAAAAATTTTTTAATTTTATATTTGGAATTATTAAATGATATAGACTATTTTCCGGAATTACTAGAGATTCTATTAAGAAAAGACAGAAGGAAAAATGTATCCGAATAGTGTGAGTGTTTTATGTGTGTTATGTAGTGCTAAAAATATTTGTGAATTGTGTATTAAAAACAATAAATGTATACTTACGTGAGAATAATCCGCTGGATTGTAAATCAAGTACTCTTTATGATATTGGATCATTTGCAGCAAAGTATTTATCTTTTGATAAAACTCTTGGTGAACTTTTTGAATTGTATGAACAAGAACATAGTGAAATCTCATTTATATGCTTTATGCGTAAAACTTGTGATCTTTTAAAAAATACAGAATTTGTTGGACAAATTATACCATATTTCATTCAGCGCCCAAATGAAATTTCACCTTGCGTAAATCAATACATTATTGATATTCAAGATTTTAAAATGTCTGATAACGAATTTATTATTCGTGAGTTTTGTCTTAGCGCATGTGATGATACAGTAAATTTCCATTGCTTGGTAAAATCACCAATAGAATATAATTTATTGTCATTAGGTTGCCAAAAACAAATTGATTGGCTGACATTGAATTTACACGGATTGAACTGGGATAGTAAAACAGGATATACTGTATCATTCATACGCAACCTTGTATATCAATTATGTACAATGAATTCAACCTTTTATTGTAAAGGTTTAGAAAAATCTCTCTGGATTAAGAGAATATTTGCATTAGATAATGTTATTGATTTAGAAACGAAAGAATGTCCAGCATTAAATGATTTGTGTGGAAATACATTTAATGAATATTGTTCTTTTCACAAAAATGTTGTAAAGAAATCAGGATGTGCATATCGTAACGCACAACAGTTGAATTACTGGTGGAAATATGAAAGATCAACAGCATTAACTAATGCATTATCAAGATTGTAACGAGGATTTGTAAATTAAATGCATAAATATAGTTTAAAAATTTTTATTGTAAAAAAATATATACAATAATAAAAAATAAAAAATTACTTGTGTTTTCTTTTCAAAATGTTGTTTACATGTTTATAAACAATATCATCATTCTTTTTTAAATTTTTGTTGTTAAACAATTTTAAACACTTTTCAAATGATTGAGTGCGAATAATATGATGCAAAAAATATAATACAAAGTATCCGCATAACACAGAATCATCGTGCTGATATTGTTCACTGTTTGTAAAATACAATTTAGTATTTTTGGATAAAAAAATTTTTTATTTCCTTGGGAATGTCCATAGCAAGACTGTCAAAATAGAATCCATGTTTTTTCTCATTAATGTACACTGCTACCCAGTGTGGTCCACTTGAATTGGATGTATCAAGATTAATTACAAGTGCTGCAGGTGGTTCTACCATTATAGGAAGTTTATGAATAGGATAAATCCCGGTAACACTTGCACCAGTCACTTTATCTGTCACTAACACATTTAACAATTCGTCACTATACATGATTATTATTTTTCTTAATTATAGTAGGTATGTAATTATCACTGTTTTTCACATGTAAAACATAATCATACACTTTTACATATTCACTATATAGTAATGCTTCATGAATACTGCACCTATATTGTCCAAAACGATGTTTATTATGTGCACACTTGTGAACGTGGAAACTTAATGCAGTATACTTTGGACAGTCTATTTCTTCCAAATTTGTAACATTTCTTTGCAGAATTTCTTCAAGAAAACACTTTCTAGTTAATCAATACGTGTAAATACAGGTGGTATTTGAACAATATGATTGAATTATTTCCTTAAGAAGTGAATACTCTACATCGCCTTCGTGCCAGGTAATGCCATATACATTTTCACTTAGATATTTGTTTGTATTTATGATTGGCTCAGACAGCTTATTTAATGGATATGGTGGTTTAAATATCCAATTTTGTAAAAACGGAACGTCAGGATTTACAATTGCTAGTTCCTTTACAATAAATTCCTCATCATTATTATGGAATGCGGAGAAGTGTACAACAACCCTCATTCTACTCAACTGAATAAATTAGAAGGTGTTATCAGTATAAATATTTCTATCTTTGTCTATTTGTGCTAACGAGTCAAATTGCGCATAGACAATACATGTAATTGGTTCAGTTAAAGTTTCTGAAAATGATACTTTTAAATTTAAAGGAGAATCACGAACTACATCCCAAGTGTTGTCATCTAAAGTTCCAGTTGGAGATAGAATAATAGCATACAGAGTATATCCATTAGGATATTCTTCAAGAGTAACAGTATGTGAATAATTTTGATAATATATACCAGTACCTGATATCAGAGTATAGTAACTTAGAAGGTATAAATCATTATTAAAATCAGGAGTAAGGGGGTTGGGAGGGAATGATTTTGATCCAACATGTAATTGCAGTTTGTTAGCGTTAAAGTTTCGGAACTCATGTGGATTAAGATGTGATTTACCATTGAAGGATGTGTTGGAAATGAAACCAATAACCAGACCTTTAGGAACATTACCCAAAAAGAGATTATCAAGGTTACATGACTTGACTTGTGCAGGAATAGTATAAGATCTTGTTTCTACACTTGTGAGAGGTAACTTGGCCGTTTCTGAAACCATTCATGTATTTAATTGCATAGCTAAATCTGCAGCGACATCAATACGTCGTGCATGTAGAATAACTTCTTCAAGTGCAACTTTGTAACTTGTATTTTCAGGAGACATTAAACAAAAGGTATCTTTACTACGATGTAATTTTACACGTAAACTTACTTTATTAGGAAGCATACGATCTAAACTTACAATATCAGTATGAAGACGTCCGTACATTTCAAAAGATTTACTATTTTTTATTTTATTGGCACGCTTTTGAAAACCATCATTTGTATTATCTAATTTATTAAAATTTTTTGCAGTATCTTTATGCCACATAGCACATGCTAAATGTGTTTGAGAAGCATCATGAGAATAATTTAATAAAGTTTCAATGTATGCACGATAAGGATAAGATCCTGATGAAGAACTAATTAATTTATCATTTAACGAAATATCAATTTAATGAATAATGAATGTAGGAAATTATTTACTGGTGCAACGACATCATCATTAACTAAATTTTTACCATTATCTTTTGTAATTTTACAACGTACATAAAGATATAGATATGCTGGTTGAATAAATTCTCCTGTTTCTCCACTAATAACAAATTCAATTGGTCCTTCTGATGTTAATGTAGAAATAGGTCGATATTCAGCATTTATAGTTGCTTCAATAGCTGTTTGTGTCATTGGTATTGAAAAGAAATCAAATTCATTGGTACAGCATTCAGAACTATCGGAATTTAGGAGCGACATTATGAAAAGATATCGTTTATATGTTTACGTTTTGTTGGTGGTCCAAAATTTACAATTGCAGGAGCCTTTCTTTTGCGTGACCGTCTCTTACCACTACCAGTTAGCAACTGTCCAACTTTATTAATAGCTTTTGTCTTTAAATTATTACCAGCTTCTTTTACACGTGCACGAACCGCTTCTTTAAATGGTTTATTTTCCAATACATCACCCGCAACTTGTATACCGGTTTGCAATGCTTGACGTCCTACAGTTTTTGCACCTTGTTTAAGAAATGGTAATGCAAAACGAAATAACCCTTTAAAGAAACTCCCTATACCATGTCCCCTTTGATATACAGGTCCTGAAAAATATGGTATTCCACGTCCACGATGTAAAGTAACACGTCTAGATCTCATTTTATTATTATTATTTAACAGGAGAGCGTTTAAAATGAAGTGTTACGGTCAGTGTCCCAGATCGGAATGGCAAATTTCGCCCTGCATGATCTTTTAATAGTATTTCAATTGTGTTAAAACAAAATTTTGCAAGTGGCATATAATGAATATCTTCAAAGGTAATTGTTTGAACTTTTCCATATTTAATATCTGAATTTGTTGCTATACGCAATAATGGTGCTTTTGTATCACCTAAAAATTGATATTGTATAATGTCGGTATAAATAAAAATTTGATGTCGATATCCAATATCTGCGTATGGCTGTTTGAACCCACGACGTTCTTTTACAAGATCTGATTTTTCAGAAAAACCTAATTGTAAAGCTAATGTAGGTGACAATGTAACAGATTCTACACGTTCATCGCATTCAACACGTACAATATTTGAAAAGCTAAACCGTATAAATCTTGATAATGTATTTAATTCATCTATTAAATGATGAATGGATGGATAATATCCAACAACAACTTTACTTTTCATAGGGTCTGCATTTTTAAATTTGTACCATACAACATTTTCACCTTCGGTGACGTTATAACATGTTAATGGAATATGTACTTCACTTAACCCTACGAACCAATCGGATTCTGATAATCGTATATTATTTTTCAACTGATTAATAAAATGTGTTGGATTATTTGTAGGATATACATTTGTACTAGCGTTTGAAACTAATGTAATGTAAAAACTATCATCAATACTTTCAGAAACCATTTTCGTTTAAAGTGAAGTGTCAAGTTTGAAGTCCCGAAACGAAATGGTAATTTTAAACCGTGTTCATCTTTTAAGTTTACTTCTATTGTATCAAAATATTTCTTTTCAACTTTAACATAATGTGGTGTATGAAACACAAAAGATTTTACATTACCGTGTGTACATTATATACACTAAATTTTCGAACTAACGGTCCAATATTTTGTTGATGTTTTACAATATCAACACATACATTAATTGAATTGGGAATATTATAATCTAAATTACATGGAAATTTACCCCGTGATAATAATAAATCAACATTTCTAATTTTTGTGTATACTACATTTTTAATATCGTGTGTATTTTCATTAATAAATCCAAAAATATGTTGTAATCCTGGTGTAATACCAATCACACATTGATCTTCTAATTTTAAAGAATGTTTAATCACAATTTGATTTTTATTTTGTAAATATTGTAACATACGAACATTTTCAGGAATTAACTCAAGAATAGATTCGATAGAGGAATAATATCCCGGTGTAACACGAACATGATGACATTCAACTTTATCATCAACAACAGTAGTAATTATTATTTCTTCATTTTCACCAACATTATAAAAACTCCACGGAATATTAAATTGTGTTAATGCAACACCCCATTCCCCATCACTTAAATCAATAGGTTGTGCTAATTTAACGCGAAATGAAGCTGTTGTATTATTATTAAAAAGTTTACTACTGGCATTTAAAGGAAGAGTAACGTAAAAGTCATGTGTAAGGTTTGAATTCATTTTGCAGACTGAATAGAATCGGATCTAATCCATGAATTCATACTTGACGGATATCCCAACCATTTTACATACATCCACCCATTTTTACGTTTTAATACTTTTTCAATGAGATAAGTTTTTTTGAATTTATAATTACTTTTTGTAATTCTTGCGCATAAAATATTCCTTTAATTTCTTCTCCATTCCAATCTTTTAATTTATAAGTCACAGGATTAGATTTAATACATTTATCAACAATAAATATTTCTTGCGACCATTTAGGAAAATATCCTTTTTCCAATACATGTTTATATTTACTAACACGAACATAATCACCTGGACTAAATTTACAACTTGTATTCTTTTTATTTATTGTATTTCCGTATAATGTTTCCCACACTTGATTTACATTGGAATCATATACTTCTGCAGGCGCCATTTTAATACTTGAATGATATGAATGGTTATAATTATTGACAATTTGATTTAAGACATTAATATAACAATAAGTATTTTTTGCAGTAAAGTAACGATACAATTTTTCTTTTATCGTTCTTATAAAACGTTCTGCTAAAGCACATTTAATTTCGGAATGAACACTATAATGATTAATTTCATATTCTTTAAACAATTGTTTTACATGACGATTATAAAATTCTGTACCTAAATCGGTTTGGACATTAAACACGGGTAACTTGAAATTTTTAAAAATTTTTCTTATTGCTTTTACCATTTCTGGACCTTTCTTTGTTTTTAAGGGGACACAATATGCATAACGTGAAAAAATATCAATACAACATAATATATACTTATAATTATTATTATACTTTGCAATGTTTTGCATATCTGCCAAATCCATTTGTAATGTTTCATTTGGTGCACTAACATAATACTTTTTCCGTTGAAAAACTTTATGAATTGGTGCATGCAATGTATATGCATCTTGAGAAGTTAACCAATTTCTAATTTTCTTTTTAGATAATTTTGTTTTACGATGTAATGTTTGTATACTCGATAATGAATTAGGATTTGAATAATCATAATATATTTTTGATAATTTTGTCATTTTTTACATACTATATTCTTTCCAATGTTTAAATAAATTAGATACTGCTTTAGTACTGGATGATTTTCTTATTTTACGAATACGTTGTCTACTACTAGTATTCAGTTTTGATGCTGGTGTGCCAATAAATTCTTTAGGAACATTAAGATCTTCTAATAAATTTTTAAATTCATGAATACCTATAGGATTTCTTGAATATTTTCTTGTACGAACAACATCATTTACTAAATCTATAATATTTGAACCAGGTATTGTTTTTCCTTGGATACGTACTGCGCCAGACTTATCCCACTGAATTTTATCAGAAATTGTTAACTGCTTTAATAATAGATCTGTTTTCCTACGTAGTGTTTTTGGTACTGATTGTAAAATGTCTGATAGAAGTGGTAAGATAGAGGTATTGGTATCACGTTGCAATGCAAGTGATGATAATTTTTCTTCTTCTTTTTGTTCATCCTTAATAACAGGTAATGTAATAGGTTTATGTGAAGAAGAAGATGTATACTGTAAGTAACGATGCAAAGCTTGTTGATATAATTTCCATTTTTGTTGTACACTAATATCATGACGTTTTAAAATATTATTCATTTCTTCATCTAAACGTGATTGATGTGAATCAATTGATTTAAGATTGGACTGAATTTTATGTATTGCATTTTCAGGAACTAAAATCATTTTACGTAATTCTGACATAATTATCGACTAAAAATACTACTGCCTACTGCTGCTAGAAGTGGTCCCAAAATTAATGGTAAAAGTGCACCACCTTTTTGTAGTAACAACCTCTTCTTTTTCTTTAATGTAGTACGCTGCTGAGATAAAGCGCGCACGATCTTTTTATGTCTACGTAATCGCTGCTTCTGACGAGGATTTAAAGGAATGTTTCCTTTTATTGTGTTTTTAGCTACTTGAGAAATTGTTCTTATTAAATCCCCTGAAGCATTTTGTAAAATTTGTTTCCGTTTTGTATTTTTGCATTTGCACAAAGCACGGAGCGTGTTGTGGTGTTGTTTTACCTTCAACATCTTGATACCAACTAAATAAAAATTTCTGTATGCATGTCTTTTATGTTAGCGTATACATGCATAATTTCATTAGGAAAAATATTTGTACGTATTCGCAATGCATCGTTTGTTTTTTGGGTTAGGTCAAATAATAAATAAATGTGAGGCTCACGTGTTACCTCTTCGAATATATTCACGATTTCCTTACTATATCGAGGCATAATTTGCCTTGCTAAATATTGTATTTGTAATTTATCACGAGGATTTTTAAATACTATAATATAATGTGCATTTAAACTAATATCACGTGCATGTTTTCCTTTTGGAAATAAATTTTGAATAATAAATATAACAGTCAACTTTTTATGATGTGCATACTTTGTAAATAAATTAGCAACATCGCCATTAGTTTCTGACATTAAATCATCAAGTATTAATAATGAATTTTCTTTAATTTCAAAATTATTCATGTCAAGTATCCCTTCTACAAAACGTATTTTTGCATGTGCATCCAGGTTTGGTATTACTGCCCCATAACACCAAACAATATCATTAAATTTTATACTAAACATTTGATCATGTTCATTAAGTAATCGATTTACAAAACATGTTTTTCCTGCCCTTGATGGACCCGCAATTAAAATGGTAGAGGGATGTTGAAACTTTAACATGTTGTACTCAGATGAATGCATACAATAGAGCTTTTGCTTTATATACACTCACACATTCAGAAAGAAAGAAAGATAGAGGTTTCTAAGAAAACAATCTACGATTGTTCTGAGCTTCTAATGAAGCGAAGGAATAAAGTTAAAGCATTTGAGTTAAAATAAATTATTCACACTCATAGAGTGCTCCTAACACTTTACTTAGGAAATTTTAAGAATGAGTTTCTATAAGAAGCAATCCAACAAATAATTAACGACTTTCCACTGGAAATCTTAACATAATCACAATCTAAAGATTGTTCCGAGTTTCTATAAGAAACGAACTGGTTAAAAAGAAAAAAACATTCACACAAGTCACATTTACTCGTTCGTTGGCCTATATCCGCAAGGTAAAGTCGCACGTTTTGTTATTGGTATATCGTCAGTTACGTCATCTTTGTTAACACGTTTACGTTTTTTATTTACCTCACGGTGTGTCTTAGTCTCTGTACGACTAAAGATACGGACCCCTGGTTTACGCACAATACTATTTGGGTTTTCTATTACTGTGGATTCTAATTGTCCAGACACTAATTTACAGAAACTCTCAAAGTTAATTTTTTTGAGAGGTCCTATCGTTTAGTGTTATCCCCCTAATTTTGAGTATATGCCGAACATCCCCTTTGGCATTAATTAGCCTATAACAATAATTTTTCGCACCTAGACCGTAGAAGGTTGTAAATTCCCAACCTTCTGGAATTTCATCTGTTAGATCACCCAAATAGTTTCCAAGTGGTAACAAAGGTTCCTCATCTTTATTCTGTATATACATAATACTGTCAGTGTCACAGTAAATGGCTCTGTCTGGTCCTACAGTCGTTAGTAATTTATATAGTTAAAGTCTGGCCCACGAAGTAATAAAGGCAGCTAATATGACGTTTGAAAATTCCAGTGGGACATTTTAAGTTTCATTATCTCTATATGTGATAATTAAGTGATCATCATTAATTGGGACCACACTTTGAATTTCATACCTCGCCGACGTTAAATACCTAAGAAACGTAACTTCGTCACTAACAATTACACTATGTGACATATCAGTGCGCTGTCCCCATTTGCCATATAATGAATTGAGGTAAAGTTTTGCACATTGCCTCAATCCCGGGTTCGTCCTGATGTTATCATAATTTAACTGTATGCCTTCATGGGCATAATAGTCCTCGATATATTTTTGCTTGTCTCCTTCATTTTTACAATAAGCAGGAAAACCAGAGGCTTCCTGCTTCTTCTGAAGGAAGGAATTCACATAAGTTCCGAAAAAACCACCTGAATTCCCCTCTTCAGGATACATGAGTTCCAATTCCCATATTTCGTTTATATCGAGTATTTTGTACCCTTTGTCAAAAGCCAGGTGTAACTCTGGAGTACAAAACGTACCTGTAATAGCACACTCATTGTCACTATGAGTACAATCATCAGTGTTTTCCTCTTCCATACATGTCCGGCATAAACCAAAAAGTAATCGGCCTCCAGCCACATACGGAATAATCGGAAAATACAAGTTTTTCGGGGGCAAAATAGTGCATTTTACTACACCATGAATACTTTCCACATCTGGAAAGTCCGGCCCCGTATGTATCTTAGGTGATTTAACGAGCATAGGTTTACGTGACATCACATATGGATATAACGAAGTAATATCGGCGTAACATAACTTCTCATTACCCGTACAATTCACAAAAGATTTAAACACTTCAGTGTGTCCGCCATTGTAACAATTCTTGGGAATAAGGAAATCAGGCAGGTTAGTACAACGTTCTTTAATAAACCTTTGTACGTCCTTATCCATCTTTACCTTTTCATCCCAAGAACATTCCCAGATTTCGTATAGGTTTATACCTAAACTTTTAAGGTACTTTTGGTGGAGCATTGTTTGTTCATATCTTTTTTCCATTGTATTGCATGAGTCTTGAGCATCATGTAAAATGTCGTTACGGTTGAAAGGGTAACAACGCGGGCACGAATGCCAGTAACAACCATAAAATTCGAAGGCAGCGTTGAGTCCCTCATGCCATCCATCAACTTGGTACCTACCAATATACTTTTCCCCACCTCTCCTAGCATGCTGGATTTCTATCCCTAATTTTTTCCCATATATATAAGCCATTGCATAGCTTTAGTACTATACTTTGTCTTATGATGGAAACCCAATGCGGGAATTACGGGAATAGTATTTTCAGGTAAGTACAAAGTACGATATATACGCATTGCAAGACCTGCAATGGTGGATGATGCAATGAAACATTGCAAACCATTCGTTTTCTCTTCAATAATGTCACTAAATTTGATGATCGCTTCTGCTAGAATTCTAACATCGTTTTCGCAATAAGACAGCATTTCCTTTTTGAGGTTAAACTCCTTGCGACTTGCCGCACGTTCTTGGTGCCAGGCTATTAATTCTTGTTTTTGTTCGGTGCTTCGTCCTTCAGGGTCATAGAATTCAAGTGGGGGCAAGGGACCAACATAATTTTGATTTTCCTCGGTGTTAAATAAATATGGGAAATCTCCCTTTTTTAAATTTCCGCGCAGGCCTAAAGTTTTGGGAAGTCTAGATAATTTACATCCAATAAATAAATAAAAATATTTAAAGAAAATACGATTACCAATATTAATATTAAAAATTTTCTGACTCTGAATTACCACATTAGGAATAAGATGCTGCTCTTCTATTAGATTTCTAAGGCAGAGAAGACCATCATATCTGCTAGCATTATGTGCAATACAAATTATACGTCTAAAGTCAGGTCGGTCTGCCAATACATGGTTAATAAAGTCCGTCATTGTCTTAAAAGAAAACGAACGATTTCCATTATTATCACCACAAGTTTTACAGGACTCATCGATACCTTTATTCATACAGTTGTGGCAAATATGCTTACAGCATACAAGTACTACCACATGTTCCCTTTCACCGCGAGCATTTGGTGCCTTTAATATCGTTTCTATATCATATGCAATGTACATAAACCTATCAGTATGTACAGGCTTTTGTTGTTGTACAAAACATGTGTGAGTGATATCAACATGCTTACGACAAGTCGTGCAAAAATGTTCACCACACACATGGTTTGATTTCCGAAGCCTGTTATCAATAATGGTATCGCAATTATTGCAGACCTTAACATTATCACACACAGATTTTCCGCCTTTATTACTTTTCTTATGATTCTGAAAACATGTACCCTCAGCAAACATGTACCCTCTATTGCACGCATTACATTTAATTTTATTACTATTATAATCTCGTTCGTGTTTGCATTCACAAAGAGAACACTGAGTTTCACACTTATGTTTATATGCTAAAACATTATATGCTTGCAAACAATAATAGCAATACTTCAATTTACCAAGTAATTTTTTAATGTATGGAATGGGTTCAAAATGGCCAACAGTGTCACCTCTCCTATAGAAAATAAAGATTTTATTCTCTGCATACTCTCCCGGGTAACGTACTATATATTCCCGGTCATTATTTTCATCTTCCTCATACACCACAATTTGATACTCACCACTTAAATATGATTGTATCAAATCCAGGTCTTTAAAATCACACCCACCCTTTGCTTTAACGTCAACTCCTGCCATTTCGCAGAGAACTTCTGGTTTAAGAACCCATGTATCATAATCTTTTTTTTTAATTTATATAAACTTTCGATACTTGCGGTGTGCTTTGTAATCCACCACACAATTGCCATGGGTAGGCAGTACATATTATTGTTTTCTATGCGTATTAAACGCTTTTCCAAATAATCTTGATATTTGGAATACTTTTCAACAGCACTTGCTGCATTTCTTCCGTTTCCATGCATACTCTCTGCTACGTGGAAGCGAAACATTACCTCATGCCCCAAAAGGAAATCCTCATTTGAATTTAAAACTCGTTCAACTGAGGAAAGGACAGTTTGAGCAGAAAAATCGGGTTTTCTTCTAAATGGAACATATACAGACTTGTTATTTCTACTATTGCTACTATCAATGTACAGTCCAATATAATCTGTGGGGCGAGCATTAGATAACACATGTTCTAATGCAAAATTAAATAAGCTCTCAATATAGGCCTGTGGATTATCAATACGTCGTTCATTATCCACTGGTCTAACCGCGATTTCATGGTCCGTAAGGTGAAACTTACGAAACCGTTTTCTGCTCTCTCTTACTACTTCGAAGTTATTATTACTCTGATTTTCCCCCTCATTATTATTTCCACTACCACTACTACTAGCACTACCACTAGCACTACAATCAGTACTATTTGTACTTTTCCCATTATTGCTCCCATATCCAACAAACACGGGGTCAGGAGCATGTGAGAGTCCAGGTTGAGGATCAGATTGGTCCCCATAACCATGATTGTCCTGTACATAAGGCTGATTGTATACAGGATTTTGTCCCTGGACTTGTTGCGTGGGTTTAACCACAGCATCGTCCACATTTTTAACGAATCTCCTCACTTCTTGTTCTTCACCGGAATTTAGATTTACTCCATCTAAAAATGCCAAGTCTTCATCACTCAAGTTATAATTTTTTTGAGGGGTCACAGTTATGGGTGATTCAGATGGAATTAAAGATTCATCCAAAACAAATCGCGAACCATAATCAAAAAAGTTGGATAACTCTGTTTTATTTATTCTATCTATTTGCCCTTCTCCGCACGCCATTAAATACATAAATCTGTCTTGAGCATAATTATAAAACTCATTACTGCGAAAAAATCCGTGCATGAATAAATCAAGCACATCGGCGGCTGAAACGCAATGATTTAAAAGTATAAGGTCATTACCTTCCAATGCACGAAGAGCGTGTAGTAAAGCTTCACACCTTACACTGGCTCGATGACCTAATCTCTGCAGCTCCATTATCGCCTTCCACGTACTAAAGACACGAGAATAGTCATCAAGACCGCGTAAAACTTCATGCAGGAAAAGTTCATCAATCATATTGAACTCACCAGTTGAACACAGGAAATCCATCTAAAACAAAAGAAAAGAAAAAAATTTTGAGTTCTAACATAAATCTAGCCAAACAGGCAATAATCAATAACTTGCTTTGAAAAAAATATATAAAAAACTTGCTTATTAATTACTGGTTAAAAAACAAGCTCAGCTAAAACTGATCAAGTACTTGGTTTTAAAAAGTCTTGTTTACTAAGTGTTGGTTAAATAATTAATGGTTAAAAACAACCTCAGCTAAACAAATGATCATTAAATTGGTTTTAAAAAAATCTTGTTTACTAAGTGTTTTCAATAAATATATTAATAATAATTATGAAATACACTCACCTTCTAATTCTTAGTTGTTCTTTAAAAACTGTTAAAAATGGTCTCGCTAATTTTTATTCTGCAACTGCTATTTCCACACACTGTAAAACAGAAATAATATTTTTCACTAAATGTTATATTTTCAATTCAGTACTACTACTACTACTAGCACTAGTAATAAGTCAGGGGTAAACAACACGTTACGTCCAACGGCGTACAATAAAATAATATTAAAACGGAATATATATTATTATATGTCATTACATTGAACAAGTTTACGCATGTTTTGACGCAATCATGTTGTAAGTATTGCCACCTAGCGGCCTTATTCAAAAGCATTCAGTATAGTATTAAGTCGTCTGCAAACGGGTTCATAAAACAACACGTCTCTATGTATTTTTTCCGATTCACATTCTACACGTATTTGCGTTAACATTACACCTGTATGTAGCCTAGTTCCAATTGTAAAATATTCTAAAGCCCGTCGCAATATTTATTCTCAAACTAAATATACCAAAAGAAATGGACCTCATTCTGTACTGCGCCCCGCCGCAATATTTATTCTCAAACTAAATATACCAAAGGAAAAGGCCCTCATTCTGTACTGCGCCCCACCGTAATATTTATTCTCAAACTAAGTATCGCAAAAGAAAAGGCCCTCATTCTGCACTCTATAATTAAGCTTCCTCCTTGAATATCCCCTAATAGTCCTTGAATATCCTTAGTATGGGCTAACTACCCTTTAAGTATCCCCTAAATAGTCTTTGAATATCCTTAGTATGGGCAAACTACCCTTTAAGTATCCCCTAAATAGTCCTTGAATATTCTTAGTTTGGGCTAACTACCCTTTAAGTATCCCCTAATGGTCCTTGAATATCCTTAGTAAGGGCTAACTAGTCTTTAATTATCCCTAATTGTCCTTGACTATCCTTAGTTTGGTCTAACTAGTCTTTATTTATCCCTAATAGTCCTTGACTATTCTTAGTAAGCGCTAACTAGTCTTTAATTATCCCTAATAGTCCTTGACTATCCTTAGTAAGAGCTAACTAGTCTTTAAATATCCTTAGTATGCCCCTTAACTATCTTTAGTATCCCCTAAATAGTCCCTGACCATCTTTAGTATTCCGTAACTACCCCTTGACTATCTTTAGTATCCGGTTGCTACCCCTTGACTATTCTTAGTTTGCCCCTATTTTGTTTGTTACTAACACATTGTCTCTTATTAACTTGTCTTTGCATTTTAGTTTGCGTAAATAATCCATCTCAAAATCCATAAAATAAGCAAATTTGTTACAATGTAGTCTGTGTTTTGCAGTCTAAATATCATAAAGGGTAGTGAATCGGCTCATATTCCTACAGGCTACATTACAAAATGACCTAAAACATTTTCATTTATTTTTATTTTACATACTAGGCAACACACATACTTTTTCTGCACTTGTAAATAAAGTATACCAAAATCCAATCCCCATTTCATAATAATTTCTTATTTATTAATCTCTTTAAATCAAAAATCTTCCATTACCATTCTCTAACTAAACACAGAATATAAAAATTTACCAACACTGCTACAGGAAATTGAGTCACTTCCTGTCGTCGCACATGTGACCATACACGCCGTTGGAAGTGGTTTACAGGCAAAAATTAAAAAAGAATATATATAAAGGTAAGTTTAATATCATTTTTAGCATTAAATTATTTAGTATGCACTAGAAATGAAGTATTTCAAATTGGTGATCTTTTTTTTCTTATATGAATGCTTAATTTATTATTAAAATAAAAACGTCACTATGTTCATTAAGCAAATGATGCTAGTCTACACTATTTAAAAGTATTTCAGCCATGTGAATGTTAGCCAAATGGAGGTTGTTGATTTTCTTCTTGTTTTAAAAATCAAATTATATTTTGTATTTCTTAATGTATGTGCTTAAAATATATCAGTAATTAATTTTAAAAACGTGTCAAATGGTGTCCATATGGAAAAACGTGCGTGCATTTATACGGAAGCATGCGTACATTTATTAATTTCAAGCCGTAGCAGTGCAAGTCCATTCGTGAAAAAAACGTACGTGTATTTATACGGAAGCATGTGTACAATAATTACAATAAATAGTTTTTAAAACGTGGCACTCAATGTCCATGTGCAAATTAAATTTAGGGCTCGGTGTATAAAAACTGTGCGTGCCATCATGTGGGCGGGGCCGTGCAAAGCAAGTATACCTTTAAGTTATTTTCACAAATAAGTTCAAGGTATATACATAGCAGTGTCGCTTAATCTATATAAAAAAGCATACGGACCCATATATAATCAGGGCAGGGCAGAATAAAGCCACCGCGCAACCAAGTGGGCAGGGCGGTACAAAACAGGTATACATTTAACTTGTTTCCGCAAATAAAATTAAGGTATATACATAGCAGTTGCGCTTAATTTATATAAAAAAGCATACGCGGCAACAAGTGTGCAGGGCAGGGTAAAGCATACGCGCAAACAAGTGGGGAGGGCGGTGCACAACAGGTATACATTTAACTTGTTTCCACAAATAAGATTAGAGTATATACATAGCAGTTGCGGTCAATCTATATAAAAAAGCATACGGACCCATATATAATCAGGGCAGGGCAGGGCAAACCATACGCGTAAACAAGTGGGCAGTGCGGTAAAAAAAGCCGGTGTGCATTTCCAAGCAATTATTTAGTATTAGCAAACGCGTAACAACAAGTTAAAACAAAATAATAATAATAATTAATTTATACATTATTATCAAAGGTAAACAATGCTGCGTTAAAATAAAGGCGCGTTAGCGATGGTTACGTTACGATAGGTGGCGTTAGCAAGTATAACCATTTTAGGTTAGTTTATTAAGGAACCATATGGTTTTCCAGTAAAGGCGCGTTAGCGAGTATAAGCATTTTAGTCTAGTAAGGAACCATATGGTTTTCCAGTAAAGGCGCATTAGCAAATATAAACATCTTAGGTTAGTTTAACTTAGTAAAAATCATGTGTTTTTCAAGTAAAGGCGCGTTAGCAAGTATAGCCATCTTAGGTTTGCGTAATAACAAACTGTTCAAATAAATATTATAATAGATAGGCAATTTAATTTTTGTGCTAGGCAACTAATTTGTCCGCGGAAGTTATATAACACGAACTATTTTATAAAGCGTTCTTAAATGTAAGTTGGTGGGTTAAGTATCCGTATTAGCGTACGTAAAATTTTAAAAGTACAAACAGCTTGTGCTAGCTGTACACATTAATTTTTAATTCGCTTTCGCGTACGTGCGATTTTAAAAAGTGCAACCAATATGTGTTAGGTGAACACAGTAATTTTTATTTTATGTTCGCGTACGTGCAATTTTAAAAAGTACAACCAACATGTGTTAGGTGAACACAGTGATTTTTATTTCGCTTTCGCGTACGTGCAATTATAACAAAGGCGTAACCAACATGTGTTACATAGCAATGCCATTTTAAAATTATTTCCGTAAATGCTTGCTATAATTAAAAAATAAATCTTTGTGTAAGCGCAGAACATAAATGGCATTTCGAACAAAGGCGCGGCAGTGAATATGTGTGGATATATACATCAACTACAATAATAACTTACAATTTTCGCTGGTCGTCCAAACTTTTTTAGAAATCGCAAACACACACACGCGCAGTCACACAATTAATTACTATAAAAGGCACTCTCAGTAGCAACAATTATAATATATAGAAAAAAGGGAACATAGGGATTTATATATATGTACTTTATTTAGTATAGGCGAAACCATTTTTTCCCATAAGTCCGTGTGCTTTATTGCATATAGGCGGGGCATGCTCAATGTTCTCACTGTGGACATTGAATCCATACAATAATAATAATTGTTCAGTTCAAGGCATTAATATCTAAAGTTGCAGTTTATTTTTTTCGTATTAGATTGTAATAACAAAATAAATGTTTTCGCCGTTCTCTGGTTATCTCTAAGTAATAACGTTTCCAAATTGTTTATATATATATATATATATATATATATATATATATATATATATATATATATTTACAAATACAAGTTCAGTTTGTAATAGGGCAAGCGTTCAATAACCCATCAGTTCTCGTAATTATCGGTTTATTTTTTCTCTATCGTCAATATCAATTAAACTCGGACACATAAACTCGTGATCCATCTGTGATTAACTCTGTTAGATATCACTCATGCTTGTCGATAATAAAGGTTTTTAACCTCGCACGTGATTGTTATTTGAAAGTTCTCATTAAGATCAAATCATACAAATGTTTGTAGATGATTGCAAGTAATCTGTATTTCTTGTAAATAAGTAAAGTCTATAATCATATAGGTCAATCAGTTTTATCATTCTGATACGGTACAAAGTTAATCTTGACGTCACTAAAGCCAAGCCAAACGGCTTTTCGCTCGTTCATTTCAATTTCATCGGCTCTCAAGGAAGGATGTCTGTGCCATTTAGTCTTCAGCTCACAAGTAAGAAAAATGTTTTTAATAAATATTACCCTTTTCATAGTATAATTGTAGGAGGGGGAGGGGCTTATTTTTAACTTCTCACGTTGTTCGAGTCGAGGGATTAAAATATGCTCACATGTTGTTTGTATGGGTCAAATATGTTCATATTTTTTTTAACAGGTAGCTTCTATTGTTCTCACATACTGTTCGTATGGGTCTTGCATAGAGATGTGGGTCGGGTAAATACCCAGTGGGTAGGTAAATAAAAAATGGGTATTTACCCGGGTATTTACCCCTTTTGTATTTACCTACCCAAAAAATGGGTATTTTACGAAAGTTCAATTATTATGAAGTTTTAAGAATTGTTAACCATACCGGTGACTTTTTGATGTTTTGGGGAGTATCTCGAGCGTGATGTCTCATTCATTCACTATAAATATGCAAAATAATAATCAATTTACCCACTTCGGGTGCGGAGCGGGTTAACCATGGCGCACCAGTGGTACAATTTTGGATATTATATGTTACTTTAGGTAAAAGGGATATCTAAAATCTATTTTTTTAAATAATTTTCCTCGAAGAACTTCATATGTAAAGAGGAAATCAAAATATTGAATCGAATGTTTTGAAAGAGGGAAATGGTGGGGGTGAGTTGTTACATTTTTCAGATGAAGCCCTTGTGTACACCTATATGTACATCAAAGTTTGATCAACGTCGATCATGCCAATCTTGAGAAATAATTCACATCACATTTCCGATTTTACGCCATCGCTCACGAACAAATCAGATTGAGAATCAGAATCACGAGTTGAAACTTGAGGGATTAATGTCTCCTTGGGATACCTACATTAACATCCACTTGTCGCCTCAAGATTGATCTTGGGCTATTTTACTATACTTATCCAACTACTCCCTTTCTTCACAAAGATGTGAACGGCTTTTAAACTTGGATTAGTTTCACACCAAGACTTAAAAAAAGTAAGAAATCGTAGTATGACTTCAAGCCTTAGATTGTCCAAGCATAGGAATAATATATAAATCCTCTTTGTCGAATCTTTGGGAGACAGCCCCAGTTTTAAATATAAAGTCTGCAATACGCCACCAATTTTCAAGAACCCTATCAAGTTATTGTGTATTTTCATTTGAGAACAGATGTTTTGAGACTCCTTCAATTCAAGAGGTTTTCCTGAAACGTGCAATTTTGAAATTTTAAAATTCTCAGGAATATTTCACAGGAAACAACTCAGACACCTGACACACAAATAAAAGGTAAATGAAAGCTGGATCATGGATATAAAGCATCACATCTCAGAGGCTGTAACTAGTTGAATAAAGACACCCAAAATTATGAAAATCTTTCCAAGTCGAACATTATAGACTTCAAGTTAATCATGAAAAGAGTGTGCCTTAAGTCTATTAGTTTCGAACTCAAAAGGACATTTTAGAGTAGTTTTATCATGAAAGAAGAAAGTGAGTTCGATATACTTGATGTAGTCGCATTTATTATATGAAAATATGCTGAAGTAAAAAAACATTACATCAATTTCCATAAAATGTACAGGCTTTTCTTAACTTTTTATGGCTTCTTAGGTTCAACGTTACTATTTAGAAGTTTTGATAGAATCGTAATATTGATGTTTCTTAAAACAAATACCGACGTATGGAATGTCATCGAAGTCTTACAGGAAGTGTTGAACGAAAACATTGCCACAGCGATGTTCGTTAGTGGGTGTCCTCTGTCACTTGTTGATCACCCTTTGGATGCTCTACACAGTGAAATGCAAGAGGAAATTAAAATGAAGTTAGAGGAATGCTCCAAATCTACACTTACAGTGTGACGATTGAACTAACTTGAGAAATGAATCTATCATTTATTTCGTAATTTCAAAGTTTGAACCTGTCTTTGTTGATTTTGTGTTGTCGAAAGGTGTACATTGCTTATCTGAAGAGATTATGAATGTTCTGTAAACAATATAACCCTGAAAAAATTTAGTAATCATAGGAGACAACGCGTATAACACGAGAGTAGCTTTTATATTAGTAAAACAGAAGTATCCTAAAATAGTATATTTGGGTTGTCTTGCTCATCTTAATTTGCTTTGTTCTGACATCCTCGGATGTCCTTCGGTAAAGACATTACTGGGAAGTGAAACTGATGTTGTTAATACAAACATAGACATCACTTGCAAGCACTATTTACACAAATCTCAAGGGAGAAAAGGGTTACAATTTCATTAAAGTTACTTGGAAAAACAAGATGGGGAAGCCATTTACACTGCCTCCAAAGTTTGCTTATCAATAAAACTAGGCTTCAGACGCTCGCTGTGAGTGAAGAATTGTCGTCATTACTTTCAGAAATAAAAAAAAGAATTGTTGATTATGTATTCTGGGTTTGTATTGAAAACCTTGCAGCCATTTTGAAACCTATAGTGGATTTGATTAATTGCTTCGAGTAAAATAAGCCTCAAATGCACTCAAAATTCCAGAGCCTTTATCAAACTCTGACAGAACAGTTACCATCGTCAATCCTTTCAAAAACAGAAGAGCAATCAATAATGGAAAAATTTAAAGAATGAAGTGAGTTCGGCTTGGGTCCAATTCATTTGGCTGCAGATCTCCTCAATCCCACTTTTCAGGGCTGCAAATTGACTGCTGAAGAATTGCTTGATGAAGTAAACTTCGTTTATGAAGTTGGAAAACAAATTGAGTTGAATTCTGTTTTACTGAGAGCACATTTGACTGACTGCAGGGACAAGAAAGGAATATGGGCAAGGAAGTTTTTGAGGGACGGACTGGAACAAATGTGCTCACTACTTTGGTGGAGAGGGTTTCGAGGCATCAGTGAATTAGCTGATGTCGCCATTCGAATCCTTAGTGCTTCTGTTACATCTGCTGCCACAGAAAGAACTCTCTCTACATTTAGTTGGACTATAGTAAAACAAGAAATTGTTTATCATCGGAGAGGGCAGAGAAACTAAGATATCTTTCATATAACTGGAAGCTTTTAAGTAAGAAATTACCTGAAGTTTCACGGATGCAACACTCAGAACCAGGGTCTATAAGGAAGAAGTCACCAGCTGTTGGCATGGAACAGAACAAAACACCAGAGACATTGGAAGGGGAAAAAGTGAGTGACAGAAGAAAATAAAGAAACGAGTGATAGTGATGTTGATACTGAAGAATTACTCTGATCTTACGGTTGATTCTAAGTAGGATAGTAAAATTTGAGATAGTTTTATTTATAATGCTCCGAATATGGTAGAGGTTAGTTGCTGTTCTATACTGAATAATTTAAGGTATAAATACTACCTTCACTTAGTTACTATACAACTTAACGTTTTTTTTATCACATTAATATTTTAAATTCCAATAAATACTTTCACACAGCATTATTGGTAGTGTTAAACTCCGTTTAGTGAACACTTCTAAAAATCAGGAATTAGTTACTTAAGTGCTTTACAAAGTATTATTTCTTATTTTATTGATAATTTTCTTTCAACGGCATATTTAGTAAGTAATTTGATGGAACAATTTATTAAATTCAGTTACTTTGATTATTCTGCAACTTTCGTAATCATATAATTACTTGTATTTTCTAGGTTATTACTTACTACAGTCGAGTTTCTTTACTTTGATATAAGTATATCAACAACGTAAATGTTACAATATAGTTTCCTAATTAGATTTAATTTGTTAATTCAGTAAACCAGAAGTGAAATATAAGAAACTTATTGGTCCAATTTTCTGCATAATTGACAATTCAGTACATCTCATTGCCAAATAGATGAAATACCAAAAATAACATTATTTTGCGTGAAGAAAGTAAGAAGCTGTATTTGGAATTTCAATTGTTTTGTTAATTATTAAAAAAAAGTTATTTTACATAAGTACTATTCACATTTTTAAGGTAAACTTTAGAACCGTAAAATAGGAAAGCTATTATTAATAATTCATTTTCCGCAGTTAATGACTTTGGTAAACCTAAAGAAAAAGTGGTTGTTCATTTTAGTTGATCCCACTGTTACTTAAATAGTTTAGTTAGTGTGCTCATGGGTGATTTGAAAAACTGGTGAAGGTATTTTAAGATAAAAGATGTGCCAGATCGAGAAAAATGGAGAAAGCAATTTCATCAAACTCGAACCTAAAGAAGAACTTAAATTCCGCGTCATTAATACCAGGAGCTGCTGGCAGACAGAATACTTCATAATAGTGTATGATTAGTTTGGTGGCAACTGACTTCACATTGTTTGGTCACCGTCATGTTCTGTCATAAATTTTATATTTTCGTGTTGGTTTGGTCCACTATTGAATTCTATACCGTGCAACTGATTGGATGCCTCAGAGGCACACTAAGGTTAGAATTTACGGGGTAGAGTAGTCAATTATTTTCCGCCAAGGGTAATAGAAGGAAATTTAGTGTAAGTAGAAAGAAAATAACGGTGAGTAACTAGGAAATCCGTACTGTGTTACTTAATAAATGTTAAATTCATTCTGTAATCGCAAGAAAAAATGATTAATTTAGTTTTTATTTAGTGCTCTTGTTGCAGGTGATACAAATGACCATTATATTTTTCATTGACAACAATAAAATTCATTTATTGGTAATTGAAACATAAAATACCCATTTTGGGTAAATACCCGGGTATTTACCAGGGGTATTTACCCACTGAAATAAATACCCAGGTATTTTACATCCCTAGTCCTGCATAGGGATCATGGGTCCTGGGGGTCATTTCCAGGGGCCCTGCACGCAGGGAAGGGAACCATTTCCTTTTATTTGCTCACACATATAGTGTATGAGTTAGCTTGCTATATTTTTCACTTCTCACATCTTTTTAACAGGTAGCTTCTAATGAAGCGTAGGGGCCATGGGTCCTGGGGGGTCATTTCCAGGAGCCATGGGTTGGGATCATTCACTGTGGTCCTGGAAACCATGAACCATTTCCTTTTATATGCTCACACTTTTTTAACAGTTAGCTTGTAATAATTTATATATGTTCACATACTGTTCGTATGGGTCCTGCATAGGAGCCATGGGTCCTGGGGTCATTTCCAGGGGCCCTGCACGCAGAGAAGGGAACCATTTCCTTTTATCTGTTCCCACCTTTTTAACAGGTAGCTTGTAATCAATTATATATGCTCACATCTTTTTAACAGGTAGCTTCTAATGAAGCGTAGGGTCCATGTGTCCTAGGGGTCATTTCCAGGGGCCATGGGTTGGGGTCATTCGCTGTGGTCCTGGAAACCAGGGACCATTTCCTTTTATCTACTCCCACCTTTTTTAACAGGTAGCTTGTAATCAATTATATTTGCTCACATACTGTTCGTATGGGTCCTGCATAGGGGCCATGGGTCCTGGGGGTCATTTCTAGGGGTCATCCATTGTGGTCCTGCACAGGGACCATGCGGTAGGGAGCATCCACTGTGACCTTCGTAGTGGTCATTCACCCTTTCCTAACATTATTTCGTCATCTATCTCCAGGAAAAAAACCTGACCCTATTTCATCACCTCCTTCGATACTCACTATTTGCCATTATCCTTAATTAAACAATTGATAAACTATCTCTTATCAAGGCGCGGCATCTCTTTTACGGTCATGATACTAAATCATTACTACTGAAATCAATTTCATCTTACATTCCTATGTGGCAGTCGGACACAAATCATCACACTTATCCCAAAAAGCACCTTTTAAGTTAGATTATTGGGGGGACAGTCCCTCCCAGGTCCAAGATTGGGACATGTTCCCCTCGTTCCCCCTGGGATTTGCGCCAGTGGAAACAGGGAATGATATTTGGGATTCTATCTTGGCGCCAAGTTAGCCCCCCGTATCACAGCACAAAAATTTGAAATACACTATTCGAAAGCAAATCGTTTGTACCGTTTGTACCGAAAAAAGTTTTGTTTGTACCCTGATAGTTTTCGAGAAACAGGGGATGACATTTGACGGCGGGAGGCTATCTTAGCGCCAAGGTAGCCCTTCGTATCACAGCACAAAAAATTGAAATACACCATTCGAAAGCAACTCGTTTGTACCGTTTGTACCGAGAAAAGTTTTCTTTGTACCCTGATAGTTTTCGAGAAACAGGGGATGAGATTTGGGGGCTATCTTGTCCGCAAGATATGAACCCTAATGTGTACTTTTTCCATGTCCATTAAGTATTATATGTTTATCCATGTGAATTGATGTGTATTTAGAATTCTGGTTGGGCATATTAAAATAAAATAAATGAATTTTTCAGTAATAACTCAACATTAGAATTGAATCGGCGGGTGGGAAAACCGTGTGAGTCCAAAATAAACCATTTTGAAGTAAAGGCAAAAATAACACTAAAGATGTAGAACTACAAGTTGTAATGAAGAGCAGTGCAATTTGCAAGATCTCGCACGTTATAACAGAATGCTATAATGTCGATTGTACATTTGTGGCGTTAACAAACTAAAGTTCTTTCTTCAAATATCTCACAATGCATTTTGTGGACTAGTAGTGGTTTTCCACTCACCGACTCAATTAAATTTTCTCTATTTCTGCCCTTTTTCTTAAGTAAATATGTATTATTCAGCAATGGCCTATTTGTTTTCGTCTATTGTCTATGAAAGCGGCAAACTTCTCGAGCCGTTAATGTGACAGATGTAAACAGCTAGTTTCTTCAATTGGTGTAAAGCTGAAACGTGGAAGGACGCAGTTTAGGTGAACAAACATTTAGTTTTCTTTGTTTAAGATTATTTCTGTAAATCCAGTTTCATTCTGAATTTGTATACACTTTGTTATTCTTTTTACGGTATTTATTTACGGAAAAGGGCACAAATAGAGAAAATTTAATTGAATCGTTGAGCGGAAAAACACTGCTAGTCCACAAAACACATTTTGAGATATTTGAAGAAAGAACTTTCGTTTGTTAATGCCACAAATGTACAGTCGACATTATAGCATTCTGCTATAACGTGCGAGGCTTTCCAAATTGTACTGCTCTTCATTACAACTTCTAGTTCTACATCTTTAGTGTTATTTTCGCCTTTAACTCAAAATGGCTTATTTTGAACTCACACTGTTTTCCCACTTGCCGATTCAATTCTAACTTTGAGTTATTTCCGATTTTTTTTTATTTGAATACGCACAACCAGAATTCTAAATACACATAAATTCATATGAATAAACACATAATACTTGTTAATGGGCAAGGAAAAAGTACACATTACGGGGCCTATCTTGCGTCATCCCCTCTTTCTCGAAAACTATCAGCGTACAAACAAACCTTTTTCGGTACAAACGGTACACACGATTTGCTTTCGAATGGTGTATTTCAATTTTTTGTGCTGTGATACGAGGGGGGAGGGCTATCTTGGCACCAAGATAGCCTCCAGTCCCAAATGTCATCCCCTGTTTCTCGAAAACTATCCGAGTACAAACAGAACTTTTCTCGTCACAAACGGTACAAACGATTTGCTTTCGAATGGTGTATTCAAATTTTCTGTGCTGTGATAGGGGGGGGGCTATCTTGGCTCCAAGATAGCCCCTGCAGTTGACCTCTCAAGTAATCCTATAAGGAAAATAGTACAAACGAAAATATTTTCGGTACAAACGGTACAAACGTAGTACAAACGAATGGCCTAGTCATTGTTTCAATTTTCTAAAGTGGGGGGCTATCTTGCCATACGTTTACTTTTGGTATATAGTTAGGTCTTAATCCAAACTGGGATGTTATATTGCTTTCATTATAATGCATAATATCCTAAGCAGGTAGTGAGGATCCGAATTTTTGAGAAAAAAGAGTATCTCGCAAGCCGTTAAACTTACGGAGGTGAAATTCAGTGTATTAACTCTTTATTGAAAATAAACAGAATGGGCCTTATGCAGAGTCCTTTTGACGCGTGATTAGTGCCATACTAAAGGATTCGACTAACATAAGATTCCTGCAGTAATCAAACTTTTAGTATGACTCTAACCATAAGTCAAAACGACTCTGTATAAGGCGGAATGTGTCCTAGCATTTTTTAAATTCTCCTTTATGGGGGGGGGGAACTTTCTATATATGGAAAATTGGTAGTGAATTGGTTTGTAAAAATGATCGAAAACGATAGATGTTAATTAAGAAAAAAATCAGAAACAAAAAATACAGTGCTTGGCTTTATATATCCCTTTCAAATTTCATCCTTTTTTCCACTGAAAAGTATCGATAATTTAACAAGGAAATAATTATACTATGATAATTTAATTGAAATTAATCGTAATTTGGCACATGGCAAACATCAGTGTGGTAATTGAAGGGGAAGAAGGAGGGAAATTCCCATTCACCTCTGAACACTTTCCTTGAATCTTGTTCCCTTTCGCTTTCTAGACAGGGGAAGGGAGCTTGGTAATGGCATCAAACCTTCATGTGTAATTACAAAAATTAAATTTATAAACAAATAAGAAATCATCAGTTTATCAGGCTTTAATTGATAATTTATTCACAAGATTCCCTATCGAAGGCGTGGTAGATGAAGTTTCTGTTCTCCATTAGTCGAAATTACCAACTGACATGGTCAATATGGAAAAGATGTTGTATGGTGATAGAGAGATGATACTTCTTGCTGAGTATTTCAATACTGACCAAGAAAAATCGTTATCAGACTTAAGTCTAACAAGCAGATTGTCGATGAGGAGTTGCAGAAATTGGGTAGAAGTATTATCAATTTCCACGACAGAGTGCAAACGGGGACTTCCCCTTATGAATTTACAGATGACTGATGTTAGAAATAGACTAAGTGCTCAAACATTGTCTAACTTGTTGTTCACCAATGTTAATGGCCCACCGCTAGACAAGCTCGAAATAGACGAGCTAGTTATTTCTTGGCTGAAGGATGGACATCATTCCGCTGCGGATAATTTACCACGAAAAGTTACTAACAGGAAATAAACCCGATTTCAGATTTGTTTTAAGGTGGAAAATTACGAGTTATGGAAAATGTATACTTGTATTACTAATGACTTATTTGTGTTATTCAACTTTGTACCTAATTTTTAGTATGTCTCTTCTTTGCTTTAGGTAAACTACTTTGAATAAATATTCGTAATAACTGCAATTATGCATATTTGTAACTTAAATTTAACGTGGTGTTTTAGTGATTACACAAATTAGGTCTAGGATGTTTCGGTGTAGGATGTTTCGATGTAGGACGATTCGGTGTACGGATGTTACGGTGTAAGGACGGTTCGGTGTAAGGACGCTTGGCTGTAAAGGACTTTTCGGTGTATAGCCTAATATTTGATTGCATTAATCATATGCTTGTGATGAACAGTCATGAAGTGTCATGGTGTAGCCACTCTGGAATAGTGTAAACTGATTAACATTGTTATTGAGTCTCATTGTTATTAAGACAGGATGATAATATAACACCAAATCCATTCGTAACAATAATTTCTATTCAGAGGTGTCCATAGGCAATTTTTATAGACCTAGATGATAGAATAATAATCAAATGTACTGCAAAATATTCAGCATTATTTCTAAATAGAAATAGATATTTGCACAAAGTTCCTGAGACAGTAATAATATATACAAACTGAATAAGTAGTAGAAAATGGATCGATCTGGGCCATAAGAGAACAACTCAGGAGTTCCTGGATAATTGAGCACCTTACACCGTGAACCCACGGTCTTTTACGACCTCCATTTTAGGGGAGAATTTGTTCCCTTTTATGAGTAATTTTTAGGGGGTGTACTCGTTCTCTTTTACGACCTCCATTTTAGGGGTGAACACGTTCCCTTTTATGAGCACTTTTCCAAACCCTATTAACACATAACATAGCAAGGGTATATCCGTTCTCTTTTATGAGCATATTTTTAAGGGTGAACTCGTTCCCTTTTACGAACACTTAAGACTATGAAACATGGCAAGGGTGAACTCGTTCCCTTTCACGAAACATAGCAAGGGTGTATTCGTTTTCAACCCCTTAGCATCAGACTACATAACATAACAGAACTAGTAAAAGAGTATGGTATATTTTCCAACATAGCGCATCAGACAGAGACTACGAAACATGGCAAGGGTGAACTCGTTTCCAACCCCTATTTTACCATAGCAGAGCATCAGAGTTCAACCCTTAATTGAACATAGCGCATCAAACAGAGATTACGAAACATAGCAGGGGTGAACTCGTTCCAACCCCTATTTTTAACTATAAACTAGCAGTTGGCCTATTTTTCCACCCTTTTAGGGGTGAACTCGTTTTCCAACCCCTATTTGAACATAGCAGAAATTACATAAGACTACGGGGTGTATTCCATCCCTATTTGAACATAGCAGAGAATAGGGGTGTACTCGTTCCTTTTATGAGCATATTTTTTAACCCCTATTTTAATTGCGAAAGATAGCAAGAGTCGTTTCAACCCTTATTTTAATTACGAACACACAGCAGAGCATTCCACCCCTATTTGAACATAATGAACATAGCAGAGAATAGGGATGGTGAACACACAGCAGAGGTGTATTCGTTTTTATGTAACATAGCAGAACTAGTAAAAAACTACGGCTCATTTTTCAACAACACATAGCAGACATAAGACTACGGGGGGTGTACTCGTTCTCATTTTTCAACCCTTATTTGAACATAACAGATAATACATTCGAACCTTATAGCAAAGATTCTTTTAAGAAGTGAACTTGTTCTAACCTATATTTAAAGATTGCAAAGGAATGCGAACTTCCGTGTTTTGTTATCAGTTACATAATAACTTCCGCCATATGTGGATAATTCTCATTACGTCATTCATCCGGATTTTAAAAAACATTGAGCTAGTTTTCTCTTCAACAGATAATACGGATTTAATAGTATAACTTGTCATTCAACGATAGGATTGAAAAAAAGGAATCCCCGAACGTAATGCAATCAATCACAAAGGTATATGTCGATCGCTCGCGGTATAACTTGTCATTCAAAGATAGGATTAAAAAAGAGGGGAATCCCCTACCGTGACTCATTCCTATTACGCAATATTGCGCAATGCATTCACACAGGTATAAAAGACTGACCGAGATGTTTTATTGTAATCAGTTATTTCTTGGTGTTTCAGGTGTAAAGTTCAGATTTTTTGTGTGTGTTTATATTATTAGTGTGGTTTTTTTAGGTAAGACATTTTATAACAATAATATCATATTATAAAAACTCACTTCAGAATTATTATAGTAACATTGTGTTATTTAAAAAATGGCAACAAAAAAGGTTAAACCAAATACTATTAATTCACCAACTGATACTCTATTTAATAATAATTTTAAAAAAAAATCATTTTAAAATGTGATACTGTTTTAAATGAGGATAGTGGATGTTTTTTAAATAATGAAAGAAAAGACTGTTTAGATATATTAAAACAAGAACAAACTAATACATCTTTTAAAGTAAATTTTTCTTTGGCTACAACTTTTGTAAAACCAGTAGATTTACAAACATGTAGACTCTTTCTAAATAGTGGTAACGAAATTATTTTACCGAATACAGATGTGAATTCTATAATTGAAAAACTATTTAATAAAATTTTAGTTGAACAAGAAAATAGAGCAATTAAGAAATCAGGGTGGTCTTTATGTTCTGAACCAAACCATCACTTAGAAATTAAAATCAGTAAATATGATCCTCTGTCAGCTTCATCTTTTATAAAATTATTTCAATGGATTTTATCCAAAAAGAAATGTGTTATAAATATTCAAAATAACGATAATAGATGTTTTATGTATAGTATTCTAGTTGCTTTATATCCCGCAAAAGATAATCCACATCGTGTGAATAATTACATACAATATATTAATACTTTATTACCGTTATTTGAAAAAACGAATATAAAATTCCCCGTTGAAGTAGAACACATAAGCAAATTTGAACATATGTATAATTCTGTATTTACTAAGGAACAAATTTCTATTAATATATATGGCATTAATTATGATAATGAAACAATTTTTCCGTTACGTATAAGCGAAAATACAGGTGTATTTAAACATATAGATTTATTATATTTAAACTCTCATTATTGTTTAATTACAAATTCAAATTGTTTAGTTAGACACCAGTTAGGTACTCACCAAACATTTATTTGTAGACGATGTTTAGTATCTTTTTATAACAAATCAAAATTAGATGAACATGAGAAATTATGTAAAGAACACACTCCAACCAAAATTAACATGCCGAAACAAGCAGAAGTTTTAAAATTTCGAAATTTGAAATTGTTATTACAGAATGATGTGATAATAGTTGCAGATTTTGAAAGTTTATTAAAACCTATAAATAAACAAAGTGGATCTCATACAATACAAATTCAGCAACATGTACCATGCAGTTTTGGTTATATTCTATGTTGGAGTAACAACTATATGAAATCAGATTTAGTTATTTATCGGGGAGAAAATGTATCGATGAAGTTTATGCCTGCTATGGAGAATGAATTAAGAAAAATCATAAACATATTAGATCAACAAAAAACAATAATACCATTAAATAGTTCTCAGTTACAAGAGTATAATGTATCCACTAAATGCTCTGTTTGCGATAGTAAATATATGAGTAACAATAGAAAAGTTAAACATCATAACCATTTAACTGGTCAATATATTGCCACGGTGTGCAATAATTGCAATTTGCAAATTAAACGTCAAAGTAATTTTATCCCTGTCTTCTTCCATAATTTGTCTGCCTATGATGCACATTTATTTGTGAAAGAATTAGGTTGCACACCTGGCAATATTTCTGTAATTGCTGAAAGCACTGAGAAATACATCACATTCTCTAAGCACTTTAATTTTAATGGTAGACCTATCGAGTTACGTTTTGTAGACTTATTTAAATTTCTTCCATACAGTCTCGAAAATTTGGTGTCAAAATTAAAACCTGAGCAATTCGTCTATACAAAGCAATATTTTTCTGATGATAAGTTCCCTTTAATTCTTCGTAAGGGAATTTATTATTATGATTACATAACAAATTTAGATACATTTAATGAAAGTGAATTTCCTGAAAGAGAGGCATTTAATAGCAAATTGAATAAAACACAAATTTCCGAGACTGATTATCAATATGCAAAACTGATTTGGCGTGTGTTTAAATGTGAAAATTTAGGGCACTACCATGATCTATATTTAAAATGTGATGTACTTCTCACAGCAGATGTGTTGGAGAATTTTAGAAAGACATGTTTAAATGTTTTTGCATTGATCCGATTAATTGTTTTACTGCACCTGGGTTGGCATGGCAAGCCATGTTATATAGAACAAAAATTGAACTTCAACTTTTATCAGATATCAATATGTATATGTTTGTAGAAAAATCGATTCGCGGAGGTATTACTCAAGCTGTGTTAAGGTATGCGAAAGCTAATAATCCCTACGTACATGATTTTGATGCGGAAAAAGAAAAATCTTATTTACTCTATATTGACATGAACAATCTGTACGGACTATCAATGATTGACTCTTTACAATATGGTGGTTTTCGGTGGGAGGATAAAATTGACAATTGGCAAGATAAAAATAAAATTATTAATTGGCCCACGGATAGTGAATGGGTTTTTTTCTAGAAGTGGACTTAGGGTATCCAAATTATTTACACGAATACCATTCTGATTTTCCGTGTGCTCCCACTAATGAAGTTTCACCAAATGGTAAATACTCAAAATTGCTATTGACACTTAAATTGAAATCGAATTATATCTTGCATTATAGAGTATTACAATTTTATCTAAAGCAAGGTTTAATATTGGTAAAAGTACATAAAATATTATGGTTTCGTCAATCTAAATGGCATGCATCTTATATACAAGAAAATACTCAACGCCGTGCAAATGCTACAACTGAATTTGAAAAAGATTTCTATAAGTTATTAAATAATTCTGTATACGGAAAGGCAATGGAGAATGTACGAAAACGCATTGATATAAAATTAATTAACAATGAAAAAAGTGTAAAAAATTAGTAGCGCAAAATCAGTTTCAAAATTGGGTAAAATTAGGAGATAATCTTGCATTATTCCATATGTTAAAAAAATCTGTAACTTTAAATAAACCGATCTATGTAGTAGCTACAGTTTTGGAACTATCAAAATTAGCAATGTATGAATTCCATTACAATATAATGAAACCTCGATATGGAGATAAGATTAGCATTACTTATATGGATACTGACTCTTTCATTTACTACATTAAAACCGATGATATTTATAAAGATATAAAAGACATGAACGAATATTTTGATACTTCTAATTATGCAGAAAATCATACTTTACATAACACAAAAATAAACACGTTTTGGGTAAAATGAAAGTTAAGTGGAGTTCCTATCATTGAATATGTTGGTTTACGAGCAAAAACTTATGCAATTCGCACTAAATCTCATAAAGATGTAAAAAAAATTAAGGGTATAAGAAAAAATGTAACACGTATGATTTATATTGAAGATTTTAAGGATTGCTTAAACAATAATCGAACTATTAGAAAGAAACAAACACAATTGCAATCTAAAGAACATGAAATCTTTACAGTATCTGTTAATAAAATTGCTTTAGATCCTCATGATGACAAGCGATGTATTCTTAATTGTAACATTCATACATTGCCATGGGGACATTATCAGTTACCATTGAAATATTGTGATAAGTGTAAAATGTAAAATATTTATTTAAAAGAAAGTTTTTCAATCGTAACAGCATAATGATAATCAATGTAAAATATGTAAATAATATTTTAGGAGAAATATATAGAAATGATGTCTTATCAGGATGAAAGAAAAAATATTGTAAATGAATTACATAAATCTGCTAGAAAACACTATGCTAGAATTCCTGTTATTACCAAAGGTATTCACGATTTATAGCAGGCAGATCTTGTAGAAATGAATAGTGGGAAATTAAAAGGTCTAGCAAAAATTAATAAAAATTACAAATAATTATTAACTGTCATAGATACATTTAGTAAAAAAGCATGGGCGGTGCCTGTGAACATGTTGCCAAAGGTTTTGAGTCGATTTTAATTCAAAATCAGATAAGTCCTTATTATCTTCAGACGGATAGAGGGAAAGAATTCTACAACACATACTTTACTCAATTAATGAAAAAATATAATATTAAGCATTATTCTACATATACTGAAATAAAAGCTAGTATTGTCGAAAGATTTAACAAAACATTGCGTAATTTAATGTGGAAACGCTTTACTTTACAAGGTAATTATAAATGGTTCGATATATTACCAGAATTACTAAAACAATATAATCATACTAAACATAGCACTATCAAAATGAGATCTGCAGATGTAATCAAAAAACATAAACAGGTTTCATTATCAACCGTGTATTGTAAAAAATTTGCTTCCTTTAAAGGAAAACCAAAATTTAGACTTAATTATTATGTTGGAATAAGTAAGGCGAACAAGCAATTTCAAAGAGGATTTACTCGTAATTGGACGACTGAAATCTTTCAAATAGCTGAAGTATTCCTGACAAATCCACCGACCTACCACTTAAAAGGTAACAAGCAACAACCTATACAGGGACGTTTTTATGAACAGGAATTAATGAAAACCAAATATCCTCATACGTATTTGATTGAAAAAGTTTTGCAAAAGAAAAATAATAAGGCCTATGTGAAATGGTTAGGTCTGCCAAAAAGCGAAAATTCTTGGATCGATTTAAAACATACTATATTGTAAAAAAAGAAAAGTCAAGATTTTATAGGTGAAGCATGTCGTCATAAGTATTTTAAATTCTGGCAACACTGTAAATTTTCGTTCTTCCACATACACTGTTTTTTAATGTAAAAATATTTAAAATAAATGCAATATATCTGTAATAGAGATGGAATGAAAAATTCCTTTTACATGTATGGTAGCAGGTCCTACAGGCTGTGGAAAATCATATTTTGTTAAAACATTTCTTGACCATTATAGTAAGTTATTTAAAAATATTGTATGGTGTTATGGTGAATGGCAGCCGTTGTATGATACTCTTTCAAACTGTACGTTTAAAGAAGGTTTACCTCAAAATAATGAATTTCAAGCACATGAGGGCCCACATCTTGTCATTATTGATGATTTAATGCGTGAGTGTGACCATCGGATTGTAGATATTTTTACTAAGGGTAGTCATCATAGAAATATAAGTGTAATATTTATAACACAGAATATTTTCCATCAACAAAAAGGAATGCTGGATATTTCGTTAAAATGCCATTATATTGTTTGTTTTAAAAATCCTAGAGACCAAGCTCAAATTAATTATCTCGCACGACAATTGTATCCAGGTAATACAAAATTTATTCAAGAAGCATATCAAGATGCAACTCGAATTGCACATGGTTATTTACTTTTTGATTTGAAACAAAATACTCCTGATGAGCAGCGAGTTCGAACAAATATCTTTCCAACAGATTCTTTTAATTATGTTTATGTGCCTGTAAAAATAATTGCAATATGGTTTATATTCTAACAACTATTTGTGCTTTAATAGCCGTAAAAAAGATTAGTAAGGAAAATGCACATTTGTTAAAACTTTTAGCAAAGTCAAAACCGAAAGCACGTAAGGCAATTTTACAAAATGCAGATCCTGATTTAATTCGCTCTATTTGTGAATGTTCCTATAACGTATTACAGGGAAATGTTCCATTAAATAAAACAGAGATAAATAAGCTACAAAAATATAAAAAGGAATTGAGATATTTGGTGAAAAAAGGTCCATCATTAAAACAAAAGAAAAAAACGAATAATTATACAAAAAGGTGGTTTTCTTAGTGCATTGCTTGCACCTATTTTAGGAGGTATACTATCTAGTTAAATTAAATAATTATGCAAAACGCACATAAACTTATTTTAATTTCACCAGAAAAATTACATCATTATCAAACGATATCTAATCTTGATGATGAAATGAAAGAAATTTTAAATAAAAGTTTAAATGCAGAAGAAAAATGGATAAGATATAGAGAAGTCTTACAAAAATATTTAAATATAATTCAAAAACCGACAGCAGTTACAACAACAGCAACTACTACTACTACTACGGAGGAAGAAGAAGAAGAGGATGAGAAGGAGGAGGATGATGATGAAATAATATCTACTCTCCCTGAAATTTGTAAACGTAAAGCAAGACCTTTATTACGTAAATTGAAACAAAATCCAAATATTCAATGGGACGATAATGAAAATGTGAATATTAATAATAAATTAATTCCAGGTGCAAATATAGTGGATTTGATATCCGATTTTGTTAGATGTCGTAAGAAAAATATTTCAGTTGCCGGCTGGAAACCTTTTGCTACATTATCAGCAAAAGCCAATATACCCTTAGAGTACATTGGTAATCCCCAACGAATAGATTATATTAGAAAACTAACAGAAGACGAAGAGGACGAAGAAGATGGTCCTCCACCCCGTAAACGCAAATGGTGTACTTATAAGCAATAATACTAATATTCTATTGTAATCTATTGATATTTTTAAGTATATAGAAAGAAAGAAAGATGAATGAGCCATACCTTAATTATTACATGCATCAAGCAGGAGGTGGTTATAACGTGTATAAAGGTACAGCATATCAAGAAGGTTATGGCATTGGTAGTTTTCTAGGAGGTTTATTTCGTACTGTATTTCCTTTATTAAAACAAGGTGCAAAAACTGTTGGTAAAGAGTTGATACGTACAGAAATTAATGTAGCAGGAGATGTACTAGATAATAATAGACCTATTGAAGAGTCTTTGCATGATCGATGGCAAGAAGCTAAAACAAATTTAAAAAATATAGCTCAAAATAAATTAAATCAGGTGTTGGAAGGATCTGGAAGAAGAAAAAGAAAGTTCATTTTAGTGGTGGTGGTGGTGTGAAGCGGATAAAAAGACCCAAAAATATTTTTGATTGATTATGGAGCAAAGTGATAGTTTTTATCTCACACTTCCTAGCAATAGTTCTATGGAATATTTTCCTCAAAATACTCTTGCTTGTTATACTACTAAATTATATCAACCTATTGTACTGGAAAAGGGAGTGTGGGAAACAGCGGTTGTTGAAGTACATTATAAAAGTTCATTTCAGAATGTTTCCAAATATACAAATAATATTTATTACCATCTCATGAATACAAAAAACAGGAACATAACTAAAATCTTACCAGGACACTATTATAATGTTGATAATATTCTATCTCAAGTTAATCATAAAAGTGATATATTAAATTTACAATTAAAAGTTAAAGCATATGTAAAACGAATTGAAGTTAATAGAGTAATAAAGGATCAAGAGAAGCATATAGAAGTACGCCTATCTCCTGAACTAGCCAGAATACTAGGTTTTGATCATATACAGCAGGAAGATATTGCAGTTGTTCATCATGCTCGTTATCCACCTGATTTACAAAAAGCGCTACCTACAGTTATGTATATTTACAGTGATATTGTAGAACCACAAATGGTGGGTGACACCGTAGCTCCATTGTTACGTATTATAAATACAAATATTACAGAGCATGGTATTAATAATGTACATATTTGTGATAATCCTCATTATGTCACCGTGCAACGTAAACAATTTGATCAAATTATTATTGATTTAAGAGATATTACAGGTAATCCACTTCCTTTCCAATATGGCAGTGTATGTGTAAAATTACATTTTCGTAGACGTAATACGGTATTATAAATTTTACCATGTGTGAATATTAATAGTAAGGAACGAAAATGCAGTGTGAGTGTATGAAATCAGAATTAGATTTATTTGCTGGTTTACCCACTCAAACCAGTATTATAGGTAATAAAATAGTTCCATATAAGCCTGTGGCTTCAATAGCTGATAATGCACCAATAGAATTTGTAGTCCCCGGTCATGGGGATGACTATATTGACTTACCGCACACAATGTTAAATGTTAAAGGTAAAATTACTAAATCAGATGGTTCTAATTTAACTTCTGCCGATAAGAAAATCGGCCCTGTAAATGATTTTCTCAATGCAATGTTCAGTGAAGTGCAATTATATTTAAATAATCAAATTATTTCCTACTCTTCACATACATATCCATATCGATCGTATATTGAAAAACTACTAAATTATAATGCTGAAGCTAAAACAACGCATCTTCAAACATCAATGTGGTTTAAAGATACTGCAGGGCATATGGACAGTGTGGCCGATGCTAATGTAGGATTTAAACAACGTTTTCTTCTCACTACTTTAAGTCAGTCATTTGAATTATTGGGTTATATTTATGCTGATATTTTCAATCAGGAGAAATTTTTACTGAATGGTGTACAATTGCGTATTAAACTAATTCCAGCTAAACCTACATTTTGTCTAATGGGTGACGCAGATGCTGATGGAAAAGTTGTAATTACAGATGCAACATTGCTTGTGAAAAAGGTTGATGTATCACCAGCAGTTAAAATAGCACAAAATAAAGTATTACAAAATCCTAAATTTAGAATAAAGCATCCTATAACAAAAGTGCAGGTGAAGACAGAAACTCTGCCACAAGGAATTATGGATAGTACACTTCCAGATCTGTTTTCAGGTATAGTGCCTAAACGTATTATTATTGGTTTTGTTACTAATACTGCTTTCAATGGTACTTATCAAACAAATCCATTCAATTTTCAACATTTTAGTATGTCATTTTTTACACTGTATGTTGATGGAACTCCAATGCCCTTCAAACCTTTACAACCGGATTTTAATAATAATCTATATGTACAAGCATATTCTACGTTATTTACAGGTTCAGGTATTTATTATTCTAATCAAGGTAATAATATTTCACTCGCTGAATATCCTAATGGTTATATTCTACTGGTGTTTGATTTAACTCCTGATTCAAGCGCAAGTGCTGCATTTCATACTAGTCCACAACGGCAAGGAAGTGTACGTTTAGAGGTTCATTTTAAAGAAGCACTGCCATCTCCTGTAACAACAATTATTTATGGTGAATTCTCTTCAGAATTAGAAATTGATTTCCAGAGAAAAATATATATTAATTAAAAAAATGTTAAATACAATTGAGCTTTATGAAGCATTACAACAAAATTTGCCTAAAGATCATTTTATTGGTGTATATGCTGCTGATGTGTTACCTTTGTTTATTCATACATTTCCAGCCGCCATAATTATAAATACTGATTCTAGTGATAAGCCTGGTGAACATTGGGTTGCTGTTTATATATCTAATATGTGTGTGGGAGAGTATTTCGATAGCTATGGTATACCTCCCTATATACAACATCATATAAGGTTTTTAAAACGAAACTGTCTGTATTATACATGGAATAATAGCCGTATTCAAGGTGATTTATCTCAATTTTGTGGACATTACTGTTTTTTATATCTTGCATGTCGTGCATCTGGTTATTCACTGCACGATTTTTTAAACAAATTCTCACTCACTACTATTGATGCTAATGATATTATGCTTTATTCATTTATGAGAGTATGATGATGTTATTTTTTTAAACTCCGCCATTGCCGGTCCCAAGCCCTGGATGAGAAAGGAGGAGGGTTGGGGGTGCTGCTACCCCCGTAAAAGAAAATAATCTCTGCTATGTTCAAATAGGGGTTGGAAAATATACCATACTCTTTTATTAGCTGTGCTATGTTCAAATAGGGTTGAAACGACTCTTGCTATCTTTCGTAATTAAAATAGGGGTTAAAAAATATGCTCATAAAAGGAAACGAGTACACCCCTATTCTCTGCTATGTTCAAATAGGGATGGAATACACCCCGTAGTCTTATGTAATTTCTGCTATGTTCAAATAGGGGTTGGAAAACGAGTTCACCCCTAAAAGGGTGGAAAAATAGGCCAACTGCTATGTTTATAGTTAAAAATAGGGGTTGGAACGAGTTCACCCCTGCTATGTTTCGTAATCTCTCTTTGATGCACTATGTTCAATTAAGGGTTGAAGTCTGATGTTCTGCTATGGTAAAATAGGGGTTGGAAACGAGTTCACCCTTGCCATGTTTCGTAGTCTCTGTCTGATGCGCTATGTTGGAAAATATACCATACTCTTTTACTAGTTCTGTTATGTTATGTAGTCTGATGCTAAGGGGTTGAAAACGAATACACCCTTGCTATGTTTCGTGAAAGGGAACGAGTTCACCCTTGCCATGTTTCATAGTCTTAAGTGTTCGTAAAAGGGAACGAGTTCACCCTTAAAAATATGCTCATAAAAGAGAACGGATATACCCTTGTTATGTTATGTGTTAATAGGGGTTGGAAAATATGCTCGTTCTTCACCCCTTAAAATGTGGTCATAAAAGAGAACGAGTACACCCTCTAAAAAGTGCTCATAAAAGGGAATAAATTCACCCCTAAAATGGAGGTCGTAAAAGACCGTGGGCTCACGGTGTAAGGTGCTCAATTTCTCAGGGGCTTGTGAGTTGTCCTCATATGTTCTAGGTTGAGCCAGATCGATCCATTTTCTACTACTTGCATAATACCTCAAAGGAATTTTTGGCGTGGGAAACCCGGGTTCGATTTCCGGTGGGAGCTCATGTGGTTCGGATTCCACGTTAATCAGTATGTCCACGTGTCATATAGCCTCGCTGCTGAACGGGACGTTAAAATCAAAATCAACTCATCTCAACTCAAAGGAATTTTGTTGAAAAAAATAAAATTACATAGAATCACTCAAGAATCTAAAATTGTGCTCAATTCCTTTTAAGACTGTAATTACATCATCAGATTTGTAATTTTCACAAACGTTGTTCAGTCTCTTCGTAACATCGGCGTATTTTTTCTTTGTTCTGATTTCATGTCCGCCAATTAACTTATTTGTTCCATTTGAACAGCACTAACAAGGAGACTTACGGAAGTGTAATTTACTGATTTGAATGAAACTAAAAAATAATCGTCACGTTTTTTTTTTTTTTTTTTTGCAATGGTGCGCGTTTAATGGTAGAAACCACTCTTTGAACGTTAGAGGTGGCCTCCAAGCATAAACAAAAAATAATCATTAAAATAGAAGATTAAATGATACGGCCAGCTTACTGCCAAGGGGGTTTTAGGACAGGTGAATCAGAACCTGACGTTAAAATTACAAAATTCAAATTGGCGGATCCAATATCATGATTACAATTACAAATAGTCTTCTGGTTTGAAATGTTCTGCAGTTAGCCAAGAACAATTATAATTGGCAGGGGCTACTGAGAGAAGGTGCAGACTGATTTGAAACACTTTTTTGTACTTATTTTAACAGGAAGTTTGATTAAACAGCCCTGCCCACGGCGAGCAGATAATGGAAACTCTCCTCGTCAACGCTCACGAGCATTCTACGGGCAAATACCATTGTTCGTGCTTCGTGGATCTTCGGGTTTCGTCCTTAGAGGAGCGGAAGTGTTGTCAACCTTGGCGGTAATCACTAGCTTATCAAAAAAAAAAGTATGTATGGTAACTGATTGCCATTTAGTGTAAAGTGTTTTTTTTTACAATGTGGTAACCGTTAACTATGGACAATACAAACTTGTAACAGCAATCAAATGATAAACTATGTACGTTCCTTTTCTTCTTTTTTCTTTCCTTTTGTTAGAGAAGGATGTGGGTTTGTTATATCCGAGTGTGGGTTTGTTATATTATGTTGTTTCGCTTTTTAGGTAAAGAGATAATCTGTTGATACGAAAAAAAAAACTGTAGCACTTGTTTGTAATTATCTAAATATTATTTCCAGAAAATTAGCTTATGCATGTATGTGTGTACGAATAGGCTTAGCAAGGGGTTGGTTGTGGAGATTAGAAGCCACTATTACACTATCAATAGGAAGAATAGTATTTCTTACTCCACTTTTAAAGTTACTTTGATCGCAAAGAATCAAACAAAATATTAAGAGAGCCAAAGAGATTTTTCATTTTTAAGAGTGACCGTTAGTGACTGCAATTAGTTTTTTTTTTTTAACAAGGAGTGTCTTTTTAATAAGGAAAAGTGTATTGTCCCTGGCTGGTTGCTTGCCGGTGGCTTGTTAAAAGTGAAAAAGAATGTTAAATCATTTCAACGACTGAAGCTACACGCTTGTCTTTCTTCGATAGTTACTGACTGATTTTGAAAGTCACAATGTTGTAGGCCTACTGTAATAGCGTAGGCCTACTGTAATAGCGTAGGTCTACTGCAATAGCGTAAATTCGGAAGGAAACGTTCCAACTGAATGATACGAACAATTATTCCCAATGTCTTGAACATGAAACGTGGGTTGCACGGATAACGCTTAAAGTAGGCTGGACTGCACTGGAATTTCCTTCCGGCAAATTAGTGTTTGGTCGGAACTCAGTTCTTCTGGGCAATTGTCTCTTAACAACATTTGAACATTTCTTTTAGAGAATAATAACTAACTAACTCTATGGTCTATGGAACCCGAAGGTTCAATGCCGCGTTTACAAAATATTTCCACTAACTTATGTCCTTAGCCAACTGGATCCAGTTTCTACTCTGTACTCTTATTTCTGCAAGATCCATCTTAATATTGTCTTCCCATCTACGCCTAGGTCTTCCTAGTGGTCTTCTTCCAATTGGGTTTTCAGTTAAAATTATGAAAGCGTTTCTAATTTCTTCCATTCTGGCTACATGGCCTGCCCACCTGAGCCTTCTACACTTAATAACCCTGATAATGTTAGGTGAGCGGTATAAACTATGCAATTCCTAGTTATGAATTTCCTCCAATCCCCATTTTCATCCCTCTTTGGTCCGAATAATAATAATAATAATAATAATAATAATAATAATAATAATAATAATAATACGCATTATTATTATTATTATTATTATTATTATTATTATTATTATTATTATTATTATTATTATTATTATTATTTTCAACCTCCCGTCGTTCTCCTATCAATCTAGCAACGAAAGGCGTTTACAACTTAGCAAACGTGAAGCGAGTGACAAGTTACAGACCGAATGCTAATGTAATACAACGTCACGAATTGTGTAAGCAAGCTAAAAAGGTCTGAAACAATTCGTTTCCGATTTTTGCAGTCGTTTTTACGTCCGTAAGATAACATGTTTAATATTAGTTTCTTTGTTTCTTTCTTTCTTGTTCATTTGTTAGTTACTTCAACGCTAACTGTAACCTCTATCATGCGTCTTCCTCGACCAAAAAACGTACCAATTTTATTTCCTGCAGTGTTTTCGCGTCATTGCTTTCGAAATGGGGAGGGGGAGAGCACACTTGCACATTTCACGCTTGCGTCTGCTCAATGCTTATCATCGTGCGAATTTCTGGCCAGGCTTGGCCATAGGTTTTTTGCCATCATGTGTGGTTGGCAACACTTATCGGATGCAGTGGAAGAAGCGAAGCTAGCAGCACCTGTGCTCACCTGTTGTTATCTTCGCTCGTGCTCGCTCACGCTTTGGCTCCGGGAGCCAATTCATGGACAGGCCTGGATTAAATCTATAGCCAAGAAACTCAGAAGCCAGTGCCAATGCATTTGTCGCGAATGTGAAGCAACACATGTTATTGGAAAATAAAATATTCATAACTCTGATCAATAGGTTTAATTTTTAAATGCAGACGGGGCGTACTCTAGTGTTTACAGGGACACAAATAGTAGAAAGTGTGGTACAGTCAGTAAATTCTATGACCCGTAGCTACATCATACAGTCTTTGATTTCTGCAAATAGTGTTTTGTTGTCACCACTTTAATTGTTTTGTAGGAAAACAATGGAACATTTGGTCTTATAGTCCAACACAACCTCTTTAAATTTGAACATCAAGTCTTGTGAGATCATGGTTCCAACAGACTTTTCTTCAAGCGTCTAATGCAAAGTCCATTTTGTTATTAGCTTTGTGGAGTGGTCACAATTCATCAACTTTGACTTATTTTAAGAACGGAACAGTAACTCATAATAGAAACAATTTCTACAGGAACAACTGGTAGGATTCAGCCTCTTGTTGTGTTCTTTAGAAGGTTAAAATTTTCTTGAGACATTTTTCTGACACTGTCCTCTACAACTATAACATGAATTTACATCTCCGTAATAATATAATTAAGATCCCATCACTGATTCATAATCAGTTTTCTTTTCCTAGATTTGCTAATCTTATTGGGTATGCATGATTTAAAAACGGTTATTGGAAGAATAACCTCCTGTGTTTGAAAATTTTCTTTCAAAGATTGTGCAGCATTTTGCGATTTGTGCACAGTTATTGCCGTAATAAGGTGTGTGTGGTGTACACAATGTTTATGCCTCACACACTTTTTTACTATATATCATTACTGTAAAACGTTTTGCCAATCAATCCATAATTATAACATTTGAGGATATAAGAAGTTCTGACATAGAGTGAAGCGAGGGGACTCACTATAAATAAGTACCCCTGCCAATTACAGAAGCATTTAATTTTTATATATTCTACTTCATGAATTTATTTCTCCCTAACGAATAATTTTCATTTTGAAGAGTGGACGTTTCGGTGTAAACATTAGAACTTTTACACCGAACCAGCATCACACCTAAACGTCCTTACACCGAGCAATCCGTACACCGAAACGCCCTGCACCAAAACGTCCTACACCGAAACAGCCGTATCCCCAAATTACAATTATGAGCATACTTTATGGAAATGCTCTCATATAGGGAACCCGAGCACCTTTATACACTATGAAAAACTGATTTTTCAAGTCTTTTGTGAGAATAGGTGTTCCGCTTCCTTTGAAGCCGCCTGAGGACGGTTTGGGCGATACACTGTAGAAATTAATAGTTTCTGGTTTCAGCGTTGATTCCCATGGAAATAAACAGTACTAGATAGCGACAAGCAATGTTTTTGAAATCAATCCAGAGTCTCAAGAAAACATCCTATCATCACCTGCAACAATCTATGGAAACCGGAAATAGTTAATATTTGCTAGAACTTACGGTTTTAATGTTGATTTACATAGGGCTAAAACAGTAAAAGAAACCGAAAAGTTGTTTTTAGGATTCGATTCTGCGTCCCAAAAATTGGGTCCATCTCCTTTGCTAAACCTCTATTCAAATTGGAAGTGGTAGGAAACAGTCAATTCCAGTTTCAACGTTGTTCACCATAGAACAAGAACGGTAACAGATAATGACAAGCGGTTTTCAACAATCGATTCAGTCTCGGAAGAGAACATCATCATCACACACAACACTCTGCCAAACCTGGAAGTAGTTAAAATTTACTAGTATTTACAATTTCAATACTTATTTTCATAGAGTGAGGACGTTTCGAAAGGATTTAGAGTTTTTTTTTCACAGGTTTAGTGTCCCAACAATGAGTTTTTGTCTTGACTTTTACCTATTTGTTTAAACTGGAAGTGGTGAGCACGTACGATTTTTTGGTAACGACATTGATTGCATAACGAATAAAATAGAAATAGATAGCGATAAGCATTTTTTTTTTTAATATAAGGATTCAGTACCACAGGAATATGTTTCATCTCTGACTTCACTTGTTCGTTGCAACAGGAAATGATAGACATCAATTAGAACTTTCAGTTTCAATGTTAAGTTCTGCAGAGTCAAAAAACTAAGATAAGGATTCAAAGTCCGAAGAGCAAGTTCTTTCTTTGATCTGTTTCCTCCATTACAACTTTTGTAGTTATAGATATACTGTTTCGAGTCTGAGTATTGCATCTTCATGGTTTGGAAGTTTAGCATAGGTTCACATTGTGAAATAAAACTCACTTTTTAATGTTCAATATTGGTATCAGTCAGTGGCGTATTTAGGGGGGTGGCTTCCGGGCTTAAGCCCACCCCGAAATCTTACTTAGTATAGTAAAGTAAATGAAATATCTTGCAGAATTTTCACATTTCCAGGCAAAGCTCCCCCCCCGAAAGTTAGCAAAGCCCCTCCCGAAACAAAATCGTAAATACGCCACTGGTATCAGTATTGGGAGAGTGAAAATACGGGGAATCTAGAACTCTCAGTATGTAAATATAGTATCATATTTATTTATTTTTTCTTTTTGGGAGGAGGGGAGGCTCATAGGATTTCATTTTGAAAGTAGTTTGTATGTCACTATGTTTTGTATCTAAATGTTAAATATTTCGTTTTTGCTACCAACCTTGATTGCCTCTAAATGAGGACAACCGATCGCTAAACTCGGCATAAACAAGCTGTTCTATGAAGGATGAAAGGTGATTCGAGATAGGAAAATTGAAAAGGGATAGATGAAATAGAAAAATTTCGCTATAATCTGCTCTAATGCATGGTGCATGGACGTCGTATATCAATCTCATATAATGGCTACAGCTATTTACTAACTAATTGATCTTTACCTTGTTGGGCAATATGCATGAAACGGTTTTACAATTCATTAAACTAATGTACACGCTATTACGCTGAAGTTTGATATAATCTCCGTTGACAATCCTCCTAAATATATCTATTCTGCTTAAACTAGAAAATAATAATTTAGTATTTAACAATTTACCAGGAAAGAAAGTATAAAATGCGGAAAATGAATTTTATTCTAAGTGAATTTCAACATATGTGTTATACAGTATGATAATTTAAGAATATGAGTATTTGTTTGGAATTGGATTATCGGAACGTCGGATGGTATCAATGTAAGTTTCATGTCTTGAAATTTGACTTGATAAGGATGATAAAGTTTGTTATTATTATTAAATATCTAAATACAAATCAGGGCCGGCTCTACCATATGTGCATTTGTATTGGTCAGCGAAATCTGTCATAACTATATTATTTAAAATAAACAGAATTCATAATGAAAGTAGTTAAATTTACTAAGCTGACCTTCTATTTGACCTACTACATTCATAAATCATGTTTAGGTCGTAGGCCTATTAGTATTTTTTCAGATGGCATCTGGGGTAAAGCAAATGGTCAAACATATTCCAGCATGAATTGCTTGATTGTTGTCAAATGCCTAGGTACAAGAACGCAATTCTAGAACAGTAGGGAACACCTGTTTCATTTAGTTAGTTATCGCCAGGGCTCGGATATTGTTGACAAGTCAACTTTTTTTCTGTTACGCATAGGACAAGGCAAGTTCAAATAAAAACGTTATCCGTCAACTCAAGGTTCTAAAAGTATATTTATTTAGGGTCAACTTTTGGTCACTTTTAGCCGTTTTTAAGTTTCATGTCATTTTTTAATATTTTAAGGTAACTTCCAGGTTACTTATGGTCTTTTTAGTCTTTTTCTTCTACATAAGGAAATCTTAAAATGAACACTGTTTACGGATTTGAAAAATACCAAGTTATATTATCTCTCTTCCTGCTTCCTGACTATTGGGGTGGAAAACTGCATTTCTAAAAAGCTAATGAACAACACTAAGCTTATAGCTGGTTGACGAGGTGTAGGGGTTGGTAGGTGGCCAAACAGATGGTTTTGGGTTGTTGACAACAAAGGATGTGATCACATGAATAACTAAAACTGGATTAGAAGGCGTACAAAGATTTTAAACAAGGTTTCTATCTATTATTTTCGTGTATACAGTCTACACTTGCGAACTTCTAGGCTATTCTTTAAGTGTGCTTCCTAGTTAAAGTGAAGTTGGAGTGAATTGTCACTTTCAGTATGTACCATAGTAGTAATTCTATGGTACGTACAACGCCGTACAACGGACTGATCTATGGACTGCAACTAACTGAAACAAACCTTTTGAAAATGAGTGAGAAATGCTAATTAAAATCCAATAGATACTCAAAAAATGTTAATATTTAACGAAATAAAGATTTTTTAAAAAACGCAAGTTTTAAGTTCAATTTTTGTGAATTTTAGGGTCATTTTATAAGAATTTTAGTGTCATTTTATAGGTCAATTTTTAGAAAATTTTAGGTCAAGAAGATCCGGGCCCTGGTTATCACAGATTTGATATGAAAACTAGTCTTGATTTTGTCACAGGGAAGTTCCTTGTCACTGAAGGTGGACACAAGTTTTTTTTTTTTTTTTTAATTTTACAGATGTAGAAGGAAAATCAAGAAATAAAAATAAAAGAGCTAGTCGCACTGAAATTGTAAACTGATGTACCGTATTGAGATTGAAGCTCTGTATTGAATTCTATAAAAAGGATTACAATCTTTTCTCTGCTGGTGTGTTTGCTTTATCTTTCACTAACATAATAGATTATTATTTAAAGAAAAAACAGACACAAAGAGATTGTATTAGCAGTTTTTAGGCCTTTCTTAGTGCTAGTGCTCTTTCCCTTCCCTTCGTTGTTCATAATGGGACAGCATACTTAAAACCATGTCTTATGAGATTTGTTCTTTCTGGAAAATGGAGGGCGGCAAATGATTCCATTGCACAGGGCAGCAATTTGGCTAGGGCCGGGCCTGATACAAATAATAAACAAGTAAAGCGTAAACTTAATAATATTAAAATATTCTACGTGAAAGATCAATAAGCAAGTTGCATATATATAAGCAAACATAACTCAAGCGTGGAAAATGCAAGAAAATCGAAGTTACGCTTGTTACATACAGCCGGATTGTAAAGCAGATTAAACGCAAGCTTAATCCAGAGGTTAATCGTTTCACACAAACTGCTTGAAGAACAGTTTAAGGATATATGTTATTGTATTTTTCAGTCGACCAGACTCAAGGCTTGTCTTATTCGTTGCAGTGTTAATTGTCTAAACTTGGTTTGTTATCCGAAGCACTGAACATTTGTGGATAAATTGTTAGCACGAATTATTCAACACGTTTAAAGAGTAACTGTTGTAATGACTTGTTTATTTTGTTTCTCTTGTATTTTACATTTTTAAGTTCACAAAACACCTTTCGTCATGAGATGAGTCATTTCAGAAAGTTTACTTACATTACGCAACTTGCTTTCACACCTTGCACCTCTTTCTTTCCTTTACACCTAGTGGGAAAACATCGGCGACTCCTTGCGTGGGTCAAAGGCTCAGGTCGTCGTGCGGAGAAACAAACTCTTGGTATTTTTGACGAGAATTCTACGCCTAAATACCCAGGTATTTCTATCTTCATTAGCGACTGATTTTATTCGACATCTAAAGTTGTCTGTGTTGTGTGCTTTGTATGACAAGATGATGCTCATTAGCAAGACGGTAGCGGATAGCTGGCGTACCTCAAACAACAAAATCGCGGATCGCCGTTGACTGCTACTGCCGGGTATCCCCCGAAATTACACTTACACAGTCAGCGATTTGCACTTTGAGTTCGTGACTATCACTTAATTCCTCTTCAGTTCATTCCAATTGGGATACTTAATTCTGTGGCGATTTCTCATTTCTCGTAACTTCTACGTAATCTAAACACAACAGGATAGGAATAGAAAAAATGTGGAGGACAGTTAAAAGTCCCAACCAAGGATATTATAAAATAGAGGATCTGCCCATACAACAAAATCGTGAAGCCATACGTCACAGCTTCGCCACACCTACTCTGCTCACTCCGCGCCACTAAGATCGCAATGTTTCGAGCCAACAATCATGGCGGAAACGAAAGTAGCCAATCAGACGTGCCGGCTCAGACAATGATCCCTTGTTTTTTTTTTTTTTTTTGGCTTCATTGAGTTTATATGATGAAAATACGTATGGGCAGATCCTCCATTTTATAACATCTTTGATCCCAACCATGGTCTTCAGAGGAACTCGAACCCCCAAAGGATTGTGCTTCATGATCGAAAGCCGAACTCCTGAAATCATTTTCTCTTTTTCTTCTCTTTCTCTCTTTTTCTTTTTGTTTTATTACTCGACTACTTTCACGCTATATATGTAACGTAACTCGATGCATGTATTTGTGGTTATAAAATTGAAAATTGCTTATCGTAAGTGAAAATATTTTAAGTTACTTCCTGGACATAAAATTGATGTAACTTTTACACAGTTTATACTTTTGTGTCCCGATCTCTTGACTTAAATGCAACATTTCCCCCCTATTATTTCAACTATTTAAAAAAATCCAACCCGGAATCCAAATTTAATGTAACAGTTTAGTTGAGTTTATTTTAGTTTAGCGTCCCGTTCAGCAGCGAGGCTATATGAGACGTGGACCTACTGATTAACGTGGAATCCGAACCACATGAGCTCCCGCCGGGAATCGAACCCGGGGAAATTTAATGTAACACCCTTAAATGTACAGCTATACCCTAGGAACGAATTTACGCAAACTTTAATGCCATGAATAATATATAGCCTAATATGCGTGGAAACATATGAATAACAATTGACAAGCAGAAAATGAATATGGCTGACTGAAGCTTTAGGAGCAATTCGGCAGACAAGGTTGCGGTCCACTGTCATAGTGTCACTTCCTGGTCGGAAAAGGGTAATCGGAATTAGTCCCAGAAGCGACAGTCCTATTAGCGACAGGAACTGTTATTTGTCCTATGTGCGACCGATTCATTTACATTGAGATGATGGAAGATGATATGATTCCTTCTCCTAAAATATGTTTACCTCTGGCGTTATTAGCGCCGGAACAACCTTGGTGTGAAATATGTACGTGCCAGTGATACTGTTCGTCAAATATATTTTTCCTCTACTGTGAGTGCAAATAAAACTTATTTTAATTTTGAGTTAGATTTGACATAAAACATATCAAATAACTTAACGAGACAACACGGATTTTTCATGAAAAGCATATTCCTATGTAATTATTGAAAATACAGTTGTAATATCCCCTTTCTTCAAAAGCTCTGTTTTCGGTACTTACTTTGATTCAAATCTAATTACGCACTAAGCACAGTAATATATTTGATTTTGCAAAACTTAAACCAACAAAACTTTCTCCAACTATCTACTTTTTAGACTTCCTAAGACTCTATGAATAAAATAAAATAAAAATGTCAATGATAGAAGACAGCTTTTGAGATCCCTTACATCTAATTGGCTATTCTCAACCAATCCACCAATTACAATGCAGTTCACTCTAAACAATCCAAAAGGTAAACAAACTCTTTAAACTACCTTTCCCCCTATTGTAAGCTACTGAAACGTAAACTAATTGTTTAATTTGCCTTCCCCCCTTGTTTTGATTTATACATAAAAGCTTGTCGTGTAGCAATCTGAAATATTCCCTTATAAGCAGACGAACTGTTAAGTCCTGCGAGAGATTTGCAACGTATGTAATAATTTCTTCGAATACACCGTGTTTTTAGATTTCTTTGATATAATCAAATGGTGAACACCTTTTTTCCATGGGCGCCCGATGGGAAGGCAGGGATCGCCCTCCTGGCTCACAAAAATGTATACGTAATATAGCAAACCAGGTATATTAAATACTAGACATACCAGACGTGATACAGCAACCATGGAGATGCACCTCCCTAGAAAATTTTCTTGGGGCGCCCCTACCTCTTTCCGATTTCTTTCTTATGCCATAAACATATTCAATCTAAACTTATGCTCCGTATCATTTTAACATGAAAATTTTAATTACGTATATTAGAATCATAGAGATTACTCTAAATATTTAGTTAGTTTTCCCCTTGATAGGAGAAACGTATAAAAGATTTTTAATGTAATGAGAGCATTCTCATGTAGTAAATTCAGGTAAAGCGAAATTTTTCATAGTACATTTTGTTAGGTTCTAAATCACATTAGCACAAAACAAGTTAAAGAAGAGAGGACCTTATCTTCTTCCATTATCTTAGTATGAAAGAATCGGTGACTCATAGGGCAGTTAACAGATCGAATCGGTCGCTCATAGGACAGTTAACAGTTCCTGTCGTTAATAGGAGTGTCGCAAGTGGGAAGACACCGGGTAATCGTACTCTATCCGGCTTCGGTCCGAATACGAAATCGAGCCGCACCATCGCCTCTCGCCACACAAACAATAGTCCAAATATTAAGACTGGATCAGAAAGTGCTCACACATTTGAATAGCCCTGCGTCGTTGTAGATGGAAGTCTTAAAGCGCTAGGCGGCTTTTGCTAATGGGAATCCTGAACATCTGAAAATTAACCAGCAACTGCAAGTCCGATCAGAAGTGGATGATGTCGGAAATATGATGTACTACAGACCATATCTAATGCAATCTAGTGTGGTAAAGTAGTGGTTGATTTAATCATCTAAGACAGCGCGGGACAGTACAATGGTATCTACTCTTAGAACGCTAGACCGATTTCAGAAATATAATCCTCGCTATCTCTAATCGTTTTTGTTCTATGTAGATCAATCACTATCAAAATCCGAAGTTGTAGTGAGCTTCTATCACTTTTGGTTCTAATAGAGTGTTAAAGTTAGAGATTAAATGTGTTTTTGGAACGTTTAATCGATTGCAGAAAATCGCTTGTCGCTATCTATTAACGTTTTGGCTGTACAGTGCTAGGTCGACGTTAAAATCGAAAAGTTTGAATTCTACAACTTTCGATTTGTATATCACGTCCATGATCGAACTCGATTCTTAACTTTTGGTCTTCTACATCCCGGCCAAAATTTATGGTGGCCTTCCAAGTAGTCTTGAGACTTTTTTTTTTTTTGTCTCTCAAGCGGATGAACACACGAACAAGCAGGGTAAGTTGATCAAAATATGGCGACCTTGGCCAAGAATTTTAGAAATTATATATATAAAAAAAAAATGCATCAAAAGATTGTGATCTTGGTCAATAATTAGTTTTTGGATCAGGGGGTCACAAAATTTTTGAATGCCCTAAATCGAGTTTTCGTTTATTTTTTATTATTATTATTTTTTTACGGAATAAGCACATCATACTGAGTTAAGTGATAGTTTGGGTTTGGCTACACTGTATGTAGTTTTCCAGATGTATGCCCTAGAAGAAAATTTTTGATTGAAATATAATGGCTCTTTCGATCCAAAATTGAATCAGGGTGCCACAAAATTTTTGAATAGACCCCTAAATCGAGTTTTCGTATATTTTACGGAATAAGCGCATCATACTGAGTTAAGTGATAGTTTGGGTTTGGCTACACTGTATGTAGTGCTCCAGATATATGATCTAGAAGAAAATTTTTGATTGAAATATAATGGCTCTTTCGATCCAAAATTGAATCAGGGGGCCACAAAATTTTTGAATAGACCCCTAAATCGAGTTTTCGTATATTTTACGGAATAAGCACATCAAACTGAGTTAAGTGATAGTTTGGGCTTGGCTACACTATATGTAATTCTCCAGATATAAGGCCTACAAGAAAATTTTTGATTTAAATATGATGGATCTTTTGATCCAAAATTGGCCCAGGGGGTCACAACATTTTTGAATAGCCCCTAAATTGAGTTTTCGTATTTATTTATGGAATAAGCACATCATACTGAGTTCAGAGATAGTTTGGGTTTGACTACACTATATGTAGTTCTCCATGACTTACAAGAAAATTTTTCATTGAAATGCAATAGATCTATTGATTCAAAACGGTTTGGTAATCAAAATCCCTTTAAAATGCAAATGTTTGAGTGAAGCTACTATATCTAAATATTTATTCATTCTTTTATTTTTTCTTTACCTACTCAAACTTGTAAACAACAACAATATCTACAGTGCCCTCGAAAATAGTAAACTTCCAAGTTGAATTCCGAAATGAACGAATGAATGACAGATTCAACATTTCCTCTTGTGTTTGTGTGTATCTATATCCATCCTTCTCTCTCTCTCTCTCTCTCACTATCATTCTCTTGCAACGGTGTATATTTATATGCTGCCTTCCTATCCTACTCTGCCAATATTTCGCCTTAAATGAGCGAGATTAAATTGGATCAAAATGCTGTTGTGATGAATGTCCGGATTACTCTCGTCATCTGGATTCCTCCTACGTAATACGAGCTTTAATTAAATTATATTTCATCTCCCACGTTTTGTAATATTTCCTCTATCGCTATTGTTGCTTTGCCTCCGTTTTATTTATATTTTCTTTTTCTTTCTTTTCTTTCTTTCTTTCTTTCTTTTTTTTTTAATGAGACGGGTATGACGCAAAACTTGGGAAACGTTTTCCAATAGTTTCCAATTACAGTTGTTTGTGATATGATATTACTAGCAGCGTTCACCCCGCTTCGCTGCGGTCACCCCGGAACGCAATAAACTTTGTTACTTAGATAATTTTTACTTTTTCGCTTTCAAGTGATATGATAAAAACCATAGAAGATTGCAGTAAATCTTAACATTATATCGCCTGTCATTTATGTTAACCCGCCCCGCTTCGCTGCGGTCATCCCGGTGCTGGCATATTGTAAAAGTGTCTGTAAAAATAAGCAAATCAATTAAAAAATTTTAAACAGAAGATTCAAGCTATTTTCCGCTGTATATCGCCTGTCATTTATGTTAACCCGCCGAGTGACACGGTCATGCGGGTTGCATATAAATACGTTTATTTTTACCTATGATGAACTAATAACAAAGGATTTGTACGTTATGGACACTTGAATGGTCAATTATCTCAAGACACTGGTAATTAAAAATTAAAGTGATATGATAAAAACCATCTAGGGTCCAAATCCTAATAACCCCCCAAAAATGAAAGAAATTGGTTCAGCCGTATTAGCGTGATGAGCGGACAAAGGATTTTGTACGTTCTCTTTTATATATATAGATTAATTTACACTTAGCTGAACTCTAATGAAATTTTAAATATCATAGATTAGAATCAGAAATCTGTACGGTATATGCAAAACTAACACGTGTAAACAATAACTTTAGTGTGTGTATCTACATGTCAACAACATTCAATGCGTGCATAACATCCAGGGCCGCTCATAAGAAGAGGTACTCAGCACCAACAAATATACGGATGACCATGAAAAAAAAATATTTTTTTATAGTATTTTTTCATTCTGTTGTGATTTTCGAAGTTATTATTTTTTTTAAATTCCCGACAGGACAAAATAATCATAACTTTTCCGGAGATTAATGAGATGAAACACGAGGATGATTGAGAAAGTAATGTCTCTAAGTCCACTACTTGACATAGCACTGTAAACATTCTGAACTGTTAATTATTAATACACTGATGTTTAAACCATAGAATATCATTTGTTTCACCTTCCTATCTTTTCTCGTTCCAGAGTAATAGAACAATCCAATCCATGACATCTAGTGGTGACGTCCGGTTGAAACAACCAGCTGTCATTGGATTTCTGACTGCGGAAGGTTTGCGCCCAGGAACGTTCATCACCCGCGATGAGTCGTGGATACACCGTTACGACCCGGAAACGAAGCTTCAGTCGATGGAGTACCGTCACACATCCTCTCCTCCACCAAAAATTCAAAGTTGTCCCATCTGTTGGCAAAGTGTTGTTGACATTCTTCCTAATCCTGCTTGTAGTTCGGATCTTTTGGCTCTTCCCCAAACTTAAGGATCACTTTAGAAACGACCCGCTCGGGAGAGTAATACTCCCGGAAAAACGTTTATCCGCGCGCTACTCTAGCCAACTGTTTTACGCGCTATCCTAGCCAGTTGTTTTAAGTTGGTCACAAAATTTATATCATGGAGTACAAGGGGAACAAAACGAGCCCTATATCATGGAGTATAAGGGCATAAGTACTACAACTACTTATCTGCACAAAAATAAATAAATCATTTTTAAAGTATTATTTTCATATTATTTTAATTTAATAACTGTTATAAAAATGTAAAAAAAATGTAAAAAAAAACTTTCCTCGGCCGGGTTTGAACTCGCGCCAAAAGAGACTTTTAATATTAGCATATACCGCTAGCCTACTCGGCCAGGAAGGCCGACAGCAGCAAGCGTTTGATTTCTGCTATTTTAATGCAACGTGGTAAGAAGTGGATAACGCCAACCAATCAGAACTGTGTTTCTCGTTTCTACTTCCGGAAGCATTACTCTCCCGAGCTAGTCCTCTTTAGAAGCCTACGCTACAGTTGTGACGCGGACGAGGAAGTAACAGTTCAACAATGGTGTCGTCAGCAGACACCACAATTCTTCGCTGACGGCAAAAAAAAAAAAAAACTTGTTTCGCGATGGCACAAGCGTGTTGCCCGTAATGGGGACTATGTTGAAAAATGATGCCTCTATTTGTAGCTGATATTGCAACTTTTCCACTGCAACCAATATCGGTGCTATCTGTCAAACACAAATAAAGGTATCACAATGGAAGCATTACTTTCTGAATCATCTCGTATAGATTTAGTAACTTTCTAAGCACTCTTTGGTATTGTGATAATCAGTGCCGGATTTACGTATAAGCTACACAAGCTATAGCTTAGGGCCTCGCTTTCTTGGGGACCCCAAAAATTAAACGAAAAAAACTTATGTATATCTCCAAAATATAAGATAAACAATAAATAAAATAAAGTCTATATATAGCAATAGTGCATCATGTTGTATAGGCTTCTATGATGCAGTCGTGGGGCCCCTTCAGCTAGCCTGATTCCTAAAATATCACTAATGTCTTCATTTCTGTACATAAGGTGCCTAGGTTCATTTGGTCATATAAAGGGTCCCATTACCTTCAATAGCTTAGGGCCCCACGAAACCTAAATGCGACTCTGGTGATAATACAGGTATTTAGAGTCTTTTTTTAATTGTTGCTTGTCCATTTACATTAGAACGGAGTCAGCAACAGTAGGGGCATGTGAAATTTTCTATGGGCTCATGAAATATATGAGCAGTCTTTACAACACCGAACTCGCGTTTGGTTCTCGGTAGAAGAGCCATGAAAGTTGAACGTATTATGGTAGTTCGAATTCCACCTTAAATCATGGATCAATGTGCTATATAACCTTGGTGATGAACAGAGATGCTAGAAACCAATCAATTATCGAACGAAATTTGTTCACAAAATGGTCGTGAGGAACGCATTATACTCCTAAAATTACTGAACAGTATATTATTTCTTTTCCCATGAAGGAATAAAATAGTGAATTCATTAATTATGGTGATCACTAGAGACTTTAATAGCGAATTTATTTGTTCTACATCATGAAAAGAAAAACAACAAAAACATAACTTCTTTTACAAGGGCTATAAAAATAAAAATAAAACATTAATAAAAAAGGACAGCCTCTAAAAAAAGGTCTTCTCGATTGACCTATTCCCGTTTTGTTAACTCCTAAATTCCGACTTATCTAATCGTACATGTAGACCAAACGGGTATTCGCGTTTCGCCTACGCTCACTTGACTAGGGATATTTAGTGTCTGAGGGAATTTACTTACAAAAAAATCATTAAGAAGTTTCATTTCTTAACGTCAACAACAACTATGATGTGATTGGTTGTGATTCCAACCAATCTCGTGCTACTAGCAGATTCAGATGTGCATTTTAATGGATTTTTACAATTCAATTTATTTTTATGGTTTACAACATACCGTACTTATTTGCATGGGGAGTGTCAGTCTGCAGCGACTACTTATGTAAAATAATTGAGAGTAACTGCAGCAGAGTTAAAAAAAAAAAAAAAAAAAAATCGCGACACTCGCGGATAATCGGGACTTTGCTGTACGTTATTCTCGATTTTCTCTAAAACTACGAATTAGAATATATCGTCAAGCGTGTCATTGTGTTATGTCCGATGCCATCTAGTGATTTATGTACAGTATGCAGCAAAACAAACAGTACTGAAATTACTGTACGGATGGCATGCAGGTGCTGTGAGCGTCACATCTGTGCTCAGTTGTATGTGGACTAGCGTTACGTGCAGTTGTTATGAAGATAATGTTACCCACAACAGAGGAGAATGTATTTATTGTCGAGTACTGGGGCAGGGTCTTACTGCAGGAGGTAAACATTACGCCTACTGTATTGATCTAGAGTGTAATTATAGCATATGAAGAATATTTCATCAGCAACATATGGTCCAGTGATGAAACCCATGAGTTTCTTGATCGACAGTTCATGATCAACGACAGTTGATTATTGACCCATTCTTGTATGATTTGCGCAGTTTTTACCGGCTAAAAAACCTGTCGTAACAACAGCATTGAAAGAAGGAAGGCGGAGCTACTGCCCACACTGCAAGTGAGTCACTTGCCCTTCTGGCCACAAGAGTTTGACATCCCTTGATTTTCCGTGGAACACATTTTCCATATCTCCTGACCTCACGGCTTCAGATGCCTACATATGGAGAATGCTGAAGGAAGTAATTTTCCAAAGAGATAACCCTTTTCACTATATCGGAGTTAAGAGAGAAGATTCGGTTATTTGTTTCATCGTTCCAGAAACCCGTGTTCTCTAACATGTTCATCGATCCACAGGAGAGATACGAAGAATGTGTGCGACATAATAGTCAACATTTTTAAACACATGATGTACAGGCGCGATTCCTCTTAAATCTACAATATATGTTAAGTAACATTTAGTTGACACTCATTTGACAACATTTCTTATATTTCATTGTGTTGTACAATAAACAAATAAATGTGAACGATTGATTTCAGTACAGGCCCGTATCCAGGGGGGGTCTAGCCCCCCTGAATTTTCGCTGGCCCCCCTAAAATTTTCACGGTAGGCTTGCAAATGAACTATAATATGGTTGGATCGCCCTTCCCCCTACATTTTTGGACTGGCTACAGGCCTGTTTCAGTACTGTCCGGTTTGCCACATATTATATCTTTGGCCAATATTATATTTAAACAAAAATTAAAATTTAATAGTTAACCATAAATTTAGTTTAATCTCATTAACTACAGTGTAAAATATATAATTAATCATACTATTGTGCTGCCAAAATGTCTTGAGCCATGGCAAAAATGCAAACTAAAGCTCACGCCCTCACACACCCACGCTTTGAGCCAATAAGGGTTTATCTGTTGCTAAGCGAGAGAAAGCGAGTGGAATTCCTTCAGCCGATAGCAGCGCTTGCAACGGAAGACTAGGGATCAAGTCAATGTGGTATATATATCTTTAATATCATAATGAGAAGCTTGATTAATGTACACTTTAGTATCAGTTTCGTGTTAATAGGTGGCATGAGATACAGTAAACCTACAGCTCCATATTTACGTACACAACAAATATTTTTTCTGTTGATTTTCTCGGGAATTATATTCTCCCACATAAATTGGTTTAGGACAGCAAGATCTATTGATTGATAAACCTCATCTTTGGACTTTTGCTTACGTTAAAAACATACTAACATTGTTGATTTACCTACTTTTACCATATCTTTAAAACAAATATCGGGCTTTAACAATTTTAATAATGTGTTCATAGAATGATGTATAACTTTTTGGTAAAACTTGCTTACCTTCTAATTTAGTGGTTTACCACTTTCGATGCTATCATGGTATGAAGACAAAGAAGCTGGCATTAAAACTCGCTACACTTTCTCAGAAAACATCTAACTCAGTGGTTCTCAACCTTTTTTGACTGACGACACAGTTTACCGAACGTCGCGACACACTTGTTTGATATTTTATTATTATTATTATTATTATTATTATTATTATTATTATTATTATTAATAATAATAATAATAATAATAATAATAATAATAATAATAATAATAATAATAATAATAATAAAACATATTAATTTTTATAATGACAGAATAGCACTGAACATTATTGCTACCATTGGAGGTGTTGACTGGTACGGTCTGTCTCAATTTTAAGTATCATTAAATTCTTCATTATTTTTAAATTCTAAAATTTCGCGACACACCTTAGGGGACTATATGACACACCAGTGTGTCGCTACATATCGGTTGAGAACCACCGATCTAACTCACAAATGAAAACTCAGATTTACAACTAAGAAATACGACATTCATTAGTTTCCTTGATTGATTGTATTTCAACGTTTCCTTTCAGCTCCTGGTTTTTATGACACAAAATTTATTGTTTAAAGTAGTTTCTGAACCAATACACCAGGAACGTTATTTTGAGAGGATAAAGGAGGCAATTGACTCCCCTGAGTTTGAGAGTGATATGATGGTGTTTGATTCAATATGATTTTTAGTTTAGCGTCCCTTTCAACAGCAAGTCTATATGAGACGTGGATCTATAGCTTAACGGGGAATCCGCACCACATGAGTGGACCGCGGTGGCTCAGGGATAGAGCGTTCATCTCTGGTGCATGAGTTTATTGGTTCGATCCCAGCTCGTGCCAAGTGAGCTTTGTAGTGGATAAACACCATATATGTAGGTTTTCTCAGGGTTCTCCCGTTTCCTCCCAGTTTGTTTATTCCACGATTTCATTCATTTCTCATCATCATCGCTTCCTTTAGTCTAGCCGGCTTCACCGTGGAACTTAAGACTTAAATATTTCATTTAGTTCTATTCGAACCACATGAGCTCTCGCCGGGAATCGAACCCCGGTCCTCTATGCCAAAGCCTTGTACGCTAACCGCACATGACTATAAATTGTATACTAATATACTAACGAAAAACGTGAAAATCATATCTTCAGAATTTGCCTCCCCCTGGCAAAACCTGAAATGACGCTAACTGGGGATCAAACCCGGAATCACATTCATGCAAAGAATGAGCGTTGGATACTTTGTCTGGAAAAGGCATCTTAGGTTGATTTTGAATCTAAGTTTACTTTTCTATCATTAAGGTTATATGAAACTCAGATATACAACTCCTTTGGCGTGGGAGACCCGGGTTCGATTCCCGGCGGGAGCTCATGTGGTTCGGATTCCACGTTAATCAGTAGGTCCACGTCTCATATAGCCTCGCTGCTGAACGGGACGTTAAACCAAAAATCAACTCAACTCAGATATACAACTAAACCAGGGATCTGAATTGTATGAGCTCTAACCAGAAACTAAACTCGTGTGTCTTGCTCTGAAAGCAAGTACCGTATGCTAGTCACATATCCAGAAGCGAAGAGATACCTTTAATTTCTTACTCTTTACAACACACTTAAAAAAGGAAAAGAAATGTATTTAATTTGCTTTCACATTTGCAAGCAAGAACTAAAAGAATGATATGATAAACTGAATGTGTTTATTGTTAGCATAATTCCAGAAGCAGTGGCGAGTCCATTTTACAATAAAAATAAATAAATCTATCTATATATATAAAAGAGAACGTACAAAATCCTTTGTCCGCTCATCACGCTAATACGGCTGAACCAATTTCTTTCATTTTTGGGGGGTTATTAGGATTTGGACCCTAGATGGTTTTTATCATATCACTTTAATTTTTAATTACCAGTGTCTTGAGATAATTGACCATTCAAGTGTCCATAACGTACAAATCCTTTGTTATTAGTTCATCATAGGTAAAAATAAACGTATTTATATGCAACCCGCATGACCGTGTCACTCGGCGGGTTAACATAAATGACAGGCGATATACAGCGGAAAATAGCTTGAATCTTCTGTTTAAAATTTTTTAATTGATTTGCTTATTTTTACAGACACTTTTACAATATGCCAGCACCGGGATGACCGCAGCGAAGCGGGGCGGGTTAACATAAATGACAGGCGATATAATGTTAAGATTTACTGCAATCTTCTATGGTTTTTATCATATCACTTGAAAGCGAAAAAGTAAAAATTATCTAAGTAACAAAGTTTATTGCGTTCCGGGGTGACCGCAGCGAAGCGGGGTGAACGCTGCTAGTAAATAAATAAAAATAAAAGTAAAGAAAGTGAGAAACTTGCTACAATAGGCAGTTATCTCTGAATTCAGTGGTTTATGTTATTTACCGTACCCATTTTTTCTCCTTTACCAAATAAGTCAAGCGTTTGTGCAAAAAGGGGAAAGTCCCTCCTACTAGTTCTCGAAATATTAACTAGTTGCTGCACGGTTTGAATAGAAAGTAAAAATTGAATGTTTAGAACTTCTTTTTGTTATTTCCCAATAAGCAGTAAAAATAGAGCTGACTCGTTATTGGAGCATGGTCTTCGATTATCAATGAAATATGGGAAGAAATTTTGTAAAGATTTCCAAGGACTATATTTAAAGGTATAATGTTATATCTTTTTTGTCTGGTGGACTTTGGACCTCATTATAGTCACGAAAGCCAGCCGAGCGATTCAAATCCGAGATCCTCCCATTATCAAGCAAGATCAATAACAACGCATCTACATTCTATTATTATTATTGGTTTATATTTATGTCCTATGTCAGTAGCGTGGCTGTACCAGACGAGAACTACAATTTAAACTGAGAATCTGAGTCATTGTAGTGCGTTCGATATTTACTCACCGGGAATCAAATCGTGGACTCAGGGCGGTAGCCAGGCCAAAAATGTAGGGAAGGGGGGCGGCTGAAGTTAGGGGGCCCGATCCAACCATATTATAGTTCATCATCATATTATAGTTCATTTTTCAAACCTACCGTGAAAATTTTAGGGGGAAGCAAAAATTTAAGGGGGTGTGGCCCCCTAGACCCCCCTAGATAAGGGCCTGCCTGGACCTCATGTACCAAAGACACACTAGATCAGGGAGAACGGTTATTACTATTATTATTAATGTTACATATAATTATTATTATTAATAATGTTAAGAGAAGGGGAATAATAATAGATACTTAAAATTGTATTTTTATACACAGTACCAGTGACGTATTTAGGGGAATGGCTTACGGGCTTAAGCCCCCCCCCGAAATCTTACTATAGTAAAGTATATGAAATATCTTGCGGAATTTTCACATTTTCAGGCAAAGCCCCCCGAAACAAAATCGTAAATACGCCACTGTACAGTGCATAAATAAAAAATTCGATCCAGAAGAATCATTATTAACAAGGAACGAAATACCTTTATAGCTCCATAAAACTTTGTTTTTCTTACATATAAGAATTCACTCTAAAGTGTCTCAATATGTTCAGCTATGTAAGATCTATTGAGTATTATAGGGGCCTACGTCTTATCTTGTAACAGGCATATATAATTAAATATTGCGGTCCAAGTTCGTTTAAAATTACTTTAGTATCCAACAAAACTTACCGCGATAATTATTTCAATAAATCAAACTATTTTTATTCCTTTTAAACTTTGTAGGCCTATTTGCTTAATACTTATTCATTTCATTCATTTCACAGAAATTAAAAATACACTTCAATCAATTATGGCTTCCTCAACAGCCTATGAATGGAAACAAGTTTAAACAAGTCTGGCCACGAGACTTGTTACCATAAGGTGACGCACTATTGGTCTTGTGCCCTATAACTAAATATACATATCGTTGCAATTTTTGGACATTTGTCCCGTTAAACGCTAAAACTATTGTAGATTTATTATTGCTTACAAGTAAAATGTATTTATAAGAACTTTTTTTTTTCTTGAAAATGTTCAAATTCTCTCCTTCTTCCATTAGACCATTAGAGAACTGAAGTGAAAAGAGAAGTTGTAACTATAGAAAGAAAGAATGTCTTGAAGAAATTAAAGGCGAAAATTGACTACTTCAAGATTCAGGAGGAAACCCAACATGGTTCATTAAGTACGGGATCTTTCAGCTTGCATTACACCTCTGGCTGTTCGTGACTTTCAAGTAAGTATGAAGTAAAGTTTTAATATGACGTTCATTACTAAAACCTTCAGGGAGAGTGAACTAAATCCATAGTTGGTGATCTTTGAACTTTCTGTTTTCAGACTTAAAAATAAAAAAAAAAAAAAAAAAGAATAAAATAAAGGAATCTAATTTCCAGTACGCGCGATAGAAGGAAAAGACGATTTGTACAGTCCTCATAAAGAATTTAAGAGACAGTTTCTTAAATTCTCATCTTTCTTAGCTTCGCTCTTTACATTTTCTTCATTACGATTTTCGTAAAAAGAAACACATTGCCATTCAAGAATGGATGAATTTGAGGTTTCGTGCAGAGCTATAGCTACGGAAGGAAGGGGGAAAGAGCGGGTTAGTCGTCCCGGGCGCTGATAGCAAGAGGGCGCGAACGAGCGAGGAGGAGAAAAAATGCTGGAAAAGAGTAAACGGCCAGGCGCCCTATTAAATCAATATTGTTGACGGTTTTGCAAAGAAATATATTTGGTAAAAATGCTCTTGATCTCTCCGCTCGCAACCCAAACCAATGAGAGTTATAACAAGTTCCTACTTATTACTTAATAAAAATTATTACATATGATTTATTAGAGACGTCTTTTTCAAAGACTGATCACTACCAGATTTTTTTTATTCCATTGACATATGAAATGTTTCCGACTTGAATGAATTTTATTGTGATCATTTCTCCATCAACTACTTTTATCACAAGGATATTTTTTGTGCATACGTATCTAGTTATGTGATTTTTTTTTATCGATCTACATAGACATTTCATATGTCATATATATATAGCGAGTTTATAGGTGGAGAGTGAGTACTGGATACCACAAGTGACAAGTAGAGACTTACATCCTAATACAAGATGAATGACGAAATTAGATAGCATTGCGAATGTTTTGGAAATAAATTGTCCAAGATAGATGGTTGTCAAACAGTATTGGAAAGACCTTAATCCAGCAATGAATCGACAATTGTTGATAATGATATGTATGCATTCCAAATATAAATAACCTTCACCATTATACTCATGTGATCCCAGTTTTTATTCTTCATACCTGTGCATTTGGGATTAAGAAATAAACGCTTATACCTTGTTCTCAGAGATCATATATTTAATGTAACCCTGTAGCTGTGAGAATTTCTAAAAACAGAGATAGTTAAACTAAAATTTACAGTTCTTGTGCATAGCTGGGTAACATTTACTGTTATATCTGAATATAACAAACGGTTCTGTGAATTCGAAATATTTTAACCAGTGGTTCTAGCGAACCGGTGTGAACCGGCTGAATAGCACTATTGGTTGTTCCAGGCTCAAATCCCGGTGGGAAGCATTAAAATTTGAACGGTGGTTCAGATTTCAATTAGGTTTATGCCTCATGTAGCTTCGCTTCTGAAAGGGGACGCTGAACTTCTACAAACAATAAAATAACTCTATAGAACACATATTAACAAAGAAACTCATAATCAATTCTGAAAAATGGCTTTATTTCTAAAATTATTTAATTACATTTGAAAAATGAATTCCATTAAATATATAAAATACGGGGTTCCCTTAAATTTCCTTTCGGAACATTTTGGCTCTGACAAATTTTATCGGAACACCGGAACATAATATGAAAGTCATGGTCGGTGTTATAATCGGGTGATCTACTAGTCCTAACTGTTTTGAATTCGTACCGTTACTTGGACTATTTCAAATTCCAACATACAATATATATATATATAGGGCGTTAATTTATTATGTAGCCAAAATCCACTGGTGTAATCCTCTCATCCAAACAAATAAAAAAGCCCGTATGAACATAGGGTGCAAACCACATTGTTTGAAAGTTGTACGATGCCGAAAACGAGGAAAGTGTAACTTTGAGGCTGCCTCTCGAAAAGTATAAGACATATTAAAGGCTGTTAAAGAAATATCGGAGTAACTAGTACATCTAAATATCCATCTTTCAGAGTTAGGTCCTAACGCCACAACGAATTTTATAGAGGGAGTTGGGGTCTCGGAACCCTGATTTAAGCACGTATAGGGAAAAAAAGATATGTTTTGACAGAAAATGTCTAATTATCGGTTTATTAACCTGTTATGCCGTGTACGTGAGTATTATCATTTGTAAATTTCACATTATCACTAATTTTAATATCTGGAATTATGCAACCACACATAGCACAGTTTAACATCAAAGAAAAGTGGTTGATAACACTTGCAAACCAAGTTTTAACAGGTAATATCATTTGATAACAGCGATCTAAGCAGGATAAGTGTCATACACAAAAATAATAACAAATAATTGCAGAGATAGAGGTATCAGAAATGCTGTGAAAACGAACATCAGGACAAAGGATTCGAAAAAACTATTTACAGAAGAGCGGGTGTAGCATGACACATTCACTGACATCTTACTTTTCCTATCCAATATTGCGAGTAAATAATGATGAAAGAAATGATAAAATGAAAAGTTGGAGGAAACAGGAGATCTAGAGTAAACCCATTGACACGATGTTGTCCACCGCGAATTTACGTACTATAAATTAATTAAAAGATTGTACATTTTTGTTCTGAACTACTACACCGAACAAGAATCCAAATAAATAATAATTATAACAGATGTTCGATGTGTCATCCGTCACTCCAAAATAATGCTCCGCACGAGTTGATAGTGATTCACGTACACTATTGGAAATCATAGGTGTATTACGAATCTTTCCCAATCTATCACGAATTCTTTGCTTCAGTTCATGTATTTAGTTTATTTGTGTTTGGTACAGTATACTTTTGAGGTGTTCCACAAATAAAAATCCAAAGGATTTAGGTCAGGAGTGCGAGGATGCCACTGTATGGGTCTTCCTCGGCCTTTTCATCCGTCTTGTAAGTACTGATCAAGAAATACACAAACGTCTCGCAGAAAATGTGGTGGAGCACCATCCTGATAAACAAAAGTTGAGACTCTCGAGAAATGCACATTTTTCAACCATTCCGGAAGATTTCGTTGAAGAAATTGCAGGTATGTTGCACCTGTAAGACGTTGTGATAAAATGTATGACCCTAAAAGTGCGTTCCCCAATAGGTCTACCCAGAGATTAATCGAGAATTGATGTTGGTGTCGGGTAGGTAAATTTGCGTTAGGCTTTTCTTCTGCCAATTGGTGTTCATTGTGGATGTTGACAACACCATCTGGCTTGAACACCGCATCAGTGAATATGATTAATGAAGGAATAGATTAAACCCAAATAAAGCTACAAGCGACGAAATTCCAATTGAAATAATCAAGCAGAACAGCCAGAATTTAGTACCTATACTCACATACCTATTTAATGAAAGTCTCAATACAGGAAAATATCCAACAAAATTAAAAGAAGCTAAAATAAAACCAATCTTTAAACAGGGAGACAGAACATTGATACAAAATTACAGACCGATATCACTCTTACACCCAATAAATAAAATATTTGAGAAACTAATTAAAAAGAGACTAATAAATTTCTTGAACAAACAGCAGATACTATGCCATGAACAACACGGTTTTGTAACTGGGAAAAACACAACTACGGCAACATATACGCTTATAAAAAACTTACTGAAAGGGCTAAATGATAAAATACTAATCTTAGGCATTTTCTATGATTTAAGCAAAGCTTTCGATCTCGTTAACCACAAAATACTCTTACGAAAACTTGAACATTATGGCATAAGGGGGAAAGTGCTACAGCTGATGGAAACCTATTTACAGGGGAGGACGCAAGCAGTTGAAGTCTCCCACATACAAAATGGGAATGTAAAAACATATTTATCAAACCCAAGACAAGTCCGCAACGGCGTGCCTCAGGGCTCAATATTAGGTCCAATCCTATTTCTATTGTATATAAATGATTTTCCTGGAATATTGAAGAATTTTGAAGTAATTTTATATGCAGATGACACAAGCGTAATTGTAGAGGGTAAAACCGTAAGTGAGCTAAGGAACAACACATGTAGAGTATTGGATCAAGCCAAAAAATGGTTCGAAAGTAACTGCTTATGCATAAACAACACAAAAACAAAATACCTACTTTTTCACACAAAACAAAACACGAAAATAAAAGAAACCAAAAATAAATTGACCGATCTAAAACTAGATTTCACCCATGAAATTAAATTTTTAGGATTAAATATAAATGAAAATCTAACTTGGGAAACCCACGTTAAAGAAATAATAGTAAAATTAAATTCCAGACTTTACGCACTCAGGATATTAAAAGAAACGTTAAATACTAAAGCTTTGATCCAAGTATACTACGGGCTTATACACCCTATACTAAATTACGGCATCATTTTCTGGGGCAAATCTTCAAGCAGCAAAGCAGTCTTCATGAAACAGAAGCAAGCAATACGAATAATATTTGGTCTACACATGAGAACATCATGCAAAGAAAAATTTAAACAGCACCACATCCTTACCCTACCATCTATGTATGTATATGAAACTGCAATCTATGCAGCTAAACTGAAAGATGGAACCCAAATAAGTCACGTTTATAATACCAGACAACAAAATGAAAGAAGACAATATTTTACAAAATTAACATTAGTACAGGAAGGTCCAAGCCACATGGGAGTACAAATTTACAATAAGCTGCCCAGAGAAATAAAAAATGAAGAAAATATAAATGTTTTTAAAAAGAAACTCAAGAGATTCCTGGTGGATAAAGTATATTACAGCGTAGCAGATTATCTTTGTAATAATGTGTATTAAATAGTGTAACATATTTCTTTTTCTAAGTGTATTTGAAAGAAGAAAGAGGACTGTCTGAACCCTCCAAATACCAAATGTATCTTGGTTTCAAATGGAGTAAATAAATACAATACAATACAATACAATAGTCTCTTCTATTCCTTGTACATGTTGCAAGTGTTGTTCGCGAAACACTTTCCACGCGGTTTCATGTAAAACACCTAGCGTTGCCAACCTTTTTGTACTGGTGCAAGAATTTTCTTTAATTGTCTGAAGAATTCTCTCTTCTCGATCAGATGTCAAAACTGAGGGGCGCGCAACTCAATCATATGTAGCGTGCATATGCCGTATCGATAGCAGCAAAAGCACTACGGTTGGGAAGAACACGATTTGCAAAATATTCATGATATAATAGTGTACCATGTGGGTTCCATAGGCACGACCATATATAAGATACATATCTGCCATTTCATTAAATGTGTACTGATGACGGATGACACATCGAACATCTCTTATAATTATTATTGTTATCTAGATTTTTGTTCACCGTAGTACGCAGAAGAAATATGTATACTCTTTTAATACGTTATAGTACGTAAATTCGTGGTGGACGACTTTATAATCATTTACTCTCAATATCTATCGTATCTACTATTGGATATGAAAAGTGAGATGTCAGTGAATGTATCATGCTACATCCGCTCTTCTGTAAATAGTTTTTTCGAATCCTTTGCCCTGATGTTCATTTTCACAGCATTTTGGATTCTTGTGTCTCTACAATTATTCGTTTATCGTTTTTGTTCGTATGACACTTATCTTGCTTAGATCGCTGTTTTCAAATGATATTACCTGCTAAAACTTGTTTTGCAAGTGTTATCAACCACGTTTCTTTGATGTTAAACTATGTGTGGTTGCATAATTGTAGATATTAAAATTAGTGATAATGTGAAATTACAAATGATAATACTCATGTACAGGATTTTTTTTATGTCGACAGGAAGGCGCTTGTACATAGTCAAATAGCTTCTTTGGTAATAAAGCAATGCGTTTCTTAGTAGATAATATAAATAATCATTTTAGTTAAAATTACAGTCATTTGATACCAAGTGCCTTAAGGTAAATTACGATAAAAAACACATTTTTCCCGTCATTAGGATAATGACAATATTTTTCAGAAAATGTCATTTATACTTTCCTAATGTTTGGTAATATTTAAAATTTAGTATAATGATCTTTTAGCTAATTAGAAATGTAAATTAGTTGAGATAAACAGGGTGAATAACTCATATAAAAAGACCAGATTTTTAGTTTAAAGATCATCCTCTAGTCAATCTCCAAACATCGAGTCTCAGAGCTTTGGACTTACAATGGAGAAATCTCAGGGAAGCAATAACCTGGATATAAACTACAAACACAGGAAAAAAGACCATTGTCTGGTCAACTAAGAGCATTAGCAATAGGTAAAGCATAATATTTACAAGCTTCAACTATCTATTTGCTTACCATATGATTTCTGAAAACTTCTAAAGTGACTTAAATATTCAGGTTACATTTACCATTAAACTTACTTATTATTACTGTAATATAGAGTTAATACAATAATTGTCTATTAAGTAATTAAGATTACATAGTATTAGATAACTGCACACTATTTACTGTCTAATATTGAAATAACTCATTCATGTGCACTCTCCTTATGGACGCGTAATGAATTTTCCTCATTCGCGTGAAACTGAATCTTAAATTGGCCTAGTAAAATCTCGTTCCTATCACAGTCGCAGCTATGGAGAATTAAGTAAAACGCTATACTGTGAGAATTCTTGAGAAATTTTAAAATCCATAAACAATAGTATAACAAGATATTATGCAGAAACTGAAGGTAAGTGCAAATATATACTTGTTAAATTTCGAATTCCATATATTATCCACTTAGCATTCCTTACTACTACTACTACTACTACTAGTAGTAGTAGTAGTAATAGTTCTTCATGTAGTAAATCCTGTATTAGGATTGCAAAATTCCATGTAACAATGATAGGATGATTGTGTAGAGCGTATAGATGTAGCATATTGTATACACGACTCCAAAAGTGCATTCCCCCTGCAATTCTCCCATTAGGCAACCCGAAAAGCAGGGTCGTAGAGGTAGTTGAGAATTATAAAGGCGTTGAACCAAACCTCAATTTTGTTACAAATATATCAGTGTGGCAAATTGCAAATAAGAGAATAAAATAAATGGTTAAGAATGACAGTTTTATTATCGTGAGAGCAATGGTTGACATAAAAAAGTTAAAAAATAATCTTTCTTAAGCAGTTCAAACAAGATGAATAATAATAATAATAATAATAATAATAATAATAATAATAATAATAATAATAATAATAATAATAATGTTTCTTACCATTCATCTTGTTTGAACTGCTTAAGTAAGATTATTTTGTAACTTTTTATGCCATTCATTGCTCTAACGATAATAAAACCGCCATTCTTAACAATTCATTTTATTCTCTTATTTTCATTTTGCCACACTGATATGTTTGTAACAATATTGAGGTTTGGTCCAAAGCCTTTCTAATTCTCAACTATTACAATGACCCCGTTTTTGGGTTGCCTACTATTGCAGGAAAAGTATAATTGCAGGTGGGAATGCACTTCTGGAGTCGTCCATATATATAGATTTTTAGAGACTTATACTTATTCATTGAAAAATAGGTTTTACTTTGATGCTATTTTTGTACTTAGCAGTTGTTGTATGCAACAATAATAGTATTAGTAGTAGTATAGCTACATAGTATATTGTCAATATGAAGTTAGACGATTAGCAAACATTTGGCTACATAGAGTAGGTTAGTTTAATCGTTTGGCAAGTTTTATAGTTGATTAGCATATATATTTTTGTAATTTGCTGAATAGAATATACTCACTTTAACAATATTCTTCTTTCAGGGATTTCAGTTTCTAGACGGTAGCAATGTATTAGCATTTATATGTAAGTGTTGTTTAACATTTACTGTTTATTTTATTATCAATATTAATATTACTATCAATTACTATCATTATTTTACTCTAATATAGTCGTAACTTGATTATTTATTTATTGAGGTTTAATAGGGACGTCAGTATCGAGGCTATTTGTGCTCGTCATGGTCAACACAGATTGCGGTTAATAAAAGTGTTTTAAAAAGATTAAAATGTAAGATACAAAAAACTGCCCCAAAATAGGAATAAAAACCTAAAAGAAGAGTTAAAATAATAAATATGTGAGAATAACAAATATATAACAACAAACAATGAATAGTAATAATAGTAATTAAACAGAAAATATAATATAATGTAATAATAATAACAATAATAATAGATAAAATGCATAACAATAAATATAAATAGTAATAACTATAACAGAGAAAATATTTAACAGTAACAATATATAGTAAAAACAATAGAAAGTCAGAAATTAACGTTTCAAGTGAACCTTTGTTCGCTGGTCAAGTACAGTCCAAGCAGTGTCCATTAGTTCGTCTTCCACCATATTAGATTTCAATGAAACTGCAGGTGGCTTACGAACAGGTGTAGATTTTAGTCTTTTCGGGAATAGAAGCGTGTCATTGAGCCGGCGTATATAGGCAAAAGACAAAAGGAGGGCGGAGATGAACTGGTGTTCACCGAAGACCATTACTAGTAGAAGAACGTGGGGTTTTTTGTGATTTGCTAGTAGATTTCGACTGGGGTCGGAACTTTTGGACTTCTGTCGGGAACAAGATCGGTTTGGGTGGAAACGTCACACGTTTGAATTGCCACAGATTTACGAGAAGTAGATGCAACACTAGCAAAGGGCACAGAAAGCGAGGAAGGAAAACTTTCCTTTAAACGCTACTTATCATCGGCAGCAGAGATCTTCTCAACAACCAGTAGCTTTCGGATATGTTTTTCACGTTGAAAGGCTGGACAATCCCAAGACCAAGCAGAATGCTTGCTCTTGCAGTTGACACAATTGCTGTACAGAGTATCACACTATGACACCCTGGCCAAAATTTGCACAAAAAGCAGCACTCGCATTTTACGATGGACTGGTGTGCCCGAAGTTTTGGCATTTGAAGCAGCGTAGGGGACTAGGAATATAGGGACGGACATTAAGTCGATAATGAAAAGCTTTCACGTAGTCCGGAAGTGGAGACAAAGTAAACGAATCAGTGACTGAGTATCAACTAGTTCACCTGACTTCTTGCTTTTGATGCGAGCTATCTCTATAACATATTGGTCAGTCAGTTCCAATTTAATCTCCTCCTTAGTGACGTTTAGGAGGGCCCAACACACTGTGAGACATTCAGTAGACGATGGAGCTCTACCGACACGTTTACTGGTCCAATGGAAGTTAATTTGAGTAGCTTCTCTGTTTGTTTCTCGTCGACAGTTTCCATCAATTAAGTATCGTTTCATGGATTCTTGATATCTTTAACCTGTCTGGCGTTATAAGTAATAACTTGATTAATGAGGAAAGGATACAAACCCTCAATAGAGCTCGGACAGTTTGCTCCAAGATTGTCACTGTCAGTATCTTTATCTTTAATTACAAGATATCGGACTACAGGTATTCACGATACTTGTCTTTTGCACACTATCAAAAACTTGAGGTTTTGTTTCGTTCTTGTTTGATTTGGACTTTCTGCGAGAGCATGAGTCCTGACCCGAGCTTCCAGTTTTAGTATCCATAAAAAGTTAGTATCAAATGTCTTGACCAGTTCCAAAACGACTCTTGTCCATTTACAGAAAATTCCACAAAAATTAGAAATAAATGCAGATCTGTATGTTTTGCAGAACTTTGAATACTTCAGTGTGTTCATGTGAAACATCCTCAAATATTTCCATTTCTAGAAAACTCATGGATCCTACAGTTTTTCTCTTTTCTTTGGGATTTTCTGTAAATGGACAAGAGCCGTTTTCGAATTGGACGACTCAAATATACATTTATAAAGATAAAAATGTGTGTGAGCGCCACAACTTCACAGCGGTTTGCTTGCGAAGATAACTTACGGCACTCCCTGGCTATCCCATAAGCACGTCCTCAACGCAGGATTCAGCGTGTGGCCGATGCAGTCAAAGGGAACGGAGGTGCAAGAAAACCAATCTGATCGACAGAAACGCATAGCCCCGGAAAACAAACGAACAAAATTGGAACTAAAAGAAACAACCTCTCGAATAAGAAGATATAGACCCCATCTGCCCACAAAAGAGCAAAATGTGCGGATTTTAAATTTTTTGTGCTTTTATTATTATATTGAGTTGAGTTTGGGTTTAACGTCCCGTTCAGCAGCGAGGATATATGAGACGTGAACCTACTGATTAACGTGCAATCCGAACCACATGAGCTCCCGCCAGGAATCGAACCCGGGTCTCCCACGCCAAAGGCGCGTACGCTCACCGCCTAGCCACAGAGGACCTCTTTTATTATTATATTTTACCTTTTTTGTTTTAATAGATTTTCTTGTATTTTTTTAATTTTCAAGTATTTGGACACCAGACAACACGAATATTGGCCCCATAACAGTCGGCCGAAATGGGTGCACGTCCACTCCAGATGGAGGAAGACGTATGCGAGCCATCCATTTCCCAAACTACCTCAAAAATAAACTATCGTTTGTGTACTTAATAATGACAAATGTCCATCATGTATTAGGGTTATTTATAAAACATTTGTTTATAAGATATCAACAAAATCGTCTGAGTTCTTTCTGAGAAAATTGTCCGGCAAAAGCCCACCGCCCACCCCTAAGAATAAAGTATCCCTTGTGGATTTTTTTCGAGACATACTGCCAGGATAATAATAAAAATTTATTTACGAAATATGAAGAAAATCGGCTGTGTCACTTTTGAGAAAATAGTTCGGAAAACTCACTTCCAAGAATAAACTACCTTTTCTAGATTGTTTCTAGAAAAACGACTTATGTCATATTATAAGGATGTTAGTGGAACATTGATAATGAAATACAACCCTGTATGGACGAAATCGTAAGAGCAGTTTCTGAGAAAATCACTATTTATAATTTTCAGTCTTTAGTAAATACCCTTATTTTTGTAGGTAGAAAAAAATTTAAAAAGAATAATGTCCCTAGGGATTCTTATAAAAGCTTTAAGTTTTAAATTTGGTCTCGATACGTTGAGTGGTATGACCTTTAAGCAAGGGAACATCTTTACTTAGGTACGAATATACAGACAGACAGACATCCGGAAATTCGTTTTTTTGGCATATAGAGACCACGATTAAATTCGATCTTAAATTCAATTTCTTTAACGATCACCACTTTTCTCTTCTATCATCGCTCGAAAGCAAAAATGGTAAAAATTGATAAAATCAAATAAAAAAAAAGATCACTCTCAGACAATTATATAACAGTATAGTAGACTAAGAAAATAGCAACTATATGCATCCAGTTGGTAAATCAGACTAGCAAAGTTGATGGTTAATCAGTATTAGTGGCGTACTCACAGGGGCTGATCCAGGAGGAGGGCGATGGAGGCGATCGCCCCCCCCAGAAGAGGAAACTTCTTTATTTTATATATATAAATACAATATATAGTTTATTTATTGACGCTCTTAAAAGTAGCTCTAAGTAGCAGTATTACAACCCACCGCCTCCCCCAGAAGTCCGTCCTGGATCCGCCCCTGCGTACTCAGCGCGCTGATTTAGCTCAACCATGTCGGTCCCGGCGTCCGCCACAGACTACATAAAATATGACGACATTATTATTTCTTTACAACTTTAAAATCAGACTGACAACATTGAAAACTGTTTACAAGGAATGATCCATCTATGATACGACCCGCTCGGGAGAGTAATACTCCCGGAAGTACGTTTTTCCGCGCGCTACTCTAGCCAGCTGTTTTACGCGCTATCCTAGCCAGTTGTTTTAAGTTGGTCACAAAATTTATATCATGAAGTACAAGGGTAACAAAACGAGCCCTATATCATGGAGTACAAGGGCATAAGTACTACAACTACTTATCTGCACAAAAATAAATAAATCACTTTTCTAAGTATTATTTTCATATTATTTTAATTTAATAAGTGTTATAAAAATGTAAAAAAAAACTTTCCGCGGGCCGGGTTTGAACTCGCGCCAAAAGAGACTCTTATTACTAGCATATAGCGCTAGCCCACTCGGCCACGAACGCCGACAGCAGCAATCGTTTGTTTTCTGCTATTTTAATGCAACGTGGCAAGAAGTGGTTAACGCCAGGGCCGCCCACAGGGGGGATGTATGGCGCAAGCTGCGCCATTGAGAAAAATTTTGGGGGGGATTTTACTCTACTTTCGAACTAGCAATTTTACTGTCGGAATAGCATTAAAACACGATTTTGAGAAGCTAATTTTCAAAAATTTTCCGGGGTGAACCCCCGTACCCCCTGCTTCGATACTCGATGAATGAAGTACTGCGCAAGTAGCCGTATGAAAGGAAAGGTTGGTTCGTTTTAAGAGAGAAGGGCCGCCCACAGGAGGGATGAATGGCGCAAGTTGTGCCATCGAGAAAAAAATTGGGGGGAATAAAAAAAAATTGGGGAAGAATTTTACTCTAATGTCGAATAAGTAATTTTGCTGTCGTCAGAATAACATTGGAACACGATGCGATTTTTTTTAAATCTCGAGAATGAATCCCCCTACCCCCTGCTTAGAAACTCTATGAATGAAGTACCGCGCAAGTTGCTATATGAAAGGATGGGCTGGTCGGTTTATCGCTTTGTGTAGGTAATTTACCCATTTTCTGCTGGGAGAATTTATTTATTTTTTTATTTATACCATGTACGACACAATAAGTAATGCTGTTCAATTGCTACATGATGTGTAATAAATAAACTAATGATAATATTTTGTATAGTTTTCTGTTTGTGCGATTACATTTTCCACTTAATTAAAAAGAAGTGAAATCACAAAAATGAGCTCCAAGTTCTGGTGAACAACAGTTACAAACACTCAAGAAATCACTTTCAAATTTAGATTTGAAACTTGCCTATGTTGTCTGTTGAAAATTATAAAGTAGTTTGATTGACATAATTGTGAGCTAGTGGTAACCATACAGACAACAGCCAAGTTTCAAATCTAAATTTGAAGTGAGCCAGTGAGTGTTTGTAACTGTTGTCCACTAGAGCTTGGCGCCTATTTTTGTGATTTCAATTCTTTTTAAAGCCACTCGTACTTGGCTCTTTTACAGGAATGTTTTTTGTTGGATATCACTTCTTTTTGTAGGCTAATTTCGAGGATAACATTTTCTTTTGGTATCAAACTCAATAACTTGTAACTTGCGTCTTACTTTTCATGTACAAGGGAATTATATCAATATTTTGTAAAGAAAAAAATAATATTACTAATTGTAAAAAAAGAAGAATACCTGTGCCATACACAGTGTGTAGAAGTTTTTATACCCTTCAATATCCTTATAGAACATATTTAGTATTGTACACTACCAAGACTACTCATAAAAGTAATGCCATTTTTATAATTACTACTGCCCCTACTACTACTACAAGCATTCTATAATACTACTACAGGAAATAAAAACAACAAAAATAACAATTACTAGTACTATAAAAACTACTGCTAAACTGGGCAATTGTTTTTAGAGGACTTGAGTTTTGAGGAGGGAAGAGATTACTAGTTTTGGGGGGGAGTGCGACATCAGTTTTGGGGGGGATGGGCACCCCTGGTTAACGCCAACCAATCAGAACTGTGTTTCTCGTTTCTACTTCCGGGAGCATTACTCTCCCGAGCTAGTCCTTCTATGATCACCTCCTGTAAACAGTTTTCAATGTTGCCAGTCTGATTTTAAAGTTGTAAAGAAATAATAATGTCGTCATATTTTATGTTCTGTGGGGGACGCCACGACCGATATGGGTAGAGTACGTTTGTTTTATCTTGGCACACTTCCCGCCAGTGCACTTGGTTGACTTTTAAAGATTTTCTGCTAACACTCACGTGAACGTTTTAATCCAATAGATGTTTTATTGGCTTTGTCGTGTAGGTGACGTTAGTTGTCAGCCAGCCCATCAAATGAGGTCAGTACTATTGGACGGATAGTTGAAGTGCTTAGTTGCCACATGCGAACAAGTGTGTTACGGTGATTTGTGAGTGATGTGGAGTTTTGCTGTTTCCCAGTGTATTGTATGTAACTTACAACTTAACCATGGAGTGGCAAGAACGCGTTGCAGACAGATTCATCTTTAGGCGGGAAGCGTACCAAGATTTAAAAAAAAAAAAAAAAAAACGTACTCTAGCACAGGGGCACCTATGACGTAACGGATAAAATTTCTTTCTTTTTTTTTTTTTCGCGGAAGACAGTATTTCTCTCTTTGATACCTCAAAACATTGAAAAGTGTTTGAAGAAGAATTTTAACCCTTTAGTTGGCAGTGTTGCTCTCAAGCAACATCACATTCTTTTGCGTTATCCATACGAATTATAACTTGAGTGTTCATTTAATTGGCATTATTACTTTCATGTAATATTCATATACATGATTTCCGGATCGCTTCTTTAGATACTTCTAATCTTTGTCAACAGGGGGCAGTCAAATTTAGTTTGTAGAAGCTTTATCTCCTACGTTCCGCGAAAGTTTTTTTTTTTTTTTAAATTTTATTTGTGGTTTCTTGCTCTGTAGGAAAATATTTCAATGAAACTGTTAGTAATTACTGAGAGTATTCTTATGATATTTTACCATAATAGGGCAATGCTGCCCAGTAGCAACACATAGGACCTGTTTTGTGGCAATGTTACTTTTAAATAAACATCCTGTAATTTGTTACCAAAGTACAAAAATACTTTAAAAATTACGAAATTATGATCAGGAAGACATGGTTCAACCATAAAAGAAACTAAAAATTTTAATGGTAATGCTATCAATGCTTGCCAATTAAAGGGTTAAGAGATGTTTTGTATCAACGTTTTACATTTATTTTTGAATTCAAATTTTTAAATCCGTATTTTAGTGGAAATACCCATTTGTAAGCGATATGTTCATGAAATTGTTTTAAAAAGTAAAATATGCACAATGGTCTGAAAATGGTCTTCCCACGTGTTTCATACAACTAGGACAGCTTGTATACGAAAAATAGCCATATCTTATTTATACATGTTTAAAAATAATAATAATATTTGTTTGAAAGTGCGAATAAAACAACGCATCAGGCTGTTAAAAATTAAATTCAATATTCAAGTTTAGATTTTACACGAAAATTTCCTTGTTTTATATCATATAAACATATTGCGCAGCGTTTAACTACCAATATTTATCCTAACAATATTGCTTTTGACGTATAATCTTGTGTAATATACTCAAAGAACTAACGCATGACGTACTGTCGAATGCATATGCACATTTTCGTAGCTCTTCTCATACATTATTAATTTATTCATCTAAATCTGGTTAATGTTTACTTTTAACCGATAGCATTTTCTGTTCATGAGAGCTAGAAACATGTAAATTCATGAAAGTTCTGTGAAGTGGAAAGATAAATATTTTGATTATGTTATAATTGAAACATTTAACAATATTATGGGTACTAAAACGAAAGATAAACTCAAATTTTTATATTCAGACTGATATCAGTTACAGGTTTGCAATATATAAAAATACGTTTTAACGCCGTGTATATTGCCACCTGAATATACACATAATTCTGATTCTAAAACATGAAACATTTATAGTACTGCAGTCCTAAATTTTTCAGAAACTATACGGTATTTTGTGAACATCTATGAATCGCATAAAAGACACATGCCAAAAGTGAAATTTTCCTTTAATGAACAATGTAAAGTACATGAAAATTTGAAGGCTGTGATACTGTTTTATAGTCTAAAAGTATTTTATGGTATTTTCTTGATGATAAATTACTGTATTATTAACATAAATTAAAGTAAGCACGCTGAAGGAACCGAACCCACTGCGATAAGGAATAAACTAAATCGCTTCCGATGTACCAGGAAGAATTAAGAAAATTGTGGTGAGAACAAGGGTGAACATACAAATATCACATTTAAGGGTGATTTAAAGAGTCAAGTTTTGGCGATAGATGTCACTACAGTCTTCGTCTCTCTCTAATGTTTTTTTTCTTTTTTTTAACCTTTCACTAAAGTTTACAATTTCTCTTACAAATTTCAACCTACAGACTTCAAATTTTTAGAGTACTAACTTCATAACCTATCTAAGGCAACAATTCGTGCCGATTGTTTATTTAGAATTTTCTTCATTGTTGAAACTTCCATTGTTAAAGGTTTGGATATCCATTCTAATAATCAAGGCATTTTAACAATGAAGATAATTCTAAATTAAAAATCGGCACGGATTGTTGCCTTTGATAGGTTATGAAGTTCCTTCTCTTAAAATTTGAAGTTTGTAGGTTGTAATTTGTAAGAGAAATCGTGAATTTTCGTGAAAGGTAAAAAATACACTAGAGAGAGATACGAATACAGTAGTGACATCTATCGGCAAAACTTGGCCCTTTAAACTAACCTTAAACAAAGGTTTTGTACTCATATTCACTGATCACAACAGCACGAGCTTGGATAGAATCTGACATAATCTTTCCACTTTTCATTTTCTCGTTTTCCCATTTTCTTCTGTGATGGCTGATATAATCATGAAACAAGTAAGCTTCGTTTCATGATGAGAAACTACGGTAAAATTCAAATCTATGGGAATTCAATACTCAAACTTGAAGTAGTACACCTATAGTTATTGGTCGCAATAAATTAATAAAATCAAAGAAAGAACCTGTTCCTTGGACACTGCATCAATATTAAAAAGCCATTACTTGTTATGCCTTACCATTTTAGTCTATGGCGATAGATGTTGAAACCGGAAATGGTTAATTTTAACCACTTTCAGATTCAGTAGAGGGTTAAGGGAGGAGATAGAACCTACTCTTGGGAAGCTGAAATAACTGCAGAAAACAGCTTGCCGATATATTGCTATTTTCGTTCTATGGTGATAAATGTTGAAACCGGAAATGCTTAATTTGAAGGACTTCCGGTTTTCTTAATGGGTTCATGAAGAGCACAGAACCTATTCTTTGAAACTTAAACCAATTGCAAAAACCACATCTCGATATAACTTACTGGTTTTACTCTATCAGCATTGAAGCTGCAAATAGCTAATTCGAACCATTTCCGGTTTGAATAGAGAGTTCATGAAAAACATGGAACGTATTTTTGGGACGATGACCCGATTGCAGAAAACTGCATCTCGATGTCTCTTACCGTTTTCTCTCTCTGGAAATCAGTATTGAATTGAAATCTGAATATTAAATTTGGACCACTTCTAGTTTTGGTGTAGTGTTCGGAAGAGTGACTATACCTTGCTTTGGGACACTGAATCTTTTGCATGAAACCGCTTCTTGCTACCTGTTCCCATTTTCGTTTTACAGCGATAAACGTTTAAAATGGAAATAAGTAATTTTAACCACTTCCGGTTTGAATACATAGAATCTATTGGGACGCTGAACCGATTTTAAGAAACCACGTATTTCGATATCTCTCACCGTTTTTGCTTTGATACCTGTCGATAGACGGCCGGCCGGACAAAACCGATCTATAATACAGTACCGTAGTTCAGACACTTATGCATAACATAGTTTGGAAGTCTAATAACACGGAAATTACCCTTATAGCATTTTCGTGACAAGTGATTTGCTCAACATTAGAGAGTTATTAAGAACATTTGAACAAAATTATCTGAGTCATTCCTTTCTTTCTTTCTTTTTAGAAAAACTCACATCCAAGAATAAACTAGCCCTTGTGATTTTTTCATGGTAATGAGTTATTCCATATAAACAAAACATCTATAAACAAATGTAAACAAAATCACCGTAGTCCTTCTTGAGAAAATTATCATGAAGAAACTCATCCCAAAAATAACTATCCCTTGTAGATTTTTCAACACAAATGATTTATGCCGCATTTTCAAGTTATTAATGAGATATGCATGAATATGCAAAATCGTCTGCACTTTTTTTTTTTTTTTTTTTAACGAGAGAACACTCCGGAAAACTCACCCTCAAGAATAAACTACCCTTTCCAGATATTTCCTAGAAAAACGATTATTTCACATTATAGAGTTGTTAGTGGAACATTGCTTTACAAAATATGAACGAGATCGTCAAAGCCTTTTTGAGAAAATCATGTATTTTAATTTTCATTATTCAGTAAGTTACCTTCAATTGTAGGGGTAGAAAGAAAATTCAAGAAATGCTTTAAGGGATCTTATAAAAACTTAAGTTTTAAATTTAATTTCGATACATTGAACGACAAGACCAGACAAGTGAACACCTTTATATCGGGACGAACGAACAGACATCCAATAATAATTTTTTCGGCATGTACGGTAGAGACCATGAAATGTGTAAATTCGTTGTAATCTCGAAATCAATTTTTCACTATTACTATCCTTTCTTCTCTCCTATCGTCGTTCGAATGTAAATATTGTAAAAATAGAGAAGCATCGAAGAACAAAATAAGATCACCCTCAGACAGTTATGCAATAGTTATTACGCTAATAAAATAGCATCTGTGTCAATCTAGTTAGGTAAATCAGAGTAACAAAGTTGATTAATCATTATCAATAGCGTAGGCAGGGTTTGACTTGGCTCAAGCCTTTCACCCTCTAGTACAGTGATACCAAGGATTCTGTTTTAATGTAATATTTTCCAATTATGACCCTCTTATATAGACATGTAACGATTCTTTTAGACAGATAACACCATCTAATAGCGGCTGGGTGGCTCAGTGGTTGAGCGTTTACCTCCGGTGCTTGGGGTCCCGGGTTCGATCCTCGCTCGCACCATGTGGACTTTGTGGTGGACAAACACTGTGCTCATGGGTTTTCTCGTGGTTCTACCGTTTCCTCCCACTTTCTTCATTCCACCATTTCATTCATTTCTCATCATCACCGTCTCCTTTAGCCTAACCGGCACAATCGTGGGACGTAAAACTGAAAGTTTTCATTTCAACACCGTCTAAAACTGAATTTCTTTCCTGAAGAATAATAGGCCATTCTGAAAGTTTTTTTTACTTTTTTCTTTCTTTCTTTTCTTTCCTCTCCTTTTTCTTTCTTCTGTTTGAAAATGATATTCGTTTTCCCATATCAAGTCTCAGTTGGGTTTTTTTTTTTTTTTTTTTTAAGCGAGAAATGTAATTGAAATTTTAAATTTTCTTGACCTAGCTTGGAAAAATATGTTTTAGAAATGTTCATTAATATGATAATATTCGTCATAATTATTTATACACTTAGGTGTGTACCCAGCAACTTTATCTTGGGGGTCCAAGACTTTTCAGGGGGACAGGACATTTACATACTAAAACCGAAATGAAAGTCCTGTTTTAAAATGTGAAATCGTTAATAACTCAGTATGAATAGACAACCGTTATACTATACATGTTACTACTATTATTCACTGTTGAAGCATGTTTTCGCACTGCACAAAATTAGAATCAGAGGTTGTAGGAAATGTACCAATAACTATTCACGAAAAAAAAAAAGTCTACTTGTTTGACTTCGACTTTATGAGTGTAATTAAAATGTATGGGTTACGCACTAAATTTCCCCCCTCAAATTTATTAAACTAAATCATGTTCCAGTTAAGACTGAAACATCTACTTCTAAAATAAGAACAAAACAGTAGCGCGTTTTGGGAAAACTTAGTCCGAAGAAAACTCAGCATCAAAAGAACCATAACTTATGTTTGTGGATTTTTTAAATGGCAAATGACTATCATATTCAAGGGTTATTTATAAAACATTTGTTTATGAAATATCAACAAAATCGCGTAATAATAATTATTATAAGGAAGTTACTATTATAATTATTGTGGTGGCAAGTGATTTGAGCAATGTTATCGAGTTATTAATGAAATATGAACTAAATCGTCTGAGTCGTTTTATTTTTATTTTATTTTAGAACCGTAAACTCCCCTTATTTTTAAGGGTAGAAAGGAAATTATTTAAAAAATACCCCTAGAAAATCTTATAAAAACTTTGTTTTAAAGTGCCTATCCGGTTGCAATGATGTGAACAGAGTTTGGGGGAGATGGCTGAAATTCAGCTTAATAGAAGAGACTATATTGATTCTATATTCGAAATGCAAATTGTCCTAAAATGAATGAAATATAGTAAAAAAAAAAAAAAAAAAAAAAAAAAAAAAAAAAAAACAGAAAAAAGCACGAAATATTAACATTAATGCCAATGGAAAAAGCAATAAAAAAAAACAAATAATTCCTGCACTTATCTCAAAAAACAAAACAGGGAAATTGATGAAATTCAGCTTAAATATAGAACAGACTATGTAGAATCCATGTTCGAAAAAGAAATTGTCCTAAAATGGATGGAACATAGTGAAAAAAAAAAAAAAAAACACGAAACATGAACGTTGAAGTCAGTGAAGAAATTAAGTCGTCCACAAATCTCAAAAACTATAATAAGGAGGTGACTAATTGAAAGCTTATTGCAAAAACATAACGAAGAGCTTAGAAACGGTGTTTAGCACGTAAGGTAAATATGAATAGAACATTGACAAGAATCAAGTTGTTTGAGTAAAATCAATTATAATTATAAAGTATATGCATCTTCTTCGAATTACCCAGGTCACTCCACTCGGGGTTATGTGCTTGAAATATCTCACATCTGGATTTGAAATCTCCAGACTCGATTTAGCACGCAACGTGACTTTTGACCTGATCACTTAACACAGTCTGTTGCTTATGGGAAGCCAGATAGACCCTTTGGTGTCGATATGTTGAACGGCATAGTCTCTAGGCGAGTAAACATTTCCCCAGAATGAAGGAACACATACGAGAATCAATCCATAAATGCAAGAGCTGTGTAGTAAATAAACGAGTAACGAACCTAGAATCCATAAAATCTCAGACTGAAAGTTTCGCCAGCAAATAGCTACCATGGAGAGGCGCTACTGTAGTAAATGGAGTGTGAATATGTTGGCAGACTTATGTTGGGATGTGACACGCGAGACACCCAGTAGTAATTACAAGAGGAGTAGGAAAACCAAGTGACACGTAAGTGTTAAACTTTAACTTTTTACGCAATTTTATCTGCATAATTTATATTGATATTGAAATTATAACGTGCAAATTATTATGGGTGGAGAATAGTATCTTTGGGCGGATATTGAAACACCCTCCCTCCTTCCTGAAAACTGGTACGTCCTGGAGAAAAACGGGTTACGGATTCGAATTCAGGAGCTCGAAACCTATAGGAATCACCTATTTTCGTTCGTGGGAGCGAAAAAAAGTTTCATTTTGCCGACCAGTGTTATTGATTAAAATATTTCAGAAGCAAGATGCAGATTGAAACAGATTACTAAAGATAACAATAAGACTGGGCAGTGAAACATTTGTTCCTGGCCCAATGAAACAAATGCTTCGTTCAATCGTGAACTTAATTAAATCCATGTTTTATGTATAAAACTTTTTTTTTTTCAACTTTTGAATTGCCATACTCAGAAGTTGAAGAGAATAATTATATACTTAATCCTGTCAAAAAAGCAAAGTAGTCCCTATAATATTCCCTTCCTTTCTTCTTTGCTGATATCCGGGCCATTTAAGCGTCCCGAGAAATATTTTCGGGACGCTGAGACGCAGATCTCGATTCCGGGACGAATGGGAACCCTAATCTAATATTAACTCAAAAGACAAAGTTTTAATTAAGAACACTTCGACAAAGAAAGGAATTTCTGCAGTGTTTAGTCAAATTTCACAAGGAAGGCGAAATTGATAGCACAAATCATAGTGCAAATAAATTCTTGGTAAGATATAAAAAAGACAACAGTAAAACATATTTCAACGTGATGAATATTAAAAGATAAAGAAGTTAGACACCAGTGATACACCTCAGAAGGACAAAGATGGAGAGGAAGAAGAAGGACAGATGGGAATTATAGTATTACTCTGTATTTCCAACAGTAATAATAATAGTAATAATAATTACCAACTTCATCAATAAGTGCGATAATGGGATATTTTCATGTCCTGACAGAAATATGTCGGGACGCGGGACATTTGCTCCAAAATCGGGACTGTCCCGATAAAATTGACACGGGTGGCAACCCTAAGCTAGAGTGCTATATATTATATATTGGTATATACATGTATACACCAACGGATTAAACGCAATGAATAGTGTGCTACCACAGTTCATGACCACAATAGTGTTTGTTTAGTAGATTTGTGTGCGGAATATTAATAGTAACACTTGGTTCACTCAAACAAACCGCATATAAAAGTTTATGTTTAGCGAATAAGGAATAATAGTCATTTCGCCCCCATTTATTCGCCTTCTCCTGACTTTATTTATGAAGAAACGATTTTTTAAAACCAAAAGAATTGACTCCCAATTTCAATTTTCTGAAGAAAGTGAAATATCCCCTCCCTTTTCTTTCTTATTTCTGTCTTGCAGTATTGAGCATTCATAATATTACGAGAGAAAGGGCTGTGAAGAGAAATAGTTCGAGGTCATAATCGAGTAGGTGATTGCGGTGAAAGCATATCTCTTGGCTTAAGGTTGTTTGACAGCTGCGGTTGACGTGACTAATAGATCTCCCACAGAGCTTAGAATGAAACAAAACCTAGTTTTCCACAATGTTGCAAACTGAAACATTAAGCTACAACAAAACTTTGTATAATGTACGAAAATTACACGTGGTTGCTTTGCTAGTGTTTGTTTCCTTTGAAGAAAACTTGAAGAGATTCTGTAGGCTTCTTTATAGAAATCAAGGTAATTGATAAGGTTGGTTTGTGATGTTAGCACTTATTGAATGGAAGTCAATTTCTGACATTTCCTTATAATGTCCATTGAATTAGATTAGTGATTTCAAAGATCCTAACAGTTATTATCAGTGATGCCAAAACGTTCATTCTAACATAGGTACTGATTCAATATATACTACTCTACTATTTTAAGTTTATTAGTATTAATGAGGTGCTTTTTCAATGGAGTTAAATATATATTTGATATACATCGCATCATTTTAAAATGGTTTGCGTACAACTTAAAAAAAAACAATAAAAATATAAACGATTTATATTGTATGCCAAATATTAGTAAATACATAATGTTGGTAAAGAACACAATAATAATAACATCTAATGAGAAATACGCGTAAACGTTCAAAGATGAGACATATATTGATAGATAAATCTTATTGCCATCTGAAGAAAGTGACATGTTTCCGTATTTTTGAGAAAATCGATAAAAAAAATTGTTTATGGCGCTAATAAGTATATTGTAAATGGCCAACTAAAACAAGCGCAGAAATATCACAATCTATTAAGGTGAAACTAATGATAAAACATACGTATATTCCTGTAGCCTAACCCCGCCATGGACGGTCCCAAGTCTTTTCTGAGAAAGGGAGAGAAACCCTCTCTAGCTCTTCACGGGCTGCATTCATTGTAGCAGATCAGTGCAGGAGGGGGTGATTGAAACACGGGAACGATAGTTATTCTCGTTATGCCCTGATTTTGGAGAGTAGCCACCTCGTCAAGACCTCATCGAGGTAGGTAATGAAAACCGTCGCCCCTACCAACGGAGGTGATGCTTCGGCTATCTTCTGAAATAGGAACTGAGTCGTGTCCTTGTATCCCGGAGATAAGACTACGTGGAACCCCACATCTGTGAAAGAGGAGTAGTTGGCGTGACCATAGGAGCGGATCTAATGCCCTACAACCCTCAAAAAGCAATTTGATCGTGCTTTTGGATCCGGGATGGGATACTCGTATTCCTACACTCGTAACTCAAGAGAAAGTGAGGTAATGGAAAAAGTTCTTCTTCACACCATCCCAATCCATTCTGGGTGCAGAATTCATGAGCCTACCAGGGGAGCCTGTAATTTCTATGGATGGTAACACTGAAAATTCTTCCGATTTGCATTTTCGAGTGTAGAATAACATTATCTATTATTGAAGTAAGTTACATTTCATTATCTCTGTTCACTTACGAAAAACTGACAAAAGAAAAATTTTTAGCTTTTGAAAAATATATAGTAGTCAGCCTCCTTAACATAAACTTCAAGTTGACATCAAGTAACATTACTACCACCTTAACATCCAATGCCCGGGTGAACTTCATCAGCCTACCTCAAAACTGATTGGTTACAAGCCAATCGGTCCATTTTAAGTTTTTTTTACGACTAAAATCCGTCTATTAGACCTTCGCATACTAATGTTATATCATCAAGATAATAACAACATATCACAACAATAATAAAATGTATTATTGTATTTTACCTGATATGTATTACATCAAATGGTAATAAAATACATTGAACCAATCCAACTATTATTCAATTTGCTTTGAATAACTTCCGCTTCTTTTCCATAGAAGGCAGCACCGCCACAGGATTATAAACAAATATTCAAGAATGTTCAAAATCGAACACATGAGAGGTGCTTTGTCTCCAATTTTCATGTCATGCTGTCACAAACCTCTTACATATGAACGTAAAAAGACCGTCTCATGTTCTAAAAACTTCTTCGAGATATTTTTTAAAGTTTCCTACGAGACAAGAGTTAAGGCTGTCTCGTCTTGAAAATTTGTAAAAGTGATATGTCATCTCGGAAATTGTATATGTTTTTTGGAATCTTTCTTTCTCGTCCCGAAATTCCTATCTTGTCTCATCTCGTAGGCAACTCTAAATAATTTGATTAAGTTGGACTCCCACTGAGTTTGAACTCTGACTTCTACCGATACCAAAATATGACAGCAGCAACTGAGAAAATTTTGCCTAACGTTATACAATATTCATATCTTCATTTCATTCTAAACTTAAATGCATCAGATTTTTGTGGCGGAAGTGAAAATGAACATAGAAGGATCTTACTGGGTTTGGTTTATTCGACTTAATATCCCAAGTGCACAGGCTTTATGAGATCGAATCCACTATTTCAAATCTGATGCAAACCACACACAGGAGTCTCATAAATCTTGTGATACCTGTAGTTTGTTGTCATTGACGACTGACTTTGTCTTGTATTCGTTGACTGATGCTCCCCATCCGGGTCAGCCTCAGCGAGTTATGACAGCCGAGTCCATAGCAGCAGCAGATCGGCTTATTCAGGGGAACCGGTGTGTCATCCTAGCTGAAGTGTGTTGCTTGCTCTGAGTTTCGGTTCAGTACAACATACAGTGCATAAGGAACTCCGATATAGACAAGTGTCCATCAGAAGGGTTCCTCAACAGCAGACACAGGAGCTGAAAGATCATCGGGTTGACACGTGTCAAGAGTTGCTGAGACGTTACGAAGAGGAGGGTGATAATTTTCTAGTTCACATTGTCACCGGGAATGAAAGTTTGCTATACCATTTTAACCGGAGACCAAACGTGCAAGCAAAGTATATTCTTTGTCAAAACCAAAGAAGTTATGCACTCAGCTCTCTGCAGGGAAGTCATGTTGACTTTATTCTGGGATAAGAATGCTCTTATTCTGGAATACTACATGTTTTCACGTACTACAGTGACTAATGCCACCTGCAGCGACCTTCTCAAGAGCCATTTGAGGCCAGTAATACGCACAAAGCGAAGGAAATTGCTGAATACAAATGTTTTGCTTCAACATGATAACGCCTGTTCTCATTCTGCTCTTGGAACTATTAAAACCATCGACGACCTACGCTTCAAGTGCCTCCGATATCCACTACTCTTGAGATTTGGCATCATTAGGTTTCCATATCTTTTATTTATTAAAAGATCACCTTGGGGAGAAAATTTCAAGTCTGATGAAGACGTCCAATGAGCTGTACACGAGTGGTTATAGAGTCTTCCAAAAGAATTTTTCTTACGCAGTATCGAAGCACTTCCTGTCCGATGGCGTAAGTGAATTGAACTAGGAGGGTATTATGTAGAAAAATAATGTATGAGCAAGCATTCTCCCTGCAATAAAATAGTGCAAAAAAATTAACAGCGGTTTTCATACACAGAGATAATACACATACTCACACACACCAAAATCAATTCATTCAATATATGTTAATATTTAGTTCAGTAACACTATCTACTTCATAAATGTTCATGTGTATTATAAGAGCCATTAATTTAATTCCGAGCTCGGAGTCTTTATTGCAGGTACATGTGACAACATCTTATGACGATGTACAGCGTTATCACTCACATGAACCCAGGCAATGTTGAGTGGGATGTAATTGTAAAATGGGTGGTCGAAAGGAAAAGGAAATCTGTGTTAAAATTTATTTTAAACTTGTGAAAGAGATAACATAGACGTGCCAAATGTTACGAGTAGCATTCGGTGATGCATTCCCATGCGGATCACCAGTTTGGGAATCGGTACGAGGGGGGAATCGCCCAGGTTAGTGCATTTACGAGCTCAGATCGTCGACTGACTGTCCACGAAATTGTGATAGACTTAAATATTTGCATCAGATTATATCACTAAATCTTGCACTAAGACCTAACGATTTATGGTATATCGACGAAGTTTGTACCGAGAATTCTCACATAGGATTAGAACAGTTGTGTCGCTATCAGCAAAGAAATGGTGGAGATATAGCTGTTAAAGATCTGACAATATATCACAGTATTATCACAGATGAATATTAAGGATTTAGCTATACGATGGTAATGTCGTTCCAATTAAAGTCATCTACGTTCCAATGAAGACCCAAAAATGACAGAAAAGTCCAATCCTGGTTGAAAGTGCTATTTATTTTTTTTTCATGTCCGGGCTCGTGCATTATAAATAAAAAATAGCACACACATGGTATAACGGTCAATAAGGAGTTGTGTTACAATGGTTAGGAGATTCTGTTTATCTCGAATGAGCGGACAAATGGGCATCTGAACAGCGGTGTTTACGTCATGACAATTCTACGTGTCACACTTCATGAATGATATCCAACTTCTTGGCCGGAAAACAAGATTCTCGTTGAGCACAATCCCTCCAACTCGTAGGGGCTAGCTCCTTTTGATGTTTTCCTGTCCTCCACACCGAAATCCACCGTAAAAAGGGGAACAATTTGGCATCATCCGGTACATCCAGGGTAATAAGACAGGGAATCTCCGGAGCATTGCACAACAGACAATACAAAACTGCTTCTAGCGTTGGCGACAACGTTTGAACCGTTTTTTTGAGATGCAGCAGAAGATGCTTCAAAGGGAACAAGCACGAATAGGTGGTAAACCATCCATAAGATTTTTTTTTTTTACAACATCAGTCCGCGAATTAATTGAACAGACCTTGCACATAACGCATTGTAGTGGTACCTATTGATATTAGAAGCGTCTCACAAATCATCATTACAATTCTATTGACTGGAATAGAAGTCGGTAGGAATAATCACATTTCTAATTCATAAAACATAGAGTCCCCCTGCGTATTCTGATCTAGGATTTATTGTTGTTCCGGAATTTTACATTCAAAATTAAAATAGAGCAGTTCCTTTATTTAAGCACACACACAGACACATACATGAAAAGAAGAATAATGGAACACTTTTTTTTTTTTTTTTTTTTTTTTTTTGGCTCTATCTGTATTAAAAATCTGATTGTTAGATACAACCCGCACAACGGAAGTTGAAATTCCGGTTCATTTAATTGAATCATTTCGGCCGTTCATAATTTGTAACCTCCTGTGTGTGACTGACTGTAGCAGCTTTTTTTTTTCCCGGAATCTCATGCCTGAGTAATCAAAACGAGAAATTCACACATCGACTGATAAATATGTCAATAGATGGATTTCACGAATAATTTCACATTGAGATGCTTTTCAGAATAATCGCCAGTTCGCATAGTCTACTTTTATTGCTTAAAATGTGTTATTTCTATAAATGGAGAAGAAAAGATGATCTGCGTATGTTAGAATAGGGCTGTAAACTTGAGAGCCGGAACTTTGCACTTAGTGTATTTCTGAGAGGGTAGATGCCTCCATTGATACTTGGTTCAACTGCTCTCAATTGAGTATGAGAGAAATGAAGTGTAATGTGCGACTACAAGAGTTTCCATCTTATTAGACAACTTTGTAATGAAAAATATCGGATCGCGTGAGCATAGTGAAAAAAAATCTTCTATCTGGACAGTGGTATATTGTACAAATATACGGAATTCCTTATTTTTACTACGGAAATCAGTACGAAGCATACGTTATTCATATGCTACATACGTACTGCCCTTTTACCGGCTTAGATGTTACATCATGCTATTGCAGGATGTCTGACATCCAACAGTCTTCATTATATTATATACGTATATGTATGTTACATGCGTCAGCTATATCTTATATACGTCCATCTGTATGTGAGATCTGGACCAACTATATACAGTTCTTTCGATCGTACGGAAAGTACATTTATTCGGAACACTTATAAGCGAACTGTGTATAAAACATACTTTTCTCAGTTATACGTTTGCTGTACTATAAGTCCAAAAACTAGAGGATTTACACTTGTAATCTAAGTTTTTTCGTACACCACATACGTGTTTGTTCTCAGTACAAAATATTATTATAATATTATATTTTCAGCATTCATTTCCAACAGACAGATATACAGGATGACATTAAGTAGGGGTGAAAATAAACACTCGTCCACTCGCCTAAGGCGAGTGGTTCATCGGTGCGGGCGAGTATTCATTATCATACCGAAGGAAAGTAGAGGATTTCTATTGTGGATGTGGGCTAGTACCTTTTTTCTTTCTTGGGCGAGTAAAATTCTGTTGCTTGTTTGCATCCCTGCATTAGAGGCTGTCTCTACGTTCGGAACAACAATACAAGGAAATACTAAGAGTTAAAGAATAGGCGGATCCATGAATGGTATCTCCTCTAAAGCATCCACTCTTCGATGAATTCTCCTCCCTCGAGTAGGGAAGATTGTTACGACACGGTTGTTGTTTTCAGCGAAGAAGTCGGACACCATTTCTCAAGTGCGACGTGAGATATTTTCATGATGCATAAACATTCCTGACTCATTGTTCTTTTTATTATATCATGTTTGCTCGATATGCTCCTAGAAAGGAAGTATGATGTCACAGTTGTAAATGACTGTTATGCAATATCCTACTTCTATGAAAATCGACCCATCTAGCCTATTCAATGATAATTACACCATTACTAGTTGCGTATAACATTTCCAAATACTTGAACATGACTCAACGCAACGCCGTTTTTCGATTGTTGATGCAACACTGACACACAAATATTTGGCGTGATAAGGTGGTCAGTGGCATATACAGAATACCATTAAGAGAGAGGGAAGTGTTCAAGCATCCATATTCACATCGTTTCAGCAATGACGCGATTTTTCTTCATATCTTAATTAGCGTGACGATACATTTCTCGAAAACAAAACGAGAACTTCATTTTTACTTTTGAGATAACAATGGGAGAGAACAACTCGAATTCGAAATTTCGACGTATTTATACGTTTCATGTCCCCTACAAGCTGAAAAAAAAAAACGTATTTTGGATGTCTGTATGTCCATCCTTTCGTTTCGATGTAGATTGGTTCACTCGCCTAGACGCCGTACCATTCAACATATCTGCTGGAAATTTTAAACTTAAGGTTTTTAAAGAATTCCTTAAGGTCTTTTTCTTTTCGAATCTCCTTTTTACTCCTATAATCATGAGTAGTTTAGTGAGAGTAAAAATAAAAAATGCATTTTTTTCAAAGACGGCTCTAACGATTTTGTTTATGTCATATATCATTATTTTATTAACAACTCTATACTGTGGCATAAGTAGAGACGAAACTTTTTCGCAACAATTTTTATATTTTGTAGCATTAATTATCACAACTTTCGCATTTATGTCGCATTTATGCCAAATAAATGTAGCACAAGTTTTTTAAAATATGGAACTTGTAAACAGTATATTTTTGGCAGTAAGGCGTATATCTAATTCAAAAACAAGAATATACCTTGATTAGGTGCATATTTTAACTAATATATTCACTGAAATATAGAAACTAATGCGAAAATTTAAACACTTCCTTCCGTTAGTCCTGTATCCAACAATTTAGAATGCCTAATGGACTGGCACCAGCATAGTGTAGATTGTTTTTAATCGAATTTATTGAAGGCCTACAACAGTATAGTAATTCTGTATCAGTTTGTATTATTTAAAATGCAGAATTAGGTTTTGGTTGAATTTTAAGTTGAAATGATTTTCCTGTTGTTCCTGGTAAACAACATTTGTTGCCAAGTATCATATTATAGTAGTATTGAGTCCACAACTTACTAGGGACGGTCGCGAGGTGTGATTCTGAATTCATATCGATACTACGTTCATTCGACTCCCTTTTACATATGAAACAATTAGGCAACCAGAGAAATCATCAATTGAAAGCGTATTCGAATTACGAGCGTTAAAATTTCAAAATTTAACAGATTTTGCGAAAAATTTCAAGTAATCAATTTTTAGATAGACGCTCCAGTTTTGATATCAGGGGGTTTTCTTGAGTGCCCAATACAGTGGTGAAGTCAAAATGTACACATTTTGCGAGATAGAACACTTATTTGGGAAGGAGAAGAAGGGTAATGGTGTCCTATAACTTGCAAATTGCCCTCCCGTTTCGTACACCACGTCGTTAGGTTAATAAAAATGTATTTGTCACCCCTATCGACCTTTTTGTCATCTAAATATCACTTTCTTGTATGGCCACCTTCAAATTGTAGTATGGCATTTGTCTCGGAAACAATTTGACCGGCATGTTAAATTTAATGAAGAACACCTTGGTATTCATAATTGAGGCGTTCAGATGCCAAATCAAGTAACTCCGAGATTTTTCAGTAGTGAGCATTTTAGTAATTTACGCAGGTAAATACAATGTATTTAAATGAGAGTAACCAGAACGTTTACGCATTCTAGTGGCAAATTGTTACACTATGAACTATCGATTTTGCCTTTGAAAAGAATGTATGTTTTCCAAGTCAAAATGTGTAGAGCTTAAAAAAAAAAAAAATGGAGTTAACCGTTTTTTTCCTGAACGCCTCAATTAATCTTGACATAATATATATACAGTGGACCAAAAGTATAATAACTATCAAACCTATTATCATAAAAAGTAATCACACAAAAACGCATTGAACAATCGTCACATTACAGTATGTTGCTGTATAGAGATTGTGTACTGTAAACAGTTGACTTATTACAAACAATTTCATAAATTACACACCATAAATAAAGAAAAGTTGTATTGAAGAATTACTACCACATCAATCTTGATTAAATAAAAAAATTGTTTCCTCTAAACAGAACCTTTCGGTAAAACAAAAGACAAAAAAAAAAAAAAAAGAAAAAGAAAAAAAAGAAAGAGAAAAAAAAGATGTTTCTTTAAAATACAAAATAAAATGTCAGGAGTATTGCATACATTTTACTTAGTTCACCAGTCATTACTCCAAAGAAATGATACATTTTAAACTGTTTTGTGGTTCTGAAAAACGATGTATAAATATATAAAATGAAAATAATAATAAAAGAAACATTCACGTTAGAAGAACTATTACATTATTTTGTAACTGCAGTTACAGTACGATGTCATGCTTAAGAAAGGAAATTTTCTGAAAAACGTGATTTTTGAGGATATTTGATAGACAATAGGGGTGCGCACGAGATGAGTCGAGACAGGGTTTTCCTGACAAAATTCGAGTCGAGACATGGCTCTTCCAATAGAGAAATATACATTTTTCGACTCGAGACATCACTTTTACAGCACATTTTCGAGACGAGACAGCCAAAAATCTTGTCTCGTGCACATCCCTAATAGACAATACAGTCGAATACTGGTAGCCAATATATTTCATCAGCCTAATGGCTCGTTGTGCCAAACGGGAGGCAATTTGCAAGTTGTAAGATACCATTATCCTGTATCTACCTCCTCTCCAATAAGTGATCTTATCTTGCAAAATATGTACTTTCTGACCACACCACTGGTTATCCACTCAAGAAAACCCCCTGATACCAAAAAAGGAGCTTCTATTTTTTTTTTAAATGGTTACCTCAAACTTTCTGCAAAATCTGTTCAATTTTGAACTTTTAATGCTCATAATTCAAACATGCTTCTGATCAAGGGTTTCTTTGGTTGTCTAATTGTTTCATGTGTAAAAATGAGTCGACTGAGCATAGTACCGATGTGAAGTTGAGTTTCACCCTAGTTAGTGTTTAGTGGTCGCGGGAGACATGCCCGATAATCCGACATTTTGAGTAATCCTGCATTGTCTAAGTTCCGAACGTGCCGTATTATCGGATGTCTACTGCAGGGGTGCCCACAAGGGGGGGCTATGACGCAAACTGCGTCATTGAAATATTTGGGGGGGGGTTAAAATCTATATAAATATGTTTGATGAGGGGGGGTAAAATTAATCGAAAAGAAGATTTTTTCATGGAAGAACACCTACGGATAGACAATTGGGGGGGTGCGTCATAGACATAAGGGGGGGTGGGCACCACTGTCTACTGTACTAACAATAATCTGACTCCCTTGGAATTAATTATATAGGTAGTCATGGATATGGAAGGTATGAAACTTCCGTTGAAATTTTGAATTCGCTCCCCTTTCTTTTTCTCAGTTACAGGTCTTTACCACTCCTATCATTAATAGAAAGTTAAAGAAAAGAAAGAAAGAAAAAAACAAAAAGGGGAAAAATAAATGATTTGTTTTAAACAAAATGTTAACTTTGTCCGACAGTATTACTGAGAACTACAAAGAACACGTGAAATACTTGCTGACTCCTAGTAGCTATAAGTCTAATACGAAGGATTTAAATTTTAATGAAAATACTTCGAAAATAAAATTTATGTACAGTATACTATGCGTTTGAGAGCGAGAAAAAGATGTTGGAACTTGCTTAAGTTTTTTCTTATCTATTTTACAAGCGACGAACATTTCATGACCAGAAAAAAAGAGGGGAACCAAAGAAAAAAAACAAACAGGCAATAACTTATCTTCTAGCAAACAAAAATGGGGCCCAGAAGAGAAAATATACAGAGAATGTAAGAACGGAAGTATTGTTGTTGAGAATGGGGATAAAAGACTGGCCAATAAATACTATTTGGCTCTCCAAGACGAGGAATAAATTTCGTAAACACTTTGTGTCGCCTAACATCGGACGATAAATTGGGCAAACGAAAGAGCGAATAGCGAGCAAAGAAAGACAGTGATAGGAAGAAAGAAACATACACACACGAAGAGACAGAGAGAGAGAGAGAGAGAGAGAGAGAGTATGTCTGTCTGGTTAAACCAGAAATTGGCAAGATAAGAAAAAGAAAAGAGGACCTTCCAATCGAAATAGATTCAACCAAACATAATTTCAGTCGGAAGTGTCCAGTCCAAGCTATGTCGAGTAGAAGAAGGAGAAAGACAAGTGGCGCCGCTTTCGACCGTACCGAGAATTAACAACCAACTAATTGAAACTTGGTGGAGGAGACAGTGGGAAGACTAATCTCTGTTATCTTGCCACAACAGTCCGAAAAACATCAGAGAAAAAGATGAAAAATTAAAAAAAAGAAGTATTGAGTGGGAGAGACACAGAAAGAAGAGGAAGAGGAAGAGAGAGAGAGAGAGAAGAAAAAGAGGGAAATAGCAAAAACAACTAAAAGTGGCGGAATGGGGGAATAATATTAGTTTTCGAGCCTTCCGAGTGGAAGGAAGAGAAAATTCATGGCATGTACATTGGAAAAATACATTTACTTTCTTTTCTTTTCTTTTTTTTGGTCCGCTTTCTTTGCTCTCAAAAGCAATAAATGTCTTTCGAAAAGTGACGAAGAAAGAATTCAATAACAAAAGAAAAAGAAATCAAATTTAAATCAGTGTTTAAGAGCTTGGTATCAGTCAAGATCTTTCTTCTTGTTTTAATTTTAGGCTTTCTTCTGTAATGTGTTTGTTCTAATAGTAAATATAGTAGATTTCTTTCATAATGGCACTTTATTTGAGTACAATTAGCAACTAACTGATGTTAGGAATTTAAAAAAAAATGTGAGAAGTAACTCCTGTTGGTACATAAAATCTTCATTTGATACATTTTAACCCTTTTAGGATTTGTGGTAACTTTTGTTACTGTGGCGTAGTATCGTCTTTGACCGCTTATTTAGATTCTATATCAGGTATTTTAGGTCTAAGCCATTCTTCTTTTATTAGTCAAGTCACGGATGAACCAAAGAACACCCCAGATGCGTTTTGGAACCGGATGGTCAAATTAGCGGCGCCAAGTGGGGGCGGAGAGGAGTGACGTTTTAAAATTTTTTTATTAGGGCGAATTTCAAAATTTTTTCACCCTTTAGTTTTCATGACATCAGATTACAGCTTTGCATACGGATTGTGTGTATCGTCAGGTATCTCTCAAATTTTTCTGAGATCCCTAAGTGAAACCGTGGCAGGGCCACAGAGGCGCATGAGTTCCGGGGGGGGGGGATTTTTTCACAAAAATTTCCGGTTTTCCCGTTTTTTCCGGTTCAGGTATACGATATGGACATGTGAATGGTATCGTTGGAAAGGGCTCGTTAAACTGAAGAAAATGACGTTTGAATCGTGACTCTGTCAAATAGGAATGACGCAGTACATTTTTGAGGTATATATATATGAAAAATGGGTTACCTTCAGGCTTTCAAAAATTTCTCCCGACTTCAGTTTTCAAGATACAAGAATGAAATTTTCCACTGTATTATGTACATAACAACGTTTTTTTTTTTAAATCAGACCTGTACATGAACCCAGGCCCGAGCCAGAAGGGCACAACAATTTCGGAAAATCTCCTGTTTTTTTCAATTTTCCCGTTTCTGCTGTATAATATGGACAAGCGAGTGGTACCGTTGGAAAGTATGATCTATCCTGAAAAAACAAGGATAAACCATGATCCTACGATAAGTAGTAAGGAAACAGTAGGTGTTTGAGTGAAAGTCTAAAATTTACCTCAAAAAGTGGAAATCCTAAAAGGGTTGATGGAGTGCAAGGAAGGATTTCTGAACATAGACATAATAAACAGGAAATTCGTAAAATGTTTTGTGTCCAATATTGGAACATAACAGCGTAGTTTCGAAATGAGAGTGTGAAGAAGAAAGGGAAAATAGAATAAAGTAAATTGAAAAAGATGGAACAGGAGAAGTGGACTCTAGTGGTAGAACTAAAGCAATAATAATAATTTCTTTTGTTTAATCACATAGGGCATAATTGATTAAATTGCTGTCTCTCGCCTACATTTTTAAATATCTATCTAGAAGACAGTGAAAAAGAGCCTATAAAATGAAGACAGCATTTCAGTAAGAGGTAGAAGGATTAGGTGTATAGGTTTGCAGATGATGTCACGCTTGTTGCAGAATCTGAAGAGATTAAATCAATAAGATGTTAGGAAAAATGAGGAAAAGCTGTGAAGAATATGAGATGAAAATAAATGTTAGAAAGACAAAATATGATTGGAACGAAGGTGTCGGAATCAAGTATAGAAGTAGGAGCGGAGAAAATAGAACAAATGTCTTAGTTTTAGATATATAGGTAATATTATTACTGATGATATGAAGTGTGAACGTGAAATAGAAGTTAGGATAGGAGTGGTGAAAGCAGGTTTTAGGAGAAAAAAAAAAAACTATTTTGTGGAACCTTGAATAAAGAGTTGGAAAAAAGACTCATAAAATGCTTCGTATGGAGTATTGTGCTGTATGGGTCAGCAACTTGGACATTACGCATAAAGGATGAAAACTGACTGCAAGCTTTCAAAATGTGGGTGTAGAGAAGAATCGAAAAAAAATAGCTGAGTGGAGCAGGAAACGAACGAGAGGGTGTTAGAAATGGTGGGGAGGAAAGAACAATTTTAGGTATTGTTAAGAAGAGCAAAAGAATCTGGTTGGGAAATGGGATAAGAAGGAACTGTATTATAAGGGACGTGCTAGAGGGTATGGTGACAGGAAAGAGAGGGAGAGGGTGAAGGAGACTATGATTAATGGACGATATCAAAACAAAGAAATCGTATGTGAAGACGAAGAGGTTAGCGAAGAGGTTAGAGCATGGAAGCTTCTCAGTTGCAGCAAGAGACCTGTCAATAATGGCAAAATATTTATGATGATGACGACTTAGGTGTTTCGTAATTCTTAATGCACCAGGAAATTTCCTACTCCTTCAATCGATAAATGTAGCTTTTCGGGTTTGAGAATGGGAGGTAATCGGTAGGAAATAATTAAGATACACAACATTATCGTTCAGAATTGAGCATTGTTTGTGATGTTGCAAGCATTGACTGATATAGTTTGTCTAAAAATCGATTTTAATTCATTAAAGTCTTTATGGTAACATTAAAACTTATCTGAAACGAAGTCTAGACTTGTTGTAAGCATTCTGATTGGCACAAAAACCCAGTTTTCTCTGAATTCTCCATTTCTTCCCTCTTCCTGTATTTCATCATCATCATCCATATAATTAACACCGTCTCTCTTTTCCTCGGACAATCGTGGGACGTTAAAAAAAAGATGAGAGCCTCACAATGAATATGTTTTTTTCTTGACATACGGCGCAAATAAGAAACCTATTCTGATATAATTGCCTTGATGATAATATTGACGTGAAATTTCACTCAAATTATGAAGGAGTTGAAATGCAGGAAATATTGAACTTTCCTACATACGCTTCAGCAACTTTTCGTGAACAAAATACCGAAATAAATTCTACAGTTTTCTTTTTTATGTGAGTGAGCACAAGGATATTTGTATCAACATCTTTGCAACTTATATTTCTTTTTTTTTCCTTCCTTCTCTATGACTGCGAAAGCTCCCTTTTCTGCAACCAGTATCCATTTCTGTACCAATATATTGATCCACAGAATATCCGTAACTATTCAAGCCTTTTGCAACTCAGAAGGGAATGGGATTTTTCTGGTGAAAAGAAAGACGAAAACGAGATTTGCATGTGTATATTTTGTGTGGAAAATGTGTCGAAACTTTCTCAATACATTGAGTTTCTGGAGCAGCATGTAGGTTGCAAGGAGATAGATCTATGAAAATGTGATAGCTTTGCGATGTTACTGGATGCTGTATTCGAAGAAGGAAGACAATATATTTCTTTCAAACTTTTATACGACGAAGGCACATTTTCTTCTCAGATAATTCAAGAGTGAATGCGTCATCACCATCACATTATTAGATTTATATCTATTTTAAGGCTCATACTTACGCGAATTCTTGCATACTTACTAAAAAACTCAACCTTGCTAGATCTGTTCATAGCCATTTTTTCTTTTTTTTTTAAGTATTAAATACGACATTTGGAGTTGAAGCGGGAATTTATACACGCACTATGTAAAAAATTACAAATTGTCTCAGAAGTTTGAATTCAGAGGGAGATTTATAAAAGATATATATTAATTATAACTCACAGATCAGGGTTATGTTTGCATTAGTTTGCATTAGTTTGCATTAGTTAATACTCCCTAAGTTATAAGGTCAATCAACTAATATTTGATTTCGAATGCACATGCTTCAGATCAATACTTGGTTAATTGTGATAAGATTAGTCTGCTGACAAGCTGCCTGATTTACTGTCAGGTATTAACAATGGAATAATTAACATGGTGAAAAGTATGTTGATTACTAAAGCCAGGTAATTCAGTTAAACGTTCGATGAATATTGTTGGACAAATCTTCTGCTGATTTGTGATGTCACATGATTGAGATCAATGCTCATTCGTAATAATCGTTTTAGATTCCAAATATCAAGCTCTGTTGATGAACGTTCATTAATGGTACGATGATCTGATCTATTTATGTGAGAATCTGATTCGGAATGACGGATACAGCAGATCAATACTCCATGAAGATTCCAGGATCAGTTATTGATAAGCATGTTTGATTCTGAATGACAGGTACTAGAAAAACTTGGTAATGATAGTAAGATCAATCTACTGATAAGGGTATCTGATTCCGAATGATTGGTTTTCTGATAAAATCTCGGTGATGATTGTATGATCAATCTACTGATAAGCATATCTGATCCCGAATGATGGGTTTTCAGATAAACACTCGGTGATGATTGTATAATCAATCTGCTGATAAGCGTATCTGATTCCGAAAGGTAGGTTTACATATCAACACTCCATGATGATTGTATGATCAATCTACTGATAAGCGTATCTGATCCCGAATGATGAGTTTTCAGATAAACACTCGGTGATGATTGTACGATCAATCTGTTGATAAGCGCATCTGATTCCGAATGATAGGTTTCCATATCAACATTCGATGATGATTGTATGATGAATCTACTGATAAACATATCTGATCCGGAATGATGGGTTTTCAGATTAACACTCTGTGATGTTTGTATGATCAATCTGCTGATAAGCGTATCTGATTCCGAATTATAGATTTTCATATCAACACTCGGTGATGATTGCATGATCAATCTGCTGATAAGCGTATCTGACATCTGCTGACACGCATCAGAGATGAGCGCTCTAACATTGAGCCATTGTTACCCGATTTTGTTTCAAATTACATATATGTAATACTCAAGGATTAGATTATTTATGACATACAGAACAAAATTTACAGTAATGAGGTATGTGAAATTACAAAATTAAGTTGGGTCAGATTAGCATATATGTTCAACTTTAAGTAAAAACCAAAGTGAAACCCTAAGATTTTTTTCTAATTTAAGTCTTAGTTATTTTTAATGCATTCGAAAAAAGTATAAAAATAAACGGGCCTCTTTTCGTGGTAAAATTTACGTCTTGGCATCCACAGAGCCTCTCCTATGACCTTCCCACATTCAAGCCTTTGCCAAACCATTTTCTCGTGTCTGAAATCAGTTGATTTACGGTACATTATAATAATCGTTGGCGAAATGAATTTGTCTTCCTCTTCCAAAGTGCAATTACTTTAAACGTTTCTATTAGTTCTCTTGGAATCTATATACACAGTATTATTGAAATATTTTGTGTTTGAGGATTATACATATTGTTCTTGTCCGTTCCGTTAGTCTAGTGGCTAGATTACGCGTCTTTAATACAAGAGGTTCCGGGTTCGATTCCCGATTCGAGAGCATTGAAATTAGAACGCATTGTGGTTGATCGGATCCCACTTTAAACAGTAGGTCTACGTCTCATACAGCCTAGATGCTGAAAGGGGACGCTAAACTCTTAACTTACAAGGAACCAATATTGCATATTATACTCACGTATTCAAGCTTTATCCTTGACGGGTACAAATAGCTTCGTTACTAATGCCCCGTTAAATTACAATCATTCATTCATTCAAGTTTTATTAACGGGACTATATAGCTTTTCTACCAGAGAGAGAAAGAGAGAGATTGTAAGGAAAGATTCGTGAGTAAAGCACTGAAATCTGTTTGATATTCTCTCCAATATTCCAAGAGAAAAATGTAAGGAAAGGAATAGAATGTGAAAGAGGAAGGCAGTAAAGAGAGATATGAAACATGTATTGAAAAGGGAATGAATATGCAGAGAAGAGGGAGAGAAAGAGAGACAGAGAGAAAAAAGTCTACGAGTAGGAGAGGTACGTACGTATCCCAAGTTTTGTGACAACTAAAAGCTTCCTTTCTGCTTGCGTGGTGAAGTTTCCGGGAACTCTGGACACTATAGAATACAGAAGTCCAACCGAATGCGAAGACGATGAACTGTACCCCGTCTTAAGTTTTTTAAAACTTAATACTTCTACGGTCTCTGCCTTTCTTTCTTTTTTTCCTGTCCGTCTTTTTAAACCTAAATCTTTCCTATGACACGGTATTTCACTTTCTGAGACACATGTTTCCGTTTTTGTTATCCGTTATACATTGATTTGTGTAACTGGAATATATACGGGTGTATATGTTTTAAATTCTATCTGTATTTTCAGAAAGAATATAACGTATCTCAAGATATTAGGAAATTTGAAAAAAAATATTTAAATGGTATGATATTTACCAGTATTTCCTTCAATTGGTGAAGACCAACGGGAGTATCTTATCTTTAATGAAGAATCGTAGACTATTGGTTCAGCTGTCCTTGATTCTTAACTGAAAAGACACAATTTTGTGTCCAGCTATTCTTAATGATTTTTTTTTTAAATAAGATTTTTACTTGGTAAACCAGGTGAACGCTGGAATAGTAGTTTTAATGTAGGGTGATGCTGATTTTATTTCAGATTGGTGTTGTTATTGTTGATGATTAGTGATTATTCCAGTGTGAAAATTGACTTTGTAGGCTGCATCTGAAAAGTTGTTGAATAAATATAGACACTTATGAGATAGATACTCACGAAATTGCTACATAATGCCATGATTCATATAAGGTTAATAAAAATACAAATCTATGCTTGTGACTCTTAAGCTCTTGAACCGACCGACCGATCTCGATCAAATTTTAACGTAGATACGTTTCTGGCCTGGGAGTGTTTTCAGCTATTCACTTTGACGGTACAACTTAGGGGAAGGGGAGGAAGGGGACATAGAAAAAATGAATAAAACTTAATAACTCTTGAACCACCCAACCGATCTTGATCAAATTTTCAATGTAGATGAGGTTCGTGACTGAGATGATTTCTATCATTTCACTTTGACGGAGCAACGTAGGGAAGGGGATGGAGGAGGAGATATACAAAATTCAATAAATTTAAAAATATAAGTGACTATGTTCGTGAGTTAATTACTTTTGAACCAACCGATCGATGTCAATCAAATTTTCAACATATATGAAGTTTAAACCTGGGAAGCTTTTTATATAATTTCATTTTGACAGTAGATCTTAAGGGAGGGAGAGGAGTGGAGGGAAAATATTTGATAATAAATAAAATTTAATAATTCTTGAACTACCCGACCGATCTCGATCAAATTTTCAACATAGATAATGTTCGGGCCTGGGATGTTTTCATCATTTCACAATCACCGTACAACCTAGAGGAGGGAGAGGGGTGGAGATATATGTAAAAAAAATAAAATAAAAATGACTGTCTTTGTGACTTCACTACGCTTAAACCACCCGACTGATCTTTTTAAAAAAATCCACATACATGAGGTTCGTACCTGAAGTTTTTTTTTATCATATCAGTTTAACAATAGAACTTGAGGAGGGGGAGGGGAGGGGAGAAATCCATAAAAAATAAATTAAACTTAATAACTCTTGAGCCACCAGACCTATCTTGATCAAACTTTCAACATAAATAAGGTTCGGGCCTGGGATGTTTTCGTTATTTCACTTTTACTGTGGAACCTAGGAAGGGAGAGGCCGAGGTACCGTATATGTTAAAATTAAAAATGAAAGCGACTGTCTACATGACGTCACTCTTGAACTACCTGCCCGTTCTCGATCAAATTATCAATACAGATGAGGTTCAGACCTGGGATAGTATTTATCTATTCACTTTGACGATAGAACTTAGGGGAGGAGGAAGGAAGGGGAGATATATAAAATAAATAAAACTTAACTCTTAAACCACCGGACCGATTTCGATCAAATTTTCGACCTAGATTAAGTTCGAACATGAGATGATTTTTGTTATATTACTTTGACGATGTAACTTAAAGGAGGGGAAAGACATTTACAAATGATCGAAAATGACCGATATTAGTGCCGAATTTATAGTTTTTGAGGTCGCTGACATGAACAGTGACACTTCTGATGCCATTTAAATCCAAATTGAGCCCCGCAAAAATTGTGGGAGGGGGATATATATATATATATATATATATATATATATATATATATATATATATATATATATATATATATATATATATATATATATATATATATATATATATATATATATACTGTATATATGTTGGCAATCCATTCTAAGTGATCAAGCATGTGCCGCTCGACCATCTCCAAAAAATCTAATTTTTTCATGAATGTTTATCCAATATCAGGGTACTTCAAAACCACAATTAATTATTTTTTTATAACATTCCATGGCGACTCAATGGCTGCCGCCATTTTGCGTTTTATCGATTTTAGGCGTTTACGTTGTTTTGAATATCTCAGCATGCATTTGTCCTAACAAATTGAAAATTGCTGGACGTCTCCAACTCGTGCAGAGCTAAAACATCTGACATAGAGGTATGGATTTGTGTGTGCATATAATCCGGGGACATAAGTTAATAGACAAAAATTTACAAACCTGTAGCTGCTTCCAAAGGCCTGAAAAAAATCGTAAAGTTGGGGAATTATGTCCATTTAGCATATTTCACTGCCCAATATCTCCAATGGGCTTGAATAAAAAAAAATCTGAAATTTTGGGAATAGTTAGTCCTGTAGTATACCGTAACACACAACAAAGCGCGTTTTGTGTTTTTGAGCAAAATGGGGTCAAAGTATTAAGTAATGTCAGATTCTAGGATGTGTTTTGCTCATAAAATCTTTTTTGGACATTGAAAACATGTTTTGGAAGAGGAAACAACTTACGTAGAAGTCTGAATTTGTGAGTACATCTAGTCTGGGGTCATAAGTTAATACACAAAAATTTACAGGCCTGTAGCTGCTCCCAAAGACCTGAAAAAATCGTAAAGTTGGGGAATTATGCCAATTGAGCATATTTCACTGTCCAATATCTCCAATGGGCCTGGATAGAAAAATCTGAAATTTTGGGAATAGTTAGTCCTTTAGTATACCATAACATACAACAAAGCGCGTATTGTGTTTTTGAGCAGAAGGGCATAAAACTACTAGGTAATGACGTCATACTCTAGGAGGTGTTTTGTTCATAAAATCTACTGGAAATTTGTCAGCGTTTACAGCGAGTAAGTGTTCACTGACTTGAGAATGTAGATCAAAAGAAAGGACAACAGTCTCCTGCATGAGTTGACAGTTAAAACAAGAATAAACATGATTGAGTATCATTGATATAGCAAACAGCAAGAGCAAGGAATACTTACGGACTTTTCTGTCAAGGGTGCATTTTGACCTTCCTCGCCTTCTGCTGATAGCTGAATTATTCACCAGTGCTGCTGTGGGTCTGATAAGACAGTGTTGCAACTAGATGAAACAAACGAGATTGAGAGCCTTGACTGGACTAACCATTCATCCTACTTTATTTTACTTCACAACAACAAATTTCCAGTAGATTTTATGAACAAAACACCTCCTAGAGTATGACGTCATTACTTAATACTTTGAACCCCTTCTGCTCCAATATATATATAAAAGTCCAACTTCTTGACGTAATAATAACCATGCATACAGAAACATGATCAGAACCAAAATACAGATTACAAGTACAAAATATTATATACCGCATAGAAGACTTTGCACGACATAAATTCTCCAATTCCAAAATGCAGCTATAATCAACGAAACGTGCTTAATGTTGACATCACCACTCTTTCTGGTCATGTTAACTCCTAAGGCTTTCAACTTTGACCCACCATTCTTCCTTTTTCACTATTTGGATAAAGTTAAGTCTTTATATTCATCTTCACCAACTCCTTTTTTAACTTCCTTAACTCTCTTCAAATTTCATTTCTACAATTTTTAAATGTGAGTATCAACTTCATCTCTGAGCACTAAACTCGTACAATAAACTCGTGTTGTAAGAACGAACACTTAACTCCGCTCCTAATCAACTCCTTTTCTGAGCACGTAACTCTGCTTCTAATCAACTAGGCTCTTCTTTGAAGCATGAAAACTCCATCTCCCAACACCAAGCTTCTGGACACTAAACTCTTCTTCTCACACTTCCTAATTACTGGATTTACTTCTACATCGCAGGTATTACTTTCGGTTAGGTCTATCTCGCAGCTCTCATTCAATTACTGGGCTTACTTTCACAATATAACTTCTACTTACTGTCCCTCACGGACATCAGTACCTTGAAATATCCCTCTGGGATCTTCTCAACATCATCTTTATTGTCATCAGTGGTTCCTTCAGAAAAAAAGTCCCGGGGAAGCACACGTAGTATTTCGGGGGGTACTGCTGATACTATTTTTTATATTATTATATTATAGACGTGTTATTTAGGTCTCGTCCGGGGGGCACTCTCAGAGATCCGGAAGGGGGAGAGTGCCCCCCCAAAAACATGTCTGAGAGAAACACTGATTGTCATACTTAAAATTCTCCGATAAATTATGTCATATGCTGGAATATTAAAAAGTAGATTTTTAAAAATTAATTCTCAAAGTATCAACAAAAAATATTACCAAAATCAAACCTCAGGTTTGAACTGCATAATATAAAGTCTCCAAAATGTATCTATAATGAACAGCGTAGGTCCCTCTAGGATATTACTCTGAATCGTAGTAATTTCCAGGATAATATACAGATGGTGATCAGAAAAATGGAAACACCTGTAGTTGGCAACACGTCAGATGTATGGGTTGGCAGTGGTGTCGTGGCGCCCGCAGCGCCGGACCGCTGGTGGTGGTGTGTTAGATCGGTCTCCATACTACGTCAGGCGCAGTGAAACAGCAGTGTCCAGTGGCTGCAGCAGACGGAGGTAGTGTAAAATGGAAGACCTCTCAGATTTTCAAAGAGGGCAAATTGTTGGTGCGCGGTTATGTGGAGTGAGTGTGACGGCAGTGGCTACTCTGTCAGGTGTGTCACGTGGGACAGTGTCGAAGGTGATGACGGCCTACACAACACACGGGAAAACCACATCGGGGAAGCGGAACAGTGGGCGGAAGAAGATCATGAGTGACAGGTCACGCCGGTTATTAAAGCGCATTGTCACGCAGAACCGTCGTGCCACTGCGGAGCAAGTGACGGAGGAACTTAATCAGCACCTCCCCCACCCTGTTTCGACACTCACAGTCCGCCGCGAATTACATGACATGAACTTACGGGGTCGTGTTGCACGGGCCAAACCGCTCATCAGGGACCATAACGCTTTCGCACGCCACAAATGGTGCCGCGACCATGCAACTTGGATCGTTGAGGACTGGAAACGTGTGATATGGTCGGATGAGTGATCCGTCACCCTATTCCCAACCACGGGCCGTGTTTATGTGTGGAGAACGCCCAAAGAAGCTTATGATCTGCAGTGTCTCCGCCCAACTGTGAAACATGGCGGCGGCTCGGTGATGCTGTGGGCCACCATATCATAGTTTTCATTGGGACCTGTGGTCACACGTAGCGACGAATCACTGCCAATAATTATATCGCAATTTTAGGAGACCACTTGCATCCTATGGTCCGGATATTGTTCCCGGACAATGACGCCATCTTCCAGGATGATAATGCACCCATTCACACAGCTGGCGTTGTTGCAGCGTGGTTTGAGGAACATCGGGATGAAGTTCAACACCTCCCCTGGCCCGCCCAATCCCCAGATCTCAACATAATTGAACATCTGTGGTCCGTCTTGGAAACACGACTCTGGCGACGATTTCCACCTCCATCCTCTCTCACAGAACTGCACGAGGAATGGTGTAAAATTCTACTTGCTACCATTCACGACCTCTATGTCTCCATCCCACGTCGCATCAAGGCTGTTCTGAAGGCGAAAGGTGGCCCGACACCATATTAATCTGGTAAGTTTCAATTTCGTTCAGGTGTTTCCATTTTTCTGATCACCATCTGTATCTCAAGTTTTTCATAACCGAAGCACTACAAGTACAAGCAGCAATACACTTAATATCTAATATACAAATTAATGTTATTAGCATCTTTGCACAAACAATCGCGCACAGAGACACATTCAGAACTTAAATCGTAATTTTATTTATGTTTACACTGAGTTACTATCTAAAGCGTAATCAACACACATTGACATGAATGAGCCACTTGACTATTTTAAAAGCACTTTATAAACCACAATCACATAATTACATTTTCGATGTTAATTGACATTTTGTATCAATGAAACAACTGACAATCATAACCTTGATTGCACTAACCCAATTAACAGAGAGTATTCTCTATTTAAACATTTCTGAATGCACTATTCAGAACTACATTGTTGCCCACAAACGGCTTAGCTGAGTAAAAGTACGTAATTAATTATTTTAAAACTGAAATGTCTTCAATTCTCAGAGGATTTTAGCAACTGAGATAGAGAAAAGCATTCTTACCATTCTCTTTTATATCTATATATATAAAAGAGAACGCACAAATCCTTTGTGAACTCATCACGCTAATACGGCTGAACCAATTTCTTTCATGTTTGGGGGTTATTAGGATTTGGACCCTAGATGGTTTTTATCATATCACTTTAATTTTTAATTACCAGTGTCTTGAGATAATTGACCATTCAAGTGTCCATACGTACAAATCCTTTGTTATTAGTTCATCATAGGTAAAAATAAACGTATTTATATGCAACCCGCATGACCATGTGACTCGGCGGGTTAACATAAATGACAGGCGATATAATGTTAACATTTACTGGAATCTACTATGGTTTTTATCATATCACTTGAAAGCGAAAAAGTAAAAATTATCTAAGTAACAACGTTTATTGCGTTCCGGGGTGACCGCAGCGAAGCGGGGTGAACGCTGCTAGTTACATATATTAGAAATTTGATTGTTGGAGCCCACATAAAGTTGGGATCTGTTCCAAATTACCGAAAGAACCTGAATGTTAAGAAAATTTTCAGCGTTTCAAATTACACCTAAGATGTACTTATTACATAGCGGGACACCAAATTATCAAACACAACTTTTGGGTCAAAAATTCTTAATGACATTTCTTAGTTGGACCCGCGATGTGTATCTATCGAGATATTGATAAGGTTCTATTGCTAAAATGTTTCGTGTTTACAGAGTGAAATCACTGCCAATGAAGCTATCTCTACCGTTTCAGTGGTTCGTTTAAGTTCTGTTCAACTAGCCTCCAACAAAGTTGACGTTGTTAGTTTTCCTTTTGGATCAAAATATCCAATATATTTCAGGCAAAACTTTTCTTGTAGGCCTTATATCTGGAGAACTAGTGTAGCCAAACCCAAACTGTCACTTAACTCAGTATGATGTGCTTATTTCGTAAAAAATACGAAAACTCGATTTAGGGACCGTTCAAAAATTTTGTGGCCTCTGATCCAAAAATGCATCAAAAGATTCAATATATTTCAATAAAAAAAATTTTTTCTACGCCTTATATCTGGAGAACTACTTATAGTATAACCAAACCCCAGGTATCGCTTAACTTACGAGGAATGGACATGAACATGTCATCTGGACATTCGAATCAAACCTAGCTCATTACATAACAAAGCATAAAAGCATCATGCACAAAAAATTTGGTACGATGGAGAACGGAGTAAGTCCCTGGGGCCCATTAACCCTGTTAGTATAAAGAAAATCGTATACTTGAAGTGAAATTGCTATTACGTCAACACTATTCATTGGAAAGTCATGGTTTATAGTTCATTCTCTTCAGCATGAAACAGGCTTTACAGAGTTGCTATGTATTGGGGCCCATATTGTACTTGAACAGGGAAATTGGTAGAATGTTTGAAAAATTCCCTCCAGAAATCCATTTCATCAACTTTAGACCCTCTGGAGTGATCCCGGATAAAAGAACACAATCCATATGTATCTCGAAAAATACTACAGAGGATAAGAAATGAGTGTACCAAGTTCTGTATTGATAGACGAAGTAGGTATGAGAGGAAATGTTGTATACCATTACGCTCTGTATACATACAAAACCTAACCTATGACCTGACCTACAAAGAGAACATAATATTAAAAAATATAGAGGCAGTACTACAGTATTTGTCCTGACATTGAACATTGTACCACATTCTGTGTAAAATGAAGCAAGCTTTTCAATAGTTATCACGCATATTGTTCCGTGACATGTAGAGAAGGAAATTGGGGATAAGTTGCAAAAATGGTGTTGGGAATAGGAGCTGGCAACTTTGTGCCTTGTTTACAGTTCAGCTGCTAGAAGAAGAAGAAGGACTAGAAAGTTGTGACCGCATGGTGCTTGTAGAAGCTATTTTCAGGCCCATGACAGTCAAAGGGAATCCGGAAGTACACTGTTTTAGTTCATAACTTTCACTGCGAGAGCGAGAGCGATGTCGATAGTGTCGCTCCGTCTCGCATTATAATACTCACTTGTTTAAGAATGTGTCCATCTTTTTCTGATAAGAACCGATTCCAAGATAGATCTTTTGGTGAGAAGTAATATTTGTATATCTTGAGCCGTCTTGTTTCAATGTGTTTACAATTGATTTCATATTTATAATTAAATATCCGCTTATTTTATAATGTGCTGCTTGTTGTATTATGTAGGCTATATGACATTCTTTAAAGCAGTATGGATGACTTCATTGCGGCTGTGTCATTACCGATTGGAAAGAAGTGCTGCTACATGTTTTAGTATTTTCCAGAAAATAGGTTTGTTACATTATAACATTATAGGGTAAATAGTTAAAAGTTTCAGTGTTCGAATATCAATATTCACAAATAATAGTTTTACTAACTTTTATCTAAAATTAAAATTTTGTTGGATTTAGGTTCTGTGTGTTTAACGAAGTAATTGAGTAGCAAAGATACACGTAGGCCTATATATGGCTGACTGAACTTTTTTCGTTATATATACATAAATTTAGCAATACTTAACATATTTGTATAAGAGCAGAGTGAAAGATAAGTGTAAATTTAACCAAAAAAAAAGCTGTGGAACTACAAAATGAGTCCTGTTACACTTTCATGTGCAGATTAAGAATAGGTGAACCAATCTAAATTATTCGTTTAGTTGAATTATACTTTAGTGTCCCTTTCCGTACTGGGATTGAGTATAGCCCGCTCCCCCCAGTGATTTTTAACGAATCATAGTGATTCTAACGATTGATATTAGTTCATAATGAATCGGAATCGCATGTTATAAAGATGTAAGATGTAAATCTTGTGATAAGGAAGCTTTAGTATAAGTAGTAGTAGTAGCGGTAGTAGTAATAGTAGTAGTAGTAGTAGTAGTAGTATTTAATAGCAATAGTAGTAGTAGTACTAGCAGTAGGAACGGGTTAGAAGTTCCGCAGGGGTTGGTTGGGTTCTGTTCTCTATATAAGTACAATAGAAGTAGTACTAGTAGTACTGGTAGTAGTAGTAGTAGTAGTAGTAATAGTAGTAGTAGTAGTGATAATAATAGTAGTAGTAGTAGTAGTAGTAGTGTAGTAGTAGTAGTGACTCTACTAGTTCCGGTGACAAAGAACTGGGGGAGCGGGCTATACACAAGCCCAGTACTGAAACTATATGAGATTCAGACCTTCAATTTAAGGTGGAATTTGAACCATCGTAATGCGTTTATATTTCAATGTACTTCCTGGAAGAATAGGATTCGATTTTAGGCGGGAGCTCATGTAGTTTGGATTCCACGTTAATCATTATGTCAACGTCTCATTTAGCCTCGCTGCTGCACGGGAGTTAAGCAGAAAATCAACTCAACTCATTGAATGTACTTCTATCGCAAGTCGAACGGAGGAACATGTGCACTAAAGGTGTGCATGTGAGCCATTTGACCAGTGAAGAATGCATATAAAAAGTAATTACATATATACCCTACGTTTGATTAAACTGTATTGTTAGTACCTTGAGAAGTTGCATTTTATAACGGCAAGTTTGAATTGGGAGCACAATTATTATTGCTGCAAATGCATTTTCTAGGCAAAATGACTGATATTGTCTAGAATAGGGATGGCCACAAAGTTCCGGTCCCGGCGGAACCGGTTCCGCGAGGAACCGGTTCTCGTTGATCCGGTTTTCAGAACCGGATCTTAAGAAACGGTTCCAGACCTGGATCCGAAAACCCGGTTCCAGACCTGGATCCAAAAACCCGGTTCCAGAACCGGGTGTTGGGAACCGGTTCCAGATCTGGATCTAAAAACCCGGTTCCAGAATCGGATCTTAGGAACCGGTTCCAGACCTTGATCCGAAAGCCCCCAAAGACCCGTAAAGGAGGCACAGAGTTCACCTTCAAAACACTGCAAAGAGGACCATGCGCTTGTTCCCTCCCCGCCCAGACCCGCTTGTGCCCCCACAAAAAATTTTGGTCCACCAGTGGGTGTTTAGCCAAATGAGTTGGCTAGTTTGCCTATTTAGCCAATGAGTTTGCCAGTTACCCAGTTTATTTAGCCAAATAAAACAAGCGGCCGCCGCCTGGGCGCCTGCTTGTCGAAAAAAATGAAATGAAATCTTTGAGTTTTACGTCCCATGGTTATGCCGGTTAGGCTAAAGGAGACGGTGATGATGAGTTATGAATGTAATGGTGGAATGAAGAAAGTGGGAGGAAACGGGAGAACCCCAAGGAAACCACGCATACGTTGTCCACCACAAAGGCGCCTGCCTGTCGATTCCATCATTTCATCTAGCACACTGTTCACAGCGTGCCAGCAGCTCGGGTTTAGCGTAGGGATGGTCACAAATTTTCGGTTCCAGCGGAACCGGTTCTGCGAAGAACCGGTTATTGAAAATCTGATTTCCAGAACCGGTTCCGACCTGGATCCGAAGAACCGGTTCCGGACTTGGAACCGAAAAACCGGATCCGTTCAGACCCGAAAACCGGTTCCTCCAGGATCCGGTTCTGGCCATCCCTAGTCTAGAAGCAATCGTACTGCTGGAGTGTTGCAAATTAGCATATGGAAATTAGAGGTAATATACTATTTATATGCCCCGGGAGCCGGATTGGAAAGTCGCAAAATTGGGCAAATATTTGGGACAGTGGTTTGGTTTGATTGGTCAGGGAGGATTTAAGGCGAGTTTTTGCCCCGGGCGTCAACTAGCGTATTTCCGTCGCTGCGTGGCTTGTACACGTGATTCTAGCCGCGGGTTGTGAACTTCCGCTCTCTTGTCGGAACACCTATTTGTTACACACACAATAATATTATCATTCTATCACCGGTGTGAACATTACAGCCTTCAGCTCATTTCTTTTTGAACACTCCTTACATATAATTTACGCATATGTCATACCTGTAAGGTAAGGGGAACCGAAGAATTTCAGCAATCAAAAGTCATTCCCTAAGACAGAAGACGTTCTGTTTCTCTCTGAGCGTTATTTATCTTCAAGTATGACGTAGTACTGAAAGAGCACATGGAACATAATACCGGTACCTATAATGGTTATATGACAGTACTGTCAAGAAGTGAGAGAACTGTTGCTTTAGCTTGGTACTAATGGAGGTTACGTGACATGCAAAAAGTTGATTTAAAAAAAGTGTGCAAAAACAAGTACAGATAGAACTAATGCTTAAAAATTAGGTTAGATAAACTTATGTATTTTAAACAAAATTTAGTGTAAATAACGCATGTTCTCTGACAGGAGTCCTAAGTCTTCGTGTTATTTGTTAGGGATCGGGCTTTGCATGTTTCCAGCTAGTTCACGGAAACAATCCACTCGTTCAAGCAACTTAATGAAGAAATATAACTACTACTTAATTAATTTGAAACGAATTTTGTTTTTTAAAAACATAGTATTCATTAGGCTTTGAAAAACAAAATCCGCATGAGTCCGTGTGGGTATTTTTGGTTTAAATTGATTTTGTGAAAGTTTCTTTGCGACGGTAATGTTAAAATGTGATTCTGTAATATCATATACAATAACTTGTTTCGGGGAATGATTGGTTCAGTAGTAGATCTCAAACCTGTGGCGCATGGGGTATTTGGCTCGATCCAGCCCAGCCAAATGGACTTTGCAGTGGACAAACATCATGCTTATGGCTTTTCTCGGTAATCTCCCGTTTTGTCATTCTATTATCATCCACCGTCTCTTTTAGCCTTGATGGATAATTATGCAACATTAAATTGAAAAAGATCTTCAGCTCACGAGCTGGAGTAGTAGGTAGCGAACGCACTTTTGTTGCACCGCTAGGAGTTCTTGGTCAGATTCCTGGTTGTTCGGATTCAAGAACTATCAGTTCACGTCTGATATAATTTTAGTGCTAGAAAAAGAACTGAAACTTCAACAAATAAATGCAAGCCTGTTTTCTGTTTACTGATAGAAGAGGCTTCAAGATGCTGGTGATGTGTTAGGTTAAACTTATATGAAGAGCAATAGAATAGCAGTGTGCAGCGATCTGAACAGACAGTGATAGTGTAAAATAGTTAGCCTCTTATTTCCAATGAGGCCAAATTGTTGGTGTAACGAAAGTGCTATATGTGTTGAGTGTATTGTGAGGATCAGTGCCTAAGATTATTACTGCCAACAAAACTCACGGCAAAAACACGTTAGCGAAAAAGAACAGAGGTTGGAATGAAGCCCCCTGTTACAGGCACTGCCGAACATTAAAGCTGATTGTCACTTAGAACTGTCGTTCGACTGTGATGAAAGTGACCCAAGGCTGTGAGCACCAGTTCTCACAGCCTATGTCGAAATCATTCCGCCCCGAATTGCATGATAGGGACATAATGTGTTTGTTGCACAACTGAAACTGTTGATAAGGGACCATAAAGCTTTCGCACGACGCGAATATGCAACATTGACTGCTGATGTCTGGAAACGTGTGATATGGTTGGATAAGTCTTCGTTCATTATATTTCAAATCACGGTGTTTATGTGGTCAGACACCAGAGAAGCGTATAATATGCAGTGTCTCCACCCAACCATGAAACATGGTGGACACTTTGTGACCATGTGGGAGGCAATATCTTGGCTTTCATGGGATTCTATGTTGACGCTTACCGGTCTCGCCCTTGCTGTGATTATGATCCGATTTTGGGGGACCGTTTGTATCCTATGCGCGGGATGGTGTTTCCGGTCAATTATGCCATATTCCAGGATGATAATGCGCCCATTCATACAGCTGAAGCTGTTGTGTCGTGATTTGAGGAACATGTAGATGAAATTGAACAATACCCCTGGCCCGCCGAATAATGGACTAATACCGTCCGACGTAGAGAGAACTACACGCAGAATGATGCAGTATTCCACTCTTGCTAATCACCTCATCTATTTACGGTTTACTGTTACGGTGAAAGTGATATTTAAAAGTTTGTGTGTTTATGATCCAGGACTAGTTGAATAGTGAATTAGTTATCGCACCGACACGATAAGATGGATACTATTTTCAATTCCTATCCTAGTCCCATATGTTTCTTTTGTTTTATTTTGTTGGCACATAATTATCCACCAAAACTAAATATTGAAAGCTGGATTATTTGCAATGGGAAGTTACCAATTACCCTTTTTATTGCGTCTGGAATTAAATTTTAGTATTTAAAACGATTTCGATAAACGCTGTTATCTTTGTCGCTAGATTTCGTTCACTTACTCGCAATTCATTTCTTTCAACAAGTATTGAAATCTAGAGTTGAAATTGGCTTGCCTGTTGGCCTATTCGATAACGTGATGAGTACTGTGTTCTATTCCCATGGAAAAGATTTGAAACTTGAACACATTATGTTGGTTCGGTTTTCACCTTCCAATGTAGGTCTACGCCTCATATAGCTTCGGTGTTGAAAAGGATTAATAATTCCAACATATACCAAACTACACACTACTGGTTGTAAGTATAGAATATAATTACCATACACCCATATATCACTATTTCAGTTCTGATGTGACTGATTGAATTTTGATAACTGTAGAGTATGGACTGAAGTTTAATGTTCTATTTTCTATTTAGTCTTCTGCTACGGCAGCAGATATTTGCCACCTGACTATAAGCTTCTGTATTCTGGAAGCACATGATTTTACTTTACCAGTCCCTGAAATTTCGTTATAATTCTAGATCTTCAAGTTAAACTCTTCCGAAGAATTGTAATGAAATACGCTTATTATCGAGATGAGCCGAGACTTTTACCCGTTATTCCTGTTGGTAGAGGGTTCTTTTGTCCAATAAGATTTCCTTCATTGGATCAAATTTGTAGAAGTTAGGCGAAGACAAGTTAAGTCTGTATGACTGGTGTGACCATCTCCTATGGAATTGCTTTAGAGTGCGTTTGTTTCATCTTGAGACGCTTCCTGCATATAGGATGGATCTGTTTGCAAACGCATTGTTGCCACGCCACGGTTAAGTTGACAGTTACAATACGCTAGGAAACACAGCAAAACGCGATACCACTTACAAATCACAGTAACACACCTATTCGCCTGTGACAACTGAGCACTTCAAATACCCGCCAAACAGCAATGACCTCATTTGATGAGCTGACTGACAACTAACGTCACGTACACGACAAAAGCAATAAGACGTCTATTGGATTAAAACGTTCACTTGAGTGCTAGAATAAAATACTTTAAAGAAAAACCAAGTGCACTGGCGGGAAGTGTGAAAAGATAAAACAAACGTACTGTAATATTTCACAACGTTTTGGCTACTATATGTCGACAGCTAGTTAATCGTTCCGATAATTTGAATGACATAATGAGAGAATTGCTGATACTTGAACCTTCCAACACCAGATGTATGTTCACTTTGAACTAGTTATTAAAGTCTATAACAGATGTGTTTGGGCTATATGGATAATTAAGAGACGCGCCTCATAGCATACATAAGTAGATATGAATGTCCTTAATTACTTTCTGTCAATACTAAGTTTAATAGAATGAGTCAAAAGTGGTTAAACACCCTCATAATCTCGAATAGAGTTACTTTGTGTGATGTGTTAAAATAAAAAAATAGCGAATATTGGCTAATCTTATATTTTAAGATTATAATGATTTTAGAAATAAGACAGGTTACCATAATCGAATTCCACGAAGTAATTTAAATACATATATATCTCATTCTCTTTTTTATCTGTTTGTTATCTCATTTATTTTTATTAGCTCTTTATTTTGACAGGTATCAGAAGTGAACAGAAGCATTAAGCTTATACAGAAACCTGAACATTAATTGGGTGGAATAAACGTCATAGCTCTTATTTCTGCATTTGAGAGAATGCGATGAGTCACAAATACCTTATTTTTTGGTTCTCGCTCACGTGAAGGAAACAAGAACCATAACTGTTCTGTTGTTACTCCTAGAAGCTTTTAAGTCTTCACGTCCTTGTATCACATAGTGACAACAATGTGAATGTCAGTATTAATGCTCGCAGTCACTACACTCTTCAGGATTTGAACCAGTGTTTCCGATTCAACTACGCTATGTGTGAAATAGAAGGAAATCGGTTGTCTCCACCTACTACACAGTCCCTTAATCATGAATAGAAGACGCGAGTATCTGTACAGTCTGTACGACAGAAGCAGTCATTATTGACAAAAAATAATATTCTTTATTTTATGTATGAAATCTGTAACCAGTATTAATCATTAATCGTTAGATTGCAAGCCTATTTCTACCATTATACAAGTTTGTAGATACAGTAGGTGCATGTATTCTCTTTGTTACTGCTTACAAAACTAAGCGTAATGGGCTTTACCCCATATGAATGATATTCTTATTTAGCTATCGACGTGGAAACCAGGAACTAGCAAGAAGGTAGCTCCAGATAATTAACTCGAAGAGCTATAGGTCTACTTTGAATGTTAATCTGACTGTGTACCAGAATATTGCTAGACTTATGACTCATCAAAAAATTGAGAACAAAAAGTAATTATTGGTTTATACATTTTTGTTACCGTTGCCTCTAATGGAAATTGATGGTTTGCTTTCTTTCGTGTTTATTTCCATGATTTTCTATCCTTTACTGAGTTAAAAAGTGTGTAGTATTTTGTACGCTATACATCTTATAAATATTTGAGTATATACATTTGTTTGTGAAATGTACAGATTTGTATCCTATTTAATGGGATTTGTATTTGTATTGCAATCTTATTTCCACTTTAAAACTATCAGTGCTTAAATGGATGTTGTGGAAAACGTGGACAATTTTATAAAGTTTTTGTATCTGTAAATTGAAGAATGAAAAATAAAAGAAAGAATAAGGCGGAGATAGTAAAATTAAGACTGCTCTTTTAAGTTGCATTGTTATTGTGTAATAAGTGCATAGTACTAATGTTAAATAAAAGGAACTGCAGTAATTATGATTCTTATTTACAATCGTCAATTTCTCCTAAGCATGATTTACTTCCGTTATACAAATACTACAGCTCATCACTACGGGCTCAGGAGCTTCATTGCATGATAATGTTCACAGAATTTGAAGATTCCAAAGCAACGCAAAAGTAATTATTACATCTATGTAGATTTTCCCAAGTTGAATGTTATCTTAATTTATTCTGGCAGAAATGTCAACCTTTTAGTTATGGAACAGCAAGGAAGGAGTGACTGTTTTAGGTAAGACTGAAATTCAGGTAAGTTTTTTTTTTTTTTTTTTTAATGCTCGCCAAGGCATGCAATCATGATGAGATGGGTGATAATGGTGAGGAAACGGGAGAACCCTGAGAACATTCATGCACGCGGTGTTTGTCTACTACAAAGTTAACTCGGCGCGAACTGGATTCGAACCAGAGACCCATGCACTAGACGTGAACGCTTTACCATCGCGCTTCCCGGTAAGGTTTTCAACACAATTAACATGTTTAAGCAAGCTTTATGAAATTCATTGATTTCTTACTTAGGGAGAGAGGATAAGAAAAAAATCTACAACGATTACTTTTTAAGAAAACAGAGAAATTTAAAGTAAATAAACAGTCCTGCGAGCTGGGAATGTAAAGACCACTGGCGCAAATCCCGGGGAAATGAGGGGGACATGTCCCCTCCAATCTTAAAACTGAGGGGAACTGTTCCCCAATAATCTGATTTGAAATGTGTTTTTCGGTGAGAAATGTGATGATTTGTGTCCGATTGCCACAAAGGAAAGTGCAATGAAATTGATGTCCCCCCAGAATAAGCCTCAAATCTGCCCGCCTCCCAATGTTGAAGACAACTCTGCTCTTCTGATCCTCCACAGCATTGTTTTTCAACTTCATAAATATTTTGAACATCGCTTAGAAAAAAATATGGGAACGGTCTTTCTCGCCCCACCCACCCAATATTGAAGACAGATTTGCGCCGCTGGTAAAGACACCTGTATTATCCGCAAGAAGGGCAATACAATGCACTCAAACAAGATATAAGAGAATTTTAAATGAAATTTTAATAAATGTATATAGTTAGAACTATAGTATTAATAGTTACCTAACATTAATTAAAGTTAAATAGCTATATTTACCTTCTAGCAGCCTTAATTTGGAAATTTTTGGCTTTACTATATGATTCCGATCGAAAGCGTGTTAGTATTATATTTTAATTGTGTTATTGTGTATATATATAACTTTATTTATTAAGAAATTGGGGGAAAAGGTTTGATTTTTCTTTCACTGTATCTTTTGTAGGTACGAAATCAATGAATTTAGAACAATGAAAATGTGAGAGTACAAGAGGTCGTATTCCGGTCTATAGCTTACTGTATCGGTATACTGTCCAGACTAACCCTAATTCAATGTTCAGGACAGCGAAGAGCCAATGGGGGAGGAACTGGAATTGTATGATAGCTCACCGGCATTATAAGAGTAGAGGAAAGATTCGATTGCCAGACAAGTCTAGCATTTTTTTCTCTTTGAATTTTATTGAATTCGTACTTAAAGCATAGAGTGAAAAAAGAGTGTCTCCAAGTTCTAAATTATACGAATATGGTACACAATAAGCACATTTCAACTCTTATTAATATGACCTTCGATTAAAATAGTCGGATGAATAAAGATAGGAAATTAGGACTACTAGAAGGACATCATATTTGCATTTTGAATTTAATGGCAAATATTATTTATAAACTACGTCAAGGTGCTGTATGGATACACTGCTAATGTTGGTAACTAGTCTATGCCTATGGATCTACTGCTTATATTGGTGAATTCTTTAGGTGGATAGTTACACTGCTGGTGAGTAGTTACATTATACTGCCAGCGAGAGTAGATGTCACTGCAAGCGCAACGAACTTGATACGCTTGTTTTTCCACGTAGTTACCAATCTTGCCGTTAGGCTATGTGATCTGTGCTATTTTCTTGTGTTACGTTCTTTTGTGGAAATAAAAGTGAATAGCTGGAAATAAAAAGGTTTCATTCCTCTAAAGTGTAGATCTTTTGATTTCTAACATCTGGCGACTGTAACAGGATACAATAGACCATGGAGGAAATGAAAAAACAGCGTAAAATCTTGAGAGCAGCATTCACTAGGTTGCATACGAACTGTTCGGAACTGTGTAGCGCAGAACTTAAAAACGAAAGTGATATTAGTGGTACATTTCAAGTGTTAGAAGAGAAATACATGAAAATGAAGGAGATAGATGAGAAGATAATGACATCAGCAATAGAAGATAATTGGAGCGAGAAAGAACTACTAGAAGAAACGGAGCAAGCAGATAAGTATTCTTTAAAATTCTACCAAATTAAAAACAAGGTTGAGGCTGCGTTGCATGCGTGTAAAACGAACGAGAGTAGTGGTAGCACGAGTAGTGAAAGAAACTTTAAACTCCCAGAAGTGGAAATTAAGAAATTTGATGGTAATTTGAAAAACTGGCTTCCGTTTTGGTCACAGTTTGTGCGCATAGACGAAGATAAACGGATTCCTAATGTAGACAAATTCCAATATCTCATTCAAGCTATTGTACCGAACACACGTGCACGTCAGTTCGTAGAAAGTTTTCCCCTGTGTGAAGATAACTACCCGAAGGTTATTCAGGGTTTGAAAGCACGTTTTGGACGTGACGATATGTTAGTAGAGGTATATGTTCGTGAACTTTTAAAGCTAGTGTTTCATAATCTAAGTAACAATGGTAATCTAGAATTGATAGACCTGTATGACAAGTTGGAATCTCAACTTCGCGCTTTAAGTACTTTAGGTGTCACAACAGATAAATGTGCTGCCATGCTGTATCCCCTTGTGGAGTCATGCTTACCTGCTGAACTATTGCGTACGTGGCAGAGGGACAGTACAAACAGTGCAGACGCAACTTTAGAAAAACGTTTGGAAGACTTTATGTCATTTTTGCGGAAAGAAGTAGAAAATGAAGAAAGAATAGCTCTTGCTGTGTCCGGGTTTGATATACAAGACACCAGTAATGTGGGAAAGAAAAAGAAAGAACGCAGTAATCGTTCCGATTTTGTACCAACTGCCGCTGAATTAGTTAATTGTAAAAATAGTGCAAAGTGCATTTTTTGTGATCAATCGCACGCAAGTGAAAACTGTGTAAAAGCCTGTAATTGGACATACGAGGAAAAAATAAACATTTTGAAGGGAAAGGGATGCTGTTTTCGGTGCCTTAAGAATTCGCACAAGAGTTCAAAATGTTATGCTAAGTTGACTTGTAGTGCATGCAAGGGGCGTCACGTTAGTGTTATGTGTAGTGGCAGAAATAAATCTAAGAATGCGTCAAGTAACGGTGATAAACAGACTCATGTGAAGCATGTTATCGAAAACACACTGACAAACAATGAACATTCCGAAACATTTTTACAAACATTGGTAGTAAAAGTGAGAGGGCGGAATTCAGAAAAGAACGTCAGGGCGATTATAGACACTGGTTCACAGCGATCTTATATCTGTACTAGCTTAGCGCGGGAAATGAACTATGAAGTATTACGAAAAGAAACTGTAGCGCACGCTCTTTTTGGAGGTGTATTTTCAGAACCATGTGAACATGACTGTTTTCGAGTTAGGCTAACCAACCTCAATGGTGATTATGCATGTAATTTTGAAGCACTGAATCAGGATGTTATTTGTAATAGTGTTACATCAATCATAGATGGTCCTTGGTTATCAGAGTTACGGGAAATGGGTATAGAAATATCCGATAATCAACCTGGCCCAATCGCAATTTTAATAGGAGCGGACATTGCCGGTAAACTTTTCACAGGTAAGAGAATTGCTTTGAAAGTTGGCCTGATTGCTATGGAGACATTGCTCGGCTGGATTTTAATGGGAAAAATAAACAGGAAGGATTCTGTTAGGTTTTCTACAATGCAAGTCACAACGATGTTTTGCAAATCAACACCTGTTTCAGACTTGTGGAAATTGGATGTTTTAGGCATAACCGATCCAGCGGAAAAGAAAACGAAAATGGAGGCGCAACAGGAAGTAATGGAATATTTTAACCAGACAACGACCATTAACGCTGACGGGAGGTATGAAGTAAAAATGCCTTGGCTAATGGAACATCCACCTCTCCCCAACAACATAGATACCTGTAAAAGAAGACTGAAGAATGTAGTTGTTAGATTGAAGGCTGAAAACTACTACGAAATGTACGAGAAGGTTCTGAAAGAGTGGGAAGATGAAGACATCGTAGAGGAAGTTCCTGCGGAAGAGATAGAGAAGAAAGGCTACTACTTACCTCATCGTCATGTTGTTAAGATGACTAGTAGTACGACGAAGATCCGTCCAGTATTTGATGCCTCAGCGAGAGAGAAAAATCATCCATCTTTAAATCAGTGTTTAGAGAAAGGAATCAATTTGATAGAAATTATTCCAGCGATTCTGACACGTTTTAGATTGAACAAGTTGGGAGTTGTGTCTGACATTAAGAAGGCGTTTCTACAAATTTCCCTGTGTAAGAGTGACCGAGACTATTTACGATTTCTTTGGATAAATGGAGAAGGTGGTATAAAAATATATCGTCACAAAAGAGTAGTGTTTGGCGTGAGTTGCAGTCCTTTCCTGTTGGGAGCCGTAATAGAGCATCATCTTAGGCGAGCACTACAAAAGTGTAATGAGGGTCAGAGTAGTTATGCTAAGGAAGTCATTTTGAAGTTATTGAATAGTTTTTATGTAGATAATTGTGTCACTAGTGTCAAAAATGAAGATGAGCTTCGTCAGTTTAGAGAAGAAGCCACGAACTTAATGGCGGAAGCAAAATTCGAACTTCGAGGGTGGGAGCATACCTCTTTAGAAAACAGACTGGAAGAGAATAGAGTTCCTGTACTTGGCCTACAATGGGAAACTGTTTCAGATGTGTTGGAATTACGACCAGAATGTTTTGAGGATACAAAACCTGCGGTTGTCACGAAGAGAATAATTTTGTCATTTGCTAACAGAATATTTGATCCTATTGGTGTCACGTGTCCAGTAACGCTAAGCCCGAAAATTCTTTTACAACAAGTATGGTCATCGAAGGTAAATTGGGACGAAGCGGTACCAAAGGAAGTTGAGAAGAAATTCCTACAATGGATCAAAGAGTTGCCTCATTTAAAGAGACTTGTCTTTCCAAGATGGGCTGCTGGAGATTGTAAGAATTGGAGCCTACATGCATTCTGCGATGCTAGTGAGAGATCGTATGCTACGGCTGTCTTTCTCAGAACTGAAGAAAAAGGACAAGTGAAGGTGCAATTGATACAGGCGAAATGCAGGGTTGCTCCGATGAAGAAGTTAACCATTCCTCGACTGGAATTACTGGCAGCTACAATTGGCGCAAGGTTAGCTACTACAGTGAGAAAAACATTGGATGTTGAAGATGTACCAATTTATTTCTGGACAGATTCTACCACCGTTTTAGCATGGATTAAGCGGGATATGCCATGGAATACCTTTGTGTGGAATCGAATACAAGAAATAAGAAGATTAAGCAATTCAGGCAACGAGTGTTGGAGATTTGTTCCAGGAACCATGAATCCAGCTGATCTGCCCTCACGAGGATGTTCACCTGAACAGTTAGTTGCGTCAAAATGGTGGGAGGGTCCAGATTGGTTAAGACGACCAATAGAAGAGTGGCCGGAGCAGAAGTACACTTATCAAGAAGAAATAATCTCAGAAGAAAGAAGAAAAAACATTGTATCTGTAATGATTAATGCCAAAGAAGAAAACCGTGATTGGTACTACCGCCGTTTTTCAAAATATGAACAGATAATCCGCATGGTTGGTTGGATCAAGAGATTCATCTTCAATTGTCGTAATGGAAAGAAGAGGAGACAAGGAGAATTATCGGTGGAAGAAGTGACAGCTGCTGAGAAAACAGTCCTTAAACTCGTTCAGAAAGAGTCATTCGACGGCGTAGAAGACCAAAAGTTGAAGTCACTATGCCCATTTGAAGACAAAGATCAGATCATTAGGCTGAAGACGAAAATTGTAGAGCTTTCAGATTCAGAAATGTTTCGGTATCCTGTTGTATTACCAAATACACATCCTGTGGTCAAGCGGTTGATTCATGACAAACATGTAGAATCTTGTCACGTTGGAGTGCAGGGTCTGATGAGTCTTCTCAGAGAAAGGTACTGGATTATAAGAGGAAGGCAAGGCGTTCGATCCGTTGTTAGAAGGTGTGTCGTCTGTAGAAGATACAACGCCAAGAAGATGGAGACCTGTCCCGTGGCCTTACCAGAAGATAGAGTTAAGGAATCAGCAATCTTTGAAGTCACAGGATTGGATATGGCGGGTCCAGTAATACTAAGAGATGGCAAGAAAGCATGGATTTGTATCTTCACATGTGCAGTGTATAGAGCGGTACATCTAGAATTAGTATCTGGATTGTCAACGGCCGATTTCCTTCAAGCGTTGCGGAGATTCGTCGCTAGAAGAGGACGTCCATCAGTAATCTACTGTGATAATGGTACCAATTTTGTCGGTGCAGAGAGCTTGTTAGACAAACTCGAGTTGGAGAAGATAGAAGCGTGCACCACTACGAAGCGTATCAAATGGAAATTTATTCCTCCCACATCACCTTGGTGGGGCGGCTGGTGGGAACGTCTGATTAGACTAATGAAACAGTTGTTGAGAAGAGTACTTGGAAGAGCTTCCCTGACTTATGAAGAATTTAACACAATTCTTTGTGACTGTGAAGCAGTTATAATTTCCCGTCCTTTGACATACGTTTCGGAAGAAAGTTCTGATTTTGTGCCTTTAACTCCTCTAATGTTCCTACAACAGAATGCTGAAATTGGAGTACCTGACATTGATGTCATAGAAGCGGGGAGTCTACGAAGAAGACTGAAATACATTCAGGATATACGGAAGATTTTACGCAGCAGGTTTCGAAAGGAATATTTGGGACAGTTGGTTCAACATTGGAGAACCAGAGTAAATTGTAAGAAGATAGAAGTAGGAGAGGTTGTTCTAGTGGGAAACGACAACTTAAAACGGTTGGAATGGCCCCTAGCACGTGTCGTGGAACTTATACCTGGCCGTGATGGAAAAGTTCGTCTGGTGAGACTAAAGACCGGCGCGGGGATGATGGTGAGACCTCTTCAACGTATCTTCCCTTTGGAAATCAGGTCAGAAGAAGCTGTTGAACAGAATGTACTTAAGAGAAGACTGGTGGTACGAGAACCGAGAAGTGAAACTGATCAATGTGAAGGTGAAAAGGAATCTCAAATTATCACTACTAGAACTGGAAGAGCTGTGAAACCTCCCAAAAGATTGTCTCTTTTTACGTATTGTAATCCACAGTTTTAAAGATGGGATGGTTGAGTCACTAGTTCCCTTACGTGACTCAAGGTGGGAGGATGTTGGGAATAGGAGCTGGCAACTTTGTGCCTTGTTTACAGTTCAGCTGCTAGAAGAAGAAGAAGGACTAGAAAGTTGTGACCGCATGGTGCTTGTAGAAGCTATTTTCTTGTGTTACGTTCTTTTGTGGAAATAAAAGTGAATAGCTGGAAATAAAAAGGTTTCATTCCTCTAAAGTGTAGATCTTTTGATTTCTAACAAATGGTTTGAGTTATTGTGAAGCTGTGAATCCTCTGAAGCGACATCTGGAGTTAAAATACATTTTAAGAGGGGAATCCTCTTCATCTCCTCTGGTAAGTCACACACTAGTAGGAATAAACAATTAAAATATACCTTGAAAAATACAGATACGTATACAAATAGGAAATATATCCTTAAAACAAGGGAGAAGATATAGTATGACACCGTAAGAAGGGAAAAGAGAACAAAAGGGCGTGAATGGGACTGTTGGTGGATAACGTGGATTTATCCCAATACAAGTGTAATACAGTTGCTGTTTAAAACGCTTGCTTCATTTTACAGAGATTGTGATACAAATCTTGGCAGCAGGATAAATAATATTACGTTTATATTTTTATATTATGTTCTCTTTGTAGGTCAGGTAATAGGTAAGGTTTTGTATGTACAGAGCGTAGCGTGCGAATTACGGCCAGGGATAGAGGGGAAATTCCCCTCTGGAAAGCTTTTATCCCTGGCTGGAAGGCAGAAAATAATTCCCAGAGGAGGATGCTATTTTCCCCTCCTACCCTCAGATATACAGGGTGCGGCACGTAAAACCGGCCCGTCGTAATATTCTGGTATATTGTGTTTTTGGCAACACTTAAATAATCTACCTTCCTACCAAGAGATGGCGTGTCGAGGTCGGGTCGACTTACGTGACCTGCAGCAGTCACGTGCAGCCGCAGCCAGTGAAACTTGTCGAAACCAGTTGAGAAAAAGGCCTCGTTGTGTTAAGCCGGGTGAGTGTCAGTGTGTGATAATGCCGTATTCGATACCCGAGCGTGTTGCCATTGTTGAAGGGTTCATTCTCACTGGATCTTTTGTGAAAACAAAGAATTTGTTTCGGGAGAAATTTCCAGGACGTTCTGTGCCAGCAAAAAGCACCATTCAGGAATTGATTGAAAAATGGCGGCGTACAGGATCGGTTCAAAATGCTCCCAGGAACAGACAACCATCTGTCTGCACACCTGAATTAAAGATGCAGGTAAAGGAGATAATGACAAGAAGTCCTCAAAAGTCAACCAGGAGATTGAGTCAACAGGTTCATGCGAGTGAGAGAAGTTGCAGACGTGTTTTAAGGGGACTGAAGTTAAAACCGTACCGGATAAGTGTTGTGCAAGAACTGAAGGAGCCTGACCTGCAAAACAGGGTGCATTTCTGTTCATGGCTGTTGAGCAATGTTGCCAGTTGTTTCTTGGATCCACTAATGCTCATCATGAGTGACGAGGCGTGGTTCCACCTGTCTGGGTACGTAAATTCCCAAAACAACCGGTATTGGTCGACAGAAAATCTACACGCAATCCACCAGGTACCCTTGCATGATGAGAAGATTGGTGTTTGGTGTGCCATTTCCGCCACACGCGTTATTGGGCCCATATTCTTTGAGACGACAGTGAACAGTGACGTGTATATGGGAATCCTGGAGGAGTTTTATACACGCTTGACCGAAGAGGAGCGTCAGTTATGTTACTTTCAGCAGGACGGTGCAACATGCCACACATCAGCTGCATCATTGTCCCTTGTGCATGAGATGTTTACACCAGAGAGGACAATCAGCAAAGGCTTGTGGCCTCCTCGGACACCAGACTTGTCCACGTGTGACTTTTACTTATGGGGATTGTTAAAGGGAAGAATATACGAAAAAAATCCACACACAATTGAAGAACTCAAGACCAGGATCCAGGATGTCACCAATAGCGTTACAACACAAGAACTGACAAGGGTATATATGAATCTCCTCAATCGTGCTCACATGTGTGTTGAAGTGGGCGGAGGACACTTTCAGCACCTGCTGTGAAGGTGAGTAGTCATATTCAATACATTACATTTCATTTATGTGTTGTAGTTGATCATATTCAATACATTACATTTCATTTTATGTGTTCACTTTACGGGCCGGTTTTACGTGCCGCACCCTGTATTTCTTCCATCATTCAAATTCTTCAATTCAATGTTCTAAACGTAAATCCGTTTGAGTACTGTTTATAGAAAATGCATTGTAAAAAGTAATTAAGTAGGTAGCTTAGGTAAAAGTAGGTTAGGTTAGAGTTGGTGTGTGTGTTTTCTGAAAAAAAAAAATAGTGAGACTGCTGCTGTAGGTCAGGATAAAAACAGTATAATACAGATGTACTTTTCCCCCCAAACTTAAGCCAAATGCGTTAAGTTTAATCGTTGTTGTCAACAGGCTTGGTACAATTATAGCAAGTTGGTTTAAACGGGCTGTTTTTTCTTTACCCCTCCCTGGAAAAATCGCCTAATTCGCACCCTGACAGAGCGTAATGGCATACAACGTTTCTTCTCATACCTCTTTCGTACACTCATGTCTTAGCCCCTATAGTATTTTTCGAGATACATTTGGATTGTGTACTTTTACCCGTGGCCACTCCAGAAGGGACCAAAGTTAATAGGAGGGACTTCTGGAGGAAATTTTACAAACATTCTCCCAATTTTACCTGTTCAAATACGTTATGGGCCCCAGTACATAGCACATCTGGAAAGTTTGGTTCATGCTGAAGAGAATAAACTATAAACCATGACTTTCCAAGGAACAGTGTTGATGCAATAGCAATTTCACTGGGAGTCTACGATTTTCTTTATACTAACAGGGTTAATATGCCCCAGGGACTTACTCCGTTGTCCAAAGCCTCTAATTTTTTGAAAGTGAACATATCTTTGTTATGGTTATCGAATAAACTATGTTTGTTTCGGATGTCCGGATGACACGTTCATGTCCGTTCCTTGTCAGTATGATGTGCTTATTTCTTTAAAAAATACGAAAACTCGATTTAGGCGCCGTTCAAAAATTTCGTGGTCCCTGATCCAAAAAACTAATTATTGGCCAAGATCGCGATCTTTTAATCCATTTTTGGATCATTCATAAAATTCTTGTTTTATTTGGCTTTTGGTTTAAGTTTTCATAACAGTTTCATTCATGAATATATTCTACACAGTAAAAAATGATTGTGTTAATTCAACTCAATTTTAACACATGGCAGTGGTTCCAGCGTTAGTGTTAGTTCAACACTATGCGGTATTGGCGTTTAACACAGAGGGTGTGTTACGTCTTTAACATACAGCCGGTGTTGAGTGGTGTTGAATTCGGATCTGTGTTATTATTTTCGGTGTTGATTCCATACCATGTTAAAGTCGGTAGTTTGGAGAAAAGTGTTGAGTGTTACTTGTGGTGGTGTTGCACCAACACGAAGAAAGTAATACAGTGTGTAGTGTGTTAATTATGTTGTGCTAATATTACAACGTGTCAAGTATCAATATAACATAGTCTCTGTGTTACTTCAACATCATTTTCTTATTATTTCAACACACAATCTGTCATAATTCAAGGTCAAAGTCGTGTAAGTAACACCGTTTTGGTGTTAATTCAACACTCCTTGTTGAAAATTCAAGATCAGACCACAAGATTAACACCACTTTTGGTGTTAGTTCGACTCCACTTCTGTGTTACTACGACACCTATTTCAGTGTTGAAATCACTCCGTGTGTGGTGTTGAAGTAACCATATTTCTGTGTTGGAAAACCATGTGGCGTGCATGCTTACGCTTACCGAAGACACTAATTTTAAAATAAGAATAATAAACTACAGAACACTTCATATAGAAAATCTTCATAAACATTTTTGTCGTCCTCCCCAACACTTATTATGAAGTATTCCTTGATGGTGCAAAACACAAAATTCACCAACATCTTGTTCAAGAATGATAGGAAACTCTTACCTATATCTTTATAATATGTTTGCCTCTTAATCGTGATACTACTTGTTTTCCGCCATTTTTGAAGCACAGTCCCCGTGTTGACTCGTGAGCTCTAGTGCAGTGTAGAAGTAACACAGTAACACGATGTTGTTTCTCGCTGTTGACATATTTATTCAGAAACATTATGTAAAACAATTGAAAACACATCGTGCGATTTGCATGTTGAAATTTTGCGCATATGTGGATTTGTTTAAGTATTTGTTTCTACTGTGTTTGTCTGTAGCTTCAATTTATAAGCCTTTATAATTAGATGCCCAACATATTTGGCAATCACGCAGAAAACAACACCGAATATTCTACACTTGTGTTAATTTAACACACATTCTGTGTGTCATTTCAACTACTAGCATTTGACACACAACTCCAAATGGAGGGTGAGTTGTTCTAACCACCTGTTTGCGTTATATTTTAACACAATTGTGTTAACACATAGGCATGTCGTTGAAATAACACAACGATTTTTTACAGTGTATGAATATATCTATTATACTTAATACATTGTTCCATGTACATATTTAGGTATGAGGAACTGATGACATGTTTGTGTTCAATAACTGTGTCCTGCTTTAGGCGGTAACCCTAGCAACAACCCGTTGAAAATGTTCTTCCTTCTTACCAAACAAGTTAATTGACTTTTCTGTATAAATGTATAGAATAATGTTACGTAAACCAAGGACTACTTATTATATTACAGATAAAAGAAATGTAAGATAAATTGGCTGTACAGCTAATAATGGCGCAATATTATTATACAATACTAAGAAAGGATCAATGTTAATGGACTAGTAAATTGTTTCTTTTCTACATCTATAACCAAATTTGCTTTTTCCGTGCAGTATCTCAATTGTAGTTTTTCCCTCTCTTATCTGATCAATTAGGTTTTAATGGGTAAGAGAGCTGTAGTCTTGCGCAACACATGTTAGTATAATTCTACTTTAAAATTGACACACTTTCGTTTTTTGTGTATAGGAGGCCAGGGTAAGTAATTCGGTTTTCTTATGGTAGAACAATGCCTCAAAGACTTCAACTAGTAACCAAATGGTTAGGTCTAGTTCCCCTAGTGCCTCTGAAGTTCTGAATGGTAACCATTATCTGGACAGTGGTTCTCAACCGATGTGTCGCGACACACTGGTCTGTCACGCAGTCCTCTAAGGTGTGCAGCGAAGTTTTAGAACTTAAAAAACCTTAGTTAAAATGGAGACAGACTCTATCAGTCAACACCTCTAGCTGCAGCATTAATGCTGAGTGATATATAGAGTCATTATAAAAACTAATTGGTTTCACTGTTATTATTATTATTATTATTATTATTATTATCAGTTATAATAAAAATATCAAACAAGTGTGTCCTGGACTTTCAATAAAGTGTGTCACAATCAAGAAAGGTTGAGAACCGCTGATCTAGTCAATTGAAACGTTCAAAAAACTTCTATTTTTTGTTCATAGATTACCGGGTCTATTATTATGAATAAGTATTAGTGCCATGTGTACACGACGTGACGAAGTTTGATTTGAATAGCGAGATATCTTTTTAATTAATATTGGAAATGCAAATGATAGTATATTTCTACCACTTCTAGTGTTAATAGAAAGATTAGAGTGGAGATGGAATATACACAGTAAAAAATGGTTGTGCTAATTCAACTCAAATTTAACACAAGGCAGTGGTTCCAGCGTGACTACCACTATGCTGTGTTAATTCAACACAGACCACGCGGTGTTAGCGTTTAACACAGGAGGTATGTTACGTTTTTAACACACAACCGGTGTTGAGCGATGCTAAATTCGGATCTGTGTTAGTATTTTCTGTGTTAATCCGACACCATGTAAGGGTCAGTAGTGTAGGGAAAAGTGTTGAGTGTTACTTGTGGCGGTGTCGCATCAACACGAAGAAAGTACCACAATGTGTAGTGTGTTAATTATTTTGTGTTAATATTACACCATGTCAAGTATTAATATAACACAGTCCCTGTGTTATTTCAACATCATTTTCTTGATATTTCAACACACAATCTGTGTCATAATTCAAGGTCAAAGCCGTATAAGTAACACAGTTTTGGTGTTAGTTCGACTCCAGTTCTGTGTTACTACGACACCAATTTGGATGTTGAAATAACTCCGTGTGCGGTGTTGATGGAACCATTTTTCTGTGTTGGAAAAGCTTGTGGTGTGGATGCTTACAATTACCGAAGATTCTGCTTTTAAAATAAGAATAGTAAACTACAGAACACTTCAAATAGAAAATCTTCATAAACATTTTTGTCGTCCTCCCCAACACTTAAATGAAGTATTTTTTGATGGTTCGAAACACAACCTTCACCAACAACTTGTTCAAGAATGATAGGAAACTCTTATCTATATCCTTATAGTATGTTTGCCTCTTAATCATGTTTCTACTTTTTTTCCCCGCCATTTTTGAAACACAGTCCCCGGTGTTGACTGGTGAGTTCTAGTGCAGTGTAGAAGTGACAGTTATACGGTGTTGTTTTTCGCTTTTGATATATTTCTTTAGAAACATTATGTAAAACAATTGAGAACATATCGCGCAGTTTGCACGTTGAAATTTTGCGAATACCTGGATTTGTTTAAGTATTTCTTTCTACTCTGACTGTAGCGTCAGTACATAAGCCTTTATAATTAGATGGTCATCATATTTGGCAATCACACAGAAATCAACACCGAAGATTCTACACTTGTGTTAATTTAACACACATTCTATGTGTCATTTCAACTACCGGCATTTGACACACAACTCCAAATAGAGAGTGAGTTGTTCTAACCATCTGTTTGTGTTATATTTTAACACAACTGTGTTAACACATATGCATGTCGTTGAAATAACACAACGAATTTTTACAGTGTACCCTTGGGACGGGAAGTCAGACTTCCTTCCAGAAAATTTTGTCTAGCATGGGGCAAAATCGCAATATGAGTGGATTACACTGAGACACCATTTCGATGTAGGTGTATTTTAATAGCAATTTGTCTTAGTTCCAAGAGGTAGTTGGCCAACTTTGGTTTGTGCAAACACCCGAAAGTATGGCTGGATAAAATACTGAGCTTAAATGATTGAAGAAAACTGCTATTTGGTGTATGTTACTATTTTTCACTCTACAGCGACCAATGTAAAAAACAGAAGTGGTTGATTTCTGAAACTTCCAGTTTGAATAGATGGTTAAGAGAGAGAGAGAGAGAGAGAGAGAAAAAAACAGAAATGATATTCTTAGAAAACTCAATCAATTAAAACGATCGCAATTTATTATCGTTTCTTCTCCATAGTAATCAACATTAAATATAAAATAGTTTGCTTCAATTACTTTTAGTGGATGGATCACCACTATCAACTAATTGAAATCGTACTTTCGATCCTGTACTTCCTGGTCAAAATTGATGGCGATCCATCAAATATTTCTTGAGATTTCTTTATCTCCCGTACGGACGGTTAAACAGGGTAAACACATAAAGGAGTTTTTATAAGCCTTATGCTCCTTAAAAAGTAAAATTTCCCCCTCTTCTGGAACAGTCCAAGAAGGCGCAAGAGCAATGTGTGAAAGTATTTGCTTCATACCTTCTTGATGTCGGTACTAAGGAAGGTGGTGTGGTCAGCACCTCACTCTGGCTTTTTCACGTCCTCAGGTTGCCTCAGCTGTCGTTTATAAAGAGGCTGAGTGAACCATACAACCTCACTGGAACGGAGGTAAAACGAGAAATATTCCCCAACTCGAACAGGGGATTGAAATCAGGACGTCTTACCGACTTCACTTCTGTAACTCTCAAGAAAGGACATTCATTTCGGTTTCAAATGAGCAAGTTATTCTCCATTTTGTCCTTATTGTAATATTCTCTTTTTGATACTATTTTCTCAGTATCAATGATGACGCCAAAAGGGGAAAGGGAAGGGGGCGATTGCTTGCTAAATTGATACGCAATTTTTGGGAACGTTATCATTATCCTCATTTGAATCTTCCAAGTAGCATTTTGGTGCCGTAAGATCCAGGTTGAATTTTGAGATTATTTTTAGGAAATCTATTTGAATAATTTTCAAGTTATCCTTTATTTTCAATTCACATATTATTTGTCGAGAAAACGACCTACTTAAACGGTATTAAATAAGGGGATGGGCTATATAGCTACACCTTGCCGGAAAACGACTGGTTGGTTATCTTAAATTTTTCTTTAAACTTTTTAACACGCGTTACACATAAAATGACAAGTCTAAAAGTGGAGATGATCATCCCCTCTCCATTCGGTTCAAAGTCTAGTTCCAATTATCGCCACACTTGACGCTACTAGTTTAAACAGCGTTTTAAGGAATATGACTTTTTTCCTTACAATTATGCTCAACTCATTACAATGTATACGATGACCAATAGACCATTTACACATACGCGTATTATACAGTATGCATGATCATTGTACTTTTTCCATGATATAACTTATAAATTATTTCATAAAAAGTTTTTTTTTTAAGTTGTAATTTGGGCATCCTCGTTCTCAACAATATTTGTTCATGAAAACAGAAATGTTATTTTCTTTACGTTCCCATATTGTGGTTTATTTAGATGCTGAATGAACTAAAAAAAAATCCTTTTTCAGGTTTTCATTAAAAAAGAAATATACTTTACTTGTGCCTTATTGTTTGCCTTTCTTAATCTCAGATTCCAAAACATTATATATTTTCCTTATTTTTCTTTATATAAATGTTAATCGATTCTTCAAGATCTTAATCATAATTGCAAAAACATATCCATTGATTAGTTTCGTAGGATTACTTCCTTTTTATTTTCCAAAATATTAGTTAAACGTGTTTTGACATATTCATTTTTATTCATTGGACCATGAAGTTTACTCCTACATTTGTATTGAAAACTGAATTTTCCTAAGACCAGCATGTGGGTGTTTATTCAACAAGGTAACATCAATAACTCTAAAAATATATAGATAAAGATGAAAGTTAAGTAATAACTCAAGTGTGAAATTAATTCTGTTTAGATTCTTGCAAATAGAAACTAGTAAACAAGTGAATAGTCCTAGTTACACATTGCTGAACTATAATATAGCTACAAGTCAGCTAATATCAAACATGTAATAGAATTAAAGCGTCAATGATGGGCTGGATGTTGGCGTTCATAGGAAGTACGTGCAAGGTATTTGAAGTGCTAGATTGGAATATACTGGCAAACGACATTTTGGTAGACCAAGTAGGAATTCGGAAGATTTCGTAAAGCAGTGTTGGTAAAAACAATTCTGACTTGTATAGTCTTGAAACAGGATAAAGCCTGATGGCGGCGATGATTCTTCCAGTTTATAAAGAATATACATACTTAGTTTTCTAAAGCAGTTTAATTTATCAAAAGTTCTTTATATATTTATTCATCCGTGTGTCCCTCAGTCAGCAGCGGATCCAGGCTGAATGTTTGGGGGGAGGGGCGATCGTTCGAATTCCATAGATTTTATTTTACATTTATAATACAAAGCTGAAAATTCTTAGGATAGGTTTTCAAAATAAAAATATCCTATTCTCTGGAGTCCGACCCATTCGATCGCCCTCTTGATCCGCCCCTGCCGTAGTCCGTCTGTCCAACAGACAAAATATCTCGAGAGCTACTTGATGTGTCAGGATGAATTTTGGCCAAGAAGATGAGAAATTAGGAACCGAATTCGTTGTTAAGATTATATTCAAATCGGAAGATGTAGAAATCAACCATTTCCGGTTTCAACGTTGACCACTATAGAGCAAACACGGAAACAGAAGAAGTGGTTTTCTATAATCGATTGTGTGTCCCAAGAGTACGTTTACACTCCATCCTTGTCTCAGTACTAAAGTTGGAAGTAGAAATGTACAATTCTCGGTTTCACTATTGATCTACATAGAGCAAAAATGGTAAGAGATAGCAAGAAGTGGTATCTTAAAATCGATTAAACGCTCTAAGAATAGGTACCATCCTCTCTCTTAGGCCTCTATTCAAACCGAAAGTGTGAGAAATCAACAACTTCCAATTTTAATGTTGATCACAATATAGTAAACGGTAAATTAAGTTGTCTAAGAATATATTAAATCTACACGCATTTTTTCTCGACTAAAATCAAAAGTATTAGGCATCTACTATTACTTCCGGTTTCAATATTAATAGAGAAAAAAAATCATGTCGTACAAACCAAACTCTTTTACGTGGTGTACACGTGATACTGCTACTTGCTATCGTTATTGTTAATAGTTGTTTGCAAAATAATTTTCATGAAGTATTGGTTAGTATTAACGTCTTTAATCTAAAGATTTAGTTCATATTGTTAACGATGCCTTTTTTTTTTTATTTTCTTCATTTTCAGAATCTGTGTTTCTGGCTGAATCACTTAGCTAAAATTGACATAATTAAACCATACAATACTCTTTCATCGTTAGTTTAGTACTACATTGTTTAGTAAACTTAACTTTAAAAAAATACTGTACTAACCTATATTCTTAAATACCAAGAAGGTGATTTCCATAACTTATTTGTTATTTCTAAGATAAACTTTGTTAGGTCCTACGATATATATTCCTGGCAAGAAAAAAAAGCTGCTTTCTAATATATATATATATATATATATATATATATATATATATATATATAGAAAGCAGCTTTATTCTTGCCAGGAATAGCATGTACTGGGAAACAAGTTCACAAGTATTACAACGTTTGTTGTGCGTTTGATTTTCAACATAGTTGACGTTATGGCCTGGAATATTTTTTATTATTTCACTGTGACGGTTCAACTTTGGGGAGAGGGAAGGGAAGATATTTAAAAAACGACCAAAAATGACCTATATCAGTGTCGAATCCATAGGTTTCTGCGTCGCTGAGATGAACAATGCCGTTTAAATCCAAATTCAGTCCCTCAACTTGGGGGAGGGAGGAGATTATATAAAAATGACCGATATCAGACAGCGCTTCAGTAATAGTAAAAAATGACTGACTAACGGCACATATTACAATTTTTTCTCATTTTAACCCATCGGAGCAGGTAATTGACGCTAGTATAGTATATAATCCATAAGCACAAAAAGTAAATATCATTCAAACATGTCAGTTTCATTATTTTACTTGTATTGGTTTTTCAGTCTAAGAATATTCTGAAATTATCATAGATTATGATATTGCTGTTACATTATATTACTTTTATTTCAGGGAAAAATATTCGTGATGACAGATAGAGACTGGCCATATTTTTTAATTCTTACTGGATTTCTTTATTGGACACAGACCACTGTCATCTCAACTATGTTTCCATCTGAAAAGACACCGTCTTCAGTAGTAGAGAAATGTATATCAAACTTTCTCACTTTTCACTTTGAAAATTCACAAACTATTGTTCTGCTTTCAACATACAACACAACATTAAACAATGAATATTTAATGACCTTCAATCCAAACATAGGTACAAGTATTATAACCGTAAACAACATTCAAGCTTTCCAAGGAAAATTTCAAACCATGTCAAGTGTGGTTTTTATATACACACTAATGAATACGTTCTACAATACAATTCATGATATTTCTAAGACTAAACTGCTCAATCCTAGATCATACTTTATCGTTTTCCTGACTGACGAAGGGATTAAACCTAATAAAATAAGTCTCGTTTTTGAGACTATGTTGAAATTCAAAGTCACGTCCGTGCTGGTTGGAATATATTCTGTCAACGAAATACTCATTTACTCATACCCTTTGTATTCTTTCAACTTATGTGGTGTTGTTCACAATGTTGTTAACATAAGTGATTGTGATGGAATTAAACATTTACGATTAAGTAATCTATTCCCCGATAAAACTAAAAATCTTCATCTATGTCCAATAAGGGTAAGTACTTTCGATTTCCTTCCGAATACAAACATAAAATCTACAGAAACGAGTGAATTGGGAGGTGTTGAAGGACAACTTATCATGGTGTTAGCTAAGAAAACGAATTTTACCGTGAAAGCTAAACCTCCAGCAGACGGAATGAAATTTGGATTCAAATACGACAATGGTACAGTTTGCGGTATTTTTGGCGATGTAGTTAACGCAAGGGCAGATATTGCAGCAGGAGGCCTCAGTGCAAACGTGGACAGAATCCAGCTATCAACAATTGGCATTACATATTTAAGTCGGCAATTTGTGTGGATTGTTCCTCGGGCTTTGGAAATTCCTTCCTCGAGAAGTATTCTTTTACCATTTACTCTCCATTGTTGGATTGTTATTTTCGGTATACAATTATGTTACTCAATAGTCCTCTCAGTAACCAAGAAGGTTAGTGGAAGTGAACTGTTTGTTCGAAATTCCATTTTAAATGCTTTGTCTTTATCACTAGGTATTTCCATTCCACTAGAGCCTCAGAAAGGTGTTTTCAGATTCCTTTTCATAATATGGGTATTCTATTCTCTCATTCTATGTACTGCTTATCAAAGCTCTCTAGTAAGCTTTCTAACAAGCATTATTCACGAAGCAGATATCAACAGAATGAGTGACCTTGTTAATTCTGAGTTAAACCTGATTGCTCATCCAAACATAAAAGCATATTTTAAGCACATGAACGATTCTGTGTCAAAATACCTGTACGAAAACAGTATTCCAGGGAATCCTTTCCAAGAAATAGGACGTTCAGGTAAGGAAAGAGATGTGGCTGTAGCATTTGAGTTGGTAGCTACACTTTATTTTTTAACCAGGAACACAGATATTAAACGGCAGGTGCATATAATGGGTGAAACAATTGCTAATTTCTATACCGTATTACTGTTTCAAAAGGGGTCATTTCTTTTGCCAAGAATGTCAAATATATTGATAAGATTGTATGAATCTGGACTAACTCATAAATGGGAAGAAAATTTTCTTAACTTTCACCATTCTAATGACGGTGCACAAAAGAGAAACGTGCGTATTTCGCTAAAACACTTGACAGGAGCATTCTTCCTCCTTGCATTTGGTTTGCTGGGGAGTGTATGTGTGATGTGAGAAATGTTACAATCTCTTGAAGAAAAGATAGAGGAAACGTCACCAAGATGTAAAACCTTAATAAGAAAATGTCTTTTTAAAAGTGGCGCACAAAATAACTTTTGTTACGGAAGGTGGGTGCAAGATCCGATTGTCTATGCTGTTAAGCAATGTAGCAGCAAGCTATAATTACACGCATGACTTCTTAGTTTCGTGGAAAATTTTAATAGCCTTCCATAATTGCTTCATGGTCTCCAAACAGCATTAAAATATCTCTTGTAATGAGTATAACGTCATCTAACAAGAGAGTGGTAATGACTCCAATATTGGTCACATTTAAACATAGATTGTGATGCATAAGCAATTCTCCAAATTCAAATCTTGGAATCCAAAAAATTATGAACGACTTTACAAATAATAATAATAATAAAAAAAACCAGTACAAACATATTACTGGTTACATTTCAATATATCTTAATAACTGGTTTATTAGTTAACTTCGTTGCTATAAATAAACAAATACTTGCGAACTTCCTTTTGGATAATTTATTGTTTATCGTATATAGACCTACATAAATTCTGATCGTTCTAGCTTCAGAATTGTGTATAACTTAAATAATTATAAAATTTGACCAAATCAAATACTTATTAACAATCGGCAAATACATTACACATTAAGGTAATGATACGTTACATTACCAAAACTGTAACAAAGATCATTAATTATAAGTGGTTGCTTAGAACAGATTTTATTTTTATTTAAGTCAAATCAAGAATAGCTTGATATGAAGACACCGATATTTCAAAAAGAATCTATGTTTACTTAGTAACAAGCATTATTCAAGAAGCAGGTATCAGCACAATGAGTGACCTTGTTGATTCTGAGTTAAACCTGATTGCTCATCCAAACATAAAAGCATACTTTAAGCATATGAATGATTGAGTGTCAAAATATCTGTACGAGAATAGTATTCAAACCAATCCTTTTCAATCACTCAGTTAAGTAAAGAGAACGTTACAATAACATGTTCTTCTTACAAAATATTGAACAATTTGAAGCAAATATTGCCAACTCATATTATATGCTATCATTATATTAATGGCTCCCGAATATATGGGAATCACATAAATTATGATGAAGATACAATTGGGATATGGAAAAATTTGGAAAATGTTATAGACAGGGGTGTAGCCAGCAGGTTTGTGTAGGGGGGGCCCGTCGTTTTTGAGGGGGGGGCAGCTACAATGTACAAAGCCAAAAAAATCTGTTGCTGCTAGTGTTTTTTAGGCCTGAAAGAAAGGAAAATTTTGGTTTCCTTCTGGAAGACTAAAAACACTATTTAAGCTTATTATTATTATTATTATTATTATTATTATTATTATTATTATTATTATTATTATTATTATTATTATTATTATTATTATTATTATTATTATTATCCATAAATTATATTCAAGATAGTTTCTATTTATTTATTTATTTATTTATTTATTTAAAGAAGAAAATTAATATATTGGATGTATCCAATATATTAAAGAATATACATAAAAAATACATAAACATATTAAATTATAAAGTAACAATATACAAAATATTAATGAAAATAAAATAAAAGAATAAGAGAAATAACTGTTACAGAAATTAACAAGTAAATTTTCTACTTATAAGTGGTATTACTTCTCTAAAGGAAATCGGACTTCCTAGATTCCCTTTATTAGTAGAGTTTAACGTACCCGGTATTCAGAGATGACAGGACTTCGGTCTTCCAGAAGTCATGTCTATCTCCCAGTGTCGGGTAACTTAATTCAATGCACTTATTTCTATATTGCCAATTTTTTGTATTTTTTATGCTTAATCAAGAACTACTGCCCCGGACCAAACGCTATACTTTTGTGCATAACTATAAAGGTAACCAAGAAAGTTCTGTACCTTTTCGTGGAGGTCTGTGTTCAATTGGACCTCACACAGTGAGTTGAATGCGAGTGGAGATAAGGTGAACGTCAGTTGTTGGTGTGGGTATATCCAACATACTACCTGGTTGTGGCAATTCAGACACACCGTAAACTTGCGTAAAGACAGAGGGAACATGGGACATCCACAGAGCGTCATAAGAGCATGTATGCTGAACGAGTTCAAATGGAGGTCAACGGCGCTGTAGCGGGACAGACGATATGCCAGGCCTTTGATGAGGGTGTCGTGACGACGCGGACATTGCAGCGATGGTTTAACAAGTTTAAGGACGATGACGAAACACCCGAAAACACCACGTGCCAGAAGACCAACAGATGTACAAAGAGGAACTGGGACTACAATTCAGTGTGTGGAGAAACCATTCGGCAGCACATCCATCAACTTGTGAAGCACAAGTTGGGTCGATGAGTCTCTCATATTTTGACTCCGGGCCAGAAGGCAACGCGGCAGTCGCCTGTGTTTATTTACTGTTTCGGAGCCGTTTCTGGACAGGGCGTTGACATGTGATAAAATGTGTGTCCTATACGAAGCTCCACAGTGCCGTCATCATTGGTTAGCATCCCATGAACCGATTTCAAAACAACCGAAACCAGCACTGTACCAGAAGAAGGTCCTTATGTGTGTTTTTGTGCATCGTGCATCGGGAACTGCTACCAGCTGGTCAGAGTATCAATGCAACTATGTGGTGTCAGCAGTTGAGCTGTGCTCAACAAAAACTCAAAACTCTGGAGCCATCACTTCTGAATTGCAAATTGGTTCTCGTTTACGGGACAACGCTAAGTCCCACGTGGCTAGGATGACTCAGGGCACCATTTTCCGCCTTGGATGGGAAACAATATTGCAACCACTATATTCCCCGGGTATTGCACCGTCCGATTATCACCTGTTCCATTCTTTGGACAATCACTTTAGAGGACGCTAGTTCAAATCCCTAGTAAAAGTCCAAAATGCACCTGATACTTTCTTCGTTTTACGGCCTACCAAGTTCTACCGCGATGGATTGCATGGCCTTCCAGAACGTTTTCAGAAGGTCGTCGATGCTGATGGGGGCTATTTTTGATTTTCCAGGTTAGGTGACATATCGATGTTCGAAGGTGGTGGGTGAAAAAGCAAGAAAACTCTTCTTGGTTACCTTTATATTTAAATTTAAGACTTTATATACAGAACCTATCTACACAAGATTGATTTTCTTTGAAATTTCACTTAATTTCTTTATGGTTTCCTGACAAAAATATTTATTTATTATTCGTGACTAAAAAAAAACATAATTATTTTATTACAGTGAGTAGAAATAAAAGAGAGCGAATGAAATCCAAATTGAATAAAAGCATTGCTTCTCACCAAATTTTCCATCCTCTATATCTTTTAAAACACTTGTTAAATCATATAAAATATACTGTACTTACAAATCAGTTTAGTACCTTTGTTTTACGGCTGTATTTGTAGTACTTTGTTAAAACGTTTGTCTTCAAACTGTCAAATATAAATCGCAGTAAATTGTGTAATCTGCTGTCACAAAAAAGTATCCTATTTTTCGATCGGTATAAGGAAGAGATACTATACTATTTTCGATTGGTATAGAAAAACAATATTTCTCCATACTATTTCACCATAAATTATTAATTGTCAATAAACTTTGTTACTTTTAAATGAATGAAGCGAGATAATTTTACTATGATGTTTTAAAAGCTGGTCATTTGGGGGGCCAGGAAATCATTTGGGGGGGCCTTGCCCCGATGGCCCCCCCTTGACTACACCCCTGGTTATAGGCTACAATATTCTGATATGTTGAGTAAATTTCATTAACTAACTATAAGGTAACCAAGAATGTTCCGTAGCTTTTTCACCTACTACCTTCGAACATCTATATGTCACCTAAGACGTACCTGCAAGATCAAAAATATTCCCCATCAGCATAGACGACCATCTGCCTACGTTCTGGAAGGCCATGGATTCCATCACGGTAGAACTTGGTGGGCCGTGAAGCGAAGAAGGTACCACGTGCATTTTGCCCCTCTACTAGGGATTTGAACTGGTGTCCTCTAAAGTGATTGTCCAAGGAATGGAACGGGCGATAATCGGATGGTGCAATGTCCTGGGAGTGTAGCAGATGAAATAGTGTTTCCCATCCAAGGCGTAGAATGGTGTCCCAGATCACCCTAGCCACATGGGCTTAGCGTTGTTCTGAAGCAGGAAGACCCTTTTGCGATTCAGAACTGCTCCAGAGTTTTGAGTTTTTCTTGAACACGGCTCAACTGCTAACAGTACACAGTTGCATTGATGCTCTGACCAGTTGGTTGCAGTTCCCGATGCACGATGTCATGAGCAGTCCACCACACACATAGGAGGACCTTCTTCTAGTGCAGTGCTGGGTTTAGTTCTTTTGAAACCGGTTCATGGAATGCTAACTAATGATGACGGCGCCGTGGAGCTTCATACGGGACTCACTTCTCATCACTTTCCAAAAATGACTCCTTCCTCAGACAAGACAGGTGTCTGTTCTCTTTGCCTTCTAGCCAGGAGTCAAATCATGTTTGATCCATCGAGCCAATTTGTAGTTTTTCCCAAGTTGATGGAGGAGCTGCCGAATGGTTTCTCCACTCACACTGAATTGTAGTCCTAGTTCCTCACATGTTTAACCACTGTTCGTCTCAATTGCTGCCTGAAGATCTTCATTTTGTACATGTGTTGGTCTTCAGGCACGTGGTGCGTCTTCGAGTGTTTCGTCACCATTCTTAAACTTGTTAAACCAGCACTGCACTGTCCGCGTAGTCACGACACCCTCACCAAAAAACTGGCATATCTTCCTTCCCTCTGCAGAAGCATTTGACCCCAGTTTGAACTCGTACTGCATCCACGCCCTTTTGACGCTCTGTGGAGGTCCCATGCTCACTCTGTCCTTACGCAAGTTCACGGTGTAATTGAACTGTAACAACCAGGTAGTATGTTGGATATACTCACACCAACAGCTGATCCTTGCCTGATCTCCATTCGCATTTAACTCACGGTGTGAGGGCCAATGAAACACAGACCTCCACAAAAAGATATATAACTTTCTTGGTTACGTTTATATCTTTATATTAAATTACAGTACAACACATTAACTATATTTATAAACAATATAATTATTCCTATGATATTCAAAGAATATTTTATAATAAACACTTTCCCTTACAAATATTTTTTTCATATATTTAACTTGCTTCATTACGCCTTTGTTATAGCTTTATTGATTTAGTTTGCTGAGCTCAGGACAATATATGGGTTGTCTAAAGTAGTCTAAGGAAAATACGCCGCACTCTAGTTTATGCATTAATTATTTGTCAGAGTAGTCAAAAGGGAATAACGATAATAATATTCGGAGAGAAAATTATAGGTAATTTTTCCAATTCGAGGAGAAATTAAAATACTCGTGCAAAGTAGAGAACAAGTCGAATATCGTAATTAGGATATTTACAAGAATCCAAACAAATTTACAAGTAAAACTAACATTAAATCAAATGCATTTAATGGAATAAAATCAACGTTGTATTCATTAAAATAAGAAAATTATAATATAATAAAAATCCAACATATTACGAAAAATAATTTTCATAAACATTAAATTTTGTATAGTTCGCAAACAAACAAAACTAACTTTTTTCTTCGTGAGTCAATATCTGCGAGTGATATTTTCCAAAGCAACAACGCGTCGGTCTTCCCTGTGTCTCCTGATGATAACGACAGAAGACAAATCTTTTCTAACAATGACATTTGACTAATTAGGTTCCCGCGTGGTAAGCCTGCCATATTTTCCTCATGAGAATACGGGACACCTTCGATCCCCCTCCCCCCCAAAAAACTTTACAGCTCAATACACTTTTTGGAAACATTTTCACACCATTATTTGAACAATCTGTAGTGCAATCTGTTCTCAGGAAATTTTGTGCTTCTGGAGAACTCTCTCGTGAGTGTTTTGCATTTACATGAGATTTTATTTGAAAATGCTACCCAATAATATACTATTTAAGAATCTAACAGACGAAAATAAAAATCATGAACCAACAGTGTCCTGCATAGACACAATTGTGCATGTTCTAGAATGACTCAAGAAAATTAAATGTTCTTATAATAATAATAATAATAATAATAGTAATAATAATAATAATAATAATAATAATAATAATAATAATAATAATAATAATAATAATAATAATAATAATAATAATAATAATAATAATAATAATGGGATTTTCACACAAAGAAAGTTAGTACATGAAGTTTTACTAATATATTGTACGAAATATAATTTTCGTTTCATAAACGCTAAATGTTATATCTTGCTGATACCGATAAGCTGATATTGAGGGCAGAAATAGGACGGGACTAAAATACGGGACATTTGCCTTTCCCGACTAAATAGACGGGGACGCTGGACACTCGGGTTCAAAATCGGGATTGTCCCGTATTTTACGGGACATATGGCAGGCTTACCGCGTGGCCATTTATGCCCTTCTGAGAGTTGTACTGCTTATAAGTGTGAACGACTTAACTCAATTGGGAATGTCTATTTCGTGGGAATAGAAGGGTCAAGGTGCCGAATATCGGATGGTTTCGTAATATCGGATACCTAGAAATATTCCGTGTGAGGTGCTGCAGCCTAGCGGCCATTATCGTAACTGCACAACAATAGGTGGGCCATTACACACTTAAGTTATGATATCTCTCGCAACATGTTTATTTGTGTGGTAAAGTGTTTTGTGATTTTGACCTTATGAAATATTTCCAGTACTACAGTTGATTGCGTTATGTCGTCCATAAAGATAACCTAATCATATTCATGCTACACTTATAACATAAGCTAAGAAGAGTAATCTTAAATTATATGATGTTTTGGTAGTTTCTGTTTATGTAATGTATATAGTTCAAAGTTGCCACACGACCTACGTTACCAAATATCGGATAGTACAGAGGTTCCAAATATCGAATATTAGATATTAGGGAACGGTATTGCTGATGTCATTCTTCGGCTATTACAGTTGACAAAAATCGGTCGGAGAAAGAAGTGGCATTCTGAGTCTATGTTCCAGACTATTGCTGCCATCAAGGGAAAGAATGGGGTTCCTCAAGGCATCCAAAATCTTCAATGTTTGTTCACAGCCGTATAAACTTGACAAAGGTGATGAACTACGGATACGATGTCTTAAATGGGCACACGAGCTATATGCAGGCACTGATCCAAAAACGTGGAAATCCTTTGTTTGTGATTATTGCCAGTAATTTAACTTCTTGGTAGATCCTACTACAGATGAGTAGAACAACGTTTAGTTACAAATAAATCTACATCATTAGAAAGTAGCTTCTTTTGTAGAACAATGTTTAAGCACCAGAAAATCTGCATATTTAGAAAGTTGTCTGTTTGATAGAATAATGTTTAATTCAAAGTAAATCTACATGTTGAAAACGTCTACAATTTTGTAGAACAATGTTTAGTTAAGATAAATTTACATTTGCACATATTTAGAAAGTAGTTTATTTTTTTTAGAACAACGTTTAGTTACATCTACATGTTTTGCAATTTTACGTCTTGTGTATATTTACATCATGTAAAATAATTAAAATAATGCACAGTCTTCTCCAGTTGTGGTTTTCCTTAAATCCTTCTCATTTAATTTCCGTCCGATATTGTGACCCCTTACTATCCGATATTGAGCAACCTTTTTCAGAAATGAGAAAAATGCGACTTTGTACCAAAGTGTATATATATCTTTCTTTTAATATTTCGTTATTGCTTCGAAACTCAAATTATAATCTACAAAGATAACAGTACATTTAGAAGAGGCTATATCAATTAAATATCTGTTGGTAAAGATTTTATTGCTTTTTTTTCAAACAGTATCCGATATTCGGCACCTTTCCTATACTTGCCATGTTATTGATAATCAGTGATATGGAGTTAAACCCAGGCCCGGTCACATTATAGGATGTTATCTCTAAACTTGATGATATGAACAAGAAATATATCAAACTTATGTACAACAACGAATGAGTTAGGTAAACGTGTAGAAAACTTGACTGATGAATTAATAACAGTGCGAAAACAAAATGAAGAACTAAAAAATCAGTTGGAAATATGTAGGGCAACCCAAAAGCATAAAAAGCATAAAAAGCATAATGGCATTTTACACATATGGTTGGTACATTGAACATGGTTGTGGGTGTCTAAGGGTCCAGAAGAAACTAAGTTTAAAAGTATAATAAAGCATAAGTTTAGAAAATAAAGCATAAAGCATAATTTAGAATATATAGCACAATTCTTGAGAAATTCTATTAGAACAATTTTTGGAAAATACTTTTAAAACAATTCTTGGAAAATTCTGTTTAACTACCAGTTTAACATACTGTATTAATATTTTTTAAGCCATGCTTACAATGCAAAATCTTTGAGAATATAACAATGCAACAATCAGAAGCTCGACAATTTATTTTTGCTCCAATAGCCATCGAGACCAGTGGGGCATGGGGTTCTAGAAGCCTTGATTTTATCAGAGAGGTAGGCAGACGCATATCTATCGTTTCTGGAGATGTTCGTTCAGCATCCTTCTTAATACAACGTATATCCATTGCGGTCCAACGAGGCAACGTTTCGTCAGTTCTTGGTACGTTGCCGTCTGGAAGGGAACTGGAGGAGATATTTCTTCTCTAGTAGAGTAAAGCGGGGCAAAAGGCCGAACTTAATGTTTAGCGGGGCAAAAGTCCTTGAGTTAATGGGTAAAGGGACGCATAATTGTGTTTGATAATATCATAATGTAAAATGCAGACTTTTTTCCATTACAAACTAAAGTAAATTAGCGAAAAATCAAAATTATATTTTTATTTCTGTAAATTTTTCGGTGTAATTCTTTGAAGTGAAGAAAAGAAAAAAAGGAAATGAAGAAAAACTTTCCGTCAACAATGAATAAACAATAGTTTTCTTCTAAGTGTAACTGCGGAGTTATGTGAGAAAAAGTTGAAGTAACGTTTAAAGATTTTATAGTTAGTACGCCCCCGCCCCCTGAATCAGAGAAGTGTAGATTCGAAATGTGCAAAAAGTGCACAAGAACTCCACACTACATTGTTATATGTACCTCTTAAACTTGAGCACTTTCAGTACTTTTTGGTGGCATCTTTAATTTTCCCTTTCTGTATATATAGACCTCTAAGGCGCCCACAAGTGATAAAAATGCTGACTCAAGTAAAGCATATCTCTTTACAGTGCATTAAATAGAAAGTTCATTAAGTATGAAAGAAACTGATTTTATAAAATATTAATAAATATATCAAGATATTTAGAATATTTAAATGTATAGTAAATACGATTAATGTAAAACAATGATTGAAATTAACAATAAAGCACAATAAAGCATAATTTGAAAAAATAAAGCATAATTAAACAAAAAATAAAGCATAATGTGGGTTGCTCTCGAAATAAGTCAAAATTTGACAGATAAACTTGAAAATTTCTCGCGTAGAAACAATCTAATATTCTACAATATTGAAGAGGACAAAAGCGAGACATGGGAAGAAAGTGAAAACTTAATCTGGACTTTTATTAAAGAGAAACTCCAAATTGAGTTGAATCAGTTTGATATAGACCGAACTCACAGAATGGGTAAGGAAAAAAATAGACCAATTATTACTAAACTTGCATTACATAAAAGGGAAGAGGAAATACTAAAAAATGCATATCGTGCCGAGGGGACACCTGTGGGTATAAGCGAGGATTTTTCCTATATTGTTAGAGCCATTAGAAAAGAACTCAACGAATACCGGATTCAATCCTAGGCACGCGGACAAAGGGCGCAAATGCAATTCGATAAACTTTATATTGATGGGAAATCTTATACTATCCAGGACCTACGAAATACACAATTACAGACAACTAAGTGACACAGTTAGTGCGTGTTCAGTGAGTGTGAACAATGCAGACACTTCAAAGAATTCAGCAGTTGCAGGTGCTTCTTGTAGTGTGTGGTCACCTGCGGAGCCTGTGGTGGTGAGTGATGAAGAGTTTCCAGCTTCGAAACAAACAAGGAATGCTGCTCGAAGGGGGAGAGGTCAACCACGCTCAGGAGGAAGAAGCATCCCTTGACAAACAACAGAGAATGACCTTCAACAAGGTAAAACTTCTCAAAGTGAGTGCAGTGATGTGTTACGTACTAAGAACAGCAAGTGTTATAAATAACACAAAAAAATATCATTTTCTAATGTATTATATGAATGCGAGATCACTTAAACACAAACAAATTATTTGCTGAGCAGAACAATATATTCACATAAAAAACTACATACGTGTTACAGTTTCGCCAACTAACATTTTGGCTTCATCAGACACTATCTCACTTAGGAACAAAGTATATGTGTTCTAGCAACGTTTCGTTGAACGATTATGACATTGCAGCAATAGCAGAGACTTGGTTATCTTGTGATTATTTTGATTCAGAGTATTTTGATAACAGATACCTAGTGTACCGTAAAGATAGGGCTATAATACAAGTGGTAAAACAAAGAGTGGAGGGTTGTTGCTGGCAGTTCAGAACCTGGAATTAAGTCAAGTAGCTGTTACTAACCAGAGTCCAGAGGGCATTCTCGTGAAAACAATGATTAATTACAAACTGCTTTATATTTGTGTTGTGTAATTTGTACCAAACTCAGATCTTTCCTGATACGAATATTTTTTTCTTTTTTTTATCAAAAGTAACTGTACAACTGGTAGCACTATTCTCCTTGTGAGTGATATGAATTTGCCTGAAACAACTTCTACTAAGTTTGATTTTCTACAATCACCAATAAATCCCAAAGTCTATATCATTTTATGTTATATAATAACATGGAATCACTCAATAATGTTACAAATAGCTTGGGGAGAACATTAGATCTAGTAATAAGTAATCTTTCAAATCTAACAGTATTGAGAGAACCGCACCAATTAATTAAAGATGATAATTACCACCCATCTCTCGCATATTAAACCATCTAGACTAAAAAACAAAAGGAATATACAGATGGTGATCAGAAAAATGGAAACACCTGAACGAAATTGCAACTTACTAGATTAATATGATGTCGGGCCACCTTTCGCCTTCAGAACAGCCTTGATGCGACGTGGGATGAAGGCATAGAGAATGTGAATGGTAGCAAGTGGAATTTTACACCATTCCTCGTCCAGGGCATCGGCCAGTTCTGTAAGAGAGGGTGGAGGTGGAAATCTTTGCCGAGTCGTGTTTCCAATACGGTCCACAAATGTTCAATTATGTTGAGATCTGGGGTTTGGGCGGGCCAGGGGAGGTGTTGAACTTCATCCCGATGTTCCTCAAACCACGCTGCAACAACGCCAGCTGTGTGAATGGGTGCATTATCATCGTGGAAGATGGTGTCATTGTCCGGGAACAACATCCGGACCATAGGATGCAAGTGATCTCCTAAAATTGCGACATAATCGTTGTCAGTGATTCGTCCGCTAAGTGTGACCACAGGACCCAATGAAAAACATGATATGGCGGCCCACAGAATCACCGAGCCGCCGCCATGTTTCACAGTTGGACGGAGACACTGCAGATCATACGCTTCTTTGGGCGTTCTCCACACATAAACACGGCCCGTGGTTGGGAATAGGGTGAAGGATGACTCATCCGACCATATCACACGTTTCCAGTCCTCAACGGTCCAAGTTGCATGGTCGCGGCACCATTTGCAGCGTGCGAAAGCGTTATGGTCCCTGATGAGCGGTTTGGCCCGTGCAACACGACCCCGTAAGTTCATGTCATGTAATTCGCGGCGGACTGTGATTGTCGAAACAGGGTGAGGGAGGTGCTGATTGAGTTCCTCCGTCACTTGCTCTGCAGTGGCACGACGGTTCTCCGTGACAATGCGCGTTAATACCCGGCGTGACCTGTCACTCATGATTTTCTTCCGCCCACTGTTCCGCTTCCCCGATGTGGTTTTCCCGTGTGTTGTGTTGGCCGTCATCACCTTCGACACTATCCCAAGCGACACGCCTAACACAGTAGCCACTGCCGTCATACTCACTCCACATAACCGCACCAACAATTTGCCCTCTTTGAAAATCTGAGAGGTCTCCCATTTTACACTACCTCCGTCTGCTGCAGCCACTGGACACTGCTGTTCCACTGCGCCTGACGTAGTATGGAGACCGACCTAACACACCACCACCAGCGGTTCGGCGCTGCGGGCGCCACGACACCACTGCCAATCCATACATCTGACGTGTTGCCAACTACAGGTGTTTCCGTTATTCTGATCACCACCTGTATTTGGCTTCAGTTTTAAGAAAGGAAATTACATAAATCTTTACAATGACTTAGCGAGAATATACTGGCAATATCTAAATGAATATACGGATCCAAATAAAGCAGTAGAAGAATTCTATAAAATAATTTATGACACATTCGAGAAGTGCATTCCCATGAAAAAATCAATGCCAAAAAGCTTCCCTTGCTGGTTTACTAAAAGTATAATACAAAAGATAAAACTTAAATGGCAACATCGCATAAAATGGCTCAAGGGGAGAGGAACGACTAATTACCAATATCATTATAACGAGTACTGCAGGCTACGTATAGAAGTGAAACGTGAAATAGCTATAGCACAAAATGACTTTATCTTCAATGTTGAAAATAATATAACCCAAGACCCACAACATTTCTGGACCCACATTAAAAATAAATCCCGACAGCTTTCTACTGAGTCCACGACCTATGATGGACAGAATCCTACTAAGAATGATGAAATTGCGAAAGCTTTTGATCAACACTTCAGTCCATTTACAATCAATCCTCTTTCTTAACTAAAAATTGTATGCACACACATAAATAAAAATATATACATGAGGAATGCCTTAATTTATTCCATATCACGGAAATTGGTATAGGAGACATTGAAAATGAAATAAAGAAACTGAAACCGAATAAAACAACTGGGCCTGATAATATACCACCTTATATTGTGAAGGGTTGTAGTAATATTTTGAAAATCCGCTATATACCTTATTTAACCTCTCAATAAGGACACTTTTTTCCAGATATATGGAAAGAATCAATAATATGCCCAGTCCCGAAACCCGGCAATAAAAATAGTATAGAAAACTATCGTCCAGTAGATATATATTACCAACAATTGCAAAAGTATTTGAAAGTGTCATTTATGATCAGCAAATTTCAATGTATCAACATGGCTTCCTGCAGAAAAGATCCACGGTGACTAACTTAACTATAATTTCAGATTTCATAATTTCCTCTTTGGATAACAATGGACAAGTAGACGTCATATATAGTGATTTAAAAAAAACATTTGATACTGTGAATCATGATATTCAAAAACTTAACTTTTGTTAAATTTTAGTCCCCAAATGATAATCTTTTAAAAATCTTGCTTACGTGAACATAGGCAACCAGTTTTGTATAAAGAATATGAAACCAAAGCTTTCGCGTAAATTCTGGAGTCCCTCAGGGGTCTAATCTTGGGCCTCTTTTGTTTTTATTATTTATTAATGATCTGCCACGTTATATTAAAAATCTCATAAAATACTTTTTGCAGATGATTTGAAAATATTCGTAGATGTGAAATGTATGGATGACTGTCTAGTCTTGTAACAAAATCTGACTAACATAACTAAAATGGTGTACTGGCAATAGACTTACAGTAAATATTAATAAGTGTAAAACTATGACATACAGTAGACGTGAGAAAACGTATGACTTTACTTACACGATCAATGGAATAAGTTTAGAAAAAATAGATACAATTAAAGATTTAGGTGTGGTATTTGACAAAAAATTAACCTTTTCGCATCATGTGGCAAATATTACTAAGGATGCATATAGAAATCTTGGGTTTCTGATCAGAACAACTAAAGAATTTACGAAAGTTAACTGTTTGAAAACGCTTTACTTTTCTTACATAAGATCCAACCTTGAATATGCCTAACTTATTTGGAACACTTCCGTGAAAACACGTAGTCAAAAAATTGATTAGATACAAAGCTAATTCCTACGTTGTCTCAAATACAAAAGAACAAGATTTTATCCAAAATATGAATCATTTAATAATTTACTTAAAAACGTAACACTTCAGACACTTGAACAAAGACAGACGTTGAAAAACCTCATTTTCTTGCACAGACTAATGCACAACAAAATAGACTGTACAGACATAATTACAAAGATAATCATACAGGTTCCAACCCTCAAAACACGCAAGGGAAATAGTGACCTGTTCTACTGCAGAAAGGCACGTACAAATGCACTTCTTATGTCAGCTACATGGAGAATTTGTGCTACACACAATAAAATCAGTAAGTATTATAAAGATGTAGATATGTTTAATAGTTCTGAAAAGTTGTTCAAAAGAGTAATACTCCGTATTTTGTAAAAAAAAAAAAAAAAAAAAAAAAAAAAAAAAAAAAATCAAGTAACTGTATTATTTAAGATTAAATTGTCTTTTAATTCAAGATTTTGTTTTAAATTATGTAATTATGTATTAATCAATTTTAATTGTATCAATTTTAAAATTATGTATTATATGTAGACACTGTAATTGGGCAGTAATGCCTGTTGTGTCGATAGATAAATAAATAAATAAATAAGAAAAGCTAGTTTAGTTTGTTATTTTACTATATAGAAGAAATCTTATAACAGACACATGTCTGGGGGCTTCATTCAAAGACAAGTGTAAATGTAATCTTTCAGTTTCACGTCCCATGGTTATGTCGTCTAGAGGCTAAAGGAGACGGTGATGGTAAGAAATGAATACAATGATGGAATGAATAAATTGGGAGGAAACGGGAGAACTCCAAGAAAATACACGCACACGGTGTTTGTCCACCACAAAGTACACTTCGCGCGAGCTGCGATCGAACCAGGAAACCCACGCACCAGAGGTAAACGCTCTACCACTGAGCCACCCCTACAAACAAGAGTAAGTGTAATGTGTGTACTCTCGTGTACTCTCGTTTTAAAAACAGTAATGTAACCTATATCTTTGAGCTGAAGTCACACACATATACAGATTGCTGGCACCGCTTTGCTTCCCATAGAAATAACTTCTTCGGTTCTATGCCAACACCTGTGTCCTCGACTCCTAGACAGAAGGTCACGAGAAGGGCGCTAGTTCTTTCGGAGCCTGGAAATAAATTTCCAATAGCTATTTATTTCGGAAAAAGGAAAATTGAGATGTATTAACCAACTTCAGAAATGTTATTCAATACCGCAACTTACTGAACATAGACATCAGGACATGGGAAAGATAGAAACTAATATTTCTCATTGCTAGATCAGCGAGCTTTTGCTTGGAATACTTCCAAGGAGTCCCCTTGAGCCGCAATCATAAAATCAGAAATCAAGATCAAAAAAGGGCTGGTTGTAATTGGAATAGCTTGGTTACTAGAGTATTTACCAACGGAGACGAACTCGTCCTTGGATTGAGTCACACTCTCCAGCAAGACAGACAAGAGAGAAAAATTTTTAAAGATGAGCGCTTGTCAGTAAGTGCTTCGACTAAGTTATTTTCTGATTCAGCGTTAAAGAGAATATGACTATGTAACCCAGAACTCGACAGTGACATGGGTGCATATCGCAGTGAGTGCCAATGTTTCTTCCACATTCAAGGACCATTACTACCGTGTTTAGCCGCTAGCCGTTCCCAACATCGTTGCCTTTTTACTTCAGGAAAGCACTCATTTTACATTCACAGACATCCTCTTCTTCAGCCCAGGTTTATTGCTATTAAAAATGACATTGTTAGTTACTATTTAAGCTTCACAAATATTTTCTCTTGATTAATTACCTCGGTTTAAGTTGCAACTCAGAGTTTTTCTGATAACCCTCTGGGAAGTTTCCTGACAATGGCATTGGCTCAGTTTTATATTATTTTTGCTTACGTCCTTGCATGCTACTTTATAATATCGTAGTATATTATTTTATAAATATGAGTCTTCACGGCTAGAAATATCATTAATACAAAATTAAAGTCTCAGTCAGGTTTACCAGGGATTACATAAATTAAGTAATTAAGTATTAACATTATTATGACTATCCTTTATTTATGAAACCGAAGTCCACATCAATTCCAAATTCATTAGTTATGGTTCATGATGAAAACATGTCCATTGAACAGCACTATTGAATTTACGAACTTCTACTGCTGGACGACAATTTTCTCAATGTTAACTTCTTCCGGTGGATTGTAACAATGAGATGCTTTTTCCAAGAGTGACACATTGATGTCGGACACAAAAGGAAAACGATTCATTATTCTCTACAGTGCGATGCTTATCTTGCTTACAAGGAAGGGTCACGCAGTGGCTCCGCTGAGATCCGAACAAGACAATTGTGTTTGCATTTGATATGTTATAATTAGACGAATCCCAAAGTTATACGTGCCACCGGGCGGAATGTCGTGAGTTATAACATATTTTGTAATATAAAAGCTACAAAGCTGACAGAATAGTTTGAACCGAGTCATTTGTTCGGAAACAGTTGGGTAAATGGAAAACTCGGACAATACGTATCCCATCATTTTCAACGACAAACATTTTTGGGGTAAAAACTTTGTCCCAGGGTCCCCCGCAGGGTCCCAGACGGGGTCCAACTCAAAATTTTCAAACGGCAAGGTGGGTTAAGTAGCACATCATTTGAAAGCTGTTGTAAAATGAAAGAAAATGCAGCAAGTCTCGTCTCTCTACGACAACCCTGTGCAAAATGGCGGCGGGTCAAAATGTAAACAAAAACTTAATTAAAAAGACCATGGTTATCCCTATAAATCGGAAACGGTGTGACAAATATGAAAATAGGAAAGAGAGTGTGGCATTATTTTCAAAGTACAACAATTTGAGTTAAAGCGTCTTGTCCCAGGGTGCCAACAGGGTCACAGGTGGGGTCCAACTAAAAAGTTTTAAATGGCAAGAGAGGTTAAGAAGCTCATCGTTTGCAAGATCTTGTTAAATGAAAGTAGATGGATCAAGTCTTGACTTTCTACGACAACCCTGTGTAAATTTGCGGCTGGTCAAAATGTAAACAAAAGCTTAATTGAAAAACTATGGCCACCTTGAATCCAAGATGGCCGCTTAAAACCTATGTCATTCATAGTAGAAATCTAAATCTCTATTTTCTCTATTATGTATTTAGAAATAATAGGAAGACTAAAGAACAATTGAATTTCGATTCACTTCAAGTATTATTTCATTCGGTAATAACACATATATATTTTGTTCTTAATGCACGTTCGTCACGGTTCTCTGGACATTATTTACTTGAGTATAACGAATATGCGATGAACACACAACTCTGATTTCCTACTCATACTGCTAAACAAAAGTTGAATACCTTCGGGTATTTTTCTAATTTTGTCATAAGTAGTTCATACAGAAAGAGCTTGGTGCACCAGTAGGTCGGGGGCTCTATTGTAACGTATTCGTGATGGTTACATTTGTATGTCATTCGTTGGTTTGATCGCAATACTTCAATCAATACCAAATATACAAAAAAAATCATTTGCAAGATTGGCGAGTAGTACCAAACATGTGTAAGTCATTTCAGTACATCGAGCTGCGTCCAACTTTGTTGGTTTGGTCACAGTATTCCAAGAAATAACATATTCATATACAAACTCATTTTTCACGCTGGCAGCCACATTGGATTACAGATTATACTCTTTGATATTTTGTGGATATCTACTATTAACCATAAACGTTCGCTTCTCCAACACCAGTGGTGTGAACTGGATATGCGTTCGATACATAGTGCGGCATTTTGAACTCAGGATGTTGCGTTTTTGAACATTTTGCATATTTTAGTCACTTACTAATCAACATTAATGTCAAATTTGTTTTCGTAGCTTCAGCAGTTTGGTACGCTAATCCTTTCGATATAGGTTTGAAGCGGCCCTCTTGGATTCAAGGTGGCAATATATTTTCAATTAAGCTTTTGTTTACATTTTGACCCACCGCAATTTTGGACAGGGTTGTCGTAGAAAGTCGAGATGCGCTCCGTCTTCTTTCACTTAACAACAGCTTTCAAACGATGTCCTACCTCTCTTGCCATTTGAAACTTTTTAGTTGGACACTACCTGGGACCATGTGGGGACCCTGGGACAAACGTTTTCACTTTAATCGTTGTACTTTGAAAATAATGCCACACATCCTTTCCTGTTTTCACATTTGTCTTACCGTTTCCGATTTATAGGGGTGACCATGGACTTTTCAATTAAGTTTTCGTTTACACTTTGACACATCACCATTTTGCAAAGGGTTGTTGTAGAGAGTCTAGACTTGCTGTATTTTCTTTCATTTTACAACAGCTTTCAAATGATGTGCCACTTAACCCCCCTTGCCATTTGAAAATTTTGAGTTGGACCCCATCTGGGACCCTGCGGGGGACCCTGGGACAAAGTTTTTACCCCAAAAATGTTTGTCGTTGAAAATGATGGGATACGTGTTAGCCGAGTTTTCCACTTACTCAACCGTTTTCGAACAAATGACCCGGTTCAAACTATTATGCCAGGTAAATTTTTTGTAGTTCTTACATTACAAAATATGTTGTAACTCACGATATTCCGCTCGGTGGCACGTATAACTTGGGAATGCATCTAGTTATAACATATCAAATGCAAACACAATTGTCTCGTTCGGATCTCAGCGGAGCCACTGCGTGACCCTTCCTTGTTAGATAAGCTAATAATATTCGATTTGGCTTACCAATTCAGATATTTGTTCAGATTCAAAGCGAATAAATGAGTAGTTTCTTAAAGCGAAAGATAAATGTTTTCACGTTTTGAAAGTTCTTAAAATAATAGAAGAATCCAAGCATTTTTATTGATAAGTTTATTACTTTTTCTATATAGTTTGTGATACAGTTTATAGCTCGGTCAATACGCCTCCATAAAATTGAATGTATGTACATATACTTATCAATTTAATACAAGCACCTGGAGTTGGAAACTTGTCAAATGTCTGGGTTCGTAACGATTAAGTAGCAACCGTAGTTTCTGGTTGTTGGAAATTGTATATTAGGGTAAACTCTTTACGTGGGGCGCTGTAGAACGCCAATATGCAGACGGCGATAGTGCAAAATGGGCGACCTCTCTGATTTACAAAGAGGATAAATTGTTGGCGCTTAGTTATGTGGTGGAAGTTTGATGAAACTGACAAGTATGTTAGTTGTGTCGCAAGGAACAGTTTCCAAGGTGATGTCGGCTAATAATATTCACGGCGAAGAGAACTATGGTCGAAAGAAAACCCTCAGTGACATGTCTTACCGAGTATTAAACTGGATTGTCACTCAGAACAGATGTGCGACTGAGGTACAAGTAACTCAAACAGCACCTCCTATAGTCTCTGTCGACAATTATAGTTTGACGATAGTTATATGACATAGATATACGGAGTCCTGTTGCACGGGCGAACTTGGGATTATAGTTAGTACTTATGTCAAGAGTCATTTTACTAGGATTGTATACGTATCTTAGGGAGTTAAAATTACCATTAACATAGGAACTCGAAGGTCCCTCAAATTGAGGAAATTAAATTCATTGATGGAAATAGGAAATACATCTCAGCGTTTTCGGAAATTCGGCTTCTGAGGCGGAAGGGCGGAACGACTGTATAAAAGACTTATAATTGTATATTTTATCCGAGCAACGTCGAGTATGTCACAAGCTAATAATTCAAATTTTTTATAATGAATACCATCTTAGTAAATATTTATATTGCCTTTTGCCAATATGATATTGGTATATTAATATGTGCATATGTTTTATGTTTTTAACCATTGTTATATAGTATTATTACTATAGTTTTGATCATACAGATTAAGAACACTTACATGGGACTTCTTTCTTTTTTAAAAAGAAATATTACAGGTAATCCTATTAGTTCATAAGGAAAGAATAATGTCTCTGGAATTTAGAGTATTTATATAGATGCCATACATTTAAGTCATGTATCAACATTGAAACAGCATTAAGAAAGTGTGTCTCATTTCGATGCTATTGTTTGTAATTAAATAACGCACAATAAAAAATAAGACAGTAAGAGTAGAGTATAAATTTCTACCAATGCACTGATTGCGAATATCGCCAGTCGCTGCACATTTGCGACTCTATATTTCAGTAATATTTGAATACCTTCACTCGCTATCACTTCCTCCGATGTCTGCTGAATTATGAAATAAATCGCCTCTGTGGAAGCATATCTGTTAAAGTGAATAGTAGACTCGAGAGTGGTCGTTTTTATGGCAAATAAGCTTGTCAGCATGTCATACATGTGTACGCAGTCGTGAGTTGACGTGAAGAAAATGTGACTAGAAGGCGTCAGCAAGCCTATAGGCCTACTACTTCTACCAAAGAGCGTGATATTGAAGTATTGTATCAATGCGATATCAAATATTAACTTTGTGATATGACGTCAGCGACGCAACTTTTGTATTTTAGAATCCTCTACCTTCCTCATTTTTTTTTACAGTGTTACCATCAAAGGCTCTTGACGCATATTTTTGCGTTGTATTAAGGTCCACAAATTTTGAAAACAGTGATAACGAATGAATCCTCTGGAACATAATATAACCTCTATTTCCTGTTTAGCCTGTCGTCTTTTCTTATGTAATATCACTAATCTCTGCAAGTGAGAGGAATAAAAGAAAAAAAAGTAACCAAACTGCTCTTTGTTCCCTTGTTTTTATTCGGTTCTTCAAGATGACCGTACTTACTTTCTTTCTCATAATAATCCAGCAAAACCCAAGAAGAAAAGTAATCAATCTATCATTTCTTTCATGATTAGTATTCATCAATAAAGTTCGGAAGAATAATTAAACTTTCCTTTTTTTAGAAAGGGAGAGAGAAAAAAGAAGTTTAATCAAAGCCTTTGTTGGTAGAGAGTTTTCCAATTCTATCTCTTACGTTTATATTAAAGACTCTGGTTCCAAATTGAGGAAAGGAGGAAAAGAAGAGGAAGATAATCGTTCAAAAGGAGATATAAGTTGACTTTTAAATTTCCTTTTTCTCCTGCATTTGCAATGCCTTTCATCATACAAACTCAGGTGAGTGGAAGAGATTTATGTGGTATGTGAGACAGAAAGTGGGGTTAATAATGACATAGCAAATAACTTACTGTTCTACACCGTACGTCATGGGGGGAATTGTCAGAGTTACTAACAATGTCATCATCATCATCATACGTATTCTGCCATTATTGGCAGGTCACTTGCTGCAACTGTGAAGTTTCTATGCTCGACGGTCTTCCGCTAACCTCTTCGTCTTCACGTACGAATTTTCTGTTTTGATATTGTCTATTAATTGTAGTCTCCTTCGCCTTCTCCCTCTTATTCCTGCCAACATACCATCTAGCACGTCCCTCATGGTAGAGTTTCTTCTTATCCAATGTCCCAACCACTTTCTCTTTCTCTTCTTAATTATATCCAAAATTGTTCTTTTCTTCCGCACCATTTCTAACACCCTTTCATTCATTTTCAACTCGACCCAGCTAATTCACTCCTCCCTTCTCCACCCACATTTCGAAAGATTCGAGTCGTTTCTCATCATTTTTCGCGTATTGTCCATGTTCCTGACCCATACAGCACAATACTCCACACGAAGCATTTTCTGAGTCTCTTTCTCAACTCTTTATTCAAGGCCACACAAAATATTTATTTCTTCCTCCTAAAGAAGCCTTTAGGAGGAGGATTTCTATCCTTGTTTTATTTCACGTCCTCATTTTATATCATCGTTAATAATACTACCCAGGTATAGAAAACTAGTCAACTGTTCTATTTTCTTCCCTACTACTAACTATATTTGAGATCTACCGCTTCTTTTCAATCACCATGCTTTTGTCTTTCTAACATTTATTTTTATCCCATATTCTTCACAACCCTTTCTCAAGTTTTCTATCATCTTATTGATTTTCTTTTCAGATTCCGCAACAAGCACTATATCATCTGCAAAGCGTAAACATCTGATCATTCTACCTCCTACCAAAATATCGTCTTCGTGATGTAGGCTCTTTTCCCCTTTGTTTTGTAGATATGTATTAAATATTGCTGGCGAGGGACATCATCTCTTTCAAACTTCTTTCCAATTGCCCTTTCCTCTATCTTTTCCTCCCCTATTCTAAGACTTACTTGTTGTTTCATACATGTTTCTTATGATTCTTCGATGTTTCCATTCCAACCCAACCTTCTTTAGAACTTTCAACAATTCCAAGTTCATACAGTCAAAAGTCTTTTCTACCTAGGTAGATCAATAAATACCACATACACATCTCTCCGTTTTACTATAAGCCTTTCACTGATTACCGTTAATAAACCAATTGCATCTATTTTTCCCTTACCTCTCCTGAACCCGAACTGTTCCTCCTCAACTTTTTCTTTTGTCTTGCATATAACCTTGTGTTCAGAATTCGAAGCAAAATTTTACCTGCACTCAAATGTCAGTCTTTCCTTTTTCAGTTTCAACAAAATATTAGTAATACGCGTAATAATAATTTCGGAACAGTTATACGACTCACGATTCAAACTTACAATTCCCTGGTCCGATTACAAATAATTTGAGAACACAAAGAATCATATAAACAAATTCAGTAATTATAGCAGTAATGAGAACATCTTAATCCAACAGGCAATTAATTAGTAATCGATAAATCCTCCAGAGTGAATAATCATTTTTGAGAATATTACCCTGGGGGGCTGTTTCTGAAAGTTTGTAAGGTAAATAAAATAAAGATAATAATATCGAAAATGAAGTTAAGAATGCTGAAAATAATTCATAAATGCGACAACATTTCTTTCTGATTGTCAGGGAAATGTTAAAAGTTTAAAAGTCTCTACAGAAAATCAGCAATATCACAGAAAAAAGAGTGTGTAGTTTTCCATGTAAAAAATTTGAAATAATGGACAAAGCCTACATAAATCAATGGTTAATATACTTTCATATATAAAATCTGTAGCAACCAGCAAGTATAAAGGTAACCAAGAAAGTTCTGTCGCTTTTTCACCCATCACTTTCGAACATCAATATGTCAGCTAAGACGTACCTTGAAGATCAAAAATAGTCCCCATTAACATCGAAGACCTTCTGCCAACATTCTGGAAGGCCAATGATTCCATCGCAGTAGAACTTGGTGGGTCGTGAAGCGAAGGTATCAAGTGCATTTTGCACCTCTGCTAGGAATTAGAACTGGCTTCCTCTAAGGTGGTTGTCCAAGGAATGGAACAGATAAAAATGTCCTAAGAGTGTGACGGATGGAATAGTGTTTCCCATCCAAGAATGGTGTCCTGGCTCATCCTAGCCAAGTGGGGCTTAGCATTGTCCTCTAACAGGAGGACCTCTTTGCGATGCGGAAGTGCTGGCTCCAGCTTTTTTGAGTTTTTCTTGAACACGGCTCAACTGCTGACAGTACACAGTAGCATTGATGCTCTGAATAGCTGGTAGTAGTTCCCGATGAACGATGCAGTCCACCAAACACATAGAAGGACTTTCTTCTGGTGCAGTGCTGGATTCGGCTGTTTTGGAACCGGTTCATGTGATACTAACCAATGGAGACGGTACTGTGAAACTTCGCACAGGACCCACTTCGTCACATGTCAATACCCTGTCCAGAAATGGCTCCTTCCTCAGACTAGACAGCACAGAAACACAGATGTCTGCTCGCATTACTTTCTGAAACGGAGTCAAATCATGTGGGACCCTCGACCCAAGTTGTAGTGCTTCCCAAGTTGATGCCGGTGCTACCCATTGGTTTCTCCACTCATATTAAATTGTAGTCCCAATTCCTCAGATGTTTGTTCACTGTTAGCCTAATTGATGCCTGAAGGTCTTAATTTTGTACGTGTTGGTCTTCCGGCACGTGGTGCGTCTTCGAGTGATTCGTCACCGTCTTTAAACTTGTTAAACCAGTCTGCACTGTCCGCGTAGTCACGGCACCCTCCCCAAGGGCTGGCATATCTTCGCCCCGCTGCAGCGCTTTTGACCCCAGTTTGAACTCGCGAAGCATCCACGCCCTTATGACGCTCTGTGGAGGTCTTTTGTTCACTCTGTTCTTAAGCAAGTTCACGGTGTAACTCAACTGCCACAACCAGTAGTATGTTGTATATACCGACACCAACAACTGACCTTCGCCTTATCTCCTTTCGCATTCAACTCACGGTGTGAAGGCCAATGAAACGCAGACCGTCCTCATGAAGCGACAGAACTTTCTTGGTTATCTTCATAGCTCATGAAATTTGCAAGTTTTTTAGTCAAGTTCTATTGCGTCAATGCTTTCACATGGGGTTTTCATTTTTGTTTTACTCAATAGAACTTACGTTAACGAAACTGGAAGTTTCTCGAACGAGAAAGTGTTAAGAATAATAGGGAATAAAAGAAGAGTGTTGGGAGTAATTAATAAGCGACAAAAATATTGATTAGAACACTGTTGAAGAAATTTTAATGCATGGTAGAAGGCATAGTGGAAAGAAAAGATAAGAAGGGAAGGAAATACTACTGTATAATTCAAGGACAGTATTAAAATATAAACTGTTTCGTCAGGACGAAGGGATTGGAATGGTATCGTAATGCTGGAATGCTTCTTAATTTATAGAAAGTGGGTTGCTAATCTTGGCAAAATGCTAATGATGATGATTAAGAAATTGCTTGTTGACAAGATAAGATCTTGCAGTTCTAACGTTTCAACAGTGTGTGACTTGACCAGACTACTTTCTCTTTTCTCTCTCTTTGAGCTCTATTTATGTCGTTTGCCAGCATCAAGACTATACTATAGTACATTCATGCTCTTCCACTGAAAGTCGGACCTGGGGCCTCTACATCAAAGACCTATGTACTAGCCAATAGACGAGGGAAGAGGACCATTATTCAGGTGTTTACTCTTTCCTGAAGAAGTTAATCGTTTGGTTCCGCGCTGACTAGCTGTGACTGTAATAGCGCCTAAAATTTATAGTTGCTACTATCGAAGAAAATGCAGGACTTGAGAGCCATGTGACTGTCATAAGTTCAAACAAGAATTTGCAACCCTATAACAATAGTAGAACATCCAGACTGTGATTCCACAGGTTACAAGGTATTTTCATATCTTTTTTTCATTATAGTTCTAAATCTGATCTTGTGAGTCTCTTTCTTTCTAATTTTGTTAACAATTGATACTTGTGATATTGCGGTTATACTATGAGTTATCTATGATTAACAGGGTTTACGGACGTATGCGAGAGAGCAATCGTAGCAAGACCCAACTTCTTCTTAGAAATCTAGACGTCGATAGTTCATACACCAATATTCATGAACATTCTGTTCAGAGTAAAATGAAAAGAATTAAGTTTCGGAGAATGATTTTAATAGATGTAAGTGATGTTTATTGGTGACTATCGAAATGATTCAAATACCATATCTTGATTATTCATTGACAAATATGAATCGAGTACATAGCTTGTTTCTATGTTGTAGAATTACAGATGGTCGTATAATACAGGGTGATACAGTTTTGGTTTCCTAGTTTTGATTTGACAACACTGGCGAGAAAAGGGAGGGGACGAGTGAGATGCCTATCAACCGGTAGCAGGTGTGCTTGGATTTAGTACACAATAAAGCGATGCCCGGTACAGCAGCGCGTGTTTTGTGAATATGAATTTTTAAATCGTGAGTCAATCGTGTTCGTGCAGCTAGCATTCAGTGCATTTTCCAACCATACCTATAGCCGATATGGTACACACACTGTACACATCAACATGCAAAGTAGATGAGAAACCCCTTGATCGGAAAAAATATAGTTGCTTTTTTACTTTAAATATAGACCTGGGAAATTTGTGAATCGTAACCAGGAAAACTTGCACAATTCAGATAATTTGTGCTTACCAAGTAAATAGAACCACTTCTAGATTCAAAGTGCACGATATGAATCCAGAACAGCCACTTATGCATCCCTTGAAGTTTGTAAAACATGCCAAATATCTATGAATCATTTATCCACTTCACAAATTTTCGTAGAGCTCCTTCGTGGCTAAACGGTTAGCATACGCGCCTTTGGCGTGGGAAATCCGGGTTCGAGTCCCGGCGGGAACTCATGTGATTCAGATTCCACGTTAATCAGTAGGTTCCATCTCATATAGACTCGCTGCTGAAGAGACGTTAAACTCAAATCAACTCAACAAATTTGCGTAGCTTAAAAAATTTAAGAATGAATTCTTTAACTTATGACGAAACAAAATTATAGCACATATTTGAGTAATAATGATAGAACGTCAGTCAAGATGGCAATAAATTACCGGTTGATCCGGAAATTCTTCGAGGACTTTCCCAAGTATCTTCCAACTTAGTTGTATGTTCTAGTGAGTTAAGTAATATAATGAGATTCTGGTTACATTTCACCCCTTATCTCGATTCTCTTCGAAGCCCTTCTGTATTCAGCGAGACAAGATAGACATCTTGGTAAGGATTACAGATTTAAGTAGTCAGTAAGAATTTATAGTAGTACACTTCTCTTCGGGATTTATTGGAACATAAAGTGATGTTGGGGTTCAAATTTATTTCTAGCATTTTCTCTTTCTTAATTCATCTTCAGTTGCCATGTTCGTTTTCATCCGTGGAGGACAAAATGTGGAAGGTTTTCTCTCATTCAAACCAATGAGAGACTAAGATTGCTCTTTATGGACTATTCAACGTTATGGTTCTTTCAACGTTCAACGTTCTTTTCCCTTCTTATCGCTTGTAGAATCATGATACGATAATTCCGTGAGCGAAAAGAGATAACATTTGACAGAAAACAGTATCTAATGATGCTAGGAATCAAAATGGATACGTTAACAGACAAACATTCATAATAACCTCGTTAAACTGTTTAGAGTTCTTTACATAGAAAAAATAGGATTCTGTTTTCGGACGTCAATAAAGTAACTTATTTTTATGATTGCAGCCCACGATATTAGTAGCAATATTTGTAATAATTTCTGACATGCTTTATGACACGAATGAAAGCGACCTTCTACCATTCAACACAACTCGCACTCATATACAGATGTTTAAAATAACGGAAAGACATGTAGTTTCCAATACGTAAGGTGTGTGAAGTGCCTGGTCACATTGAAAATGTGTTTGAAATGCCTTTCCGTTGTTAGTGATATATTAGTTGATCATCTGTAGTGCGTCAGAAGGGGTGGAACAAGGGTGTGTTGAAGCGGCAGACGGTATTAATTCAGAATGGAAGGCCATCCTGACTTACAACTAACCGTGAACCCATAAGAGGCCAAATTGTGTTTTTACGGTTAGTTGGAGTAAGTAATTTAAGTGGCCATTATATTAGGAATGTCGCAAGGAATAGTGTTTAAGGCCATCATAGTCTGCAGAACTCATGACAAAACAACATCGGCGAATTTGTTTGATGTAATAGTGGGCAGAAGAGAAATCTCAGAAACAGGGATTACCGAGCATTGAAGAGAATTTTCACCAAGGATCATAGAAAGAATGTGTCAAAAGTAAAGTAGAACTCAATCAGTACCTGAAATACCTTATTGCGATAATCATATTCCTACATAAGTTACGTAACCTGAATATCTGCGGTCATTTAACAATTTACAAACTGCTGTTAGGAGCAAACAACGCTTTAGGGTTAAGAAAATAGTATCTAGAACATTCAAAGTTGATCACCGATTGCTGAACTTGTCAAATCCAATCTAATGCGTCCCTTTTTCCCCTTATTTCCAACATAGATCATATTTCTGTACGGCGAAGTGCCAAAAAATAATACTCCATTCTTTTCACTACCATAAAACATGATGTCCACTATGTGATGCTGTTGGTCGTACTTTTCTAGTATTCTGTGGGTTCTACAATTACGCTCATAAGACGCATCACCGCCTGTGATGCTCTCGTCTTTTTAGGTGACCACATGCGTCTTATCCCGTATCCATATGTTAATTTTGGCCAATGACGCCATTTTCCCAAATGGTAAAGCACAACTCTACGCCACTGGGAGATGTTACTTTATTAATAAAAGGATTCATTATTAGGCGAATGAAATATGCAGTTTGAAGTCTGGCGAGAAACTCACTTCAGCCACACAACACATGTATGAACTAAAATTAAGTGTCTAACTTTACACTCTCTACATGTCCAGCAAAGAGGCTGGAGTACTTAAGGCAATCAAGAGGCAGTGTATTGTTGAATAGGGTCGTATAAAATTGCACCATAGAGAATACACAATTGCCTAAGTAATTTTTCTTTACAAATCCAAACTGGAGCATTCTGCACAGCAACTGGAGCATTCTGCACAGCAACCCTAAAATAAATTAGCGGTGCATTGTGGTCAGAAATGAAGAATAAACTAGCAGTTGCCATTGATTTATCACATTTTGCTCTGGTGACACAGTATTGCGAAATGAGCCTCGTAGGCAAAGATTAACATTACCTTCGTATGAGCTTCTCATAAATATTGTAGCTGGATACTTCCACAAAAGTATTCGTGGCATCGTATACTAGTTATGCCTACACTAAATTATTTTCATTCGACGACTCTGTGCAATGGGTAAGGTGAAAAATTTGGATTCGTGGGTGCCACATGCATGACTTGCCAGTGGCCAACGAGAATCACTAGAAGTGTGCAGTTCTCTAGGTGAAATTAATAACCAGCAAAGGTTCCTTCATTGCATTCCTGCTTTTAAGGAAACTGGATCTGTTACGACAACAGTTAGGATAGGCTGGATCCTGATCAAAGTCGTAGACGCTTTTCAAAATTCCCAGTGGATGTTGTTGCTAGTGCGATTATCTATGGTATAGTTGGACCATAATATCTTTCCATGTAGATGCAAAACACCTGTTGCGGGTTATTACCGTACTGAACCCATTAATTGCACCGGAAACTTTCCCGCAAGCATCCAAAAATGTTCAAAAGCCATGGTGTTTTCATATTTCATATGTCATTCAAAGGACGATACAGAGTCTCCAGACTTGCAGTATGAAACCATCCCTCATTTGTCGTATTCTGACGTCTCTCTCACAGACTACCACATCTTTCGGCATCTCAAGAACTTCTTGGTAGGGTAGACCTTCCCTGATAAACGGGCGGTACAACGTAGGTGTGAGGAGTTCTTTGCATTGCAGGCTCCAGACTTGTTTCGTCACGGAATGCAATTTTTGGTTGATGTATGGCAAATATGTATGGCAGCTAACGACAACTATTTTGATTAACTTGGTATTGTAGTATTCACGTTTCTGGCCTTTGGAATTGGTGCATTTGAGCGGACATTTCATTAGCACGAATCTAATGCAACACCTTATCTGACTCACCCAATCCCAAACTTTAATATTATTCAACACTTGCAGTCAGTTATGGAGCTCAGACGTAATTGTAGATATTATTGTTCATATTCACTGACGAAACTGATTCCTGCGCTGCATAAACAATAGTATAATTTTCCTCAGAAAACCAACAACAAATTATATGCCTGTATTCCATGACGAATCAAAGCTGTTCTGGAAGCTAACTTTGGTTCCACGTCCTGATAATAAGATAAGTTGCATTTTCTTCAGGTGTTTCCATTATTTTCATAACTATTTGCATATATAGACGGATGATGGCAATTGGGCGTGTCCACCAATTTTTCCACTCTCATCTTGTTATGTTCTATTACTGACTCTAGACTCAAGATTCTTTGGTATCTTGAACATGATACATGACATAGTCAATTGGAACTGGCGAAGCTCCTTAGGTATTTCACTATTTGACCTAGTCGTCAAGGATCCTTCCAGCAGTGATAACGTTATGATAGTCACCAAGTCCTGGAGTACGCCATTGCAATTTAAGTGTGTTTTATGAATCGGTGTTGCAACATGAAAGTTATGTGTCTCATGAGACGGGTATAAAATATTAATTTCTCTATTGTAGCAGCACTGATAAGACAAATCGTTGAGTTACTTGTGTGTCATGGTTTTTGTCCTAGCCATTCAGGTCTGAGTCTTTCTTCCCACACTCGATGACTCGAATAAATCCGAAAGCAGCTGAAATCATCGATCGACAGTATTATTGCAATATTTTATAGTAGGTTAATAATGTCCATTACTCAAACTCGAATATTCAATTTTTATTCCCTTTCTTTTAACGTCCCACGTTGTGCACTGAGGCTAAGGGGGACGACAATGATGAGATAGATGATAATGATAGAATAATAAAAGTGGGAGGTAAATCCGAGAAAACCCACGCACACGGTGTTTGTCCACTACATAGTCCACTTAGCGGGAATTTGATCAAAGGATTCCATGCACCAAGAGTGAGCTTTCTCTTACTAATCCACCGCGACCCCTGTTCGATTTCCTGATTTAACATTTCTTCTTAATCGCGACATATTTAATGTGGTTGCTCGGAGTTTGTTATCTTGTAAAACCGACCTCCCTAAGATGATGACTTACAGCTTAACGTGGCTAGCAGGAATTGTAACCCAAGCACCTTCTACGAACTCAAGAAGACACATGACACTCATGTAAATTCTGAAGTGGATACAAATATCCTGCTTTATGTTCACAGAAGAGAAAGAGTATAATACATTTAGTGAGGAGAGAGCAGTCTTGTTAGAGCTATGTAAGCAGAGACTCATTTTCCCATGTGTATGATATCAAGTCTTTGTAGTCTAGTTCATCGGGTTCGTTGGATCTGTAGTTTGACAACTTCCCGGTTACCAAATTCACGACCCGTTACATCGCTAGGAGCAGTACAGAATTTTACTTCTGATAACACTGCTCGACAAAATGACACTTTTTGAAAGCTGTTTTTGATTTGATACCTGATTGTATATAATTTGAGGTTGCTAATTACGAAAATGAAATTAGTTTTTCCCCATCACGTCAGGTTTTTTCACAAATCGGAAAACATGATTGCGTAAATTGTGCTATTTACACAGCAACGCTGCTAATATAGAGTAACATTATGGCTATATATTTCTAACAGAGGAACATTATTTTACATAATAACTAATCTGAACATCGATATTTTAAATTTTTAAGCTCACTGTTAAACAACTTACCTCATTTTTGTCTCTGCCTTATCACTCGGAAACTCCTAAAATTAGACTTCCTTTTGTGAGTAGTTCTTGAATCTTCAGGTACCAACGTCCAACAATAACCCGCCAGCATTGTTGTACTCCAAGGTTCCTGTTAGTGGTATTCAATTGCTTCGATGTCCTGGTGAAATCTTTCGACATGTTCTTCACTTAAATCACTCAAGTTAGAAGGAAAGCTCTCTAAATGTGAATAAATGAGTCTTAAGACTCATTTTGCACCCTATTTTAAACTTCTGGGGCATATTAGACAAAATGTAATTATAATATTCGTGTTTGTTGTTCCCGGGGAAATTATGACACAAGTTTCTAAATGCACTCCATGCTTCCTTTTCAAGTCTTGTCATACAATATTCGAAGTCTGAGTTCTTAAACAACTTTCTGATCTGAGGACAAATGAATATTTCTTCCTTTAACTTAGCACTTGAAAGTTTCGGAAATTTTGTCACTAGATACTGGAAGCACTGCCCATCTTTATTCAGAGCTTTGATAAATTGTGTCATTAGGCCCAGTTTAATATGCAAAGGTGGTAGATGACTTTTGAAGGAACTACGAGGTAGACGTTTTTCACATTCTTACTTCATATAGTGCGGCTTTTCCAGACAGGCCAATCAGTTTGAGTGCAGTGTTTATCGCGTTCTCTACTGTCCCATACGCAAATGTGGCATGAATATTTGGTGTACTCTTGCTCCTTTCCAAAAAGCACTCGTATCACCTTGAGATCGCTGCACAATAACCACAGATGATCTTCGTATTTGATTTTTTTCAAAAGCATTTCCATATTTTCGTAAGACTCCTTTAAATGTACAGAACGAACAATGGGTACAGAGGGTTGTTGGTTGCTGTGGTGAAGAAGCACATCCTTCAAACTTCTCTTGTTAGAATCAATGGAAACCCTCCATTTCTCTGCATTATATTTATCCCGTGTGAGTTTTATCATGAGATTTCTGATGTCGTTCCAAAAAACTAAGTTTCCGTTAGCAGAAAAAGTATTGTACAAATTCTTTCTCACGATGTCTAAAATATGAACATGATGTCCCTGAAACCAATAAATTCTTTTCACTAACCCTTGAACCTGAGTTCCACTGCTTGCTTGGACAGATTTAAGTCTAGCACTAAATTGTTTAACTTGGGTTGTGTAAATAACTTCGGCCCAGCAGTTTCCTCTTCTCTGCCGTACATCTCATCACTACATTCGATGCTACTAGAAGTAGAATCTGTAGACAGTAGTTGTTGCGGTGAGTTAGGTACTGGAATACCAGGACCATGTGGTACAGGTTGTAATGCAGATGGCAGGTTAGGATAGGCCTACGTAAGGCGTCGTTTGTGTTTAGCGGTAAAACCACCTCACACAAACTGAAATAGTAGTCATCACTATGATCTTTCGCTTCATGCCATATCATTTCGCCATTTCGAAACGTAGAGATTTCTTGTTACCTTTTGTCCAGTTCGATAGGTCTTCTACACATACTTTACATACTGTGTGTAGCGTAAATGATTTATTCCTAATTTTATTCTAAGATTGGCGTAATATGCACGTTTAAGTTTTGTCTCTGTTTCGACACTAAATAACTGCCACAGACGTAGCAAAAATAATCAGGATTATTCCGACACTTTCTACGTTCCATTTCGATTCAACAACTAAGAACATAGCTAGACACAACAACAAAACATACGGCAACCCGTAGTTCTCGTAATCAAGCTTACACAGCGCTGTTGTTGCGTTCCCAACGTGTAACGCGTTATGATATCATACAGTGGTGCCAGATACTGTACATATTTTCCAATGTTAGCAGAATAAGCACCTGTGGGGGCGCGGTGGCTCAGTGGTAGAGCGTTCACCTCCGGTGCTTGGGGTCCCTGGTTCGATTCCAGCTCGCACCGTGTGGACTTTGTGGTGGACAAACACCGTGCTCGTGGGTTTTCTCGGGGTTCTCCCGTTTCCTCTCACTTTCTTCATTCCACCATTTCACTCATCTCTCATCATCACCGTCTCCTTTAGCCTAACCGGCATAACCGTGGGACGTAAAACTTAAAGATTTCATTTCATTTCATTTTTCAGAATAAGCACCTGCAAGTCTTTTATTACAAGAGATAATCAGAAGGACATGGCATTGAAAGTATCTTTCTATATTTGTAATAATAATCAGTACTTCTTCCGAAATTTAAATTTATCGGGTATTTTTCTCTCCTCCTCCCCTCTATTTTAAGAAAACTATACGTGATAGAGCAAAACCAACCTAAATATTTGGATTTTTCACTTCAAAAACATTAAGAAAACGTTAATAGTTTCCAAACAGCAAAATCACTGTAGAGTAATGTAATTAACGTTAAATATGTAATTAGCAAAGCCACATTTCTTTTCATTACGCTAGCAGGTAAAACATTCATGAGGTAAATAGAGTTTGTGGACTTAACCCTTCCATAAACTACAATTACTCTGCAAAATTCTGTGCATGAATTCTGTTAAAAGCAAAGGACTGTGATGAAACTCACTTAACCATTAACGATTATCTCTTGGTCGTCAGTTGCGATAAAAGTAGCAAACATATCTCCCTGTTGAATCTCATGTGAAACTTTCAACAAATACGTAGAGTTTTTGAGTAAGGGAAACATCCGTATTTCAATATTGAAAACCAAAGTTTATGTACGAAGTTCTTCTGTTTAATGTATTGAAGAAGCGATAGCTTATTGAAATTATGATTTGGAAAAATCAATACTACCATCTTTCTACAGTAGTAGGCTCCTAATACTTAGTATTGGATTCTATTATATTGGATCTAATACATATTGAAAACACATCCATTGATTTTCCTATGAGTTGGAAGTTTTCTTCCGTTATTGGTAGTATATTTTAATCTTAGTAACGCACTGTTAAGTCTAGAGCAACTTTGTTCTTTTCCAACAATGGTATCACAAATAGGAAAGACGTTTTCTGAACGTTATCGGTGGGTTGAGTATAAGAGGGTGGGGGTAGTGTTTTTTAAGGTAAGGATCTGACTATTGTCGTACTTATATTGGATGAAAGATTAAATATTAAAGATAATTGAAGGAAAGAAATAAATGACGCGTTGGATGTTCCAAAGGCTATTTACTTGCATAATATAACATTGTAATTCTGACTAAAAATGTTCTTTTAAATACAAAATAATTTCAGCGGCATATAATAACATACGAAGGCTAAGGACGTGGGTCATTATCTAATTCAGTTAAGGAATTTAAAACATGTCTTCATTCAGGCATAGCATATTGCTGTGATAGAAAAACTTAATGACAGAAAAGTTTTACAAATCTCACACACACATAAAAAATTCCGAACAAAATGCATACAATTTTTGTTCCTACTGAACTCCACTGGACTTTCAATATTTCGAAATTAAGATCTTCCATTGAACTTTGTTGCTTTGTGCTCTCAATGCATCAAACACTCCGCTTTATGTGTCGTTGAAACTTTGCCACAACGAAGATTCAATAATCAAGTAGGATACCTAGAGAAGAATAAGATTAGCAATATGAAGAAAAAAATATGTTATACGAAGTAGAAAAGGGCTGTATTATTTTCTGCTTCAAATACGACCACTGTAATGGATGAAAGGGTCTTAGACATAAGTAATAGAATTGGATGAAGTAAGATCTTGATCAAACTTTCACATCTATGAATAAATCTACAGTCTCAGTGGTTACTAGCTCTCCAAACTACTGGAAATAGGACCTTGACATTTTGTAGAAGTATTTTTTTTTTGTACACATAAGACAGGTGTTTGCGACATTCGGACCCTAAAAGAGGTAAAGGTGGTCCTAGAAGTTTCGCTGTTGTTCTTAAGATTTTCGAACCTATTATACTTTTGCGAAATGTGATCCCTAACAGAGAAAATCAGCTAAGCGTGTAACTCTAGTGAAACCATTTATATCAACCACTATTCTGGAATCACTAAAATTTGCATATACACAGTGTGCTCCATAAGTTCCCAGTCTGATTAATTTTCCCGCTTTCCTACCAATGCTATATTTATGGGACAATTGAATTATGTAGTACTAGGCCTGCTTAATAAGAATGCAAATTGACGTTAATGTAGTTGCAATAGTTTAGAACATAAGACGTATACACACACCGCTGTAGTGTGAAATGGATGAGAAGGATGAACCACGTTAAATCTTGTGTAAAGCAAATATGTCTGCAACAGATACGCCAAAATGATTAAGAAAGATTATGGTGATACAGCATTAAGCCGAGCAACCGTTTTTGAGCGGCACAGACGGCTTCTAGAGCTACGGAGTTAGTGAAGACAAGCGTAGTGGTCAGCTTACAACAACCCAAACCGATGTCAGTATCGCTACACTCAACATACACTCAATAATGAGTTTTAACCGAAGACTTGAGAAAACGGAAAGTGTGCGCAAGTATTGTTCCGCACTTTCTGACTCAAAAACAATTGTAGCCTTGCATCATTCCCTTACTCTCCAACTCTGTTAGTTTCTGTTTCCCAAGGTGAAGTTGCAATTACAGGGTGAAAAGTTCGATACCATTAAGAAGACTCAAATAGCTATGATCGATCAGCTGAACAGGATTCCTACAGAAGATAAAACAGAAGACAAATTTAATTGTTTGTTTGTTTTATAAGAAATTGTTTTATAAGAAAAGAACGAGTGCGAATGTAATGCAAGATTAAATCTTTAGAATACATTATTCATTTCTCTGCTAAAGCAAGTATACTTTTATTAAGAAAGTGTTCAAGTCTATAGGGAGTTGCTAAGATTGAATATGAGCCGTGTGGAACCCCATAAGTGCGCCCCAGATGCAGACAAAACACAAATATTAAAAAAGAGTTACGAAGTTTTAGAGGGTTCCGAATAGGTACCGTAATCCCTCCGAGGATGCACCACTGGGGAGGGTTGTCACATTAATTTGACAAGAGGTGTTATGATATAAATTTACAGACGGAAATTCATAACAACCACGACCACCTACATCCAAACACAACACCCATAGAAGTATACCAAGTGGGACTATATCTTAATGTACGTTCTCGATACTGAGACTAGTTTACAGGCTTACTGACAGGATGACGTCAGATAAGAAAGCTCGAAAATTTAGTTTTCGAAAAAATCTATAAGCTTATTTGCACCATGTGTTGAATTCAACCAGAATTATTTCTCTAATCGGCTAAGCTCAATGAATTTGTTTCTCGAAATCTCTAAAGAGTCTTCGGACATCGTTTATTGCTTTTAAAAACATGTATTGTGCCAATTCAAAGCAGGTTCTCTTTTAGAAATTTTGTCTGGATGGAGGGGGATCAAAATATGAGAAGGATGCGCTGGGGCACAATTTGCTACAAAGAACGCACCATTCACAAGAGTGAAATAATTACAACTGAATTTATCGTAGCTACGGGATGTAGGGTGGACCAATTCCGAGGAGGGAGGAGGAAAGTCTCTCTGGAGGTACACATATATCTGGAACAAACACTGATACATATCATATTTTTCTAAAATATTTATGATGATTTTTACATTGTAAACTATTTACGAACTGTATATTAATTAATGTTTCAGTACAAAAGCGACTTGGAACCATTTCCAAGGGTTTAGAAATATCCCAGCTGAAATATTTCTAAACTAAACGAAAGAGCTAAATGTAATTAAGAAGTTGTTTTACTAATTTTCTTGATTTTCTTTAACAAATTCAAAAACTTTATTATTATCTTTTTTGAAATAAAACTCAAGTGTAAAAACAATCACTGAAATTGTATATATACACTGAAAAACAAAAATGTAGGTGGCGTACTTAAAAAAATAGGTTACATGCGTAATTCCTGTAGTTTTTGGGCTTAACGTACAGCAGACGTATAACTGAAAATGAATGTTTTATAGTACTTTCTGTATAAATGTTTCATCTATACGTACTTTCCGTATGAAACAAGGTAGGTGGTCATGATGTCATATACAAATTCACGTATATAACATATAGCTGACGAAGGTAACATAAGTATATGCATGTAATATACGGAAAACTGTTAGATGTCAGACATCCTGCAACGGCATGATGTAAGATCTAAGGGCAGTGCCTATGTAGCATACGGACAACGTATGCTCCGTACTGATTTTTATAGTAAGCAAGAGGATACCGTATATTTGTACAATATACCGCTGTCCAGAGAACTGACTTTTTTCTGTGTATAGCTAACAGAAAAGCTGTCAGAGTGGAGATGTGTGACGTGAAATCAATCAAAGGTATTTTTTCTTTCTGTGACGTACATACGTACAAATGCATTTCCTCAACTTTTGAAACGTGATACCTCCGTGACTAAGAAATATTGTGCTACAAGTTTCAGTATATTCTATATAGTTTCAGTTCTACGGGATTGAATCGTTAAATTAAAAAAGGAAATGCCTACAACAGGAGGCGGAGAGGGTTCATTGCTCACTCTTAGAATGTGAATGGAAGCGTTGTACCTTTCATTATTGTTTAAAATATACATAGTACGTAATTTCTATTAATATATTGTGACTCTTCAGTGGTTTTCCATTAGTCGTAATGTCCTTCTCGATTAGTAACCTAGAAAATCGGGTGCATAAAAGTTGCCTTTTTCCAAACTTATAAACTATCGAAAAGGAAGGAAAACAAAGTTTAAAGCTCCGTAGCTAGAGATCTATGTGATCTATGGTAATCGGGCCAAGGAATCGATTTGTTTGATTTGATTTTTAGTTTAGCGTCCCTTTCAGCAGCGAAGCTATATGAAACGTGGATCTGCAGCTTAACGCGGGATCAGAACCACATGAGCTTCCGCCGGGTGTCTCCCACGTCAAAGGCGTATACACTAACCTCTTAGCCACGAGGATGCTTTGGGTTATGAAATTGTATAGAGCAAGTTGAGGTACATAGAGGTTGTATAGAGCAAACACTTTCGAGTACTAATTAAGTATAAATAACAAAATTTATGTAGATGCCACTTAAAAATAATTTTGCCATTAGTAATCGAAAATGACTAATAAGATTTTCGCCTTCCATGTAACAATCAACCAATATTATTTTATGCAGTTATGGAACTATACACAACATACTTTAACTTCAAAGAAAATGAATCGAATGTCGATATTAAAATATAATTTGATAATATTTTTAACGATGAATTTACGAATTTGTTCTTGTTAAGGAATTAAAATGACCAAAATACGTTATACCGTATCTTAGAGTTCGACAACTTGTCGGAAATACTTCATAATTAAGAGCTAATGATTGTAATCTAGTTGGTCATTAGAAGGTACAAATACACAAGTATTATGAACAAATGAAATCTTATTGTTCAATGGAAAAAGAATTGAAGTCTGATTTCTCGTTTGAGGACATTTATCACTTAGGTACTTTATTTATCAGTTTTTTCCTCTGTTATATGTCTTTTAAACAAAAAGAACTAAAATTGAAAATTATTATTTTGTACTTGAATATCTACAGATACAAAAGAATGAAGGAATAACAAATATTCCTAGATGTACGAGTAAAGAGAAACTTCGAATTCCTATTTTTTTTAATGAGAGCTATCTTTTCTTATTCCTTCTTCAAGACGCCAAAATATCTTTAATTTTAAATGTATACAAAATAGTTTGTTGACTTGGTAATATAATTATCAGAATTCATTTGCTTATTTGTGCTTTAGTTAAGAAATGATTTGTTTACTGACCCAAAACTGATACATTGAAGACAGATACTCAATTCGTTTCCAATACATCTGTTAAATTTTCCTGTACTTTTACAATATTATTCCATGTGCACTGTATTCCGTTAAACAAGATAATTTAGTATACAAGTAGTTGTTTTTATAAGCTTAATCTGGTTAAATATTCGCATTTTCGCATGTTCAATTGACTTCGTTCCATGAATATCCAAATTAAAATCCATGAATTTCATATAAAATGTCCAGTTGATTTCATTCTATGAGATTGCTGAAAATTTCTAATGAACTTGATCTTCTGAGACTGATCACCATCACTGAGGAATGGCTTCAACTTAATAGTGATGAGCTAAACAAATAAAGCTTTATTAAAACATGAGTCATGAGAGTATGTGAAGTAAGAATCATAGATTGTGGAAAATGTACCAATACTCTTAAATTATCCACAATATAACGAAAATTATTTATAAAAGTCCATTTGTATGACGTTGCATTTATTATGGGTACAAATGGAATATTTTAAAAACAATATAAGAAAAAAAAACAGATCAAACTGAGACACTGTTATGCAATAGTAAAGTAATAAATTCGCAACTGTGTATTTAATTCGACATTTGAAAATAATTAAGTGAGTGGTTAATCAGTATTGTACTAACTATTACTTAGAAGTTCATAAAGTGGTTTTACTCACAAACTAGCCAAAGTAGTTACAATTTTCTTGATTTATCGTGGATTTTTTTCAGAAAGTTATCAATATATATTTGTGATATTTCACTTTCAAATGCAAGTAGAGTTCAACTTGCCTTCCATTCATCTAACATGAAAAGCCTCATCTTATTTATTGTGTTTTATCTTCTATTATTACGTTGGTTGGAATGAAATGTCAGTCTTAGTTTTTGGTGAGGAACTCATCTCAGTAAGACAACACAAATATGTGCTAAACTCACGTGTCTAACGTCACATATTCTATACAAATCCAGTAAAAAGGCTGGGGTACGCAGTCAGTCAAGAGGCAAATACATCGTTGAACAGAGCTATATAAATGTGCACCATCCGTAAACAAACTAGAGTATTAAGACAGTTAGGAGACAGTACATTGTAGAAAACAGTCATATAAACGTGCACCATCGGCAAATAATCTGGGAGTACTCAAACAGTCAGGAAGCAGTACATCATTGAACAGGGTCTATGAAAGTACACCATCGGTAAATAAGCTGTGGTACCCAGACCGTGAGGAAGCAGTACAATGTTGAGCAGAATCATATGAAAGTGGGCCATACAGAACATACAATTCTGGGTGTTTTTTCTTTGCGAATTCAAACTTGACATTCTGCAATGCAAACTGCAAAATACATTAAGAGTGCATATGGGCCAGGAATGACGAATGAACGCACAACTCGCAGTCGCTTTTTCAAATTTCGATCCGGTGGTGCATTATTCCAAAATTAGGTTCCGGGGGCACCGTCCAAGATTCTGCTTAGATGAGCCACTCAAAATCGTAATAGAAGCTGATCCTCAGAAAATTGTTGAATTGTGGACGAGTTAGGCATACTACATGCCACTGTCGTTCGTTGGCTGTGTGCAATCGTTAAAGTGAAGAAGTTGAACTAATGGGCTGCGATGTTTCGTTCCCCCTTATACGCGAAAAAAAGAGTGAAACATACCGTGACAAAATATATCGTCGGATGAGAACCCGAGGCACGTGACTCCATTTTCGAAGATTTACAGGTGAGAGGACAAAAATATTACTTTCTTAGAAAGATGTGTTTTCAATAAGATGGTAATTGAGCTACATTACAACAGATGATCGACAAGGAGAACAGATGGCGTTACGTTCCGTTCACACCAAGCGGGGCTTTCAAAATTATGTCCAAACATGAAGAAAACGAAAACAGCAGTTTTGGAGTTAGGTTCCTCTGGTTCTCATGCGACGATACAGCAGCACGCGTTATTCCGAACAAGACAAACCGTGGAGCTTGTGATCCTTAATATTACTTCCGACTTGTCGTCGCCAAAGCATTCCCTGCTTAGGATTGTAAAATCTTACCTTTTGCCTATTTTGTAACCATCTTGAAATCGGAGTATATCTGAGAATTCTGTTCAGAGCATATCTGGGAATTATACTGTGTAGAGAGTCCCTTACACAACCATTGTACATTGATGCAGGGGTGCCCATCCCCCCCAAAGCTAATGGCGCACTCCTAAGATTACTTTTATTAGTAGTCTTGGTAGTGTACAATATTGAATATGTTCTATAAGGATATTGAAGGATATAAAAACTTCTACACACTGTGTATGGCACAGGTATTTTTTTTTACAATTAGCAGTATTATTTTTTTCTTTACAAAATATTGATATAATTTCCTTGTACATGAAAAGTAAGACGCAAGTTACAAGTTATTGAGTTTGATACCAAAAGAAAATGTTATCCTCGAATTTAGCCTACAAAAAGAAGTAATATCCAACAAAAAACATTCCTGTAAAAGAGCCAAGTACGAGTGGCCTTAAAAAGAATTGAAATCACAAAAATAGGCGCCAAGTTCTGGTGGACAACAGTTACAAACACTCACTGGCTCACTTCAAATTTAGATTTGAAACTTGGCTGTTGTCTGTATGGTTACCGCTAGCTCACAATTATGTCAAACTACTTTATAATTTTCAACAGACAACATAGGCAAGTTTCAAATCTAAATTTGAAAGTGATTCCTTGAGTGTTTGTAACTGTTGTTCACCAGAACTTGGCGCTCATTTTTGTGATATCACTTCTTTTTAAGGCCGCTCATATTTTTTTTACAGGAATGATTTTGTTGGATTAAATTATTACTGGTCGTGGTGGTGACATTAACCTACCCTTGATGTCCTTTATGGAATAATAATTTTTTTCTTTGCTCACTCGACAAAGCAAATTTGTCTATAATATCGCTGTTGGGAATGCATTCTAAAATGTCTTTTTCGGAAGAAGGGACAAGCATGTCGGAGAGCCATACATCTCCCATGCTGCTTCTTAGTCTGTTTTTTACAATCTTTACTTTACTCATAATCCTCTCTGCTGAGCAACTCGTTGCTGGTAATGACAGAAGTATCTGATATAATATTGTAAGGTATGGAAAACCAGACATACTCAACAAACACCTGTAAGGCCTAATGAATCCTTTCTTCACCCACTGATCCAGTGATCTTTGTTTGGCCATTTTATCGTCATTACTTACACCATCAGATTTGTCCTCACAAGAATCTTGGAAGTCATCTTCATTATTTTCACTCTGACTCCCGTCACTCGAGCAAAGTACATCGGCCAAATCAATGTTCGGGTAGCTTACTTTGTACAATTTACTAAACACATTAACTTCTTCACAAAGTTCTTCACACTCGATGCCATAATACTCACACAAATCATTGACAAGAACCGGGCTTAGAGTACCATCCATACTTTCAGCAACACTGAGTAACCCTTCATGGGAAAAGTATGCCATTTGTGAGACAATATTCAGACAGCTTTCAGGAAAACGATCTTGCAGCTGTTGAGTCAAAGAGTCAAGTAGTTGAAAGTACACTTTTGTTCTCAGTTTGGCTATTGGGTCACTAGGTGTTTCATCAATAGCAAGTTCGTCCAAGAATCTTTTCCTTTTGCGAATTCTTCTATTGGAAGTTTGCTGGAGTTTGTGTTCAACTCTAAACTGACTAATGCAATCCGCCATGTTGCTCCAAGCTCCGTCGTTTCTCATTGCGTCCAGTTTGGCTATAGTCTCAAAAACAACTGTCGGAACAATTCCATAGTCAATGTTTTTTGACTGTAAGCAAACAGTCACTGGCGACAGAACTTTAAAAATTTCTGAAACGATCAGCATGGTTGCAACGGTATCATAATCGGATATTGATTTTAGAAGTCCTTTTGCTGAATCTGTTTCTGAGTCTTCGGATATGTCCTCTAAAGCTTCTATTAGTTCATCGTAGCAACTGATGATTGTTTTAAGAGCATCACTTTTGCTCCACCATCTAGTCGTGTTGATTCTTTTCAGTCGCATTCTTCTAGCCTTACATGGACCTTTTTTCAGTTTTTCAATGAAGGTGTGATGCTTTTTGTGGCCAGACATAAACACATAGAGCTCTTGTAGAATTGAGAACATGTGTCGTACTTGAGGACAAATATCCATAGACTTCTCAACGACCAATGCAAACCTATGTGAACTACACCAAATGTAGTAAGCTTTAGGACATTCTCTAAGTATTCCCGGCGGGAGCTTATGTGGTTCGGATTCCACGTTAATCAGTAGGTCCACGTCTCATATAGCCTCGCTGCTAAAAGGGACACTAAACTAAAATCAACTCAATCAACTCAACATTCTCTAAGTACAAATGACTTAAGTCCATTAAATTTACCAGACATATTTCCTGCGCCATCCATACTCTGACCAACCATACCATTTGTATCAATTTCAATTGTTCGCAGAGTATTAAACAGCTCAGATGACAAGTGTTCGCCCGTTGTGTCTCCACTGGTAAACACTTTAACAAGTCGCTCCTCTGGCTTCACATTTTCTTTCATTTCTCCATTCCCATCTCTGTGTTCGACATATCGAACTAACACGGTGGTACATTCCTTTTTGCTTACATCTTGTGTAGAGTCAAGAATTACGGAGTATGTTTTGGTTTCATTAACACGCTTCACGATTTTTGAAACAACCATTTCATTCATAATGTTTATTAAATCAAATATGTTTCTGTAACTATGGAAATTAGATCCAAGTTTTGTTTTGCTTTCTTTTGATTTTTTAAGCTTATCCAAATAAACTCTTGCGTCCGGGTTATACTTGGCAAGCACTTTGAAAAGATTTACAAGTTTTCCGTTCAGTGAATCTTTATTTCTAAAGGGCAACATCTCCTCCAATAGATAACGGCAGCAATCTATAATGACAGATAGAACTTCACGATTGTGATTTACCAATTTGTCATCTTGTTCAGTCAGACCTTTGTCAACCCTTTGTTTACAGATCCACTGAAGCCTTGCAATTTGCGAAGATGTGTGGTTTTTGGATTTTTCATGGAGTTATATATCTCTATCTCCTCTGTGGTCTGTCCATCCCCTATAACCTGTAGTGCCCCATATACTTCTTTCTGTTGGTAAAGAAAATAACAGGCAATGCAAGCAAAGACAGCATCATAGTGCTTACTGTAAACAAGCCATTTCCGTTCTTGTGTGGTTCCGTTTGGTAGAATAGCTATCTTAACTTTTGGATTGAATTTCCTTCCACATGAAGTTGGAAAATCCATAGAGTTTAGATATTGGAATTCTAATTTTAAAGCCTGATTAATAAGTTCTGGTGAAAGCTTTTTATTTGCATAGAAAGCTAGATCTTTTGAATCATCCAAACATGTTGAAGTTTGCGTTGAGAGGGAAGGCTTGGTTATTTTTTTCGGTTCATTTTGAAGAATGGGGCCTTCTTCTGGTGGCAGGTCAGGCTCGTTGACGGAAAATTCAATTCCTGCGTCGGGAGAATATGATACATACGTTAATTCAACATCGTCTGTTGTTTTATTGTCAGATTCAGAACTTAATCTGACTTCTTCGCCGTGCGTAATTTCATTGCGGTTTTCATTAGTGTTTGAACTGGACGCAGATGTAGAAGCTCGAATGTATTCTTCTTCAATAACCGGTAATCTGAAAAGAGACAAACACCCGAGCTGTAAATATTCATCTTTTGTAAATGAAAAATGGCAAGTAAAATAGATATGTACGTTATTTTAACCTCTCCACAAACATTTTTTTTTAAATTGCGTTAAAATTCTGTACACTTCCTTTAATTATAAAGGATGTACAAGCTGATTTCAACAAACCTTTCTTATTTTCGTTTAGTATTGCATTAAAGCACACTTACTGCAGTGTAAAAGTGATACTTACTGCAGAGACCATGTTACCATCTAACATTTAGTAATCAAAGAAATATCAGAGGATGAGAGAAATGGTCCTTGCATCTACCGGTAGAGCTACTAGTAGAACTCGGAATACGCCCATAATGTGCTCATTATGAATGTTTAAGTCGAGAATGGTCTGTTTTCGCTATTCTCAAGAAAGCGGAGCCATAGACTGCTAGCTTTGAACGGTGATAATCTAACCGTTAGGACCGGGAGACCATCTGGTGAATAATCATAACCACCCGGTCGCAGCAGTAATACATCCACATAATGTAAAGCTAATAGATTAACGTGCATTTGTGTTGCGACCAAGGGGTTGCATTGCTCATCAGATGATTTGCTAAATTCTCCAATCGCTAGGGTCTGCCCATCTGCACTTATTCAGGAGCTTGTCTAATTCGTACGGTTTATACACGAATGTTCACCATCTTTGCAAAGTCGTTTTGAAATTGTCTTTTATGGAGCCTACCTGCCAATAAGAAAAGGAGAATTTAGAAATGTTTATGAATACATGGTACCGAGGGGGGAAAGATTTTACTAAGTGCCAAACACTCAGAAAAAGTGACTGTAACTCTGACAAAAAATCTTACGTACAAGGGCAAAAATGTTATTAAAGTTAGTCACTTAAACTAGAAATGATACTTAGTAACATTTGTGCCCTTGTATTTAAGAATTTTAGTCAGGGTTACAGTTACAGTAATTTTTTCGAGTGTTCGGCACTTAGTAAAATCTTGCTTCGAGGGGTAAGGGTTTTTATATTCTCCTTCGATTACTGTCAAGCAAGCTTCATTTCAAAATGGTCTAAACCAAGACATAAACCATGGAACTTAGACAAATGCCCTTCGCGGTACGTCTATAGTGTTTTGGCACTTCGCTTTATCCAACGGATTGAGTGCATTACTGCTCGGAGCAGGACTGTCGTTTGAAAAGCGGAGTGAAAACAATACATCCAAAGCTTTTACATTCCTTACGTAGCCTTACTTATGATGTGGGTATGTCACCGTGTGTCTGTTGTGAAAACTATACATCACTCATCGCCCTCAGCTTCTTTATAGCTATTTGTTAACAAAGATCAGAAGAAAAAATGAATTTGCTATTGTAACTGAAAGCAAAAAGATATCACAATTTCAAATTTTAAAGGGAAGCGTTACGTTAGCTGGTTCCCCATACATATTACAGACTTCAGGTTAGGTAAAATTAGGTTTGTTTGCTTTATACTGTAATTAGTAAACTAAATAAATTTACGATGTAGTGATTTGTATTTAGTAACAATTTGGCCCTTGTGCTTGAAAATTAGAGAAATTTTAGGTTACTATATGGGGAACTAGTTTTCGTAACGCCTGCCATTTTAAATCTTAATTGGGATTGAGGATAGCCTGCTCCTTGCAGACGAGAAAGCAAAGGTCACTTGCTATTTTGGACTTAGGTTTGTTTAAGTTAGGTTTGTTTGCTTTGGCAATATTGAAATACAGTTATTTTAAGCAAAAATCACAACGATATACATGCTTCGACCTGTGAAATACCAAATGAACTGCGGAGAGCGGGCTATACACAAGCCCATAATGGATATGAGAAAATATTTTAAAAATTATTTACCTTTCTTTAGTTGATTTCGTAGAACTTGATGATGTCACTTCATTAGATTCCATGTAGGGCGTCCATGGCTTATCACCTTCTTTCACTGCTAAAACTTTGTACTTTATGTGTATATTATTTTTAAACTTGTAAGCGTGTCTCTTTTTGCAATGTTCTGCCCATTTGTCCTGTCGATGCACCGTATTACACATAACCTCTAAGCATTTATATTTCAACAATTTATATTTTCAGTTTTCGAGGCATAATTAAATCAATCAAAATTCTAGATTACAATAAACAAAGCAAACAACACATCTGCTGAAACATTCTCTCTCCACTTTAAATCATAGAGATAAATACTATACAGAGTGCGTGCTAAGGTCGTTTTATTGATGTCATTTGACGCAGTATAAAATTATATGAGAGACCCGCAGTACGTGGCTATTTTAACCGATCTATTGTTCGGTTACGTTTACATTTATTTATTTATTTATTATGGACGACATATAATACGTAACAATATTCTGTTACTACTTGATGTATGATGAATGATCATATTTTCTATAGTTTTCTGTGTGTGTGAATGTGTGATTACATTTTCCAGGATCTGCGAAAAACGAACAACTGCCTAGCTGGCTTCACTCTGTACAATACATGGAACTGAATATATAGAATACTACTGGAGCGACATCTCACGGAAAGTCTCTATTGTACACAATGATGCCACTTTTGAGCTGGTTTTCAGTTTACCGCAGGCCCTGGAAAATGTAATCGCACAAACAGAAAACTATACAAAATATTATCATTAATTCATTTATTATACATCATGTAACAATTGAACAGCATTACTTATTAAGTGTCATACATGGTATAAATAAGAAATAAATAAATGCTCCCAGCAGAAAATGGGTAAATTACCTACACAAAGCGATAAACCGACCAGCCCATCCTTTCATATAGCAACTTGCGCGGTACTTCATTCATAGAATTTCTAAGCAGGGGGTAGGGGGATTTCTTCTCGAGATTAAAAAAAAATCGCATCGTATTCCAATGTTATTCTGACCACAGCAAAATTACTTATTCGACATTAGAGTAAAATTCTTCCCCAATTCTTTTATTCCCCCCAATTTTTTTTTCTCGATGGCACAACTTGCGCCATTCATCCCTCCTGTGGGCGGCCCTTCTCTCTTAAAACGAACCAACCTTTCCTTTCATACGGCTACTTGCGCGGTACTTCATTCATCGAGTATCGAAAAAGGGGGACGGGGGTTCACCCCGGAAAATTTTTGAAAATTAGCTTCTCAAAATCGTGTTTTAATACTATTCCGACAGTAAAATTGCTAGTTTGAAAGTAGAGTAAAATCCCCCCCAAAATTTTTCTCAATGGCGCAGCTTGCGCCATACATTCCCCCTGTGGGCGGCCCTGCATTGATGAAATATGCATTTTTGGATGACATAATATGATTTCCTCTACGCTAATATGGATTACCACTCTATGATTTCTCAAATTCGAAATTCCGCTTAGTGTTCCGCGAAATTGCGCGTGTTGAAATTCCACTTTCTCACGATTTTGGACAGCTCTAGTTCTGAAACTACTATCACTTTTTCTTACAGATTTATATGAACCTTTTATCTTATTTTGATGTGAGAAATCACCTCTTACAGTTTGTCGGTACAATTCATTAACACCCTGTATATATGTCTGAAATGTGAATAATTTCTCTACTTTATTCTTAAGCAACTTATACTCTTGGGATCATAGCAAACATTGAAGATTAATGACCATAAACTTAATGTGAATTTGTCAGCATAGCCTAGTTTTAAGCCTATCTTTATATACTTATCTCTTGCTATCTGAGTTAAGTGTATGCATACAAAGATAGAATGACTTACTCAATTAAAACCTAATCCTGAATTACGTGGATGGTATAAATTTTAAGCTGATGCATGAGACAAAAGAGGGAGTTTCAGGAATGAGCTTAATTTGAAGTTACAAACAATAGAAGTTTACAACAGGATGAACACAGACGGGGAAAATGTTACCTGCATCACTACCTGACAAGGAATGAAGCAGAGTTGGTAACTGGAAGAAAATTATCATTAATGGTATAAAAGCAGTTGACCAAAGCTTACTCGCGGGTGAATATGATGCTTTCGGGAGAAAGAAAATGAAATAAAATAAAAGTCTCAGGAATATATTTTGTACATAACAAAACTTTTTGAATGACAGGATGTGTATCGAAACAGTTTCATAACGAGGGATTTCAAAATACGCACTTGTGACTTTTTATTTATTTATATATTTCTTTAATAATTACCAGATATAGCTCAGAGTCCATTTTATACTGGATATCTATCAACAAAAATAACAATGAAAAGGATTTGGGAAGGTTTAGTAGTTATCATCCCGACATTTGCCTTGTAGTGCTGAGGAAAACCCTGGAAAACTCCAGTCAGGATGGTCGGCAGCGGGAGTGAAACCCACGTTCTCCCGAATGCGAAGTCAACGCTCTACCACATGAGCTACTTCGCTCGGTAAAATCGAATTCTCTATTATGAAAATGGTCAGATGGAGGTATTTAGGATATATTGGATACGGGAGTACCCACGGGAGGCGGGAGGATGGGAGCTTAGCCCCAAATGACTTCCTTGTCCCCAAAATTGAATTTGACTGTTAGGTGTTTATTTAAACATGTTTATTCAAGGAAATGGATACTTGTAAAGAACAAATAAAAGTTCTCACACGGGAAGAAATTAACATAAAACTGAAAATTTGAACATAGGAAATATTGTTCCTCTTTTACAAAGGGATTTTCGAAAGCGCTGCAGCACATCTTTACAAAATTTTCACTATTTGTTTATATATCGAATTTCACGCCTCCAACGTAAGTGAATACCCACATTAAGCATTTCTTGAATAAAGAATCTAAAATTTTGACACTAGAAATTGACCCCTTTAGTAGCTGAAGCTTTGAAAAGGCTGAAACATATTTACGATCAATTGCAATTAGACGTTTATGTGCCAGACTTTCTTCCTCTAACTTGAACAAATATTCATATGTAGTTTTTCTGTATAAAGAATAAGAAATTTCAATATAGTAGAAATTGCTCTCTATTAGAAGTTGAACTGTCGGAACATGTATTCCCATATTCTTAATTAAGAGTTTAAATATCGAATTCCTCTCCTCTAACGTGAGTGAATCCTCACACTTATCTGTTTCACAATATATTGATCGAAATTTGTAAGATAAGGTTTGCCCCATACTTCCTATTTAAGAAGGGATATTTTCTAGAAACTCTTAATCAGTGGTCGAAGTGAGATGGTATGCGGTGGTATGCCATACCGCCTCTGGTTTTCAGTGATGAACACATATCATATCTGGTTTTTTAATGATTAAAACACACCATCACTGGAAAGTAGATACTAAAAACCTTTAATAAATTCGTTTCTGTACATAGTAATTGACGAATAGCTTTCACCGTAAAAAGATTTTACTTCTTATGTACTGTCTGCTATGAAGGTGGACCTTCAGTTGGTTTGGAATACCCCATAGTCGTATGGGCGGATCGAGAGTTTTCCCGCAGGAAATTGTTAATATTCTCATTCGGTTTTGAGCATTTTCGTGCATAATTCTCCATAATACAACACAAGTGTTTTTTAAATATTTTTTTTTCAGAAAGTTGTTTGCAGGGGATCAAAGTTTCTCTATATCCCTCACTCACCGTTAATAAAAGAAGTTCTTTAATGGCTTTCAGGGGCCGCGGTGGCTCAGTATTAGAGCGTTCACCTCTTGTGCTTGGGATCCCGGGTTCGATCCCAGCCCCCGCCAAGTGAACTTTGTGGTGGACAAACATCGTGTGCGTGGGTTTTCTCGGGGTTCTCCCGTTTCCTCCCACTTTCTTCATTCAACCGTTTCATTCATTACTCATCATCACTATCTCCTTTAGCCTAACCGGTATAACCGTGGGACGTAAAACTCAAAGATTTCATTTTCATGTGATCTTTTTGACATCTCAATAAGAACGTTTTATAAATAACTCGAATACATTATAGTCATTAGTAATTTAAAAGTTCAGAGGCAGAAGTTTACTTTTGAGATCGAGTTTTCATGGATTGAAGTTTTCCGAAAACATAATATTATTCGGGCACTTATTTTATAAATGTTTTAGTAAAAACTGCAGCATAGCATGTTTTAATTTTAAGATATTAGAGTGAGAACTTTTATTTACACACACAAAGGCGAAGTAAAAAAAAAAGGACCTTTATAATTTTATAATTTTTCTTTCGCTTTATAATTTTTCTTTTCCTATATATTATATTTCCTAACTAATTAAGCATTATTATTATTATTATTATTATTATTATTATTATTATTATTATTATTATTATTATTATTATTATTATTATTATTATTATTATTATTATTATTACGAACACAACGACTTTCTTAGTATTAAGCAGGATAATTTTCCAATGGAAGAGTTTCTACTCCAGAGCGTTGAAACCACCTCCGGTGTTAAAGTGTCTCTATTTCCACAGTCAATCATGAAGTATTTTGTTTCCCCACTTTACAAAATGAGGAGTTTACTTTCACAAAGTTATGCGTAATCTGGAGTGGATGAAGATACTTCTCCCGCTCGAAGGAGGATGAAATATTTGGCGTCACTTGCGTCGTATGACAGATGAGAGCTACAAATCTTCTATAAAAGGAAAAATATTTTCTGCTCCCCTTACTACTTGCAACATCGCTCGGTTTATAAACATGTAATATTTCATAATTTTTTCAAATGGATAAAATCTCTTCAATTTGCTGCAATCTTACTTTCATCGCACAGACAAAATGGTGGATTCGTATGAGTATTGAGTACCTGTTCAATCATTTCGATTTAGTTTCGTTTTGAGTTTAGCGTTTCTTTCAGCTGTAAAGCTATATGAGACGTGGGTCTACAGCTTAACGAGATTCCGAACGACATGAATGGGAATAAAAGTCGAGTCACCCGCGCCAAAGATATGTGTGCCAAATATACAGGGTGGTCACAAGGTCCTGATGCCCCTCTAAATACTAAGTAACATAAGGCGCTAAACATACCTAAATAACTACACGGAAAGAACTGAATGACATGAACAACAATACTTTCGAGAACTTTTGTTGAGACAGGAAACAAGGATCCCGATATCGGCTGTCATTCTCATGACAAAGAATAATATGCCGTCTGGTTCTGTAAGACATTTTGCGGAGCATTGCAGGTGTAACTTGAGTAAAAGCTTGTTTCACAGCTTCTGTCAGTTCGGCTGTGGTATTGTAACGGTTTTGTGCAACGTTGCCCTTTATGAACACCAAGAACGCATTATCACAGGTGTTGTTGTCTGGGTTTCCTGGTGGCCAGTCAAATGGTACAGTCAGATCCGGACTACCACGTTGCTCAATACTATAACTGGAAGAATCAGCCATCATTCACGCAATCTGAAACAATGGAAAACCTTACATTAGCATTAATAAAGGGGAAACGGATAAACTTACATTAGCATTTATCAAAGGGTAACAATAAAACTTACATTAGCATTTATCAAGTTGTAACGATACGTTGTGACTACCCTGTATCTATAAGCACAAGGGAGCTCTTAAAGCAATTCGAGAAACGAGTGATGTCGATATCGGTATACAGCAATGAGGAGACAAATATATTAACGTTTAGTTAAAAACAAACAAAACATAAATAAACAAAAATCTGCTACGTCTAAAGGCTGGGGAAGTGATTAGGGTGGATCAGTGGTAGAGCGCTCACCTCTGGTGGGTGGAGATCTCGGTTCGACCCCAGGGTATATGTTTGTGGTGTCTTTGTTTTTCTCGTTTCCTTCCACATTATCATTCCACAAATTCTTTCATGATCATTCACTCTCATTAATCATTCTTCTTTGTTAACCTATAGAACAAATTCGTGCTGTATTAAATTAGAAATTTCACTTTTTTTCTGAAGGTTGGTTGGATTGGAGTTTAATATCCTCTTCAGCATCGAAGCTATTTGAGACGTGTAATGCAAAGCACTATAATACGTTCAAATTCAATATTCTCTTACTGAAAAATCGAACCGGAGATCTTGTACCAAAAAGGGCGCATGCCAGCTAATAGACTAGCAGGGACAGGCCCGTATCCAGGGGGGTTTAGGGGGCAGGACCCCTGTAAATTTTTGCTTGCACCCTAAAATTTTCACGGTAAGCTTGCAAGTGAACTATAATATGGTGATGAACTATGATATGGTTGGATCGCCCCCCCTAAATTTTTGGGCTAGCTACCGGCCTGAGCAGGGAGTTCTTACTTCTGGAGGGTAAATTATAATTGTATGGAATGTCTCGTATAAACAGTAATGAAGTAAGTGTGACTTTAAATCTTTTTTATTTATTAATCACATATTTTTATTTCTACTTTTAAATCCATAGTTTCCAATATAATTTAGAAAGTATTAGCGTCAATTACCCTCTTTGATTGGTTAAAATAATAAAAAAGAAATTAGTAATATGTTCTTAGTCAGTCACTTTTTACTATTAATGAAGTGCTCACTGATTGACAATGTTCTTTGTCTTAAAAATTAAATATTATTATTGTGGGTTGAATTTAAATTTAAACGGCATCGGAAGTGTCAGTGTTCATTTCAGCGACCCCGAAAACTATGGATTCGACACTAATATCAGTAATTTTCGATCATGTTTATATACACTGAGAAAAAAAAATATGTGGCGCACGTAAAATTGTATGTTACTTTTGTAAATCCTGTACTTTTTGGTCTTAACGTACAGCAAACGTATAACTGAAAACACATATTTTATAATACTTTCTGTATAAGTGTTCCATCTGTACGTACTTTCCGTATGAAACAATATAGGCGGTCAGGATCTCGGATACAGTTGGACGTATATAACATACAGCTGACAATGGTAACATACATATATGTATGTAATATAAGGAAGACTGTTAGATATCAGACATCCTGCAACGGCATGATGTAACATCTAAGGGCAATGCCTATGTAGCATATGGATGACGTACTGATTCCCGTAGTAAGAAAGAGAATTCCGTATATTTGTACAATATTCCTCTGTCCGGAGAACGGATTTTTCTCAGTTTATCTCCCCTCCCCTAAGTTGTGGGGCTGAATTTGGATTTAAATGGCATCAGAAGTGTTACTGTTCGTCATAGCGAACCAGAAAACTATGAATTCGCTCCTAATATCAGTAATTTTCATCGTTTTAATATCTACCCCTCTCCCCCCCAAGTTGCACCGTCAAAGTGAAATGATAAAAATCATTCCAGTCCCGAAGCTCATCTATGTCGAAAATTTGATCGAGATCGGTTTGGTGGTTGAAGAGGTATGACGTCACAAACATAGTCACTTCCATTTTTATATAGATAGGGGGCGCGGTGGCTCAGTGGTAGCCGGTGGGTGTAGCCGAGCGGTCTGGGGCGTTAGGCTGATGATCGCGAGGTGAAGCCCATTGGGGGTTCGAGTCCCTCTGTAGTAGCAAGGGTGGAATTTTAACTGTCCTCGATGTTTCTGTGTTCGTGTCCCTGTCGTGTCTAGTAGTCCTGAAAAGTGGTTGCAGTAGAAAATAAGTCAGGAAGTTTAAAAAAAAGTGGTAGAGCGTTCATCTTCGGTGCTTGGGGTCCCTGGTTCGATCCCAGCTCGCGCCGTGTGGACTTTGTGGTGGACAAACACTGTGCTCGTGGGTTTTCTCGGGGTTCTCCCACTTTCTTCATTCCACCATTTCATTCATTACTCATCATCACCGTCTCCTTTAGCCTAACCGGCATATGCGTGGGACGTAAAACTCAAAGATTTCATTTCATTTTTTTATATAGATAGATAGATGAGACCGAATAATGAACAGGACGGCTGTTCATGAATAAATATGCTTAGTGTAGGAAAATGAATGGAATATTTGTTTGTACAAGTATAATTTTATGAATTTTATATTTAGAATATTGTCCTTGAGAAGTCTTGTCTTATTTTTTGAATCATTCTCGTAAGTTGGGTTAAAAATTGGATTATACAGTGAAACCTATGTTGGACACATTCGGTTTCTTCGAAAACTGTCCAAGGTAAAGAGGTAATAAACAAGTTACGTAATAAACAATATTATACTACCACATGCATGAATACACTTTATGATATGCAGAACAATATTTACATATAATGTTGTTGTTGAATACTTTGACAGCATGTTCATGCAGAAGTTCATCGGACACGACACTTAAACAGTAGCATACACACAAAGGAACAACATTCAGAACAACTCAGATATGAAATATAAGCTCTCCTTTATAAAATTATTTTCATCGAGAATGTTACTTTAGATAACGCCCTAATATGTTCTAGGGTGTTAGTTCGTGGCGGATGCTCAAATAACTATATACACTCATATCCAAAATTATTGTTGCACGTCTATAAATATGTTGTTATAGGAATATAATTTGATAACGAATTCGCCCGGTATTTTTTATAATGTTTGTACGTGTATAATCGACAAAGACATGTATGTGAAAAATTTCATGTCAAAAGGGCAGTAAGTAAGAACAATAAAATGAAAATAAATTCTTGTCCATTTAGCAACAATTTGTTTTACTCATTCTAATTTTTGTGTTTATAATTCTTTTCCGATGAAATTTACTACAAATATATATTTCCCGATTATACACATAGTATCAGTATTAAAAGTACCCTGCAAAATCGTTATCAAATTATATTCTTACAAGAAGACAGTTTGGACATGAGCGTACAGATTGATATTGTATATCGGCAAACTGATATGCTATGAAAACGGTTTTTCATTAAAAAAAAAAACTAAATGCAGCAATGTGTTCATGAAAAGAAAAGCACCCAGGAATGTGCGTTTGTTAGTCACAAAAGCTATTGCGAACAAGACACTAATTAACTTGTGCTAGGTTGTCACTAGCAAACACCAATGCAACTAGTTCATTGCAGTGGAGCCCCAAAGAGCGGCATGTTATTATAAGATGTTAGTAACACGAAAACATGGAGAAGTTATAACTAGGGTTTATTTTCATGTTATTTCCTAAATATATTATTGCTTTTATTAAAATATCAAATACCTTATAAAGACATGCTTTTATAGTGAATCATGTGCACATGTATATTTCTGTTAAAATACTACTAAATATGTACATTGTATGCTTTTTTATGTAGTAGTCGTACAATATGATGGTAATAAAGCTAACTTTACAGTGCTATTCTATGTTAATGTTTAAGTTAGAGTTCTGTAGCCTACACACATAAGCCTGTTAAATATTACTAGCAAACCCACACTTCCCGTGCAACCGCAGGACAGTATTGCTGTCCTAATGATTGAATTTCCATATATTAATCTCCGCTCTCCCTCCCCTAGGTTCTACCGTCAAACTGAAAAATGAAAAAGAAATCCAGGTTCGAACGTCATCTATGTTCAAAATTTGACAGAGATCGGTCAGGTGGCTCAAGAGTTATTAAGTTATATATATATATATATATATATATATATATATATATATATATATATATATATATATACCCTAACCTCCTCCTACCCTAAATTCTACCGTCAAAAGGATATGATAAAAGCCACCCCAGGTCCGTACCTCATCCATGTTGATAATTTGATTAAGATCGGTTCGGTGATTTAGTCACTTTTATTTTTATTTTTTTTTACATATATGTCTCCCTTCCTCTCCCCTACATTGTACCGTCAAAGTATAATGACGAAAACATCCCAGATTCGAACCTTAAAGTTTGATCGAGATGGGTCGGGTGGTTCATGAGTTATTAAGTTTTATATTTAATAAAAGTACTAAAAAATGTACTCTCTATAAAGCATTTCATTATGATACTAACATGATGGGAGTAAATACTATGATTAATAATAACTTGGTGGGCAGCCAGAAATTTTTGTTACGGGGGGGGGGGGGGAGAGTAGGTCCAATACTACAAGCCATCTTCTCTAACTGGTATATTTTTGAATCAGAAAAAAATATGTAATTGTAAAATACTTCCTTCTATATTTTCAGACAAAAAATGATAAAACTAGAGAAATTTTAGAGAGAAAAGTACAGATGAAGTGTAAGATCAAATGTTCATGCTACATCAAACATACAAGTATACACAAGTATACAAGTATAGATTTATTAAGAAAATTTGCCAACGTATATTGAGTTAAAAAGCTTTCGAGGGGTCCCGAACCCAGTGGACACCCCGCGAGTGCGTCCCTGATCATAAACCCCCATTGTTTCTTTAATTTTAAATATCTTTCAATTAATCTTTTCAGAGTTGTACATATGTTTTACAATATTTTACTCACAAAATCAAATTCCACTTTATTTCATAAGTGTAAACATTCGTATATTTTAGATAATTAGTACAATGCAATGGGCTAACTTGTTTGCGACTATGTAAATACATATTTCAGAATATTTGTTCACTTAATTAAAAGCAATGGTAAAAGGAAACTCGAATGCAACATATGAACATGCTGAACATCTCCAGTATACATATACTACCAACTAAAGCTCTCCATTAATTTAATTACTCCTGCATGGAATGTTTGACAAACCACAAGAAGGAGCAGGGAAAAAAGTGACTAATGCAATCTGAGAGCATTTATGCTTATATCTCATACTTCTTTTGTGTAGTGTCAACCGTAACATTACCAGCAAGGTGACACTAGTGGCCATGATTGGAAACATGAATTCGTAAATGCAGTATATTTCAATCAACTGTGATGCATGGATATTTAACTATGTCTCAAATTTAGGTACAACTCTGTATGTTTACATTAGATTTTACAAAATGGCATGGGTTTGGAAACACCTGTGATAGAATCAATTTGTTGATGGGTCTATAAGGAAAACACTATTATAACCATCGTAATGTATACTTTCTGAAATATACTATGTGTTTCATCTCTCAAATAAATTAGATACATAGTGTGTCCAAATGAAAATACATCAATAACAGACTTGAGTAACTCGAGAACTAATAGTGATAGAATCCTCTAGTTTTGTATTTGGGAAAGAGAAAGGAATAGAATTTTATATTCGGCACAAAAAATGGTCAACTTAAATCAGCACACCTCCATGTGTTTCCTTTTTGTTGCTCGGCAAACATCAAGACGGTACTCAACTTTCCTTCAGGTGTTGAGTACAACTTGAGGTGTCACGAGTACACAAGAATGGAGATCCATTTCCTTATCCTTGACTAATTTTAATCCCTGGGTAAAAGAAACTTTCAGTTTCACAATTATCATATGCCATAGTTCTTTGTCTTATATCACCCAAATCATCCAAATCTTGAACTTGGGTCTGGTATACAGAAGTGTTCCCGTACCTCCAAAGAAAAAAGTCCAGGGTGTCAAGTCGAGCGATTTTGGCCCATTGGATAGGACCTCCCCTTCCAATCCTATTGTTAGGGGAATTGTTATCCAGGAGTATATGTTCCATAAATTCTCTCACTCTACGTTTCCAATTTGATGGAGACCTACCTTGATGGAGCTACCCCTGTGATTTGCGAGACACAGCATAATTTTCCAACATTACCACGTATGTTGCTCCTGTAATTGTAGCTTCTTCAAAGAAGAATGAGCCTATGACAGAATTTTCGTCCAACGCGCACCTTAAGTTTACTTTTGGACTGTTGCGTTCATGTTCCATAAGCTGATATGGATTTTCCTCACCCCATATCCTATTTATGCGGTTTACCTGACGTATGGAAGGTGACTTCGTCAGAAAAAGATACTATTTTAAGGAAATCATTGTCCTTATCAATGTGCAATAGCATTTCAACAGTGAATTCACATCTGCAAAGCTTATTATTAAACTGAAATCTTTTAGAAAGCTGTGGCTTGTAGCATCTAAGATGTAATCTTTTACGCACGATGTCATGCACAGTCGAACGCTTGATTCAAATTTCTTATTGATATATTTTCATCCGGACACATTATAAGCTGCAATCTGCTAAAAATCGACGTATCCACACTATATTATTATGATCAAAATAGTTCTGTTAAAATCCTTTCAATATTTGTTGTTAAAATAAGGGTTAGTAATTAAAATAATTATTTGAACAATAATACGTTGTTTGAAAAACTATCCATACAATGATTCTATATTTATTTGAATACCATTTGTTATTTAAACAATTATTCGAATCTGAAATTATCTGAATATTCAAAGTGATTCCTTATTCAATGACCATTGGAACAATAATTAATTATCTGAAATTTTTCGAACAAGATTCGTTATTTGAAGAAATATTGGAATAATATTTTATTGGAACACTTATCCCTTTGGGATCCTATGGTACAATTTGTACCATACGCATTTTTCATGGTACATTGCGTTATTTCTCTTCTATTTCAGCTTTTTCGTCCGGGTTTTTTTGTTTTCCAAGTCCAGAGACCTTGTAGAAGACATTACGTATGGTTTCAGACCTTCCTGCGTCCAGACATAGGAGGTGATGACGTCATAAGTCAAAAATTTATTTTCTCATTTTCTAAGCCTATGTTGTATATTTTTTGGCGGGCTTATTTTTCCACGTAGAAGATTGAAATTTTGCACAAACATTCAGTCCACCGAGTAGTATTTATCAGATTTTTTGTTCCGATGTCAGTGCTAAAACATGGGGGGAACCAGAGGGGCAAAAGGTTGAAAAAGGGATATTTTTACCCCCAAAATCCCGTTTTTGGTCACTTTCCCGCCTCACATACATGATGGGGACACGTGAGTCATACCATCAAAAAGGAAGTTCCATTCTGAAGAGAATGACGGTCTAATCATTGTCATAGGGTAATTAGGGACGTCTCAGGGAGTTTTTGAAAAATATATTTCTATATAGGGAAAATGGGACATAGTGGGTATATTTTTTTTTGGCGGGCTTACTTTTGCACCTAGAAGATTGAAATTGTGCACAAACATTCAGCCTACCTAGTAGTATTTATCAGATTTTTTTCAGATCTCTGCATTTTTAGACCAAGGATTTTTAGACCAAAAAAATCCCGTTTTTCAGGATTTTCCCGCCTCACATACATGATGGGGACACGTGAGTTATACCGTCTGAAAGGCAGTTCCATTATGAAGAGAATGACGGTCGAATTATTATTCTAGGGTAATTAGGGACGTCTCAGTGAATTTTTTTCAAAATATACTTCTGTATAGGGTAACATGAGGAAATTTCTGATTTTTTTTTTCTGGTGGGCTTATTTTTGCACCTAGAAGATCGAAATTGTGCACAAACATTCAGTCCACCGAGTAGTACTTAACAGATTTTTTTCAGATTTCTGCGTTAAAACAAGGGGGGTCCAGAGGGGCTAAAAGTTGAAAAAAGGGAAATTTAGACCCTTTTTTCTGCAATTTCCCGCCTTAGATACATGATGGAGACATGTGAATGGTACCGCCTGAAAGGCAGTTCTATTCAGAAGAGGATATGGGCGACACATGACCCTAGGGTAATTAGGGATGTCTCAGGAATTTTTTTCCCTGAGATCATAGTGTTTTGTGGTAATTTGGGGCATTGTGGGAAATTTTGATAAAATTTCTCCCTCCCTTACTATTCAAGATAGAAAATTGAAATTTGGCACACACATTCAGTATACCAAGTACTATTTCTCAGAGTTTTTTTTAGATGGCTACGTTCACACAGGGGGGTCCAGGGGGCCAAAGTTCGAGAAAAAAATTCCCTCCGAAACTTTCACTTTGACATTTTTTTTCGCTTCTGGTATATGGTATGAGCATGCAAGTGGTACCATTTGAAAGCCAGCTCTATTCTGAAGAGAATGAGATATGAACCATGATCTTAGGATAAATAGTGACGATACAGTAACTGCTTGACTGAAAGTCTAAAATATAGCCCAAAAAGCCAGGATCCGGAAATGACCATTGGAACAATTATTCGTTATTTAAACAATAATTAATTATCTGAAACTTTTCGAACAAGATTCGTTATTTAAAGAAATATTGGAATAATATTTTATTGGAACAATTATTCTTTATTTCAATGATTATTTAAAAAAATAGATCAATTGTTCGAACAACACTTATTTGAAAATTTGTTGTTTCAGTATTCTGAATATACAGCTCGCGAGGAAAGTATTGTCGCGACGCAAGTGAAAGCTAGAACCACAAATAAAAAGACACCGAACACATTACGACAAAAGACAGTTAGAATACTTACGGGATAGTCAGTATTTTGTTGGACTTCGTTTCGTCTTCTTGCATGCTTTCACTAGCTCTAGAACACTCAATACAAGAGTTTGGAGGGTAAAAGTGGCTAATTGTCCTAAACCTCCCTGATAGCAGCTTCCAGCAGAAGCAATGTAGAGATGTCCATACCCTGTAAAAGTCTCTTCATGACAGACCATAGGTTCTCTATGATGTTTACGACTGGACTATACCCTGGCCAATCTTAAAAAGAAAATGAGACACAGGCATATTTAAGCCAAGATGCTACACTTTTGGCTGTATGACAAGGAGCTCATATTGCATAAAAAAGACGCTCCATTTTTTTTTTTTTTTTTGCAAAGGACGATTCCAAAACATCGTTTAATAGCTCAAAATAGAGAAACTGATTCATAGTCTGGTTTCTAGAGAGAGTAACTAACTCTCCTACACCACCATAACTAAAGGAACATAAAGACCATGACAGTAGCAGTGTGTTTCACAGATGGACATGTATGCTGAGGATGGGTGGAATCGTCACAAGGAAGACGGTACATTCGCTGGCAGCCAGTGTCACTAACGAAATACGTGGCTTCACAGTCCACAACACTTCTTGCCAGTCATTAACAGTCCAAACATTATATATATATATATATATATATATATATATATATATATATATATATATATATATATATATATATTACAGAAAGCCAATGTTTTCTTACGATGATCCTCTGTAAGAAGGCGTTTCCGGGAACTCTGTAACATCGTAGCCCTAAGTTGTCATGAATTTTCTCCTGCACCATCCGTAGGGTCACATTACCAAGTAATGCAGGATTGTTTTGTTTTAATTCCCTAGCTGTTAAAGAAGGTTGCTTCTGCAGCTACTTTTTCATGATCTTTAGCGTTCTTTGAGACACTTTCCTAGACCTACTAGACTTTGGTTTTGGACAGGGCATTTTGACTTCTCCTTTCTCCTTAAAACGTTTCACCAAATGCTGTACTGTTCTCAGCTTCAGACCCGTTTGCCTAAAGATATCTTTGACTTTACCAGCTTTAAGCCGGGCAATCACCGCCTCAGTTTCACCAGGCATCAGAATGCAATAAGGCATCTTGTCACAAAGAAATGAGTTCGCAACATACATAGAGCAGTATCAAAATTACATGAAATACCAAGAGCACGTGCACACTCCAAGTAATCCTGTCGACCCACCAGAGCAAATTGAAACTTGTTACTCTACAGCAAATAACCCAACAAGCGGATGTTTCCTGCCAGCGAGCGACAATACTTTACGCGGTGTCATTAAGGAAGTACGCGGATGGTATGTAAAAACGCGAAAAATATCGACACTAAGCTTTAGGCGTCAATACTTTCCGCGCGTACTGTATATTGTTGTACTTTTTTCAGAACTAGGTCAAAAGAGTAAACATAAAAAATCATTCTTTCTCTAGTTGAATATAAACAATTGAGAATTTGAAAAAAACGCTAAGTCAAAACTTTTAATTTTCAGGAAAATGGAATGAACTTGTTTCTGTTTTTTCTTTAGAGAAATACTCAAACTCCAAATGATAATTTCAGTAAAGCAGCATAAGTAAGCAGTATTGCTTGTATCCAAGGGATAAAATGCTTACAAAACACTTTGTCTTCTTATAAACAAATATATATTACACTTAAGAATTATATTGGAAGTATCATGCGAATTGCTTTCAATAATATTCATACAACATAAGAATTGAATTGAATTTTTTTAGACATGGAAGTTGTTTAGAAATCAATTACTGCTCCAAGAAAGTATAGATTTAACAACAGATTATTCTTACGGTAAATAAGGTAAAAGAAAAAAAAGAGGGAGAAATAACTCAACAGTCGGAGTGAAGAAAATTGCTAAGGCAGGTTACGTGTTTCAGCAATTAGTTTATTATAGGATCAAGTTCAATGATAAACGGCCTGTTTAGCATCAATCATGAGCGAGAGTTTCTAATGAAGACTAGCGAAAATAATATACCAGCAGTTAGTAACAAATTGCTTAGTAATCAAAGCACTGACTGAATTGGTTCACCAATTAAACAGAAGAAAGCATTTTATTTTAGAAGATCTAAACTACACCTGTAGTTTCCGATTAGCAGAGATCAATAGGTTCGAAATGTATCACCAAATTAAAGATCTTCCTTCTAAAATAAGAAACCTTTTGTTACATATTTAAGTCTTCGATTTCAACTAATTTACAGAATTTTCATCTTCCATTTAACTGACTTAATCCAGAAATGCCAGATAATAACTTGAAACGCATCAATATAAACAATAGGAATACAATTAATTCATGTAGAAATCATTCTGTTTATAAAAAGAAAATTAAGATTACATGATCTTCATGTCGCAAACGTTTTTAAAGAAGCATGCACACCAAAACGAACTATATAGAGCATACTAGAAACGAGTATTTGGAGAACATTCTTACCAATTCCTTACTGCGAATCCCATGTGTCGATTACATCAACAACAATAGTTTAATTTGAATCAGTGTTGTCATAGGCAAGTGTCTTTCAAACTACGTGGTTCCACACAATGTACTTCACACACAAGTTGAATTTAAAATAGTCTACACTAACTATGTTGAACATTTGGGTTCATCGCATTTACAAATAATAATTATATTAGTATGTGCACAGGATATAGGGACTTTGACAATTTGTATTAACACAACGTAGAAAAACAATAAGTTAAGCTAAATATACTCAGAATAACCAGGAAAGATCAAAAGGAAATGGATTAAAAAGACAGTGGGCGGGACACATTGTAAGAAGAACTGATGGCAGGTGGACAAAAGCAATCCTTGACTGGATCCAAAGAGTCAAGAAGATAGGACCTAGGATATGTACTTGTACTTTGTGGTGCAACGTGATGTGAAATGACGACGAAATTAAGAAGTACTGTGAGTTAACTTGAAACGGACTGCCCAAGACAGAAATATTGGACAGACATTCATATAGCAGTGGATCGCCAACGGTTGATAACGATGATGATGGTGATGAATAACAACAATAATAATTATCACTAGAAATTTATTAAACTACTGGTAATTACAAAGACAGTTCATCGTGCTTGTAATTATGTTCAAATAAGCAGAGAAACACTGAATCCTGAACTGACGGCAGTCGAAGCTTAGTTTTCTGCATGTTGATTAGTTGTTTTACCACTAAGCAAGGCCCTTTGATTAATTCTTGCTTTTCATGCGTGCGTTATTCGTTTTCCATATCTGGGTAAGTCTGGCAACGCTGTAGTCTCCAACAACTCCAAGTGTTTTCCTTTTCGTGTTCTCTCCAGTAGGAGGTAAACAAATGTCTGTATGAAAAAGACACCAGGTAGACATGTTTTCATATGTTTGGTCATTTGTTTTGGTTTTCTAAGTGCATACACATTCTCCTATCTTCCCAGTTGGAAACGCGTAGTTGCTCAAGCTCTTTCGAAAAGTACCCACGCAATTTATTTTAACAGCCTTTGATTGAACGTTCGATAGAAAGGATACTTTCTCGGAGACATTTGTAAGATTGAATTCTTCTTATTTTACAACAGAGAGAGCGAGAGAGAGAGAGTTTACATCTTAAACGATAAGACTTTTCCTGATGTGTTTGTGTTAACCCGTCAGGGCCGTTCTCACACTGTTCACATAAACGAACGAACACTATCCATGGTGAAGTAATTGCGCGATCTGAAGGCACGGGCTGTTGTTTAATGTTATGTAATACAGCATTTTAAATATCACCAATTACTACGACGCCCACATTGGGCCGCGACAGCTCTGGGAACCCCGAAGCAGATTTTATTAATTCATGGATTATTTACGCAAAAGTATCAACTCGCAGTAGGTCATTATAGTGTAAGTGACGCCTTAAATACCAAGAAATGTAACAAACCTATCGAAATAAGTATAATTACTTACTTACTATGTGTCGAATGTTCTTGAAAATAACCAATCGCTCTTTCTACAGGATCCACGTTGTCATGTACAAGTCTGTCTTCTTGCTTCCATCTGTATGAACTGTGTTCTAAATTTTATTTCTGTATACCTAAATACATGTATAGGTAGATTATTTTCGAAACAGCTGTAAACTTTCATAGGTGCATCTCTGAATCAGTCGCACAGCATGATGTTTCTACAACAGCGCGAAAACAATTGGCTTACAGTTTACACATACTGACCACAGCGCTTTTACTGTGCGCAATTCATAATTCCCCTCCCATGTTCCATCTCGCTGACTACCTTAGTTCCAAAAATCTTAGCTGTTCCGAAAATAATCTACCTATACTGACGGTAATCGTCGCCTTGGGACTCGTTACTGATGTAACTTCCGAGTTTGGGACGAATTTCGCAGCGTTTCACCGCAGATAAGAATGATGTCCGTGTACTCCTCACGTAAAAGCGCCTCCAACACCAGCCATTTCATCACAAATGAAGTCACTTACTACTGATCACCACACCTACTGCAGTCTATAAGCATCCTAAAGAGATACTCAAAAGGAATAAAGAAATGCCATCTAGCGATCATAGTTCGAATTGCTTTCGTTGTTATTCGCAACCTAGTGTGCCTCAGAGTTGAGCAACTGTTTTTTCACATAGGTATTACTGGTTATCTATTTATGTATTGTACGGTGCAAGTGAATCACGTGATATATATAGACTGCTTGGATGCCAACTGGCCTACCTCCAAATTGCAATTTTCCAGGAGTGAAATTTGAAGTTTCTAAAATCTCATGAACAATTCATGCATTTCTATTATGTTGGCAACTAAAACAAATATCCATATAGTTTCTGGTTTTATAATTTACTGTTTACGAAAGAAATTAAATGTTATCCATCTATAGAAATGAATCAAAGTATTAGTCCATTTATTATTTTTTTTAGAGTTACGCCACTTGGCACACAAGCGGTTCATATATGACTTAATACGTTTACCTTAATGAATAAATGCAATAATAATAATAATATTAAGCATTGTTGTTGAATGATGCATATTTTTTATTTTTGCCTATTTTATATATATTAACTCAATTTTTAAGGAGTTTGCTTTACTAAAACTCATATTTATTATACTGTCTGTCTTGGGAGACAAACAAATCTCAAGAACCACTTGATATATCCAAATCAATATTTACCAGGAAGTAGAAGGTCAAAATTTAGGAATGAAGTTCGTTGATACAGAAAATCCATCCAGTTGAGTCAAAGACATGCTCCCAATTGATTCTTATAAAAGGGATTCTATATGAATTGCCCCTTGATATTATGCAACCCAAACTAACGTTAGGTCAGGTTGGTTGCATACCATTCAGTTACTTTCGATATTTTCCCCACGTATTCCATCTCTACTCTAACCTCCCTACTAAAACCGGAAGTGTAAGATATCTACTACTGTAACGAACCATTCCTTTACGGAAATTGTAGTAGTTATACTGGTGTTACGTTATTCGCTTTGGCAAACTCCAAATTTAGTGCACCTTGAAACAAGACGCTGTTGATTTTATTTACTGATTACCAGGTTGAATTGTGTAAAGAATGTTTAAATACAGATGTTGCATTAACCTTATATGTGTCTAGTTGTAATTAGAAGTATGTTATTATTCTAGTATTATATTAATGTTTCCGTTATTTAGACTTTCATGTTATTGTTGAATTTAGTCAATCTTAACTGCTATGCAAAAATAATCTAAGTTATCCGTAATTTTTATATTGTATCATTCCATCTGTAACGCCACACAATTAACATTTAACATTTCGAGAAAAAGAGAAAGTCTAGATGGAGATGTAGATATGTGATTTAAGAATAAGAGAATTTGAAAAAAATGACAGACAGCTAAGTAACAGAGTTTTATATTCAAATTTAATATATTTTTATACGTATTTACTTCAGTCCTTTTATATTTTGATACGTTTTAACAATATGTAGTTTATGTAAAATACACAAAGTGCTTTAAATATAATACTTACAATATACAAATACATTAATACATAAAACACATAAATATATAAACACATAAATATATATAACACATAAATACATAAAGTCCTTTTTATAACAATTTAAGAGTTTAGACATATCACTTTAATATAGACAATCTCGAACCCATATCTGTGTCACTTTAGTTACAGTATGTAGTGTAATTACTAAAATAATTTTCAAACAACTTAGTACAATTTATTTTGATGCAATTAAACTTTAATAAAGAGTGCTTGGACTTTATCTGTAGTTATATAGTTACATCTTATGGTGTAAGCAATGAAAATATAAATGGAATTAAGAATATTCTTACAAGTTATGCGATCGAGTTAATTAGATTATAAATTTGTTTTTGCTTTATAAAGATGAATCATTGGGCAATATTCTTGGTATTTTGTTTAGTAACAATTTTTGAATATTTTATATTTTGTATTATATCTGACAGATGGAAAGTGGTGATGTAATGTTACATTAATAAGCCAGATTCCGGCAACTTTCATCTTCGTGCCTTGTGTAACGCCCAACCTTTCCTGTAGAATTTTATGAGTTGCTTACGTAGCGTAACTATATGTAGGAAGCTTATACTGATATTCCTATGTTATTGGTACAATATCATATTCTAATTGGAATATGTTCGTATCTAAAATAATTCCAACTTCTATAGAAATGCTGTTTCCAATGAGTCATATGAGGAAGCTAATGTGATTAATTCTAACATTTTGCTATTACGAGATTAGAGTATAATTAGGATGATTCAATAATGATTTCTGCATATAAGTATTACATATGAAAATATGTGTAGAACAATCAATGTGATGCACATGTATTTCCTCGGTAAAAGATTGAACCACAACTTGTTTGATTGCTCTGTTGTCATATGTCTGTAGCTCAAATAATTGTTAAAGGAAAAAGAGTATCTTTACTTCTGTATCTCTACTTCTCATCTCGTATAGACCTTGATATATAAATATGAGATCTGGCGATAAGTCAGGTACCTATGATTATTGATACAATTTCCTTAATAAATAGCTTAAATAAACAATCAAATTAATTACATAGTTGTGTTTGTGTTGACAACAAATAGTATACATCAGTTACGGGACACTAAATTGTCGTATCACAGTTTGAGCTCGAAGACTACAACCAAGGGATATAAGCTAATGTCTACGGCCGCATTCTCAAAAACTAAAATTTTATTTTCTGTTAACTGTTTTGTGTTACGTAACGTTGAGAGCGCATTCAGCGAAATAGAGTGTGACAATACGACTTCCAAATTCAATATTAATTGAGAAAATATCGCGTCATACAAACCAAACTCCTTTATGTAGGGTACATGTAACTTTGTTACTTGATATATATATATATATATATATATATATATATATATATATATATATATATATATATATATATATATATATATATATAAAAGACTTATTGTGCATCTTGTGATAGTCTTGATCCTAAAACTCCATAGGTATTGGCTGTCTTGTTCACAACTCATGAATAAATAATGTCTGTTTTTATGTATTATCAACATTTCACTTACAATTGCTAAATATTACATTTTATAACTATACCGACTAAGGTTTCTATTTATTTTAGTAAGGAAACGCTGCTCCAATAAATCCCAGTTTCCTATATTTTGTCACAAAGTACGAGGGGTGATCACAATGTAAGGTTACAAAGCCTGCAGTGAAAGCCTGTATATATTATTTCATTCAACCAATATATTGCTAACATAAAGTACACATATTAGATTATTTTTCGACATAGTCTCTGTATCGGTTTGGGGCATTTGTCGCATAATGGAATGAGTTTGAATATTCCCTCCTAGTAAAAGCCTGTCCTTGTGTGTTCACCCACGTTGTCAAAAAATCCTTCACTTTCTCGTCTGAGGCGAAGCGAGGTGCTCCTAAGTACTCCTTCAAGTGCGAGAACAGGTGAAACTCGCTTGGAGCGAGGTCCGGGCTCTAGGGAGTGTGGTCAGTGTCTCAGCAAAACTCCTTGAACAGCGTGGTAGTCTGTTGATGCCGTGCTAGGTCGGCCGCTGTACTCCTCGTCGGTGACGTGACATGCTGACGAGACATTACAGTCTTTCCGTAAACCTCTACCAGCTGCCGATGAATTTCAGCCACGGTTACATGTTTCGAACACAGAAATCGAATAACTGAGCGGACCTCTTCGCGAGACTAATTTTCCAAACGAGTCGTCATTTGTGTTTTTTTTACAACTTGCGCCATAGGTGGCGGGTGGCTGAAACTCTGCACAATTGCCAACGCCATATATTACAATTACTCCATACTCCTCATTCCTCTATAACAGACAAAACTCCGGAAATATCGGCCTTGTAACCTTAGTTTCTGATCCTCCCTCGTATATACACAAAATAGTAATTCAAGATTTAATTTAGGTTATTTGGAAGTATGACCACTTGGTGTAGCGAAATCGTTCTGTATTTCGACATCTCAGTGCACATCAAATAAAATATAGAAATATTAGAACAGAATACAGGCAAAATTTACCCGATGAAGCAGGGCGCTTGCCCCAAAACCGGACTTTTCCCAGTGCCACACATTAGTAGTTTTAGCATTCCGGTGCTAGAGAGCAGTAGTTATTCTACATGCATCTGTAGCATTTATGAAAAGAGATAAGTGTTTGGCACCACTTGTCTGTCGTGCGCGCCAGTCTAAGGTAAATCGCTGAAAATTGATCCTCGCTGCTGTTTTGCATTACGCATATAACTTTTACAGAAGATTTTCACCCTCTTTAGGTAAGTGAAGTAAATTTATTTTACTCTCATAATATTTATTAGTAATTAAAGAAGTGTACAGCGTGAAAGCATTAACTAAAACTTCAATAATGTTTAGTTGGTAATATATTTTCCAATAGATCGTGTGGTTCCAATACCGGACACTCCGTATGTTTCCAGTACCGGACAGAAGAAATTACCTAATTAGTCTTAGTTGAGAAGATATTTAGGGTGGAATTTATTTTCAAGGACTTGGTACAAGGATACAAGAAAGGGAAATAGGATGAAGAAAGTATGAAGAAAACCGTGGATAGTCTGTTAGCATAAACTGTAGTGTTTGGAGAGCTGATGGACAATTTGAACTGAAAGTACTAATATAGCTCATCCTGTCAGCTAACATTGTAAGAACTGGATAATGTAATAGCTATTAACATGGCAAATAAATTATAACCATGTATCACAAGTACAACATAACATTTGCTTGCATATTCACAACACTCCTCGGTTTCATATTTATAGTAATCTGTCCGGTACTGGGAACAGTTTTTTGACCAACTCCATTTGAGCATTTTAGAAAATTGAAAAAAATTCATGTTCAAATCTTATAATAGAAACGTTCTTGTTATACTATATTATTATCAATGCTGTGACTATTGTCAGCGTGTTTTCTTGTATCGATTTGTTGATAGGTTTTTAAGCAAATAAAAAATGCTTAGGTGTATGGTACTGGGTCAATCTCACCTATATCAAAATGATACATTATGAAAGGAATTATCATAATAACCTGTGTAAATCACCAACACATGTCAGCTATTTGTACTGTTTCTTTTCCAGAATCAGTAAATATTAAAATTGTCGCTGCGTAGAAAGTATCATTTTCCTAATTTTAGTTTCTGACATACCGATCCTGTTCGAGGTACATGATATGGCCCTGAAATTAGCGAGTTCACTGTTGATTAAGGTGATGTTATGTCCCGCTGGAGAAAAAAAAAAACTTACGAATTGTACCAATCATCACATCATCCATATTAATTCATCACAGAGGGATACAGTTTAGTTTTTAGTGCAAAACTCCAATATGTGTCGTGTTTTGTGAAGGGAAAACAAGGGAGAGTCACAGAAAAACAGGTTTCAGAGCCTTGTATCAAAATTGTGGCGATATATTAATTGTTTCTGAGACATATATGGTTGAGCATTATTATGGAACGGCGTGGGAAGGAAACGTTGGTGGGCAAATTCTCTCCTGGCCAAACCTCTTAGTTTAAGATCTCGCCTAGGACAAAATCTCATCATGACAAAACCTCGCAATGTCGATTTCTTCAGTGAGTTGTAGTTCATCCTCAACCTCATTTTAATGCAATATTTTGGCCTGCAAGACTGTGGACGACGTGATTTCGGCCACGAAATTTAGTTCGTATATCCATGTAACGCTACCATACTAAAACTGAACGTTCTTAGCTGTACAAATTGTTACAATGTTTATCAGTAAACATGTTTAAAAGTTGACGATATTCTTGATCTGGATGAACTTTACTAGTAATTAACGTGTTTGATTGACAAAGACGGATAACAAAATTTATCTACTGATAATACACCTTCGAAATTCTTTCCTGAGTGCAATGCTAGATGGTTTCACTGTATGCTTCTCTGATAACACTTACACTCATTGATTCTTACTATTCTTAAGAGCAGGCTATTCTAATACTTATACCTCAGTGAAATCTGCAGTTCACGTCGTATGGTTATACCACAGTGAATTATGTAGTGTACGTCGTAATCTCAGACTTTTTTCTGCATTCGGTAATAACTTCGGAACCCATTGGAGGCAAACTTATCTGTAGTCTCATTCTAGGGTGTTATTCAGAATTGTCCCGTGGACTCATAGTTGATATCAAACTTTAGTTCCAGCACAAGTATTGCTGTCAAAGGATCTTCAAATACGCGATTCTCAACTGTGATCAAGTGGCTAATGCGTGAGTTTTCTGTATGTGTGGTCTTGGGATTGACTCTAGGCACGGCTGTTTGCTACTGATAGAAACTGGGACGCTAGGTAGGGCTGTTCCGATAATCGAGTAATCGATAACAATTCGATAACATTTCAAAACCGTTTCATCCATAAAGAATTTTAATTTTATCGAATTATCGAACTTTCGAGACTCCCGAAATGTTTGAGACTCTCGAAATGTTCGAGACTCCCGAAATGTTCGAGACTCAAGAAATGTTCGAGACTCTCGAAATGATCGAGACTCCCGAAATGTTCGGGACTCTCGAAGTGTTCGAGACACTCGAAATGTAAGAAACATTAGACAACTTCGAGACACTCGAACTGTTCGAGAATCTAGAATTGTTTGAAAGCAGCAAATACAGAAATATAGCAATATGATTGCATTTGTCCAGTCGCTTGAATATTTAGAAAAGTTCGGTTAATATCGGAGTGTTCGAAAGAAACGATGTATTCGAGGTTATCATAGTTGTATATAATATGTATTACATATATGCAGAGTGCTCATTTTATAACTTCTCTGCTTAGCAATGTAGTGAAGGGAAAGCTTTTTCCCCACAGATATGTACAAGGTTTAAGCAGTCTGTGAGAAGAGAGAAAGAAGAAGAGAAAACATTCATCACCCGAATGGAATTGGAATCCAAGACAACATTAGCCTACTATTAGTCACTTTGCCGATTGAGCCAAAAAATAATTTTACATGTGATTTCGACAAATACAACTTTGCAATAACTTATCAGATGAAAAAAGTTGTTTGACTAGTTTGGATGTAAGAAGAAATAATTGCAGAGGTGAAGGAACCGAATTGTTCATCACTACTTTTGATAATACCCGAAACTTCGATAATACTCGAAATGTCGATAATACCCGAAACTTCGATAATACTCGAAATTTCGATAATACCCGAAACTTCGATAATATTCGAAATTTTGATAATACCCGAAACTTCGATAATTTCAAATACTCGAACGGTTTCGAGTAACCGATGACAACTCGATAAATTTTCACTCCCGAAGTTCGATAGGTCTTCGCCCCTAACGCTAGGTCCCGTCTCATGTACCCTCCACATTAAAAAGGAAGTTAATCTCCAATAACAGATTTAAGAAAGGATGATAATGTCCGAATGAACAAGTCTGCACAGAGAAAAATCCATTCTCCGGACAGCGGTATATTGTACAGATATACGGTATCCTCTTGCTTACTATAGAAATCAGTACGGAGCATACGTTATCCGTATGCTACATAGGCACTGCCCTTAGATGTTACATTATTCCGTTGCAGGATGTCTGACATCTAACAGTTTTCCGTATATCACATACATATACTTATGTTATCTTCGTAGGCTATATGTTATATACGTCCATTTGTATGTGAGATCCTGACCGCCTACAATGTTTCATACAGAAAGTACGTAAAGATGGAACACTTATACAGAAAATATTATAAAACATGCGTTTTCAGTTATACGTCTGCTGTACGTTAAGTCCAAAAACTACAGGAATTACACATGTAACCTATCTTTTTAAGTACACCACCTACAATTTTTTTCTCAGTGTATGCGAAGCTATGTCTATAAGTTGTGAGCACAAAGCTTCTCAAAACGTCCTAAGACAAGAGGACTATTTTACCCCTCCAGGCTAGTATAGTGCCTCATAGGGCCCTGGGTTTGATTTTCCGGCGGGAAAGTCTTGAAATTTGATCGAATTACAGTGACACGAATTCCACCTTAAACTGTACTCCCACGTCTAATATAGCTTCGGTACTGAAAGAAATATTATACTCGCACTTAACCTACTGGGGAAAACGGTGGCTCAGTGGTTGAGCGCTTACCTCTGGTGCATGGGCTCTCTGGTTCGATCCTCGATCAAGTAAGTTTGTGGTGGACAACGTCGTATCCGCGGACATTAGATTATTTCACCAATTCTTCCATCATTATTCACTTGCCTTAAACTATCATCCCCCTTATTCTAATGAGCACCATCGTGTAACATTATATTAAAAGATTTCATTTCATTTTTTTCGAACTCAATCAATCATAGACATCATCTTCCTAACTAACTCTAACTCTATGGCTTATGGAACCCGAAGGTTCAATGCCGAGTTCACAAAAGCTCTCCATTGACTTCTATCCTTAGCCAACTGGATCCTGTTTCTATTTTGCATTCCTATTTCTGCGAGATCCATCTTAATATTGTCTCCCATCTGCATCTAGGTCTTCCTAATGGTCGTTTTCCGATTGGTCTTCCAGTCAAGACTTTGAAAGCGTTTCAACTTTCTTCCATCCTAGCTACATGACCTGCCCACATAAGCCTCCTAGACTTGATGACACTAACAATGTCTGGTAAACCGTATAAATTATGTAGTTCCTCGTTATAAAGTTCCCGTCGATCCTCATTCCCGTTCCTCTTGGGTACGAATATTCGTCTCAGAATCTTGTTCTCAAATACTTTCAGTCTCTGTTCTTCCCTCAGAGTGAATGACCATGTTTCGAAACCATATAGAACAACAGGCATGATTATCGTTTTATATACATATATTAAGCTTCAAATTCCTCGACAGAACTAGCGACGACAAGAGATTTTGAATCGAATAGTAACACGAATCCTCTGCTTTTAGTCGACATTTAATTTCTTCGTGAATATGATTTTCGTCTGTTAATATTGATCCTAGATATTTGAAACTATCCACTTTATCAAAAGTATTATTTAATATTTTAAATCATTCATAATTTGCCGTATTACGGTCCCGACGTACTTTCATGTATTTAGTTTTCTCTGCATTTACTTCTAAATCCAAGTCCATGAGAGCGTTTAATAAGACCTCTGCATTTCTCTGTATTATTCTCTTATCATTCCCTATTAAATTTACATCAGCAGCATACGCCATAACCTGGGGAACACTGTTCAACTCTAGGCCCTGATTGCTATCTTTGATTTTCCTTATAGCGTATTTCAGAACAAAGTTGAATAATAATGGCGACAACGCATCTCCTTGTTTCAGGCCATTCTCGACGTGAAAGCTCGTGAACAAAAATTTTCCTACCCGGACTTTACTTTGGGATTCGTTTAAACATACCTTAATTAACCTAATTAGCATTTTCGGCATTCCAAATTCTGTAAAAACGTTGTACAATATTTCTCTCCTAACCGAGTCGTAAGCCTTTCTAAAATCAAATAAAAAGATGATGTACTGGCGTAATGTATTCCCACTTCTTTTCGAGTATTTGGCGAATGGTAAATATTTGGTCGATAGTTGATCGATTTCGCTCAAATCCGCACTGATAATCTCCAATAATTTCATCTGCGTATGGGTCAATCTTGATAATATAATGTTTGAAAGGATTTTATAGAATGTTGACAAAAGAGAAAGGTCTCGATAATTATTACAGTCAGTTTTGTTGCCTTTCTGGTGAATTGGAACAATGATTGATTCTTTCCACTCTTGTAGCAATTCTTCCTTGTTCTAGATACGGAAAATGAGTTTGTGTATCTTGTTCCACAAGTTTTCGCTTCCAGCTAAAATTATCTCAGCCGGAATTTCGTCTACGCCCGGAGATTTGTGTTTCTTTAATTTTTTTATAGCAGTTTCTACTTCTATTCGGTTGGGTTCTAGAATATACAATTCTGCGGTGTGTATCTCCCTTTCGCTACGCACATTAGTTTTTGATTGCATCATTGTCAAAGACGTTAAGCAAATCGTCAAAGAAATCTTTCCATCTATTTAAAATGCTATCTGTATCAGTGAGAACTGTTCCGTCAGATTTCTTTAATATATAAGTAGGAGATTGATAGCCTTTCTTAATTTCGTTGAATTCGTTAAATTTCTCCAATTTTAGCTTTCAACATCATCTTCCAACCTACGAAAATATCTAATTCGGTATGCAGGTAGAAACCACACCGAAGAACGTTATTGCCCGTGAGAGAGGAAGTTTTCAATTGAATCGACATAGCGCCTGGATGAATTTGCTTATCTAAAAAAATTACTACAAACTACTGACTTATTGCAATAGACAGCAAACTTCACCACACTTCATGATCGATCGATTTCAAATACTCTTACTAACCAACAGGGGCGTATTCAGGACGGACTTCTGGAAGAGGCGATTGGTTGTAATACTGCTACTTAGAGCTACTTTTAAGAGCTCCAAACTCTTGGATGGGTTTCATTTATATATAAAATAAGAAAGTTTCCTCTTCTGGGGGGGGGGGCGATGGCCCCGATCGTCCCCCTGAATCCGACCCTGCTAACCAAGAGTCAAATTGATGATGTGTGACAACGGATCTATCACCAATCTTAGCTCCTATACTGGCCTGGCAATTAACAGAAGAAGTGTCTGTACTTTACCAAACTTCCATAGTTCCTTAACTTAACAGCAGAGAAATGCATAACGATATAAATTGTTTCCGTTGTATATAACGTTGAGTCTGTATATATCTTTGATACCATCGTTCGGCGCTGGAGATCCGGGTTAGATTTTCGGTATGAGCTAATATGAACCCGTCTCATGTAGTCTGGGTGCTGAAAGGAACACTAAACATCTAATAAGCAACTAATCTACTAATCTTGTACGATGCGTGAAAAGTTACATGAGTTTTAAACGAGGACTATGATACGTGAAGAATTCATAAAGAATTCAAATAACATGTCAAGGGGAAAAAATGAACTTGAAATACGTAGCTACCCACTATGAAAATGAATTTTTCTCGTTCTTCCGCTAGCTCGTAAGACTTATATAAACTTCTTTGAATTGGTTGGTTGAATTGGAGTCTCTTTCACCACCAAGGTTATATTAGATCTGGTCCTACAGATTAGGTTGGATTTTGAATCACCGTATTGCATTCAAATTTCAAGATTGTCCCACAAGGATCGTAGCCGGAACTCCCTGCACAATAGACGCGCTTACAAGACACTAGACCAACAGGGAAGGCTTTTACTTCAATTGTTAAAGCCTAAAGTACTGTATATTGATTTCCCACAACTGTTTAACTTTTCACTTATATTTGAACAAAATGTGTTTATAGTGCTCATTCCATATGAGATTTTTACGTATACAGTAACGTTTATTTCCTTCTGTAGATGGGTCTGCTCTTCAGATCTAAAAAAAAAAGAAAAAAAGAAAAGAAAAAGAAAAACGGTTGACTTCAATATATTCATTTCAGAACTTCCAATTTTCTAAATGATAGCTGTTCTGCCTTTTATGGGGTAAGAACTATATTCGAATCTGTGAGGAAAATATGTGGTTTAAATCTCGTCTTAAACTCTAAGTCCGTATCGAGCTCCTCCATGGCTAAGCGGTTAGCGTACGCACCTTTCGCGTAAGAGACCCGGGTTCGATTACCGGCTGGAGCTCATGTGGCTCGGATCCCACGTTAATCAGTTGGTCCACGTCTCATATAGCCTCGATGCTGAAAGGAACGTAAACTCAAAATCAACTCAACTGAACTCTAAGTCCGTATTTTATACAGCCTAGAAGAGACATAAGAGGGCCATAAACTCCGAACAAATAAACAAATAAACAATTCATGTTTGATTAAATAAATGGATCTGTATCTTGCTATACCATTTTTTTATTAATGTACCACGATTATAAGGGAGACATGAATAAGGTAGACGGTGTTGATGATAATGAACGAAATTATAAAAGAAGAAAGTGGAAGGGAACGGGTGAACTCCGAGAAAATCATAAAATCCACGTGGCTTAACCTAAGATCGAACCAGAGATCCCACGCACCAGAGGTGAGCACTCTTTCACTTTATCTAAGTAAGATTACTATTACGTTTCTAATTACGCCTTTTCTATTCTATTTTCTACTTAACTCAGCATCATAGGGGGCACAAACACAGAAATATCGAGGACAGTTAAAATCCCACATATTATTTCCCACGCAGAATTGATTTTGAGTTTAGCGTCCCGTTCAGCAACGAGGCTATATGAGACGCGAACCTGTAGTTTAACATGGGATCCGAACCACACGAGTTCCCGCCAGGAATCGAACCTGAGTCTCTCACACAAAGGCGAGTACGATAATCGTTTAGCCATGAAGGAGCTCTGACGCAGAATTGAATCCAGGCGCACGTTAACCACTGAGACATTTCGCAATCTCAATGTACTTATAAGCTCATCTCTTTAGTAATTGTTCAATTACGTCTTGTATATCCTCCGTCTCGTTTAATCTACAGAAGACCATTACAAGATGTAAAAGCTAAATATATCATACAATTTCTTATGTTCTATCAAGGGCTAACAAAAACTAATCTAAAAACCCATTCCACTTTCTAATATTAGTATTAGTATTATATTTGTAGAAGTCAGAGCCATTAATTTTACAACTTTCACAATCTTGTGACAGAGAAAATAGAAAGAAAGAAAACCATGCAAACTGCTTCTAATACTTTGTAATCATCTTATCCTACTATAATTGCAGACATGTATGTTCTGTGAATTAATACTGATGGTAGATTTCGTATTTCATCCATGTTTCTTTATCTTTTCGCTCGGCTTACCTTCATTATAACTGTATATTTAAAAAAAATGAAAATAATCTGGTGTCATATAACCTTTCCTTTTACATGCAAAAGAACGAGAACAGGCAAAAAAAAAAAAAAAAAAAAACTAGTAAGCGATATGGAACAACTTCGGTCTTGCGGAAAATTTCAATTACTAGAAGGATATTAAAAATCAGGATTTTAAATTAAAAGTAGAAAACCCTATGCGTTATTCATGTCGGAACTACTTATTCAAAGGAGGGTTATTTTTTTTAAAAAAAAATCTTTTTTACCACCACAAAAGAAAAAAAAAGAAAATCTTAATTTTCCTTCCGAACAAATATGTGCAATACAAAATTGGAGTTGAGTTTTTTTTTTTTTTTTGGGTAATTTTTGTGGGAAATCTTTGTAAATTATTCCGATGTGAACGTACTGTATTTATTAAAATTAAAGAACTACATATTACATTTTTTCGACTATCTCAGATATGACCACCGTCATTATCCATTGAATTTTTATGTACAGAATTTCAGCTATCTTCTGAAAAATATTAATATTTTGTATTCGTTTAGCTATACCTGTATATACAGGGCTGGGTTTTAATGTTTACCGTCTCTAGGCCGAAAAGTATTTGTTGCTTTTCATTTTGACATACAAAATTCTAACAGAATAGATTCAAAATAACTTATATTACGCATTTCTTTGATTCAATGGTTTTCTAAAAAACTTTAATATTTTTTTTTTAAATTTTCAATCAAAGATTTAAATTGTTACAGATTCAGCTTTATGGCAGTAAAGTTAACAAAGAATGATTAGTTATATTTCTACGATACTCACTAGTGGAGTAATAATAAACAAGTATTTTAGAAATGATCCCAAAAAAAAATGGATCAAAAGATTGCGATCTTGGCTAAGAATTAGTTTCTGGAACAAAGGTCACAGAAGTTTTGAACAGTCCCTAAATCGAGTTTCGTATTTTTTTACGGAGTAAGCACATCATACTCACTCTAAAAATGGTATTGTTAGGTTCAACCATAATGATTTTTTTCCCTATGCCAGCAAAAGCCAGTAACCGTTAGAAGGTTGCGCCTTCTGTGCGGTAAGAGATTATGCAGATAATTCATTGGAGCTCTGTTATCATTTGATGGGCTATGAGATGTTTGTCAAGTAGGAACAGGATGCTCTATTTTATTTTCATTAAATGGGATTTAATCATCATTTTATTCAGGTCCTATTTTATTTTATCATTGTTTGAAAAAAAGAAAAAATGGGAGAAATAAATGAAATTCAACCATAATTATGGTTGAATGTGACTATACAGTATTGTTAATATAGCGCCAGGAAGAATTATGACTCGGGGTACAATATTATATTGTTAAAAATCTCTAGCTGGGTCAATAAAAATTATGGTTGTCCTAGACATATTTATGATATTAACAACTATGCCGATGCCCATTATTGTACTTGCAACTATACAGCTGCTATATAGTTCGAATTACCATATAGAATGGTTGTCGAGACCATCACAAGATTTATTATGGCTGTCTCAACAATATAAGACATGTTGCTTTAACCATATTTAAAATATCAAAATGGCTGTTGTAACGTTTGCACTTGCTATTGTAACTATCTATTTGGTGCTGCGCTTACCATATGCTTCGAACTCAAAAAGAATCTTGAGGGTAGTATTGTCTGTTTAAACACAATATAATGCTGCAAGAGCAAGCAAAAGGAAAACACTTCTAAGGTTATCAGTATTTACAAATTTGCAATACTCCTTGTATTCATACCAGAAATATCTCTTAATTAACAGTGATAATCTAAGCTGGTCGTATCTTTTTGTTATGAGCTAAGCTTTATGAGACATTTTTTCAAAAATATACAACGGAAGATAAAACGTGTTATATTTCTTGTAATCATTTTGAAAGAAATGTTATGAAGTGAACTTTTGGGCAGCATTTACAAGAGTAACAGTGCTGCCGTCTAATGTGCTTATTTGTACTAGAAACATGATTCATTATCTAATAGTCATTTACATGCCAGAAAATGCATAAACTTCCGTAAGTAAACTTTCGTTCATATTTCTCTATTAGTTCAAGTAGAGTCCGTGTTCTTAATAAATGCTTGTTATTCCTTTGTACATATACACAATTGATAAGACTCTACGTTCTTGAAATTGCAAATGGCATCTTTGTTCGTGTTTCACGTTGGTCAGCACATGCGCGACACGGAATAACACATACAGCCATGTATATTGTTCACGCAACTATGTGTATTATGAGTGCAACTATAAAAGCAACAACAATATGGTATATTTTATGTACCACAAAAGAATTTCCTCAGATGATTCTGGTAACATAGGAGGTAATGTTAATATTGTTTATGTAATAAGAAATATGTTTACAGCAGCCATACCATGTTTAACTATATTTGTATGGTTCTCATAACCATACTCGTTTTTTAGAGTGCTAAGTTAAGTGATAGTTTGGGTTTGGCTACACTATATATAGTTCTCCAACTATAAGGCCTACAAGAAAATTTTTGCCTGAAATATATTGGATCTTTTATCCAAAAATGTGTTGAACTCTCGTCCATAATATTCCAATACTAAAATATCACTAAAAATAATTGAATAATTGTTTTGATTGTCGGAATTTATGTTTCTACTGTAATACTAAATGATTATTCGTATTTTGATTACAAGAAATAAAACCACTTTTGTCCAATATTATTTTCTAATCATACTAAAATCATGAAAGTAAATGAAATAGGAGGAAAAGGTATTATGTAATAGTATAAGATAACTCGTTTATTATTTTAATTATGTTATTTATTATTATCATCAACATTAAAGTTTTGCATTATTTTTCGTCTTCATTATTGTTTTGTCCACTTGCGTTCCTAAGCCCGGACCAAGAAGTACATCTGGTATATTTAACATATACTAGTACAAGCATTAGTTAAGGAAACTTTTGTGTCTCTGGGTCCAGGGATGATTGTCCATGATACCTAGCTCAGGGGAGACAGCCCAGAGGTACCTAGGACTATCACTCTTGATTTTGGTAGAGGTACCTTGGTCCACTATCTAAATTTTGGGTAGGGAACATGAACCACCCTCTGAAATTTTGGAAATTCATAAATTTAAAATTTGATAAATGCCTAATAGTATATAACCGGAGCATGTACGTCTGTAAGTTTAGTTAATTCAACTGGTTAGTTTTTATATATAAAAGTTGCCAGAACTCAAATTTCGAAGATTTATCTATTTTATTCTCTTTGATGAGCGTTTATCACGTTATATGGCTTTATGAATTGGTACATAAATCATTTCCCTTTCATATGACAGGATTACCTTCACGTATTCCTTTCAAAATTTGATTGGGGTATGTAGGACCACCCTTTATATTCCTGGTGGTCCTATTTGATAAATACTCTCTTGGACCTCTTATACTCTCTTAAATTTGGGATTTTGTTTTAAAAAATGGTAAAGGTTCTTAGGACTTGAATACGAGGCGGGTGTCACAAAAAGGGACGATAATTCTTTACGCGGTGTCGGTGAAGTTGATCATGTGCAGGAGCATGTCCTGGTGTTCTGTTCTTACAACAGAGATAGAATCGTCCGAGTCGAGTTGGATACGTGCGAGTAACAGTAAGGAGAAGTGCCTATCGAAACACAAAATCCCTCGAAAAGTAAAGCGAGACCTATCATACGATTTCCGAAAGCCAAAGAAGAGACTGCAGCTGACATTCATCAGGAATTGTGTGCCGTTTACAGACCGACAGTAATAAGTGAAGAGAAGATCGGGCAATGGTGCATAGAATTTCGGGTTAGGCATTCAAATATTGCTGATGATGAGGGTAACGAAAAGCCTAGTGTTCAGACGAATGATCTGGTAGAGCACGTTACCGGAAAGAATCAATCTAATACTGGTTCAAAGTAACTGAGTTTGCAGAAGTCTGCGTAAACAGAGCATCAAATTGTGACTGACAAGATAGGTTATCACAAATTATATGCGAGATTGATTTTGCCCGCTGTGGGAGGATGGGAATGATGTCTTTTCTCATATATTGACGAGGATGAACCTGAAACCTGAATGTGCGTCACTGGAGAATAGAGGCAGCAGTCACTGTAATGGTGTCACGCTGGTACTTCTGAAGCAAATAAATTCAAACAAACACCATTATTTCACAAACTCATGGAAACCGTGTTTTGGGACCAAAAGAGTATTCTTGAAAACAGGACGAACAATTTACGGCGCATGTGTAACACTGAATAATCTGCGACGTGCCAACCTAATCGGCGGAGAAGAATTTATGGTTTGGAATTCTGATCCATGACTGCGCCCACCCACACACAGCTGCTCATACTGTTAAGACAATTCAAATACATCATTGGGAACTATTCAATCATACTCTTTACGGCCGCGAGCTTGCCTCCAGTATTTTCCTTCTTTTTCTTTATCTGAAAAAGTGGCTTTTGTTCAAACGTTTTTACGACAATGAAGTGCTCAAGACGTCAGTTTTGACTCTCTGCACTCTCAGGTGGCAGAGATTTACAAATAGGTTACACGGAAGCTTGTGCCACGCTACCAGAAAATGTCTGAAGGTTCATGCTGACTGCATCGAAAATAGCCAAGATGTGCACTTGCACATCAATCACAATAAATTTATCCTCCTATTATTTTCTTGTTTTTTTAAAAATATCGACTTTTTTGTCATGAGCCATGTATATATTCCTGTAAATTTAGTTGATACTGCTTGTTTCTTTTTACGAGGTATAAAAATTTGTCAAAAATTCCAAATTTTGTACGAGTACACTGATGTTTCCCTTTTAAAAATTGGGAGGGGTACATTGAGCCACCTCTTAATTTCAGGAATTGTCAATTGGTAAATGTTCTCTAGGACTTGGGTATATATTTCTACTTCTTTTACAACATGGGATGGGGCAAGAAGGGGCAACTATAGAACCTTAGTCTACCCGGCTTTTTTTTTGTTATCCGGCTCGCTCCTCCGCCACATTAGCCAGGAAAGTCCATAGTCTACTATATTTAATCGCTTCTTATTTCCAAACTGAACTTAACTCATTTGAAGCCGCATTTTATATATTACCCTAATCGTGCTGTTTCGGTGTTTCCTTCTTCTGTTTTAGGTGTAAGTTTCAGATAGTTTTGTCTTTTTAAAAATTGTTCCCATGATACAGTTAGTATTCACTTTGTAATCAACTTTCAAATTTATAAGTATTTACAGGAGCTGTGTAAAAATGACATTAAACTGTTGACGTAATTGTTCAAATGCTTTTATTTCTACTACGTATCACATTAAGGTAATTTATATTCCATAATAACGACATTTACTTATTTAGGACATTAAGAAACTACTATGGTAAGGTGAACACCAGTTGGCCCATCCAAAAATTTATCTCGATCTCTGTCCCAGTGCTCTTGCTACAGTCCTAGCATGTGTCACTGACAAATATCGTCTTCTACTGTCATCAAATTTCATCTATACAATAAAATTACTAACTTGCATTACAATTAAAGGAAATATGCTTCTTTCATTCACGTTAATTTGACTACTTTTCTACCGGCAAAATCACCCTCTGAATACTTAATGTCCCATTGATAACAACGAACAATCCGAAATAAAGCTGAGGTTTAGTAAAGTTCCCGTGTTTCACTTAGTTCTAGTCAATATTTATTTAATATTGCAATCTTGTACATTATCTACTGATAATTGTACTTTAGGCACATATATATATATTTCCTTTTTGTTCTTCATATGGTACCTGTAGTTTTACGTAGCATAGAGATAGGGTGGGATTTAAATCAAGCAATCAAGCTTTTCTTTCCAACTTCTCGAGTAGTGACGCTATTAGTGGAATGCCTAATTAATTAAGGTAAATGTTAATTAAGAGTGGTATTATGCTACGAGTATTTTAAACAACACCAAAGCTACGAACGGCGGCATTTACTGTTAACGTGAACTCTGAAGCACAGCTGTGGCTTGAATCCAACGTATGGCTTGAATCTTGCAGTTGACGTATGGACAGACCACAATGCAGGATCAATCCTCTTAGCCTAAGAAATTTTCCACCCCAATATCTCACCTTCAAGAGAGCTGGATTTACAGGAACACACCACTGGTTCCAGAATGTTAAGTAAAAAAAAAAAGTAAGGTCCGAAAAAAATTAGTTAAACCTTAGGATAGTTATAATTGCTTTGTGGCATTTCATTCCCTGGTTTTTCGACTTAAATGTCTTCCTTTGCTTTACAGTAGTTTGGAAAACAATTACCAAATATTAAGAAGTCTAAAATTCCAAGATTGTGTCTTTTACTACTAAATTTTCAATTAAGAGCTTATGATTTTGTATGTTAATAATGTTAATCTCTCCCTAGCCTTTATAGTTAAGTCTGTAGGCTTGCACAAGTTTGGATTTACACGGATGAAGACCTAACCAAGGCTTGAGCAAACTTGCTAGTTACTTGAATGCAAGCTTGCTTTACATTTGCCAATAATGGATAATATAAGGTTAGTCCTAAAATTATTTTACATTGATACACCTTTCCACCATGATTAAAAATTTACACTTGGCAAAGCCATACACAGATATAATCCCTAAGGATATGTCTAATACACACTCCGCTTTGCGCAGCTTTCATTCTTACATATGCTATAAGTGTATACAGGTTTATACGTCAAGGTTTTGTGAACTCGAAGCATGAATTAAAATTACAAAATTAAAATTGAAATTACTTGGTAAAGCCTTACATAAACGGAATCTCTAAAGTTAAGTCTATCAAGAAAATTTAATTGCAAACTTAGACTTAACCGTAGACCTGCCTGCTTATTGGGCTATAGCCAATATTAGATCTATTGGGAAATCATATTTTTCCTATAACTACTTCACCAAGTTGGATATTATTTATGTAATTTCTCTTTCCCGGGCTTAAGTATAAGATTATTACATTATTCACAATCGATTCAAAAATGCCATTTGTTGAAACTAGGGCATAAGGTACTATTATAAAAGGTATTAGAAAATAATAACTAAAGCATTTATTATCGAATATTGACTGTTTTAATAAAAAAAAAGTAACAAATTGCCTTTTAAAAAAATTCCGAACCAAAATATTGACAGAAAAATTTAATTCTGGATGTAATCTTGTCCAGGAAAACTCATTGTATACAGTATGTTTGCCATTTGGTCTTACTGTAATTTAGGAACAGTTCATTTCACCTTAATGTTTTGTATCCTCCTTTAATAATATACCTTCCATTCAAGCTTATTTTACTCTTAGTTCCACATAGTACACAGTTTATTTAACATTTGTATTTTCCTCTTTTTTTGCAAACAGAAATTTCTAGCTCCTCGTGGCAGCAATTCTAGCAGAATTTTCCCATAAAGCACAAACTCCCTCATATACGCACATTCTCACCTTAAAGGGCCTCATAAAACTGCCCAGAGAAGACAGTGTTTTGACTTCAGTATATTTATAGAGGCGCAGGGAGAGAAGAAAAATTGTTACCACAATGTTCCCACATGTCGTAAAATCCCCGGAACAGATAAAATTTCTGTGCTTTTTTTTTTGTTTTAGTTTATCTAGCCTAAGTCAGGTGTTAGTTCCGTCTCTTTGGTTTCTAACAGAGCATGAATGTCTTAAGACAAGACACATTTTTTACTCCATTAACGTTTTCTCGTTATTTTACTTCTTACGTAGAAAGCATTCATTGTTTTTTTTGTATGACAACCTTGTACAACTTTACGAGTTGAGTTGATTTTGAGTTTACCGTCCCGTTGAGCAGCGAGGTTATATGAGACGTGGACCTACTGATTAACGTGGAAACCGAACCACATGAGCTCCCGCCGGGAATCGAACCCGGGTACAAAATTACGAGTATATGCTACTTGGAAATGGAGTCTTTTCATTATATATATATATATATATATATATTTTTTTTTTCCTAATTACAAACTGTCAATAGTGGATTTATTATAAGATATTCAATCCAACATTTGCTTCTAATATATACCTGTCGTGTTTGAACAAGTTTCCGTTAATGACCATGTGTATATGTATGTACGAGGTGGTTCCCCATAGATGCTCTAATATGTATGATGCAAACACAGACGATTACAAATATAATAAAATGCCGCTAGCAGTGTAGAAAGCACTTTTTGAACTTATTTCAATAAGGATATGTGGAATTAGTGATAAAGGTTCAGTAAAGCTCAACAGGTCTAATCAAGTCTACAGCATTTTGTATATGTAACTATTGCTTTATCAGTGGTATTTTCTTTATAATAATTATGCGAGTATCTACACGTGTTGTTTACACTTTATTAGTTGCTTGACAAAAGCAGTTATTCATTATCAATAGTTTATTATCTATCTATCTATCTATCTATCTATCTATCTATCTATCTATCTATCTATCTATCTATCTATCTATCTATCTATCTATCTATCTATATAATTTATTTCAGCGGTCCACAATCTTTTTAATTGAGGAGAAAATATAATAAACATCACGCGGCCCATAGACTATTTTATGTAATCACATGATGATCTAGGTAATTACCCAACGCTTATGATTTTTTAAAAAAATCCTTATAATCAAGTTACAAAATTGAGATTTTACAATTAAGTGCTTATGATATTGTTAGGAAGTGAACATGATAAAAACGTAAAAGGAACTTGAATCCTTTTACGGATTTACTACCAAAATAAGGGTTGACAAACATTTTTATTTTCGCTACATTTCTTTGTTATACTATCTATTGATGATTCATATACCACAAATGTTCGATGGGCAATATGTCGGGCTACCGCGCAGAACAGGGAATCAGAATAAACCTCTAGAATAAACCTTGCACATTTCGAGATTTACGCATTTAGACATTGTTTTGTATAACGTTTCGAGACTAGGGGACTAGTCTCTGATCAATGGGAACAAGTTATAGATGCACAAAGCAGCAAATGTCGTAAAAGACAAATAGACTGGTTGAGCTGCGGACTTTTTCGCCTTTTTTGGTCATGGATATTGGATTTTTCGACTGGGAAGACTGTTGCTTCGTTTCAGGGCCATACCATACCCGTATACCTAAACTTCGTCATCGGTTGTGGTCTTAGGTATAAAGGATGGATTATCCATGGCATGCTAAATGAGTTCTTGGTAGACTTCGACAGATGCTCGCTTCTATCTGGAAACAATAAGCAGCTTGAGGGCAAATTTGGCAGCCACACAGCACATGTTCAAACCACATGTGAGGATTCGCTGGACTGTTCCATGTGGTACATTAACAGTGGAAGCAATATTGCGGATTGTTTTCTCACAAGTTGCCGAATGGGTTTGACAGTTTTCGGTGCTGGGCTCTTTGAAAGTATTCGTGATCTCTTGTTGTCTTCCGGTGATATTCTTCCGCTCTTGAAGAGCGCGTGACACTCAAAACACTACGCTTGACTGAACATAACATCGCTATAAACTTGCTGCACCATATGCAACGTCTCGGTGGCAGATTTGTCTGCTTTCAAGCAAAATTTCCGTTTACTCTCTGTTCAAGTTTATTTTGAAATCACAGAAGTGGTAACGTACGTGGTTACAATACAACAAGCTACACAGCTACTGATGCACACAATACATCTTTTGATACTTTGACAAGATCGGTGCTGCTTATGGTTGTGTGTAGATTTCTGCTGCCATCTGTTGGCGTGTTACAGAAGTAGTCTCGATACTTTTTGATACCACCACGAACGAACGTTGTTTAGTATTGTCTGAAAGACGGGTATGAACACGGACGCAGAACATCTCTGATATAGTGGTCAATAGTGATGTTGCTTTCAACGCCTTGCAAATGAGATTGCAAGTTGTTATCAAATTTGCGCTGCACACCATCACACCTGTTGGTGCAGCAGCTATGGTGCTCGATAATACAATCTGACAAATTGCGCTCAACTCGATAGCCCTAAATCGTATGTGGCCATTAATAGGTTGAAGTGGGACTCGTTGCAAAAGCGATCGAGCAGTTAGGACGGGAGCATCTTTGTTCACGTGTCCATATTGTAGCCTGAGGTGTATGTGGTACTGGGACAACGGAACTTAATGCAAATATGTGTGTGTCGCCAATACAGCGTTCAGCAGACGTCGTCGAACCGACGCAGTAGATAAGTTTACACCTATTAATGTGCTCCATAGTCAAAGGAATACTGTACAGTCTGTCACGTCTCTATCTCATCTTATGTGGTCAGACTGGACATTAGAGCAAGTGGTTTACTACTGCCACGCTTGTACACCTTGGACGAACGTGCTGCGGCCGCTAGGCCTGCTTGATGGATCGGTACCACTAAATAAAGCATCCAATCCGTAATTCCTCTATCTAGGTCCTTTGTCCTTGTGCACGAAGTGCACCGTCAAGATTTGTTCCCTAACCTTGACGCCTAAGCGTGTAACCCCCATTTATTGAGGGAGTGGGATACGCCCACTGCGCGGCCAGACCGAAGTCCTGAGTGCCTACCAGTTACCTACTGGTAGAGTCAGACTGCTAGCGAGCCAGTCCTACCATACTCTGCAAGTATGGCGCCCCAGCGTTTCAATGATCAGCTTGAACAGTCGCTGTGTACTGTTCTTCTGTGTATATTGTTTCCACACACGCATAATTGCCCTAGAGGCATGCTCTGTATATGTACCAATTTCGCGATAGAAGAAACCGTCTTCCCATAGACTGGCCATGTGGATCGCTCGAACGCAGTAATCTGTTTGTATTGCTACGTCCTTTGATGTCAACGATGTATACTCACGCTTATCAATAGGGATGGTACCGAGACTGAGATCAAGACATACCTGTACACTTGTATTTCGGGACGATAGCGAGACGAGAACAAAGTTCAGTCTCGAAAATCTAGGCTTCGTCTCGAATATTAACATAAATTATTGAAATCACAATGTTTACTCAAAATTCGTTGTGTTATATATAAGATAGTGAAGCGATTTCCTTTGGATGATCGCAATGTAGGTGTATATACGTGGCAAAGGAAAGAAATACATTCATTGATTCCTTGGTACCTAGGTTTACCGAAAATGTTTAAAATAGCAACAATTTTGAGCAGGAATTCAGTAAATTTTATTATATTCTCAGTGATTTAAATGACTGATGAACCTCGCTGCCAAAATGTTATGAAACTTAATTTTGTGAAGCAAACGGGGCGTTCAGAGCACATGGGAATCAAATCACATTCTCAAAATTGTGAGATAAAAAAACAAAGTTTGTACGGAACGTTTAAAACTAACACCTTTTTTTTAAAAAAAACATTACATATAAGAGTTATTTATAATATCTGGATATTTATTTTTTAAAAGCTATGAAAGAAACTTCAGATGGGGATCTTGTACATCTATTCCCAAAATGCCCAAAATGAGCAAAGTGGATTTGATTCCCTTGCGCACTGGATGTCACATACAAAATTTAAACTCTCCAACATCATTTTTTACACAGACTTGGAATTTTCTTGGAAATTATGTTTAAAAAAGTTTTGTTTTTCAGCAACTCGTGTGAGTAATGTTCGACTTTGTCCTGAAACTGAGAGCAAAAGTAGATAGTAGGAGCAGAATAGGAGAGGGCAAGATCAGACAACAACGAGAAATATTAGATTAAACCGTAGAATTGGTTAGAATTATCAAGATGAAATATAGTGTAAATTGTTTGGTTGGATTGGAATTTAGCATTCATTTCAATGCTGAGGCTACACGTAATGTTTGTCTACAGTTTAGAATTGAATCCGAACAATAGTAATGCGTTCAAATTTTTCAATGCTCTCCCATCAGGAATCGGGAACCCGGGACCCAGTGTACCAAAGATACGTACTTTGGCTAGTAGACCAAAATGTATGTAAAGTATTCGGTTTTATTTGCTTAGAATTTAATGTTCCGTTTCGGTAACGAGGATATTTAGTACAAAATCTACCGCTTAAGAACTGGTATCTGAATCATATGTGGATTTCATCTAAGGTTAGATACAGCCACTGGAGATTGAACCGCGAACACCTGCATAGAAACTTGTATACGAAGGAGCACTCGGCCTACATTAGTTCTATAGAAAAAATGAACTTAAAAAAGTTAGAGGAAAAGTTAGATTGTAATATGATGTTACTTATACAGTTTTAATTTTACACAAGTGATTTCGACACTATCAAGGTGGGATCAGGAGTTGGCCCTCAACACCGAGAATTTGATCGGGGCAATTCTGAGACCGATATGACGAGTTTCGATTTGAAAGAAGACCGAGACTGAGGCATTATTTATTAACCGAGACAAGGTCGAGATCGTATCAATACGTTCATGCGCGAACTCTGAAGTTTTTGTTGGGAGGGGTAGAAAACTACAAGGTACTAAGTCTATGTAGTATTGAACGGATATTATTCTGCCAACGAAAAGATGGTAAGTAATTGTAAAATAATTCTATCTATATTTTCGGAAAAATATGGAACTGGATTATTTTTATAAGAGAAAAAGCACAGATAAAGTGTAGAATCAAATTTTCATTCTACCTCTATCAATTATTTCTCTGTTAATAGAGTATAGTTTACAAATGTATGTACAAGAAAGTGTACAAATGTATGTTGAGTTGGGTAGTTTTGGAGAGGGACCGAATCCAGTGGATTCCCCGCAGTGGCTACGCTCCTGAACATGTTTCTTGTCAACTTTCCTATCTATCAACATGTTTCTTGTCAACTTTCCTACCTTTCAACACGTTTCTTGTCAACTTTCCTACATATCAGCACGCTACTTGTCAACTTTCCTACCTATCAGCACGCTTCTTGTCTACTTTCCTACCTATCAGCAAGTTTCACGTTTTCTGTTGGTTTTCCACGTTCCATTATGTGAGTGTTGCATAGAGTATTAGTGACCCTGTGATGGGTATGCGCACAGAGGAAAAAACGTATGTGGCCTTATTTAAAACAAAGGTTACATGCATAAATCCTGTGGTTTTTGGACTTAAAGTACAACTATATATAACATACTGCACAAAATGTATAACTGAAAACGTATGTTTTATAACACTGTTCGCATAAGTGTTCCATTTATACGTACTTTTCGTATGACTAAATAGCCCTATAGGTGATAAGGATCTCATATACAGATAGGCATATATAACACACAGCTTGTGTATGTAACATACGCTTACGTTTGTAATATACAGAAGACTGTTAAATGTCAGATCTCCTGCAGCGGCATGAAGTAACGTCTAAGCGGGAGAAAGACAGTACGTACAGATGGTGATCAGAAAAATGGAAACATCTGAACAAAATTACAACTTACCATATTAATATGATGTCGGACCACCTTTCGCCTTCAGAACAGCCTTGATGCGACATGAGATGGAGGCATAGAGGTCGTGAATGGTAGCAAGTGGAATTTTACACCATTCCTCGTGCAGGGCATCGGCCAGTTCTGTGAGAGAGGATGGAGGTGGAAATCGTCGCCGGAGTCGTGTTTCCAAGACGGACCACAGATGTTCAATAATGTTGAAATCTGGGGATTGGGCGGGCCAGGGGAAGTGTTGAACTTCATCCCGATGTTCCTCAAACCACGCTGCAACAACGCCAGCTGTGTGAATGGGTGCATTATCATTCTGGAAGACGGCGTCATTGTCCGGGAACAACATCCGGACCATAGGATGCAAGTAGTCTCCTAAAATTGCGACATAAACGTTGGCAGTTATTCGTCCGCTGAGTGTGACCACAGGACCCAAAGAAAACCATGATATTGCGGCCCACAGCATCACCGAGCCGCCGCCATGTTTCACAGTTGGGTGGAGACACTGCAGATCATAAGCTTCTTTGGGCGTTCTCCACACATAAACACGGCCCGTGCTTCGGAATAGGGTGAAAGATGACTCATCCGACCATAACACACGTTTCCAGTTCTCAACGGTCCAAGTTGCATGGTCGCGGCACCATTTGCGGCGTGCGAAAGTCTCTGATGAGCGGTTTGGCCCGTGCAACACGACCCCGTAAGTTCATGTCATATAATTCGCGGCGGACTGTGATTGTCGAAACAGGGTGGGGGAGGTGCTGATTGAGTCCTCCGTCACTTGCTCCGCAGTGGCACGACAGTTCTGCGTGACAATGCGCTTTAATACCCAGCGTGACCTGTCACTCATGATTTTCTTCCGCCCACTGTTCCGCTTCCCCGAAGTGGTTTTCCCGTGTGTTGTGTAGGCCGTCATCACCTTCGACACTGTCCCACGCGACACACCTAACACAGTAGCCACTGCCGTCACACTCACTCCACATAACCGCGCACCAACAATTTGCCCTCTTTGAAAATCAGATATTTCTCCCATTTTATGCGACCTCCGTCTGCTGCAGCCACTGGGCACTGCTGTTCCACTGCGCCTGACGTAGTATGGAGACCGACCTAACACACCACCCCCAGCGGTTCGGCGCTACGGGCGCCCGACACCACTGCCAACCCATACATCTGACGTGTTGCCAATTACAGGTGTTTCCATTTTTCTGATCACCATCTGTATGTAGCATATTGATAATGCGTGCTTCATACAGATTTCCGCAATAAACATATGTATTCCCTATATTCTTACAATATACCGATGTCCGGATAACGCATTTTTCTCAGTGAGCATAACAAAAAAGAAGCGAAAAAAACCTCGCACAAATCTGTGTTAGATATAGTTATTACAAGTTAGCTTTGCAAAGAAATGAGCCATACGTTTTAATGCTGTGTTTGTGTTCACCGATAACTTATTCTACATATTTTCTGTCTACGTAAAGTTCCTCAGTACTCCTTCTTTGTGAATTAACAGACTCTAAATATATAGTAAAACAAAAGGAAAACAATTTTCTTAATCTGTACCTGTTGAGTGTATTTTATTTACTAATGTATTAGTTCTCAGATAAAGTTTTCAGACGTCTCGGCTTGGCCGGAACAGTTCCGAATATACGTCACTTGTCTCTCAAGAAATTATTCAAAACTGCAAATGTTCCACTTTTTCTTCACAACATAAATTAATATCAGTCATATGATATTTTTTGTTTTTAAAAAAAATCGCTTTGTTAGTTTTCGATACCTGATGGCGGATCTAACCAGGGGCCGGAGGACCTAGGCCCGCTAGATTTTTGAGAGATAAAAATAATTGAAACTATTATTGATATATTTTTGAAAGTTTATAATAAACATTGTATTTTATTCTTTATTGGAAAATTTTGGAACATTAGATATAGTTAAAGTTGCAGATTGTTTGTTATGCAATGTGAACTCATTATATACCTATCATAGTCTGGGTTCTGGTTGTCTCCTCCTTAGTTTTTACTTTCTATATCCACCACTGTCGATACTGATCTAATAGGAATAATATACTCTCTGTCACTGGCTTTTGACCTAGTGTACCTATGACTATATTGGAAATTCTCATAGGATTCCGGTTTCTCTGCTTTGAGAACCTTTAGATAATGTAAATTATTGAATTCAGTGTGTGTGAACAATAGTCTGTTGTGTTCACTAAAGATCATACAAATAACATATGTTCGTACTTCGCATAGACAGATGTACAATAGCTGGTTTTGGGTATCATATCTTACATGAAAGTGAATCAAGAGTTGTTGACACATTTTAATATTTTGCAAGTACTGTGTTCTAGGCAATATTTCATATCTATAATAGATCTAGTCGCAGTTTCAAGTATGTAATAGGAGCAATATATATATATATATATATATATATATATATATATATATATATATATATATATATACCTACGTGAGAGAGTGTAAAGCTACGCGTTTTGTCTTAATTTGATCAACATGTCTGTAGTTGAAAGGTGGGATGATAAACAGGGGAGAAAGAGAGACGAAGATGAGATGAAGTAGAAGTGTGAGACGTTTGACACGTGTGAAAGACGTGAGGAGATTACTCTGAATGAGAAAAATGATAAATTGCACTCTTTGTCAGAGGTGAAATATTGTTTCATCGTGGCTAAGAGAGATGGCAGCACTATTCGACTCAACTTAGCAACGAGAAAGGAAAAAAAAATGAAGGAAAGCAGTACCAAGAAAAATAAGACGTTGTCCTAAATTTCTTCCTCTCCTTTATTTCCCTGTTAACGCATTTTTCTTTTAAAAAAAAATTAAAAAAAAACTAGTATTTTTATTTCTAATAGTCTCTCGAAATTGTGCTTAAACACTCAAGACATATATTTTTCAAATTTATTCTTTTGCAAAGTCTCTCACAGAGGAGGGAGCAACGTAGTAGTTGTCAGTCAGAATTTTGGAAAGATATTTGAAATGAAATTATTATTATTATTATTATTATTATTATTATTATTATTATTATTATTATTATTATTATTATTATTATTATTATTATTTGTTTAAGCTCCCGCGTTATGCCCTTTACGTTAAAGGAGAAGAATTATGAATAATGGAATCATTTATAAGTTTTGCGGCCCACGATTATGCAGTCTAGGCTAAGGGAGACAGTGATGATAAAAAATGAGAGTAATGGTGGAATGAAGAAAGTGTGAGGAAACGGGGGAAACCCTGAGAAAACCAACGTACACGGTGTTTGTCCACCACAAAGCTCATTTGATGCGAGCTGAGATTGAAGCAAGGACCCCATGCACTAGATGTAAAGCTCTACCACTGAGCCACCACGGTCCCGCACTATAATGAATAGAAGTAAATGATAGTGAATTTATTTTTTGTGTTCCGCTAGCGGAAAACGAACCTGATACCATGTATACCAAAGACACACGCGCTAAGCATTAGACTAGTGGGAAGGGCTCTTAAGAGGGGTTGGTTAATCGAAATTAATGACAACACATGTTAGATTTGCTTATTCACACACTATAATGTTTAATATAGACATTTTACTGTAGTGTTATATCCCGCACATGGCTCTGTTTACAAACAATCAGTTCATGCTTGTATTTATATACAACACTATGTGTGTCCTATAGAGACCTGCACGAGCCGAATTTTTCGGCCCGAGCCCAATCCAGCCCGAACGTACCTAGGCCCGGCCCAGCCCGGGCCCGAAAAGTTTCGGAGATTTTCGGCCCGGCCCTATAAGTTTTTTAAAATTCGTGGCCCAAACCCGGCCCGGACCCGATAAATTTTAAAAGCTCTTGGCCCGACCCCGGCCCGATAAATTTTAAAAAAAAATTAGCTCGAACCCCAATCTTTCTTAAAATTTAGTACTAAATTTGACCTAACCCTCAGAAACATTTTCTAAACTCTGGTTCACAACCTGACGCTTGCCTCCCGAATGGTACCATTGCATCCTAGAAATTTGCCTGTCATCGAGAGAACAAAAACTCCATTCCCTGTAACAAAAATCTAACTTAACTGATTTTTAGCATAAAGTGAAGATGGCAATTTTTAGCATAAAGTGAAGATGGCAATATTGTTTAGCGACAGGCAAAACATTTCCACCCCTTCTTGTTATATTTTGAGTTCAGTTAAGGTCAAGGTCAGAACTCAATTTATCGCATAACGCCTGCAATCCTTTATAGTGAAAGTGGAGCCGCTACGCAACACAAACTGTAAATAGCTATTGCATTCTTTGTAACATTTTTCACGGACACACTTCTTCAACGTTTGGCTTTATTCTAATTATCGTTTAACGAAAGTCAATAATTATTAAAGAATTGCAATTGATCGGCCCCAGCCCGGCCCGACCTGAAGAGAAATCAGTGTCGGCCAGCCCAAGCTTGGCCCGGCCCGGCCCAAAGAAATAACAGTGTCGGTCCGCCCAAGCCCGGCCCGGCCCAAACAAGTAACAGAGTCGGCCCGCCCAAGCTCGGCCCGTGCAGGTCTCTAGCGTCCTACTGCAAACTATTACAGTTGCAGAGAAGAGGAACACTAGCGACACCACTGGCCATATGACGAAAAAGGACCACCATCGCCACTCCTACACTGAAGCAGCTATAAAACCAGAAGCACCTCCACATCTGGTATCAGTCTTTGACTGGTTAACTCAGTGTTGTCAGATAGCGGGAAATTTCTCGCAAAACGGGAAATTTTAGCATTGGCGGGAATGCGGGAACTTCTGGCTGAAAATGGAAAATTCCGTCAACTTTTCTTCCCTTTAATGTCGACTCTTTCTCACTCCTTGTTTTCATCTCTTTGTACATGGAATAATATATGGATTTGAAGCCTCTTTGAAGGTCAAAAGAATCAGAACAGCAAGAGAGGTTTACAAACCGAACCAAATGCAACTGATTGTTAATCGTGCCAATATCCATTTTCTTGGAGACGAAATAAGGGAGGGAGATTTTATGATCCCTTGCATACTATATTTATTATGGCCAGTCATTCATTTAATGTTTTTGAGAATTGAGGGGAATGAGGGAAGGATGTAATGCTTGGAAGTGGCATACAAACACACATACAAAATGTATATTTCTCTATATACCAAATAAACTACAGATAGAAGTAAATCTTTTTCAGCGGGAGGAGAAATCTATTATAGGACCATTCTTCTATTTTCTGATTGATTGTTCATAGTTAACTTAATTTTAATTTCAAAGGAAAATTACAAGCTGAAGGAGGATAGTAGGAGAAACGAATTAGACACTAGCCTTTACTTATGTGCAGAATGTTCTGTTTATACTTTTAAAAACACAAAACGTTAACAAAATTATTTTACTCAGAGGTAAAAGTGGGTCTGAAAAAGTAAAGGGACGGTAGCTAGCGGCATGACGTCACGCCGTCCCCCTGCATATCTTTGCCCATCATATTTTTTTTTTAAACTGGGGGAACGCCGTACATATTTTTCGGAGGTGAGGGGCGGCATTCCCCCGCACTTTTACACCTGATTTTATTACGAACACGATCAAAAGCATATTAGAAAATGCATGCTCTCAACTGCTATTGAAGATCTGGATTCTAGTCCCCCTATAGCAGTTCACATTTCTGTCGTTTATGACCAACTTGTACATTTTTTTCCCTGTGCCAGCAGAAATAATGGTTTTGATGTTTGTTTTTTTAATAATCATGAGCCAAGTCCTATAAAAAAAGTTATTTCTTTCCGGGTGGGAAATTTTGCAAATGATCGGGAAATTTCAGGGCTTTGGGCGAGAAGTCTGTTATTCTGAATCTAACAACACCGTTAACTCCACTCTCTCAGATTGTCTGGAGCTTTGAGAGGTACCTAAACCAAGCCTATTAGCTTGCCTGGAGCTCTAAATTTCCCTATCCACTCCACTCGACTTTCCTGGAGCACTGTAAGATTCCCAACCTCAACCGGTCAGCTTGCGTGGAGCTTTGTAGCTTTCTAACATATCCCTGCTTGCGTGGAGCATTGAGAATCCTACATCCTAGCCCCAGGTCGGGGGTCCTAGGCCCCCAGTTTTTTGAATGAGAAAAATAATTGAAACTATTATTATATGTTTTTGAAAGTTTATAGTAAACTCATGATATGCCTATCATAGTGTGGGTTCTGGCTACTCCCTCAGGTTTTACTTTCTGGATCCGCCACTGATTGTATCATACTGTTTATAAGAGGAAATTTTGTAATAAAATTGATAGTGGAAGAAAACGATCCCTGTGTGTGATTTGCTCTACCTATCACCTGCATTAGGCAGAGCTTTACAGTAGGTAACAAAGTTATGCAATGTGTGTAAATAATTCTTGTTTTACATTAAGTATTATCCTTCGGTTAGCTGGGGATTTTGCTCCCAGACCCCCGCATTTGCTCGGCCTACGATGTCGCATTTCTCATTTCCCTAACACATCTCAAATCTTAAAGGATTTCGAGACATGGTCATGTTATTTAAACAATTGCAATCTCGACTGTTTTTCTTTTCTTCCCCGATTTTTCTTCCCTTGTCTGGGAAATATTCTAAAATGCTTAAACGTGTTATTAATTATTTTAAATAAAGACCATAAAAACCAAACTTCATGTCTTTAATCGTAAGGGCTTTCGAGAATAGCCACTTTATTTTAAGAACAGTGCTCCACCCTTATTTCTTCTCATCTTTTCCTTTCCTTTTAGGGCATATATATATAAAGCTGAAACACGTCTTTCATTATTTTAAAGGACAAATATGAATATAGAATTTCACGTGTCTAATCTTAACAAAGTTCCAGATATGCCCATCCAATGGTGTCTCCGTCCTTCTCCTTCTCTTCTACGGAGTATATATATATATATATATATATATATATATATATATATATATATATATATATATATATATATATATATATATATATATAAAAGAAGCTTCTAATTATTTTAAGTGAGTAGTCCATATTTCAAATTTGATGTCTCTAACATTCAGAAATTCTGAGATATGATCATTTAAAACATAATAATTCTCACGCTCTTTCCCCCTTTACAGTCGAATTTCCAAAAAATTGTTTCTAAGTGGGGCCTTATATTACAATTTCTATACCCTATTCAAATTTGAAGTTTCTAGCTTAAGCAGTTTAGCTTGAGCGTTGACCAGTCAGTCAGCCAGTCAGGACTTCTTTTACATAGAGAGATTAAACACTTAACACCAACTTCTATGTCTCCAACTTAAGAGATTTCGAGATATGACCACCTTATTTCAACAATTAATGGTAATTCCCACCCATTTTCTTTTCGTCTCTTTCTCGTTGTAGGAAAAATATCTTTTAAAAATGCTTAAATACGTCTTTAATTATTTTAAATGAAAAGTCTCAATATTAAATTCATGTCTTGATTTTTCAAAGACTTTGAAATATGATTATTCGTTATGACAATTATAACCCTAATCTTCTTTCTTTCCTTTTTTTTTTTTTTTTTTGCTTCTCTTCTAGGGAAAATATTTAAAAATGGTTAAACATGTGTCTAATTATTTTAACCCGTTGTGGACACTAAAGAAAAATTGACTCCCTAAAAGCCAGACAAGCTTATGATTGGATACTGAGTGATTTAGTTGACAAATTAAAACGAAGTAAGATTTGTAAACCACGGCAGTCCTCCTTGTACAGATGTGTTTATATATCACACCCGTCATTAACAGAACGATTGGCTGTTTGTTTATATAAAACGCCCGTCTCTAACGGGTTAAATTGGAAGTGCACATACACAATGTCAGGTTTGTACGCTACAGAAATTCGGAGATATGGACGTTTTATTATAATAATTGTTCCTCAAATCTTCCCCTTCTCCAACGAATTTTGAAAAATTCTTCCTTAGTGGTACCAAACGCCACAAATCCTATGCTTCTCATATTCCTAACATTTCTCTGATCTACAGGTATTTCGAGACTTGGCCATCATATTATAAATTTGCTATCTCTGTTCTTTTTTCTTCATGTCTTTTGTTTTCCCTTCTAAAGGAAACATAAAAAAAGCGTTGGAACATGTGTCTAATTATTTTAAACTAAAAGCTTAAACGCCAATTTTACGAGTCTAACCTTAAGGATTTTCGAGATGTGGCCCTCTTATTTTAACGATTGGAGTCTCGACTCTGTTTTGCTACCCGTCTTTATTCTTCCCTTCTAGTGGAAATATTGTCCGTTCACTCTAGGATGGAAAATTGTTTACAAACAACAATTGTAGTGCGAGCGTCAACACCTTGCTTCTCACCCCTACATTGTAAATTCATGGTTGCCAGGCACATGAATCGCTGAACAGAATGTACCTACTTCTGCACAGTCATAGAACAATTATTATTACTACATAAATTGCTGCTTTTGGGATGACTGAGATATTAACGTTATGACAAATCGAGTTAGTTATTATGTAATACAATCTTACATATAATGCACACTCAATTTTTACAAGTGTTCTTGTTCGAAAGTGTGCGAAAACCTTGTACGCCTGGCAATATTGGAAGCATGCAGCTTGTATTGTAAATAATAAACAGAGAAAGCGAACACCGTTAGGTTCGCTGGACAGTGTTGTTTTCATGATAAGGCGACAGAAACATCTTGTACTGATTGTTAACAGAGGCTGGGAATTTCGATGCGAGTATAGGTGGAAATATTCTCGTCACATTATTGCCTGTTGGTGAAGGTTTGCAATGTTGCAAACTGCCAAGTCTAGAATATCATACTGATTGAACGAGCTTTGAGATGGATTAGTATGATGCAATAATTATAAATACTAACAACCATAGACCTAAAGCATTAGGAAATAAAGCATGATGCTGTAAGTAGAATATAATACACATTCAATTACGTGTTCAAAGTACAGTATAAAACGAATTTTAACATGTAAATATTTTAAAGCAGTACGCATTTACCCTATTTGGGTGCCCTTACCAGACACGGTCCAACACAAAAAAGGCATTAAAATAGGTAGATCGAGCGTGGGCATGAACCCAGCTCTGGCTGGTATTCCTTATTAAGGTTTTACTCAGTCCTACGAGGTGAATGCCTAGACGATAGCTTCTGCAAGGCAGGGGCGGATTCAGGACGGACTTCTGGGGAGGGCGGTGAGTTTTAGTACTGCTACTTAGAGCTACTTTTAAGAGCTCCAAACTCTGGGATGGGTTTTATTTAAATATATAAAATAAGAAAGTTTCCTTTCCTGGGGAGGACAATCGCCACGATCGCCCCCTGGATCCGCCACTGCTGTAAGGTCAGAATTGGTCCAAACACTGAGGCCCCAGAATTGCCGGGAAATATATTACGCCAGAATGTTGCCAACACTTCCACAAATATTATGGTGGTGGGTTCCGATATCCCTTTTTCGTTTATATGTGTTTAAATTCATTATGAAGTAAATATAGGAGTGTTTCTTTCATTCTCTTTCTTTGTTTCTTCTCATTTTTCTCATCCTTGCACTCTTTTCCCGACCTTCTTAAAATCTGAATACTATCCTCCTGTAAGATTGTTTCTCTCCATGACGCAAGGTTTAAAGAGACCAAACTGATATAGTTAACTATTAGCAGAACTGTACCAATAAGTTCACATTAGAGAAAGCGCCGTAACTTAGATTTTTTTCTGGGGGACAAGCATTAATACGTGTATTTGGGCCTCCTAGAAAAAGTTTTTTCTCATTCTAAGGCCCTCCTCTTTCTATCTTTCTCTTACTATTTATGTCCCCCGGAGCCTGTGGCCCTCCCTCACGACAAGGTTTGCGGGGCCGTTACTTACGCCCCTGGTCCCCTTCCATACATGACAAATTAATTCAGGGGACAATATTGACAAATCTCAAAACCATACGAATAAATGTTATTTCTAGGACCCCTAATAGTAGAAGTTTTTTTTTACTGAAGTGGGCCCACGACTCACTTTTGTTTTATGTACCTTTTGTGCGCTGCTTTATGTAATGTAGTGAAACTGTTTGATGCTTCATTTATAATTTCATGTTGTATCGTATATGGATTAAGAAAATTTTGCCTCAAAATGGGCTCCTTCGAACGGCGAGGAACCTCCCTGGGGGGAAGTTGACCATCCCCTGCCCCATACAAGTTACGGGCCCTGATTAGAGAAGAAGTAAACTGTTTCAAACTTTACGCAACTTGCAAATAGCAAACCCTACTAGTGCTAAAGTTGATGAGTTAGTGCCACTGTTACCACTGCGATAAGGGGAAAGAAGGGGAAGGACTGCTAAGATTCGCTAGCCAGTTTTTGTGTCAAAACACAGCGCCAAGCTACAGTAAACGGACAATAACAACAACAACAAGAAACGCTGGATCACGTGTCTAATTATTTTAAATAAAAGATCAAAATACAAAATTTTCTAACGGATTTCAGGACATGAGCATTCAACTAAAGCAATTAAAACTAGCTTTTTCTTGTCTCTGCTCTTTTCTTCCCTTCTAGGGGGAATATATATATATATATATATATATATATATATAAACTATTTTAGATGAGAAGTCCAAATATTGAATTTCATGTTTCTAACCTTAAGAGATTCCAAGGTAAAGGAATATCTTATTATACGTTTATAGATATGTAAATGGAACGGTTCTACTAAAATGTTCATAGTGTAACAAATATAAATTATATTGAATATTATTGTAAAATGGAACCTGAATCTCATTTTAAGGGTTTCTGATATCAGTGACTTCTTACCAGAGAATTCCCTGTAAACGAGATGCATTACTCTTCCGGTGTGGTTATATATAGAAGGAAGCAGATTTAAAATATTTATTTATAATGGACGGCAATAGATAGAACACACACTATACATCACTGGATAAGAAAGTTCAAAGTTTTATTTTATATATTCAAAATGAACACCATAGTTCAAAGTTTAATTTTTAACTTTCAATACAAGCTCCATTTGTTATGCTGCAAACGTCGAATCAGTAATTCATTTCTTGCACACACAAATTAACTGGTCCTTGGTAATTGAACTTACTGCTAATTTGATCTTGCAGATCTTGAAGAATAGAAGGTATAAGTGGTACATATACGCTGTCTTTTATGTATTCGCGCAGATAAAAATCACATGGGGTAAGATATGGTGACATTGGTCACTTACGATGAAAACATCATGTTGCTCACCTCTTCTATCCATCGTTCTGGAATCATGTAATTCAGATACTGCTATACCTCGTATGGAAGTGAGGTCAAGCACCACCTGCCATGAAGACAAAATCATTTTGATCTTGTTAAATTTGAGGGAAGAATCAGCATTAGAGTATGTCCAGTATGTAATTTCAGTCACAATATCCTTCGTTAAAAAAAGAAAAGACCATAAACTTTGTTGACGGAAATTACACAAAGCACATTCAGCTTTGAAGAGTCTCTTTCACGTTCGATGACTACGCCCGGATTTTCACTCTGACAAATTTTTACATTGTGTTTGTTCAGTTTACAAAAATATTGAATGTTAATTCACAAAAAATAGCCTTTTAGAAAGAAAGTATTGTCTTCTAAATATTGCAAAATTGGAGTACAAAGTCCTAATCTTTTTTCGTGATCGCCACTATGCAATGCCTGAAGTAACTGCTATTTACACTGCTTCAGATATTGAGTTTTTAAACACACCCCATACCGTTGGTTGTGGAATTTCAAGTTCTCTGTTTGCGCTGCTTGTGGCTTTCCTTGCTTTACGTTCGGAAACAGTTCAGATACCATCAATAGTTTTATCTGACGTGCGAGAATGATCAGTGCTTCTTCCTATACATATACAAACATCTGGTCTACGCAACTATCTGGTTAGAAAGAACGCACTGTTTATGTCTTTATAGGGAATACACTTGAAAATGTACGTTCTCCATGAGACAAATCCGTTATCCGGACAGCAGTATATTGTACAAATATACGGATTCCTTATGTTTACTACAGAAATCTGTACGGAAAATATTTTGTTCATATGTTACCTTTTCCTGTTTAGATGTTACATCATGCCACTGCAGGATACCTGATATCTAACAGTCTTCCGTACGTTACATACGTGAGCTATACGTTATATTCATCTATCTGTATGTGAGATCCTGACTTCTTATATAGAGTTCTTTCTTTCGTACGGTAGGTATATTTATTTAGAACACTTATGCAGAAACTAATTATAAAACATACGTTTTCAGTTACGTTTGGTGCAGGATGTTACAGAGGATTGTACGTGAAGTCCAATAACTACGGGAATTACGCATGTAACCTACGTTATTACGTACGCTATATGCGTTTTTTTCTCAGTGTAACTAAAACTTAGACAATACATAGACCCCCAATGTTATTATTTCCTGCTTTTAAAATAGTTTCTACATATCTCTTAATTCAAACAACGTAGTATCTTATCACAGTGCTAAAATATGTGAGGCTGCTATAGTACATTTATAATTTTCAGTTGCAATATTGGGATAAAGTCAAAGATAGAATCCATTTCTCCGAAGCCATTTCTCGCTACGACTTACTGTTGTGACTCCATGGAGCTGAATATCGAAACAGAACGTAGTACTAAATTTCTACCATTTTTGATTTTAGTGGAGAGAGAGAGAGAGAGAGAGAGACACGGATGAAGTTTGTATTTCTTTTAGGCACTGAATTGGTTCTAGAAGAAAAAAAAACCTACTTGTTGCTACCTATTATGGATTTTCTGTTTTATAGAGCGATCAGAGTTGAAACAGAAATAGTTAATTTCTAGCACTGTCAGTATTAGCGGAAGATTAACTGATGAGGGTAAACGTGTTCTTGAGACGCTGAATCGATTAAGCAAACATGCTTCTCGTTTCTTCTCTGACACCTGTCGAAAGACGGACGAACAAAGCTGTTCTACAAAGACTTCCAATACTTATGCTCAGTGAAATTTGGAAATTTGAAATTTTCCTAATTCCCTCGTGACATTAAGTTGACACTGAAAGTACATTTCACAAACACATGAAGGTACAGCCACCAGCAAAAGTATCTACCGCCTAAGTGCTCTAATTCCATTGGAGTCCAGATAATTTGCAGTTATGAGAACGCCTGGGCAGATGTAGCCCAACTTACACGAAATTTTTCTCGGCTCTGACAGCAGTTGGTAGCTCTGATTCAGGTGTTTATGCATGGAAAACTGTAAAGTAGCTGACTAACGAAACAATTTTCCATTCTAAGGAGATGCGCACGATTCGGATCGCGTTGTCCAATGAACACCATATATTACTCTGAATATTGCTGTGTATGTAATATATTATTTCATTATATACTCTCTGTTTAGAGACTGACCACGCATGAATCAGAAAATGCTGAAATATCAAATCTCAAATCTAGAACAACTGCTGGAAATAAGTTCCTAAATCATTGTTTCCATTCACAGAACTTCTTCAATTCTCCTCATGAGAACATATTTTTCTTTCTGGAGAAGAGATCTTGCTTGTCACACTGAGTATATATTGAATTTGAAATTCAAATATTTGAAAAAGCAGGGTCCACCGAATAGAAGCTCAATGCGCTAACTACTTACCTACTACGCCACTTCAGCTTTCAGTCAAACTATTAGTTAGTTGAAATCGTTGCATGTAAGGCTAGACAAGATACTAATGCTCGTATAAGAAGACGTTCCTTATGTGAGTGTCACAATGACTTACTCGAGATTTCCTTCTGTAACTACAAAACAAGTTATATAGACATACGTCAATGAAGAAAATATAACGTTCTTCAAGATGAGGCTACCTCATCCTTTTAACGATGATTCCGACTTACATTACTACTCTACGTCACCTTAACTTCTAATTTCCAAAGAAGAAAATACGGGAGATATTATTTTCGCATTCTTTGAATTGTATCAACACATGTAGAAATAGAAAGTTCTATTTTTATCTTCCATAACTACTAGTTTATTTTCTTATCTTTGCATGAGGAATTTTTTTTCAGATTACTGACGATTGTAAAGGGAAGCCCATTAGGGGTTCGAATCACTCTGAAGAGGAAGGCAGGCGATATTTCTGTGTTCGTGTCACTGTCGTGTTCGGAATAAGGTGAAAGGACGTGAGGTGCCACTGGGGAACAATACCACGATTGGGAGGAATTTAAAAAAAAGGTTTGGCAAAGTATTAAACTAGTATGGCAGAGACGTGGGTTCGAATCCTGTCTTGGCAATTATTTCCCTTAATTGAAAGATACTGTTTACGTAACTGGTATTGTACTTCTATTATTTCTTCTTCTTCTTCTTCTTATTATTATTGGTAAGTCGAGATTTGACTATTTATTATATTGTATAAAGTTTTTGATTATTCAATTTCAAGTTTTTTGTTGATATGGAACGTATTTGAAGTGGTGAATTGCTTAAAAAATCAATATTTCTAGCAGCAGCAGTAGTAGAAGAAGTAGCAGAAACAAAAGTAATTATGGGGAAAGAACCTTTGTTTTACATCAGTCGTATTTTTAACCCATACTAACGATAAGCATTACGAATTTACCAATTGTTCGCTAAACACTTTATGTTCTCAGACAGGAAGAATCAAGGTTGATGCGGCTGATGTCATCTTGTAGTCGTGTTTCGTAAGTCACTTTTCTATTGAGATTGCACTGAGGAAAGTCATCTCAACACTAAAACCAAGGAAAATTGAATATTTTCCATGTTATCTTACATTGGGAGTATCAACATTACATATGAAAAAAATCCTTTAATTACCCAATGGGAATTGAACCCAGAATACTAGAATGTGAAACCAACTCTTATCCAAGGCTACAACTTGATATGAAGTGACTTCGGCAAATTGCAGACTTTACGATTTCACTGTTGTGAAACTCTTGTTTTGGTCATAATAAAATAGAAAGTGTTGTAGAAATAATAGTCAAAAGAATTTGAATTTAAATTTTCAAAGTAAATTGTTGGAAATGTGTGATAGAAGTAGTATTAGTGGATGTTGTTTCAGCATTTACATATGAATAAGTATAACGCACTGCTTGAGCATCGAGGCTAATGTTACGTGAAACTACAGTTTAGACATATTAATTCGGGTATTTGTTTATAATCATGTTCTTTTACGAGCGATAAATATACATTGCAGATTGTTGAGTTCAACATTTTATCCAGTTTACGAGATATTGGGGAAATAAAACTCTCTAACCGTTGGCCCGCAAAGACGTGATGTGTAGCCCACGCATTCAAGCGTACTGTTGATATATCGTTTCTGTTTATTGCGTTATTTTGTATGGAAGTTTTGTTTTAGTGAAAGTAAAACATATAATGTGAACAACATGAAACTCAAGTTATCCCATACCCAAACCATCGGTGCACCAATGGTGGGCAACTAGCGGTCTGTCGGCAAAAATTGGATGCCCCGCAGCGACGATTCACTGTGGCCCCAATTTCATTTTGAAATTTATACCAGCCGGCGTTCCACCAGCTGCAGAGACGCGGAAAAATGTCAATAAACTAGAAAATTACTCTCCAAAAATATATTAAATCGCCTATATGCGTGATTTCTTTACATGAAAGTGAGTCTAAAAACACTAAAGAAATAGTGCCATTTTAAGGGCACGAACTATCAACCACATGGCTCGTAGGCACTTGTTCCTCCCACTTCGCTACAGAGGCGATGAAGGAGACGTCGCATGTAGAGGGATAAACCTTTGATGTCACTTTAATTGGGCCAATGAGAGTGCTCCATTAGCCGTGTATATTCGACGATAACAGTTTGAGATCGGATAAAATACGTTCGGCATGTAATTTTATAATAAAATTACGCGCGTCTATTTACTTTATATCATAGTTCTCCCATATTCACTTTCTAATGATCCACGACAGTTGCCATCAAAATTCATGCAATTGTACGCAGTCATCTCAATATTTTTCATTTCATGGTGTAGAGGCAGTGGTTCCTTTTGACTTCGGGAGCTCAATTTAGAAACAATTCGTCTGAAAAAATAATATATAACAATAACTGCATGAGCATGACTGGCGATAGTTCGTGTTGGTTCCTTCGGGATTCTTTGCGAAAAATCGAAGGAGTGTGACTAAAATAAAGTCCTCGCTGGCAGTGGTGGATTGACTCGGTTGATAAGCCAGGAATTACCACTTGGGCTCCTTGAGTCAATAATAATAATAATAATAATAATAATAATAATAATAATAATAATAATAATAATAATAAAATAATTTTCACATACTATCACTGAAGTAGAACTAATTCCATGCGAACAGATATAAATGATAGGGCCACCTTGGGTACGGCCACAGCTAGATATACTCATATTTGGTTTTATCAAAAGCTTGGCTACGGTCTTATAAAAAGATGTGCACTAATAACAAGACTTCATTTTGACAGGTGAAGTTTAATGACATATTTTAAAAAGGATGAATAACAAAGGGCAGTACTGCAATAACGTTATATTTATTAGGTATATTGAATACAGCTGTATGAAATTACTCAATTCCTCATTACAAGACTCTGAAGAGTTTGCCGGGGTCCTACATTAGAATTCTGTCAAACGAGTCCTTAGTATAGTGTCCCATATTAGATTAGATATTTTTATTTCCCGAATATCTCGTAAACTGGACAAAATGTTGAACTCGACAATCTGCAATGTATATTTATCGCTCGTAAAAATATAATTATAAAGAAATGCCCGAAGAAAAATATCTAAACTGTAGTTTCACGTAACAGCCTCGATGCTCAACCAGTGCGTTATACTTATTCATATCTAAATGCTGCAAGAACATCCACTAATACTACTTCTATCGCATATTTTCAACAATTTACCTTGACAATTTAAATTTGAATTATTTTGACTATTATTTGTACATAACACTTTCTATTTTATTATGACCGAAATAAGAGTTTTACCACATTGAAATTGTAAAAGCGTACCATTTGCTGAAGACACTTTACACCGACTTTTCTGCCCTTTATTAACAGCAATGACTTAGAGTAGTGGGATAAGCGTTGGTTTTACATCCTGGTGATCCTGGGTTAATTAAAGGATTTTTTTTCATATGTAATGTTGATACTCCAAATGTAAAATAACATGGAAAATACTCAATTTTCTCGGTCTATGTGTTGAGACGACTTTCTTCAGGGCACTCTAAATAGAAACGTGACCTACGAAACACGACTTCAAGACGACGTCAGCCGTATCAATCTTGATACTCACTGTCTCGGAGCGTAACGTGTTTAGCGAACAATTGATGAATACGAAAGGCGTATTGTTAGTATGGGTAAAAAACAATCTGGTCTTAAACAAAGGTTATTGTTTCCAACAATTTCTTATGTTTCTACTACTTCTTCTACTACTACTACTGGTGCTTGAAATATTAATATTTTATCAATTCACCATTTCAGATACGTTCCATATCAACAAAAAGACTTGAAATTAAATAATTAAAAATCTTATGAAATATAAAATATGTAGTCAAGTCTTGACTTACCAATAATAATAATAATAATAATAATAATAATAATAATAATAATAATAATAATAATAATAATAATAATAATAATAATAATAATAATAATAAATAACAGAATTACAGTACCAATTACGTTAACTTACCTACCAATTAAGAAAAAATAATTGCCATGACGGGATTCGAACCCAGGTCTTTCCCACACTAGTTTCATGTTTTCCAATCTTTTTTTTTAATTTGCCCCAACCGTGGTATTGTTCAAATGAAAGAAGTGAAAAGGAGGAGAGAGCCAGGGGAATTTTGATATATAAGAAAGTGTGAAGAGCAAAAAAAATGTTTTGTGTGAAATTGAGAATTATAATTATAATGTGATGAAGTAAACGAAAGTGAAAAGATTATCTAAATTTAACATCACATAAGTGATAACCAAAACATAAATTTTGTTTTAAAAGAATTAAAGTTATCAAGTCTTTTCAACGAACTTAAAAAGTTTGTTAGTAAATTCTCTCTCTCTCTCTCTCTGTGGGTGTGTGTGCATGTATGTTTTTTACGAATTTTTCAATTCTGAGCCTTCCTTTCGATAAAACATCAAAAACTATCTCAAAGGAACGATGGAATTTTCGCGTCATTCTTAACCTTCCGGAGGTATTGGCCAAAATAGTTCCGATTTCAGGAGATTTAAGGAGCCATATCTCGGAAACCGTAAGTCATAAAAGATCATATTTGTGTTGATCAATACCTAAAAGAATAGTGAACATTTTGCTATCAAATAATAACCGGTGGCCACTGGCCAACCGGCCATAGTTCCCCAGATATTGACGAAGGTTCAAATTTCGGGACATTTCGGGCCATGTCACGGGAACCATATAGAGAGAAGATATTTTGCGAATTTTTCAATTTTGAGCATGTGTCTTCGTAAAACAACATATAGTAGAACGTTTTAATAGAACTCTTAAACAAAACGTGTGGAGAAAATTTAGTACTCAAGGAAATTATAAATGGATAGATGTATTACAAGAATTGTTTAATGAGTATAATGGTAAAGTACACAGAACAATTAGTATAAAGCCTGTAGAAGTTAATAAGAAAAACTAATTATTTTTAAGTTCGTTCTAGCAATGCTCTTGGAGCATTCTCAACTGATTTTATACTAAATTCAAAAATGTAATCACAATTACAGAACTGAAAAGACCAATAGTGTTTGATTACGTATAAGGGGAAGCAAACCATAAATAATTATCTGCTTGTAGGTTTGTTAGTTCAAAGTAGTTTCCCTTTCCAGAACTGAGGCTATATGAGACGTGCACCTACATTTTAAGGTGAAATCCGAGCTCTCATAATGAGGTAAAATGCTTCAATGCTCTCTCTGCCTCATCGGGAATCAAATCCGGAACCATGTACACTAAAAATGCACTCCTAGCCACTAGATTTGCAATGTGAATCTATAACGCGTAGTAAATTATAAAGAACAAATGAAACGGATAAAACCAGTTTAATGATATTTGTTCTAGTGTATTAGCAAAGGTTTTATATTTCCATGGAGACAAGAGGAAGAAAAGTAACAAACTGTAAGATATTTAACGGAGAAATAACAAGATTTTTCCTTTTTTTACTTTTCTGAACTTAAACCTACAAATAGAAGAAAAAGCAAAATAATTATACGAAAGATAACATTGAACAGGAAGAAAGGAGGCTCATTATAAAGTTGACATGAAGTACTAGCCACAGAGTAAGGGAGACAGTCTGAATTAGGACTTCTGGGAATATGCAAATTATGCGTAAAATATGGGAATCCTTACCAGAATGAATTTCCTAGAATCGCATCTGGTGTATATATATATATATATATATATATATATATATATATATATATATATATATATATATATATATATATATATATATATATATATATATATATATATATATATATATATATATATATATATAGCGAGAGGGAGAGAGAGAGAAGGAAGAGTAAAAGATGTGGGTAATCCCCAGTTCTGTCGCTTGCTCTTGCATTTCTACCGCAAATTTGCATGCGAACAAGATGGTTCTAATGTTAATATTATACATAATTACAAACGTGCGATACAATTTTGTGATACAAGGCTTGCAGTCTAGTTGCTACTGCTTCTCAAACTGTGGGTGCATGTACAAGTACATTTAAAAATCAGTATAGTCGGCACTTTTATGTGAGTGTTTGCAATTAAAATCAAAAATTAAAACTTTTTTTGTAATATTAGCCGATTTTCAATACGCTCTAAAAACCAGAAAATAACACCAGCTTATATTTTTCTTCTCTCGCTAGAACCAAAGTTACCAAGTCGAAGTTTCTTTTTTTATTCTGAATTCAAAAATGTAATCAGATTTTTGTCATCAGGCAAGGTTTTATTATGACAGCCATCTTTTTTTCACCCTTGTATGTGAAATGAATCCTATTTTCTTGAGACATGCATGTGTTCGGAGCAGTATAGCTCAGCTGTTTATTAAAGTAGATTATTAAGTGGCAGATTAATGTGGAAGGATAAAGCTTTATCTGGTATATAGTTTGTCGTCATTGATATAACAGAGAGGGAGAGGGGTCTTTAATTTCTGTAGATCATAGTGGAAATTGTATAGTTTCAATTACACAACCTCTCCTCCTTGACACACTTTAACAACGGGCGACAAAATTATAAAATTAGACAGTTTATGGAAGAAACATGTTATATAGATATTTGATTTGCCGAAGGTCCTTGTTCTAAAATAAGGAAAAGAAATAAAAAGTAAGCATGATTGTTATTTACCTAGAAGTTATAAGTGATGATTTTCGGCTATATTCAGCCTCTGAGATGTTTCTCTTCAATGTCCAACAGTAGTCGGCCAGCATTTTAGAACTTCTTTTGCCTTGGTACTTCGTTTTCATTGTAGAAATTTGCTGAAGGGATCGTTCGCCTTGTTCATCGCTTACTGAGCCAAGAGTTTCTTGCAAAAAGTGTAAATGAGAATGAAGAAGTGGATGTTTAAAGATACATTACATCCCATACCTTGGTACGAATTCACAAGATCACTAACTATTTCACAATAGTTGTTTGCTTTATGTTTTCTAAGAAACCACAACAGATACCTACAAAGAATTTCCACGCTTTGCCTTTCAGGGAATTCAACATTTCTGCAAAATCGCCATGTTCCAATAATGATGTGATTTTTATCCCGATAATTATTCCTTTCTTCAGTTTTGCATCGCTAACTTTGGGAAATTTAGATTTCAAATACATGAATCCAAGAAAACTTTTATAAGGAGCTTTTACAAAATTCTTCATAAGGAACAATTTGATATGCAGCAGTGGTAAGTAAGTACCAATTGAATGTGAAACACATTTTCGCTCCCAGCAGTAAGGATTTTGCTTAATGTAGTGACCCTTCCTATCTCTGCTTTCCCATTTATATAGGAAACAGCGGAATTTGGTGTACCGAAGTTGCAAGCCAAGCTTTATATCATGAAAGATATTGCAGTTACATTTTGCGTTCTGAAGTTTATCTAACAGGAATTTCATATTCGCATATATTTCATTCAAATCAGCTGAGTAGGCCACAGGTATTGATGGTACCTGTGGCCATTGCCATTATGTAAAAGTATCACCTTCAAACTAATTTTCGAGAAGTCTATGAACAATCGGTATTCATGTGGCTTGTGTTCATTTCCAAGAGCTTCAGAACTGCACTGTATCCCATCCTCTGTCGAGAAATATAATCTTTGAAATCACTATCTCTACAATGATATATGCATATTCTTGTATTTTTGTGTAATAGTTTCCAACATTTGAACCTCGAACCTAATAGTTCTGCTTATTGTTAAGATAACTGTAAATCCCGAAAGATATAATTGAGTTTTGTTTGAGTTAATAGGTGGAGCTGTGATGAAGAAACACAAAATGTGAGATCACTTCTGTTTTGCCCTCCTTCCATAATATGCACTATGTTGAAATCAGAGTCATCAATTAAGATCACAAAATCTTGTTACTTTGGCACAGGATACTTGTCACTATGTAATATAGTCCTTAATGCAGATGGTAAATTTGGGTATATAACAGTGCTGTATGTTTACTTTTAGATGTGATTCTTCTTATTTTGTTAAACAGAAAACACCAAACACTGCAGTGGTCTTTTTGTTTCCTTTAGAACATGGGAATTGCAAAAGAAGTTTGATGTGTGCCACTTTTTAAATCCCATAAGAAGCAGCACAAATGACACACACCATATATTCGGAATCCAAGCTTTATCAAAATCACCAGCTTTACATCCAAACTAAACCTCTAGCACGTTTTCTACAAGCGACGTAAAATTTTACCTGTGAGACTTTAAGGTTAGTTTACCACAAATGTAGCAGAAACTGTTCGGATGATTCAAACATTTCTTGGCATTATGCAAGTCTTTTCACAATACACTAAAACAGTTACACAGAACCTGAAGGACTCACTATACCATCTACAATGGCTGCCTGCTAAACATACCTGACTTTGATCTACATTTACAGCGTTGGACATAATTTTGATCTACATTTACAGTGTTGTCAAGCCAGAAAAAAATTCGCTATAAGTTTCCTCTTTTTTTACTGTACAAAAATAACACTTTTGGAAAATGGAATACCTATATGATGCATGTGTCCCATAATCTTTCTAAATTTATAATTTTTTCGACCTTATTAACGTGTAGCAAGGAGGGTTCGACAATTAAAAATATACAATTTCCAAAATATTTTCACCGAAATTCAATGACCCCCTCTACCTCCCTATCTAATCGATGGGTATGAACTCCATGTCAGGTGAAAGCATTATCCTTCAACAATAATCTGACACCTAAATCATTCTATGTTAATAAACAGCTGAGTTATACCACTACAAATATATGAATATTTCAAGAAAATACGGAACATTTTTAGTATAAGGGTTAAAAATGGCTGTCACAACAAAACATTGTCTGATAGAAAGATTCTGATTGCATTTTTGAATTTAGAAGGAATAACTGCATGAAGATCAGCATTCACTTCTTTTATTTTTTAAAAAAAATCTTGTTGACCAGCGTAATTCTTTATTATTATGTTAAACATGGGCTAGTGTAGGTAGAGGTGATTGTGTGCTCCCACAATTTTAGTAAATTTCGTGTGTTAATGTGACAGTAGATGGATAAAAGTATTGATTTATGGATTTGTAAGTACTGTAGACTTCTTAACAATATATTTTTTTACGTGTTTGCATTTTTAATATATACGAAAGATCGTAATTTCTGATACTCGTATCTATGTTGTAAGAAGGTAAACAAGTCATTCAATCGTCAGGATTGCAAACTCACCTCCTTGTGAATTATACGAATATGTATCAGTGCTGCCAGATACTGACCGAAAGGAAATTCTAGTAGCAGGGGTGGACACTAATTCTTCCAGAATTGTTCGTGAACGATAAGCAAGAATAACCTTAACATCAAAGTCACCTGTAAAGTTTCGTGTGGGGGCATATTCACTCCGTTTAAGTTTACATAAGAAATCATGACTCTTTGTGAAAGGTGTTCAAAGGCAATTGCTAGGTTGGATATCAATCAAAAAATCCAGTGTACTGACTGTAGGAAAATCTTTCATGGTGCTTGTGTGGATCTTAACGAAGAGGATATTAAGTTTTTACGAACTTCCGATAAAGGGTGGAGGTGTGAGGGCTGTAGTAAGGTAAGGCGTAAAAGTATGAGTGGTGATTCAACCCAAGATATCAATAACTGTCCATCTTCAAAAGAAATTTATGAGTTACTCCTATCTATTAGGGAAGAAGTAAACACACTTAAAGTATCAAATAAAAATGTAGAAAGTCAGTTAGGTAAATCGTTGGATTTAGCCCATGAAAAACTTGATGAAAATTCCAAACTCCTAAAAAATCAGAATGAATCTCTAAAAAAATGTATGGAAACAACTGACGATCTTCGAAATGAGAACTTGCGTTTGCAAAAGCAAATTGATAAATTAAATACACAATTGGATGATCTGGACCAGTACAGTAGAAGAAACTCTCTGGAAATTCATGGTATTCCAGAACAGCCGAATGAAAACACATTTACGATTGTTGAATCAGTGGGGCGTGTGCTTGGGATGGAAATTAATAATAGTATGATAGATACATGTCACAGATTGAAAACAAATCAACCTATTCCCGGAATTATTGTGAAATTTATAAGGAGAGTGGATAGAGACATGGTTATACAAAAACGTAAAGTTAAGCGTAACTTAAACTGTAAGGATTTAGGTTATACTGTTGGTGGACCCGTGTATATTAATCCGAGTCTTTCATTAAATAGAAGAATTGTATTTTCCGGAGCTAGGAAAATTAAGAAAGAAAAAAACTTTGCATTTGTTTGGGTTGATTGGGCTGGAAATGTAAAACTGAGGAAGAAAGAAAATGATACATATGTGTATACGTTAAAATCTATTGATGAAGTTAGAAACTTAGCTTAAAATGGTATATAATCAATGTGTAATAACATAGTTTCAGTTTATTATCAGAATGTAAGAGGTCTGAATACCAAAATAGACGAAATATATACGAGTATTCTTTCCTCAAATTACAGTATAATCATGCTAACGGAAACCTGGTTATCTGAAAATGTATATGACGCAGAAATTATTGACAACAGATGTTTGGTGTTTAGGAACGATCGGAGCTGCAGGAAGGGTGGCGGGTCAATGATAGCGATAAAAAAGTCTTTTTCTGTTACAGAGTTTCATGTAAATATTAAAGATGTTCAAACTGTATGTATTAAGACAAATATTGGTACAGTTCGGCTTTTAATAATTTGTGTGTATTTCCCGCCGAAATCCAAAATTGAGATATATAGCTCGTTCTTTGCCAGGGTTAATGAAATAGTAGATACTTTAGCATCCTGTAGAATATTAAAATTAATTGTTGGTGATTTTAATATTCCAACTATAATAGATTCAAGTTATAACTTATTACTCGGGGATTCAATGTGTAAAACCCTCTCAAATTTCTTGGCATTACACGATCTTCGCTCTATAAATGATGTAAAAAACAAAGATGATAAAACTCTTGATCTGGTTTTAACAAATATGAGTGAATCATGTAATGTATATACAAGCGATAATTCTATGGTATTTGCTGATATATTACATCCACCATTACAGCTTGATTTACAAATTAAAAATATGAGGCGGGTTAAATTGAATGATAATATGTTAAAATACAATTATAGAAAAGCAGATTTTTATAATTTTTATAAAGATTTGCAAAAAGAAAATTGGGATCAATTATACACTTATAAAGAACCAAATGGTGCAATAAAATATTTTTATGAAATAATGTTTAACTATATCGATAGACATGTACCGAAAGTGAAAAGCCATAAAAAGAATTTGTACCCGGTTTATTGGTTTACTTCTGAGATTATAAGTCTTTTGAAACATAAAGAATATTATAGGAAACGCAAACAACATTCACAGTATAACTTGGAAAGGTTTTTAGACCTGCGCAGGAAATCTAAGACGATGATTAAAAAAGCTTATTCTTTATACATTCAAAATATAGGGAATAATATTAGTAGAGACACAAAACACTTCTGGAGTTTCATAAAAAATAAGAAAAGATGTTTACAAAATCCATCTACTATGTTATATAACGGTGAGTTACTAAAAACAAATAAAAATATTGTTGAGGGTTTCGCTCAATATTTTCATAGTGTGTATGATGAAAGGTCTTCATTCTACGAATGGAGCACCTCGAATATACCTTTAATACCTCACTGCCTGGTTATAAAAAAAGCGAATGAGGAAGAATGTAAGGAAGCAATAAAGAAAACTCGATCAACAAGATCTAGTGGTCCAGATAATTTACCATCTTATATTTTTAAGGGTTGTGTAGATGTTTTGGTAACTCCTCTTTGCTATATTTATAATCTCATTTTGGTTACTGGGTGTTTTCCTGAGTGTTGGAAAATTAGTAAAGTGACTCCGATTTATAAATCTGGGAATCCAAAAGATATTACAAACTATAGGCCTATTTCATTAATATCGATGCCGTCTAAAATATTTGAACACATATTGTACAGTAAGATATTTAATCATGTAAAATCATACATAGTAGAGTGTCAACATGGTTTCTTACCGGGGAAATCCACTACTACGAATCTAACTAACCTTACGCAGTTTATTTTGGACTCCTTGAACGGAAACAGTTGTTCTATTGATGCAATATATACCGACTTTGCGAAGGCATTTGACAAATTAAATCATAACATATTGCTTAACAAATTAGCAAATTTGAGCTTATCAGAAGCGTTATTAACTCTAATTAAATCTTATTTAAGAGAACGTGTACAGTTTGTTACTTATAATGGGCTATGTTCAGATAAATACGTGATTCATTCAGGAATACCTCAAGGGTCTAAACTGGGTCCACTCTTTTTCCTTTTGTTTATTAATGATTTGCCTGGCGTTATAAAATATTCCGAATGTCTGTTGTACGCGGATGACTTAAAAATATTTCGGGCAATAAATAATATGGAAGACGCAAAGAAATTACAAAAGGATCTTGATAGTTGTTACAAATGGAGTATTGACAATAAATTACAATTTAACGTTAAAAAATGTTCTGTTATTACTAGACTTCGGATTTTTGCATATTTGCATGTTTTTTTCCTGATGTGATATTGATATGCTCTTTAAACAGAAATTCGTTTCAGCTATTTTGGGGTAAAATAGTGGAGTTTTATAGTGCATATATTTGCATATTTCGGAGGTTAGTGTATGTTTATGTCGTTATTGCATATAAATGCATATTTAAAGAAACGACCAAATTGATAATTTTAAATGTACAATAACTTTCGCCATAAATGGAATTCCAAGTTTCTAATATGAATAGATACAAGACCTTGAAATGGTTCATTGTTGTCGGTTTCGAATATCTTCCAAGGCCATGTGAAAGGAGAATAAAAAAGGAGTGAGTGATTCATCCTCTCGGCAATGATGCGTGATTGACACTTAAAAAAAATACAAGATATAAATAACGGTGGCAAATCACCTACAACAAAATTTCCACGTCACTCATCTCGGAAGTTAAAGTCGTTACCGTTTCGTGTGTGTGGACTTGAAATTGTGTGGTCCTGTGGCAGGACAAAAATACCGAAAGAAAAATCTAGAAATTATCTCCTGAAACAAGGTCCATTTAGTTGTAGTGCGACATCTTTAAATCTGAAATTTAACTACGTCAGAATTTAGTTCATTTTTGTCCACCCAAGAATGGTCATACCAACTTTGGTCAAGTTCGCTTTAATCAAATGAGTCTTAGTGAAATTTCTTGATATCACTAAGTTGTACCACAAATATTTTTTTTTTGTAAAATTCAAGTAAACGAGGGAGGGCCATTTAAAAATTTGGCCACTTTGATGACCTGTGGCGGCATCTTCAAATCTGAAATTTAACTACCTCAAAAATTTGTCCAATTTTTGTCCATTTTTGTCCACCTCAGAAAAAATTTTGTAAAATTCAAGTAAAAGAGGGAAGGCCATTTCAAAATTAGGCCACTTCGATCACCTGTAGTGAGAGATCTTTAAATTTGAAATTTAAATAGCTCACAATTTTGTCCAATTTTCGTCTATTTTTGTTCACTCAAGAAATTTTTTGTACCATTCAAATAAACGAGGGAGGCCTACTTCAAGATTTGGACACTTCAATCACCTGTAGTGCGACATGTTCAAAATCTGAATTTTAAATAGTTCATAATTTTGTCAGATTTTAGTACATTTTTGTACCACCAAGAAAAATTATGTAAAATTGAAATAAGCGAGGGAGGGCCATTTGAAATTTTGGCCACATCGATCAGTGTGATATGCTCAAATTCGAATTTTAACAAGCTTAGAATTTTGTCCAATCCTTGTACCACAAACAAAACATTTTGTATCATCCAAATAAACGAGGGAGGTCATTTCAAAATTTGGCTACTTCGATCACCTGTAGTGTGACATTTTCAAATTCTAATTTTAATTAGCTCAGGATTTTGACAATTTTTGTACATTTTTGTACTACCAACAAAAAATTTGAACGCTGAAATTAACAAAGGAGAGTCATTTCAAAATTTTGGCCACTTCGTTCACCAGTAGTGAACATGTTTAAATTCTAATTCTAACTAGCTTAGAATTTTCACTGTTTTTTTTTTTAGATTTTTGTACCATCAAGCTAGTTAAAATTCAAATTTGAAATGTCTCACTACAGGTGAACGAAGTGGCCAAATTTTTAAATGTCCGTCCCTGGTTTATGTGAATGGTGCGAAATGTTTTCCTGATTGTAAAAATGTTCAAATATTCAACAAAATTTTGAGCTAATTAAAATTCGAGTTTGAAGTCTCACTACAGGTGATCGAAGTGGCCAAATTTTGAAATGAACCTCCCTCGTTCATTTGGGTGGTATATATCTTTTTGTTGATGGTTCAAGAATGTAAAAAATTGGACAAAATTCTAAGCTTGTTAAAATTTGAATTTGAAGATGCACTGCAGGTGATTGGTGGCCAAAATTTCAAATGGCCCACTCTCGTTTACTTCAATTGTAAAAAAAATTCTTCGTGGTTCACCAATGTACAAAAACCGGACAAAATTCTGAGCTATTTAAAATTCGAATTTAAAATGTCGTACGACAGGTGATCGAAGTGGCCCAAATTTTGAAATGGCCTTCCATCGTTTATTTAAATGGTACAAAATATTTCTTGGACAAAAATGGGCAAAATTCTGAGAGCTAGTTAAAATTGAAATTTGAAAATGTAACACTAGAATTAATGGACCCTCTGAAACAATGGATTGAGGTCGAGAGACGTTAACAATTGAAGGAGAAAGTACATTTTGCAAAGTGTGTCCTAGACAAGTAATATTTTCAAACTAAATATGCTTGTTTTCAGGAGAGGACATTTCCAACTTGTTTGACAGCAAAAGCTTACACTTCAGCAGCGCCCTAATTTTTAGACTTCTTATATTTTCATAACAGTTTCAAGTCTAATAAGGAGTTCTACAAGTATGAAACAACCCAGTTGTGGCTCTTTTTCATACTCGACAGAGATCATCCCAAAGAAACCCTTTTTAAAAGTTTTTCGGGAAGAAATGAACAACCCTTTTGAAAATATGCTCTACAATTAGTTGAAATATTTGCTTTACAACATCTAAAACTTGTCGCAGCAGTTACTTTTTGAGATAAGTTACCGAGTTTTCCTTTAAGGAGTTTATGAGATTATTTAAATATAAGCTTGTGTTGCTTTGATATGCACCTCAGTCTCTCGAAACGTAACTTTCCTACTAAGTCTTCTGTTATGTTTTCGATAACTTCACTTTCTTCCTATTCATGCTCCATGTCTCGCTCAAATCAGTTTATTCCATTTAAAGTGTCAATATTATACATTGTAAATTCTTACTGTTTTAATCGAACAATGTCAAGCTAGAAGAAAATATTCTAGGATTAACTCATAATTGGATACAAAAAGTAATTTGAAGTGGATTTATTTTCTTTTAAACAAAAACATAACGTTTTGAATGCAGGCTTTTAATACAGTAAAAAGGCCCCTTAATAAACGGAAATATTTCACGGTCCCATGAATTTAAAGGTAAAATAAGTGCTTAATTTTCCTGATTAGTCGGAACCTGTGTAGCGAACAACGGATGTTAAAATATACTTTTTAACGGAAATTTTCAAGTTCCGGAATACAGCGTATAGAAAAATTTTAAATATTCTGTGAGAGGTTAGGTGTATGAACTACGTTGTGTGTAAAGGTTTTCATTTACTTGTTACCCTACACATTTAACCTATAATCTAGCGCCATATAAGGCCTAGATACCGTGCAACTTTTTGAACAAAGTGCAATTTATATAGTAATTTTCAAACCAGTAACTATTTCTCTAGCTGGTCTAGAGACATGGAACAAGGAGCATAATATACACAATAAATGAAAGGAAGCCAAAAGTAGAGGGAGGAACGCTGAAAAGGACATAGCATCTACTTTTTGCCTTGGCCTTGGAAAATGTATGTAGGCTTTTTTTTTTGTTCGCTGTAAGTTTTATGTGTATGAATTTGTAGCATAATTAAGTACTGTAATTTAATAGGGTATGTATAACATTTTATTTTATCTCCCTAAGTCCATTATTTATTTTCTTGCATAGATCTATCTCCGTTAACTTTAAAACCTTTAAGGGATTTTTTTACGAGTCCTGTTCAATTTCACTAGTTAAGTTTTACTATATGCTTATGCGAGAAATGTTTATTTACTTCTCAGTATATTTATTCTTTATACACAAATACTTGGCACATTCTATTTTTATATATATATGGGGGTAGGTGTATTTCAATTTTACATACTGAGCTGTTTAAACCCGAAGAAGCCAAATATATTCAAGAAGCCGTGGATACTGAAAACATTAAAAGTGAACTTGCGTTTATCAATACTCATTTCAGTTCAGTTTCAAAGATCATAACGAGATGAGAAGAGCGATGATTAGGACATTGCAGTGCATTTGAGCTGTTTGATTCAATAACGAAACAGGCTCCGCCAAGACTAATCGGACAAACACATTTTCGAAAAGCACAGTCAATAGACGCGAAAAAACCTGGTATAAAATTCTTGTCTAATGCAAATAAAGTGTTCCTGGGAACAACGATGCACGAATTACAGATTTATTGGCAAGTAACATTGTTTCTTTGAAATACTGTCTCTTAATGACCCGTGACACGGAAGGAACATTTTCGATGTACACTAATGTTTTGACTGACAAATGCAGACTTTTGCCAGAAAATACCGAAAATTATAGGTTGTCTATTGTAGCATGAATGCATCATAGTTGTACACCAAGTATATGTAGTTCAAGGTAATACAACTTTCTTCTCTAAAGATAATAAAATTTCTCGCTAACTTTAGCTTTTGATTGGTGCATATTTATCCTTTTTAGTGCATATTTGCGTACTTTCAGTGCATATTTTCGTGATTTTTAGCGCATATTTGCATGCATATTTTGCCGTTTTTTAGTGCATATCGATCCGAAGTCTAGTTATTACTTTTTCACGACAGGGTGAACCAGCTCACTATAATTATAAAATTTGCAATGAAATATTACAAAGATCAACACAAATTAAGAATTTGGGTGTTACTTTAGATACAAAATTAAAATTTAATATACATATTGATAGAATTGTTAATGAATCCTATACAGCTTTAGGTTTCATAATTAGAAATTCAAAGGAATTAAACAATGCAGAAGTGTTAGTTAAATTATTTAATTCATTAGTTAGAAGTAAATTAGAGTACGCTTCATTAGTATGGTCCCCCTGTTATGATAATCAAATAAGGAAAATTGAATCAATACAAAAAAGATTTTTAAGGTATTTATGGTACAAGAGATTCAAAATCTCTGCGTATGATATGAAAGTTAACTATAGTGTTATCCTAAGGGAATTTAATTGTACGTCTCTGGTAAAAAGGAGGGAAATAATGCATCATGTTTTTCTGTTTAAAATTATTAATGGTATTATAGTTAATCAAGATTTTCTGGAAATGCTAAAATTTAGCACTAGTAGATCTTTAAGAGTACGATTACTATTTGTTATACCTAAATCTAAAACAACCTCCCATAAAAATTCACCACTTGTGAGACTTTGTAAGAAACATAATGATATTATAAAATCTGGAATAATCGTGGATTTTACGATGTCTTTGGAAAAGTATATAAAATTGATTCAATTGTTTTTGAACCCTGCTTATGTAATGCAATGATTATGTTATTGCATTCAAAAAAGAAAAAAGTAGCTTGCATGAATGTTGCTAGTTTAGACTTTTTTCTTTTTTTCTGTTCTTTTTCTAATATTTATTTTAATCTAATAGATTATTAGCAATTTCACAATTGTATATTTGAATTTGTATTCACCTGTTGTAATTGGAGCAATTGGCTCTGTAATAGGTGTGTGTTAAATAAATAAATAAATAAATAAATAAATAAACATTTTTTGAAGTCAATACGAAACTAAATAAATTAAAAACCAAATAAAATAACGTCTAATATGAAATATGGTTTAAATGATAATTTTATGAAGCAGCTATATGTTTGGCTTGGTACCAACTTTAGAACTTTCTAAAAATAATAATGTTTTTTCTGTTTCTTTTATAGCTTTTTGAATTCATATAATATGTCTGTTTAAAAAATGTTTTTTTACTTTTCACTACTTCTTCTATATTTTCGTTACGAGAAAACACTGCGAAATGTTTTACATTTAGTCAACAGCCGATAATCACGGTGAAGATAAGACAGAACAATAAATATTTCCTTAGTATAAGATTGTACATCTACATATGGTTTCTCTTGGTTTCAATAACTGCTCTTTGAGTAAACCATTTTCTATGATCCATGGACTTCTTTATGTGTTGCATCCTAAAAGGATTCATCTTCATAGGTACCTGCAGAGTTGAGTAATGGAGGGCAATTATATACCTTCATTGGATTTTCAAAAGAGGTTCAGTTATTCCAAACAGATGCCAAAACATATTCTAATAGATTCCGAACAGGTTCTAACATTTGACTTGGTCTCACTAAATCCTCGTTTAACTGTAGTAAGCAGAACCTGCAAGCTGTAAAATAAACCAGCCACTTTCTACTTTTCTGTTTGTTTTTCACATCAGAATTAAGTGTGCAGTTGTCATTTAGTGGAAATCTAGCAGAGTTTATTTGATACCCAATAGTATCCTGCTAAAACAATTTTACTATACAAGGGAAAGCATATTAAATATTATTGTAACATTAATTTATCACAACATTGAGGATTTCCACGTAAAAGGTTTCTTTCTTGTTATATGTGTAATCTTGGCTATAAAGTGGATAGAGCCAAAGATAGTAAGAGTAATATACAAATTATATTTTCACTGATGATAAATCTAATTCATTTTTCGATCTAAAGGAAAAACATAATTTCATTTTGTCTTGTTCTCCTACACCCTTCTCATTTCAACCAACGTTTTCCCACACACATTTCCACACTCGAAGGTTAAGTTAGCTAGTGACGTTACTTGGAAGCTAGCAAAGGGCAGAGGAACCAAACCCATGGGGGAAAGGGATAAACCACAGCATTTAATCAAACACGTTCCAATTACTTCACCTGCACTTTCAAGGGATAGCCAATTAGATGCCAGAGCATCGGATGGAGTTAACCACTGACCCAACTTCTCCATCCAAATTTATTTGATTTCTAGGCAAGATGTACAGGATGCGTTTTTTTCTCTTCTGGAACAACAAAGTAGCACTAAAGATACATTTGTTTCAGAAAAATGAAAGTATTATAATTACCATGGTACGTTTTGACTAATGACAATTACTGAAAGATATTACTTGCAGAATGAAAGTTCTTCTCACAGTGAAAGCAAGATTTATGAAAAATATTTAAAAGATGTATACAACATTCCTCTGGATTCAAAATATTTGTCAATGTAATTAGATTATGCTGAAACTACGCTCATAGGTACTCACTGAATTGCTTACAAATAAATTTTCATAACGTCAAATTGATTTCTCTCATCCGGAAAAAGTGAATTAACTCTAATCCACGGAAATCATTAAGCAAATTTGTAGTCAATAAGTAAAATTTATACAAAATGTAAAGTTCCAAGAGTTCGTAAAAGTTGAACGATAGGTTCAAAGTAGGGATGGGCGGAACTGGTTCTTAGTGGAACCGGTTTTGCGCTCTGAACGGATCTGGTTCTAGAAGATCGGGTTCCGGAAGGGGTTTTTGGATCCAGATCTGGAACAAGTTCCCAAGATCCGGTTCCATAACCGGGTTTTTCGGATCTAAGTCTGGAACCGGTTCCGGAACTGGAACTTTATGCCCATCCCTAGTTTAAAGCTCCCTTGCTCTCCATAGGAAGGGCATTTCGTAATACTTCATCTTACCCTCAACTTAGGAATCAAGAACATTTGTACAAAATATCAAATTCTTGTTTGCAAGAGAAATGTTTCAAGGCCTCTTTCTTCCCTATAAGAGTAATTTTTCGTAAAACTTCTTTACTTCGTCAGTCATGGGTACATTAGGCACACTGTATTGGTTTAATAAAAACGCATCTTACTTTCTCTTGCAGGTTTAGCTCACACCAGACAGAGATAACCGTTCTATAACATTTCGTACTACTAGAAAACTATGTGTTTCATTCGTTATTCAGTGCAGCTCCTAGATAGAGATATTGCTCTTCTATTGAATTCAAACATATCCATAAGGCAGGAAAAATATCAAAATAACATTTTGTATAAATCTAATTAATTATACCACACATTTGAAGAACCTCCCTAAAAAACGCTAATTATAATTAATAGTATACTTATCCTTTTAGAATATTATTTTGCTTCAATAAAGCCTCCACTTCTCAGTACAAACAAATTTGTTAATTAGTAATTACAAATGTTTCACGTATATCACAAATGTTTTGGACACTACTGAAAACTTATTTTGTGCTCTAATGATTTTTTCACGCCATTATGAACATTTCAATTAAAACATAAAACAACTGGATAAATATTTTTAAACGAAATAATTTCCAGTGGATTATTAAACAAAATTCATTAAAATATAACTAATTTGCGTAAAAGAAAAAAAAAGAATGAATGGAAACACAAATAATATGTATTTGTAAGTTATCCTGGCACATACAGTCTACTTTCATATTTTTTTTTAAATAGTAAAACATTTTAATTGAATTAACAAGTGGAGTATCCAAGGACAATGCAAACACAAATAACACTATATATATATATATATATATATATATATATATATATATATATATATATATATATATATATATATATATATATAGTGAAACTTTTGCAAATGTAATTTGCAGTTAATTGTATGATCGTTGTTATTATATCTTGTGTATTTTCGAGTGTGTTTAATATTAGCGTTTGACATTGGAAGAGTGCCTACCTGTATGTGGGCAAATTATTCAATTGAATAGAGATAATTCACGAATAAAATTGATTTTTCGTACATCCAGTTAATCGTTTAGTACTGATGTTTTTATTGCAGTTTAAAGATTGTAATTTTATGCACACACTCTGTACCATATACAGTGAATCTACAGGTTACAGTTTGCGATAAAATTGCTTTACGAACAAGTTTTGTGGAGAATTTTTCTCCCGGCTTACGAACAATATTTAGGAGTTTGTCCCAACACTCAATGTACACGTCAAAAACAGGATTCACAATTTCGCATGTCAAGTAGTGCTTTGGCGTGTTTGCCGTAAATATTTGTTATACTGTTGTAATGAAAAACTACTTTCTGCCTTTTTTTTTCATTTTTAGTGCTTTTAGCCCTTATACTGTTTAGTTTATTGACCATCCTTCATTTGAGTTTTGTTAGAAAACATTAATATTACCGTACGTCATTCGCGAAACACATCTGATTTTGACCAAACTAAGTATGGTAATAGAACTTCACAAGTTTGTTACACATATACAATTATATGGTGTGAAGGTTTTTGGTTCCTGAGTTACCGGTCATCAAACTTGCGGTTGGATTTAGTACAAGGGTATTATGTAAGATATGCTATCAACGATAGAGAAAGAAACGTATGTGATCTACGTAGGAACATAGGTTGCATGCGTAAATCTTGTGATTTTTGGATATAACATATGATCATATGTAACATCAAATGTATAACTGAAAACGTATGCTTTATACACATTCCGGACACTTACACATATATGTAGTAACGATACTTGCGAACAGCAAGGTCATTCAGAGCAATGATCCGCTCATGGTGTTGCTAAGAACGATTGATATCAAGCGAAGGAAAAATTTATCAGACTTAGTACTTTTTTACAATTTTGTATTTATATTCGAAATATTGTTAACACTGTCATATTTAACGTAATATTCAAGCTATCGTGACACTAGTTTAAAATCCTATCCACTTATAGGTACTTACCAGTGCAGTGTATATTAGGGATTACATCGAGATGTGAGGAGAAAAGACTTCATTCAATATCGGTCTCATCTCGGTTGATAAATAGTTGTCTCAGTCTCTTTTCGAGTCAAAAAATTGCCGTTTCATTCTCGTACTTGTCTCGATCAACAGAACCCTGTTGGTCTCCGTCTCGAAGGTCAAGTCTCGGTCTCATCTCCGATAGTATCGAAATGAAGTGTGTGAAAATTAATCATATAAGTAGTTTTTATAGATCTTACCATCGTATAGCTAGTTTTTGCATTTTTAATTTTTCACTTTATTTTTGACTGGGAGATTTTTATATTCCATGTACTCCTTCATAGCTAAATAGCTAATATTCGCATTTTGTATGTGTCTATTAGCGGATTTAGACGAAACCCGACTAATGATCCATACCTTACTTTAAGCAATAAATATTGTCTCACATAGTCTCCGTATTGGCAATACAATTAAACTCTAACCAATAAACTTTCAACACTAGTACTTTTTTTTATACCTTTCCTGTTGAATCAATGTTATTTGATCCCACATGCCAAATAACGCAGTTCATAACAGTAAGAGTGAATTTAATTGTACCGAAATTCAAACTTTACGATTTTTCATTTATTATCGTTACGTTCTTCTTTGAGTGATGTATTCTGCACGCCAAATCACGCTCATTATCTTAATGCACATCAGTACCTGTTAATACTGAGGTTATGGAAGTAAAATCCTGGTAACACTTCCCTTAGGCCTTACCCAAGTGGAGACTGTACCCGTATCTTCTACTTTCGTGTATCTGTTATGAACTACAGATACAATTACTGAATTAAAGATGGACGTTAAGAATATTACAAAGCAAACATACAATTTCGTTTCCTTATTTCATGGATGTGGAAAAATCTGTTTAACATTGAAATGATAATAATTTAACTGCTTTTATTATTATTTAATTAATTTGACAGAAGTGAAGCTCCTCTTTGAAATTCTACAATCAAATAAATAATTTCGAATTATTGATTATAGCAGTGATTCCGAACGTTTTTGACCGACAACACACTTTACTGAACGCTATACGCTATATCGAAGCCACACTTGTTTAATTTTTGTTTAGTCTGTCTATACATATTAGAATGCATATATGTTGCAGCATAACTCTGGAATTTATGATGCAATTTTAGCCAAATATGATAGGCATATAATTTCGGATATGGAAAAGAATGTCGTGGGGGTAAGATTTGCCTAGCACACTTAGGGAGAGTGGGAGGATGATTTATAAAAATGATCGAAAATGAACGATATTCAGTGGCGTATTTAAGGGGGGAATTTCGGGCTTAAGCCCTCCCGATATCTTACTTAGTATAGTAAATTATATGAAATATCTTGCAGAATTTTCACATTTTCAGGCAAAGCCCCCCCCCGAACCAAAATCGTAAATACGCCACTGACGATATTAGTGTTGATCCATACTCCTCGGGGTCAGTGAGATGAATAGTGACACTTTAACGATCCCGTTTAAGTCTAGATCTAGCCCCCATTAGCATCCGTAGGAATTTAGAAGTAGTGATATGAAAAGTAATCGAAAAGGATCGATAATAGTATCAAATCAATAGTTTACGGGGTCGCTAGGATGAATAAATGACACTCCATTACCGTGAAAGTCTAAATTTATCTCTCAATGGCAAGATGAGTGAGTAGAGACGAAAAATAAAATGTCTAAGATGACCGAGATTAGGTTGGATCCTTGATTTTCTGCGTCGCTAAGCTTTTGGGTGCCAATCCTGATGACAGTTAATCCCAAGTTTAGGGAAGAACGAATATGTCAACTGGTTCGAGAATCTAGAAGGACGAACTAGAAAGACAAGATATCTCTAGATAATCAAATAAAATTTTAAACAGTAATCGAAAAATGTTAAGAAAAACTTTTAAAAATGTATGCAGCAAAGATTTGAAAGTGATCAGATTGCACCGAAAATAGTGATTAGTCAAATAGATTACATCAAGAATAACTTTTTCAGTGATTAACCAACCAGATTGCACCTCATAGACAGTGAGTTGTAACTAAAATTCAAAGTTTTGTTGCGTATTAATCGATTTATTAGGAATCATGTGAGGTGTCGCTCGCCGTGCTTCAGAACTTTCAAACCGCCGTCGGTACACATTTACAGTTGTATGACGTGAATCTGCAGCGACTGGCTCTCGAGGCAAATCAGGAGCATAACCTCGCTTCATTACTGCCTCAAAAACGTAGTTGTGAGCATTTAAGCGGGCGCTCAATATTGCTTCACGTAAAGTGACCAAACTTATAGCTGTTTTCCAACATTAGCCAATGTGTATCTCTAACGGCGTAACTAGTTATGATCTTCTTAACAGGTGTAGTGTTGCGTATGTTCGCAGTTTAGGGAGTGTTTATTCCCTTCATCCCCCACGTTGGCCGATATAAAAAACACGTATGTGTTGCTTTTAATTCCTTTATTCACTGCAGGAGCTTAAAGAAAATTCCCATTTTGCCTTGCTAGTTATTGTCTTGCTAAAATGTGTCATATTAGCCCATGTTTGCACTTTTGAGGATGTTTACCCCTTTCACCCCCACGTAACCGATATAAAATACACGTATGACCTACTTTTGATTTCTATATTCACTCCAGGAGTTTCAAGCAAATTCCAATTGTGTGTTGCTAGTTATGGCCTTGCTAAATTGTGCCGCCCTCTGTTCGCACTTTAGAGGGGTGTTTACCCCTTTCATCCCCCACGTTGGCTGATATATAAAAACATATATCTCCTACTTTTGATTCCTTTATTCACTCCAGGAGTTTCAAGCAAATCGGAGTGTGACACTCGAAAACCCTTGCTTGCGACATTGTTAATGTTATCTATCAGATTTCAAGTCAATAATTTAAATCTCGAGGTAAAAACCAACCAATCAGATTTCAGTAAAGATATCTATCTACCAATAACATTAGACTATGAGTTTTGACTAAAGTTCAAAGTAGGCCTATTATTCCATATCACTCGAGTATTGAATTTATCTTATTGAACGTTAAGCACAACATTCATACTTCACTTAGGTCAATAACCTCGAATTTAATCTTTTGGCAATTGTTTACCCTTAGGAGGAAATAAGCAGAACTACCCAAATTTACATTAGGGTTTAGAAACGTTTGCCGAATTTTGCTACTTGGTAACTCCCAAATTTAGGGAGTGGCTCCTATGTACCCTAACAAATTTTGAAAAGAACCATCAAAATATATATTTATTATAAAGGAAATGAATCCATCATATATTCATATAACGTGTTAAACTTCATCAAGGTCAATAACATGAACACTTTCCACAAGACACAAAGTATTGCTTACGTTTATATTTTGGTATTTCTTTTACCCACAGGCGGGGATAATCGAGACAAATGAAATGTACAGAAATGTATATTTGGATCTTAAAGAATATTTAACAATTATTGTTTTTGACAATTCTCAAATTAAAGGAGTGGACCTCTCAAAAATTTAAAATGGTAGTATCAATGTATCCATATAAGATAATAAGGTCTCATCAAAGGAAAGATAGGTTATTAAACGAACACTTGTCCATACTAATATATGGCATGAGAACTAAATGGACCACCCGAATTTATAATGGATCATACCAAACTTTTGCTTTTTGCAATGTCCAAATTTAAGGAGTAGTTCGATGTATCGTTCCTAAAATTTAAGAAAATACCACCAATATACCCATGTTCAATACCTTGTTCTCAATCATATGATCATATAAAGTAATAATATCTCATTAAAGGAAATAAATTGGGTTAATAACCGTACACGTGATCATACTAAGTTTTAACTTTACAAAGGAACGAAATGGGCCACCCAAATTTACAATCGGTCCTAGAGAACCTTTGACAATTATTATTTCTTGATCATTCCCAAATTTAAGGGGTGGTCCTAGGTAACCTCCTAAATTTTCAATGTAGTGCATCAATATACCCATGTCTTGTGAAAGAAAATAAACCCCTCAACACATCCATATAATCACACTAGCATCAATTACCAGCTTCACTGGGTTAAATTGAAAAAAAAAAAATAGTAAAATGTTCCATTAGTCAGTCACTTTCTACTATTACTCTAGCACACTTTGATATAGGTCATTTTCGATGATTTTTGTATATTTCCCTCCTCCTCTTCCCCATGTTGCGTGGCTAAATTAGGATATAATTAGCGCCGGAAGTGTTGCCGTTTATCACAGTGATCCCAAAGCTACGGATTCGGCACCAATATAGGTCATTTTCAATTTTATATATATATATATAATCAAAAATGACCAGTATCAGTGCTGAATCCATCATTTTCCGGGTTACTGAGATGAACAGGGACACTTCCAATGGCGTACCCCGCAAAATGGGTTTATATATATATATATATATATATATATATATATATATATATATATATATATATATATATATATATATATATATATATATATATATATATATATATCAGATACCCGGAAAACTATGGCTGATCATTTTCTATTTATCCCACTTTCCCAAGTAGTATGGCTGAATTTGGATTTAAACGGCATAAAAAGTGTCACTGTCCATCTCAGAGAACCCGAAAACTGTGAATTCGGCACTAATATCGGTCTCTTAAATGATTTTATTGTCCTCCTCCTCCTTGTCGTTTATGTTGCGGGGCACGGCATCTGAAGTGTTCATCTCAGCAATCCCGAAAATTATGGATTAAACACTGATATTAGTTATTTTCGATCATTTTTTATATATCTTCTCTGTTGCTCTCCCCCAAACTGCGGGGCTGAATTTGGTTTTAAATAGCAACTACCCCGCAAACCATAGATTCGAAACTAATGTCGGTCATTTTCGATCATTTTTCAATATCTTCCCCTCCCCTTCTTCTAAGTTGCACCATCAAAGTAATATGACAGAAACCATTCCTTGTCTGAACCTCATCTACGTTGGAAATTTGATGGAGATCGGTCGGATAGTTTAAAAGTGATGAAGTCACAAAGGCTTTCACTTTCATTTTCATATTTTTAATATATTTCTTCCCATTACCCTTCCCTACGTTGCACCGTCAAAGTGAAATGATGAAAACGTTCCAGGCCAGAACCTTCTCTATATTGAAAGTTTGATCGAGATCGGTCGGGTGGTTCAAGAATTATTGTTTTATACATTTTTATATATTTCCTCTCCTCCTCTCCCTCAACCCTAAGTTCTACCGTCAAAGTGAAATGATAAGAAATTCCCCAGATTTGAACCTCATCTATGTTTAAAATTTGATTGAGATCGGTGTGGTGGTTCAAGAGTTATTAACTCATGAACATAGTCACTTATATATATATATATATATATTTCTCTTCCACCCCCCTCTTACGTTGCTCCGTCAAAGTGAAATGATAAAAAAAACGTCCCAGGCACGAACCTCATGTAGAAAATTTGGTCGAGATTGGTCGTATGCTTCAGGAGTTTTATTTATTTTTTATATCTCCCTCTCCTCTCCTCCCTTAAATAACACCATCAAAGTGCATAGATACAAACACTCCGAGGTCCAAACTAGTGCTGTCGAAATCGTTTTTTGAAAAAAACCGAAAACCGGTTTTTGAAAAAAGTGAAATTTCATAAAACCGAAATGTCGGTTTTGAAAACCGCTTTTGCGGTTTCGGTTTTGAAAACCGTTTTTGCGGTTCGGTTTTGAAAACCGCTTTTGCGGTTTCGGTTTTGAAAACCGCATCTGCGATTTCGGTTTTGAAAACCGTTTTTGCGGTTTCGGTTTTGAAAACCGCATTTGCGGTTACGGTTCTGAAAACCGCATCTGCGGTTTCGGTTTTGAAAACCGCATTTGCGGTTTTAGGTTTTCAGAAAACCGATTTTCTCAAAAAACCGAAAACTGCAAAAGTCACAAAAATTCGACAGCACTAATATCAAGTAACGACGAGAAAACAGCAAAGAATCTTTCCCATCTTCGGCTCACAGTTGCCAGATGGAGGGAAATTTCCCTCGGCGTAGGGAAAAAATACTCAAAATTTGCAGAGGGGAAAGAAGATATTTTTTCTTAAAATGTCTTAATGTGTAGGGAAATTCTTTGGCAAAATAAAAAAAATAAGTTGCAGTTTCTCACAAAGACGCACGGTTATCGTTATTGGGAAGTAAAAAGATATAGAATAAAATATGATCGGTGTTCCCTTCACGTATGAACTATTGCAGGTGTCTGGGACTTGCGATAAGAAACCAGCCAACACATGGAAAACCACAGCATTCACATTTATCGGAGTGGCAACAAATCAACAATAAAATTGTGTATTGCGATCTATATTTTTTCTTTTTTTTTTTAAGAAAGGGAGGTGGTGTTTTTTTTCTTAACAAAAGAAAGAGTGGCAGTACTATTTAAAAACAAGGTGAAAGAGTAATAATAATATAAAAGATCTCAGTCTAAGTGGATGAGATTTCAAATTGGATTTCATGAGTTGCAGGTGTAGTGATCTTAAATAGGAATATACCTTATTTTCTATTTAGCTTAGTGTTGTCATATTACCCGATTTTTACGGGTACCACCCGATTTTCAGGTTCTATATTCGTCCCTCGGTTAAACGTATCTTAATCACGAAAAACCACCCGCTTTTTGGGATTGGAGAAAAATCTAAGACGACTTAGTGGATAAAGTGTTGGTATATTCAACGTAAACCGCTACATCTCTGACAATCTTAATCGCGATTAAGTTAAATTTGGATTCGCGCTCAGGCTCAGGCTGTGAGCTATCTGAGCAGTGCGCGGGTGTAGGGCCATTTGCTAATAAAGAGATCTGCTCTAATGCACAATAGTTTTCTCTGTGTAGTACATGTGTTTTTAATGTAATGTATTGGAGGTTCTATACGAATGAATATTTGTTTGTAGATGTTGTGACAAGCATACTTGTATTATTCATGCCTTCATAAGCTACAAGAATACCGAACGACAATTTCAAGTGCAACTTTAACTACTCTTATAGAAGCGAATTTACGTATGTTAGCCAGGGCAGAACTCAGTTTGAAGCAAAATGTACACTCTGAAAAACTCAGATTTGTTTGAAAAGTAGGCTGCAGGGAAGTAAACTGGACCCCACCTGATTTTTTATGCATTTTGTAAATTAGACCACGAGAAACACGAATCTGAAGGAATTTTGACATTCCGAATTTCGGAACTCGAGATATTCGATCATAAAGTGACCAAGGAAGCAAACTGGACCCCACCTTATTTTTATATATTTTATAAATTAGACCACGAGGAACACGAATCTGAAGAAATTTTGACATTTCGAATTTCGAAACTCGAGATATTCGAATATAAAGTGACCACGGAAGCAAACTGGACCCCACCTGATTTTTATATATTTTGAAAGTAGACCATAAGAAACACGAATCTGAAGGAATTTTGACATTCCGAATTTCGTAACTCGAGATATTCGAACATAAAGTGACCACGGAAGTAAACCTGATTTTTATATATTTCGTAAACAAGATCACAAGGAATACGAATCTGAAGGAGTTTTGACATTCCGACTTCCGGAACTCGAGATATTAAAACTTTAATAATATATAAGTTTAGTATAGATATATTCTCTATACGAAACATACAGATGGTGATCAGAAAAATGGAAACACCTGTAGTTGGCAACACGTCAGATGTATGGGTTGGCAGTGGTGTCGTGGCTCCCGCAGCGCCGGACCGCTGGTGGTGGTGTGTTAGGTCGGTCTCCATACTACGTCAGGCGCAGTGGAACAGCATTGTCCAGTGGCTGCAGCAGACGGAGGTAGTGTAAGATGGGAGACCTCTCAGATTTTCAAAGAGGGCAAATTTTTGGTGTGCGGTTATGTGGAGTGAGTGTGACGGCAGTGGCTACTGTGTTAGGTGTGTCGCGTGGGACAGTGTCGAAGGTGATGACGGCCTACACAACACACGGGAAAACCACATCGGGGAAGCGGAACAGTGGGCGGAAGAAAATCATGAGTGATAGGTCACCACGGGTATTAAAGCGCATTGTCACGCAGAACCGTTGTGCCACTGCGGAGCAAGTGACGGAGGAACTCAATCAGCACCTCCCCCACCCTGTTTCGACAATCACAGTCCGCCGCGAATTACATGACATGAACTTACGGGGTCTTGTTGCACGGGCCAAACCGATCATCAGGGACCATAACGCTTTCGAACGCCGCAAATGGTGCCGCAACCATGCAACTTGAACCGTTGAGGACTGGAAACGTGTGATATGGTCGGATGAGTCATCCTTCACCCTATTCCCAACCACGGGCCGTGTTTATGTGTGGAGAACGCCCAAAGAAGCTTATGATCTGCAGTGTCTCCGCCCGACTGTGGGTCGCCATATCATGGTTTTCATTGGGTCCTGTAGTCACACTTAGCGGACGAATCACTGAGAACGATTATGTCGCAATTTTAGGAGACCACTTGCATCCTATGGTCCGGATGTTGTTCCCGGACAATGACGCCATCTTCCAGGATGATAATGAACCCATTCACACAGCTGGCGTCGTTGCAGCGTGGTTTGAGGAACATCGGGATGAAGTTCAACACCTCCCCTGGCCCGCCCAATCCCAGGATCTCAACATAATTGAATATCTGTGGTCCGTCTTGGAAACACGACTCCGGCGACGATTTCCACCTCCATCCTCTCTCACAGAACTGGCCGATGCCCTGCACGAGGAATGGTGTAAAATTCCACTTGCTACCATTCACGATTTCTATGCCTCCATCCCACGTCGCATCAAGGCTGTTCTGAAGGCGAAAGGTGGCCCGACACCATATTAATCTGGTAAGTTGCAATTTCGTTCAGGTGTTTCCATTTTTCTGATCACCATCTGTATGTCCTGTGAGATATATAAAGGTAACCAAGAAAGTTCTGTCGCATTTTGTGGAGGTCTGTGTTCAATTGATCCTCACACTGTGAGTTGAATGCGAATGGAGAAAAGGCGAAGGTCAGATGTTGGTGTGGGTATATCCAACATTCTACCTACTTGTGGCAGTTCAGTTACAACGTGAACTTGTGTAAGGACAGAGTGAATATGGAACCTCCACAGAGCGTCATAAGGCCGTGTATGCTGTACGAGTTCAAACTTGGGTCAAACGCCACTGCAGTGAGGCGGAAGATATCTCAGGCCTTTCGTGAGGGTGTCGTGATTACGCAGACAGTGCAAGAGTGGTTTAGAAAGTTTAAGGACGGTGACAAAACACTCACGAAAGACGCACAACTTGCTGGAAGACCAACACATGTACAAAATGAAGATCTTCAGGTAGCAATTGAGGCGAACAGTGGAGAGACCTGTGAGGAACTGGGGCTATCATTCAATGTGAGTAGAGAAACCATCCGGCAGCACCTCCATCAACTTGGGAAGCACTACAATTTGAGTCTATTGGTCCCACATGAATTAACTCCGGGCCAGAAGGCTACGCGAGCAGACCCCTGTGTTTCTTTCCTGTCTCGTCTGAGGAAGGAGCCATTTCTGGACAGGATGTTGGCATGTGATGAGAAGCTCCATTGCGTCGTCATCATTGGTTAAAATCCCATGAACTGGTTCCAAAGCAGCTGAAACCAGTAATGCAGCAGAAAGTCCTGCTGTGTGTTTGGTGGACTGCTCGCGACATCGTGCATCGGGAACTGCTACCGGCTGGTCAGAGCAGAACATTAATGCAACTGTCTACTGTCAGCAGTTGAGCCGTGTTCAAGAAAAACTCACAACACTTCTCAATCGGTAAGGGGTTCTCCCGTTACGGGACAACGCTAAATCCCACATGACTAGAGTGACCCGGGACACCATCCTACGCCTTGGATGGGAAACACTATTGCAACCACCATACTCCCCGGACATTGCACCGTCCATCACCTGTTCCATTCCTTGGACACTCACCTTAGAGAACTCCAGTTCAACTCCGTAGTAAAGGTACAAAATGCACTTGATACCTTCTTCGCTTCACGGCAAACCAAGTTCTACCGCGAAGGAATTCATGCCCATCCCGAACGTTTTCAGAAGGTTCGAGTACTAATGGGTACTATTTTTGATCTTCCAGGTACGTCTTAGGCAGGGGTGTAGCCACGGGGGGGCCCATCGGGGCCAGACCCCCCAAATGATTTCCTGCCCCCCTAATGACCAGATGTTAAAACATCATCGTGAGATTACTTCGCTTCAGTCATTTAAAAATAACAAAGTTTACATATACGGTAATTAATAATTTACGGTAAAATAGTATGGAAAAATAGTATTTTACCATACCGATCACAAAATAGTATGGTATTGCTTCCTTATAGCGATTTGAAAATAGTATGGTATACTTTTTGTGACAGCAGATTACACAATTTACGGCGATTTGTATTTGACAGTTTGAAGACAAACGTTTTGACAAGGTACTATAAATTCTATCATAAAACAATGGTACTAAACTAAATCTAAGTACATTATATTATTTATATGCTGTAATTAGTGTTTTTAAAAAACTTTTCATCAGATGGAAAATTTGGTGAAAAGCAACGTTTTTAATCAGTTTTTCAGTTTGGATTTCATTCGCTTTTTAAAATGCTATTTCGTGTAAAACAGGAAGTGAGATATAGCTGTTAATAAAATAATTGTGTCTTTTTAGTCACGAATAATAAATAAACATTTTTGTCAGAAAATCTTAAATAAATTGAGTGCAATTTCAAAGAAAATCAGTCTTACAAGTCTTACAAGTCCTGTATGTATAAAAGTAACCAAGAAAGTTCTGTCGCTTTTTGTGGAGGTCTGCGATAATTGGCCCTCACTGACGGCAGGGTTTCGTCGAGTCGAAACATATATATCTTGCGTCGGGGTGTTGAAGTTACCACCGCGCAGCAGCGACCAGCGAGAACTTCGTTTTGATCCGCACTTCTTAGATTCTTCGCGGAGAATCGTGAAGGGACCAACACGAACTATTACCAGTCATGTGCATGCGTTATTATATATTATTTTTTCCTGACGAATTGTTCCTAAAGTGAGCTCCGAGGGTCAAGAATAACCTCTGCCTCAACATCATGAAGTAAAAAATCTTGAGATAAGTGCGATAATTCTATGAATTTAGAGGGGCCGCGGTGGCTCAGTGGTAGAGCGTTCACCTCTGGTGCTTGGGGTCCCGGGTTCGATCCCAGCCCCCGCCAAGTGAACTTTGTGGTGGACAAACACCGTGTGCGTGGGTTTTCTCGGGGTTCTCCCGTTTCCTCCCACTTTCTTCATTCCACCATTTCATTCATTACTCATCATCACCGTCTCCTTTAGCCTAACCGGCATAACCGTGGGACGTAAAACTTAAAGATTTCATTTCATTTTTCTATGAATTTAGATGACAACTGTCGTCGATCATTAGAAAGTGAGTATGCGAGAGCTATGAAATAAAGTAAATAGACACGCGTCATTTTGTTACAAAATTACATGGCAAACACATTTTATCTAATTCCAAACAGTTATCGTCGAATATACACGGTTAAAGGAGCACTCTGATTGACCAAATTGAAAAGATCTTAACGATTTATCCCTTTACAAGCGACGTTTCCTTCATCGCCTTCGTAGCGAAGTAGGAAGAACACTTGCCTAGTAATCATAAGGTTGGTGGTTTGAGTCCCCTTCGGGGTAATTTTTTATACTTTTTAAAGTGTTTTTTTAGAGTCACCTTAATGTAACTAAATCACACATATAGCCGATTTAACATTTTGGGGGAGTTTTCAAAACGGTAGAGGGGCCACCGGGGATCGTCGCTGCGGCGCCGCCAATGTTTGGCGAGATGTCGCTAATTGCCAATTTGTGGTCCACCGACGCTTACGGCATGGGGACAATTCAGTGTGAGTGGCGAAACCATTCAGCAGCATCTTCATCAACTGAGGAAAAACTAGAAGTTGGGTCGATGGGTCCCACATAACTTGACTCCGGGTCAAAAGGCAACGCAAGCAGACACCTGTGTTTCTTTGCTGTTTCGTCTGAGGAAGGAGCCATTTCTGGACAAGGTGTTGCCATGTGATGAGAAATGGGTCCTGTACGAAGTTTCACGCCGCCGTCATAATTGGTTGGCATCCCATGAACGGTTCCAAGACAGCCGAAACCAGCACTACACCAGAAGAAAGTCCCGCTGTGTGTTGATGAACTGCTCGCGGCATCGTGTATCGGGAACTGCTACCGACTGGTCATCGCATCAATCCAACTGTGTACTGTCAGCAGTTGAGCCGTGTTCAAGAGAAATTCAAAACTGTGGAGCCAGCACTTCTGAATCTCAAAGGGGTCCTTATGTTACAGGACAACGCTAGGCCCCTAGTGGCTAGGATGACCCGGGAAACCATTTTACGCTTTGGATAGGAAACACTATTGCATCCGCCATACTCCCTGGACATTGCACCGTCCGATTATCATCTGTTCCCTTCCTTGGACAATCACCTTAAAGGATGCCAGCTCAAATCCCAAGTAGAGGAACAATATGCACTTGATACCTTCTTCGCTTCACGGAACACCAACCTCTACCGCGATGGAGTAAATGGCCTTCCAGAACGTTTGCAAAAGGTTGTCGATCTATTCTTGATCTTCCAGATACGTGTTAGGTGACATATGAATGTTCAGAGGTGGTAAGTGAGAAAGTGATAGAACTTTCTTGTTTACCTTTATAGATCGGTTCTGTGCATTGAAATAGTTATGCACAAAGGTATAATGTTTGGTCGGGGGCAGTAGTTCTTGGTTAAACCTAATACAAACTATCTGTAATATGAGATTATTATTATTATTATTATTATTATAAGAAGAAGAAGAAGAAGAAGAAGAAGAAGAAGCTAAAAATAGTGTTTTTAGTTTTCCGGAAGGAAACCAAAATTTTCCAGTTTTTTTCAGGCTTCAAAAACTGGAACACATTTTCTTTTTAGATTGTAGCTGTCCCCCTTCAAAAACGACGAGCCCCTCCTACAGAAACCTGCTGACTACACCCCTGGTCTTAGGTGACATATCGATACTCTAACGTGATAGGTCAAAAAGCGACAGAACTTTCTTCGTTAATTTTATACATACTATGTAAAACTACTGTATAAGTTCTAGTATCTCGAGTTCGGGAAGTCGAAATGTCAAAATTCCTTCAGATTCGTGTTCCTCCTGGTCTACTTTACAAAATATATAAAAATCAGGTTGGGTCCAGTTTTCTTCCATGGTAACTTTATGTTCGAATATCTCGAGTTCCGACATTCGAAATGTCAAAATTCCTTCAGATTCGTGTTCCTCGTGGTCTAATTTACAAAATATATGAAACTTAGGTGGGGTCCAGTTTGCTTCCCTGCAGCCGAAAAGTACATTGGAAGTGTCATCAAAGAAGTAACTAAAAAAAAAGTGCAAATGATCCCAGGTCAGTATTTGTAACACACAAGTTCACGTAAGTACTTACGGTTTAGAACTCCCCACTTTTCTGATTTTAAAATTTTGCAACCCTAATTTAGCTGTGACTTGTACAACCACTGAACTATCCCTTTCGCACAGTGCTGCATATATTACCATAATAGTCTTGGAGCAAATAAAAAAAAGTTAAAACCAGACATAAATCAATACAATTGCCTCGATCGATAGTTGCTTTCACAATTGTTAAAAGGTGTAATTAAAAACATTAAACATTGTTTCTGCTTTGAAAAGGACAAACAGGGTTTAGTTTATAAAACCGCAAACACGGTTTCGGGCGACTTTCGCTTTCGAAAAGAGCTTTCGTGATTTCGGTTTTGAAAACCGCTATTGCGGTTTCGGTTTTGAAAACCGCTTTTGCGGTTTCGGTTTTGAAAACCGCTATTGCGGTTTCGGTTTTGAAAACCGCTTTTGCGGTTTCGGTTTTGAAAACCTCTTTTGCGGTTTCGGTTTTGAAAACCGCATTTGCGGTTTCGGTTTTTAAAACCGCATTTGCGGTTTTCGGTTTTCAGAAAACCGGTTTTCTCAAAAACCGAAAACCGCAAATGTCACAAAAATTCAACAGCACTAGTCCAAACCTCATGCATATTGAAAATATGATCTAAATCTGTCTCGTGGTTCGAGAGATTAAGAGTCACAAACATAGTCATTGTCAATTTTATAAGATAAGGTAATAAGACCTCATCAAAGGAAATAAATGGGCCAATAACCTCCGAAATATCAATTTTGGCAATATTTTACCCATAAAAGGTAACGAGATGGACCACCAAATTTATAATGGTATTTAGGGGTAGGCCAAGGTACCCCTGCCGAAATATAGAGGGGGTGGTCGTATATACCCAAGCACCGCAATCCAAGGGTCCAAAAAGTTCGATCACCTGTCGCACATACTACTGCGCTCACCTCTGGTGTGAGGGGTTCCTGGTTCGATCCCAGCTTGCACCAATTTGTCTTTGTATTGAGAAACACTGTTGGGATTTTTCCGTTTCCTTCTACTTCTTTATATTCCACCATTGTATTCATCCTTATCATCACTGTCTTCTTTAGGATACACGGCATATTGCGGAATGACAAACTGTTTCATTTTACTATAAATATTCCTTTTGTTGCAGATTTTCAAATTTAGGAGTTAGAAAGATTTCGTATGACCAAATGAGAAAATATTTCAATAATATAAGAGAATATGATATATTTAATTTTCTGTTTGAGTGAAAAATCTTTGGCTGTGATGAATAATTGCTTTTCTTAATAAATTTATAACTAAATGGATTCTAGTGTGTCTAGGTAATTGAGACACGTAACTTCCTAAATGCATATTTTTATGAAGCAGCAATTTTCTTCACTATATTTCCATCAATTTTCCAAAGTGTAAACGAATATTAATACTACATAGGGTTTATATATATATATATATATATATATATATATATATATATATATATGTGTGTGTGTGTGTGTGTGTGTGTGTGTGTGTGTTTCTGTGTAAGTGTATGGAATTGAGCACACACACCCACTCACATGCCTTTTACCCAATAGGATCTCTTATTTGTAACCGATGATCTCCCTAATCGTCAAGGGAATGGACATTGAAAGATATTGGAAGACTCTTAGTTCATAAAATTACTGCCAGGGGCGCTGTTGTCGCTTGCAGACGATCATGATGGTCACTGTGCGGTTGGAATAGTGATTGATGATAGTAAAAGGGGGAGAAAAAAGATGGAGGGAGTAACGCTCAACACCCTCGTTATAGCCGCTGATCTTCACCTGTCAGCTAGCACCATCAATCTTCTCCACTAGAGTGCAGCACAGGCGTTTGCTATGTATATGTATATACGGTATATATATATATATGTCTTCTTTTCTGTTGGTTTGGCAGTATCAATCTGCTAAACAAAATAGGGAAATTCCTCAAATATTAAATATTCACTTAAAAGTTATTGACGTTTGTGCTATACTCTTCAGCTCTTCACGATTAATATTAAAGTGTTGTTTAATCGCTCATAGAACTGCCAACGTTTAAACTTCTAGATTATTTAACTCAATTTGATTGGCTAAACTAAATTTGCATCCAATTAAGACTTGTTATTGTTGGGAATTCAATATAATGGTATTGCAGATTGAAATAGAAAAGTTTATGATTATTTCCACGTACTGTAAATTGATATAGTGTAATCATCAGAACTAAAACTATCCACTATCATCAACTTTATTTTTTTCCACACTTCTTTTCGCTACCATTAGTAGTAACACAATTTAATTTTTTCCATTAAAGATTGATTTTCTGAATAGCATTTTCAACTAATATGAAAATATGTTTTCCTGTGGTGGTACCGTGAATCATAAAGTAATATTACAAGAGGTTTCAGTTACTCTTTCCGCTGAAACTGTGGAGACTGTGGCGCCTCCACTCAAGGAAGTTGGGTACTATGAACTACTAAAAGCAAGAACGAATCAAAATTATTCAGAGCGCGTGAGTCTGATAGAATTAGCCAATGATGCACTTAGCTACTTGCCAGTAGCAGACTATGCAGTTAGTTACAACTCCAGTCGGTAGGTGTCGCCGAGTCACTTTTGTTGCATTGTGGTGACAATTTGAATTTCCATTAGGAATATAGGGAGTGGTTCATCAGGGGTAATCAGTGCCGTGAATGCTGTAAATGTCAAGAGGCTCTTCGTATACTTCATAATTTTTATCTGTCCTTCGAATAAAAAGTAACACCTGAGCAGTATCTGTTGACTCATCCAGAGCCAAAAGGAGACACACTCTAAATGTCGAATTTTTCAGACCATTGAATTTATATATTTTCTGCAATATCACCCACTCTTCGAACCACAATGTTCGCTGACAAACTGATGTTTTTTAAATACATTAGTCTTTTCTGGACTAATTCTTGATTAATTCCTCATAGATGAACGGTTTCTTATACTTCGCCATTGAATGAGCCACGCGGAAATTAGCATGAGTTGCTGCATCGTGTTCAGCGTTTACTTTGCTAAACAACAATTGCCAGGGTTTCAACTCATTTTTCAAAGACTGATATTTTTCTAAAAGTAGCTTTCTGTAAATTTGAGGTATTTCTGAGAATGTTTAGTCTCATAATGACGTTATATATTGTATTATTTGAGGATTGATATTGTTTCATTGCAAATTACACATTGCCTTACTCTTATTACTTGATTCAATAACGAAATAATTATATCCTCATTGTTCTTTAAATGTTCTACAGTCACTATTTATCTTTCGTGTTTTTTCTTTATTTATAGAAATCCACACAAAGGCATGTAACTTCTAACCAAAATGATACTAATTAATAACATTAGAATCCGGCGTTCTGAATAAACAGCATTAATTTTATCTATGTACAATTAAACACACTGTATTTTCACTTAAAAATAATATTCACATAGCACACAGGTCACAATGTATTTCGCTTTTGACTTGTCGCTTGGAACTGAAACTTTGGAACTATTCAACTCGGTTGTCTCCCGTATTTATACCACGCGTCCTTGGTACGTAGAACATGTCTGGAAACATTCGAAAGTTCTCGAATCTTCCATAGAAGCGATCACGCATTAGAACATTTCCTGAACGGGTAAGGTTACATTTACATTGAAGTTGCACCATCGATCGTGACTTAATGTCACGTGTTCCAGAACATGTTCTAGTTCTGCTACTCGCTACAAGATGGCGCTGTATACTTCGACTAACCAAACATAATTGACGTTTTGCGTAATTTCACCGTTCCACACAACATGGCGCTGGCGCTTATCTGTTAGTATTATGAGCTCGCCAGGTCTTACCCTTTGGGACTTATTGAAGAAGTTAGTTTAGACTTTAGGCTACAAAGTTTTGAGATGCTTCTAATAAAATATCAGAAGCATACACTAAAATGTTTCCTGAACAAAAAACAAGATGATAAAATTATAGAGGAAAAAAATGATATCTGTCTCTCTCCTCATGGTAATATTTACGTGCCTGCCAGTTTGAATTTAAGAAACAGAAACTTTCACTGCTAAGATTGTTAGGCAACCAAAACAACACCGCTGATAAGTGGGTTGCATAACTTCACTTGTAGGCGAAGAGTTCAACGTTAGTTAAAAGAAAGACAGAACTGGATTAGATCTAGGACTCAGAAGTAATATTGTGAGGTGTAAAAACATATCTTTAATTGCAGAACCAACTACAGATAAACAAAGGGGATAAGTTGAATAAGAAAATCATACCCGCAAAACGCGACAATTTTCTTTAGTTTTATACATGGCCTTTCTTCATGTAGTTACAGTTGAATATAACTTAGCAACTGAAGGAGCTTACACAGTGACACTTGCACTTTCAGTCAAATATCTTTACAATGGAGGGATCGCAATGAAGAGCTTTAAGCTTTTAAATAATTTAATTTCCCTCAAAGTTTGTCATCGTCTTTAGAGCGTAACAAGTAAGTTTTGAAGAAAGGAAGAAAATGAAAATTATTTTCGTTGAATACGAAGTTTGTTTGACGAAGTTTTGATACAAGTTGATGAAAGTTTATAAGAAACTAATCCTATCTTCCGTAGTTTTGCGAGGAAACGTAAAGACTTGTATCAAAGATATTTTAAAACAATAAATAAGAAAGTGAAACCCTCTTCAGGAGATATGCGTGATACCACCTTTGTATTATGCTACAATCTCGTTTCTGTTTCTTTCAAACTGTACTGAACAACAAAAGACGTTTATATAGCTCCTGGAAATCGCACTCAATTATATTCAAAGAGGTATCTTCTTAGAGAAAGAGAGAGATTTTTTTTCTTAAAAAAAAGTTCATTCGGTTTGAACAATGAACACCTTTTTCTCCAACGAATCCAAGTCAATTAAGAGGTAATTATGAGCAGGTTTCATTAGAAAAACGTTGATCTCAAGGAAAAAGCTTCATTTAATGAGAATATGTCAAACAACTTGAATTTTCAAGAAATGGAAAGGTTTTATAAATTATATGAGTTTAGATACTTGTGTTGAAGCTACATTCTTTTGTTATTGCTTTTAATTGCTTTTAATTGAAAACTTTTGACAACATGATCCGAGAAGAAACCGTAACGTAATGTATACGGTAATTATTTTACAATTTAAAAATTACTTTCACTTTTAGCATATTGCACGTTTAATTTGTCACAATATGGTCTGCCTACTTCGTATTTGCAACAACTACATGACAGTTTTCAACATATCTTAACCAGTTTTGACACAGCATGCGTTGATGTGTTTCATATTCTTGCTCCAAACATTGTCATCATATCTTACGGGAACCTACATGGAATCACTGTAAAAGCACACACTTTCAAATATGAAAAGAATGATTTTAATGGATGTATTTTATCTATATCGAAATTATGAGTGAACATACCCACTATATAAATATACCTAGGTAAATAGGTTGAATTAAAAACTTTCTCCTGCTTATTTTATTTTATTTAGAAACGAGTTAAAAACATTTACTATATGCATCTCCTATTTGCAGGTATAATCATCCAATCATTAAGACAAATTTCATTCATCAGTACAAGAGTAACGAGGGAATTAATACAGAATCGTTACTATCTTACTTGACACGTAAGATATAAATATATATTTAAATGTATATTTTAATTAATAGATGTCCCACGCAAAACCTGTATGTTTGCAATGAACTCCTTATAGTTATCGCCACAGTTGGCACCAGTAATGCTGTTTGTGTGTTGCGGCAGCTAGGGTCTCTTTGTTGTTGCATACCCATGGCAGTAAAGGAACCGTTAAGATTAGGTGTAGGCTGTTAGGAAGATATATTCCATTCAGCACAAAATAGCAATAGTCGGGGCGTTTGTGTTTTCCTTTTTCTGTAAAGAGGCGCAGGAAATTTTTGGAGACAAGTTTTGGTGTAAGTGTTCCTGAAAAGAGCAGTATTCAAGGTTTGGTTAAAAAGTGGCGAACAACAGGATCAATGGCAAACGTCAAAAAAAGAATCAAATCTCGTCCGTTCGTATACCTGCTGTGGTAAATGATATCGAGCTACGGATGTCAAGAAGTCGTCTGAAGTCAACACGTAAGTTATCACAAGAAGTGGGTACAGAGAGCAGTGCGTTTCAATGATTTTACACGGTATATAAGTACAAAATGACATTCGTAAAAAACTCCAAGAGAGACAAAGAGGGAGACAAGGGAAAGTGTCGGTTACTGTACATGTCTTCTTCAAACAATTGCAGTTGCAGTGATTTGTTGGATCCGATGCCGCTTTTCATGACTGATGTAGCATGATTTCCTTTGTCAGGGATGTATCAACTCGCAGAACACCAGCTATTGATCCGTGGAAAATCATCACATGATTCATCAACAGTATCTCCATGACGAACAGATCGGAGTCTGGTGTGCTGTGTCTGCCGGTAGGGTTGTGGGTTCTATATGTTTTGAGTCAACAGTAAACACTAAGGTGTACAATTAGAAATTTTAAAGAATTTTATGAACAGTTGACACCTCTTCAAAAGCAATTATAGCTTCTTTCAATAGGATGGGGCAATCTATCACCTGTGCTTTGCTCTCACAAATTCACAAAATAATTCAAAGATAAAAGACAGTCAGTAAAGTATTGTGACCGCCGCGATCAACATATATGTATACTTGTGACTTTTTTCTTAGGGGCAGTTTGAAGAGTAAAGTATACTGGAACATTAGAAGACTTCAACATTAGAAGACTATCTGTAGCAAAATTCTAAAAATTGACGTAACAGAGTTGCATAGAGTGTAAAGAAACGTGCAAATGTTAAGAAATGTACAAAAGTGCATTGATACAAAAGGAGAACATTTTTTTTACCTCCTGTGATTTTTTGTAATTTTGATAAGTACAGCTCTTTTCATTAATGACATGTGTGTGTATTTTTTTTCTGTACCATCAGATTGGATTTATTTGTTTTTACAAAACTGCTCATTCAACTTCGTGCAAAGCGGAACTGCTTTTCGTGGGTCAGCCTGTACATAATTGATTAAGTAACGCTATTGGTCTGAAAACAACACTAATTTGGTCAACAATTTTCTCCTTATCGTGTATGGGGCGGTCGTTGTCAGTACCAGTTTCAGCAGAATTATCTTCGAGACTCAAGGATTTCATACCATGACACTTTCCGCTAGAGACGTACCCACTTTTACCGGCAGTGCAGAGGAAGTTTCTAGCAAAGAATAGTGATTGTCACCAGATACGGTTGAGGAGAGTTTGGAGGTATGTATGGACAAAAGCCGCTCCTCTTTCCAGCTGTCCATCGTAAGCCCAATATATCAGAAATAAAACATCCGTCATTTGTACGGAGCCACCAATAACCATATATGGATCCACATGAACAGAGTATCCGCCCACCTCCTTCAGTTTTTATCATGACATGAAATGGGAAACGGGAATCCGTGTTAGTTCCTGTCATGACATTTCTGTCAACATTCCTGATGCCAGATCAATTGATTACGCACATTTGAGCTGTCAAAGCGACGTCTACAACATTGCTGACACTGGTCTACGGAAAACCTACGGGGAGGAATGGGATGGAATCGAGCTTTGTGGACTCCAACGTAGCTTGTTGCATTAGAAATTGGGGTGTCGGCGCAATAGTTAATAATGCTGTTGGTTTGTTAGAAAACAACAGTAGTGGAGAAATGCTTTCAATATGATTATTACACAGGGGATGCCTACTCCGCTCGACGGCTTGAGTGCAACCCCCGATAATTAATTGTAACATTCTTTCCCAAAATTTACCAGTCTCCCCACACATTTATCATTATCCTCCCAAATATATCACTCTTCCCCAAAATGTAACTTCACCCCGTAAATTTACCGTTGTTCGCCCAAATATATTATTCTTCCCCCAAATTTACTGTTATTCACACAAATGTATTATTCTTCCCCAAAATTTACCATTCTCTCCCACAAATTTACTGTTATTCACTAAAATGTATCATTCTTCCCCAAATGTAACATTCATCTAAAACATTTGCCGTTATTCTCCCAAATATGATTTTTTCCCAAAAAATTTACCATTCTCCTCACACATTTACCGTTATTCTCCCAAATGTATAATTGTTCCCCAAAATTTACATTCTTCACACAAATTTACCGTTATTCACTCAAATGTATTATTTTCCCCAAATTAACCATTCTTCCGACAAATTTACCTTTCTTCACCCAAATTATAATTCTTTCCCAAAATTTACCATTCTTCAGAAAACATTTACCGTTATTCACCCAAATGTATTATTCCTCCACAAAATTTACGATTCTTCTCACAAATTTACCGTTATTCACCCAAATGTATCGTTCTCTAGAAAATTTACCTTTCTCCCTACAAATTTACGTTTCATTTCCATACTGATCATTTCACTCCCCAAAATTAACCATTCTGCCTCTATATGTACTTTTCTTCAAAACTTTACCATTATCAAATGAAAGGTGCAGGGAAAGAAGGAGTTAATCGACATTTTACACTTTTTTCAGGAAAAGCAATTTAAAATGTTGATGGGCGACTTCTTTCCTTGTATAGCTGTATTTGTGTGTAAGTTTCTCTGCAACGAATCACTTTTTTTTTTCACAATATTCGTAGTGCACTTAGAAGTATAAAGTAGCACAAACAGGTGGTGTCCATATAAGCTTTTTCGCAAAAGTTGCAATGAGCTTCTTTTAGCCGTGTACCATTCAAATTTGATTGAGCCCTTTTTCAATTGAAAACTATACTCCAAATATTTTCATGCCGTCCTAAAATTCGTCTTTGTCGCCTCTGTAAAGTACACTTCTGTAAAGTAGTTGTATATACGTAAACAGGAAACATTCTGTATGTATGTAAATCAAGGGTAAAAGTGAGAGAGAATGTGGGGCAAGTAGTACCTCCACTTCCAGAAAATATATGTGGCATCCCCCTACTTTGTAAAAAAAAAAAATATAATGGGCAAAAATAGGCACGGGAAACGGTGTGACATCAGGCGTTCCGCTACCTTTTCAGATCCACTATTACCCCTGATGTAAAGTATTAAAAACAGTATTTAATAGGACTTGCTTACAACTATGCAATATAGACACAAGATAGAATGATATAACTATAACAACTATACAACAACTATACGAGCAATTTTCAAGATTTATAACATTACTGCGGTTTAACGTTAGGTTTTGTATTACACAACTTACTGTATATTCATTACGGTAAATTCAGTTTATGTCACTGGTGAGTAGATGTTCAAATTATTTTACAATAGCTATGTTAGTTCGAATAATAATAATAATAATAATAATAATAATAATAATAATAATAATAATAATAATAATAATAATAATAATAATAATAATAATAATAATAATACATACATACATACATACGTCAGTTCAGTTATATTGAAATTATTATATAGTCAACTAACAAATACATTAAAACATTTATCATAGAGTTATATTAGAGCGTGGACGCAAAAAAATAACCAATTCCCTAGAACAGTGGACAAATTTAAGTATTTTCGGATGACATTTTCTTTTTAGGAATGAAAGAAGAAAAAAATAAAAGAAAAAAGGAAATTAGAAACAGCTCGGGAAACGGAAAGCTATTAATTTTCAGGGAGAATCTTTCGTTCTATAGAACAGAGAGTATGCGGGTCGTGGGGAGGCCGGAACATACCAATGGATAACCGCATTGCCATATTCTTTTTTATTTTTTTTATTTGAAATTCTTTTTGAGATCGTTTATTGCTTTCGGCAAGAAGGTTATGAGCTCTTCAACTGCAAAGGAATGTACGGACAGAGAGAGAGGAGGAACTCAATTGAAAAAGAGAAAATAAAAAAATAAATAAAACAAAAAAATCCTTTCTCTCTTTATCTATTTTTCTGAAACGCCATCTTCGCCCTTTTATCAAGAGATCTCTCTCTCTTTACTCTTTGACCTATAATATATATATATATATATATATATATATATATATATATATATATATATATATATATATATATATATATATATTTCGCCTTGATCTCTCATTCCGAGGCCACTTGCAGGAAAGATGTGCTCTACAACAGTACAGACAAAACAATTTAATATCGGAAAAAGAGGAAAAATGAAATGTCATATATATATATATATATATATATATATATATATATATATATATGAGTTCCCTTCTTCCTAGCAATATATATATATATATATATCCATAGATTCCCCTACTCTAGAAATAAAGATAAATAGAAATAAATAGCTGTTCAGCAGCTACCCCCATCGCGAAATTTCTCAGCAAAATAAAATAAAAATAAATATCAAAATGTCACATTAGCACAGTAAGAAATTAGAAGATGATACTTGGGAAACTAATATATATATATATACATAGGGTAAGTTAAAATGATGAACCCAATTTCAAAACTTTATTCTGTGAAATCTAAAAAAAAACATATGTTATTGTGATACATGCTTTTTAATAGGTTAACTTTCAAATTTTAGTTCCCAAGCAGTGTTTTCACTTTCTACCGCCACGAGTCAGCAGCGAGCATGAAATGAATTGCTGATAATTAGAGCAGCCTATATTATGCTTTATTTTTTGTTTAATTATGCTTTATTATTCTTTATTGTTAATTACAATCATTGTTTTACATTAATCGTGTATAATGTATAATGCGAGGGTCACTACGAAAGTTTTGAGATACGCATTGTTGTGGCACAGTATTTGAATTTCAGCAATTGCATTCGGTAGTGGTATCCAGAGCGAAGAAGCGAAGCAAGTTTCAACTCGCCTCGCTTATCGGCGTGGCCGTATCGCCTTCACTTATTTGTTGATGTGAGCAGTATTCTTCTGTCTAAAATGGAGCTCGAAAGGGAACATTTTCGGGTAATGATCCTTTACGATTTCGAAAGTGGTTTGAACGAGACACAAAGCCTTGACCGTTCGCTGGGGGCATTTGGGGATCTTGCTCCTTCCTGTGCTACAATTTGTCGGTGGTGCTGGACGTCCGGCAACAGCTGTGTCAGATGAAAACATTGCCGCTGTGGAACAAATGATTCGAGAAAATCCCTGAACAACTTTTAAGGACATTGAATCTAGAGTGAACATTGGATCGCCAGCAGTAACAAAAATTCTTCATGAGCATCTTCGGCTCAGGAAGGTTTTATCTCGTTGGGTGCCTCACACTTTGACTGAACAGTAGAAGCGCAGGCGCGTGGAATGGTGTGAAGAAATGCTAGCAAGATTTGATGGAGGCAATTCTCGAAGCGTTTCTGACACAGTTACTGGTGATGAGACTTGGATCTATCAATTTGACCCTGAAAATAAACCCCAGTCTACAGTTTGGATCTTTCCAGACGAAAATCCACCCACGAAAATGAAGCAGCCGCGCAACTGCAAACCGCGAAGATGGTTTCAACTTTCTTCTCCAAATTTGGCCATGTTGCAACTGTTTCACTTGAAGAACAAAGGACTGTTACTGCTCAGTGGTACACCATTGTTTGCCTAACAAAAGTGTTCCAGAAGCTTCGGGAACGGCGTCCAAGAACTGGATTGCATGGGATCCTGCTTCGTCATGACAACGCGTCCGCACACACGGACAACATCACAATTCAGTTTTTAGAATCTACGGAGGTCAAACTAATGACCCATCCGTCCTATAGCCATGACCTGGCCCCGTGTGATTTTTTCTATTACCCAGGATCAAAGATCGCATGCGTGGGAAGAGATTTTGCAGCCCTGAAGAAGCTGTAGTGGCTTACGAGAATGAACTTTTAACACTTGAAGAAAAAGACTGGCAACACTTCTTCCAAAAGTGGTTTTCGAGGATGCAAAAGTGTGTACAGTGTAATGGTGAATACTTTCAGAAAATGTAAGTGTTAAGTTGATTTTTAGTATGTAAGTTATTTCACATCTCAAAACTTTCGTAGTGGCCCTCGTATTTACTATACATTAAATATTCCAAATATTTTGATCTATTTATTAATTTATGCAACCAATTTCTTTCATATTTAATGATCTTTCTATTTAATGCACTGTAAAGAGATATGCTTTACTCGAGTCAGTTTTTCTATCCCTTGTGTGCACCTTAGAGATGCATATATACAGAAAGCGAAAGTAAAAGATGCCACCAAAAAGTACAGAAAGTGCTCAAGTTCAAGAGGTACACTTAACAATATAGTGTGGAGTTCTTGTGTAGTATTCATTGTTGGCGGAAAGTTTTCTTCTTTTTCTTTTTTCTCTTCTCTACATCAAAGGATTACATTGAAGAGTTTACAGAAATAAAAATAAGCTTTTCATTGTTGCCTTGTTATGCTCTCAATGATTTTGCATTGTAAATATTGGTTTAAATAAAATATTAATACAGCGTGTTAAACTTGCAGCTAAACAAAATTTTCAAAGAATTGTTCTATATATTTTAAATTATGCTTTATGCTTTGTTTTCTAAAATTATGCTTTATAATGCTTTTAAAATTAGTTTCTTCTGCACCCTTATAGAGTCACAATCATGTTTATGGTACAAACCATATGTGTAAATTGATATTATGCTTTTTATGCTTTTGTGTTGCCCTAATGATAATGATCACAACAAGCCACAAAAGGTTTGGCAGAAGGTAGACTAATCCTGCTTGATGTGTGCTGCGTTATGCGAGGAGCTCACGTAGAACTATTGTATGTTGTGTGTAGTTGAAGAATACGTTGACAGTTTGCCTTTCTTTGTCCATGTCGCATAGAGACAGCAACATTTGTTTATTAGATTTTACAGGATAAATTTCTGAATCTGACTCCTTCATTCTGACTTGCTCTATCTATACCTATATCTATATATAGAGTTGTCCAAAAGTATGTATACAGACCCATACTGATCAGTCATGACATTTTATATCATTTATTTATTATTATCCATAAAGGTATTGATTTAGTTTCTTCCTTATCTGTTCTTAATTTATTTTCACTTATCCCTTAAGCTCGGAACAAACCAAGGCAAATAAATGCATTATCTTAATAAATTAAAATGTCATACTTGATCGATACCGGTTTGCATACCTACTTTTGGGCCACTCTGTATATTGAAAGCTGACAGTTGAATGTGGTAGATATCCAAAAATGTTGGAATTCTTATAATCAAACGTAAGGTGAGTGAATGTTCCACAAGACTCTGATACTCTTTACAATTTTATTTCGAAAACATCTGTGCTGTTTATGTGTAAAATACATTATCCAAAGCAAGAACGAAAAATTGGTTCGGTTGCTTTCGTTCTGAGTGTCTTACAGTGGGCGACCATTCGCAGCAAAATTGGATGATATTCTGTCAAAAGTGCAGCAATAGAAGTATGTAAGCAGCCATGACATTATCTAAACTTTCATCACCAAACATTGTTGAATCATTTTGTGAAAGCTAGGTAGAAAGAAGCGACACATTTGGGTGCCACATGGATCTGACTCAAAAACATTTATTCGATCGAATTTCTATCTGCGAAATTCTACTGAAATGTAACGAACTTGAGCCATTCTGAGGCAGTTGGTCACAAGTCATGAAAAGTGAATAACCTACTACAACAATACGTAAAAGATCGTAGTCAAAATAAGGACAAGATCCATAGTATAGGGCAAAGTCCACATTGACTCTCAGAAAGGTTATACTGTGTGCTTTGGTGGGAACGGAAGGGTATCGTGCATCACGAGCTGTTGCCACCATCAGAATGCTAGACTTGGAGCTGTACTGTCAATTAGCACGAGAGCACCTAGCAGTTGCAAAGAAGTGACCGAAACTGGTCAAAAGAAAGGGTGTCGTATACCACGCTCACAACACCAGACCGCAAATATCTTTAACGCCCCGTTCGAAATTCAGATAACTTGACAGGTAACTTTTAATGCATCCACTATATATCTTAAACCTGACACTCTTAGATTCCAATATGTTTCAATTTCTTAAGAAATTGCTGAATGATGCTAAGTTAGTTTCAAAAGATGCTTGTGAAATCCCTGTGTCACAATTTTTCTTAAGAGGACGTAGAAGTTTTATAGCGACGGAAAAATAGTAGTAGAAGGATATCGAACAAAATCGTACATATTTGGTTTCGTAATGTTGTTTTCAAATCACAATAAATGTACTCTCAACATCGACCTCAAATGGCAAAATTAGTTTTAGACATCCTTATATTAGGAAACAATAATTATATTGTGGCTATTTGCCTTCGTGTCGCCACGTTTGCCCTAGTCCTCGTTTCGCCTAACCAATTATCTGACACTTTTATGACAGATAAATGATAAGATTTATGTCTGCCATTTTAGGCGAAAAAGGATACTCGTTTGGCCTAATCCTCGTTACGCCTAAAGTGGCGGACAATAAGAAAAAATCGTGGAAATTCAACTAGAGGGAAATTATAAGAGAAAATTTCCTACTACATGAAGAATTAAGAAATGCAAAATATATAGATTAATATTATATTAACTATTTTCAAGGAGTTAGGATTACCAAAACTCCTTTATGTATTTACTATGACCATGTATATATACGAATATATACATACATACATATATATATATATATATATATATATATATATATATATATATATATATATATATATATATATATATATGACACGTTCTCTATCGATCCAAACGATTTATGGTATGGATTCCAAATCTTAAGAATAGATTTCATCTCAGCTTCATTCTTCTATTGAAGCCAGAAGTAGTAAGAACTAGTACAACTTCCGGTTTCAATATTGATTCCTAAATATTAAAAATCGTAAGAGATAACAAGAAATCGTTTTTGATGAGAATACAGATTCCGATAAACAGATTGCATGTCTCACATTATCACTTTATTGCTGCCAGAAGTTATAAATATATTTCCGGTTTCAATATTGAATCTGCATAATTTGGAAATCTACAGTAATTTAACAATGTAAAAAGAAACGCACATATAAGACAACAAGGTATAAATGTTTTCACAACTTTGCTTACTCCACCGTACACCAGTAAACCGTAGCTCAGACGGCCACCCGACTGAATAAGGGGTTCAGCCGGATAGTTAGTAGACAACGTTCGCTTCATCGTATGGACTTCAGAAGCCGATAACCCACGAGGTTACCACTTGTCATTATACGTCACTGCGGTTAATGTCTTACACTGGCAACAGAGTGCCTTGACTGAACCATAAAAACCAGTAGCATGGTGCGATGAGTCTCTCTTTCAATATCATCACGCCGATAGTGATCTATAATTTGGTGCCAACCCAACGAAATCATGTCAGGTTCGAACTGTACAAAATAATGGAGTCTCCATGTTGATTTAGAGTGTTTTTCTGTAAGCAATGTTTTGGACCTTTGGTACCTACTACTCGCCCGTATTGTATCGAAGTACAAAGATTTCCAGAGTCAACTATATTTATTTCTGTCATACGAGTGGAAATGTAGTGTACAGCAGGACAACCACCCTCGTAACAGATCCCGGTTGGCTACCACCTATTTGGAGGAACATCCCACTTCTTCCTGTTGAAAGAACCACAGAGAAGCCCAGATTTCAATCTCATTGTACATCTCAGAGACTTATACTATGAACATTCCAGGTAGTATGTAAAACGAGTGGAAATTCAACTCAAAAGTTGTAATTTCAAAAGTAATAATAAGAATTGAAATATATTTTTTCTTCTTTCTTCATTAGAACACATTGACATGTTTGGATTGTGGAATTATTCAAAGAGCAATTTGTCAGCGGAGCGATTTGTCACTAATCACTCATTTCGATCACAGTTGTCCATTGTTAACTTATGAGCAAATTTAGGGATCTTTTGTCAGATCTAGCTCGAAATATTTACAAATTTTATACGAATTATAATTACAATAGAATAACAATAGGATCCCTTATAATGTATTAACAGTTTCAAAAAAAGAACATTGAAACTGGAATGAAATCCTCTGAAAGATCAGCAAAAACTACAATAAAATAACTTTTGTATCATAAGAAGAAACACACAAACTATATTTCCTTTAACATACCGATTAGCAGTACCATTTGACAGTATAAGATATTTGGAAACAAACTGCAAAATAAAAGTTACTTTTGAACATCACTAAACAAAATTAATAACAGGTGTAACTTGTTTTTCTCTCATCTCAAATATAACCGCTATACACTCTGTGAGGGCATTAATATTCTCAAAATAGAAGGGAAAAGTAACTGTACAATTGTCAAAACACTTTTCAGAAAGCAAATAGTCCTATTGCTAATTAGTTATAGGAAAACTAATTTGTATTTCTCAGTTCTTCACATAGTAGGGAATATTTTTTTCGAAAAAATCCCTCCAGTTTTATCGCCACGATCTTTTATAGTAAGCCATTTTAGGCAAAACGTGGATTAGGCCAAACGAGTATCCTTATTTCGCCTAAATGCCTGACATAAAGCTTATTTTTTGTCTGTCATAAAAGTGTCAGATAATTAGTTAGGCGAAACGAGGATTAGGCCAAACGATGCAACATCATTTGCCTTAACAGGAATACTCCCTAACTATAAATTAGGTTTTCGTAAACTCTGATAACATATTTAGGCAGTTCCTTTCAAAGTATAACATATTACAAAGTTGTAGCTGCCTATGACCATAAATGATAAAATTGTGGCACAATAAATATGTAATCTTTAGTGGTCTCCTATTACCTTTCTTTCTCAATATTGGAACCCGAATGCATTAAAGATATAAAGTCGAAGATGAAGCTTACATTGTAAAAAATCATTGTGTTATTTCAACGACATGCCTATGTGTTAACACGATTGTGTTAAAATATAACACACACAGGTGGTTACAACAACTCAACCTCCATTTGAAGTTGTGTATCAAATGCCGGTAGTTGAAATGACACAGAGCCTGTGTGTTAATTTAACACAAGTGTAGAATCTTCAGTGTTGTTTTGTGCGTGATTGCCAAATATGGTGGGCATCTAATTATAAAGGCTTATGAATTGAAGCTACAGACAAACACAGTAGAAAGAAATGCTTAAACAAATCCAGGTATACGCAAAATTTCAACATCTAAACCGTGCGATGTGGTTTCAATTGTTTTACATAATGTTTTTGAAGAAATATGTCAACAGTGGGAAACAACATAGTATTACCAGTGGTGATATTCAGCTTGTTTGCACCGGTTCGCGAGAACCGGTTGTTAAAATATTTCGAGTTCGCAGAATCGTTTGTTATACACAGACATAAACACACACACACACATCGCAAGTCGTAGCCAAGAATGAAAGAAAGAAGCTAGACAAATTTGTGAAACCATCTTTTTATTTTCCCACTCGCTTGCATTGTTGTGAAAGCAAGCAACGTTGAATTATTTCAATTCAATGGGCTGACAGAAATTTGAATATGAATTCCGAAATTTTGTCCTTAATACTGGGACCTATAAGTGTAATGAATGTGATACGTATATAATGCTTATTACGTGTGCTCCTATTTGTTTTTGTACGATTCCGATACCTTCATCAGTTCCGGAGATATGCATCTTCGAAGCAATGTGTACGAAATATTGGTCTTTTCATCGATATCTCGAACGATTGCTTGTCATGACCCAAAGTGTCATTCCTCAAATCATGGGCCTTTCCTGGTGGGACTCCCTATATATATATATATATATATATATATATATATATATATATATATATATATATATATATATATATATATATATATATATATATATATACACGAGGCGTATTCCAAAAGAAAGGACCTTTTGATGATTAAAAAAACAGATGCTAGTTTTTTATTGTTGCCAGAAATAGGTGCCTACGGAATTACTTCGCTTTTCCACATAATCAATATGCCGTTTCAAAAACTTTTCGTAACGCTGCACCATCTTCCGTAAACCCTCTGAATAGAAGTTTGCCACCTAGGATTGGAACCAGTTGGCAACAGCAGCCTTGAGATCCTCCTCGTTTTCAAACCGTTGTCCAATAAGGCACCGTTTCAAATGCAAGGAGAGGAAGCAATCGTTGGAGGCATGGTCAAGACTGTATGGAGAGTGGTTGAACAGGTCCTAACGAAAATCTTCTTCTCGGTGTGAGGACGCGCGTTGTCATGAACGAGGATGATTCCGGACGACAGTTTCCCGCGGCGTCGATTTTGAATCGCACCTCAAACTTTGATGAGCGTATCGCAGTACACGTCAGCTGTAACTGTTGTTTCACGTTTCAAGAAATCAACCAACAGGACGCCCTTGTCGCCCCAAAAGACGGTAGCTATCACTTTGCTACTCGAGTGCGGCGATTTCTTAAATCTTTTTGGTTTGGAGGAACCTGAATGGTGCCACTGCATGAACTGTTGTTTGAATTCGGCGTTGGTGTACGAGATCCACGTCTCGTCGCCCGTCAGAATGTGGGAAAACAAATCATCTCCCTATTGTCGATAGCGATCCAAAAACTGTCGGGCACTGCACATTCGTTGCTCTTTGTCCAAGCGCTTCTGTGACAATCCTGTAGGTCGTAGTTCGTGCAATGTGGGGAAAGCCGCACTGATCGTCACTTCGAAATTTCTAGTTCACCTGCTTCACGATATCATACGTCTGAACACTAAGCCTGCCAATCCGATCTTCATCGTGCACGTTGGTGCGACCATTTTGATATTCGCGACACCATTTGCGAACATTTCCTGGACTCATTACGTAAGTTAATACACTAGGCACAATTCCTGATGGTTAACAGCAGCAGAAGTTCCTTTTGCAAGCAAAAATCTATCACACGGTGTACTTCACAACTAGCAGTAGCGATCTGCCTTCCACGGCTGCCAAACTCCTACTGACTCAAGAGAACCACTGCAGTGGCTTCGTCAATACTCCGTCGTTGGCGCTGCATGCGTGAAATTGTGTTCCAGCCTACCCCCATTTCACTATACGTCGACGGTCCTTACTTTTGGAATACGCCTAGTATATATATATATATATATATATATATATATATATATATATATATATATAGAGAGAGAGAGAGAGAGAGAGAGAGAGAGACTGTCGTTAAAAAATTAAAATAGCACCACTGCGTATTACTGTATCACTTGTACATTGCACTAGAGCTCACCAGTCGACAGCAGAGACTGTGTTTCAAAAATGGCGGAAAACAAGTTGAATCACGATTAAGAGGCAAACAAATTATAAGGATATAGGTAAGAGTTTCTTATTATTCTTGAACAAGATATTGGTGAAGGTTGCGTTTCGCACCATCAAGAACTACTTTACAATAAATTTTGGGGAGGAGAACAAAAATTTTTAATGAAGATTTTCTATATGAAGTGTTCTGTAGTTTACTATTCTTATTTTAAAATTAAAATTTTCGGTAAGCGTAAGCATGCACATCACATGGTTTTTCAACACAGAAAAATGGTTACATCAACATCACACACGGAGTTATTTCAACACGAAAATAGGTGTCGTAGTAACACAGAAGTGGGGTCGAACTAACACCAAAAACGGTGTTTATCTGGTGGTCTGACATTGAATTTTAGCACAGAAAGTGTTGAATTAACACCAAAACGATGTTACTTATACGGTTTTGACAAATTATGGCACAGATCGTGTGTTGAAATAATAAGAAAATAATGTTGAAGTAACACAGTGACTGTGTTATATTGATACTTGACATGGTGTAATATTAACACAAAATAATTAACAGACTACCCACTGTATTACTTTCTTCGTGTTGGTGCAACACCGCCACAAGTAACACTCAATACTCTTCTCGACACTATCGACCCGGTTGTGTATTAAAGACGTAACACTCCCTTTGTGTTAAACGCCAACACTACGGGGTCTGTGATGAACTAACACCGCATAGTGGTAGTCACGCTGAAACCACTGCCCTCTGTTAAAATTGAGTTGAATTAGCACCATGTTTTACTGTGTATTCTTGAGTTGCTGAATCTATTTTTCCGAAAAGCGACTTCTCGCTATGTACTGCCGTATTGGGTATCTGGAGACTATTTTGAAGCCGGAAGTGGTAGTTGATTTCTACTACACACAAGTTTAGTACAGAGATAAGCGTGGCAATAGTATTTATTCCTAAAACATGGAATCGATTTCAAAAATCCCTTTTTGATACCTAATAAGTTTTTAGTCTATGATGGTTAATATAGAAACAGGAAAGGATCGATTTGTACTACTTCTGGCTTGAATAGAGGATTAATGAACATAATGAAACCTGCTATTAGGACTGTGAACTGACTCCAACAAAATGCTCATCGCTATCTCTTATCATAATTGTTCTTTTAGCTATGGATAGAGGACAGACAGACGGACGGACATAGCTATACATAGAACTTCCTATATTTATACATAGATAGCATAGATTACATATAGTGTATTCCTATCATAAAATACATTAATGGAAATGCAATTAAGAACATATGTGTATTTAAAGGATGTTTCAAAACAACACTTACTACGTTTGGGAGGTGATTTCTGGTACCAATATAAGACAAAAGTATAGACCAACCTGGGTGCACAAATGCTTCCCTTTCGGAGTTATAGGCTGCCGAAAACATGAAAAAATGAACTTTAAAGGTTCATACCTCCAAAACTATGGGACCTACCGTAGTAGGGTCAATATTTCGCTTAGGAATAGTATGTGCCTTATCCAAATATCCATGTTTCAGAATCCTGCTGCACTTCCGCAACAATTATTATAGAGGTAGTTGGCGAGTACTTCAAATTATACGCCCGTAGCCAAACTCACTCTATAAAAATTGTTGCACAAGTATAAGTACAAGCACAAGCACAAGCACAAGCACAAGCACAAGCACAAGCACAAGTCTTTCTTCCATAACCATATGCAAATACACTGTTTGGATGAACACTGGGTACATATCGATCCTCTAGAGTTTGAATTTGAACTGACCAATGGAGCTATTATGCCCAGAAAACGCTTCAATGTTTTCCCACTGTATTTAATTCAACCACGTAATTGCCTAAAATGTGCAACGTAAGCCTGTTTGGTCGGAAGTCAGAAATCGAGTGCCTGCTTGTTCTCTAAGTACAGAAGTGTCGCAAAAGACAAAGTTGATTGTAAAAACTCATATACCTAAATTATTTTGAGTTAATACTATTGTACGTTATATTTTAGCTCGAGATTAAATGAACAGCAAGGAAATTAAGCAATAAACGGTATTATTATTATTATTATTATTATTATTATTATTATTATTATTATTATTATTATTATTAACTTTTATTATATTACAAAAAGTGATAGAGGAATAAACATGCGTTACAAAGTTCGTTTACTTACATACACGTATGAACAGAAAATGCATAGGAAATTTTCAAGGCATTCTAGTGCAGCGCCAATTACAACCATTGACAGGTCACAAACCTCTGCGCTTTGCTCCATTCAAAGTGGAATATTTTTGTTATTTTCAAAGATAGAACAATGATTCTGATACTGTTCGAAAGTTCTTAATGTAAATTGTTTTGTATACCTCACAAATGTTCAATATCTTGGTAGCATGTTATATTCTTTGATACTGAACAGAAAAATATATTAACGAAACCGTATTTTGTTTTGTCTTTTAGAGCACCATTATTAAACATGTCGGCCACACATGATAACTAATTTTAGTTAAAGATAATTTTATGTCTATTTTCTTTCATCAGGCATAAAACGGTGTTTCAATTTTTATTTATTAACAAATTACAAAGTCTTAAAATTGTTACAGGTGATTTTCCATGGCCGCCATCTTGAAACCGCCATTGCAAAAAAGTGTGGGGATGTGGGGCAAACACTCAACTTTTTTGTTTACTTCCTTATGGATACAAGAATATATTTCAGTAACAATTTCGTCCATACACGGACTTGCATAGAGAAGTATTGTCAGCCCCAGGACTATAATGGGTCTTACCGTGACGCAATCTTTCAGAATGACCATCGCCATGTGACATCATAATTTACAGTAAGCCTTGGCTAGCATATTTCGGACAGCATTCAGCATCTATACGGCCAACCAGACAATACTGTATAAAATATTCGGGATAACCTACACACTCCAAGAATCGATCTAGCTCTATTAATTTATTAGCAATATTATCATGCCGCTCCTGAGTTACTATGGGTAAGATTTAACAAATCGAATACACTGAATCGCCTAAAAGCGCAATTCAGACTACCGGTTTCTTACATACACATATAGCTCATAGGAGTGTTGAGTTATATTCGTCAATCGGCAGTCAATCCTCTACGGAATCTCCATCCACATGATTCACATTTAATTGTCCAATTGAGTAACATGTTTGTGTATATTCTGTATTTTTAGGAGGCCCATTTATCCAAAAACCCAAATCATAGCTATTTTTGAATTCATAATACTTATTGAAAAAATTCAAATATCTTAATAACAAAGGGCGAATATATCAGTCTGTACGTTATCCAGGAATATTATACGACCTTGCTTAGGAGATTTGTAATATTGGTTGTAGAATTCAGAGAACTCAATGAAAAACTCTATAATAAATAGCAAACGTCTCTTTTCCTTACGCTAATTCCTAATAATCAACACTTGTATTAATAGATGTCTCTATGTGCGCTATCACCAGGGATGAATTTAAGGTTTTGGCACCCCTAGGCCGAAAGACGTTTGCCGCTCTCAACCCTGGGGTACAAAATTTTAACACGATAGAAAATACAAAAATACTTCAATGTTCTACCCTTACGTCCAACACCACATGCTGGATGTAAGCAACTTCAGATGCAATCCTGAAGAAGACATCTTCGATCTTTGTCAACAATCGTCAAATAACGAAGATAAATGAAGTCAGGAATAATTGAGGATAAAAGAAGCAACAGCACCGCAGAAAGCATAAATTTTCACGGATTGTTCATCACCACCACTCTCTGGGACGCCTGGTCTGTTGGAGCTTCCCTTCGCTTGGTCGCCTTGTCGTCGCAAAAACCCCCATCAGTCTTCAAGACATCTGGAGTTTTATCGTTCTTTCTAGGACGCTAGGACTCTATGAGGTACCTTACATACAGTCCTTGGCCACAAGAGCCTTGGATTCTATCACCCTAGTACGCTCGGTCTCTGGGTCTCTACAATCAAAGCCACGAAACACGGTAAGGTCCCACAAGTTGTCGCTAAAATCTGATTTCCACATAGTACATCTCATAGAGCATCATGAGAAATGAACATTAGAAAAATTTAAGGTGCTATGAACCAGAAGGATAGGAGCTACGGGGCTTCAAAATTTGAATATCCAAAGAATTGTATCATAGAATTATGTAGCTTAAAGCAGATTTAAAATGCACTATTATCACTAAACATAACACACACTAAACATGCACTATTATCACTACCTTCTCGTGTAAGAAGAACTCAGTATTTGACACTGTAATTATCATTACTGTACATAGGAGGAATTTTTATAATAAAAGGTAATTGAAAAAATTCAAAGTTCCCGTATATCATTTTTTAAAAGCTGTACCATAAAAGAGAACTTTACAATATGTATTTTATGTAAGCTTTTGTATATGTTTTAACGAATTGTGGTATGGTGATAGGTGCACATGCTCAACAGCACAATAGCTTACACGCCTGCTCCAACAGTCTACTACAAGTACAACCACTTACATAAGTACCTGGAACCCTGATTGTTATAGTTCCAAGACTTGGGGTACAGGTCATTTGCAGTTGTGAGAACGTCTAGACAGATGCAACCCAACTTACACGTAACTTTTCTCGGCACTGACAGCAGTTGGTAGCACTGAGTCAAGTCTTTATGCAACTAAAATTGTGAGTAGATGACGCACGAAACATTTCTCCATTCTGAGATCAGTCTCTCTGGTTCAAAGCATGTTCTCCAATGAACACCATATATTAATCTCAGTATTGCTGTGTATGTAATGTATTACTTCATTATATACTGTATATTCGAAGAAATGAAAACACTGATCACACATGAATCAGAAAATGTCTGAAAGTAGACGGAAATACAAAATCGAGAACAACTGCTGGAAATAAGTTTGTAAATCACCGTCTCCATTGACAGACCTTCTCCAATTCTCCTTATTCCAACATCTTTTTCTTTCTAGGGAAGAGAAAATCTTGCTTTTCAAATAAAGTATGCATTGAAATTAAAATTGAAACAGAAACACCTGAAAAAGTTTTAGCCTGGCCGGGATTCGAATCCGGGTCTACCGAATAGAAGTTCAATGCACTAACCACTCATCTACCGCGTCATTTAACATCCTACCCAAACTAATACCTAGTTAAAATCGTTTCATGGAAAAACATAAACAAAATACTAATGCTTCTGTGAGTGTCTTAATGATTTCCTTATTTAATTCAAAAACAAGTTATATAGACGTTCCTCAATGAGGAAAATATCATGAAACGTTCTTCAAATTGAAACTACGTCATCGGTTGCAGGGATGGTGCCAATTACATTACATTTCGTCTTTACCATAAGTTTTAATTTCCAAAGAAGAAAAGGTGACAGAAATTATTTTGACATTCCTTGAATTGTATCAATACGTGTAGAAATAGAAGTTTAGAATAGAGTAGTTTATGTTCCATAACTACTAGTTTATTTTCTTATATTTATATGAGGAATTTGTGGCAAATTGAGCCGGTGGCACTAGCCGAGTGATCTCGGGCGTTCGGCTTCTGATCATCAGGATCAATCCACTGGAGGTTCGAATTCCTCTGAAGAGCAAGGTCGGAATTTTAATTGTCCAGAGTATTTCTGTGTTCGTGTCCCTGTAGTGTTTGGAATACGTCGAAAGGACAGAGGTGCTAGTGGCGAACAATACTCCGGTTTGTGCGATTTGTTTTTAAAAAATGTGAAAGCAGGAAACTCCCATTGTAGCTACCTGGGTTCAAATCCCGTTGTGGCAATTAGTATTTTTTCTGAATGGGAAGATAATGTTTAAGTAATTTGTATCGTAATTATGTTATTCCTTTATTATTATTATTATTATTATTATTATTATTATTATTATTATTATTATTATTATTATTATTATTATTATTATTATTATTACCACAAACTGAAAGAAAATGTAACATAGTCGAAGTTTTCATAGGAACAGAAAAGATATACAGTATGTCAGTTGTATCTTAGGTTTACACATGAACGCAATAATATTATTACGTTTATGGATTTACAGATACGATTATCATTTTATGAGAACAAGAAATGGAATATAAAGATTTGTTAGCTGATAACAGTAATGCATTTTATTTCGCCCTTCTTCTAGGTAGAAAGGTGAGGTGACATCTTAAATAGGGTCATTTCCGTGACTAGAGTAGTAAGTTCGATCACTATTTGTAATTTGTGCACAGCTAGGAACACTTCCTTGGAACTCATTTTTGGCCCATACTACAGCAGTAAGGACGTGTTTAGCCCTTATGTTTTCATCAATTCTTCTTCAAGCACGTTACTTCCCAGACAGTTACGAATGAAAGTTGATACGGATAACGTAATTTTCTGTTGTTGGTATTTCACCTGTGAAGGAAGTCGTCTAAATTCTTAGACCCTGAGAAATTGAATATTTTTCATGTTAGTATATATCAGAAGTATCAATATTGCAGATTATAAAACTTTCCGGAATTGCCTCACCGGAATCGAACTCGCGTCCCCAACATTATGAGATTAACGTTTAAGCCACTACTTTAAGACGTCACTGTTCTGGGAAGAGGAAAATTGGAGCTGCAGTGAATTCAGTAATTACATACGTTTACGATTCCAGTGTAATAATGCTGAAACTTTGATTACAGCCATGATAAAATAGTAAAGTATTATGTAGAAAGAATAGTAAAGATAATTTAACTTTAAAATGACAATTCATATGTACGGAGGCGCTGCCGTATGTTCTCGTCTCGGGCCCTGATTTTTCACGGCACGGAATTGGACATATACTCATATTGATTGGAATCTGGTGTTTCAGGGCACTGGATAATTTGTTTAAAGTTAACTAATTTAACGAACCTTCCTCAGTATCTTGTTTCCTATTTTTACACGTTTTACTCACTTTAACAGTTTTTCCACTTACTCTTTAAGAACAGGGACAAAAACACAGAAACATTTGAGGCAGTCAAAATCACAAACACTATTCGGGCGTTCTTCCCTTTACTGAAGTAAGACAATAAAATATTGTGACCATGCAATTTTTGGTCTTTCATTTTCCATGTGTTGTCAAATCCAGTTGGAGTGGGTCAGTGGGTCAAGTTGATCGACTTTACTGAGTGGGTCGTAGGTTAACAACATGTGACCCACTGCGACCCTATCACCCACCGTGACCCACTGCGAGCCATGCCCCACCATGACCCACCACTCACTATGACCGACTCTGACCCACTGACCCACTCTGTTCAGTGCATTGTAGACATATCTTCTGAACAGCATATTTTTCACCCTCGAACCAAGCCATAGAAACTAAAAACACGTTTCTGATTGGTTGCAGCTTGCGATTTTCCAAACATTCTGATGTATGTATTGTGTATTATAAGAGTAATAAAAGAAAATTTTCACTTTGTTGGAATTGAAGAAGAAAATTGAAGAAGCGGTTGAGTTTAAATTTATATCATGGCAGTCAAGGTGAAACAAAACGAGCCCTGCGGAGCTTCTAACCCGCTCCTCCTCCTACTACTACTACTACTATTTATACTGTGGATTCGTATATCAAAACGTAATCATTTTTGAGTATAATTTTCATCTTATTTCAATGAAAAAATGTGTTGAAAATTTTAGAAATAAAATATAAAAATAAAAAAAAAAACTTTCCTTGGCCTGGTTTTAACCCACCAAAAGCAATTATAATTACACTCGGCTACGAAGACCGCCAGTAACATACACTTGACTTTTGCTGTATTTATGTTACGTGGTGACAATCGGATAGATCCAACTTACCACAATCGCGTATTTAGCTCCTATGAGCAGGGTTGAGCATGATTTAAAAATATGCTTCTGAACACTGGCCAATTTTTCTACATTTTACTTTCAAGTCCTCCATTTCCCTTTATATTTTGTCTCTGTTTACTTTCCTGAGATGAATATCTCTAAGTAAAAAAATAATTTGAGGCATGGATATTGATATTTGTAATTGTAATAATAGCAATAGGACGTATACTACTACTTGGCTTTCGAGACACACAGCATGTGACGTTTTGAGAAGCTGACAACTGAAAAAAAAATATTTTTGAATCACCGTAATACATCAATTATTATATAAAAAATTGAATGTAACTATGTATGCCTAATCATCATGGCCAAATTGCAGTCAAATAAAATGGCTTTTGGTAAATAGTTACGTCTTTATCCAAACTGTGATGTTATATTGCGTTCATTATAATAATATCCTTATAGATAGTGGGGATCCGAATATTTGCAAAAAAAATGAATATCACACAAGGCGTTAAACTTACGGAGCTGAAATTCAGTATATTAACTCTATTGAAAATGAACACAACGTCTCCTAGCATTTTTTAACATTCTCCTTTATGGGGAGGAGTGCAATTTCTACTTATGGTAAACAGATAGTGGGTTAGTTTTTAAAAATAATCGAAAACAATCGATATTAGTTGAGAAAAAATTGGGAAAGAAGAAATACAGCCGGGTTCGATTCCCGGCGTGAGCTCATGTGGTTCGGGTTCACGTTAATCCGTAGGTCCACGTCTCCTATAGCCTCGCTCCTTAAAGGGACGTTAAACTCAAAATCAACTCAACTCAACCAAAAATACAGTGCTTCGCATCATATATCCATATACGCTTACCAATAATTTCTTAGTTTTATAATAATTGCTGAAGCTTCTGTATTATATGGAGCGCTTAGAGCATAGGGCAATGAACCCATAAAGTTGAGAGAAAATAGGCATACAAGTTGTAATGTTAAGCTTCTGTATGTTGATCTACTTACCTTGATTTGGGACTTTCAAATTTCATCCATTTTTCCACCGACAGTGAGAAGTTTCGAAAATTCAACCAGGAAATAACACTGTTCAACACAAAATATGTCATTTACATGAAAATATGTTTTTCTTATGTATTTTTGCATGAAAAAATCGAATCTGTAACTACTTTTTAAATATTACATACCAGTTTTGTGAAAAATTGAAAAGTTTGAAATTTTGTTCTGTGAAATATCGTATTTTTACGGATGGTGATGAAATATGGTTAATGATTGGTTTGGTAATTGAAATTTAGCGTACTCTTTCAGCAGCGAGGATGTATGAGACGTGATCCTACAGTTTAAGGCGGAATTCTAACTATCGTGTCCTTCAATGTTCTCCTACCAGGAATCGAACCCGAGATCCCATGCACCGAAGGCGCGCGTGCTACACAGTAGACTAGCAGGGAGGCAAAAATGTGCTTAAGATAAACATTGTTGCATATGTAGTATACCTTAAAATATACTCATCCAAGCGAGAATTTTTCCTTCTTTACAGAAGGAATATATACGCTGTTTAAAGAGGGGTTCTCCTCATCCCCCAATTTTCTCCTACCAATACGAGTCTTTTTCTGTATTATAATAATAAGCACTAGTTTCTCATATTTCTCCTCACTCTTTATCTTCATTTCAGGTAGTAGCCCATTAACATCTAGTAATAAACGAGTTCAGATTTGTAGTGCCTAAAACTGTTGCCATATGTTCTAGCATTTGAGTAATTTTTGGTTCGATTGTATTGTTATTTGCAGAGTGGTGTTTGGTAAAGAGTGGTCGGACTTGCCGCGTTGTGTATTTTTGTGCTAGTGTGTGCTGTGCATCCGGATTTCAAGAAAATGCTGAATAAATGTACACCTTTAGTTAAAAAGGCTTATGAACTGTACTTTAGCTGTAGGATTGGAGACTAGAGTAAGTCTTGGACAACGCATATATGCTGTACTACGTGTTTCAGGAATTTGAGAAACTGGCTACAGGGAAAGCGTAGTTCTATGAAATTTACTCTTCCTATGATTTGGTGCGAACAAATAGATCATATACTGACTGTTACTTTTGCTTGACAGATGTAAAGGACTTTTTCTCTAAACATCAGATTCAGTACCCTAATTTAAAGTCAGCTATTTGACCAGTTCCCCACAGTGGAGATCTTCCAGTATCTAAAGCTCCAGAACATTACACTATTGATTCAGAAGATGATACCTCAGACGTTCCAAGCAACGGGGAAAGTGTAGACTTTCACCCATCTGCATCCCAGTGAACGTCATCTTACTTGATCACTCAAGATGAGCTTAATCATCTTATACAAGACTTAAATCTTCCTTTCAAAAAACGGAAGTGTTGGGCTACAGCCATCAAGGTTGGAATTTCTTGGCTCAAGAAATTAAAATCAGTTTGTTTATGATACGACAAAGTCGTTTTGAGGACTAGTTTGTTGAAAACGGAGGCATTGTTTATTGCAAAGACGTAGATGGTTTATTTCAGTCTTTGGGACATGAACATAGTCCCACCGAGTGGCACTTATTGACAGCTCGAAACTAAGTCTGAAGGCAGTGCTTTTACATATTGGAACTGTTAATCCATCTGCTTTTGTAGCATACGCAGCTCGTACAAAGGACATATGAATTTATAAGTGCAATATTGGACTTCATTGAATATAAAAAGTTCAAATGGCATGTACGGGGGACTTGAAAGTTACTGGAATTCTCACAGGAATGCGACAAGGATACCCAAGTATTGTTGTTTTTTATGTGAGTGGGACAGCCGTGATAAAGTAAACCACTACGTCCTTAAATACTGGCCTCAAAGACAAGATTTCTTTCGTGGCACCAGGAACATACCTCGTAGACCAATTGTGAACCCTCAAGATGTATTTTTACCACCATTACATATCAAGTTGTGTTGATGATGATTTTTGTTAAAGCACTAGATAGGCAGCACTAGCGTATTGCTTTCACGCATCTTAAAGAGAAATCCCCGAACGTAAGGATGAGTGTTGGTCCACAGACTAAAACATCCATACAGGAAACTTTCTGAAATTGAGAAATTAACTTGGTTGTCATTTAAAGCAGTATATTCGGGTTTTCTTAGAAATATAAAAGCTAAAAAATTATGAAGCTATTATTAGTGACATGACGCGGAGTTTTCAACTCATAGGATGCAACATATAATAAAAATTACACTTTTTTTACTACTCACTTCTCTCAAAACTTTGACGTAGTAAGTGATGAACATGGAGAACGGTTTCATCAGAACATTGTCACATTTGAAAAGCGTTACAGTAAAAAATGGACTGAAAGTATCTTGCTGAATATTGCTGGTCTATCGTCAGAGGGATTCCAGAAGATGTCTACAAGCGTACGCGACCAAAGAGAGTATTTTAAAGGGTAAGTCAACAAAATTTAGTGTTAGTATAATACGCCTTCCCAGCCTACACTAGATAGTAAATATACGTACTGCCCAACAAAAACGTGACGTGATGGAGCATTTTGGTTTTCACCAATGAATTCAGCACCTGTCATTTAGTTAAAATCACATAATTTTATTTGAAGGACAGTTCAAATTTGTTGCACAGTGTAATTAAACCATGATAATATAATTGATATTCATCGTAATTTTGCCCATGACAAACACTTTACCATTTTACAATTTTACTTTACCATTTTATATCGTAAAGGTCACAGGTCAGAGTGGGTCACGGTGGGTTATGGGTCATGGGGCAGAGTGGGTCGGGGTGGGTGGTGGGTGAGTCAAGTTTTCATTGACCATGTCACCTCTGGCCAAATCTGTAAAACCAAAAAAACGAAGAGCAATATTAATACACAAACTCTCAACATCTTAGCTATTCATAACTATTGCATGATCCGAATAACTCTAGTATATCCACAAATCATCATTTGTCATATTTTACCGAAATACGTCATGACTTCTCCGACAACCTGATACTTTAAATGTTAATACGCAAATTTCATTGATCTCATCACTTATTCACTTACTCTCTTATGATCATCAAGAACCTTAGGGTATTTCTCGTAGATATGGAAAGGTGAAATGCAGTATCTAGGCTTGTTGTAGCGTGCAAGTAAACAAATAAAAAGCAACAGGATAATATTTCCCTCCCCCAAATGCCCCCAAGTGGAGTCTGTTGATTATTCAACAAAAAGACTTGAAATCCAATCAGAAAATTCATAAAATATAAAATATGTAGCCATGTCTCGACTTTGCAATAATAATAATAATAATAATAATAATAATAATAATAATAATAATAATAATAATAATAATAAAGAAATAACAGAAGTACAAAATGAATTAGGTAAACAATACCTCCCAATTAAGAAAAAAATACTGCCACGACTGGATTCGAACCCGTGTTTCTGGCATACGAGTTACATAATTTGCCAATCTACCACAAATTCCTTATACAAAGATAAACAATAAAGTAGTATTTACGGAGGATAAAAATAGAACTTTATTTCTCTACAAGTGTTGATGCAATTCAAAGAATGCGAAACTAATGTTTGTCGCCTTGCATTTTCGCGGATTTCAAGAATTTCCAATATCCTCTGATCTTATTGACCGATGCAGATAGGACATCAAGAGTCATGACCTACATATAGCAGAAAGTAAAACGGCCCCGAAAAGGTTAGCGTAACATCCTAGTAATAAGAACCGTTTTTGGCCTGGGTTCAAACAATGCCCAAGGATTTTTTATTTTACTTTTAAAATTTTCATAAAGCTTTTTTCATTAAAATAGGATTGAAAATAATACTCAAAAAAGTGATTTACCGATTAATTTTTAAATTTTCGTAACACTTTTTTTCATTAAAATAAACTTGCAGTTTTACTATACGGATCCATAGTAAAAGTAGTAGTAGTAGGAATAATAATAATAATAATAATAATAATAATAATAATAATAATAATAATAATAATAGTGGGAACTGGTTAGAAGCTCCGCAGTGGTTGGTTAAGTTCTGTTCTCTTACTCAAAATTTTCTGTACATTTTACATGACCAACTTCAAACAGCTGGCTAGTGTAGCGAGCGAATACTAAAACTCTTGGTATCGGCGTAAATGCTGCCGGATTTTCTTCTTTGGAAATTAGAAGTTACGATGAGGAAGAGTAGTAGTAATGTAAATCGGGAGCAGCTAAAAATAATGAGGTAGCCTCAACTTGAAGAACGTTACGTAATATCTTCCTCATTGACGATGGTCTATATAACTTGTTTTCGAGTTAAACAAGGGGAAAAAATCTCGAGTAAGTCATTGTGACATTCATAGGGAATGTCTTTTTATACGAGCATTAGTATTTTGTATAGTCTTACATGGAACGATTTTAACTAGCTAATACTTTAGATAAAAGGTGAAGATACGCGTTACTTAAGTGGTTAGCATACTGAACTTCTATTCGGTAGACCCGGGTTCGAATCACGACCAGACTGATACTTTTTCAAATGTTTCAATTTCAATACAGTCTCAGTGTGACAAGAAAGATCTTCTCTCCTCCAGAAAAAAAAGATGTTGAAACGAGAATTGGAGAAGGGCTCTCAATGGAAGCAATCATTTACAAACTTATTTCCAGCAGTTTTTCTAAATTTCATATTTTCAGCTAATTTCAAGCATTTCCTGATTCATGCGTGGTCAGTATTTTATTTAACTACTGTTAGTGTTAAATAAAGTTACGTGTAAGTTAGGTTGCATCTGTCTAGGCGTTCTCACAACTGCAAATGACCTGAACCCCACGTAGAATTATAACAGTCAAGGGTCCAGGTATTTATGTAATTGGCTGTACAACGTTAAAACTCCACACAACTTCAACGACCAAAAATTGTAGCCAATAAATTTTGATAAATAAATTATTATTTGGAAGGTGTTTACTTTCACTTTGATAAAGCGTATTATTATTTCTTAACTTTTGCAATTTTTCGTCTTGCTTATTAAGTATTCTTTCATCGTGCCTCTAAGCGTTTCGCCCCTAGATTCGGGATAGTGGACCTGGTAGACACCCCAGGCTGTCTCTTCCCTACCTCAAGCTATTAAATGTCGCTAGCTGGAGGATTGTTATGTATAACGAAAGTTCTTGAATAATTGCATAAAACATGTGATTTGAAATTTGGGATGGTTGGTGGACAAACTGAATAAAAAATAAATAAAAATAAATTTGTTACATGTAAACAGTTACAGCTTTTAATAGGTTTTAACCGATAGTGAATAGCAGGACAAAGCCTTGGGCGCAACAACTATATAATAGGGAAATGAATTTATATAAAATATTTATACAGTACGTATTATTGGGGGTATTTTATGATATCAAACAATAGTTAGAAATAAGCAATGTAAATTTTTAAATATCTATAGAAAATTGAACATAAAGTAAATTTTTATATGTTTGGGTTGGCAGACCCGCTTTTCGTTCCCAATGGCAGCTTATGTAGTTCGGATTTCAAGTTATGCTATCCTTCTATCTGATATACCGCCCGTGTCGAAAGCGACGTCAAGCTCTAACAGAAACAAACTAAAAGTGTTTTTAGTTTTCTATAAAAGTGTTCCAAAGCAAGGTGATAATCATTTTTCAACATACTTATGTTGTTAGTCGATTTTACAGCATTATTCTACATTTCCTAGGTAACAATGTTTTTTTTAAAAAAAATTATGTTAGTATAACTTATGAATAATTTACACAATACTTGTTAGATGAACTATATAGATTCATTTGCAATTTTACCATTGGTTACTGCTATACGTAGTAGTAAGAAGTACAAACTAAACCTTGCAGGCATTATTCAGTTTAACTTCAGTAAACTATATCTTCCAAGTGTTATGCTACACGGAACATTAAATATGTAATATGTTAACATATTTTGCATGTACCCACCTGTAATAACATCTGCACCATCTTCATTCCCCATTATATTCCCCATTGAAATGCAACGAACCATAAATTGTAAATGTTGCATCTTCATCTAACTCTAAACTAATCAGAACAATTTTTAAATTTCACCTATGAGCTTTTGTAATGCTTTTGCACATCTTCCATCTTATTCATGAGTTAGAATGAACGTCGTAATTATTAAATTGTTTTCTCATGTGTTAATTTAATAAAAAACTAAATCTTAAATCTCTTATTATAATTAATCATTTAGACATTATAAAACTTCCTTCAAGATTTCATTTGCATGGTCTTGCTGTGGTGAATGCAAATAATGTTTATTATGTAAGATTTTTCAGAAGATAGGCTTACGTTTATTACAGTCATTGTTTCAACTTCGTCTGATGTTAGAAGGTCACCATATATTTGGGCGGAAAACTTAAAAAACATCACAGATTTAGTAACTTACTGCTGTGAAAAGGCCTAAATAATCCTATATTGGCTCTGCTAGGTTGAAAATTCCCATGGAAAATTTATTGGATTCAACGATTACTTTCTCTAAATATCAATGATGAAGTTTGAAATATTCGGCACAAAAAATGTGTCTTTCGCAAACGAATAACCTATTTTCAGTATTGTATGAGTAAATATATTCATAGAAGCGTCTTTCTTGTATTAAATTAATGAGTAGTTAGGTCATATCCAATTTTCAGCGTGCTGGTAAGGTAAGATGTTATATATACATAACATAACATCTTACATTATACACTCTGTAAAGAAAAAATAGCGACACTTGCTCTAATATGGTTTTCTCAACATACTTTAATCAATATGAATTTTTACATGAATTCCTGATAATATTACAAGGCATATTCCTAATGAGCAGTTCATTCTTAATACTTGCGCCAGAGTTTCAGGCTTTTGACATGAATTTAGTGAATTTATATGCATATATAAGTAGCTATGTATGTTTTGAGCAAAATCGTTTGTAGGAAGAGTAATTCATAAAACTGAAAAAGATCAACAACAATAGCAGAAAACAAGAAATGGAATTTCTTTAGGGTAATACATATTGTGTGCAAACATCGAGAAGTACGATACACCAAACTAGTATTTTGTATGTGCACCATGGGCTTCCCGCACTGGTAACAAAGCTATTGCAAAATGCAACCTCGATATCACGGAATAACACCCGGATTATCTGTTCCTTGAATTCCATTCTATTTGAGATATTTGTCTATTGAAATTTCTACTCATATTGATCCACAAATTTTCAACTGGATTCATGTCGGGTGGGTTTGTAGGCCACACGAGTCTCTAAATAGTCATATTCTTGAACCACGTATTAACAATTTTGGCTCGGTGACATGAAGCATTATCGTCCTGGGAAAGGAAGTAGTCCATATCTTCTTCAGAAAAGTCATCTTTAGCTGTTGTAAGAACTTTACGTGCCAGAATTTGAAGATATTTTCGTGCATCAAACGATCCTTCACATATATCCGTCGTTCTGACGTCTTTAACGGTGAACCATGCCCATATCATCACTCAGTAACTGAATATTTGAATCTCTTAAACAAAATCATTGTCAAGTTCCTTGCTTGTTCGTATCCACAACTTCACACCACTATGGTTTCCCACTATTCTAAACTTCTTATCAATGAAGAAAACGACATGCTTTCAGTTGTCATAAGTCCAAGTTGCATATCGACTCACAAAACTACATGTTGAAGTCCTCTGTGTTTTGTCAGTTTCGACTTTCTACGCGGTTTTTTCTTTGTAATATTCTCTTCATACAGTCAAGACAATACAGTTGTACAAGTAACTGCAGTTCCAAGATCATGTCAAACTACAAAAGCGATTTTTGGGGAAATCACTCATTAAATCTGCGGTGCTATTGATTTCATTTAGCAATCTGCTCTGGGTGATGCTTTCTTTTTTCTTTCACACTGTTGACGAATGGACGATTTGTTATGCTGTTTGCACTTGTGAATTACTCTTCCTGCCGTAGAATGATGGATTTTCAGAATTCCATCTATTCCTTTAGAGATTTGCCACAACTCACATTTCTTACCCATCTTATTTGTTTACAGTCCACATGTAGCAACAATATCACACACAAACAACACTGCACAACAAAAATTTTGCCACTTGACACACTGTCCAAACAATGAGAAAGCAAAGAACAATCATAAAATGCTATTTACCTCAGCCTACACATCACAAATGCAATGCAGAATTCTTACTACAATAATTTACGAGACGCACTCAGTGCCATCTATCGAAAATACTACTGATACACAAACAATTGACAAGCGATGTCCTACACCACAGGTGTCACAGATAACGCAAATGAACTATCCCACTCTTCATTTCCTTCTATTCCTCTTCTAACGGGCTGCAACTATGGTTTTCTGTGTAAGTTAGTTTGAGAATTGAGGTGTCGCTATTTTTTCTTTACAGAGTGTAGAATATATCCAGTGTCCTTATACAATATGTATGGTATAGGTCCATATAAGAGAGAAACTTAAATTCTACAGCAAATGGTTGCATTTTATGAATTGAATTCGGTAATATACGCATAATAAAAATCATCAATTATTTTTTTACTGTTCAATAATTAGTGAGTTCTCTCTTGGTAAAGCGGTTAGCGTACTCATCTTTCTCGTGGCAAACCCGTATTGTGTTCCTGATGGAAGATCACGTGGTTCGGATTCCACGTTAAGCTGTAAGTCCAAATCTCATATAGTCCCTCTGCTGAAGGAGATGTTAAACACAAAATCAAATCAAATTAAATAATTGGTAATTCGCAAAGCCAACTTTCATGTCAAGTATAAAAAGTGATATAAAGTTATAGTGATAAGATATGAATTATCTATATTTTAATGAGGAATTCTGTTTCCTTTCAGAATGAGTATATTTTTCTTTCAATTTATTGTAATATTACTACGGTTTACTAGAATGTAATAAGTAGAAACCTTACAAGCGTTATAAACTAATTAGAACTACAATAAACTCATAAAGAAGTTTTCCTTTTTCTTCGTACATTAGTCATATCGATGCAAACATTTAACCGCAATATGCATGAGCTCGTCTGCACTGTTCCATCATCATACTCATCACTGAAATAAAATAATGAGAAACGTATTTACTGCATGTTCTCTCAATAATGAGAATGTAAGTTAAAAATGCCTAATTGGCAGTCTTTTATAATAGGAATTGATATTATGAGAACGTTCACATACAATGAATCCTTCACGAGTGTCATGATAGGTCTTTTTTAAGGTATAAACAAAATAATATCAGTGAAGCTCCATAAATATGATAAAAGATGAACATGATATTGAAAACCAAGATATACAAATGTATTACTTTATAACAGATAAAATATCAATTCATCTCTGATTATTCCGATTTATCTACCACTTCTTGCAGGTAGTTGTGTTTAGAAAAGGAAGAAATTCTACATTTTTTATTTTCATTACTCAGAATCATCATCCACTGAACACAGAGAAGTTAAAGGACTTCTGGTGATTCAGTAAGACACTTTGAGTTAATGTAATTCATTTTATTATTATTATTGCCAGATAACCAAAAAAGTTCGCGCAGTTTCAGTACAAAAAAGAAAAGTTCAAAAAAGATGAGTTTACCTTAATTTATTCCGTAAGATATCCACCATCCGCTTCTACAACCTTCTCACATCCTTTTACAAGCCTGTACATGTCACTTTTGAAGAAATCTTTGTGTTGGGACTCAAAAAAAACTGTGCCACCGCTTTTTCAACCTCATCTCGAGTTTTGAATTGTCGATTGCGCATATGGTTTCCATAGAGAAAAAAAGATGGTAGTTAGATGGAGCAATGTCTGGTGAACACGCTGGATGTGTTAGAAGGTCCCAGCCGAATGAAGGAATCACCTCCAGGGTCATCTTTGCTGTATGAGGTCTAGCGTCATCTTGGTGGACAAGAACAACCTTCCTATTCACTAGCGCAGGTTGTTTTTTGAAAGCTGTTTGGCTACTCTTTGCAATTGTGCTGAGTACACCAGTTTGGTTATGGTTTTAACCACTTTCCAAGGACTCATAATGCACAATCCCAGCAGTATTTCACCATATATACAGCATCATCTTCCTCTGATGAAGAGCAGGTTTTTCACTTAAAGTCATGGAATCATATGATGATAGCCTTAGTACGAGCGTTTTTTTGTTATCGTACATTACCTACTTTTACCCCACGTTCAAAATTGAACAGTTGTTCCTAGTCAGCAAGGAAGAGCAAAATGTTCAGTCGTTGGAGACGGTTCGCAACAATCAGGACGTGACGGACACACTTACTCAGTTTCCACGATTTTTCAAGCTCATGCAAGTGCACACGATTGGTTTCATAGCTTATTCCAAATCGTTGAGCGAGTTCTTGACACGTTTGATTTGAATCGACTTCAATTGCTGCCGTGAGTTGGTCCAAATCGAGAGATTTGGTCTGCCCGGTCGAGGTTTGTCTTCAAGTGTCTCATTGCCAGTAGAAAAGGTCTGAAACTACTTTTGAGCTGTCTGTTCACTAATTGTATCTTCTCCAAACGCTGCACATATTTTTCTTGCTGCTTCCGGACCTTTTTTGCCCAATTTTAACTCATATAGTAAACAAGCCCTGATTACTGCGTTCGACACAGACATGGTTCACTGCGAATACTTGATCTCGAACTGTCGAATGCGACTTCTACGTTAGCCGACGCGCGAATGACTCAGCTTTCTGAAACTGTCACATACAGGTACCCTTGGATACAGAAATGATAACTACTCCACGAAAAATAGCGGCAGGTGTAAAAACCGCACGAACTTTCTTGGTTGCCTGGTATTATTATTATTATTATTATTATTATTATTATTATTATTATTATTATTATTATTATTGTTATTATTATTATTTACAGGAGTTGATTATTAATAAACATATTTTAGATGATTTAGACATAGTTTAGACACCATGAGTATCAACTGGTACTTCAGGAGAGACTATACGATCCCAGGTTCATAGCTACATTCTTATCAAGAAGAGACAAAACCAGGTAAGAGTAGCGAGATATATCAGTGAGTTTGCCAGATTGTAAAACCATATGATTGTGCGATATATACATATATACATGTTTTACAATAGAACACGTTCAATCTCGGTTCTAGTCCATGTTTTTTTTTTTTTTTTTGAATTTAATACAATATATTCAATCTTGACTCTAATCTTTCTTCTTTATCTGAATTTAATAGAGTAGGTTCAATTTCAGTTCTGATCCTTGTTAGACTTCCAAATAACGCTCTGCATAAATGTCGAAAGTCTTGTAAAACGGCTATGTCCATTCGTCTGTCGATAAGTATCGGAGCAGTAATTGTAAGTGATATTGAAAAACGCTTTTATTGCAATCGATTCAGCGTCCCAGGAATAGGTTTCATCTCCGTTGACATTCTATTCAAACCGTGAGTGGTTTACATTAGCCATTTCCAACCTTAATCGCGAACTCACTCATATTGTTTTACCTTGTTGCCTGCATTAACGAATTTTCCTCAGGTATTCCAGCAAGAATCTTCACGATCAATACTTATTTGTTTTTATTTCAGTGGAAAAATTCGAACCTGATTTCACACAGTAGGCTATATAAACTTGGAAACTTGGAAATAGTCATAAATCTGTATGACTATTTACGACCGTTACCGTTTTATTGATTGCCGGTAGTTCACTTCTCACATAAAATTGATGAACTTTTCTATGTACAGCAGTTCTTACAAAGTCATACTGAACTTCCAATACTGGTGTTTCGATGTTTCTTCCCAGGATTAGATAGTATTCCTTTTTTTTTTAATTTTCCACTTGATGCACCATTAACACTAAACACAGACACATCAGAAAATTCTGCAATTGATTTCAGGATATCTTTTATAGCTACTGTTGGTTCTTTTTCAGACTGCTTATGGAAAACATTGAGGACTGCGTTTTTCACTACTATTTAAAGGTTTACACTGTCAGTGTTTTACATATTTTCCACACACGACCATATTGTAAGCTCTGATTCGATAGTAAGGTTGGTCAAAGCCACTTTTTACTCATCCGTATTCTCTTTTATTGAATTAAATCCATTTACTTCTTAGATACAATGTTGTTTCTATTATTTAATTGTAAGAAAATTGCATTTCTGGTAATGTGCTTTATAAGCAACAAAACATTAAAAAATAGCTTACTTGACAATGGACTATTTTCTTCTGCCGATGGATGTGCATTGGTTTCTGAACCAGTTGAAAGAAGCCGTTACCACGTGTATTTGTTCACATGAGGTACTGAATGTTTCTTGAATAAATTTTAGAGTAAATTATCAATTCCACTACCATCTCAGTAAATGACGCAATATCAGTATAAAAAAGTGGTAATGTACTAGAATTCAGTTGCTTTTCTTTACTCACAAACACAACACAAACTTTTATAAAACATAATAAACACTGCTGAAGACAGTAAAAAAAGGACACCAAGCCTAGAAGTTTCAATTTCACCCGATAGAGGTCAACCGCTGAAAGATGTTTACTGCCATCTAGCGGCGTGGTGTGTTAACTTCTAGCATTCCACATTATACAATAGTTGAAAATGTCTACTGTTATCCGTGAAGATGTTAACTGATTGACTCCAGTAATGAACTGGACCGAGAGAATTACTTTAGCTTTCTATTACTAGAAATAGAATTTTAAAAAATAACTTTCATTCAAGAGTTATCGTGCACAATAACGGATGTACTAACCAGTGGCGGATCTAGAAGGTAAAAAGTGAGGGGGGACAGCCAGACTCCAGACAATGATAGGTATATGATGAGTTTATTATAAATTTTCAAAAATATATAAATAATAGCTTGTTTCTGTCATACAAAAAAATTGAAGGGGGGAGCTAAGCCCCCCAGCCTCACCCTAGATCCACTACTGGTACTAACATTACAATCTTGTAAGGTTTTTAGCATGATCTTAATTATAATCAGAGTTGCCAACCTCAGAGAACAAAATTATCGATTTTCATCTTTAAAATTATCGTATATTCGTTATGATAATTATAGAAACAAATATTATGTTATCAATAATAGCAATAATATATAATAAATTTATCTAGCAGTTTTCAATTTCGAACTTCAAATCTGCGTCACTGTCCTCACCATTTTTTTATCTTTATAAACAATACTCACTCCCTCGTAAACGTAATTTAATTGAAAGAATGGATGCAGTATTGCCATTTGCCAATTCTCAAATCGTAATTAATTCATTTTATCGGTGTATAAGTTTTTCTGCACATCTACAATTTATTTCCACATTCAAAATCGGCAAAAAAATGTTCGTTCTAAAATTAACGTATATATTGGTCTAGTAACGTATGCTATTATCGGAAGGACAATATCGTAAATAGCATTAAAGCTTAAATTATCGTATGGTTGGCAAGCTTGATTATAATTATCCCGACGGGTGCTGTGAGGACTAGCTCGGCAGAGTAAGGCTTCCGGAAGTATGAACGAAATACAGGGTTCTGATTGGTTGGCGTATCCATTTCTTGCCACGTAGTAGAAATCAGAGATGTGCTACTGTCGGTCCTCATAGCCGAGCCTACTAGCGCTGTGTGCTAGTGTCGGAAATCGTTCTGGCTTGGGTTCGAACTCGGCTCTAGGAAATCGTTTTAATTTAAAAAAACTTTCATAACATTTCTTTTATTAAAATAAGATGAAAATAATACTCAAAAAGGTTATTTACTTACTTTTGTGCAGATAAGAAGTAGTAGAAGAAGAAGAAAAAGAAGTATTAGTAGTAATCGTAGTAGTAGGAGGAGAAGGGGGAGGAGTAACAGGTTCGAAGCCCCGCAGGGCTCATTTTCTTCCACTTTGACCCCCATGATATAAATTTTGTTACCAACTTAAAACAGCTGGATAGGATAGCGCGCGAAAAAAACGTACTTCCGGGAGCATTATCTCCCGAGCAGGTCGTGTGCTGTGACGTTTACGAGAAAGCAAGGAAAACTCTTTGGGAACGAACCTGAAAGATGGTAAACTTTTGTGATAGATTATACATTCACCAAACTGCATCGGGTTTCAAATTCTTATAATTGTCCGGAGCCTATATAAGTTATGTAAGTCCCATTCTTCATATTCTTATTGCTACATAGGGACATGAATCAAAATAAATAAATAAATAAATAAGTAAAATAGAGTTACACATTTTCACGCTCGAAATCCTAGATATCCTACTCAAAAAAAAAAAAAAAAAAAAAAAAATCAAGATGAAATAAAACTGGGAGAAATAAAAAGAGTTCGCACTGACTTCAAGAAAAGAGAAGACAAGAAAGCTAAAATGAACTTTCGCTGTGTAGAAATAATAATAATAATATTTTTTCTCTAAAAATTTATAATATAAAAACAAGAGCTCGTAACACAGTTTTTATGTTTGTTAAAAAGTAGAAGTTACCTTGATATACAAATAAAAAAGAACTGCTTTCCTTGCCAAGGATATATATATATATATATATATATATATATATATATATATATATATATATATATATATATATATATATATATATATATATATATATATATATATATATACGTATGTGTGTGTGTGTGTAAAGAGTAATGAAAGTACAGGACAAAGGAAAAAGGAAAAGAAATAGTAGAAAGGAAACAAGAGATAGAGTTGGAATGAAAAAAGTAATTTTCACTGCAACGTAAAAAAGAAAAGAAAAGAAGAGAAGAATGAAAAAATAAACATTGTGAAATGACTCCGTTGCGACTACTTGTACAGTCTCATATTTCGGAATATAATAGAAATTTACAGTGGCATCCTTGGCAATAGAAATAAACAACTTTCTTTACTTATGTCAACATGTACGTATGCGCATTCTATAAATAGTAGAGTTTCTTTTTTTTTCTTTCAAGGTAGAGAACATTTGACTTCATGAAAATTGCGAGAGAGTGTGTAAGCAACTAGTACTGCATGCAATATGAATGTAGCAGCGAAGGGAAAATAAGGCGGAAAATTACAGGCTAGAAATAACAGTGAGAGATCAAGAATTACCAGTAGTTCCAAAAAATAGTTGTAAAAGAAATCCTTAATGACATTTCCCTTTCTACTCAAAAATGTCTCCTGTAGTCTCCATATTTTGTGATTTACACTTTAAGGTGGGGCGAGGATGAAATGGATTTTTAAGTGCTTAGGAATGGCATATTCTCTCCTTAAATTTTCTGAACAAAATTTGTGATATTAGTTACTAATTCTACGGCTTTCTTTTTTTTTAAAGTCATTCGCTGTAGTCTGCCGCTACTACACAATTTTATTAGTATCCTCCAGTGGGACTTATGTACTTTTAGTACGTTTGTCTCTTCGCTACTCCATATGATGTCTATTGAAGGAAAACGAAATTTTGAATATTGCTTTTGGTAATTGGCCGAATTTGCTACTGGAGTGAATACGTAGAGATTTTTGGGGATAGGGCAGCGGTGGCTCAGAGGTAGATTGTTCAACTGTGGTGCGCGGGGTCCGTGTTCGATCCCAGTTCGCGTCAAGTGGACTTTGTGCTAGACAATCACCTTGTGCGTATCTTTTTCGGGGTTCTCCCGTTTCCTCCCACTTTCTTCGTTCATTTCTCATCATTACCATCTACTTTAGCTTAGCCGGCATAACGTAGGACGTAAACCTAAAAAATAAATTTCGATTTCAACTTTGGAGGTAAAGATGACTATGTTAAAAATCTCGGATACTCCCTAGCTCCTATTCAACCTGCTCAACACCACTGCATTGTTGGTTGCTTCCGGTCAAGGGATATGTAGCTTTTATTCTAACAAGAAATATGCAGAAAAAAGTTCAGTAACTTCTAATTTCACGTGACTCGTTTTACTATCTTTAATGAGTTCTTTAGAACTTAGAAATACTTTAGAATTTAGGAGCCTCGTGATCGAATGCATAGCATGCGTGTTTTCTGTCCTCTTTCTCCTGAGTTTTATTCATAGTAGAGACACGTAATTTTGCACAAGCTCAAGTATAGTGGTTCGTGTTCGACTTTAAACAATACGTACGGTTTCATATAGTCTCGGTACTGGAATAAGACAGTAGACTAAAATTAATTTCATTCAGATATTTATTTGGCAGGCCGCACAGATCTGCAATTTTATTGTACATTTAAAAAAATAGTTTCAAATTTGTACAATTAATTTAATTCAATTTTACGATAGATAACTCCAATTTTCGACTAAATGTTTTAGAGAATAGACTAGAGATTTCCAACAGGAGTGCCGCTTAGTTCCTTTCCGTGTGTAGCGAAGTTTTAGAATTTAAAAATAAAGTATTACTAAATACTAATATATATATACACTGAAATTAAAAAATCCAGGCATCGATAATTTTGCTTCTTCATAATTTCGACATGGATAGTGGAACACATTTTAACATTTAGCATGGTGACACATTGCTGTTTTCTGTAGAGGTCGTTTATATTTTGATGGATCTGTAGTTCTGAGGAACTATTTTAAGTAGTTGAATTACATTTCTACAGAACTATTTTATTCAGTTGAAATAAAATTCTGTAGAACTATTTTACTTAATTGATGAACATTAACGACTTCTTTTCAAAAATGGCCCTAAAACATCAGCACCCCAAACAGTGACACCAGAGAAGCTTAATTCTTCTCTCACAATTTCATGTGAATTGCTATCACTTGAGCATATACAATCGGGTCTGTTTAAGCGATCGTTCATTTTGAATAACGACTCGTCTATCCTCAACATTCGTATCCAGAAGTCTCAGAGAACTTAACACGATAGTCTGGTCCACATTTATGCAGTGCGTTGCAGAAGCTTTGACTGGCATATTCAAATTCTTTAAATGTTCCTTAAAGAGATACACTCATGTCCAAAATTATTGTCGCATCTCTAAAAATATGTTGTTGCAAGAATGTAATTTGACAACGAATTCGCCCTTTTTTAAAAGATGTTAGTATGTGTATAATAGGCAGAGACATGTATGTGGCAAATTTCATGTCAAAAGATTACTAAATAAGAACAATAAAATAAAATAAAACTTTCGTGTCCATTTAGCAACATTTTGTTGTATTCATTCTAATTTTCGAATTTATAATTATTTTCCTATGAAATTTACCACAAATATGCATTTTCCGATTATACACATAGTATCAGTATTAAAAGTACCCTGCAAAATCATTATCAAATTATATTCTCACAAGAAGGCAGTTATAGATATGGGACAATCATTTTCGACATGAGTGTACATGTCATTCCCAGGTCACGTGCGTGTCTTCCGATAGACCTCTTTGGGTTAGATACATAATTCTAAGCAATATGTTCAGCGAATTCTTCATTTCGTACTCTTCATGGTCATCTGCTTCACGGTAAATCATACGCAGAATCTTTAGCCTTGACTCGTTGGTTCAGGTCTCTGATAGCTTGACGTGATGGTGGTTACACACGCGAATTCTCCTGAAGTCTGCCGTCAGCACGTTTGTGTTTTCGCCAAGTTTGTAGCACGAAAACATTCTGCCTTTGTTAATTTGCGACACATTTTAACACCTATACCATACGGTACAACTTCACTCAGTAAACAACTCTTAAACAAAACAAGTACGAAAAGAATGATTACCAGTTCCAGCCACACTAAGAGACACAGTAGTTGTAGTCAGTGGTGGCCGGTGGATTGTGTCGCGGGTGTTGCAGTACGAACGATCGGAGACAGAAAATAGAAACTGGACTCATTGACTAAGCAACTTAACTTTAGACGTAAATACTATGTGACATGTGAAAGTAAATAAAATTTTGTTAAAAGAAAGTAAACACTAAAAATTGGAACATTTTGTCGTATCACTCATCCTACTTGAATAGAACGTTCATTCTCCAACTCTTGATTGCAGCAATTTGTCTATTACACGCTGGTCGAAGTCTGGTATTTCAATTAGCGGTTCTTTTTCGATGAACGCCAATGCTGATAACTTTTCTTGATACATCGAAATCTTTAAAAATATCTTAATTCTATTCAATGTGGAAGAACATCTTTCTCCTGCTGCTGACGTCATAGGTACAGTTAAAATCAATTTCGGAAGCTTTTTTAGAATCACTAAATGATTTTCCTAGATTATTTCGAATAATTAATTAGTAAACCCATATCCCTGACAGTGATCTAAATTTATCTGCAGCGTAGCCTGAAGACATTTCGTGGCAGCGATTAGTGTTATTTAAAAAGTCTCTAAATTGAACACATTTTATTTATAGTCTATCTAGGAAAATTTAAAATATATTGTGGAACCACATATGGTGCAACCAACGTTACTGCATTGACATATCGTATGAATTTAAACGGGGTTTTAGTTTCGTAAATGATAATATCCCACACTTACTTCTTTGGTTTTTCTGTTCCATTTTGTAGTGTCACTCTTCCTCTTTTTTGACTTTATCTTTGTTGATTTGATTTCCGTGCTTCTGTCATCAACTATTTGATTTCTTATTATATTAGTGTTCCTTTCAAAGTCAAATGTGAAGCTGAAGATTTTATGTTTCTATGTTTCTATGTGTGAGTATAAATGGTTTAAATCTGTTATGGCTGATATTGTTCACAATTCTTCACCACCAAACAAAAGACACGGAAAGCAAAACTGTATTCTTTATCTCGCATATACGTAATCATTCATTGTTATTGTATATATCTTTTTGAACACTTTTTTGAATTAACTGTTGCCTGTTTTGATGCTCTGCAAAATGTCTAAGTCTGGCAATGACCTTCCAAGTTTGTTAATTGCAATGTGTTCCTCAGCAAGTCATGAAATCAGAACACACACAACACAAGTAAATATAACAACTAAAATAACAAAACACCTGAACTCAAAATACACTCGAGAGGTACATGAATCACAAATGCAACATATACAGCCACACACGAGAGCGGGAAAAGGAAACTACGTTCTGGAAAACAAACTTTGGAACTCGCCAAATGTAGGAACGAAACGTCAAAGAACGTCAAAACAAACAGCATTGATAACTAGATCCAAATGCAATGTGGCGTTTCCCACCACACAATTTTATATGGAAAGTTAAATTTATCAGTTTAAGGTCTCATGATTATGTCCTTTTGGCTAAGGGAGATGGATGATTTATCAAAGTGAATGGTGATGGAAAAATTGGTGGAATGAGAATGTGTGGAGAAATGAGAGTACCTCAAGAAAATCCACGGTTGTCCACCACAAATGTATTTGGCCAGGGATTGAACCAAGGACCTGATGCGCCAGGGGTAAGTGCTCTACCACTGAGCCACGGCTCCCCCATGTGGAAAATTATCATAATTATATAATAGAGTACATTTATTTTGTAAAAGACATGCATATATATATACTAAAATATTATCTACAGAGGAGAAGACGATGTACAATTTTTAACATAAACGTCTGTTCTGAAAATATATATATATTCTATGCATTACAACAAGTATTTTTAATGAACCATTTAATAATTAATTTTAGACTAAACTTAGATTTTCCAAGCAAAACAAATCCATAGGCTTGACATTTCTGCTGAATAATCTTGTTTTTTTTTTTAAAAAAAAAACTGTGTCCACCCACTACCTTTTAAAACGTCATATTTTTGCGGAAAAATATAAGAAGTAGATTAGACTAGAAGCGAGGATCTCAAAGAATCACATCAGATATTACTTGTGTTCAATCTTTCTCCGTGAGCAAGAATACAAGACTTTTGAATGGGAAGTAAGTGACCAGTTTTCCTTTTAAAAAATGTACTCCCATGCGCAAAAAAATTGCGCGTATACTGTAACTCAAGATTTTTCGCATTTATTCCATTTTCCTTACGTTTATGGGTAAAATTCAGTTATTAGTATGTGGAGATAATAGAAAGCAATCCATCTAAGGAGATATTTCCAAAAAATATAATAAAATAATAAAAATATAAGAAAAAAAACAAAACTATGCTCGGTTTTGTGTATACTGGCAACGATGATTTCTAGGGATTTTTTCAGTAGCAGATCACAATTGCGGAGGGAATTCAGTAGGGAAGTCGAGGAGTTGTATGAAGGAAATGGATAGTGGACTAAAATGTTGCATTTATTGGTTAAAACCTAGTGTGTAGATTGCCTGCCAAATATAAATTAGCTTCTGTAACTAAGATGTCGTACGAAAATATAGAATTAAACAGAAAAACTCTTATCTTAAGGTTCGAAGCGATACGGACCATGGTTATGAAGATTATTTCTTTAAAAACAAAAGAGCCAACACAACGTAGCCTCCGTGGTTAGGTGGATAGAGTGGCGTAGTCGTAGTTATTTTATTATTTTGACACCACATCGAATCCCATCCCATCCCATCCCATTTTTTTTAAAAACATTATAGGAAGTGTATAATTTTGATGTTAATAAGAACCGAAACAATATAATAAGGAAATAATTTATTGGTAATATCCTTTAATCGACGTATTTATTCAGTATTAGAATACGTGTACTATTGGAAACAGTTATTGTTTTCAGTTTATAGTCTTGTATGTTACTTCCCGTTCTTGAACAGCAGACAACTCACCTCGGTTTTGTGTGTCAGGAAGAACATACGCGACCTTGACAGTCTGTCCAGTCTTACCCCTTGTTACATCGACCTGATGTTAAATGATCGTTTATGTGTGTGTGTGTGTGTGTGTGTGTGTGCTTGTTTATTGCTTTTTAGAGTATTAACTTTCTCTCCTTTTTTTTCATATCCACAAGTGCAAGAATGCTTTCGTTGAACGTAACTAAATTATACAGATCTATGTATACGGAACACGAATATTTCCAAATATAGAATGAATATGAACGATAATCATACCATATTTCTACATTATATAGTAGCGTGAAAAACTGATATTAAAATATAACAAACAGGCATAAGCTTTTTTTCTAGCATGGCAACACATTAAACGTAACTCATTAAATTTTGGGAATTACAAATTATCACCTTACGTGTCGTTGTATTCCTATTCTTTTTCACGTTCAAGAGACGAAAGAAGAAATTGTAGTAATAGTGATAAAAATCGAATTCGAGATTTCAATGAATTCAAGTTTCACGCCCCCACATATCGAAAAAGTGATTTTGGTGTCTGTCCATCTGTTCATTTGTTGGTTCGTCACGCTTTTACATGCATTCAAATAGAGGCCATACTGTTCGACGTATCTGGACCTAAGTCTAGACATGAAGTTTTTATAACACTTTATCGTTTCGAATTCTATATTCTCCAACACCTAAAAATAAGGGTAGTTTACTGAAGAATGAAAATTTAAAATAAATAAATTGTTTCAAAAATAGCTGTAAAGATTTTACTTATTTATTTTTTTTTTACAAATATAGTTTGAATCATTACTCGGAAAAAAATACATAAGGTGTAATTTACTGTATGGGATGCGTTTTTTCGAGCAATTTTCTCAATCACATTTCATAAATAATTGTATCATTAATAACCTAACAATATGACACAACTCGTTCGTCCTGTAAACATTCAGAAGAGGTCGTTTACTCTTCTCCGACGATTTTCTCATTAACGCCTGACGCAGTTTTGTTCATATTTCATAAATAAATGTTACATAAATAACCTAACGATATGGTATAATTCCATCATCCTAAAAAACTAGAAGTGGTATATTACTTTTCGGAGCAAGTAATTACCCTACGATTACCCTACGATTTTGTCGAGAATGACACTGGCAATTTTGTTCGTATTTCATAAATAGCATAACTCGTTTGTCCTGAAAAGATATACAAGGGATATTTTATTCTTGGGGATAACTTTTTTTGACTATTTCTCAGAAAGTACTCAGACGCTTTTGCTCATAGTTCACATACAATTATTTCCTTAATAATTCTAATATATGGCATAAGTTATTTCTAACAGAAATATGACCAATGGGTACTTTACTTTTGGACATAAGTTGCTTCGAACAAAGTTTTCCAAAAACACATTATTTTATTCGCATTTCCCAAATAAATGTTTCAGTAATAGCTGCAGCATAACACGAGTCAGTTTAAGAAATTCGAGCGAGAAAATTCAGTGCGTTTCATCCGTACCCATTCTTAAATATATTTTTAAATGTTACACCTAATCACAATTTTCCTAACAAAATCAAAACTTCTATTTAAATGTGCCTTGTTGTTGCCAAATGGTTCAAGTCCATTGGTTCTGAATTTGATTCCCGGTGAAAGCTAGTGTATTTTTATCCAACGTTAAGGTATAGGTAATAAGTAGGTGCAAAGAGAAAAGTGTTGAAACAAGCCTAACCAACCTAATAAATAATACAAAGAAATAATACAATATTACGAAATTATAGAAGAAACGTTGTTAATATTAGATATTTGCGTGTGAGATTGTCCAACCGATGACTGTCAACTCCAAAGGTAAGAAAGTGAAACATCCAATACCAGGTTAATCAGTGGTCTCTAGGTAAAGCTATCCTACTAAGAAGTGATTGAGATACCAAAAAATGTTGTAATCGCTGGGAGACATGTTAGAAGAATACATTGGGTGAGAGACTTTAACTCATGAATAGTCTGCACCTTCGTTGGTGTATTGAAGTGCGTAGGTGGTGTGTGTTTAGCACATCGGGTTCCTTTGTTGTTAGTCCCAGCTTTCTAGACCGGATGCAGTTATTTCCGATAGAAAATACAAGAAAATATACATTTCTATTACTATTAAAGTAAATAATTACACTCATTCCCTCAATGTGATACTTGTTTGTTTAACTGTATACAGAGAGCTGATCCGTGGAAGAATCGTTCATAATAATAAATGAAATAAACTCGACAAATATTCTTGTAAATAATAGGTAAAAGTTTGCGTCACACTGTTCATTTTGCTGGGCACGCCAGTGTGCCAAGTTATCCGGTTGTGGCACACTGGAATATAGGGTATGGCTTTCTAATTTTTCCCAACTATTTTAACTGCTTCAATTGCAATGAATTTATAATAATAAGAGAGTGAATTTAGTCTTCTTACCCTTTGATTTAGAAATAAGGTCCGCTAGAATTGTATATATAAAAAATAATAGTACTCAGAATTTTATAGAGTAGTTTGTTTTATTCGAAATGACATACTTCCTGCAACTGTTTGAGTTGGAATTATTTGAAATCAAATCTTTAAGTTTTACGACCCACGGTTATACCGGCTAGGCTAAAGGACACGGTGATGATGAGAAATGAATGCAATGGTGGAATGAAAAAAGTGGGAGAAAACGGGAGAACCCCGAGAAAACCTATGCACATGGTATTTCTCTACCACAAAATTCACTTGGTGCGAGCTGGGGTCGAACCAAGGATCCCATGCACCAAAGGTGAACGCTTTATCGCTGAGTCACCGCGGCCCCTCTGAAATTATTTATAGGAGAGAGTGACTACTTTTATGAAAACTTGATATCGAACACATTTGTTTAAAACTACCAGCTTTGTGTGAAATATTGCTTAATATTCAGGAAAAGCTAAGTTAATAATAAAATAATAATAATAATAATAATAATAATAATAATAATAATAATAATAACTATTATCATTATCATTATTATTATTATTATTATTATTATTATTATTATTATTATTATTATTATTATTATTATTATTATTATTATTATTATTATTATTATTATTATTATCTTAAATTAGAAACTCTCTGGACCTAGTGCATTGGCACAATTCCACGAATTAAAAAGAATATGTTTACTTCTCATATAAGTGTAGAAGGACTTAATCCCTGTTGCTTTCAATATAAAAAGAAAGTGTCCAACTGTCAAATGATATGCTACATAAAATGCCCTATGCAACATAATGTAGTATAGAGTCATCATTTCAGGTTGTCTAAAGAACACTTTCGTTTTAGCAAGAAAGGAAGAAAATAGAAAATACTGAGTTTTAACCTAGTAGAAAGTTTGCAGATTTAAGGGAAAATGCACAGAGTTGTTGGATATAAAATGTAGTTCGGATTAATGGAGTAAGACACCGTAAATATTTTATTGTTTGAAATATACTGGGAGTGACCAAGCCATTACATCTATCTATATATATAAAAGAGAACGTACAAAATCCTTTGTCCGCTCATCACGCTAATACGGCTGAACCAATTTCTTTCATTTTTGGGGGGTTATTAGGATTTGGACCCTAGATGGTTTTTATCATATCACTTTAATTTTTAATTACCAGTGTCTTGAGATAATTGACCATTCAAGTGTCCATAACGTACAAATCCTTTGTTATTAGTTCATCATAGGTAAAAATAAACGTATTTATATGCAACCCGCATGACTGTGTCACTCGGCGGGTTAAGATAAATGACAGGCGATATACAGCGGAAAATAGCTTGAATCTTCTGTTTAAAATTTTTTAATTGATTTGCTTATTTTTACAGACACTTTTACAATATGCCAGCACCGGGATGACCGCAGCGAAGCGGGGCGGGTTAACATAAATGACAGGCGATATAATGTTAAGATTTACTGCAATCTTCTATGGTTTTTATCATATCACTTGAAAGCGAAAAAGTAAAAATTATCTAAGTAACAAAGTTTATTGCGTTCCGGGGTGACCGCAGCGAAGCGGGGTGAACGCTGCTAGTATGGAAATATCGAAAGAGATACGTTAATGGTGTTAGTTGCAAACTTTTTTACGTCACCAACTCCTAGTGGCCCACTTGCCGGTAAATGGCGATCGTCGATATAGCGACGCGTCGAAGATTGCCGCTAGCGTACCACTAGTGGCAGTGATTCGTCGAGTCGAAGCAGATATCTAGAATCGGGGGTATTGAAGTTACCACCACGTAAGAACGAGGACTTTATTTTGGTCCGAGCTCGTTTGATTTGTCACGGAGAATCGTAAAGGGACCAACATGAACTATCGCCAGTCATGTGCATGCGGTTATTATTATATATTATTTTTCCCTGACGAATTGTTATTATAAGGACAATACTTGAGCTCCGGGGGTCAAAAGTAACTCCTGCCTTTACATCATGAAGTGAAAAATCTTGAGGTGGGTGCGTATAATTGTATGAATTTAGTTGGCAACTGTCGCCGATCAATAGCAAGTGAATATGGGAGAACTATGAAAAAAGTAAATAGACGCTTGCCATTTTGTTATAAAATTACATGACGAGTGCATTTGATTTGATTCCGAACAGTTGTCTTCAAATATACACGGTTAAAGGAGCACTCTGATTAGAAATATTAAAAAGACTTCAACGATTTATCACTCTACGCTGTGTCTTCATAATCGCCTCCGTGACGACTTCGGAAGAACACGAAATTAGTAACCCTAAGGTTGATGGTTCACGCCCAGCTCAGGGCACTTTCCTTTTATTTTTTTAGAAATGTTTTTAGACTCATCTTGATGCAAAGAAATTACGCATATAGGCGATTTAACGTATTTTAGGGGAATAATTGGTTTGGGTACAAAACCTCGCGGCCAGAACCTCGCGGCGACAACCTCGCGGACCAAAACCTCGCCTGGCCAAAACCTCGCCTCCCAAAACCTCGCGGTCCAAAATCTCGCCAGGCCGAAACCTCGCCTGGCCAAAACCTCGCCGCCCAAAACCTCGCGGGACAAAATCTCGCCGGGCCGAAACCCCGCCTGGCCAAAACCTCGCCGCCCAAAACGTCGCGGGCCAAAATCTCGCGGGGCCAAAACCTCGCCTGGCCAAAACCTCGCCACCCAAAACCTCGCGGGCCAAAATCTCGCCGGGCCAAAACCTCGCGCCCCAAAATATCGCCATACCCAAAATCTCGCCTGACCAAAATGTAAATGTTCCAACAGATGATAAGGATGACGGTATAAAAGACGCTGTTTCAGAAGAAGTATCACGGGTATTTGACCAAGTCCCGCGATACCATATGAAAATTCTATTTCTGTATTAGAGGATTTCAATGTGAAGGTAGGGCGACAGGATGTTTTTAAACTGGTTATAGGGAAAGAAAGTCTGCATAAGGAAAGTAATGACAACTAACGGGGTTAGTTTCGTGAACTTTGGAACATCCACAAACTTAAAATTTTAACAAAAATCTAATAATATTTATGAAAATATGAAACAATATATGAGTTTTCACGACGTCCCTTGATTATGTCCTATAAGTTAAAGGAGACGTAGATGACCAGGATGAAGGAAATGATCGAATAAAGAAAGTGGGAGGAAACGGGAATAACCCGAGAAAGCCCACGCACACGATGTTTTGTATCTTATTATTATTATTATTATTATTATTATTATTATTATTATTATTTATAATGTGGAATTGCATATTAGGAAACACATTGGATAAATTTTAAAGAAAAGTTTCATTCGCGGCGAGGTTTTGGCACGGCGAGATTTTGGGCGGCGAGGTTTTGGCCCGGCGAGATTTTGTCCCGCGAGGTTTTGGGCGGCGAGGTTTTGACCACGCGAGGTTTTGGGCGGCGAGGTTTTGGCCACGCGAGGTTTTGGCCCGGCGAGATTTTGTCCCGCGAGGTTTTGGGCGGCGAGGTTTTGGCCACGCGAGGTTTTGGCCCGGCGAGATTTTGTCCCGCGAGGTTTCGGGCGGCGAGGTTTTGGCCACGCGAGGTTATGGCCCGGCGAGATTTTGTCCCGCGAGGTTTTGGCCGGCGAGATTTTGGGCGGCGATGTTTCGGCCGCGAGATTTTGTCCGTATACCGAATAATTTTGTGGTTCGTTGGCGTTCCGTCGCTTCTCTGCCGGTGGTGGTATAATTTTCAAAACGGAAGTGGGACCAATTTTTGGCTGCGGGACCGCCAATTTTTGGGGACATGTCACTAGTTGCCTATCGGTGGTCCACCGACGCTTACAGCATGGGATTGTCTCCTCACGAGTGAGGCAGATTGTAATCGACCAAGAGTGTTTTGGAAAAATGGGAAACATCTTCCGACTTCGACTTCTGAATAATCCGTTTAGGATCAAGTCGAATCAAGGCTGCGCCACGGGAAGGTAGAACAAGTGAGGCAATCGTTCCAAGCACTACGCTCGACAGCTTCAGTCTCATTCAAGACTTAGACTCTTCAGGAAAAGTAACAAGTTTATTACTTGTAATTTATTCTTTGAGTCAAAGTATTTTGCAATAAACCATCGTTTTGTAAGACATTTTTACGATTGTATACTATTAATTTCGAAAATTGTACTCATAATATAATTTCCCATCATGGATTTGAAAAAATCAAAGTTGGAACAAAGAAAGATCTCCGATCCACATGCTTCTTCATGTTTGATATAGAAGTCTCATCTTCATTATTGGCCCTTAATTTATTTTAGTCCTAGGCAACGCGAATCGACGGGATGGCTCTAAGTGAAAACATTCATTTAGATGGTTAAGTAATCAGGAAATTCCTGCCGTTATTTCACGAAACACAACAGATCTTGAGAAAAAAAAACATTTTTGCTTACCAGGGGGAGGGAGTAAATCATCTGCTTACGTTTGCTTAACTAGGAAGAAGGCAAGGGGCCGATCCTGGGGGGCTGGGCCCGCTCAAAGCTCATGTAGGCCTCCTTTGTATTTATGAATATACAATGTTTGGCATAATTTGAGTGTAATTTGTCTTAAAATCCTCATATATATATCTTCTGCATTTGAATGTCCCCCCCCAAATTTACAGAGAAATTGGCGTCCTTGGAAGATCTAGTGAAATGAATAAAAATGTGATAACGTAATACTTGAACAACTCTATCTAATGGAGGAAAGTAAATTAGTATTCAACACTTCTTTCAGTTTTAAGCATTTCAAAGATTCTCGTAATTTAGTAGCGTTCCGGATTTGCATTTTTGAAGTACGGTATAACCGCTATCAGGTTATAGAAGGGTTTTTTTGTGGACACTCTGTATATTTCGTAAAGACAGTGATTATTATTTTCGATTTATACTTTATTCTACAACGCATATAAGTTCTTTCTTTGGTGGGAATTGCTTCTTTCCCACACAATTAGACAAAGAAGTCTTTCATCGTTTTTTTCATATATATATTTAAAACATTGATTTTGCTGAGAACATTTCAGTTAGTGACTAACCATTTCAGTGTTTCTCCCTGACTTATTATATGCACAGTATATATTCTGCAGTTATTTGGAACTGAATTAAGTGCTTTCTTTAATCGCTTATGGAAACATTACAATAGATTAGAGAAATACGGGCTGACCAGATGTCCCAGTAGCCGAAGTGGCACCAACTGCGTTGTATTCCAGCCCGTTATCTGTACTTTCTCACGCCAGTGTTATCGCCGTGTCTAGTGCATTATGGGCAGTTGACTAAAATTAACATAAATTGTTTTCCGTATTCTGTTTGTATGTGCATACAGGTGAGTAACTGAGTAATTTTTGAAATGAACTGCCAACACTATTCCGTTGACCATTGCAACCCGTAGCTTGAGCTTGGACGCTCGAGGAGTTTGACTCCAGGTCTGGAAGATGCAACCACGCATCTCGCGTTGAACTTCAAACATAAGTTGTGTTAAGGGGCACAAGCTATTTAGCCGGTGAAGGACGATTTCTTACGGCTAGCCCCAATCAGTGAAATCCCAGGTCCTCAGACCTTGTGCGTTTAAAAAGTTATATACGCGCCCACCAATATCAGTATCCCACTGGGCAGATCTTTTTTTCGAAGATTCACCTTTACGCTGCAGGACTGTTCAGCGTAACAACTGGATTCATCGTGGGACGATCCAGACAACTTTTCCCCAGTGCTAATTCCCCAAGTGTGTTAATGGTGTGAGCGAAGAATTTATAGTGATATCTGAATTATAATCATATATATATATATAGAAAGGGCTATATTTCCCGAATAGGGCAAAACGTAATTTCCGCGGCAAAATTTATTAGTGTCCAGTGTTGTATTCATTTCTCTTCGTTATTTTTTTTTTCAAAATAGTGTTCTAATAAATAAGTATAGTGTCAATTAATCCAGTGTATTTTCGTTGTTTGTATGAGTGATGTTTGTGTGCGTTATGGTCTGGATGACCGTCTGATCGTCCGTGAGGTTTTCGAGACGAGACACCCGAACCTCTCGGCGCCTAATGCTCATCTCATTATTGAGACCGACGAGCTTTTTGGGAAACAGTTTGTAACCTTTCTTGGAGAGGTCTTCGTCGTCCTGTCCAGGTAAGTTAAAGTATCAGGAGTATACTTATTGGTAATACCACGAGCCGAGGACAGCGAACAGAACTACAGGCGGTTACAAATAAATAGCTGCCCGAACATGGACCACGCACTTTAGTTGGTTACAAATAAATGACGCCCGAACAGCGACTTGAACTCAGGACCGGTTACAAATAAATGACGCCCGAACTACCGACCCGAATCGAGACCGTTGGTGCTCGAATATACATATAAGATTAATATTTTAATATATCATTTCTCTTTCAGCTTAGTACCAGTAATCTGAAAAAAAAAAAGTATCTCTTTCAGGTGATTTTAATCATGTTTTTGTGATAGTCTAGGTTATTTTGTTCAAGATGCCATACACGCAAGCACAACTAGCTTTACTTAATGAGAAATTAGATTTACTTTTGCAACAAAATCACGCTCACTTTGCTAAATTATTAAAGCAAAGTAAAGAGTACCGTGCTGAAAATAGAGAGAATTTTGCTAGGTTAGAACGAAAACTGGATAAAAATAGAGAGATTTTTACTGAGGTAAAGAGCGAATTAGGGCAAAAGATAGACGCTTTACGGGACGTATTTCGTGAAAATAGTCAGCAAACAGTAAATACTGAAAACAGCCAAGAAACAGAGAGCGCTGAAAACAAAACACCGGAATGTGAACCCCAGTTACAGTCAGATGTTCCTACTGGATACAAAACACCGGAATTTGAGCCTCAGTTAGTGACTGATATTCCTAGTGAAAACAAAATATTGGAATTGAAACCTGAGCTAGAAACTAATACTCCTAATGAAAAGGAAACGCAGGAATCTGAACTCCATCCAGAGACAGGTAGTCTAAACCAACCTCGTAACAAATCTGGCAACGATTTTATCTATTCAGAATCTAATAACATCCCTAATAGTAGTAGTAGTGACAATTACGAACATATGATTATGCACGACAGAGGTCGTAAACGCACAAAAATAACTACCACAAACTACAGAGAGAAAAAGCGTAAACGAAGTTACAGTTATTGTAATAAGCAAAGATACCAAGTTCAGATCGTAAACAATACGAAATTTAAAGGGAATCAGAACCAAGACCGCACTCGAAAAGGTAGTAACAGAAACAGAAGGAGTCGCAAATCACGGCCACGAAATATGAGTTATCACAAACGAGATTGGAAACGCAACTTGAGTGAGAACATTAAGAGTATTTTTGTACATAGAGGTAACCATCGTAGAAATAAACGAACAGACTGCAGTTACCAAGGCAGAAACAGTAATCATAGGAAAAGAAAAAAAAAAGAGGGGCAACCAAGACTTTGTGTGTTGATACAAATTTTTCTTTCAGAAAAGCGACGCATTTCTAAGCGATAAACATGTATTCATTTTCTTTCTTTTGCTTTTAGTTTTTGATAGAACACCTGGATACGAAAAGAAGAACTACGCATTTCTCTCAAACTTATTTTTGCTTCTAGCTTTTAACTGTTCGGCAATGAGCAGATAACACGTTTTTCTTTCTTTATTTTGATAAGATAGTCGCTGCATTCTCGACCACCTGTGCTTATGGTTACGAATGACGAACGACACACAGCTGATTAATTCTTTTTCTCTTTTGGTCTTTACTCCGTGTCGCGCCTCACAATTGAATACTAATGTTGCAAACCTTATCACTGACTTACTATTAGTTTAATGTCATTAATTTTTTCTTGTTTTCATTTCAGATGTTTGAATTTAGATCTTTTAGTAAATAATTAACGTATCACATACGTAGGGGAATTGCATTTTAAAAGCAATTTGAAATCTTGGCGAGATTTCCGTACCCCCAGCTAGTGGGAAGATATTTTGTCCTTATATTTTTATTAAATGTTTTAAATTTTAAATCCCTTTTTAGGATCCTTTCCCACTTTCGAAATTCTTAAATATGCTATTACATGTTATTCACAAATGTTTGATTTTCTTTTTTTAAAAAAAAGAATAATGTATCCAGATGCGCAGAATCAGAAAAATTTTAGTTGTTACTTATATATATAGTTGTATGTTTATAATTAAAATTTAGTATGTAATCACATACGTAGGGGAATTGCATTTTAAAAGCAATTTGAAATCTTGGCGAGATTTCCGTACCCCCAGCTAGTGGGAAGATATTTTGTCCTTATATTTTTATTAAATGTTTTAAATTTTAAATCCCTTTTTAGGATCCTTTCCCACTTTCGAAATTCTCAAATATGTTACTACATGTTATTTACAATAAATATTTGATTTTCTTTTAGAAAAAAAAAGAAGAAGAATGTATCCAGATGTGCAGGATCAGAATATTTTAGTTGTTACTAATATATATGTGTATAGCTATATGTTTATAATTAAAATTTAGTATGTAATCAAATACGTAGGGAGATTGCATTTATCCAAAAGCAATCTTGAACTAGTGGCGCAGTTCCGTATTCCCAGCTAGTGGGAAGATATTTTGGCGTTATAATATATATATTTTTATTGTTTTCAAATTAAAAAAAAAAATTTAGAATCCCTTCCCACTTTCCAAATCCTTAAACATGTTATCATACGTATGACTCACAATTAATGTTTGATTTTCTTTTCAGAAAAAAAAATATATATCGAGATGCTTAGAATGAGAAAATTTTTAGTTGTTAGTTACGTATATATTTCTGTATTTGTAAATGAAACTTAGTATGTAATCTCATGCGTAGAATATGGAATTTTACACTTATAATCAATGTTAAATTTCTTTTTCAGTGTTAACCTTAGTTTTTCGTTTTCATTTTAATAGTAACCTGTAACTAGATATGTGTATTCTTAGTTTAAATTTTTTAGTATATTTATACGTCTAGTAATATTCTAGTGAATATTTTAATGTTTATGAATCGTAACTATATTGTGTACTTGTATGCTAATGAGTTGTAATGTTTATTTTTCATGTTAATTTTGAGAAAGTTATATTTTAGTCACAGTATGTCCCAAAACTATTTGGAATTTTTTAGTAAAATTGTTTTTGTTATGGAGGATTTCCTTCAGAAATCAACATGGCCAAAGGTTTTGGAATATAAACCTTTAGGTTTCAGCCATAACAAACAGTATGGAGGACTTCAGAAATCAACATGGCCAAAGGTTTTGGAATATAAACCTTTAGGTTTCAGCCATAACAAACAGTATGGAGGATTTCCTTCAGAAATCAACATGGCCAAAGGTTTTGGAATATAAATCTTTAGGTTTCAGCCATACTGCCAATGACGGATGATTTTCTTCAAAAATCGACATGGCCCATTATTTATGAGGTTTCAGCCGTCTTAGAGATATTGATATAGATCCCGAAAAATAAACTTATTTTCTTTTTTTCCGACAGTATGAAGCCATAACGTTTTTTGAGAATTACTTTCTGTCAATTATTTCATATGCTCGATGACTGAATTTTAATATGTTAATAAGACCATTTTGAAAATTTTGTAGCGAAGATGCCTAAGGAAGCTTGTTACAGCTGTTTTGTAGGGAATTTAATTGGATGTTTCAGACCAACCAGAAAGTTGTAATGTCGTTGACTATATTCTTGTTTGTATCTCATGTTTTTCTCTTAGTAGGTCTCATGTATTTTGTCTTATAGAGACATATCTTTACGATGCTACGATAGCATTTGTATTTTGTGTGTTTACACATTTTTTCTAGGTGGAAGACGTATGTTATGTTCCAGGGAACATACGCGTAGTTTACTGAATATTAATGTTTATATTTCAGTTTTGTGCAGAAACAATTTTGTAAGTGCCTAGGGTTGCAGGCCTTCCTCGTTTCTAGTTTTTTTTTTGCCTCGCAGGTGTCGATGGCATATTGTGTGTGTAAGTACGTGTAGTATTACACATTTTTCCCACCTATGGTTTTGGTCAATTCATGGTGTAATGACCATTTATTTTCAGGAATGTTTGGACTAGTGAGTCAACTTCCTTGATTCAGACCTTTGAAAAACTTGGATCAACACCGTATAGTTTTCAACGCTGCATTAATAAGTTCTTTTGCAGATAATACCCATATGTTCTAGTAACCCTACAATGTTTACGTTTATGGAAGTGAACAACAACCATTATTTTAGGCTTAAGCTAATAATAACTTTGTTTCAGAATAAAATCATTTGTTGTATTGAGCATTACTAAATTAAAGTCTCGATTTTCACGACGAGCAGATGGCATTTGATCTTATGGCGTGCCGAATTTTCTTCATACATGTCAACGAAATCACGATCTTTTTCTTTGATATGCAGAATCATGCTTATTTCTTGGAATTACTATGAACGTCAATTTTGACACTTAAGTTTATTTTTTTTTATTTTTGAAAAACGATTTTTCGTTCTTTTCTACCAAACAACACGAGGCACAGTTAAAAAAAAAAGGGGACATACAGGTGAAAATCTTATTTCGTTTATATATTGTCAGTTTATCATGTGTTTACATTTCCATTCATTTTACTTTTTCAATGATTTTCATATTTTCCAAATATATTATAGTAATATCGAAACTTTAACAATAATTTTAATATTTTAGTACCTTTAACATGTTTTGCTATTTGCTTATTCATTCACATTTTTATATTTTAAATACAGATATCAGTATATTTACTAATTTTTATTGAGATATTTGATAATTCTTTAAATCGATGTTTTCTTGAATAGTTATTGAGTGTGCATATTTACTTCATATTATATCAAATAAAGTGATCGAAACGGAACACTTAAACATTTTATGAAAAGAATTTATTAGTGTTTAAAAAAAAAGTATTCAAATAGCCCTATAACGTATTTACTTCATATTATATCAAATAAAGTGATCGAAACGGAACACTTAAACATTTTACAAAAAGTCTTTGTGTTTTTTTTTTTTTAAAAAATAAGAATTTTAATAGCCCTATAAACGCTTTCTGCGAACTTAAAAAAAAAAAATATCATACAGGTGTTGTAACCGTACTTCGTTTCTCACACCAGTGTTAAAAAAAAAATCTCCCCTTCTCCCCTCATCAACTCATCGTTGGAGAATCATGGAGGATACTTACACAGGAAGACAGCATGGTTTCAACATGTGAAGAAACGGAAGATAAGGAAACCCAACTGCACCAATTGTTCAAGAGGATCTTATTACTTCATGGAACATTTGGATTGGACATTGCTCATGCAGGAACCTCATCATGTTGTAGTGAGTGGACTAGTTATTTAACTATTTTAATAGCCCTTTTTCAGGTGAAAAACCATTCAACGTTCATGCACGTAAGTCTCACACCATATGACAGTGTTGCCAACTAACTTATTTTAAATTTTCAGGTGAAAAACCTAATTTTATTCATATTTCGTCATACGGCCAAGGGTTCTCAACCTGTCCACGTGTGCACTCGACAGGTCGTTCCACTTTCGGACACCATATATAACCGCTATCAGGTTATAGAAGGATTTTTTTGTGGACACTCTGTATATTTCGTAAAGACAGTGATTATTATTTTCGATTTATACTTTATTCTACAACGCATATAAGTTCTTTCTTTGGTGGGAATTGCTTCTTTCCCACACAATTAGACAAAGAAGTCTTTCATCGTTTTTTTCATATATATATTTAAAACATTGATTTTGCTGAGAACATTTCAGTTAGTGACTAACCATTTCAGTGTTTCTCCCTGACTTATTATATGCACTGTATATATTCTGCAGTTATTTGGAACTGAATTAAGTGCTTTCTTTAATCGCTTATGGAAACATTACAATAGATTAGAGAAATACGGGCTGACCAGATGTCCCAGTAGCCGAAGTGGCACCAACTGCGTTGTATTCCAGCCCGTTATCTGTACTTTCTCACGCCAGTGTTATCGCCGTGTCTAGTGCATTATGGGCAGTTGACTAAAATTAACATAAATTGTTTTCCGTATTCTGTTTGTATGTGCATACAGGTGAGTAACTGAGTAATTTTTGAAATGAACTGCCAACACTATTCCGTTGACCATTGCAACCCGTAGCTTGAGCTTGGACGCTCGAGGAGTTTGACTCCAGGTCTGGAAGATGCAACCACGCATCTCGCGTTGAACTTCAAACATAAGTTGTGTTAAGGGGCACAAGCTATTTAGCCGGTGAAGGACGATTTCTTACGGCTAGCCCCAATCAGTGAAATCCCAGGTCCTCAGACCTTGTGCGTTTAAAAAGTTATATACGCGCCCACCAATATCAGTATCCCACTGGGCAGATCTTTTTTTCGAAGATTCACCTTTACGCTGCAGGACTGTTCAGCGTAACAACTGGATTCATCGTGGGACGATCCAGACAACTTTTCCCCAGTGCTAATTCCCCAAGTGTGTTAATGGTGTGAGCGAAGAATTTATAGTGATATCTGAATTATAATCATATATATATATATAGAAAGGGCTATATTTCCCGAATAGGGCAAAACGTAATTTCCGCGGCAAAATTTATTAGTGTCCAGTGTTGTATTCATTTCTCTTCGTTATTTTTTTTTCAAAATAGTGTTCTAATAAATAAGTATAGTGTCAATTAATCCAGTGTGTTTTCGTTGTTTGTATGAGTGATGTTTGTGTGCGTTATGGTCTGGATGACCGTCTGATCGTCCGTGAGGTTTTCGAGACGAGACACCCGAACCTCTCGGCGCCTAATGCTCATCTCATTATTGAGACCGACGAGCTTTTTGGGAAACAGTTTGTAACCTTTCTTGGAGAGGTCTTCGTCGTCCTGTCCAGGTAAGTTAAAGTATCAGGAGTATACTTATTGGTAATACCACGAGCCGAGGACAGCGAACAGAACTACAGGCGGTTACAAATAAATAGCTGCCCGAACATGGACCACGAACTTGAGATTGGTTACAACGGGAACTTTATCTATACCTTAACGTGGGAATCGGTTTCGGACCATGCACTTAAGCCGCTTTGCCATAAGAGGCACAAGGAGTTTTTCTTTCGATTTCCTTAGGAATATTGCGAATGGTATAACTTTTAAAACTATATTTAAAAAAGAATACACATCGACATAATAAGATGATAATCTGATACCTAGGAAATATATTGAATTGTTTTTAATTTGTTCTCACGCTACCAAAACAGTACTTATGCTTTTTTTTTAATTCCAGCCTTTTAATGTAAGCATTTCAGACTATTGTCTGTTCTAGGACGATACAATTCTAGTTCATGTATATGCTAGCTTTGGAAATACAGTAGAGTTTCGCTTATCCGACATAAACAGGCAGGCAGAACGCTGGATAATATGGATGTGTTAAGAAAAGACCTATTAAAAGTAAAACTTACGATATAATTTTACATATTACGCATCTAATAATAATGTTTTATAACAAGTAACTGCACTGCAATGAATCAGGGACGTATCCAGCGTGAGGGCCTGAGAGCTGTCTCTCTCCGAAACTCAAGCACTTTTTAATAAGCTTGCCTTTACCCTTTTGAGGTTCTTTTATATCAGTTTACTAGTAGTCAGTGTCCAAACTTTGGGCAATGTGCTGTTGTCTTGTTATAATTCTAAGAACATACCATAATGCCATTATACCAGGTGCAGTGGCGTATATAGGGGGTGGCTTCCGGGCTTAAGCCCCCCACGAAATCTTACTTAGTGTAGTAAAGTAAATGAAATATCTTGCAGAATTTTCACATTTCCAGGCAAAGCCCCCCCCCCGAAAGTTAGCAAAGCCCCTCCCGAAACAAAATCGTAAATACGCCACTGACCAGGTGGAATGAAAGAACAGTTTTAAGTAAGATTAACATTTCGTTTCCGTTCTGTTTTTAACTTTAATATATTAGAACGATACACTCCATGTCTTCTTGCTATTTTTGTTATGTGATATACGTAGCAGACAGTTTTCTTTAGTTACATTTCTCTCGAAAATATGTTTCATTTTGTTTGTGCTATAATGCAGTTTCCAACATAAACCGGTTTATAAATGAAAAGTAGGAAAAAGTTTAAGAGAGGTACAGAACTGTTGCATTATTATTATTATTATTATTATTATTATTATTATTATTATTATTATTATTATTATTATTATTATTGATATTTAAAAACATTAGAATTACGTGCTTACGAGGATTCGTGTTGGACCCCCTCCGAATAGAAAACCTGGATACGTGTCTGCACTGAATGATAGACGTATGAGTCAAGGTGTAGACGGGCGCGCTAGGCGATAGACTCCACAGCATGAAAAATAGATTAAGACCACAACTTGCAGATCTTCTTGCCTATTGGTGCTATTTGCAATGATATATCGGATCATACGGTATGTGGAACAAAGGATGGTCGGATAAGCGAGACCATGGTGTATTGGTGTTTCACGCACCTAAACCTGTAAAATGTTTGTATAAACAATTATCTTTCACTCCCTAGCTAAATTTGTGGGTATGATCACACACCTTGCCTCATAAAGTATAGTCTTATAAAGAAAAAAATATTTTTTAGCTAAAACCTAAAGAAAAGCCAACTTCATTTTTTTTAATAATGGCAAACTAGTCCACTTCATCATGAATAAATCACGTTTGGTACTAAGATGTCTTTTTCTGTCCGTATATATTCTTTACACTTCGTTGGAGACAAAATTGTTTTTTCCCCAAGAAAACAGGATGAGAGAAACTATACAACAGCATGACCAGAAAACAATAGCTATTAACAATAGTTCTCTAATCCTGGATAAATACGTCATTACAGCAAAATATCAGTAAGTTGTCCTTATTATATTGCTTCGGTTCTTATTAACATGAAAATTATAATGTTTTGTAAAAAAAAGAAGAAAAAAAGAAAAAAAGAAATGGGATGGGATGGGATGGGATTCGATGTGGTGTCAAAATAATAAAATAACTACGACTCCACTACTCTACCCACCGAACCACGGAGGCTACGTGGTGTTGGCTCTTTTGTTTTTAAAGAAATAATCTTCATAACCATGGTCCGTATCGCTTCGAACCTTAAGATAAGAGTTTTTCTGTTTAATTCTATATTTTCGTACGACATCTTAGTTACAGAAGCTAGTTTATATTTGGTAGGCAATCTACACACTAGGTTTTAACCAATCAATGCAACATTTTGCTCCACTATCCTGTTCCTTGATCCAATTCCTCGACTACCCTACTGAATTCCCTCCGCAATTGTGATCTGCTACTGAAAAAATCCCTAGAAATCATCGTTGCCAGTATACACAAAACCGAGCATAATTTTGTTTTTTTCTTATATTTTTATAATTTTAGTATATTTTTTGGAAATATCTCCTTAGATGGATTGCTTTCTATTATCTCCACAAACTAATAACTGAATTTTACCCATAAACGTAAGGAAAATGGAATAAATGCGAAAAATCTTGAGTTTCAGTATACGCGCAATTTTTTTGCGCATGGGAGTGCATAGAGAAAGAGAAATAAATTTAAAAACTGTTACAGTAATTCAAATCAAACATTTTTGCTTGTATTGAAATGTCCACAGAAGAAACGCCTTACGAACCATATGCAAATACAATTCATTGAATTGTGAAGAATTATATAATAAATAACCGTTCATGTTATTCTAAGTCTCCGACACATTACCTTAATTGGGAGAAATTAATCTTTCTAGAGACGAGTGTGTGGAATATGAAAGTACAGCCGACTTACTTTTCACTTCTTAGTAGTGTTTCCTTTCTCATTTGTATTGTATTTGGTTCATATATTTCAATAGAGGTCTCTCTTAACCTCAATTACTAATAGTGTGATTCCCCTTTGCCTCATAATCTATCCAATCATTCTCTCTCTTCTTTCAGAGGTAGTCTTCAGTATATTCTCATTTTTTCTCATACCATTTATATTGTTCTTCCATTTGATAAGTTATCAACCTATCTAATGTTCAATATACTTCTATAGTACCACATTTCTCCCATTTTCTGTTTTTCATATTCTAGAGATTATGTCTCACATCGCTATATTCCATTCAGTTCCCATCAGCCTTTTATTTAGTTCTATATTTTGATATTTCCTATTCAAATCTTTTGGTTTTTCTTCAAAGACAGGGCCGTAACTTGTGGGAGGACAGGAGACAACTGCCCCCCAGGGAAGCTTCTAATCGTTCGAGGGGAGCCCATTTTAAGAGAAAATTTTCTTACTCCATATACGATACGAACATGGAATTATAAATGAAGCATCAAACAAATTCACTACATTACATAAACAAAACAACACACAAAAGGTCAGTGAAACAAAAATGAGTCGTGGGCCCATTTCAGCAAAAAGTGTCTACTATAAGGGACACTAGAAATGATATTTATTCCTATAGCTTTGAGATTTGTCAATATTCTCCCCTTAATTTATCATGTATGGAACGGGCCAAGGGGCGTAACTAACGGCCCCGCAGACTTTGCCGTGCAGGAGGGCCAACAGGCTCTGGGGGGTCCATAAAGAGTAAGAGAAAGATGGAAAGAGGGGCCCAAAAGTTAGAAAAACAAATTCTCTAGGGGGCTCAAATACACGTATTAATGCTTGCCCCCCCAGAAAAAATCTAAGTTACGGCGCTGTTCAAAGACTTTCTTTGCCTAAGGTATTCTGGATTTTAAACCTTACTAACAGAATGCCCGTTCTTCGCACAAGGAGAATACGTTTTATTTTGAACAAAAAGGGCTGAATTTGGATTTAAACGGCATCACAAGTGTCACTGTTCTCTCAGCGACCCCGAAAACTAAGAATACGACACTAATATTGGTCATTTTCGATCATTTTTATAACCCATAAGTTGCAATGTCAAAGTGAAATGACTAAAGCCATCCCAGGTCCAAACCTCATCTATGTTGAAAATTTGATAGAGATCGGTCTCGTCGTTCAATGGATATATGAAGCCTGAAACATAGTCACTTTCATTTTTATATATATAGATTTGCACTTATCATTGCTTGCTATTTTACTTTCCAAGTAATAGCATTCTTTTATCTATTTTGATCTTCACTTTCCTCCTTGTGTATCTTTTATCACTGTTCTTTTGCTCTCGTTCATCTTCATGTTCAATTTGTTCCTAAGCATATTTTACTTTGAATTTTTTTCACTGTCTTCCAAGAGCGCGATATTATCCAAAAATCTAAGCATGCATATATATATATATATATATATATATATATATATATATATATATATATATATATATATATATATATATATTTGCTGAATAGGAGTGGTTACTCCTAGAGTTGACCTTAAATGTCTTTTGATTCTTTTATTACTTCATCAATGTAAAGATTAAACAGAATGTGTGGTGGCCCTTCTGTGCGCTTACGTTGCACGAGATTCAATTCTCTGTCACTCTACAATTGTTTGGAATCCGCATTAAACTATAGATTCGCGTCTCTTAAAGCTTTAGTGATGAAGAGGGACACAAAGCTCTAGTTCACTTAGCCAAATGGGTGATAATGTGCACCTTTGGCTGACTCCACTTGAATTGATGCATTTTTTACTGTTCTTTAGTAGAGAGAAAAATTATTTCCACCAGAGCTATAGATTTTATTTTAGAAAAAATGTGTTGAGGCTACTAGAAATTAATATATTATTTTATTAATAATATTAAATGGTGGATACTTTATTATTCAGAATATACCGTATATTAATCAATAATGTAATCACTACCGTTATTTACGATACTTTGCTAACAATCAACTCAAACCAGAAATTTGTTTTTGAAAAAAGTTTCATTCTAAAAGAAAGGAGAAAACAGATTCCATTTTCTCTTTTATATCATCCTGAGATTGATATATCATTTTATATCATCTCATTATCATCATAAATATCCTGCCGTTATTAACAGATATGTGACTTGTCGCAATTGAGAAGCTTCCACACTACACTGTCTTTCGCTAACCTCGTCGTCTTCACGTACGATTTTTCTGTTTTGATATCGTCCATCAATTGTAAGCTTCTTTGCCCCTCCCTCTTTTTTCTGCCACCATATCTTGTAGCATGATCCTCATGATACAGTTTCTTCTTAGCCAATATCCCAGTCAGTTTCTCTTCTTCTTCTTAATTGCGGCAAATGATCTGCTCGTCTTAGTGCTCTCCTGAAGTCGGTTATTTTTCTTTTAATTACTCCAGTAGTTTAGTTACATACTTCAACTAAACGTAGGGCATTAAGCTTCCATAAAAACGGATCGCCAAACGAAACACGTGCAAACATATATATATATCTCAAAGAATTTCCTTAAGTCATCACAAAGTTTATATGAAACCTAAGGAAAGTATACTGTTTGAAACTAAGAAAGAATAATCAAAATCGTTATATGTATGTTGACGTTATGCGTGAACATAAATACTACACACACACACACACACACATACGCACACGCACACATACTCACGGATCTAATTGAGATCCCCTCATTTTATGAAGTCGGTAAAAGATTATACTACGTTGTTCTTTAATATATATTTTTTACTTTGTTAATTGCACTATTTTATTATGAGCAGAACTTCTTAATTCGAGCCTACTTTCATCTTCCAGGAGGCAATTTGCCCTCTTGAAAATACCCTTCTGGATACATTTATGTTTCTGTGTCATTGGGAGTCTCGAACACTTAGTACAATAAATAAAGACTGAACTATGTACTTGTCAGTGTAATACAATGTCAAAATAACATGAAGTGGATTTTTTATTAACACTTTTAACTGTAATTTTATTAAGATATTTTTTCTCCTGGGAATATTTTTCATGAAAATTTCTCCAACAACGTGCCACGCTTCGCTGTAGGAAATTTCTTCGTCAAGGAAGCATTTTGCTGTTTGTGATCTTAGTTGATACACTGCTGCCATCTTGTGTCTGGCGTGTGAGAGAGCTAGTTAACATTTCACATTCCAACTGCAGTTTTTTTTTGGTTTTGTTTTTTTGCGTAGATCTATGTAGCTACGTATACATAGGAGAGTTTCACATGCACAGCGGAAATGAGTCTACGATGGGATTAAGGGCGCGGGAATAGAGTTAGGGGAGGCAAGGCATCTCAAGGGATACGTCTCTTCCTCAAACCAATCCCATTTCAAGAACCTTGTGAACTATTTATGTGATGCCGGTGTTGCCAAGCTCTGATCTTCCTTACGAATTCGTTTCTTTCTCCTTTTCCACTAATTCTATTTAGGTTCAGCGTATTTCTGTGCGTGTTGTGAATATGTAAATGTAATATTGTTTACAATATCTATATGTTTTTTTCCTTTTAGTTTTTATGTATAAGATGCCTTTTCAAATCAATGTTATTGAGGGTATTCATATAGAACAATATTTTAAAAAACTTATTTGTACTGAAAAATATTTCTTTCCTTTTTCATACGGAAGGTTAGACCTACATTTCAAATTTAGATTATACGTGAAGAAAAAAGTAGCATTGTCACGTGTATGCCACGTGAAGAAGTTTGTTTTTTATACCGTGATATTTTTTCAACTAATATTGAAATCAAAAATGGTAGAAGATTATACAACTTCTGGTTTCAGTGGAGAGAGAGTAGATTAGGATTAGAATTAGATTTCAGGGCTGTCGGCATCTAAGACCATTTAGCCCGTCACGTATATGATTGATGACGTCCCTCGGCGAGTACATTGTCCGATGAAAGGGAAGGAAGAAAGGCTTGGGGATTGAAGGAAGCGGTCTGGGACCATTGTTAGGTACCATCACGGCATTTGGCTGGTGTGAATGAGGGAAACCCAGAAAACACCTCACTCAAGATGCCTGCCCTGAAAAACTGTTACACTTTTTCGACCGTGTGTCCCCATCAGGAATCAAACTCGGGACCACTCGCACCTAAGGCGAGAGAATTAGCGACTGCGCCACGCAGGGCACTAGAGAGAGGTTAGAGTGGCAATGGAATATATTTTGGGAACATTTAATTAATTTCAAAAACAGCTTCTAGCTTTCCATTACTGTTCTTACTCTGTAGCGATCAACGTTAAACCCGAAGTACTTGATTTCTGCAATTTTCGGTTTAATAGAGACTTATGACGGAAGATAATACCTAGTTTTATAATGCTAAACAGATTAAAGAAACCAGTTTTTCGTTATCTGTTATCGTTTTCCACAGCAGATTAATATTGAAACTTGAAGTTGTAGTGCATTTCTATCACTTGACGTTTTATCACAAAGTAAAGGATGGAGATGAAACAAGAAATCGCTTCTTTCCTTGTCGTTATGTCAGGGCCGTGCCGTGGGGGCGGGCGAGCTGGGCGACGGCCCCGGGCGCCGAAGTAAGGGGGCGAAAAGTTCGGGAGAAAAAAGGAAAAAAGATAGGAAAAGTTGCTTGGGATATATATATGGGGCGCCGTCGTATACTCTCGCCCCGGGCGCTGATTTTCCACTGCATGGCCCTGCGTTATGTAATACAAGTTTTGAACTATAGTAATCGACGTTAAAGACAGTGATAACTGTAGAGTCTGCTACAGTGAAGCTACGGTAATGACAGTAAAACTGGCTTTGTACCACCCCCACCCCTCCGATACAAAAATCATTCCCTTACTTTGGGCCTCAAGTGGCGTTTTACTTTACAGGTAGTCTTTAAATTCTGATATTAAGTATAAATATTACAGGAAAAATTTGCGATTGCTTTTGTATATTCAATATAGCTTATGGACTGGACGATCCTACCGGGAGGGAATGTCAGAATCCTGCCAGTAAGGAGACTGAACAGCGACTAGGGAAAAGTCTGAATTCCAGGTATCTGGATAACGGTTTCTGATCCCAATGGAAAGGAGAAAAATCTGTGGGATATGGGCTCTCATCAAACTCAAATGGTTACCTAACACTTAGCATCGGATCCAAGATGAGGTACAGGAGTATCTCGACGTGTGCGTGGTGCATCAACACACAAAGTCGGTAGCCGTTGAATGTATAGAGGTAGGCAAGGCCGGGATTGAACAAGCCCCTTCGGACACACCTGGGGCTCCCGGAATTTGTTTGGACTCTGCTAGGCTGTTATCATACCGTAGGATTTAGTAGCCTATGTGAACTTATCCGAGGAATCTGATAAGGTTAATCATGGGCAGGAGATGAACTTGCCTTCACACTCGGGCACTACACCTGCAGAGCATGGGACGACTGGCTCGCTTGCAGGATCGTCTTCAAAAGTAGGCAACTGGTAGGCACTCTGGAGTTCAGTCTGGCCTCGCAATGGGCGTATTCCACTCAATTAAAGAATAGAGTTACATTGCTAACGCGAGTCAAGGTTAAGGGACAAATCTTGACGGTGCACCTCGTGCGCGAGAACTAATAGTTCAGATAAAGGAATTACGGGCCAGCTACCAAAGTTAATTGAAACGGTCCATTAAATAGGCCAAACAGCCGCAGCATATCTTGCTCTGCGTAAACCATGGTAAGTAAACCACTAGCTTCTAATAGCCCTCTACGCAGAATCGTTTTTAGCGTCGTATCAAGTGTTTTACCAACGCGTGAGGCTATCTTCTGTATTTAGAAATAGATTAGCGAAGTTAACGATTATTTATATCGAAAAAAACAGGCACGATTTTTCCGAAGTATTATCCAAATATAATACCAGAAATCAAAGTAAGAAAGGATAATTATCTCTTACCTTGGTGTCTTCTAATGTGGTTGCACAACTCTGTGGAAAAGTTGTGGTTGGTCTTTTTCGATATAAAAGTTGCTAATTTCACTAAGGTGTTTCTAAATACGGAAGTATCACACGTTAATCAAACTCTTAATACGACGGTAAAAAATATCTTAAATACAGATTTACTTAATATAACTTTATATTCTTTATTCAACACAAGAAAAAAAAACAAGCTATTCACGAGGAGAGAAATGATTGATGTTGCTAACATTGCTTAACTTATTTCTTAAATTTTACTTTCTGAATCATTTCTATAAATGAAAAGAAAATTCATTGTGGGACACATGCGATTGTTCTCTAAGTTAAAGAAGACTGATGGATTAATTAATTGAGTTATGAAAAAATAATAGAATGAGAATGTGTGAGGTAACGGAAAAACCCGGAGGAAAATCACTGAAACTCATGTGGGCGGGGATCAAGCTAGGGGCCCTCGCACCAAAGTTGAGCGCTCTACTACTGAGCCAATGCCCTCCATCTTAATCGATTCTATATACATGCTCATTAATATTCGAGTATATATTTAACAAGTGTAAATTGAAACGGATACAAAAAGGTAAATAACAATGTTTACTAACTAGTTCTGTTTAACGTATATTTATCTAAAATGAAAGTGACTATATTCATAACTTGTTACTTCTTGAACCACTTGACCAATTTCGATCAAATTTTCAACATAGATGAGGTTCAAACCTGGGATGTTTTTTTTTAATCATTTTACTTTGACGATGACACTTAGGGGATGGGTAGATATTTAAAAATGATCAAAAATAACCGATATTAGTGTCACATCCACAGTTGTCAGGGTCGCTGAGATGAACAGTAACACTTCCGATGCAGTTTAAATCCATATTCATTCCTTTGTGTACAATACGAAACGTTCTCTCCACGTGCGAAGAACGGGTATTTTGATAGTTTACTTCTAAACTTGACATGTGATACTATTTTCATGATACATTGGATTAAATGTGCATTGAATTTCAATCGTTTCTAAAGCAAGTGAGAACTTCATTCGACCATTTAATTCCAGCACCAAGACGTAGACCGACTGTTTAAACGTAGGCTCTAAATTACATGTGTTCCTATCGAGAATCAAACGTTGGTATTCCATACCGAAGACGCGTTTGCTAACCAAATACGCACGAGGAAGCTTCAAAATATGCATAAAATTCCGTAAGTCTACCTGGGAAAAAGAATTTGAACCCACGTGAATGTTTTCTATCTTAAATGTACCCTCCATTTGACAATTGACTATTCTCTACTTACTGTTATTTTATAATTTTAAATTACAAATGTAGCACATACTTATCTGTGGCTTCGCATGTTTGCTTTCACAGTAATATCTTTCACAGTAATAATATCTAAATTATTTCCAAACGTAGTTTAAATATATTCATTCGCTTCCTAAATGTTTGCAAAAAAAAAAAAAAAAAAATGTTACGTAAAGACACATCAGGTTTTATTAAAATCAGAAATTGTAAAGTACACTCAGAAAGTGTTCTCATTTCTTTACTTGATATTAATTTGAATTCAGTATGATGTCACAAACAAACGATTCCAAATTCTACTATGGATTCTTCTCGCCTTTGATACAATATGAGTCATTCTGTTGTGTGTGTGTGTGTGTGTGTAAGAAGCGAAACAGATCCTCACTTTGCCTCAGTTGAGTCCGTTAGTTCAGCAACATAGCTTACGCTGCGATTTATTTCCTCTTCTCCTGCAGTCCCCTCTGCCGACCAAAACGAATTCCTTTTTCAGTCACAAAAAATGTGTGATTACATTGTACGTAACGACAGGCGTTTAAAGGGTTGCTCTCTGAGGCAGTCGATCACTACAAAGAGTCAAGTCAGATCACGTGAACAGAGAATAACATCAAGCATCGTGACTTTTACACTATGTTTGCCAAATCTCTCATAGACATTAATCAGGGCTACAATCTCCATATTAAAATAACTATTTTATTCTTCGTTCATTCCTCATTCGTATAAAGAAATAAATGCCCATATTGATTTCTTGATTATTATTCTTCGTATTAATTGGTAAATTGCGTGACTTTGTAACTACATTATACAGAACCGTTCCTAGTTAAACCAAAAATGGTTTGAATTTTACTACTTCCGGTTTGAATATAACCTCCATCAATGAACTCAATTCCTTAGTCTTGACTCTCTACATCCTGGACAAAATTGTTGGCGAACAACTGAATAGTTCTTGAAATTTGTTATACACACCGACAGGCAGGGCAACATATAAAATTTTGTGTTAGTACACCAATCTCCTTAAGAATTGGTTTAAGAGTCTGACAAATTATTTTTAATTAGAGTCATTGCAAGAGGAAGACTGAACCAATATGACAAGCCGAAGTTTTATATGATTTTTTTTTCTGAACTAGCAACGACACCCGCTTCGCTGGGTTAAAATGAAAATTTAAATGGACAACTTCGTATTACATGTGTTTGGTACCCGTGAAATGTGTTATTTTCGTTTTTAGTGACGTTGGTTTAAATGGCATCAGAAAGATCACTGTTCATCTCAGCAACCCCGTAAATTGGATTCGATACTAATATCGATGATTTTCGATCATTTTTATATATCTATCCCTCTCTCAAGTAGCAGGGCTCAATTTGGTTTTAAACGGGATCAGAAGTGTCACTGTTCATCTCAGAGATTTCAAAAACTATGGATTAGACACTAATATCGGCCATTTCCGAAACTTTTCATATATATCCCCCTTCCGTTTATCAATGTTGCGGTGCACGACATTGGAAGTGTCACTGTTCATCTCAGTGACACCGAAAACTATGGATTCGAAACTAATATGGGTCATTTTTGATCAGTTGTTTTTTGTATTTTGCTTTACCCCACGGGATCGGAAGTGTCACTGTTCAGCGACCTCGAAAACTATGGATTTGACACTAGTATTCGTCATTTTTGATCCTTTTTTTATGTCTCCTAACCTTCCCCAAGTGGCGGTGCTGAATTTGGATTCAATCAACATCAGAAGTGTCACTGTGCATCTCAGTGACCCCGAAAACTATAGTTTCGATACTAATATCGGTCATTTTTGAACATTTATAAATGTTCCTCCTCTCCTTCTACCCCTAAATTTCAGCGTCAAAGTGACATGGCAAAAACATTATAGGTCCGAATCTCATTTATGATGAAAATTTTATCGAGATCGGTAGGGTGGTTGAAGAGTGATGAAGCCAGAAAGAGAGTTACTTTCATTTTCATTATTTTGTATAGATCTCCCTCCTCGCCCTCCCCTAAGTTGTACCGTCAAAGTAAAATAATCAAAATCATCACAGGCTCGAACCTCATCTATGCTGAAAATTCGATCGAGATCGGTCGAGTGGTTCAAGAGTTAAGATTTATATATATATATATATATATATCTTCCCTCCCTCCCCCTTCCTTAAGTCCAATCGTCAAAATGATATGGTGAAAACCATCCCAGGGCCGAATTTCGTCTATGTGGAAAATTTAATCGAGATCGGTTGGGTGTTTCAAGAGTTATTAAGTTTTATTTATTTTTTCATATATATATCCCCCTCTCCTCCCCCACCTTAAGTTCTATTGTCAGAAACAAAATATAGAAAACTTTCCAGTCCTGAACCTCATCTATGTTGAAAATTTAATCGAGATCAGTTAGGTGGTTCAAGAGCTATAAGTTATGTTTTATTTTTATATATTTATCCCCTACCCCTCCTCGAAGTTCTATGTCAAAGTGGTGTGATAAAAACCACCTCAGGTCCAAACCTCATCTATATTGAAAATTTAATTAAGATCGGTTGGGTGGTTTAGCGTGATGAAGTCAAGACAGTCATTTTTATTTTTTTACATATATTTCCCCCCCCCCATCGCTACGTTGCACCGTAAAAGTGAAATTACAAAAACATCCTAGGCCCGACCCTTATCTATGTTGAAAGTTTGGTCGAGATCGGTCGGGTGGTTCTAGAGTTATTAAGTTTAAATTTCATATATTTCCCCTCTTCTCCTCCCCCAACCCTAGGTTTTACCGTCAAGGTAAAAAACTTTCTAGTTTCGAATCTCATCTATAATGAAAATTTCATTGAGATCGGTTGGGTGGTTCAAGAGTTATTAAGTCACAAACCTGGTCACTTTTATTTTTATTTATATTGATTTTTATATAACTCCTCCTCCCCCTCCCCTATGTTGTTCCGTCAAAGAGAAATGGTAACATCCATCCCAGTCCAGAATCTCATCTATGTTGAAAATTTGATTGAGATCAGTCTGGTGGTTCAAGAGTTATTAAGTCTTAGTTATTTTTCTTTACTCCCTACCTCCTCTTCCTCTAAGTTCTACCGTCAAAGTAAATAGCTAGAAACACTCCCAGGCCAGAACCGCACCTACGTAAAAAATTTCATTGAGATCGGTTGGGCGGTTCACGAGATTAAGAGTCACAAACATAATCACTTTCAGATACATTTCGCTAGCCCCTCCACTTGGACTTTCGAAATAAAACTTATGCCAATCGTTTGTGGTACGTTTGTGCCGGAATGTACCGCAAAAAATTTCGTTTGTACCACTTCCAGTACAAAGTTATGAGAGTTTTAAAGTGGGGGCTGGGGAAATGGCAAACCTGACCTTCGAATTTCGAAACAAAACCTATGCCAATCGTTTGGCCTTCGTTTGTGCCGGAATGTACCCGAAAAATTTTTGTTTGTACCACTTCCGGTACAAAGTTATAAGAGTTTTAAAGTGGGGGTCTGTGGAAACAGCAGTCCCCCCACCTTGGTATTTCGAAACAAAACCTATGCCAATCGTTTGTGCAGAAATGTACCGAAAAAATTTTCGTTTGTACCACTTCCAGTATAAAAATGTAAGAGTTTTCAAGTGCGGGCTCTGGAAACCACAGCCCCCCGCGTTTGAATTTCGAAATGAAAAGTATCTGAATCGTTTGTACTGGAATGTACCGCAAAACGTTTCGTTTGTACCACTTCCGTTAAAAAGATATAGAAGTTTTGAAGTGGGGAGCTGTGGAGACTGCAGCCTCCTAGTTTAAAACTTTTATATCTTTGTACCGGAAGTGGTACAACGAAACTTTTTGCGGTGCATTCCGCTACAAACGTAGAAAAATGATCGACATACGTTTTATTTCGAAATTCAATGAAGGGAGACTGTGGAAACGGCAGTCCCCTAGTTAAAGCTGTCAAATCTTTGTACATTAAGTGGTAAAAATGAAAAATTTTTACGGTACACTCCGGCACAAACGTAGCACAAACGATTGGCATAGGTTATGTTTCGATAGTCCAAAGAGGGTGGTTTTGTTTCGACATTTCAAGGTGGAGCTGCCATTTCTCCAGCCCTCCAGCTCTTATAACTTTGTACCGGAAGTGGTACAAACAAAAATTTTTGCGATACATTCCTGCACAAACGTAGCAAAAACGATTGACATAGATTTTTTTCGAAATTCCATGGTGCGGCTTACGTTTCCATAGGCTCCCACTTTAAAACTCTTATAACTTTGTACTGGAAGTGGTACAAACGAAAATTTTTCGGTACATTCCGGCACAAACGCAGCACAAACCATTGGCATAGGTTTTGTTTTTAAATTCAAAGTGGGGCGCTGCCGTTTCCCCGCCCCCCACTTTCAAACTCTTATAACTTTGTACCAGAAATGGTACAAACGAAAACTTTTGCGGTACATTCCGGCAGAAACGAAGCATAAACGATTGACATAGGTCTTTTTCTTTTCTTTTCTTTTCTTTTCTTTTAGTTTCTTTTCTTTTCTTTTTTCTTTTTCTTTCTTTCCTTTCCTTTCCTTTTTTTTTTTTTTTTTTTGATATTCCAAAGTGGAGATGCTGCCGTTACAACAGCCCTCCATTTTCAAACTCTTTTATCCTTGTACCGAAGGTGGTACAATCGAAAGTTTTTGCGGTACATTCCGGCACAAATGATTGGCATGGCTTTTGTTTCGAAATTCCATACTGGGGAGCTGCCGTTTCCCCAGCCCCCCACTTTAAAACCCTTATAACTTCGTATCGGAAATGATACAAACAAAAATTTTTGCGGTACATTCCGGCACAAACGATTGCCATAGGTTTTGTTTCGAAATTCCAAGTTTGGAGGCTGCCGTTTCTCCAGCCCCCCCACTTTAAAACCCTTATAACTTCGTACCGGAAGTGCTACAAACAAAAATTTTTGCGGTGCCTTCCGGCACAAACGTAGCACAAACGATTGACATAGGTTTTGTTTCGAAATTCCCATGTGGGGGGCTGCCTTTCCCCCACTTTAAATATCTTATAAGGTTGTACCGGAAGTGGTACAAACGAAAATTTTTGCGGTACATTCCGGCAGAAACGCAGAACAAACGATTGGCATGTTTTGTTTCGAAATTCTAAGGGGGGGGGGCTGGCAAAATGTACCTGTCACTTTCAATTTTATAATATAGATCGCTAAAACTTAAGAAGTCGGTTGCTGAAAAACTGTACAGGAATATGCGGCTTTGAAAGCCAAATTGGTAATTTATGTTCTTTCTGTGCATGTTGTTTGTTTTTGATTTCTCGTGGGGTACTTATACTGTATGCAAATCCTAGTAGTTGTTAGCCTTTCTCAGTGGTTTATTTGATCTGATTTACAGTTTAGCGTCCTTTTCATCAGCGAGGCTATATGGAACATGGACCTATACCTTAATGTAGGATCCGAAATACATGAGCTTGCGCCGGAAATCGAACCCTGGTCTCCTACGCCATTGGTACGTACGCTAACCGCTTGGCCACGAAGGAGCTCTACTCTCTAATTTAGTACTAAGCGCGAATGCCTTTGGTGCACAAGGTCTTGGATTCGATCCTGTGTGAGAAACCATCGAATGTGCTACGGTGGTTCAGATCCCACTATAGCTGTAGTCTCATCCTATCGAGAAGTCACAGAGTAATCGAGAAGTTACCGTACTTGTAGGTTAAAGTACCAGAGAGACCAATATCAGTCTAATTTTTAGTAAATAGAGGGCGCGGTAGCTCAGTGGTAGGGCGTTCACCTCTAGTGAGTGGAGTCCTTGGTTCGATCCCAGCTCGACTTTGTGGTAGACAAATACTGTGTCCGTGGGTTTTCTCGAGGTTCTCTCGTTTCCTCCCACTTTATTCATTACACCACTACATTCATTTCTCATCATCATCGTCTCATCATCATCTAGCCGACATAACCGTGGGACGAAAAGCTGACAGATTTCATTTCATTTTAGTACATAGTATGTAGTAGAGTAGTTACACACAAACTAAGTGTCCTGTGGATCTGAGTGTGCACTATCGTTTACATTTCCACACGCTTTTTCTTACTTCCACTGTGCAGCCTGTCTTTGACAGATCCAGGACTAAACCTCGTATGTTTCTCCTAATCAAGCAGGGTTCATTTACGAGCTGGATGCTACCCAAAGCGATTTCTAAATTCAGTAATTATCTTTGTTACTGTTTTCCCTTATGTGGTCGTGTGTGCATCCCCTTCCCACACACATGCATTAACTGTTCCTCTACTGTGTAACTGCAACCACTCACATAAGCGATAATAGGTTTACAAATAAATTTTCTACGTGACATTTAACGTGCAGATACCAACCAATGCTAAAGGCAGTGTTAGCAATATTACAAACTAAAATTACACTGGCAATGTTCTCGGTGAAAAGCAAACCTAAGAGCACGGGAACTTAGCTGCAGTACAAATCAACCAACAAATTTCTGATTTAGATCTTACTTTTAAGCCGTAGTTAACGTCTTTAGCATTAGAGGTCAAGTTAAACCCCAATCAATAACTTATGCAATGTGACAATAGACAAAGTATATAGACTATACAGTGAAAGAAATAAAATCTTTTCACTTATTTGGTTTTATACAGTAAAAAAAAAAAAAAAAAAAAAGAAGAAGAAGAAGAAACAAAGCATTGTTTTATGTCGGACAATATTGCACTTTGGGTTAGTGAAGATGGATGATTAATAAAAGCGAATCATTATGAAATATTTGGTGGAATGAGAGTGAAGGAGGAAGGAGAGAACCTTTAGAAATTCACATAGCTTGGGATTACACCAAGAACCGCTTACACCAGAGGCGAGCGCTTTACCACTGAGTTTCTGTTGGAAACTTGTTATTTACCATATCTTTTCAACACTAAGACTATACGAGACGGGACTACTGCCTGAAACTCGGATCCGAATCACTGTTCGGGTTTGTATTCGTGTCAATACCCGCACTGGGAACTGAACCAGAAACCAAGAACACAGCTTTCGTATTGGAATGAATGTATTAATATATTGAGATTACGAATGAAAATAGTTGAGTTGATTTTGAGTTTAACGTCCCGTTCAGCAGCGAGGCTATATGAGACGTGGACCTACTGATTAACGTGGAATCCGAACCACATGAGCTCCCGCCGAGAATCGAACCCGGGTCTCCCGCTCCAAAAGCGCGTACGCTAACCGCTTAGCCACGGAGGAGCTCTACGAATGAAATAGTACAAGACATTTTCAAATTTGCTATTTCAAGAAGCGGTATTCGTTTTCTGATTACTCTTTTACAAAACCTGGATTGGGAAGACGCAGCCTTTTTTATCACACTCACCTGACCTCAATCCCATAGTATTCGCCATTTTGAAATTTGAGGTGAGAGATATAAAATCCAGAGACAAGTTCTAATTTGAGACAAGTTTAACCACTACAAGAATTGCTGTGGAGGAAAAAAAACAGACTTGTGTAAGTGTGTTGGCGGTGATGGCGGACATATGGAGGAAATTTTGTAACGAAATAATGATATGTCCAACACTTTTGGTCTGATCATTCCAGTCTTTATTTGAAATGATATGTTTCTCGTTTAAATACTAAATTGTTTTTGTTCTCCTTGTTGATTATTTCGCTGTATGGACTTACTATGGTTTCCAACTGTCTGTTATAAAAAAAAATCCTAATGAAATGACCACTTACTTATAGATTATACCTTGTAATGATGAATCGATTTAAATTGAGATGAAAAGAGTTGTTGAATTTAAAGGAAGTCCTCTATGCACGTACAATATATTCTTTATTGAAAATCTCTTTTCCTATTTTCCTTTCTATATTCTTAGAATATAAGCAAAAATATATTTTGTGTGTTATGTGTATGTGTGTGTGCGTATATGTAGAAAGAAGTTCCTCACTTTTTTGCTTAACAATGTACTGAAGTGGAAAAAGGCAATTTCAAGTCACATTTTCGTGCAAATATTCAACTTCCACGGTTGTAGAAGGAAAACCCAGATAGAAATGATGTTCTGCTAGATTCGTCCGTCGCTCTTCTAGCTTCAAGGACGATAGCAAAAAAAGGGGAGGGGAGGGGAGGGGCACCAAGCAATTCAGAATGTAACTGAAGTTTAAATTCTCAAACGGTGTTTCGAGTTCGTGCAAATATTGGTTTGATTCTCCGGCAGATTGGACGTGTGTCTTCGAGTGAGAAGCTGCAAATATTTGACAGAAGAGAAAGACTTCAAAGTTGAGGAGCGTAGTGATTGAAGAACTGCAAACAAGATGTCTCGTCGTCTTTCACTTCTGGATTTCATTTTTTTTTCTTTTTCTTTCTATCGTAACGTCGTCTTTGCGTTTTCAATCCACTAGCTTAAAGGGAGCCAAGTGTTATTCCATCACGAAACAGCAACCTTTAGTCAGGAATAACGTTTAAGGTGCGACATCTAAACTGGCTGGGAGCACAACGTTCGGAGGGCTATGAACATCCAGATTGCTTTAATCTTTAAAACGTGAGCTATGTAAATGTAAGAAACTTTTAATGTGCAGAATGATTTGCATTGTTTGGGGAGTTGTACATAATTTGATAGGTCTCATCTTATAGCTGATAGGAATACAAGAAACAAGGAACATTTGGCTTTCTCTTGTGTATATTTTACACTAGAAATAAATTGTATGATAATCTTGGCCATGGCGCCGTGATCTAAAGGATAAGGAAGTGACGCGTGACTAACACTGCAGATTTTATCACTGATTTTTCTAGCTTTCTAATGTGGAAAGGACAACATAAAGCAGTAAATCGAAATACCAAAAGGTCCATGAAAGTGGTCTACAGCAGGTTAGCAGTAAAGTGGTTCCATCTGATGCGAGGAATCCTGATTCGATCCCAAACAATGTAAGTACAGTATGTTTTTGGTGGACAATATAGTATTCTGGGCTTTCTCGATGTTCTTTTTCGTTTTCGCCTTTGACCAGTTATTTCATAAAAGATTTTATTTAAGTTAATCGTGAATCTACTGTAACCTAAAGGGCCGTACATAGATTATGTAACGCTATTTTGACCAACTTTTTACGCCTTCCCTCCCCTTTGTCACACTTCATAACGCAAGCCCCAACTCCTGCCCTCTTCTTTAAGTAAAATTTTTCTGTTTGCTTTTCCAACAATTTTGCTTATTTTGGGGGAGTACTTTTCATTACGAAATTGTAAAAAAGGGGGGGCTGTCGTCCAACATAGAAACCACCGTTTCTTAATTTTGAACATACTAGATTCGATTGAAGCGAGAAAACTTTTTATCGGACTTCTAAAGAGAATGAAATAAAATAACTAAGTACATGACCGTGTTTATTACATCTAGGATTCCCAGTCACGACCCCCTTTTCAGTTTTATTAAAAAAAAAATAGAAGAAGAAGATGAAGAAAGGAAAAGGAAAATAGAAGAGGAAAGAGGTAAAGTAAGAAGGTAATAAAGAGGAAACTGTTACTGAATATTTTGAAAACATATGGTAAAGAAAGTGAATAATTATCGAATTCCAATAGCTATTGGGTTAATATTTGGTATTCAGGTGATTAAGGGTAGACGCATGTTAACCCATACATCCCCGATCTAGATCCATTTAACCCCAACTACCAAATTATCCCGATCTAGATCTGAGATAGACGAGAAAGTTTAAGTTTACAGTTTATTCAATATTTCCAGAAGTTCTAGACTAATATCCAATATTTGAAAAATAAAAGACGAAGTTGATGGCATGTTAGAATCGACCACAAAGAAAAAAAAAATCAGAGTATTACATATTCGTAGAAGATTTTGACTCTCACAGTTCTCCCATGCTGATCATTCGTTCAGGCTACTTCAGTCCTTTTTACTTCCTTCATAGAGCCAACTTAAGTTAGTATTAACATTCAATGAGTTTAATTGATAACTACCATTAATTATAATAAGTCACACATATATGTCAAAATAATGGATGCACTTAATACTAAACCTACATTTCACTCACACACGCATTCATATAGGACAATGTATACTTTGGGTTGTATTTAGTTAAATTAAACTAACCTAACTACATTACTATATACATTTATTACATTTCAATAAAAGAAAAATTAGTTGGACATAACAGGGAAAAACTTAATACATGGAAAGAATGTTTCATTAACATGCATAGAAATTCGCTAGTTTTATCAAGACCAAATAACACATTTCTCTTCCTATATATATATTAAAAGTTGAATTACATAAAAGAGAATTTGACAAAAGAAAAAAAATGAAAGACAAAAATAAAAAAAAAATCAAAGATCAATACATTTAGGATTCAATGTAATGAATATATATATATCGTTGCGGAAAAGAAAGAAAGAAAAAAAATATAATTGGTTAATCATCCTTAAAAAAAAAAAAACACTTTAGTAACATTTTATTAGGTCTCTGTCCCAAGAGGAGACATTTCGACGATTTTATGAGTCTTTGTTCTCACATCGATAATAGCTCCTTTTTCCAACTCTCTTTTGCACTGTGGTTTGTGTCCATGAGAGTGTTTAATTGTTTTTGTTTTAGCTATAGACAAATAGTCGCTTCATATCATATATATATATTTATATTTCTCATTTCGTCACTCGACGCACTCAATATAAAATTTCAAAGTTTATCAAGGTTAAAAAAATTTTGAATCCAGTCACAGACATTGAGAACATATTTCCATATTCCGGTATTCACATTAAGTTATCAACTAAACTTCTCTTCATTAAATTTAAGACCAGTAATTTTCTTTATAGTATAGATCTTGTAGTCAAAAGATTCTAGTCACTGAATAGTTAAATTTCTGATCGTAGGGGAAGGATTTGTTTCAGAGTCTACTGATAGAAGATTCGTTGGTGGGGCACACTGTTTCGTAGGTTATTAATTTCACTTTGATCTTGCGAATAAATTTGAATGAGGATTAGGGTTATTTTACTTATCTTACGACCTGCTACTCGTTTTACTTACATGCGGTATTTAACATTATATTCAACTTTAATAGTTACAGACATCAGTAACCACTCAACAAAATGTAATTTATTACAATATACGCGGTAACACTATATGTCACAAATAGTTGGTAAAGGTCGGGTGTCAAAAACCTTTGGCAACCTAAATAAAACCAGGGTAAATACCGAGCCCATTACATACATACTCGTATATATATATATATATTCATATTATTCAATACAATAAATTTCACTTTAATATCCATCGTAGTATTTCGTCGACGTTTAAATCCTACATAACCGTTCATATTCGACAAGTATTCATATTTTATAAATATTTATATTTTATTGGCTCAAAGACAAAAACAAAAACCCTGACTATCAAAAATTCACTTTTTTTTTCCTCATAAGGTTGCAACATTGTAATTTATATGTATAAACCCGATAATCAATAATCATTTTCAATTTACTAAAGATCCGCGTAGATATATAAAAAATAGTTGACATAAGAGGTGGAAATGCAACAAAATGAGCAGGCACGTAACTTTTAAAACTATGTAAGCACATATATAGAGGTATAAAAAAAAATCAATGTTATTGGAAACTAGTGGGCCCAGACTACTAATACATATACACTATATGACCAATCAATAGAAATAAAAACCAGAAATCAGTTGTCAATGGATATAATTTGTATGATCCATGAATAACGAATGTTTCTAGGAATCCGAAAGCATAGTGTACCTTCCCGTCAATTTCTCCAGTGGTGGATTGAATATCGCGAAAATGGTCCCGAGATGTGCTGCAATACCTCCACGAATTGCATCCCTCGATGTCTCAGTTAGTACATACGATCGAAATAAGTGATATGGAATATTGTACATTTTCATGAGTTTCAGAAACCAGGGGGGGGGAGGTTGAAATTTAAAAAAAAAAATCTCGAAGTAATGAAGACAGAGAGAGATAGAGAAGAAGGAAGACGAAGAAATAGTGGCGCCAAAGACTTAAGTGGGAAATAACTAACGCTACAAAGACAGAAATCGAATTTCGCTCTCAACAAAATCCATAGCCAAAATATTCTTAACATGCCAAAAGGGTGGTCTACTCAAATACGTAGACTCAAGGAACGCCCTGCTGCCAAGGATGCAAGTTCTGTGTCCATCAGATCCCAATCCCACAAGAATTTGGTTGTAAGATTGAAATCCGATCCCCGTATCCGGCCCAAACCAGCAGGTTCCCGGAAATCGTCCGGAAGGTTAGAGAAGGCGCTAATTTAGAATTTCAAGAAAAAAAAATCATCCGACCTCTTGGAAACTAGAAGATTCCAGAATAGGGATGAAATTAGAGTAATAGCTAAGGTATCCCTAATTAGTAATTCGCCAAAATTAAAAAAAATTAAATAAATAAACTGAATTTTGGATCGGTGATTTCAATTACCGAAACATCACCGATGGCTACCCAGCGCAGACATGCCACCGTCTGGGATGTCGTTAATTTCCCTCGTCTAATTAAACTAAGAAAAGAAATGAAAATACTTAAAGGGACTAGGGGTCGACATCCGGGTACGCTAATGACATGAATATTAATTTAGTAGCAGTTGATTTAATCGGATAGTCCGAACTGAGTTATATGAACACTGCACAATAACTAAATAAGGTAAGCGACAAAAAAAAATCTCTGAGAGGCAATGAATGTTAAAGGTATAAATGACCGAAACCTGTACTTTTCGATGATCACAGAATATAGCAGTTGGTTTTCTTAATTATCATTTCTGTCAACCTTTAGAAGTAATTCCCACATGATGCTACCCTATCTATTGAAAGTTTTAAGATTCCGGGGCTATTATCATGAGGTACATAAATGCAAAGTAAGACAATTTCCCAACTACAATTTACCATTCAAGTAGCAAACTCGGTTGGATGAATGTACTGGTGTAGAAGTCAAAACGCGAGAGATCTTTTCTTTTCTTCGTAAACATATTCATATTTTCACTATATAACATACACTAGGCCTATCCATTTAAATATAGGGGTCATCATCTCATTCATATTTTATATCATATTATTAATATACCATTATATTCATTCATTATCTACTAATTTTCGCGCGAAGTAATATTTTATAGACACCCTATTTCATACATTTTACACGCAGGCCATACACATATTTACATTACACAGTAATAAATATATATAATTATCACAATCTATCACGCTCAAACCACCACACGATCACATTCATCGAACCACGTACTCTTTGTCTCGAAACACCCAAATTGTATTTACTTCGCAGGTTTAAAACAAAAATCATACATGTATTTACTGAAAGTTAAGTTGTCAACGATTAATCTATTTGCTGATAAAACTAAAGCAACAATGGAATTTTCTACAGCCACGGGAAAAGAGAATTTAATACTACATTTTGAAACAAACAGTAACAGCATATGGGCTTTACTTCTACTAAGAAAATAGGTATTCTTTATTTCAGCAGATATTTCAATTTCTACTGACCCTAGCAAGCTGAAATTTTTCGCACAGCAAGATCTCATGTTATTTTATACGAAGGTATACTCATCTGAACCGAAAACCATGTCCAATGAAAGTAATTTTTGAATAAATGACTAAAATCCAACAACCTAGATCACTAAGTTATGCGATGTCGTATTGTCAACAAACAATTGAGTACCGAAACCGGACGCTGTGGCGCTGTAGTGGAGGCATAATTTACCGTGTACTGAAATCTATACTTGTACTCATTAATCAGAAATTTAATATTTACTCTGGTTTATTTCTGTTAGGAAAATGGTACTAAATTAACACATATTTATACACTGTCCTAACCGAAATTTCACACACTCACACAAGACTACTAACTACATACACCACTGCTAATACTATACATAAAACAACTAACTAAACCAAACATGCACCATTTAGTTACATGCATGTTGACCAAATAAATACTCCCTTCTGATATATACCGTCGGCTCTATTTAATTTAGAGGGGCAAAATGAGAAAGGTAAACACTAGGTCCAATTGACCTGACCAATTGTTTACATAATGACTACCAAAAGTTGATGCCCGGGGGGCACCTTAACGAGGTTTATGGAGGGACCCTTCCCCTGAAAGGGGAAAAGGCCCTAAAACGAACAATAACTAACCCATTCCCCCGCTAGAACCGGTTCAATTTAGAAAAGGGGATAGGAGCCCTTTTAAGCTAACTTAAGCTGCCATTATGATTATTTACAATACTATCAAACCTACTACATACATGCAATTACGAAATAAATAATAATAAATCACATTTACTTAATACACGACCAACATGCACTAATCAGGTCGTAATTTCCCTAATCCCTAATTGAATTTGAAAAGATAAAAAAAAAAAATCACTTTCCTATATTGTCTATCCTATCTGGGCAGCAAACTTGGCTTCCTGCAAACCGAAATCCTGAATCAGATATTTTCCCCTGGTTTTGCAGTTCTTTCAACAAAAATATGGGTTTCCTGGCTCCTGATTGATCGCACGACGTTTACGATGACATTTAGTCTAAATTTTACCTGTTTTACACTCGAAATCCACGTCTTTACCAGCCAGTATAGCGTAGTTGATTTCCACGGCTGTGCTCGTAGAGTCGTTCTTGATTATTCTCATAACATTGCGCCGAAAAAGCCAGAGGTAGGAGAATTCCTCCAATCAGAACGAAAACTTTAGCCGCGGAAATTACAAAGCGAATGGAAATTTGGTAAATCCAGATATAACCGGATCTGAAAGTGACTATGGACTACTGAGAGGGGGTGAGGGAAAGATTAGGTACCTGACTAAATTCTACATTGGTCTGAAATTAAGAAAATTTATATCCAATGACAGAACTATGTTTCGGTATGACGTCAGAATGGTAAACCTTGTAACTATTCAACTTATATATCCGAAAATGGGATTTACACTTAATCAAAATGTAAATAAATATATTATACAGTGGGAATATGGTTATTAATGAAATCTTTCGATTCATTGTATTTAATTCGAAGTAAAGGGAGTAAATAAATTGTGTAGCTAAACCGAAATTGAATGAAAGAAAAAAAAATTACTAGGTACAGGGTGCGTAAAAAAAAATTGCCATTACTTTCAACTGTAATGGTACATTACAGTTTTCCCCGGCCCATTAACAAAAATTTTGTTAGAATAACAAAATTTTGCTAATTGGGAATACCAACTAATGATGCTTGTTAAGTTAACACACTCATTCATCCCATTCAAACGTTACCAGTCACTCTAGGACAGTGTATTATATCTACTTGGGGTATTGCGCAAGTAATTCATTACGTTTATCTTCTGTACAATTGAAAATCTTTAAATTTCGAAAATTGTGAGTTCCGATACTTTTTTTTTTTTTCAGTAGTGTTCATATAGCAATAGAACGGACAGAAGTTATAACTGAGAAATCGACAGATACAACTCGTAAGGCTTCACTCGCCGACTAGCATATCAGATGACATTAGGATCTAGTTTCCCGACTATCACTCCCATTTAATATTGTTCTAGGCTCACCGTTACCACGCACTTGCGAATGGATTGAATTCTGGGGTCGATTTACATTATTGTTACTATTATTGTTATTATTATTGCCCTGACTATTACCGTTCTCCCTTCTTCCGTACGTCCTGTTAAAATTCCTCCTGGTGTTATCGCCCCTATCCGGGTTCGATGCCATGTTGGTACGGTCATAGGGACGATAACTCCGGCGATTGTTGAACATGGGCCGATTCCTAAATAGTCGCCGGCCATTATTGTTGTTTTCTGAGCCATACCCACTAGGATAACGAGATCCAGATTGGGTATAACTCAGGAAATCTGTCTGGCAACTTGCCGTTACCTTCGTCTTCGTCGGTTTTAGAATCTTTGCCTGTCGGGCGAAGTATCGTTTTGGTGGACCACCAACTTCCTTACCGCACAAGGCAGCTAACCGTGAGGTGACTTCTCGCACCGTTTGGCACAAGTGGGACGCTATGGCCCGGGACTCATCAGGTGGAAGAGCGTTAACAATAATATCTACCAGTTCGGCCTGAGAGGGATGTTCAGCTATCTGATAATATAGTTCGATAATTTTCCAAGCATAGTCCAAGAGGGATCCATACTTAGAGCGATCATACCGGAGTGATTGTAAGTTTCTTTTTTGGAGTCGTTCGATGTGCTCATTACAATATTCTTCTTTGAAAAGAATCAAAAAATCACCGAACGTCCGGATTTGGTATTTAACCGAGGCAAACCATGCGCCCGAAGCGGCGATCAAACATTTTTCAACTATTTGTAGGCGTTCTCCATCAGTAAGTTTGTACATGTCTAGATATTGCTGCAATCTTCGCAGGAAAACTCGAGGTAACCCGTTAGTAATGTTCCCATCGAAAGTGGGAAAACGTTCAATATCCCGGAGGGAAACTTTAGAGCTCATACTATACGGGGCAGGAAAAGAATCTAGTGGAATCAACGCGTTATCCTGAGCGGTTGGGGTTGTCACCGGATTTGCCACCGACGGAGTGGTCACTGAACTGAACGCTCCCATATGACCAAGAGAGGTTTTATAGTTAGTATTGACCATGTAAGGTTCGAACTTAGGACCCACCACGGCAGTAACCGACGGTCCGGCACATCTCCTTTCCCCTCCTGGCAGCACGCTGTAAGATTGTACCATTCCAAAGGTAGAGTGAGCATTTACGCTAGTGACTGTTGTAGTCACAACACTCGACTGCATCGGTACATCGAAATTACTCAACCATGATTTCGAGGTTGGCTGATGCGGGGGACAATACATGGTTGTGTCCCGTGCATCAGGCAACACTTGACTCTTTCCCGGGAGGACGTTACTCGTTTCTGGGAAATTTTTCCCTGAAGAATCGCTATCAGGAAAAGGATAGGAGATGTCAGACTTGACGATTTCCAGTTTAGTAATCTTCCCCTTAATACTGTCTACCTCAGTTTGAATTCGACTAATTCTTTGATCAACCGACTCTAGTTTAGTTTCTATTGATAGGTCGGATATTACAACATTCAATTTACTTATTTCAGCCTGCTGCTGTTCAACCTTTCGTTCGATGTCACCAAATCTTTTGTTTGTACCCTCAAACCTTACATCTATTTCGTTTAATTTCTCATTTGTTTCGTCTCTGAGCTGCTCGGTAGACTGTTGGGCCCGGTATCTAACCTGCTCCAGTTCAGTAGACGTTTGTTCTTTCAATTTACTAATCGAAGAAGCAAAGTCTAAACAGATCTGGTCAAATTTATTGTTTAATACCTCGAATCGAGCGTCGGTCTCTCGTTTCGAGGTATCAAACTTCTCATTTATCTCACGCCTTAAGTTTTCACTATTCTGATCTATTTTCTGATTTATCTCACGCCTCATTTCTGTATTATTTTGTTCCATGTTAGAAAATTTTTCATGCATCATTTCCATCATCTGGCGAATTAATGCAGACGTGTCAGACCCTCCAGATGACATTCCTTCCTTCGGGTTTGCCGTCTGATCCCGAGAATCACTGTGATTTTCATTTTTTTCTTCATCGTCGAGGTCAGATATCTCCGCTGGAGATATTTGGCCTCGGTCCTTTTCACAGTCCTCACAATATTTTTCTATTTCGCCGGTTTGCACCTTTTCTGCATTTTCCGCAGTATCATCTAAATTGGAACAAGCAAAGTGGATCCATTTTTGTCCACAACCGGTGCATCTAATTAATCTTCGCGGGGCGCGAGATCTTTTCTCTTTTTTATTTAATGTGCATTGAGTGCACGTGATTTCACACTCGCCCTGTGACACCACAACCTTTTTTGTTGCCATAGCTTTGAGACACTTTACACTTTACAAAAGACAAGATATATATAGCAAAAATACACATATACTATAAAATACTTATTTGCTATCCAGACAAGTATTATTCATGACTTAAAGGACTCCCATTCTCTTTCCTTCCTTGAAACCCTTCTAGCGTTTAATTCTAATTTTAGAAAAATTTGGACACTCCTTCTCTTTCTCCCCCTTAGAAAAGGAAACAAAAATGACAAAGTAGCCAACGACTCTACTTATTTCATTTGACTATAAAATTTCTCTTATTAATTTCAATGTTGTAATCAATTCAACATGCCTTCAACCTCACTCTTTGACATTCTTAAAAAAAATTTCAAATCTATCGGTTGCCATTTAAACTGAGATTTGTTGCCATGGAAACAAACGTTGCCATAACAACCATTCTTATCGCGGTTCACCAACTCAAACTGATTGGCATGATAACTGGTATTATTCAATAAGCATTTTTAGATCCGTTACCACAGTAAACATGGTTACCATAGCAACAGTCTTGTCACGTGTCGCCACTTTAAAACTGTAAAAAAGGGGGGGCTGTCGTCCAACATAGAAACCACCGTTTCTTAATTTTGAACATACTAGATTCGATTGAAGCGAGAAAACTTTTTATCGGACTTCTAAAGAGAATGAAATAAAATAACTAAGTACATGACCGTGTTTATTACATCTAGGATTCCCAGTCACGACCCCCTTTTCAGTTTTATTAAAAAAAAATAGAAGAAGAAGATGAAGAAAGGAAAAGGAAAATAGTAGAGGAAAGAGGTAAAGTAAGAAGGTAATAAAGAGGAAACTGTTACTGAATATTTTGAAAACATATGGTAAAGAAAGTGAATAATTATCGAATTCCAATAGCTATTGGGTTAATATTTGGTATTCAGGTGATTAAGGGTAGACGCATGTTAACCCATACATCCCCGATCTAGATCCATTTAACCCCAACTACCAAATTATCCCGATCTAGATCTGAGATAGACGAGAAAGTTTAAGTTTACAGTTTATTCAATATTTCCAGAAGTTCTAGACTAATATCCAATATTTGAAAAATAAAAGACGAAGTTGATGGCATGTTAGAATCGACCACAAAGAAAAAAAAATCAGAGTATTACATATTCGTAGAAGATTTTGACTCTCACAGTTCTCCCATGCTGATCATTCGTTCAGGCTACTTCAGTCCTTTTTACTTCCTTCATAGAGCCAACTTAAGTTAGTATTAACATTCAATGAGTTTAATTGATAACTACCATTAATTATAATAAGTCACACATATATGTCAAAATAATGGATGCACTTAATACTAAACCTACATTTCACTCACACACGCATTCATATAGGACAATGTATACTTTGGGTTGTATTTAGTTAAATTAAACTAACCTAACTACATTACTATATACATTTATTACATTTCAATAAAAGAAAAATTAGTTGGACATAACAGGGAAAAACTTAATACATGGAAAGAATGTTTCATTAACATGCATAGAAATTCGCTAGTTTTATCAAGACCAAATAACACATTTCTCTTCCTATATATATATTAAAAGTTGAATTACATAAAAGAGAATTTGACAAAAGAAAAAAAATGAAAGACAAAAATAAAAAAAAATTCAAAGATCAATACATTTAGGATTCAATGTAATGAATATATATATATCGTTGCGGAAAAGAAAGAAAGAAAAAAAATATAATTGGTTAATCATCCTTAAAAAAAAAAACACTTTAGTAACATTTTATTAGGTCTCTGTCCCAAGAGGAGACATTTCGACGATTTTATGAGTCTTTGTTCTCACATCGATAATAGCTCTTTTTTCCAACTCTCTTTTGCACTGTGGTTTGTGTCCATGAGAGTGTTTAATTGTTTTTGTTTTAGCTATAGACAAATAGTCGCTTCATATCATATATATATATTTATATTTCTCATTTCGTCACTCGACGCACTCAATATAAAATTTCAAAGTTTATCAAGGTTAAAAAAATTTTGAATCCAGTCACAGACATTGAGAACATATTTCCATATTCCGGTATTCACATTAAGTTATCAACTAAACTTCTCTTCATTAAATTTAAGACCAGTAATTTTCTTTATAGTATAGATCTTGTAGTCAAAAGATTCTAGTCACTGAATAGTTAAATTTCTGATCGTAGGGGAAGGATTTGTTTCAGAGTCTACTGATAGAAGATTCGTTGGTGGGGCACACTGTTTCGTAGGTTATTAATTTCACTTTGATCTTGCGAATAAATTTGAATGAGGATTAGGGTTATTTTACTTATCTTACGACCTGCTACTCGTTTTACTTACATGCGGTATTTAACATTATATTCAACTTTAATAGTTACAGACATCAGTAACCACTCAACAAAATGTAATTTATTACAATATACGCGGTAACACTATATGTCACAAATAGTTGGTAAAGGTCGGGTGTCAAAAACCTTTGGCAACCTAAATAAAACCAGGGTAAATACCGAGCCCATTACATACATACTCGTATATATATATATTCATATTATTCAATACAATAAATTTCACTTTAATATCCATCGTAGTATTTCGTCGACGTTTAAATCCTACATAACCGTTCATATTCGACAAGTATTCATATTTTATAAATATTTATATTTTATTGGCTCAAAGACAAAAACAAAAACCCTGACTATCAAAAATTCACTTTTTTTTTTCCTCATAAGGTTGCAACATTGTAATTTATATGTATAAACCCGATAATCAATAATCATTTTCAATTTACTAAAGATCCGCGTAGATATATAAAAAATAGTTGACATAAGAGGTGGAAATGCAACAAAATGAGCAGGCACGTAACTTTTAAAACTATGTAAGCACATATATAGAGGTATAAAAAAAAATCAATGTTATTGGAAACTAGTGGGCCCAGACTACTAATACATATACACTATATGACCAATCAATAGAAATAAAAACCAGAAATCAGTTGTCAATGGATATAATTTGTATGATCCATGAATAACGAATGTTTCTAGGAATCCGAAAGCATAGTGTACCTTCCCGTCAATTTCTCCAGTGGTGGATTGAATATCGCGAAAATGGTCCCGAGATGTGCTGCAATACCTCCACGAATTGCATCCCTCGATGTCTCAGTTAGTACATACGATCGAAATAAGTGATATGGAATATTGTACATTTTCATGAGTTTCAGAAACCAGGGGGGGGGGAGGTTGAAATTTAAAAAAAAAAATCTCGAAGTAATGAAGACAGAGAGAGATAGAGAAGAAGGAAGACGAAGAAATAGTGGCGCCAAAGACTTAAGTGGGAAATAACTAACGCTACAAAGACAGAAATCGAATTTCGCTCTCAACAAAATCCATAGCCAAAATATTCTTAACATGCCAAAAGGGTGGTCTACTCAAATACGTAGACTCAAGGAACGCCCTGCTGCCAAGGATGCAAGTTCTGTGTCCATCAGATCCCAATCCCACAAGAATTTGGTTGTAAGATTGAAATCCGATCCCCGTATCCGGCCCAAACCAGCAGGTTCCCGGAAATCGTCCGGAAGGTTAGAGAAGGCGCTAATTTAGAATTTCAAGAAAAAAAAAATCATCCGACCTCTTGGAAACTAGAAGATTCCAGAATAGGGATGAAATTAGAGTAATAGCTAAGGTATCCCTAATTAGTAATTCGCCAAAATTAAAAAAAATTAAATAAATAAACTGAATTTTGGATCGGTGATTTCAATTACCGAAACATCACCGATGGCTACCCAGCGCAGACATGCCACCGTCTGGGATGTCGTTAATTTCCCTCGTCTAATTAAACTAAGAAAAGAAATGAAAATACTTAAAGGGACTAGGGGTCGACATCCGGGTACGCTAATGACATGAATATTAATTTAGTAGCAGTTGATTTAATCGGATAGTCCGAACTGAGTTATATGAACACTGCACAATAACTAAATAAGGTAAGCGACAAAAAAAAATCTCTGAGAGGCAATGAATGTTAAAGGTATAAATGACCGAAACCTGTACTTTTCGATGATCACAGAATATAGCAGTTGGTTTTCTTAATTATCATTTCTGTCAACCTTTAGAAGTAATTCCCACATGATGCTACCCTATCTATTGAAAGTTTTAAGATTCCGGGGCTATTATCATGAGGTACATAAATGCAAAGTAAGACAATTTCCCAACTACAATTTACCATTCAAGTAGCAAACTCGGTTGGATGAATGTACTGGTGTAGAAGTCAAAACGCGAGAGATCTTTTCTTTTCTTCGTAAACATATTCATATTTTCACTATATAACATACACTAGGCCTATCCATTTAAATATAGGGGTCATCATCTCATTCATATTTTATATCATATTATTAATATACCATTATATTCATTCATTATCTACTAATTTTCGCGCGAAGTAATATTTTATAGACACCCTATTTCATACATTTTACACGCAGGCCATACACATATTTACATTACACAGTAATAAATATATATAATTATCACAATCTATCACGCTCAAACCACCACACGATCACATTCATCGAACCACGTACTCTTTGTCTCGAAACACCCAAATTGTATTTACTTCGCAGGTTTAAAACAAAAATCATACATGTATTTACTGAAAGTTAAGTTGTCAACGATTAATCTATTTGCTGATAAAACTAAAGCAACAATGGAATTTTCTACAGCCACGGGAAAAGAGAATTTAATACTACATTTTGAAACAAACAGTAACAGCATATGGGCTTTACTTCTACTAAGAAAATAGGTATTCTTTATTTCAGCAGATATTTCAATTTCTACTGACCCTAGCAAGCTGAAATTTTTCGCACAGCAAGATCTCATGTTATTTTATACGAAGGTATACTCATCTGAACCGAAAACCATGTCCAATGAAAGTAATTTTTGAATAAATGACTAAAATCCAACAACCTAGATCACTAAGTTATGCGATGTCGTATTGTCAACAAACAATTGAGTACCGAAACCGGACGCTGTGGCGCTGTAGTGGAGGCATAATTTACCGTGTACTGAAATCTATACTTGTACTCATTAATCAGAAATTTAATATTTACTCTGGTTTATTTCTGTTAGGAAAATGGCACTAAATTAACACATATTTATACACTGTCCTAACCGAAATTTCACACACTCACACAAGACTACTAACTACATACACCACTGCTAATACTATACATAAAACAACTAACTAAACCAAACATGCACCATTTAGTTACATGCATGTTGACCAAATAAATACTCCCTTCTGATATATACCGTCGGCTCTATTTAATTTAGAGGGGCAAAATGAGAAAGGTAAACACTAGGTCCAATTGACCTGACCAATTGTTTACATAATGACTACCAAAAGTTGATGCCCGGGGGGCACCTTAACGAGGTTTATGGAGGGACCCTTCCCCTGAAAGGGGAAAAGGCCCTAAAACGAACAATAACTAACCCATTCCCCCGCTAGAACCGGTTCAATTTAGAAAAGGGGATAGGAGCCCTTTTAAGCTAACTTAAGCTGCCATTATGATTATTTACAATACTATCAAACCTACTACATACATGCAATTACGAAATAAATAATAATAAATCACATTTACTTAATACACGACCAACATGCACTAATCAGGTCGTAATTTCCCTAATCCCTAATTGAATTTGAAAAGATAAAAAAAAAAAATCACTTTCCTATATTGTCTATCCTATCTGGGCAGCAAACTTGGCTTCCTGCAAACCGAAATCCTGAATCAGATATTTTCCCCTGGTTTTGCAGTTCTTTCAACAAAAATATGGGTTTCCTGGCTCCTGATTGATCGCACGACGTTTACGATGACATTTAGTCTAAATTTTACCTGTTTTACACTCGAAATCCACGTCTTTACCAGCCAGTATAGCGTAGTTGATTTCCACGGCTGTGCTCGTAGAGTCGTTCTTGATTATTCTCATAACATTGCGCCGAAAAAGCCAGAGGTAGGAGAATTCCTCCAATCAGAACGAAAACTTTAGCCGCGGAAATTACAAAGCGAATGGAAATTTGGTAAATCCAGATATAACCGGATCTGAAAGTGACTATGGACTACTGAGAGGGGGTGAGGGAAAGATTAGGTACCTGACTAAATTCTACATTGGTCTGAAATTAAGAAAATTTATATCCAATGACAGAACTATGTTTCGGTATGACGTCAGAATGGTAAACCTTGTAACTATTCAACTTATATATCCGAAAATGGGATTTACACTTAATCAAAATGTAAATAAATATATTATACAGTGGGAATATGGTTATTAATGAAATCTTTCGATTCATTGTATTTAATTCGAAGTAAAGGGAGTAAATAAATTGTGTAGCTAAACCGAAATTGAATGAAAGAAAAAAAAATTACTAGGTACAGGGTGCGTAAAAAAAAATTGCCATTACTTTCAACTGTAATGGTACATTACAAAATGCTTGTACTCCTAAAATATTTGTAGTGTTTCTCTTCAACAGATCAAATTATTAAAACATGGTAGTTCCGTGATAACATTTTAACCCCATAGGGTTTGTTTAATTAACCAATCGTAATTCTTCGAAACTGCATACTGTCGTTTTCCCAACGATATCGCACTCACATTTTAGACCACTGATAATTGGCAAGAAGGAAATACTTCCAGAAGTTGCAGGTGAAATAAGATCTTACGAATTGACATTGACATCTTTTTCCAGAATTCAGAATGCTTCGTGAATTTGAACTTCGCCAGTGTCGACGATGCAAAGAAGTTTTCTTTATCGTGGCTTACAGATTCGAAGTGGAAGAGGCACACGTGAAGAAGCAGGGACATATCGTTTCTGAACAAGCTTTTAAGCATGTTCTGTGGACTTTGGGCTTCAGTTTATCCCTAAATTAGTGTCAGACTGCAAATAAACTCGATTTCTCCAGAAATATTCAAAATCAAAAATTAAAAAGAAAATCAGTACGAGATGAATATTCGAAGTCGAAAATTAGGTTTTTAATATCTTATTTGGCTCTGGAAATCGTGGATCGTTCCGTCGCGGAAAATATTATTTCACAAAAAACAGTTACTTCTGTTTCACATGCGAAACCTCTTAGAGGAATAGAAATTGTGATACAAGTGGGAACGCAAGGGCATTTTTAAGTGGTGATTACCATTACTAACAACTAACTCCAGAAAAGCGTGTGCCGTAAATGCTGTGCTGCGATAGCCACAAAACGGAGTTTTATTATATTGTAAAATAAGCAGGGTTCGTCATCAGTCATGCTGGTGTCTACTAGCGTCTTCAAATTCGTTCTGCATGATTCCATTTATATAAACTATATGTTCACAGTTTCCCAAAACAATATAAATATTTTTTTGTGAAAAGAAAAGAACTGGATAAAATTATTTGTTTAAAAGATTGCATATAAACCTGAGAATAAAAATAAAAATTACAGAAGAAAAAACATGCGTTACGTAAGGAAGACGTAAACTCTCACCTACCCCGTTGTCACACTTCGCAACAAAAGACTGACCTCCCCCCCCCCCTTTGGTGAGTTACATAATATGTGTACAACCCCTAACGCAGTATTTCTCTACAAGTGCCTCGCAACTCCATGGGGAGAGATTTGCATGAATACAAAATGTCGCATCCGCTGCATTTCTATGTCTGCAACTTATCCTTCCGTATCAGCAGATAACGAAATAACATATATTTAACCAGTGGCGTATTTAGGGGATGGCTATTGGTCCCAAGCCCCAACGAAATAATTTCATTATTACTTTTTCACATTATGCGTACAACGTAAATGCTTCCTACTGTTTCTCAAGCCCTTCTTCCGAAACAAGATCCTAAATACGCCACTGTATTTAACAAATTTATTATCGTTCCAAAAAAAATTCTAACATATTAAGTGAATAGAAAATTACAGAATGAATCTGCATCTGCAATTTTTCTGAAATTTTGTTAATGAATCTTTACTGATTCTCTAAGGGTATATGCAAATTTGTGTATGAAAAGGACAGTTATCGAAGGTGTTACAACAATGTAAGCATAACATTGAACTAAGGTTGAGGGGAAGTAAAGTCTGCGGTCCTGGATTTAATATCTTATAGCAACATTAAATTAATGAGACATTTTTTGCAATAATACTTTCTCAGTAGCTTTGTGAATCTATTACCACATATAGAGTATGAATAAAATAAAAGCTAAACATTAAAACTTTGACTGCCGACACGTATAATAATAAATTACGTGGGTGGGATACAATTATTTTACTGGTGTAATGTACTCCTTTGTCCAGTTTGAACACATTGCTGCAAATAACACATTTTTCTCTGGCGTTTCCTTTAATTGTAGGGCAGATGTCCTACTGGTGAGACACTCGGCCTCTGAATTAATTTGTTCACTGATTTTTTCTCGGTGAGTTACGATGAGTATATGTTTATTATTTTATGTTCTTCAAGTTTTGCTATTTTATTTTATTTCGGTTAAACCTTAACTGAGAGAACCCCAACCATACAACAATGGCTAGCAAAATGACCAATGGAGATTTTAAAGATGTAATATTATAGGAGGATAATGAGGACGATATTTCAGTGGAAAATACATATTTTAAAGTAACATTTAGTTCTGATACAGACTCTACTTCTAGAAACCTTGAATTGTCCACATGTGAAATTCATGACTTGAATGTTTCTGATACTGATTTCAGTTTGGAAAGGTGTAATACTTCAAACAGTTAAGGAACATTTGGTAGAATAAGATATGCTTTAAAAAAATATTCCTGCTAACGTTGGTGCCGATCCTGTGGTAAAGGCTAATTTTTCTGGAAAGCAACTATTTTTCTTATTTCGGATATTTTGATGATATTGTACCACATTTGGTGAAACCAATCGTTATGCAAATCAAGTATTGTCTGATCACTGTGAACCTCTCAGAAAGATGTCTTACTGTATTTGAAGCAATGTACACCGACTAATGACTGAAATAGACATTTTTGGGAATTGGGTGGAATGGCAATTGTTTCCATGTTCATTTTGTCTGACTATTCGTCGAGTAAATTGTTGTTCAAGAATGAAGTGTCTAAGTTATGAGCTGTAACAGTTTGGAATTTCTATTGAAGATTTTTCACATATCTGACAGCATCACTGACAAAGAAAATAAACGACTGGACTATACAAGATTATACCATTTCTCGAAAAGTTTAAAAACATTTCAGGAATCCTATCAAAATACACTTTAGGAAAACTCAACAGTGGACTTACATAATAATTCTCTCCGAAATAAAGATTATAATTTTCAATCAGAATATCTCATATGTGAAAAGCATGTTAACTTCAATTATGTTTGTGAAAAGCATGTGAAAAGCATGTTTTTCAAAAGACAATTATGAACAGATTTCGCTACAGGTCATCACGTACAGTCGAAAGCAAAAGTATATCTCCCCTGATAGACATAATACCATTAGGTCGGGTCTAGTATTTCTGCTGCTATCACGAACGTCTGAACAGATGCCACCCAATTTACATCACATTTCAACCAGCAGACGACAGTTGGTAAGCCTGTAGAGTATTGAAATAGGCTGTGGATTTGATGCACGAATGAATTTCTCTATATTGTTTGGAGCGTGCATAATATATTATTTCACTAAATTCTGTATGTAAAAAAAAAAAAAAAAAAAAAAAAAAAAAAAACCTGATCATACATGAGTTGAAAAATGGTTGAAATTAACTGAAAATGTTAAATCTGGAACGATTGAAAGATATTAATTTGTAAAACTTTGTCTCTGTTCATGAACCCATTTCAATTCTCCGTTATTCTCGTCATTCAAACGTCTCTTCTCTTTTCCATAGAAGAAGATTTTGCATATCTGTGTGTATCTGTTAGGAATATCTGTGCCATCGTTAGAATTATATGTGCCATTGTTCAAACCAACAATAGATACAATTTTCTAGTTAATAGCGTATTATTTTTCTATATAGGGCTTATACAGTATACAAATGGAAAACCTAATTCAGCAAAACAAAAGTTGCCAATTATTAGTTGCCGTTTTTCGATATCTATTAGTGTTTCTGCTTTATCAAATCAATGTTGAAACCAAAGGTACTAGTAAATTTCAACCACATTCGGTTTTGATAGAGTTTTTCTGGTGGTAATGAAATGATTCTCTTGAGACGCTGAACCGATTGCAAAACACTGCTTCTCGCTATCTATTGCCGCTTATATTCCTTTGTGATCTACATTGAAACCGGAAACGGTTGATTTCTACCACTTTCGGCTTGAATAGAGAGTTAGCGAAGGGGATAGAACCTCTTCTTGGCACACTGAATTGATTGGAAGAAAACACTTCTCGATAACGATTACCATTTTCAGTCTGATACTTGTCCATTTTATAATACTTCTGACACTTATGCATAGCATAGTTTGTAAGTCTAAGATGAGATGAGAATCATCTTCACATAATAGTAAATAAGAAAGACTTCTCATCTTGCTTTTTTTGAAGTGAAATCTTTGAGTTTTACGCCCCACGGTTATGCCGGCAAGGCTAAAGGAGACGGTGATAATGAGAAATGAATAAAATGGTGGAATGAAGAAAGTGGGAGGAAACGGGAGAACCCCGAGAAAACCCACGAGCACGGTGTTTGTCTAACATCTTGCTTATTTAATCTGTCGTACTATTGCAACAAATTTTAGTATAATAGTTGACATTTTCTAACTTTTTCTATCTAAATTTAAGAAGCATGGAAACTAAGTACAGAAAACTTAAACAAAACACATTTAAGTGCTTCTGTGAGCCTTATAGAAGTTTTTTCTTTGACTTTAATCCATAACACTTTGGAGTTGCGGAGAATCTAATATATTCTATCTAAAAACTCAAAATATATACACCTTTTTCTCTTGTGTAGTAAGAGGAACAATTTTATGCAAAAATGGACAGAGCAAAACATGGACTATTAAGAAGATTCATGAGCTTGTTACATATAGTTTGATAAGCATCTCCTCAAAGGTTTTCAAGAAAATACTATGCTGACCAAAATAATAGGCAGTGAATATGAATAAAAATTATTTTAAATCATACCCTTAAATGGAGAATTTCTTTCTTCTCCTTTCTTGAGTCGCGTGACAAACAACCATTGATAGTAGTTCTTCTCTCGTTGGAATTACATACTTGAATACGCAGCGAACGATTTTTTCTTGCATTTCAAAACAGCATGATAACTATTGTATATGTTCCATGAGACAAAATTGATTTATTGTACTAAATAGTGCAACAATGGGTTAGAACTTCCCACATTTTGTTAGTATCAACTCAGGTTTCACACGTTTTTCTGAGATTATTATGGAAATTTGATCCAGTTCAGTGCTAAAAGAAAAGTTACATATACGTTTATTAATCTAACGCACTTTAACACATATCTTGAATTTTCTTTCAAGATATTATCTATTCAAGATGATATCTGTTATTAATTTACACACTCTTCTTTCTGCTTCTCCAACTGTCCATCATTCTTGCCAGAGCTTTAACCTCTGCTTTTCCATGGCTTCATTGCTGTTTGCATGGATTCCTATTATTTCCTTTACTTCATTCATGTCATTCTTCATTAGCCAACGATTTACCGCTCGTTTTCTGATATTTATTGATAATGGTGGTGTTCCTATTATCGTCAGCATTGGATCTAGAAAGGTTGCATTAAATTATATGCTCCAGTGAATCTTATTAGGACACCAATTTGTATTCTATCCACTGCTAGACATAGTGCTATAATTTGTCTAGTTCTGTGTCCTCAGATACTTCTTCCATATGCAGCTTGAAGATTGTAATGTCTTCGCGAAACGCGGGGAATATGTATTTCATTTCGAAATTGCTAATTTTTAATGGCACTGTAACGTTCATATGTGTATAACTGTTTCTTTCTATTTTCACCTTACGTGTAACGAAGATTTTCTTTTATGATTTTGCTCTTCTATATTTAAAAAGTAAGCAGATATAGAGGGCATTCAATTCTAGTTCTCTAGGAGGAAAATTTGGCTAAACTCACGTAAGAAATGAAAACATGCCAAAATTGTTTAACATGAAAGAATACTAAGTTTGCAACATTTCTTAATAAAATAAGCTAAAAATGTCATTGAAGCGATAGTCTATCTTTCAAGGTTAATGATAATTAGAGCAACCCAAAAGCATAAAATGCATAACAGCAATTTACACATATGGTTGGTACCTTCAACGTGGTTGTGGTTGTCTAAAGGACCAGAAGAAACTAATTTTAAAAAGCATAGTAAAGCATAATTTTAGAAAATAAAGCATAAAGCATAATTTAAAATATATAGCACAATTCTTGGAACATTCTGTTTAACTGCAAGTATAAGATACTGTATTAATATTTTTTAAAACCAGTATTTACAATGCAAAATCATTGGGAACATAACAATGCAACAATGAAAAGCTTATTTTTATTTTGAAAACTTTTCGGTGTAATCCTTTGATGTAGCGAAAAGAAAAAAGTACAAGAAGAAGAAAACTTTCAGTCAACAATGAATAATACACAAGAACTCCACACTATATTGTTATGTGTACCTCTTGAACCTGAGCACTTTCTGTATTTTTGGTGGCATTTCTGTATATATGCACCTTTAAGGCGCACACAAGTGATAAAAAAAAAAACTGACTCGAGTAAAGCATATCTCTTTACAATGCATTAAATAGAAAGTTCATTGAATATGAAAGAAACTAGTTGCATAAAATATTAATAAATATATTTAAACTAACAATGTAAAAAAAAATAAATAAACGAATTCCACGAAACCATAGCCTTCATAAATGAGCAATAATTACAGAAGTGCATTAGTGTATATTTCGCAATATTAGTTCAAAAAGTGTATAAAAATTGCATTGAATAGTGTGTTACACTAGTATTGTAATAAAAAAGCAAACAAGATAATTAACACTGAGTTACAAAAAAATAAGCAGTTCACTACACCTAATGCATAGAATAAACACAATTAACACAAAATGACGATGGTTTTACAAACTAACAATTTGAGGTGAACATTTATAAATTTTTTGTAGACCAGACTAATTTCACACTTGGCGGGCAACTTTATTTCTCCAATAAAAAAAAGTATCCCAGCTCGCGACAAGTGAGCGTTGTGGCGGACGAACACCGTGTGCGTGGGTTTAATGGGGGTTCTCCCACTTTCTTCATTCCATCATTGCATTAATTTCTCATTATCACCATTTCCTTTAGCCTAGCCGGCATAAGTGTGGGACGTAAAACTTAAAGATTTTTCAATAAAAAGTATACTTTCTTGAAGCTAAGCGTTTAGCAAAAAAAAAAAAAAAAAAAAAACGTAAACTAATGATAAGCTAACGATATGAGTGGAAGAATGTTTAAATTCGTTTTTGAATTGAGAACCGTAAAGTTGGTGTGCCCAACTATTTTTCCAATAAAAAGTGTATTCTCCCGAAACTAACTATAATGTTAGCAAAACTAACGTTAACTAAGTACCTCTATTGCCTATGGAATCTGGAAGCTCAATGCCACGTTCACAAAAGCTTTCCATTGACTTCTCTCCTTAGACAACTGGATCCAGTTTCTACTTTGTATTCCTATTTCTGCGAAATCCATCTTAATATTGTTCTCTAATCTGCGCCTAGATCTTCCTAATGGTCGTTTTTCGATTGGATTTCAAGTTTAAACTTTGAAGACGTTAATATTATCTTCCATTCTAGATCAGTGATCTCCCAACCTGAGCCCCTGGACTTAATGACCCTAACCATGTTTGATAAACATTATAAATTACGCAATTCTTCGTTCTGAAGTTCCAGCCATTCCCTATTCCCGAATTTTTTTAGGTTAAGTTCTTCCTTCGGAGTAAGCGACCATGTTTCACAACTATACAGCGTAACAGGCATGATTATCGTTTTATACAGGGTGCTTCAAAACAACACCGACCATGGGCGCCCTTGACACTGACAACGTTTGGGAGGTGATTCTTGACACCAAGATAAGACGAAAAGTATAGACCAACCTGGACGCACAAATACTTTCTTTCGGAGTTATAGTCTGCCGAAAACATGAAAAAATGAATTTTAAACATCGAATTTTTGTAGGGGTGGTTTGTGAGTACTTCAAATTATAAGACCGTACTCAAACTCCCTCTTCAAAACTTGTTGGGGTATCTTAGGATTCTGAAACATGTATTTTTGGATAGCCCATATATTAGTTCCTAAGTGAAATCTTGACCCGACTACGGTACGTTCCATAATTTTGGAGTTGTAGGCCTTTAAATTTCATTTTTTTCATGTTTTTGACAGCCTATAACTCCGAAAGGAAGCATTTGTGCACCCAGGTTGGTCTATACTTTTCGTCTTATCTTGATGTCAGGAATCACCTCCCAAACATTGCCGGTGTTGTTTTGAAGCACCCTGTATATTTCAAACTTCTCCTTCAACAAACAACCTTCAAATTTCTCCACAGAATTCGCGACCTCAAACTAACGATATCAGGTGGAAAATTAAGAAGAGCATTTCTGAACATTCTATCTTCACTCTTAGCGGGAAACGTTATCTCTGGAATAAAACGTGTACGTACGCAAACTAACGATATGAAAGGAGAAATGTTGAAATTTGGGAAATTGGCGTGCCCATTTATTTTTCCCATTATATTTGTATTTTTTCGAAACTAACGATAGTTTTAGCACAACTAACGTAAACTAACGATGTATATATATAAAAAGAGATAAATTCATTAGGTGGGCGGGATAGTTCACAGACGTCTGTCCAAACATTTTGATTTAGTGCCGTTGAATCTAAACAGGCTAAATAATGAGTAATGAGAACCAACCAAAAGTGCGTAGTGTACACAGTAATCGAGAACCAGTACGCATGAGAGAGACAGATCAAAAGAGCCAAGTTCTATAGGCAATCGACCCATGTTAATCCTTTTGATAAAACCAGGAATCTCTAAATATATATACAGAGAGATTCCACCTCGTCGATTTAAACCGTCAGCACAACTGATGGCTATCCGCTTAAAGACAGAAAAACAAGTGAGCATCGCTAGTTATAGTTAGAGAACGAAAACGAGAGAGGATTCTGTGTGTGTGCGTTATATAGAGAGAGAGATCCGATTTCCGAGAGTATCTGTTATGTCCTCACTAGTTTGTAGTGGTAGCTAATACTCTTCAATGTAGCTGAGAGTTCTCGCCATGACAGTCGCGTGATGAATCCTGCAGTTATACATAATGCAGTGTGTGAGCTCGGACATGCAAAGCGCTAATTATTAGCGACGCCGGTGCACTGCCACTTCAGACAAATCCACTCGTCCTTCTCAAGATTGCCAGGCCATATTTCAATAATCTTGATGTGCACAGAAAATGTTTTGCAATACAGGGTGCGTCAGAAAAATGTATATATACACTTTGAACCGTCATAAAAACAGAATTTCCCGTGCTACAAGGTTGAATTTCTGGGAGAAAGTATTGTTATCTTTCTTCAATATGTGGCAGCAGAATTGTCGCTCTAGCTACTCAACCCAGTTAGTGGCAAGGAAGTAACTGCAAGATGGCGGACGTACGTTTGAACTTTTAAGCGCGGAAGCAGGTAATTAAGTGGTACAGGAAGTTTGAGAATGTTGCTTCGGTTCAAAGATAAGGTGTACAAACATAAACCACGTAACTTAGACACACTCTGGAATGAGATTCAAGTGGTGTGTGCAGAAATCCCACTGGACACGTTGGTACGATATACGGAATCAGTGGTGACTCGTACTCAGAAAGGTATTGATGCTGAAGGCCCTCATTTTGAACAATAATCACATTTGCGTGAGAAAGTGCATTTGTGCTTCAAATTGCACTTTAAGCTTTCCATTTCCAGCAATTGAACCTTGTAGAGCGGAACATAAATTTTCTATGACGGTTCAAAGTGTGTATACATTTTTTTGACGCGCCCTGTATAATAACATGTTAAATAGTAACTATTAATACACGAATGTTCATCTCTGCAGAAACGAAACCCACATAACACAGACACATCCCGTGGATATCCAACGGATATGAATCCTCAGTTATCGGGATGTCCACATATTCGATTATGTCCCAGAAACAGAAATTTTCGCGGGATTCCTGTAGGACGTCTCTTGGTTGTTTGCAGTATCATTACAGGGCGACATTTTGACATCCAAATATTTTAAAGTGATAGTGCATTGAAGCTCAAGGGAAATACAATGTTTATTTCAAGCATCCTTTAAAATTTTACTCAGAAGTATATAAGGTTTGCTTATTGCGAAAGAAGGCAAAATTCTCCACCGAGAGGTTCAAGTGATATGTATCAAATTGATGAAGGTCAATTTCTTTTTCATAAATGTCGACACTGTTTCTACTGTGACAATTGTCAGGAACTAGTATGGAACCTATAGAACATCCATGTATATATTTTACTACGTGAGAACATTGCAATTGGACCACATTTCGTGCAAGGTCAACCCATCAATGAATATAAAAATGAAATGAAATCTTTGAGTTTTACGTCCCACGGTTATGCCGGTTAGGCTAAATGAGTCGGTCATGATGAGTAATGAATGAAATGGTGGAATGAAGAAAGTGGGAGGAAACGGGAGAACCCCGAGGAAACCCACCCACACGGTGTTTGTCCACCAGAAAGTTCACTTGGTGGAGGGTGAGATCAAACCCGGGACCCCAAACAACAGAGGTGAACGCTCTACCACTGAGCCACCGCGGCCCTCATCAATGAATATGGTTACCCCCTTCTAGTATCGCCTGCAAGACAAGAAATAAGGTTTTCTCGTCTCGTCTCATAAATTTTGTAAAAGTCCTGTCTCGTCTCGATTTCCGAAAATTTCTCCATTGTCTCGTATCTATTCTCGATAAGTTTTTCTCGTTTTGTCTAGTTTTTGTAGAGTTATCTACAAAATTTAAGCTCTAACTTTTATCTTAATTTCAACTGAAAAGTAATCAGAATCCTTCAGCATTGCTTAGGATCCACGAAGAGTGTGATACATCAATATTTAAATCATATTTGTTACGGAAGTATATTGAGCGATAACTTGCGTATTTTCAAATGTTAATCAATGCTTTTCATTGTGTTCATACACACACACACTACTGTTTTATATATACTGTATATATATACTGTATATATATATATATATATATATATATACTGTATATATATATATATATATATATATATATATATATATATATATATATATATATATACACTATGTGAATCGTGTAACAGTAAAACAGTATTGTGATCTGTGTGGGTGAACCAGTGTGCTTACGAAACTCCAGAAATTTCTCGTTTCATCTTGACTTGAAACATGGTTTGCTTCTAGTCTCTGGACTATCTTCGAGGGCCACTTATTTATATTTTGAGCCTAACAATGCAAAAACAGTAATTTGACATTGAAAATTGATTTATTGTTTTACGAAACCTTCTCCTTTATGATCAATACACTATTGCATTCGTTCGAACCATTTGTCAAAGCATTATTTCCAATCTTCTTGAGACGCCTCCATAGTATGATTTTTGAAAGCTTGAGTTGAGTTGATTTTGAGTTTAACGTCCCTTTCAGCAGGGAGGCTATATCAGACAGGGCCTACTGATTAACGTGGAATCCGAACCACATGAGTTCCCGCCGGGAATCAAACCCGGGTCTCCCACGCCGGTTTTTGAACGCATCAATGGCTTCTTCTACCGACGAAAACCGTTGTCCACGCAATTTATTCTTGACATTTGGGAACAAGAAGAAGTCATTGGGTACCAAATCAGAACTGTACGACAGATGAACCATCAATTCGATTTTTTGTGTTACAATAGTCGGATGTTAGATGAGATGTATGAGAGCTCGCATTATCTTGATGAAGAATGATCCGACAGCGCTTGTTTGTTTTCCGTATTTGACCGAAGACCTCTGGCAAACAAATTGTTGTGTACGATTCAGAGTTGACCGTTCTACGTTCCTCTAAAGGCACAGTTGCCACGTGACCAGTTTTCCCGAAAAAAATAAAACAGGCGACCATTTGTTTCAATGTGCTTCGAGCGTTAGATTTGGTTCATCTTGAAGTATCGATAAAGTAGACTGCTGTTTAATTTTCGGCTCATATGCATATATCCATAATTTATCACCTGTTACAATCTTATATACGTCTTTTGAAGCATTGCCATTGTTTTATTGAGCACTTGTGTGCATCAATCGACGAGAGCTTCTTTTTGTGTTTTCGTCAAATTATGTGGGGTCCAATGAGAACAAACCTTTCTCACTGCTAAATGATCATGTAGTATTTTATATATGCTGGTGGAACTAATGCCTAGGATTGCCTCAATCTCAGTATGTCACATGACGCTCTTGCAGTATTAGGTTTTGCACAGCATCAATGTTTTCTTGAATAGCAACTGATTTTGGACGACCTTCGCGAATTTCGTCAGTGAGTGAATGGCGTGAAAGTCGTTGAGTGAAAGTCAGTGAGTGAAAGTCGTTATACCAGCGTTTCACAGTGGCAAAAGATAGGGCTTCATCGCCAAATGTGGAAGCAAATTGATCGATGCACTCTTGTTTTGATAATCTACGTCGAAAATCCTAATAAATCATCGCACGAAAATTTTCACGAGTTAATTCCATTTTTCTGTTGTCACGCAATCTCCAAGTCAACGTAAACAGCACAAATAAAGCAATTGACAAAATAGTTAAGTACATTATGCTCAACAATGTCAAATGTCTCTATGCAAACAAAAAATATCGCCTAACTACAATCAGTGTACCAAGGCTCAAAATATAAATAGTGGCCCTCGTAAAGGTCAGTTTACCACAGGTTTCTCAGGGGCTAGGTTTAGCATTTAGATTTCTGGGCTTTCGCCATTAATGTTAGCCTGTCAAATGTGAGGGATGATGCTCCTCGGCATTCACACTACCCGAGGAAAGAAAACGAAGCAAGGATTGAGGAAGGAATTAAACGACCTCGGACCTGTGTGCTAGGTACCATCCCACCATTTGCCTGGTGAGAATAAGGAAAACCACGGAAAACCTCACTCAGGACGACTGGCCTAAAAAAAAAGTTTTTACACTTTTTGACCAAGTGTCCCCACTGGAAACCGAACCGGATACCGCTCCGGGTGTCTGAAGCGGAGCTTTAAACACCCCTATCTCATTATTATATGATATTCTCTGACAATAGATATCGTGGGCTTCCATATCCAACAATGTATTTATTAATATAAATTAATTGTTCGTCCGTATTTTGCACTCCCCCCTCCATCCAAATTACGTTTTCGGTAAGCCTTAAGAGTTTCTTTTCTTCTATATACGGTATTTGATAGACAATAGGGGACACATTGGCTCAATATTAGAGCGCTTATCTCTGGTGCGTGGGTTCCGTGGTTCGATTCCCGGACAAGTAAGATTATGGTGGACAACATCGTACTCGGGGGTTTTCTCGGGATACTCCCATTTCCTCTCATTTTCATATTCCACCAAATCTTCCATCATCATTCACTTGTTTTAATCATCCTTTCCCTTAGCCTAACAAGCATAAGTATGGGTCGTTAAACTCAAAGTTTTCATTTCATTTTTTGGATAAACCCAGTAGCGTAGCCAGGATGTGTGTTTGGGGGGGGCCCAAGTGCTGTTATAAGTACATATAGAAAAATTACAAACAAAAAATATATAAACATAAAAATATATAAAAAATTACAAACATCAAAGTACCAAAGTACATTGTCGGACCTCTTTGGGGGGGGGGGCCCGGCCCCTCCGGACCCCCCCTTCCCTACGCCACTGGATAAACCAATCAAAGTCTTTGGGGGCGGTATTCAGAGAGAATTCGCTAATCGAAGGTTAGACACAGACTAGTTAGTTAGCATATTAACTCTTTACTAAGGAAGGTGCACTTTTTGGTATTCAGAGTCTACTTTGAGTACAACTAAAATGATGATTTGGGTATGATTAACTTATATAACCCCAATTCATCGGTAAGTAAAATAAATGTAGCAACTACGGAAAAATAGATGAGCGCATGCGTAGTCTGTAAAAATGAAAATACATGAATTACGAAATACGAAATGTTGTGTCGCACGCTAAACCGTGGGTAAAAAATTAGTCTCTGCTTTAAATTAATTAGTCACATCTGATTAACCTCGTCCAATACTACGCCCTAACCAGAGACTCTGAATACAATTTTGATAACCATCCGTTAGTCAACCCCGTAGTAAAGTGTTAATCAGACATCAAAACGACTCTGCATAAGGCCCTGGATGTTTATTACATTTTGCGTGTTAACAATCAAACTTGTACTACACAAGTATCGGAAGTATTTAAAAAAATGTTTACAAGTAATATGAGTGTAAAGACGATGTTTGGCATAGAAAAAGACAAAAAAAGTGGGTACAAATGTGAGTTCATAGTGAATGTTACCACATATAATTGCAGTACGAAAATATATAATTTCTGCTGTAAAAATACAAACTGGCAATTATTATTGGGAACGAAATACATAATTTTGAGCTCAACAAAAGTTTGGTATTAATTGTCGCGAAATTTACGATTGAGAAATTACCCATAATAATGTTATCTTGTTTAGATTGATGCGATCTATCAACTGATATATGTTTTACCTTTGGACATTTTTTAAAGTTAAACAGAAATTGACATTTAAAACTGTTAGACTGTATCTCATTAACCATACTGTGTATTAAGAGTTAATGACAATTTTAGGCTATACCTCATTAACCATACTGTGTATTGAGAGTTAATGATAATTTCAGGCTATATGTCATTAACCATACTGTATAGTAAGAGTTAATGATAATTTTAGGCCGTATCTCATTAACCATACTGTGTATAAGAGTTAATGATAATTTTATTCTATATCTTATTAACCATACTAAATATTAAGAGTTAATGATAATGTAGGCTGTATCTCATTAACCATACTATGTATTAAGAGTTAATAATAACTTTATGATGCGTCTAATTAATCATATTAAGTATTAAGAGTTAATTTCATTTCAGGATGTATCTGATTAATCATACTAAGCATAAAGAGTTAATTATCATTTCAGCATGTATCTCATTAATCATACTGTGTATTAAGAGTTAATGACAATTTTATTATGTATCTGATTGATCATACTAAGTATTGGAGTTAACGATAATTTTAGACTGTATCTCATTCACCATACTGTGTATTAAAAGTTAATGATAATTTTAGGCTATATGGACAACGTCTAAAGTAATATATTTTAATACATTCTCTACAATTTGTTCCCTTCAATTTATTATTAAAAATCGCCATTAAAAAAATCTAAGCACATTTGTTTGCTACGTTCTGTTGAGACCATCTACAAATTTTCAGAATTTATAACTTTTACATTGTTAAAGTATAAGAGAAAAAAGAGAGTCCAATGATGATACATATGTCAATGGAAAGATCTCATTCAGCTGAACAAAAGTAATACATACGATTGTACTTCCTCATAGCAGGGGTAGTACTACGAATTGGGGGAACTGAGTCTGGACCCCACATCTCAAACTTCGTAATACGGTATGCACATTTGTACAGTTTTATAATATAATTATAATTGTTTAGCAGAGAAACAATTGATGTTACGTTCAAATTTGATCTTACACTTCATCTGTACTGTTTCTTTTCTTATAAAAGCAATATAGTTCTTCACTGACAAAAATCTGTTCTCCGGACAGTGGTATATTGTAGAAATATACGGAATACTCTTGCTTACTACAGAAATCAGTACGGAGCATATGGTATCCGTATACTACATAGGTACTGCCCTTTAGATGTTACATCATGCCGTTGCAGGATATATGATATCTAACAGTCTTCCTTATATTACATACATGTATGTATGTTACCTTCGTCAACTATATGTTATATACGTCCATTTGTATGTGAGATCCTGACCGCCTATATTGTTTCATACGGAAGTACGCACAGATACTTACGCACTTATACAGAAAGTATTATAAAACATGAGTTTTCAGTTATACGCTTGCTGTACATTAAGTCCAAAAACTACAGGATTTACAAATGTAATATACGATTCTATGTACACCACATACATTTTTTTCTCAATGTATTACGGTTTCTTCTGAGAGTTTAGGTGACAGCACTTAACCACTACTTAACCGTCTTTTCCGGTCTGGAATATCATGGGTTCAATGATACATGCATTATTGGAGGCCCCCCCCTAAATTTTTGATCAACTCTCGACAAACGTTGTTGAGTACGTACGAAGGTTTCGAGAAAATAAAAAAAAAATGTAGTACAATAACCACGATATCTATTAATATGAAATTGATATAATATATGAGCTCATCAAGTTTTCTATTATAGTACTTGCAAGACAAGAGATCGCAGTAATAGTTAATGAGATATAGCACACAATTACGATGAACTCTTAAAGTTCAATTTTTGTTTAAGTATAATAATATCTAAAAATAACATATATATACATCAATCGACAGGTCGTATCGATCTGAACGAAATTATATACTTGGTGATAAATTCTGATGCGTAGGTTTCGAACGAATGATGGAAAACAAATTTTTTATGGCGCTGAAAGAATATATTGTTCGTTGTGATAATAAAATTTGACCATTTCGCTGGAGCAATTTGCATTTAGTTGCCTTTTCGTAACAATAACATACTATAACATACATGCTATTAACAGCCACACAGACATCCCTAACAGTTACAAACATCTGAAAAGCTTTACTAATTCTATTAACAATTCAAGTATTCTATTTGGACAAAATCATTTTTATGAGCATTTTTTTTTTTCAGCTTAAGAAACTAGGATATTCATTACCACATAAACGAAATCTTCCTACAAAATCTGTATTTGCCTCACTATTTGGTAGGCTTCTAATTAATTCGTTACAATTAGCGATTAAATTAAACAATTAAAATTTCTCTTAATTTTCAATTTAATGAATTAAATTCACACTGCTGAATAGTAAGTGTGAATTTAGTGTACTGTGTCCTGGGCTCGATTCCCGGTGGGAGAGTCTTTAAAATTTTAACTGTCTTCTATATGTCTGTGTTTGTGTCCCTGGCGTTCAAGGTTACTGGAAATAACTGCAAAACGAGTATAAATGACCAGAAAATAGCGACAAATTATTTAGATACGTTCGGTAAATCAAGAAGTGGTAGAGCGTTTACCTCTGGTGCGTAGGGTCCTTGGTTCAATTCCAGCTCTCGCCAAGTGGAATTTGTAGTGGACAAACAGCGTCCGCCTGGGTTTTGTCGCGGTTCTCCCATTTCCTCCTACTTTATTCATTCCACCATTTCTTTCATTTCTCATTATCACAGTTTCCTTTAGCCTAGCCGGCATAAGGTCGGACGTAAAACTGAAAGATTTCATTTCATTTCCAACGAACTTAATAAGTTCGTTACTGAATAGTCTATGTCTGTATGTGTCTGTTATTTACGCATTTTTCAGTTTTGAGCCCTCCATCTGATAGAGCATCTAAAACTATCTGAAAGAAGTGATGGAAGTTTTTTCGTCGCTCTTACTGTTTTCGAGATATTGTCCAAGAAAGTTCCGAGTTCAGGAGATTTAAGGAGTCATACTTCTAGAATCGTAAGTTGTAGAGATGATATTGGTGTTAACCAATACCTAAGAAGATGATGAGCATTTAGTACCAAAAAGTAACTGGTAGCCACTGGTTATATCTGCATTTTCAGTATATATACGGTGATAAAAGGTGACAGCTCAACATAGCTAATTCATTAGATCCCTTAATAAGTTGGTTCCAAATATATAAGTGTATTATCTATTGAATTAATCAAACAAATTTAGTATACAATTTCATATATACATTTCGAAAAACAATCTTTTAAAGTTCGTTTTGGCAATGCGCTTCGAGTATTCTCAACTGGTTTTTAACTATGTGACACAACTCAGACTTTTCAAAATGGCGTAGATTTTTTATGGTCGTTACTCATTCCTCCTCATATTAGACACACATAATGTGGTTCAACCTCTATTTGTGATTGTTTGAGATTTGTTCCCTCCCATTTTTGTTTCCCTTTGCAATGTAGCGGTCAAGTATATTTTTAGAAAGTTGTCGACAATCACAGTTGTCTATTTCTGATTAGATCAGTAGGCGGTTATGTAAAGCGCAAACATAATTGCTATCTGCTAAAAAGAACGGGAAACGCAAGAACGATGATAAAAGACGTATGGAATTCACTGATATTTGACAATCTGTCCTGCAAGTGTTTGCTCTGTATTGATATTCTTGATCAGGGATACAGAAATAGATAGAACAGCACTACTCTCTTGTGAATACCCTCCTGTAATATAGCAAAGTAATATCCACTTGGTGAGGCAATAACGTTACCTGCCTATATGGCCAATGTTACCAATTAAAAAAGTTACTTTCCAATTTGGACTGAATCCTTAATGTTGTTCTTTTCTCTATTTAAATAAATATTGTATTTTTACATTCACTTCATTGTGAATGTGTGTCTGATATATATATATAATTGTTTATACACAAGTTTGAAAAGGTTTTTGACTGAAGGGGTAGAAGGAAGATGACTTCCATTATTTTCAATAAACGAGCCTTTTAACATACCATACTGGTTCTAAAAGCATTCAAACCCTTTCGAAAGCAAGTGGCACAGGTGCCCTGAGATTCACCACAAAGGCAATTCAGCAACATGCATTTACAAGTATTTTCTACGTATTCAATTTCGTTGTTCGGGAGCAAGAGGCAAACAAAGCCTATTTTTTTTTATTACGAAAAAGTGAAATTTTGTTTTACAATACCCTCCTTACTAAATGTGCAAAAAATATTAGATATTCTGAATATCTGATTTGCTTCGCCTATAATTTTTTTTCTGTCTAAGCCTAAGAGGGGCTGACCTATATTCATATAAAAGTTATATACGGAGCTAACGCTATGAACTCATGGCCATACAGTTAGCGTACGCCTGAGGCTCGAGTTCGAATTTCGGTTGGAGTTCATGTGGTTCGAATCCCTGTCAAGACATAGGTCCACGTGTCATACAGCCTAGATTCTGAACAGAGCGTTAAACTCGGAATATTTGTTGGTATAATTTACATATGAGTATTACCTGTGCACCTAATTTAGTTCTTTTGGAGAAGAGGAAGACCTCCGTTCTTAATGAAAAATAAGTGAAATTTTGTTTTTCTGTGAAAACTCCTTACACAATCACATTAGTGTTGCACATCCCGAGTTCTTATCCATTCAGAATTAATATACTGTATTGTGTTTCAGAGGTTTAGTACAATTAGAGACGCATATGGACAGTTAAGAGAAATTGTACGAACTCTGAATATAGATTCCCTGCTTTGGAATTTTATTACTGGTTTTATTTCAGTCTGGTGGTGCTCTTACTTAATCAGATATTTTAACAAAGGAAACCAATTTTTCATTTAGAAGAACTAGCAGAATGCCTGTTCTTGGCAAGGGAACAATACGTTGCATTTTGAACACTGACACCAATCAAATTAGGGACCCCAAAAACTAAGAATTCGATACTAATATGAGTCATTTTCAGTTATTTTTACATGTCACCATCTCCCGTTAGGAATACTAATGGGAGATGAATTTGGATTTAAACTGCATCGGAAATGTCACTGTTCATCTCAGCGACCCCGAAAACTATGGAATCGATACTAATATCGGATATTTTCGATTATTTTTACATTTCCTCTCTCGCTCGACAAAGTTGCGTAGCTGAATTTGGATTTAAACAGCATCGGAAATGTCACTGTTCATCATAGTGATAATTTTATGCTATATTTCTTCTAAATGATCACGTCTTATAAATACATACATGTGTATAGTAAGGTACAAAGTTGCAACCAAGCAGAGTCTTTCTTTACCTGTATCTAGAATGTTATCCTCAAGTGAGCTTACATTTTTAACTAGATACCTAATATACGAGCGAGCTTAGTATGAAATACTTAATTCAGCGATGAAAATTTTTCAATATTAAAATATATTTCTTAAGTCTTTTATGTATAATAGTTTATGTACTAACACTCTATCATTGATAAAACAATTCATAAGTTTTTGAATCCTGCGAAGTAAAACATTTGCTACAGTAACATTTTACGCAATATTTTAATTGAAAAAATCGAAAACAATCAATTATGGGCATTTTTTTCTTAGACATGAGTAACATGGTGGAAAAGTCTACATACATTTTTTTCTAAAAATTAAAAAAATCTTTTGTTTCTTCCCTTGTTTTACACCCTTGTTTTATTTGTTTGGGGTTTTGTTTTATACTCTTGTTTTACAGACTAATACAGCATCTAATGTAATATAATATTGTTTATTATCTCATAAAAAATTTGGACTCGAATTACTCCTCTTTTTCTATACAAAAAACTTGTCTTGTTTGCAAACTTTTAGTAAATTACTTTAATAAATAAAATACATTATTTATCGCTACACTTTAGGTATGTAAGAACGTACATCGTACGCTATCTTATAATAAATTTTGAATTAACAAATGATATTCCGGATTGGATAACTTAAATAGAAGTTAAAGTTTAAATTTCACGGTCATACGACAATATTAAATCTTATTAAAAATCTTTCATTGAGAACAGAAAATTTTCAAGAAAAATCGTGAATAAGTTTCCGCTTTACATCACTGACAAATATATACTTTCTGTTTCTTAGAATGTATGTAGGTAACAAACGAGTTACCCTTGTTTCCACATAGTGAGCTGCATTAAGAATATACAGAGTGGCCCCAAAGTAGGCCTAGGTATACAACCCTGCGTTATGTTTAAATGATGAATTTATTTGCTAAGGTCTGTTCCTAGTTTAACATACAGGGTGTCAGAGAAGTCCTTCCCTGATTACAGAAATTGATAACTCAGGCTAGAAATAAGATAGAAATATGAAACTGGTGTTGAATTATTTACAAACTATAAAAGTTTTGGGCACATCAGTACACTTCGACATGAGCACCCTTGGTAGCACGTAGCACATCTAGGCGATATTCAATTTCCATCCACACATTAGCCAAAATCACTGAAGGGATCGATGCAACGACTGTGGTTATTCGTTGCTGCAGGGTTTCAAGATCTGGTACACGTGTTCGGTAGACCTCATCCTTGACATAACCCCATAAAAAGAAGTCTAATGGGGTTATGTCAGGAGAGCGTGGAGGCCAAGCTGTTGGTCCATCACGACCAATCCATCGCCCAGGAAATGTCCTATCGAGATAGGCACGGACGTCCAAACCCCAATGAGGTGGTGCACCGTCTTGCTGAAAAACGACATCGGGGCGATACTGAAGCAGCTGTGGAACAACATACAGCTGCAACATATCCAGGTACACTGCAGATGTGATGGTATCCTCAGCGAAGAAGAATGGCCCGATAATTCGATCGTGCAATAACGCGCACCAAACATTCACCTTTGGACTGCCTCTGGTGAACTCCCTGACCTCCCTGGGGGGTTCTGAACCCCAAATGTGTACATTATGGCGATTCACTACTCCACTGACAAAGAATGTCGCTTCGTCGGAAAAGGCAATTCGTCTGAGATAACCATTATCGTCCTCAATACGTGATAGCATTTCGACCACAAAGTCATATCGAAGTGTAGCGTCGTCGGGCAACAAGGCCTGAACGAGTTGCACTTTGTAAGCACGAAACAATAAACGTTTGTGTAAAATGTCATGGATAGAGCTTTTTGGCATCTGTAATTCACGTGAGGCCCTGCGCATCGATTTCTTAGGACTTCTCAGAAAAGACTGCCGCACAGCCTCCACCGTGTCTGCTGAGGTTCTTGGTCGACCAGACCTCGGAAGGTCAGCAACCAACCCTGTGTTCTTGAACTTCTCATACCAGGCTTTAAGGCTCTTGACATCAGGTGGAGTCCTCCCAAATGTTGTCTGGAACTGTCTCTGCACCGTGGTTGGTGATCGTGTCTCATGGTACCACAGGACACACTGTGCCTTCTCCTGGTTGGTTGGCATGGCTTCTTGGGCTTCTTACTTATGTACTACAAACCTAAAACAAAAAATTGAGACTTGGTAAAACAGAACAAACCTAACACAGACAAAAACTTTTATAGTTTGTAAACAATTCAACACCAGTTTCATATTTCTATCTTATTTCTAGCCTGAGTTATCAATTTCTGTAATCAGGGAAGGACTTCTCGGACACCCTGTATAAGTGAAAATATATTAGAAACAAATAGTAAGGAAACTAAGTCAATACCTGTATGGATAATAATAAGTAAATTATATAAAATGTCATGAACCGATCAAAATGGGACTGTATAACTACTTTTGGGTCATTCGGTACACTTCTTGAAATGTAAACTGTGCGTGTACGTTACGTATTATAATATGTAACTTTCTTTTTAATTTCAACATTAATTATCTAATATTTGGTGTAATTATAGTGGACATATTTTAAAGTTAGTCATGGGAGTTCTCTCATGGAATTTGTAGCACCTAAGTCATCACTATTGATGATAATTACATGCACCTCTTTGGTATGACATTACATATATTTACACGATATCTAATGTATAAATCATGTTTTTGTAGAAGAACTTAACTAATACATATAGATAAAAAGAATTAAAAACGCAAAAATTGTAATTGGTTATGTATTTTTCTATTTTAAGGAATTTTATTTTTGTTGATTATCAATCTTGTGTGAAAAGAGTTACTTTTCACAACAACCAACTAATTTTTCCAACGTCTTTAACTTTATCTTTTAAAAATTAGGCATTACTTTTGACAAACCACGACAATCCACATGGCACAGGAGTGAAAATTGTCGTTTTTAGTCTTACTAGTATTTACCTTACCATTAGTTTCCTTAGTAGATGAGGTAGCTATAGTAGAGAATCAAGAGCAAAGTAGAGAGGTTTAAAAAAATTCGTTTTTCTGGGTTTCCTCGTAAACTATATGCATGGGTATACACACTCACTAATAACATTTATTTCAGCTCCATTATCGTTAAACTGTAATAATATTGTACAACTAAGAAAATAGATTTGAATCTGGCAACCATGCACGGTTAGTGTCAATCCCTACACGAGAGCGAGAACTTGTATTAAACACTCCCTTATTTTCATCCTATTTCTACCGTACAGTGCTGTGCACACCCTTTTTCTTTATAGCATTTTTTTTGTTCTCTCCCTTTCTCATCCTATTAACCCTTGTATGATGTACGAAGTGTATAGCTGGTGTTTGAATCAAATGAGATATAAAGAGAATTAAACATGAGAAAGTGGGATAATGAAGAGAGCAAGAAGTGACGCTATATACACACCCCTTTTTCCTTTCCTTTCTTTCATTTTTTTCTAAAGCAAATACACAAAGAGAGAATTTCAACGAAACAATGATGTGTCATTACCTTAAAAGGCACTTTGAAATATTAAAGCTTTCTACGGAAGTGATCCACTTAACACACTCAAAATAAAAAGAACTGTATACTCTATCTCTTACTGATATTTCCCTTTGTACACAACCTTTATCACCTCATTCTTTTAAAAGAAACAATGAACAATTCTTTGTTATCAGACTTCTTCTATATATATTCTTAATGTACTGAAAAATCAAACAAACAAAAAGTGCTATAATAATTAGGGCCACTTTTGATCATTGTGAGAGCACTTAATTCTATATATATCGTAGGATTTAGTTCGATCGTAGATCATAGAGTTTAATATATTTAAATTCTGTTAATTTATTAACAACTCAAGAAGTGTTAAGAGGGTCCCACTTACGTTACCCTCGGCAAGCGTTCTTTCATTCTCTTTTAGTTTTGATTCACTATGTGATTTAAAATCCTACGGTACAGTCAGCGACAGAAGTTATTTCCGTTTGATGAAATTAGTGTTGTAAATAACTTCAGAATGAAAGGACAATTTGAGTACAGTTTTTAGTAAATTAAAAATAATGTAATGATCTGTACGTTCCAGCCGTACCATCGTTGCATGTTCCAGCCTCTTACAACCGTTATTTCCAAAATATTACGAAACGAAAAGAACTTTTGGGTTAAGTTGATTTTTAGTTTAACATTCCTTTTAGCAGCGAGGCTATATGAGGCGGGACCTACTGATTAACGTGGAATCCGAATCACATGAGCTCCCGCCGGGAATTGAACCCGGGTCTGCCACCCGAAAGGAAAGAACTTTTGTCGCTAACTGTACATCTATTTTTTTAAAAAAATCAACGTTTTACTTTGGTTTTGCATTGCCAGTGCCAAGTTGCTTTGTATTTCTTAATAATAAATGGGAAAAACATTATCTACGACGTTTTAAAAATGTAAATAATAAACTTTTCTATAAAGTGTGTATTATATTCCATTATATCCTAATTTTCTTTCAGTACACCAGTTGGCTTCGTCGCTGCATACTAGTGTAGTGGTTCCCAACTTCCCTTTACTAACAACACACTTCACTGAACACACACGATGTTGCAACCAGGTCCATGATCCAGGATTTTCTGGGGGGGGGGTGCACCAAATATCTGCCAGTACATTTGAATTAAATTGTTTTTTTTTTTTTAAATGCCTTTAGGCATCTGTGGTGTGAATGAGAAATTGCCCTGGAAATGCTAAGTGTCTTCTCTCGATGAATCTCAGGCCGGTAGCCAGCCCAAAAATGTAGGGGGGGGGGGCGGTAGAAGTTGGGGGGGGCCGACCCAACCATATTATAGTTCATCACCATATTAAAGTTCCTTTGCAAGCCTACCATGAAAATTTTAGGGGGAGCAGTGAAAATTCAGGGGGGCTACCCTAGTCCCCCTGGTTACGAGCCTGTGAATCATTTTCCTTCAAACCTTCAGAAAATCGACAGAAACTATTGATTTTTGCAAAACTCACTGCCAGCTTCTCACTTTAGGTAGTCTATAGCCCTATTTGCAACGAAGACGAAGGGGGGAGACAAGTTGCAACACACTTCCTTGATTTTTTTAACCATATATTTACGAGGTGCATTCATAGCCTAATATGTGAAGAATAGATGAATGTTTGAAGGTCATTGCTTAGATTACTACGCATCATCTCCTTATCTCAACTCATTTAGCACATCAATCAGCAAGACATCGAGTATTTGCGTGGTTTTGTCAAAACCATAAAACCAGTCTTGGACAGCATAAAGCATAAATGTTAACTTATCACTGTCTCTGTAATGTAAACGGTGCAAGTATTTCTTTAGTTTTGAAGCAACAAAAAGTCACTTGGGTTCAAATGTGGATAATACGATGAATTGGAAAGAAACTGGAAGCCACAGTGTTGGCTAAGAGCTTTGAAAATAGCTATTCTGTGCACAGAAGTATTGTCGTGCAGCTTTCTTGGGAATGACTATGTATCAATGTTCCGCATCTTACTAAAACCAAACGATACATGGCAACGCTTATTTTTAATTTGTATGCCAAGGAAATACTATTACTACCGTTTCATAAAGTTTCATCTTCTCACCATTTTTGGGCCACATGCTGGCACACAATACACTATTGTCTAATTTATAAAGGAATTTTACCTCGGTATTAATTGTGTATAGAGGTAGTATCATTACTCATGATTAACGCTCTAGATTTATTACAATGAATTATACTGATTTTACAATATTATTACAAATATGCAGACTTGTTGCAATCAACAACTAAACATTAATTCATTAATTAAGTTAGATCAAAAGGAGTCTGCAAATTAAAACAATATGAAATCAATTTAACAAAGCAATAATAAGCAATGCTTTAAGAGAAGTTACCAAAGAGATGTTGCAGGAGACCACCATGAAGAAATTACTTCGTCAGAGACTAAGATTCAAATAAAAGGTTAGAACTTACATTTCAAATTCAGAGATTTCTCTCTAATCTCAATGTAGTGTGAACTGAGAACGTTCATCGTCGGAACCTCGAATCGGAGTACGAATGCCAGAATGATAATGTTCTAATTTTTTAAGTTTATACACTGAGAAAAAAATTGTAGGTGGCGTACTTAAAAAGATAGGTTACATGCGTAATTCCTGTAGTTTTTGGACTTAACGTACAGCAGATGTATAACTGAAAACGCATGTTTTATAATACTTTCTGTATAAGTGTTCCATCTATACGTACTTTCCGTATGAAACAATGTAGGCGGTCAGGACCTCACATACAAATGGACGTATATAACATATAGCTGACGAAGGTAACATAAGTATATGCATGTGATATACGGAAAACTGTTAGATGTCAGACATCCTGCAATGGCATGATGTAACATCTAAGGGCAGTGCGTATGTAGCATACGGATAACGTATGCTCCGTACTGATTTCTATAGTAAGCAAGAGGATACCGTATATTTCTACAATATACTGCTGTCCAGAGAACGGATTTTTCTCTGTGTATATTAATCTGAGAGACTACTTTCACTACACAAAAATGTAAAAACAACTAGTATGTAATAAGTCCTTGTGGCTTATTTTCATATTGAGGTTTTCTTTAAAAGTTATTTGTCTTATGACGTTTCAGTTATTTTTCTTGTAGTACAATACTGATAAAATGTTCGTGATGGTACACTCATATACAGAAGTTTCGTTTTAATATTTCAACAAATTAAATTGTAATTACCATAACACAATAATACCAAGAAGGAATGTGCAATAAACTCAGACAAAAACTTGAATTCACGGAGTGGGGCAAGTGAGAAAATTTCGAAGGCGGATGAGAGGCTTTCACGTTTCGTAACAAAGAAAATACTGATTTGGATAGTACTGTGCAACCTTAAATGCTTATACTTCTTTTACTGGGAAAGAGATTCGGAAATTCTATTGCAGGACGCCTCACTACGCTATAATAAACATTTTAGAATTTGGAAGCGAAATATTAATAGAAAACCAGATTTTACTCTCATAAGGCAGTACGTGTTGCTTTCACCTGATTAAATACGTCACCATATCAAATACGGATATTTCACCCATTAATAGGCTCAACACCATCTTCCAAGGACGCCAAACTCCAGTTTTGTAATGGTGTTCCCACCAGAAAGCATACCATCCAGTGGCGTATTTAAGGAGGGCTTCTGGGCTTTAGCCCCCCCCCCCCGAAATGTTACTTACTATAGTAAAGTAAATGAAATATCTTGCAGACTTTTCACATTTCCAGGCAAAACCTCCTCGAAACAAAATCGTAAATACGCCATTGATACAATCTAAGAATTTACCTAAATCTAGATTATTTTCTCGGTGTAAAGAAAAGAATTCCAAGGATGTGCTATAATTACGCAAGTTGTAAATACTTTAAGTATGAGTTAAGAATGAAAATATTTGATTTGAAAATAGCTAGAATATTACAATATATTATTATTGTACAGTAAAACTGACATACGTCATTTGTTTTTCTGTACCTATTTTCACTAGATTTTGAACGTAATTTCTTAAGCACCTGTTGGCAACACTGTGGACAAGATATGCCAATTTATGGAGGTAGGTTTGAATCGGTGGTGGCTTGGATGAACCCATGTTGGTAGATAATGAAAGGTGAAGGCCTAAAAGTGAAACAACATTCCCTTTCCTAGTGTGTATTCAAAGGAAAAAAAAATCCACGTTAACCTGTATTGCATCACATCAATTGCTCAGCAACAGTAGAAACATGTAATTGACTTTTACTGTCAACAATAATGAAGTGGATAATTTGAAATGTGCTAGCATCAAGTGATAATGCAATCTTTTGCAGCCAAGCAACGGCGATCTAGTTTAATTTTGTAGCGTTAAAAGAGTGCCATTGTGTAGTTATATGGAGTCTCAATGATTTGCTAACGATGAGTGACAGTCGGAACACAAAATTTAATGGTGTTCAATATGCCGAGAATTGGCGAAATACAACGTAATTAACAAAAGGTGAAGTAGTGAGCAAGAGCGATGGAATAGATGTGCTGTTAAAAGAGCGGAAACAGTCAGTCTGTTTTGCCTTAAATCTGGATATATTATAGGATCAAAAGACGGTTCTACTACCGAAAATTTCTACCAAGTCTCCCGATACACAATATATTTCACAGTCACTTAGACTGCGTTATCGTCTGTGGCGGTTTAACAGAAAGAAAATGCCGTTAGTACTATAAAAATTTGTTTAAAGGTAAGAAGCATAAAAATTAATCCTATATAGGTAGATAAACATAATATACATATAGAGGTATTTAAGGTAGTAAGTGGGTTCTTAAAGTCATTGCTTTATAGTAAAATAAACAAGTACTTCTCTTATTAGAGTAGTTGGGAATTGCTTTGCACCTTTTAGAGCTTGTTAAATTCAACCTCCCCTTCGGCTAGCTCGGGGTCTCCTCCCTTAGTCCCTATTGTTTTACTCCTATTTTATATTGTTTTACTCGAGATTTCTTCATAGTTTGTTATTAAAATACTTACTAACGTATCATTTTATTGACCTAACAAATTAATACATGTTGCCAGTAGAATAGTTTAGATGGATCGAGCTCCTGGGCCTTCAGTATTTCACGTAAATCCCCCCCCCCTTTACGAAATCCTGGCTAAACGAACCAATATATGTTGCCAGTAAAGTCGTTTAAAATGATCGAGCCTTTGCTGTGACGACTACAGTATTTCATGTGACGGACCCCCTCCCCCTTCTTTACGAAATCCTGACTACGTGCCTGGTTTGTTGTTAACTTAAAAATCTCTGAGGAAAGATTCTCACAGAAAATATCTGACATCGGTATGACATCGGAAAGCCGTAGTTTTATTTGTTCCATTAATTTATTTTCATTAGAATGAGCTATATACTACTATAGTTTTCTCTTTTAAGTTGTAGTTTATTCTTTGATTGTTTAAAGCGCCACATTACTGGAAAATTGTCAACAACAGTCGTCAACGTTGCAAGTTCAAATATTGATTTGAACGTCAGGAGACCACAGTTTGTCCCTTCAGCTGCCCGCGCTAGTCTTCTGAACTACACACAGAGCAGTCTATCACGCTCGCTCCTGTAAAGCAAGCGAAGAGTAGAAACGAAAGGACAATATAATAATATTTTAAATATTATTATATATCTTAAGGAGCAACAAACAGCGCACGAAATTTGGTAGTTCACGTGCTCTTGCGAACTGCACGAGCCGACGCCACTGCAGTACTGTTTGGTTGTTCCCGTACAAACATCCCTTCAGATTGCTCCAGTACAGAGAAGCCAGGTAGCCAGGTCCGGAGATCTCTAGGCCACAAACACTTTGAAATAAACCTATTTGAAAAACAAACTTTCAATCAGGACCATATATTATCATGTGATGTATAGTATATTTCTCCATCTTGTTGATAATAGCCCTATCTGAATTCAAAATCGTCCAACTTGTCAGGAAATTTAATTGACAAGATCCATCTACGGAGAAAACTTTGCAATCAGCAAACCATACCAAAGCTGACAAATATTTGCTGTTTTTATTAAGACGTTGTCTATAACGGCCAGGAACCAGTAAATATATCGACATAAATTTCCCATCCTTCATTGATTATGTGCTACACACCACATGAAAATCGAACTTAGTCCTTTCGGCCCTGAGGGTAACATATGTCTACACATATTTTAAGATTAATATACTGTAATTACTCTGAAGGACTCAAAATGGTTGGGTTTTCATGTTAGTATTCTTTGAACTTATCTAAATCACTTTCCGCTATTTCTCTGGTGTCAGCCATTTTGAAACCTCCAGAGTGATTATATTGATCTTAAAATATGATGTAAACATATGTTACCGTCAGGGCCAGAAGAGTTAAAAGTTTTATAAAGAAATAAAATCTGTCCATTTTTGACAATAAGATAGATTGAAAAATAAATAAATAAAAGATCCTGCACTAAGAAGGAAGTGTAGGAATCCAAGCCTCGCACAACTGAGGAAGTGGAATCACGGACTCAACTGATTATTGATAACAACCCATTTGATGTCTTTCAATAAAGTATAAATTGTATTCCAGGCCGTTTGAGGAAGCTAGTTAACAACACAGGTACTTACGTAGAGATTTAAGATAGCCTATGTTTTCTTATGTAAGGAACGATATACCTACCTACCTACCTACCTACCTACCTACCTACCTACCTACCTACCTACCTACCTGTATATATATATACATATATGGGGAGTTATAATTAAGAATCATACAAAATTTAACAGCTTTTTAATGAAGTCTAAGAATTAAAATATTGCACACACTTTAAAATACGTTTGTAATGTCTAGCTTAATTGCAGAAACTATAAAATGATGTACACTGTATTCATATCCACAAAAATTGTGGCATGTCTATAATTATTTTGTTGTAATAATATAATTTGATAATGAATTCGCCCGGTATTCCTTACAATGTTAGTATGTGTACAATCGGCAAAGAAATGTATGTTTCAAATTTCATGTCCAAAGAGCAGTAAATAACAATAAAACGAAAATAAAACTTTGGTGTCCATTTAGCAACATTTTGTTTTACTCATTCTAATTTTCGTATTTATAATTATTTTCCTATGAAATTTACCACAAATATACATTTCCCGATTATACACATACTATCAGTATTAAAGGTACCCTGCAAAATCATTATCAAATTATATTCTTACAAAAAGACAGTTATAGATATGCGACAATCATTTTGGACATGAGTGTACATAGAATTTTAAAGTAAACAAAACTGTTAACGTGGAGATAGGACTTAATTCTCAAACAAATGCTTTAAACATTTTTTACTGTTTATTGTTAAATTATTACACAAAATGTGAAAAGGTAGGCTTAAAAGAGTGAATAGTTAGAGTTTTTTTCTTTGGTAACGGCCTTGATAAGTGATTGCTTTTCCTCGGTAAAGACGCACTTTTGTCAAAGCATTACAAGACGTCAAAAATAATTATTCGTCATATTATTACGAAGAGTTTTTATTTTAGGAACTAGGTTGGATAGTCGCAGTTCTGATAGTAGAAAATCTACTGTACGTAGTTGAACCAGATAAAATTATCTGTCAGTTGTTAAAATAGAGGTTAAAGACGTGCTTACTACTCGTGAAGTGCAAATGCTTCATCATGTAAATTATTTTACTGTGGAAAGTAACCATTTATATTGGCAATAGACTGTTTTTATCAATGGTATAATCAAACAAAATATTAGATTGTATATTCTTTCGTTAATTTTCGAAGGCGTGAATTGTTTTTAGTAATATCAATCGACAGTCACGTACACAGGAATTTATTTCGAGATGTTGCCTACTTTTTCAGTTGGACCAAATTCAAATTAAGGATAAATTATATTAAAAATTGAAAAATCACCAGTAAAATTATACTAAATTTACAGAAAATTTACAATATAATAGAATAAATGCTCATGAGTGATTTTCGAAAAAAATCTAGAGAACGCTACGGCATTTTAAATATATGTCGTTCCTTGCCAATAATGTATGCGGACGGAAATTTTTTACTCTCAAAATTCCGAAATGTTCCGATAAATACTGACAATTGTAAACCCTACACTTGACGCGAGCTGGGATCAAAGCCAGGGACTACATGCATGAAAATGAGCAATCTTCCACTTATCCGACATTGCCTAGTGATTTGTGTACTGGACAGTAACAAAAAGTACAGTAAACCTCCAAACTTTTAATTACTTGAATTTCTTTGTTCTACTTACTTACCTGTGCTTTAAATTTTATTTCTATGTAAAAGTAAAAAATTTTATAACGCAAACAATTTTGACCAGTTTTCGAAAGAAGTATAATAGATTTATTTGATCGTAATTCAGCGAGTGAAATCCCTTCCCTTTGGCGTTATGAAACATTAATTCCTAACTGAGTTAAACTGTAATTAAAATTCTTTCAAACACTACCCTTGAATATAAAACATGTTCCGAAAACGTAAAGTTAACATAGAAACAGATGATGGATATTAAATTTAAAGTCTAAAACAAATCGTATTTATAATGTTAAAAATAAATGAAAGAACTATGCATTTGATTTTAATGTCCATTTTAAAACTCTGGTGTTGTCATTTACATTAATTCTTATTGCAATGAATTGTTAATAGCTGACAAAGATTTATGTTCGTACAGTAACTGTAATTTCAAAGCAAATAGTGTTTTGATAAAAGTTAAGTAACCCGTGAATATGTATGAATGATTATTATTAGACACTTTTGAGATTTTTCTCTTTGCCATCTGTGAACAAGTAATGACTCGGCTATAAATTTATGTTATTTTAACATCGAACACCTACACACGACTCTCCTTCAATCCAAACACAGAATGTTGCATATGAATATAAGCATTCTCTTTCTCTCTCTCTCTCTTTTTTTTAAAAATTTATGATTAAATTATTCATGAGCTATAAATTCAAGCACGTATGCTCTTGCTGAAACTTCTAATATGCAGTTTCTTTACATCTTTTTTTTATTTCTGAAAGATAACATAAACTTTTGATACATGAAAAAATATATATAATTCTTATGTATGATTCAGGACTTCTGTTCACTATTAATAGAAATGAGAATTGATTAATAGTAATACTATAATTAAATTGGTGGGTAAAAAAGGGAGAACATTCCCCAACATCTTACTTTCGGGAAACTAAAAAAAACTATTTATTGACAATCTGTTGCCCTGATATGATTGTTTTGCATTATAAATTTGTAATGTATGCTAAGGATTATTATTTGCCACAAAGAAAAAAACATTTAAATATTTTATATTTCCGACTACACAGGAAATTTGTTTGCGGAATATTCTCCTTTTTCCACCCAAAAGATAAATGTGGCAAAACAAAGTGTACAAAATATACGAAAAACCAATGTTATTTCTAAACATATGATTGAAAACTGTCAACTCATTGATACATGGTACATTTAGTGCAAAACTTATTTAAATTTCAACTTTCAAGTCAATATTAGTGATATTTTCTTTTAAAAAATTGAAAAGTTATTTATAACTTCAGTTTAGATTCGATACAAAAAGTAGAAAATGTATAGTAAGTGCATTTAGTATAAAGTTTGTTTAAACAAAACACCTTTGTATCTAGTCATCATCAATGTCACTACTAGCATCTTCAGAAACTGGCAACTGCACGATATCGTTATAGAAATCTTGATAATCCTCCGGCACGTATTGGTTAACTTTTTCAATGTCTCTGAGCTCCTTTGGATTCACTGGTACTTTGGCCCTGTAAGCAAGGTCTTGTAGAAACAACATATTGCTAGCGTCTGTTTTGCCCTGTTTAAAAGTTACATTTTGTATGTCATCAATGTACAGATAGGCTTTTATACAGCCTTTAGTTTCACTATTGTATACAAGATGTCTATATTGACTAATAGAAAACTTCTCACTTTTTTTCTCAGTATCTGTCGTAGTTTTCTTGAAATAATAAGGCCACCAATCCTTAAAGTTAATGATATCATCATTTTTGACACTCCCTATCTCAAATAGTGGAAACGTCTTTTTGGCTGTTTTAATGATGTCTTCATATTGTTTTGGTGTATAAACGCGATCACACCTTTTTATTACCCTTTTAATAAGTGAGAAGTTTCGATCACAGGGCAGAAAGTTGTGGCCCCGGATTGGAAAATAATGGCTAACCACTTTAAATCTATCATTCATTGTTAGGTCCAAAAGTAATCTGCTGAGAGCGTGGTTTCGGTTCTGGCCCCCAGAAGCATTGCTAAATATATGCAGTTCTGTAACTTCATCTGGACTGTAAATGAATGAAGATACTTCATTAGGGCCCATCTTCGCCTCTCCTTCAGTGTATGTAAAGAATACTGATTTTTGTCTACCTATATCGTGGATATTAAAAACATAAAACCAAAGTTGCCGTACATAAAATATTTGCTGAACAGGAATGAACGGTAGGGGAAGATTCTGCATATAGTCAAATGTTATGGCCATGACGTCATTTCTACTTTTACAGATGTCATTGACTTCCTTGAATTTAGAGTAAAATTTCTTTGCCCGCCTTTTATGGACATGTAATTCTGCTACTGCAACTCTTATAACTATATCATTAAAAATTGTAGATCTTATTTTCGTGTTTAAATCTTCACATGTGATACACACATTCACTTGTGGACGTCTAAATCGGTAACCATAATTTTCCCGAAAATAACGTAATACTCATATTTAACAATTGGTTTAACTCTGGGTATTTTTCTACAAACAGTTTATGATTTGTTTTCACTGTTAAGTCAGATTGTAAATAATTAATGGACTGAGAGGTGTAATGTGAAAACTTTGTGGGGAACAAGACAATATGCTCATCTAATTTATTCAAAACTATGGCAACTAACGTATTTCCCCGGTTAGTGTGTTTACCTCTCATCCTCTGGTTTCTGATTTGTTTCTACTAGCTTAGTTAAACGTTCAACAGCTTTGTTAAATTTTATGGCATGAAACGCCATGTACACTTTGTGACACACCTCTATTCTACTATTATATTTCATTGCAAAATATTTAAAAGATGAAGTATTACGCTTAGATTCAAATGTCAAACGACGATGACGTGCAACATCATGCCGTTCAATTAAGCCTACAAGATACATATCACGTTCGTTCTTAGCACGACCACAGAAAAAAACATTTATTATACATCGTTTTTCTTATTCAGTAAACATTTCCGTACATGTTTTGCGACAGTTACAATCATTACCTGTTAATCTTGTTTCCACTAAATGTCCCTTACTTCTCACAAACTCTTCTCCGCGTTGTCTAGCTTGTTTTTCAATTTCTTTGATATGCTGGTCTTTATTGCGCTTACCATTTTTCCTTTTAGGTTCATACTTATTGTCCTCTGACGAAGACATTGTTGAGACACAAGTTTACAAAATACTTCAAGGCACTAGAATATTATTTCGCAATGTTCATAACACATAGCACTCCGGTGTTAACACGACTACTTCCCAGTACACAACCTTCCGCGACTGATGTGAAAGCCTACCTCTTACAACGATATTGTATATTTGTCCATTCTTCTTCTAACTATTTTGGGCAAAAGGTGCTATTTAAAAGTGCACAGCCTGTAATTACGAAGAAGAGAAATATATATAGAACAATATGTTGATGTTGTACAAGGATGTTATAAATAGAGGATCTGCCCATATGTATCTTCATCCTATTAAATCGGTGAAGCAAAAACCAACCGAACATCGGCACGTCTGATTGGATACTCTCGTTTCTACCATCGTCTGATTGGCTACTTTCGTTTCCGCCATGATTATAGGCTCAAAACATTGCGATCCTATTGGGCGGAGTGGGCAGAGTAGGGGTGGAGAAACTGTGACGTATGGCTTCAAGATTTTGTTGTAAGGGCAGATCCTGTATTTTATAAGATCCTTGATGTTGTATGATTTTTAACTAACCGCGCAGATTTACTGTTTTGGGATTGCTATGACAACCTGTTCTTGTTGATTAGGTGACTGAAAAGATAGTTATTAAAAGGTTGATATTGCATAAAATTGATATGTATTATTTCAGTGTATTGCAATTGATATTACTTGCGGAATATATAGATACGAGATATATAAACACTCGTATAAAACTACAAGTGTTTGATAGTGTTGTGTGACTTCATTTAACGTAATATCATATGCATTGTATATTGAACTGGGTAATGTAACGAAAATAAAATATCGTTACATTTTAGATGGTGTTATTCCGCCAGGATCTTGAGACTAGTTAGAAGTTTAAAGCAAACGGTCTCATATATTTAGATCATCACGGATTATATTTTATTAAAGAATAAAAGAAAAATATACCGAAATTCAAAAATGAATATTCCCAGCTATGAAGGCACCAGTAATGAAGTTGAAGACGTCCATACGTCAACGAGTGTGACCGACCTTATAAGACAATTAGAGCAACAGTTGAATGCCAAAATGGAACAAGTAACGCAACAGTTGGATGGTAAAATGGAACAAGTAACGCAATAGTTGGATGCTAAAATGGAACAAGTAACGCAACAGTTGAATACCAACAAAGAATAGATGGATGCCAAGATGGAACAATTGATACAACTGTCAGATGCCAGGATCGAACAAATATCACAACAGATTAATACCAAACTGGAACTGACCGATAAGAGATTAGAGCAAATTCTCCACAGTTTTGCGATTGTGCAAAGTTCAGTCGAAGCAGTGGAAACACAAGTCAACAATCATCAGAACCAGATAAGGGAATTGCAAGAAGTACAAAATATCAAGAAAAAACTTGGGACAGCAAATAGTACTCTTGATTCCGCCGTCAATGTGGCTTATGTAGAACATAATATTGTTAGAACCAGACTACGTGAAGAGGGCCGTAACGCACCTGAGTTTTATTCCGAAGATGAGGACATCGCTTCCAATTCTGAAAATGAAGAAAGAAGAGTGCGACGGAACACGATACTCACGTAAAATGTAGAAATTTAAGGCATTCAGATACACGTTTAAAAATTAGCGAAATAGTCTTTGACAAAATTTAGTGGTAGATCCAAAGATATCCCGGCTAGTATATCTTAGAAAAATTTGAAGCAGAATGTGAATTGATCGGTGTAGATGAGTATAATTTTCTTAAAATTTTGCCACATGTTTTATTACCGCCTTGCTCGACATGGTTCAACGTTATTAGAGGTAATTTACATACTTATTCAGATTTTATAATTGCTCTGTTAGCAAATTTCGAAAATGACTTTCGAATGGGAAATCTTGATGCACAGATTAGACATAGGCATTATTATCCTAAGGTAGAAAAAAGTCTCACCGATTTTGTAGTTACTGCATATAATGAATTGAAACTGATCAATCCGTATCAGCCGGAATCACGCGTTGTCGCATCAATACGAATGTTGTTACTTTTTAGGCAACAGCAAATATTGATATTTTCATAGTGTATTAATTTTAATCATTTACTTGCGATAGTTCAAAATTTTGAAAGTCAGACGAAGTTACCAAACAATTCTAACCGAAGTCAAGCTAATCATTTTCCTATTCGTAATATTAATGTTAAGGAAAATCGTAATCATAAAGCAAGAGACAATTTTAGATTTTCTTGTACTGGTAATATAACTGAACCTAATTGTAATGATAATATGACCGAATCTAATTTTAGAAGAAACAGAAATGGTAATCATACAACTTTTAGGAATAATGGAAACAATCGATCTAATTATCCACGTACTTCCAGATTTCGCAGTAACTATACAGATAGCAGAAATTTCCAGAATAGGAATCAGGGAACTGGTGAAGGAAATAACATACAGAATCGTACTCAAGATTGTGCAATTCAATGCAACCTAATCGAATCTTTTGGTAATGTAACCTAAGCTAAAGTTATGGTTACCTTACCTTGGACCGTTATACATGGCTTGATAGTGTTGTGCGACTCAATTTAACCTAATATCTCATGCATTGTATATCGAACTCGGTGATGTAACGAAAATAAGAAAATATCGTTACACTATGACTGGCACAGTATCTAGTGGACGATCAGTGAATTACCGGTGTTGTATGTAAAAAGAAGAATCTTCCAGGAATGTTCTCTTTCTTCCACTCAACGAAAATTTCAAAGCAATATCTAACAATGGATTATGATAGTAACATTCTCTTTTTACGTTCATCCTATGTTTTTGCGGATAGAAAACAAAACGGCTATTTCAGTTTGTTTTCTTTATTTTTTGTTTTTGGAATATTCTCCTTTTTCTACTCACCGATTCAATTTTAGAGAATAAAATAGAGAATAAAATAATATATTTTGCTCATATATATATATATATATATATATATATATATATATATATATATATATATGGTGTTTCAAAACAACACCATTTGGGATGTGATTCCAAACACCAAGATAGGACAAAAAGTATAGATCAACCTGGCTGCACAAATGCTTTTTTTCGAAGTTATAGGCTGCCGAAAACATGAAAAATGAACTGTAAAGGTCCATACCCTAGAAATATGGGACCTAACGTAGTCGGGTCAAGACTTCACTTAGGATTCCGCACTTCACTTACTTAGAAGTACTTCCGCAACAATTTTTGTAGGCAGTTTGGCTACAGACATATAATTTGAAGTACTCACCAACTACCTCTATAAAAATTATTGCGGATGTACCGCAGGATTCTAAAACCTAGATATTAGGATAGAGCACATACTAGTTCCTAATTGAAGTCTTGACCCGACTATGATAGGTCCCATAGTATTGGAGCTATAGACCTTTAAAGTTAATTTTTTCATGTTTTCGGCAGCCTATAACTCTGAAAGGAAGCATTTGTGCACCCAGGTTGGTCTATACTTTTCGTCTTGTTTTCTTGTCAGGAATCACCTCCCAAACGTTGTCGGTGTTGTTTTGAAACACCATGTATTGAGCTAAATAGGATTATATATGTGAAAGTAAATACTTTCTTGTTTATAGTGAAAGAAAGTGGCTGTGTTCATTCAAGACAATGGCTCTTTGTTTCCTTAGCTGTGATACATTATGACACATGTCTAGTGCTACAGACGTCAACCTGTTGAATTTTCTAGTAAATTGAAGAACAGTAATGGCTAGATCAACTTTCTGACATGGTTCTAATGGGTTGATATATACTGAAAAACAAGTCTAGAAACATTGGAAACAGGGACAGTACTTTTGCTAATGTAAAATTTGTAAAAAAAAAAAAAAAAAAAAAAAAAAAAAATCACAAAACTATTGAGTTGAAGATTACGACAGTACAATGCATTGTTTGTTGTTTCCCATACATGTCAAATATGCCACATAAAGCTTTGTTCATAGCTGGAAATAAATACAAATTTCCAATTTCAATTATTTAGATACTTCTGAAATCCATGCAATGCAATATCCACGCTAAATATTACAGTACAGCTATATTTATCTGATAGCTCAAGAGCTTAAAGCAGTTGTAATACCTTTGATAAGTAATACCTAAGATACCCTTTTTAGCTGAAATTGATGGTGAAGTTGAAATTGAAACAAAATGGCAATCAACAATATTCGTAAAAAACATAGTAAATAATCCGACGCTGACTTCAGAAACTAAAAATTGTTTTACCATATTAAAGAATATAAAAACATTTAAAGGAGTGCTGTAGCTCAAAATAGCGTCAGTGCGTTAACTGTAGTATCATCAGAAAAAAAATGTAAAAACTAAACTTCAAAAGAATTATCGACAAGTTGATTGCCGAGAACATCAGAAGTGATTTGATATACCAATGAAATGAAGCATTTGTTTATAAATGGGTACTTCCCATTATATGTAAATATATCATATATGGTTACGTTCATTGATTTTTAACGTTTTTCTTCTTTAGAACACTGAAGGAATTCAAGAATTAGAATTTTTTAACTACCAAACTGTAAACTAACGGTGAACTACCGAAACATTATGTCAAGAGACGCCACTGCAATACGGGAAATGTTGAACCACAACATTAAAACTGAAATTGAGAACATTAGCCAGGAAATATTGCGTTTAACACCTGTATTCGACAGGGGTGAGGGAAACATTTTCAACATTTTTCTAATCGTCAGATGTATTCCTTTATTTGTTTCCTTAGTGATAATGTAATGTAATTATTTTCATGTTTATGCGTGTTACCATTAACAGTTTAATTTTAATTATATTCGCTAATCTAGCTTCAAAAAATCAAAAATCTGTTTTAGTTGCAAGGTTCACTAGTGCGTATCTCATATTTTTCTTCGGGAGTTGTCTATTACCCGAAATGAATTTAAACCAGTAAGATTACTCACATAAATCTCCCATTATTTTCTTAATCATTTGCCACAAACTCTATGAAAATCGGACCTCAGCTGGCAATGCAAAAAACAAATAAATTCCGCAAATTGTAGAAGAGAAAAATCAGGTTGTGTATAACCACACGGGAAAAATTACATGGAGCGAGATGTGACTTCTTACTAGCTTTTCTAAGTTGCTTCCAGAGGTAAAAGATTGGACTAACTAGTGCAGGCAATGTGAAATCATAATAAATACTTTATACTATAGCATTGTTTTCACCACGAAATCAGTAAAATTGTTTCCATTGTTTTCTATTTGGAGCAATAAGAGAATACAATTGTTTGCTCATTTTCTCTTGTCTAACAATAGAATAACAATGGGAAATTATCAGTTCTATACCTATTTAAGGATCAAAGGAATAGAACAAATTAGAGACGTAGATTGGAATTTGGGATTGGACAAGAACTAAAACCAAACACGGATTCACATGCGCGACGGCTTCTACCGTCTAGAATTTAAAAATTGACATTTCTCAAAATTAAAATTAACAAAAGAAACCAGAAGAGAAATGATTATATCGCTAATGAGTCAAAGATACAAGTAAAACAAATTCACTGTGGCACTGAGAAGCTTTCTGCAAACTCATTAGCTGCAACAAGGTGGCACTTGCTTATGTTTGTCAGTTCACTGGTGTCTCTCTGGCAAATATAACCCTTTACATGAAGTTGTCTACATCCAATCAAGGTTGTTATTCAGTCTCTGGCTTCTATTTCGATGAAGTGAAAAGCTAGGCAACAGCTAGAAGAAGCCTGTAGTCCATTTCTGCGATTCCACTAAGAGCAGATGAAATGTAAATTTTCTAATAGAGAAAGCGCTCCAAATCACTTTCTTCCCCTCCAAATCTTGTATCTGCAGGTGTGGACTATGACCGCTGATTAGTTGACTAATGCCCCCAGATTCACAATTCCAATCACTTTAGTATAGTCCATATGAGTTTTCCGATCACTTCGTTCCTATCGAACTGACCTTGAATCACCTGTGTATTTTCTACGAATCCGCTGTAAACATTTTTCGAATTTGAGACAATTAGAATTACGAATATAGTTTGATTTATTTCCTGATAAATGTTAAAGTTCCATCATCAGACATGTTCTAATCTATCTTTTCCTTTCTTTATTAGATTCCAAAGAAAAAGTACATATCGATATAGTAAAATAAAGTTACCCATAGAATGTGAAGTCTGTGAAGTCTTCACATAGAATGTGAAGTCTTCCCAACGAACACGGAGAACTTTCTACAAACGTGGTCTTAAGGTAAGATATTATTTAACCTATATATGAATTATCCAATTCAAAATTAATTATCCTGAATCTAAATGTTTGGTTTTGAATTCTTTTTGCCCTGATGTAACCTCTTTCTTTGTCAAACTAAAGACCGTGTGTGTGTGTGTGGGAGGGGGGACTCTCATAATTTGTACGTGAGAGATAATGGCGACCATCATTTTTGGATTGACGAGTGCGTCTGACTTTGAAATTTTGCGCCGTGATTTAAACAATATTATAATTTTATAAAGTATTAAAAATACCTAATTATTTTCAGTTTATAAATAACATAATAGTTAAAAAGATATGAAAGTTTGAGAGTTAATCATAATTGTAGACTATGTATCGTGCTTGTAATGTGGTCTTGATAGTGTCATAATGTAACGTTAGCTGAGGGTTTACTTCAGTGGCACTTTCATTGTAATAACGTTAGATGGCGTGGCCATCGTGCAGCAATAACTTTTAGCTGTACAAAAACATCTTTTTTATTTTTTAAAAAAACTACGCATGAGGATTTACACTCACCCATATCACGTTGTTGAATTCAATGAAATCTATGGATTGCCATATACTTCTTGTCTTTGGATTTTTTTCTTTTAGTTATCTCATATGCTAATTATTTAAGAACTAATGGAATTAACATATTCAAGTGTTGTTAAGCTGCGTAGGCGTAATGATTTGTTTTTCTACAGTGTACGAAGCACTCATAGTAGGTATGATAGAGTTTCCGTTAGTTTGAAACGTTACATAAATATCCGCCGGTGTCTTTCGATTTCTCAGTTATTCAATTTGATCCTCTTAGTGCTTGAAAAAAAAAAAAAAGAAAAAAAAAGAATCGAGATGGTAGTGCTGCTGGTACAGAGTAAATTTTGAACCTCTTTTCTAAATATGTGCGTTTTTTTATACTATTTATATTATACGAAAATACGTATATTAAAGGTTTTTATCCAGACAAAAGTCTTGTTATTATTGAAGAAATTTGTCAATTTTGCGGTCTTTGCTCTTTAACTATTATGATATCCATAGACTGAGTGGACGAAAAATAATTAGGTATTTTTTAGTACTTTATAAAATTATAACATTATTTAAATCACGGCGCAAAATTTCAAAGTCAGACGCACTCGTCAATCCAAAAGTAATGGTCGCCACTATCTCTCACGTACAAATTATGAGAGTTCCCCCCCCCCCACACACACACGGTCTTTGGTTTGACAAAGAAATAGATTACATCAGGACAAAAAATTTCAAAACCAGACATTTAGATTCAGGATAATCAATTTTGAATTGGATAATTCATATACATCTTAAAAAATATCTTACCTTAAGACTTAACGTTTGTGAAACGCTCTCCGTGTCCGTTGTGAACACTTCACATCCTGTTTTCTCTCACTCAGTGACAAAACAGTAACTGCGCAGTCCTGTAAGTTTAGACAGAAACTATTTCTACTGAACTCTGGTCGCCAGCTCTAAATTTCTAGTCGCCAATGGCTACCTGGCAACTGGAAATTTCGTTCAGGATATACATATCAAACTAACCGATCAAACGAAACTAAAATCGTCCGAACATTTGATTTACGTTCCACAGGACTTTTTGAACGCATGAAAACAAAGCATCATTTACACAATACAATTAAAAAGAAGTGTACAAATGACTTATATATAGTTGAATTAATTTTGAGATTAATGTCCCTTTTGGCAGCGGACCTGCTGATTAACGTGGAATCCGAACCACATGCGCTCCCGCCGGGAATCGAACCCGGATCTCCTACTCCAAAGGCGCGCTCGCTAACCACTTATCAACGAAGGAGCTCTTAAATCGCATGTAGTGTATTGTGGAGTTCTAAGTGCATACTTTCAGAAAATATATATCCAAATATTTCTAGAACTTTTATTACAAAAAATCCAAAATCATAGTAAAAGTCAACCTGAGAGGGAAACATTGCAGTAAAACGCCTTGATATGAATGTGTTAATTAGATAAAGCAAAATAGCTTATCCCTACGGTAATCATCTCTTCTTATTAATACATTTTTATGATAAAATGCTTCCTATAGTACTCTTCATGCACTACAGGAAAACATGGCATAAAACACGTTTTCTTTCTATATTCTGGTATGTTACTTTTTCTAACAACATATTGTAACTTTGTTGAACATCGCCTATCGCACCTAAATTATTTGCTTCCGTGCGTCACAGAGGGATTACCTAGCATCCAACTTTATCTGCCATGAGCTTAAAGCAAAGAGGAATTAACAAGAAGTTATCAAAACAACAAATGTTTGGATCAAGCAAGCAAACGAGCTAGAACAACGCCTTTCTGTTAGCAAGCAAACAAGTTGAAACATGTTCTGTCTATTCACAAAAGAGGAAGGTAGTCATAGCTGAAATCGTTCTATTGACGGGTAGTTTGATTTATTTTTTTTAGAATTAATTATTTTTAATTCCGTTCACAGTACAGTAAAAAGCAAGTCCAGAGACGGATCCAGAAGTGAAGCTAGCCAGAACTCAGACTATGTAGCAGCGGCGAAACTCTGTCTTCAACATTGGAAAGGACAGGAAAGACCGTTCCCATAATCTTTTTTTATTTTTAAGCGATCTTCAAAATATTTATGAAGTTGAAAAACAATGCTGTGGAGGATCAGGGAAGCAGAGTTGTCTTCAACATTGGGAAGTGGGTAAATTTGAGGCTTATTCTCGGTAGGAGGAAATGAGACTCATATTACAATAGATGAATTTGATTTCTGAGTTGGACCTATTGTATATTATACAGTATATCAGAAAAAATGAAATGAAATGAAATCTTTAAGTTTTACGTCCCACGGTTATGCCGGTGAGGCTAAAGGAGACGGTGATAATGAGAGATGAATGAAAATGGTGGAATGAAGAAAGTGGGAGGAAACGGGAGAACCCCGAGAAAACCCACGAGCATGGTGTTTGTCCACCACAAAGTTCACTTGGCGGGGGCTGGGATCGAACCCGTGACCCCAAGTACCAGAGGTGAACGCTCTACCACTGATACAGTATATCAGAAAATGTAGATGAAGTAGTGTCGATACCCAGCATCTCCACCATGTGCCGGTGCTGTGTGATCAGTTACAGCTCAGAATATGAAATAAATAAATGCAATCAAATGGGGATGGAACTGATGCACAACACGGTACTTAACTGTAAAATTGTGATTGAATTTAAATAAAATTCAAATATTTCTAATTTAGAAAATGACTAGTTGGGGGAAAAGAGTGAGAGAAAGAGAAAAGGATAAGACTAAAAGATAAAGGATGAGCACTAGCTTGATAGATCCAACAGGGCTGGCGTCGTCCTGGTCATCTGGATTGATGAATATTCTCCCCTGGAAGAGCCTGGATAGCTAGAGACAGTCAACATCTGGATCTCTATCCTGTTGATCTGTAAGGGGCGTCGATAATGCGTCTTTGCGATGTTGTCCTCCTACACCTTCATTCTACTACTCTGATGACAAACTTGAAGGTGTCTGCGGCGATGAACCGTCAGAATGGTACTCTTTGACTTGTGGAGTCGGTGGTCCTCCAATGGTGGGATCCGCTTCTCTCCGATGATCCTGCACCTGTCCCAATCGTGTATTGAATACCCCTTGTTGTTCTGTTCCTCGTGGTTTTGATCAATTCAAGAATGATGACCTAATCGGGAAGTATCAGGCTGTGCTCGAAGGTATGCGGAAAGGAAAGAAGGAAGCTAGTCGAGTTTATTTAACAAATGTGCATTTACAACAAGTGTCTGAGAATGTACACTTCTAGTCAAAGTTTTCTTTCATAAGTTTTCAAAAGTTCATGCTTCTTTATATCAAATACACAGTCACTTCACACAGTATTATAGATCAGTGCCGTGAACACTTTCTGAGATCTTATGCATATTTATAATTGGTATGTTTCTACTTAGGCATCCATAATGAACCTCATCCACAATGTAAATGAAAATCACATTTCAAATTGGATTATTGGGGGGGGAAGGACAGTCACCTCGTTCCAAGATTGGCGAGACATGTCCCCCTCATCCCCCTGGGATTTGCGCCAGTGTATGGTCGGTATATCATGAGTTAACTATAAACTTCCAAAAATTTAGAAATAATAGCTTGAATTATTTTTGTCGCTCAAACAACTGAGGGGCCTAGGCCTCAGCCCTGGGCTAGATACGCCACGACCAAGTCAGCAATATTAAAAAAAAATAACATTCAAACTAACTTCGACTAAATTGATGGCGACTAATGGAAACTTTTGCATAGCAAAATGATTTTGGCTACGAACTTTAATTAATGTGGCACTTTTTCACTCTTTTCACTTTTTTTTAACCATACCGTTCTCAAATACCTATCTGCAATATTTTATGTCACTTTTTGTGGCCAATCACGGGTTCATCTTTCACACGATGAAAGAGAAAGAAGCAAAGAAGTTCATAAATTAAGGATTGTAATCGTAAGATTTTAAACGGTGCAAAACACAGTTTGCTCTGTTCCATTTGGTTAAATGCAAATCCATACAATATTATTTATGGGTTGTCACGAATGAAATACCCGCCCCAAATGCGTCGTCTCCAAGGGCCAAATAATAAAAAAGAAAACTACAATGGCTAATTAATAGAAATCGTAACCGGCTGGAATCTCAAACTTTTGTCATTACTCAACCAACAATTGGGTTCACTGGCAATGGGAATCTGGAGAAATTCTCAACCGCACGTTGCACCCCGATCATCAGGGAATGTATCCAACTTGAGGTCATCATGAGCCTCGTTCCGTAAAAGTCTGCAAAAAATTTGCGGACCGTATTGTAAAAAATTGTTACAAACAATTATAGCTCCTTGTTCAACTAAAACCCAAATTTTGCTTTTCGTTGACACTAACCGCTACAGAATTAGGCCCCATGTTATTTTGAATATTTCTGAGCAAAATTGCAGTGCATTTCATGGAGTTCTCCACTCTAACACAGTGATTGTTTCGCCTCGACGAAGAAAGACGTAATACATCACCCTCACCATGGATTACAGTACTAGCAACATATTTTAACGGTTTTCCAAACCATCCTGGACTTTGATCAAGATCCAAACATTGACCTGGCCCTTTATGATTGCTGTAGCAAATCCATGTTTAATCTGAAGTGACATTCTGATGCAGGGTTATTTCTTACAAAGAGAACTACACACCTTCACATGGTGATTCCTGTTGGTGGGTGTAAACTCACGCGACATCAATAGATCTGGCTTTTTCACCTGAGTCTAACTCATTTATAGTGGCACAAGCGCTTTTCCGAGAGCAACTTCCACGTTGTTCCTGAGAAGGTTATTCGAACACGATGTTAATCGGTGCCGATTTTGTAATGTTGTCACCGAAATAAATTTGACAAACCAACGCTGGTGTGTTCATTCTCTATTTCTCACCAAACGCACTGTTAATGTTCCTCTTTGTCTCTCTTTGGGCTGCTGCGCAGCGTGTCCAAGTTTGAATTCATAAAGAAAAATAATTTGCAGTATGTTTTCCATTGTGCACTTTCATAAGACTCTTTCAACAACGGACTTTCTCCTGACTGTGTGGATACCCCCTGTTTGTTGGATGTGCACAGAATTTGTGACGTTATACGCATGACCTTAGTGCATTTAGGTTTTCAGAGAATGACTTGGTGGAAGCTACCTCCTTCCCGAAGCTACGAAATTCCCCCTGGAGGCATATCTCCTATTGTTTTCAATGTGGATTTCCAATGCTTTTGTAATACTACTTTTTACCCCCTGTTTATTGAAATTCCCTGTCGAGGGAAATTTTCTGAAATGATCACTGCCTTAGCCCAGTCCTGTTTTGTGTTGTTGAGGTAAGTTTCCCATCAGGGGTGTATTTCTCAAGGCATAAAGTCTTGTAATATGTATTTTACAAGTTGTAAAATATGGTAAATTAAAAATTATAGAATAATAGTACTAAATGTTAATGTTGATATTTCTAATTTGTCGTGATTTAGTGTAATTGTGCAATATCTGAGTTTGAAACATTTTACACAATATTGCAAGACTATAGTAGTTTTGAGAAACAGGCCTCAGACGTCAGGACGGATTTTTCATTCCCATTAAATTAATATCTACTACATAGTTGTTAGAGTGCTGATCTTAGAGATTTAAAATACAACTTATAATGTAACTAGTAATTTCATTTAACTGTAAATCAATATACATTTTTCTTCAAAAGAGAAACTTTTCAATTAAAGTGAAACATTTATACAATTTCTCGAAAGTAATTTGACAATTATTTAATTTGATAGCTCTTTTGTTTATTACACACAACGAAGGCGACTAGCAAGCTCCATGCTTTAAAATGAACCACATGACTTGCTAAAATAAAGTATTCCATCTTTCTTCCCATGAAAGGCTAAGTCAAGTGTTACTATATGAATATTTTCAGAAAAAGAAAGAACCATATTGCATTCATAAAGTAAATTTGAATCATTCCTTATAATAAATAAGATGTTCTGCAAACCATATTCGTAACTTCAACGGAGCCTTCTGCAGGGATATATTTTGTCTATGAAAAGTTCGTCTAGAGGAATCAGCTTTGCCTTAATATACTTGTAACTCTATCTCTGCCTATGTTGGTTATGGTTAACTTACATCTAGTTCATTCTGCTGCAGCTATATTAGTGAAAGAGGGCCTCCCCAACTGATTCTAAGATGCTGCTAAATGATAGAGATGTTCCATTTTACAACTATACCACTATAGTTGCCAATATCTACTCTGCATCGAGACATCAATACCATAATTCGAGAGAGAACTTTTTAATGAAGATATGTTATACCTCCTTCCCACGGGAAAGTTTGATCGTATGATTGCACTTAGTTTATCCAGAGTATTGTACTAGCACATCAACACTGAGAAAAACTTGTAGGTGGCGTACTTAAAAAGATAGGTTACATGTGTGAATCCTGTAGTTTTTGGACTTAACGTAAAGCAGATATATAAGTGAAAACGCATGCTATAATACTTCCCGTATAAGTGTTCCATCTATAGTACTTTCCGTATGAAAAAAATATAGGCGGTCAAGATCTCACATACAAATGGACGCATATAACATATAGCTGAGGTATGTAACATAAGTATATGCATGTGATATACGTAAAACTGTTAGATGTCAGACATCCTGCAACGGCATGATGTAACATCTAAGGGCAGTGCGTATGTAGTATATTGATAACGTAAGATCCATATTGATTTCTGTAGTAAGCAAGAGGATTCCGGATATTTGTACAATATACCGCTGTCCGGAGAACGGATTTTTCCCAATGAACTTTCAGTCATGCTTTACGATATTTTATAGATAATTATACCTTGAAAGATTGTGCTATTCTCATTCACAAATATAATCTTTTCACATATGTTCGCAGTAATACTGCAAGAAGATTAGGTCGTTGCTAAATTAGTGGCACACTTACTGAGTGGCTACGTGATTTTGATGTGTGTATTGCATCCTTCACAGATTATTTTGCCATTAAAATTGAACACACCATTGGACTGCCTTATATCCAAACGCCTGTAACCCTATATTGAAGATTAAATATGTAGATATTACAGCAAGAAAGTTTTTTTGTACGATTTGGTGCAGTGGATGGAGTGGTGTAAACAAATCTCGTTCTATTTCCATCTTCCAATGGTGGGAAACTTAGGTAAAAAAATAACTTTAATGGATTGTATAGAAGAAGCTCAGACGCTCGTTATCTTTAAGATTTTATATGGGGTGCTTAACAGCCAGTGACCTGCAATTACGCCACTACGTGTCCTACTAGTACATCCAATATTAAAAACAGTACTCTCCAATTGGAGCGACAACAGATATTTGAATTGCAAGTGTGCAGTTCATATTCTAAAACGCTTTTGAATGAAAGTATCAGCTTCTACCACCTCATCAAAACTTGCGAATGACATACTACTAAGTTAATCTCGCACTTAGAGACAGATGATAATTCTGTACGCGCCTTTGGCGTGGGAGACCCGGGTTCGATTCCCGGCGGGAGCTCATGTGGTTCGGATTCCACGTTAATCAGTAGGTCCACGTCTCATATAGCCTCGCTGCTGAAAGGGACGCTAAACTAAAATCAACTCAACAGATGATAATTCTATCATAACAATCCAATCTAATATCTCCCAGATCTATAATCTACATCGACATTTTATACGGTTATATGCAAACGAATAGCATGACTCCCGGTTCTGCTAAATGATCTGCCGAAACAGTATGTTGTTACTCCAGAGGAAAATGTGTTATTATTGTAACCATATATTGTCACCGCTTTTCGAGGCTCATCAATTGTCTTGACCAAAATAAGAAAGACAGTGCAAATTTTTGAATTCATTGAACAAGCTTCGTATAAAAGGAAATTCTAAGAACTGCTCTCTCACAAGCATATATTATATGTACATTTGATTTTGTGTGTGTGAGTTGTGTGTGCAAACGCCTAGGACTCCTTATACGGTGGAAAAGAAAGAAAAATCGCCCGTTGTGCATTCCACAAAAGCGGTTCATCGCTAATTTTAGCTATGATCCCGGCTCCTATGTTACGATTAATAATCGGGGATTTCCCTTACAGGCTTATCTATACAGAAGTTGGCCGAAGAGACAATTCATTCACGCGTCAGGACCCTGCTCGGTCCCTGTTCCGAGCCACCCATAAGCACAATTCGGGTATGTGACCCCAAACTGATCAGTATGTCTGTGTTGAAACGCGCTCTCTGCCTTATTTTCAAGGAACGGTAGGTTAAGCATTAAGAATAGTAAACTGTGCGAAAAATATATAATATGTGATCAAAAGTATCCTGACATCACCAAAAACATATGTTTTTCATATTATGTGCATTATGCTGCCATCTACTGCTAGGTGCTCATTATCAGCGACCTCAGTAGACAGTATACATCGTGAGAAAGCAGAATGGGGCTCTCCGCGGAACTCACGGACTTCGAACTTGGTCTGGTGATTGGGTGTCACTTGTGTCATATGTCTGTACGCGATATTTTCACACTCCTAAACATCCCTAGGTTCACTGTGTCCGATGTGATAGTGAAGTGAAAACGTGAAGGGACACGTACAGCACAAAAACGTACAGGCCGACCTCGTCTGTTGACTGACAGAGACCGCCGACAGTTGAAGAGGGTCGTAAAGTGTAATAGGCCGACATTTATCCAGACCATCACACATGACTTCCAAACTGCACCAGGATCCGCTCCAAGTACTATGACAGTTAGGCGTGAGGTGAGAAAATGTGGATTTCATGATCGAGCGGCTGCTCATGTGGATTTCATGATCGAGCCACACATCACGCAGGTAAATGCCAAACGACGCCTCGCTTGGTGCAAAGAGCGTAAACATTGGACGATTGAACAGTGAAAAACGTTGTGTGGAGTGACGAATCACGGTACACAATGTAGCGATCCGATGGCATGGTGTGGGTATGGCGAATGCCCGGTGAATGTCATCTGTCAGCGTGTGTAGTGCCAACAGTAAAAGTCGGAGGTGGCGGTGTTATGATGTGGTCGTGTTTTCCTTGGAGGGGGTTTGCAGCCCTTGTTGTTTTGCGTGGCACTCTCACAACACAGGCCTACATTGATGTTTTAAGCACATTCTTGCTTCCCACTGTTGAAGAGCAATTCGGGGATGTCGTTTGCATCTTTCAACCCGATCAAGCACCTGTTCATACTGCACGGCCTGGGGCGGAAGTGTTACATGACCATAACATCCCTGTAATGGACCGGCCTGCACAGAGTCCTGACTTGAATCCTATAGAACATCTTTGGGATGTATTTAAGGCCGACTTCGTGCCAGGCCTCACCGACCTACATCGATACCTCTCCTCAGTTCAGCACTCCGTGAAGAGTGGGTTGTCATTCCCCAAGAAACCTTCCAGCACCTGATTGAAAGTATGCCTGCGAGAGTGGAAGTTGTCACCAAGGCTAAGGGTAGGCCAACACTAAATTGAATTCCAGCAGTACCGATGGAGGGCGTCATAAACTTGTAAGTCATATTCAGCCAGGTGTCCGGATACTTTGGATCACATAATGTATGTATCCAGGCGATAACTTAGTGTATTGAAACGCGCTCCTCAGCCTTCACTAGTGTTTTGGCGGGTGGAGTATCACGAACAGTAAATTATTCTGAGTTTACACATGTTTCAATGTTCTTTTGTGTCTTCAAATATCGAGCAACAGTGTGTTATCTAAGATACCTAAGGGAAAATTCGAGAGGATCAGATGCGAGAACACACACTGCATTGACGTGGATAATTGTGGATCATCACTCATAGAGCCAGTCACGGACCCCTGCGACGGCTTGTGATTCAATGCCAAGACAACGACGGCTTCAAGGTGGATTGACCGGTCGAAGATTGTTGTGAGTATCATAAACACATTAATGCGAAATATCCACCCATAAAATAATAATAACATACAAAAGATAGAGCTCATCAAAAGGAAATATTAATAATTCGTGTAAATCGAAAAGTACTAAGTCTTACATATTTGTACGATTGATGTAATTTGCATGTAATTCAATTTATAGGCACGATTATATGTATTACATACTATGAAGTAGAGTTGTATTTTCTAGCAAAGTCATTTTTAGCTTGTTGTTTATATTATACTTATGTCAGTTAATTTATATACTCGTTTTCATATTTAACGGTACTTATATTCATATCCGCCGTCTCCAGCTTCAGTGGAGACTGAGTATGAGTATGGTGGAATCGGTCTTTGTTGTGGCAGAGCTGGGAAAACAGAGAAAGGGGCACAGAAAGACAGAAAGGAAATAAGTAGCATACTCGTCTTAGTTAAAAAAAATCAAGCCATAATAAAATAACATGACTTCAATATCAATATCAATGTACACCAAGTGGGTCATACAATAATTTGTAGGAGAGTAGTTTATTAAGAAACTATTAAGCTTTTGAGCTCCTGGATGTTTAAATATGATGTAACGTGTGTCATTGCGAAAGATAAAATAAAAATGTTACTATGAGTACGAATAATTCTGTTATTTGGAATAAATTATGTTAGGCTTAAAGGTTGTATCCTTATAACTTGTACTGGAAGAAAGGCATATCATCGTAAGTAAACTATATTGGAAGCCTTTCATGAACATGGTTTAGTTGGTTAATATTGCGGCAGAAGATGACTTTGAGGTTAAACTCTTAGGTAATCGAAAGTTAAGCATTCAAACATTTACAACGGGTTAAAGCGCTTGGAATTGATGGTTTAGTGTCAGATTTATACTTACGGGTCTTTTTCATTATGAAAACTGTAAGTACAATTGGTAAAGGAGGTGCTTTTCAGCCAAGTCACGATCAAACGGAGCTGATCACTCTTCTTCCGAAAACAAGTTGAGCTAATCATAAGTCTCAATATCGAATTAACTCTTTGGTGAATCAAGAGGAATAATTTTGGAACTGGAGGGTTAAAATTACCATGTTTACAGGAGAAATGAGTAGATGGTACGTGAGGAGCTACTAAGTACTAACCTAAATTAACCAAGCCTAAACCATCAAACTATTTCTTCGCGACGAGACTGTCGGCAACTATAGGTCCAGACTCGTAAGCGTGATTTATTAGCATGCAATTTGTTGGCATGTACGTGATTCCATTCCGACTGCCATTGTTGGAGAAGACGAGATGTAAACAGTAGGTAAAGATCAGTGCAAGGGAGGGCATCACTAGTGCAACACCACGAAGAGCTGTATCTTTTGCCACAGAATCTGCTTGCTTATTATCAGGAATGCCAACATGCCTAGGAATCCAACAAAACTGGAAAGCTTCAAAGTTTGTATGCAATCCAATTTTAGCTGTTGTGTTTGTTTTTTTCTTGTATTAACTAATTATTTTATTATTGTTGATTTTGTCTTTGGTATGTTTTTTTATGATTAAGTTCTATCTTTGCATGGGTGCAAAATTACCGACCAGAATGAGACTATTTCACACCGTCTGGCGGCTCAATGCCCGTAAGTCTGTAACGAACTTTTTTGGTTGTCTACCCATAAGGAATCCATCCCTGAAATTTTGCCATACCTTTTCGTTTTTTCGTTACACCCTATATATATATATAGAGAGAGAGAGGTATAGATATAGGTATAAATGTATATAAACGAGTTGAATTTATAACGCTCTGTTTTTAGAAGTAGATAAAAAAAATAATATTTTTCCCAGAAGGTTTCCTGCAATTCCGAGAAGCATTGTTTTGATACGAATTATCTCGGAAGAATAGGTTGCATCTTCTCTCTTAACCTTGTATTCAAACCGGAACAATTAGAAATTAACAATTTCAGGCTTCAACGCTCATCAGCACTAAACAAAAACTTGAACTTGATTGATAGAAGCTATTTTTTTAAATGGATATTTAGCATCCCTAAAATACATTTTACCTTCACCATTATTCACCTTCCAAAGCCGGAAGTGGTAGAAAACTATTATCATTTCAGCTTTCATGATTGATCTTCATAGACCAACGCCGACGAGAGACAGTGATAAGTTTCGATTCAGCATTCTAGGAACAGTTTTAATCTTCTCCCCTATTCCTCCATTCAAACCGGAAGTTCAGAATGCTACAATTTCCGGTTTCAACATGTGATTGCTGTAAAGAAAAATGCTTATAGAAACTTACAAGCAGTTTTCTTGTACGGATTTGGTGTCACAAAAGCACTTTCTGCGAGGTGTGATTAACAAATACGATGAATACTTTTGTTAGTAACAAAGTAATAAGCTTACTTGGAATTTGATTTAATCTCCTTCAAAGTACTGCCGTTGGCTAGCAACGAACTTATTACCACGTTGAATCCATCACTGGAAGGATTTGTAGAAGGTTGCCCTCTCCATGTTAGGAATTTTGTCAAAACGTTTTCCTTGAAGCACGACGTTTTAATGATTGAGAAGAGTCAGAAGTTGCATATTACTATATCTGGAAAGCAGAGCAAATGTGGACAGACAGGAATATATTTCTTCGGCCAAAAACCCGCGGAACAAAAGCAAGGTGTAGCACATTGCGCGTTTTCGTGGTGAAGAAGGAAGCCACTTGCCCAGTTAATCAGCTGTTAAAATGTTTTTCACGGACCCATACGAGATGTTTAGTTCTTCGGAAGGCTCTCAAATAGTCTTTCGCCTGTTTGAACAAATCATTTGTGTCACTTTTTTTTGCACGGTTTCATTTGTTTTTGACGTCGAAGGACGTCTCGATCGTTGCTCATTTTCAACAAACTCCTTGTCGCTTTAGAATCACTCATACCACTTGTGTTCAGTGGCAGCGCTTCATCGCCATACACTGATTTTCATATTTCATGAGCTTCTGTTGCACTTTTTTGTGTGACTTAGAAAGAAACTTATTGGCGCGCAACAGATACTCCTAACTCCGGTTTCAATTCCAGGACTAATGCTTTTATATATATATATATATATATATATATATATATATATATATATATATATATATATATATATATATATATATATATATATATATATATATATATATATATATATATTTATGTGTGTGTGTGTGTGTGTGTGTGTGTGTGTGTAGTGTCTGGAAGGGATAGCTTGGAAGTACACCATAGTTTCAGGAATCACCTGTATCTTTTGAAATGTTTTATATCGCTCATTCAGTGGATAAGAGTATCAAATCCATATTTTTTGTTCTTTTTTGACATATATTTCATCCATAAGATGTCTATCTTTAGCTCCTATCAGAGCTTAAAAGATTTACTTCCAGATATTGTAAATAACCCTTATAACGCAAAGAACAGTGTTTACTTTTCTGTGTACTTAAGGATGTTGTACAAATTTCATTTTATGTCTTTTTATCACAACTTTCGTAATATGACTTGATTCCCTTATGCTCTGAACGTCCCATCGGACTGCTAGAATAGTTGTTCTGTTATGAACGAAAATAAATTTTTCTATTCCTCCAAACGCACCTGACTAACAGTGAGTGGGTCGATGACCAGTGATTGGTTGTTGGTCTCACTGCACTAGTATCCTACCGCAATATAATTCCTGCTAAAATAATAATTTCAAATAGAGATATCTGTATTTATCCTGCATTTTATGATAAGAAACGCAATATATATAATATTTAACAACAGATGCAGCTTTATTCCAACCTCACTAGTATTTTGACATATAGTATTTACTGTGCATGCGTATGCGTTCGCGCGCCGAACCCGCTCATTTGAAATTATAGAGTGCAGAGTTTGATGGCGACGATGATTGATAATAATCCATTTTCGTCTCGTGTTATGAAACAGAAAAGAGGACAACAGGAACAGACGCAATGTTCTTTATATAACGATTTAAGAACATACATATTTCCAACTTAGCAGTAGTCAGTATCAGTGCGTTAATTATTTACCAACCAACCGTATCCTTATACAGTACTGTGGAAATTATGCGACAATAGTAAGCTAGCAGACGCTCTTGCTGTTCACGTCTCTCGCTGCCGAAGCACGTGTGAGCTGCGGAGTAGGACATTTCGCTTTGTTTACGTCTACTTTGTTCTAAAGCTGGAAAGACTTTAGATTGAGAGATTACATTTTAGTTCGTTCGACTTTGTTATTATTATTATTATTATTATTATTATTATTATTATTATTATTATTATTATTATTATTATTATTATTATTATTATTATTATTGAGTTTTCGGTTTCGAACTGAGAACTTAAGATGCCTTCGTGAAAATTTAATTAACTCTTTAATTTAACGTTTCATGCTTATCTCGAGACGAAAGATTAATGAAAACAAATGTTATGAAATATAATTGAATCAGTGAGAGGTAGAGATACAAGGGCTCGGAAAAAACCCGGCTTTTTTGGAAAAAAACTCGTTTTTTTCTGCTTCGCTTTTTTGCTTGGGAAATTTTGGGCTTTTTTGAAAATTTTGCTTTAAACTGATAATGCAGACTTTGTTTCGCTTCTCTACAACAACAACAACAACAAAAAAAACTTATTTAATTAGTGGTTGATGCAGATAATAATATGAAATCTCGAAAATAAACCATGAATTTCAAAAAGATTTTTTAAAAATTCTTAACATTTTTACATTATGAATTCCAAAGGATTAACCATATACGTATGTGATAATATTTTAGCCTCTTATATACAATAAGTACTTAAAATGATACATAAATAACTAGCAAAATTGTATGAAAGTAATTTTACTTCAAAATATCACACACCCTCTTTTTGAAGCAAAATAAAGAAAAAACATGAGAGAAATATGCACATCAAGAGCTTCGTTTCGGGTAGCTCTGTACATTCTTGAAAATTTTCAGTTAAGTTTTAACTTTTATATACATTGTATGAATATTTCGAACAAATTTTTCACTGATTGATCACAAACGTAATAATCTGTTACCATCTATCAGGTGCTTCGGGTCTGCAAAATAGGTAAAGCTCCAAATTCTGTAATGCACTGACTGTTCCTTAAGCTTGTTCAGAATCGGGAAAGTATCGAATTTTCTATTCATGGATCATATACGTAATAGATGGTTCATCTGAGAATATGGTTTCCTAGGCTGTAGAATATGTAACAACCATCACGGTTTACCCAGTCCTGAAGGTTTCTGAATTTTTAACAAGAAAATTCAACATATCGTTACGAAACTTTTTTTTCTTTTTACCAAAAAGAAAAACTATGGAATACATTTAAAAAGAGTGGAAGAATTAATCACTGTTCCAATTCACAAGAAAGGAGACAAAATTGATTGTAATAATTATCGAGGCATTTCTCAACATTCCATTAATAAGATTGACCCCATACGCAGATGAAATTATTGAAGATTATCAGTGTGTATTTAGTCGAAATCGATCAGATATTTACCATTCGACAAATACTCGAAAAGAAATGGGAATATATTACCCAGTACATCGACTGTTTATTGATTTTAGAAAGGCTTACAACTCGGTTAGGGGGAAACATTGTACAACATTCTTACAGAATTTGGAATACCGAAAAAGCTAGATTTCCTAAGTGTTTAAATGAATCCCAGAGTAAAGTCCAAGTAGAAAAATGCGAGCTTCCACGTCGAGATTGGCCTGAAACAAGGATATGTGTTATTGCCGTTATTATTCAGCTTTGTTCCGGAGTACCGGTAGCCTATAAGAAAAATCAAAGAAAGGAACCAGGGGCTAGAGTTGAATGGTGTTCACCAGGTTATGGTGTATGCTGATGATGTAAATCTAATGGAAGAGCAATCGAAAGAAATGCAGAGGATTTATTAAACGCTTGCAGGGATATGAGTAAATGCAGAGAAATCTAAATACAAGGAAGTTCACAAGGATCGTAATGTGGCAAATTGTGATTGCGTTAAAATATCAATTAATACTTTCGACACAGTGGATACTTTCAAATATCTTGAATCAGTATTACCAGACCAAAACCATACCCACAAAGAAATTAAATGTCGACTGAAATCAAGAAATTCTTGTTATTATTCAGTTCAAAACATTTTGTCGTCGCGAATTCTGTCAAGGAATTTAAAGCTTAAAATATATAAAATGATAATCATGCCTGTTATGCTTTATGATTGTGAAACACGATCGTTTACGCTGAGGGAAGAACGCAGACTGAAATTATTTAAGAATAAAATTCTGAGACGAATATTTGGACCCAAGAGGAACGGGAATTGGGAATGGCGGAAACTTCATAAGGAGGAACTACATAATTTATACGGTTTACCAAATATCGTTAGTCATCAATTCTAGGAGGCTCAAGTGGGCAGGTCATGTAGCCAGAATGGAAGAAAGCAGGAACGCTTTCAAAGTTTTAACTGGAAATCCAATCGGGAAACGTCCATTAGGAAAACCTAGGCCCAGATGGGAGGACAATATTAAGATGGATTTAGTAGAAATAGGAATACAGAGTAGAAAGTGGATGGAATTGGATACGGTCAAAAGTCAATGGAGAGCTTTTGTGGTCATAGAGAAAGAGAGAGAGAGAGAATACATTGAAGCTAAGCACAACAAACATGAATGAGTGATTAGCTTTCGCGTTTCTATCGTGAATTCCGGGATTCAACCCCGCATTCGACCATTTTGACAAACGTTTTCTTAATCCCATCTGTGAATGTAGAGATAGTGCGTGTACTGTGTGTCCTGGCCGACTTCCTTTCTAATCGTTTTTAAATCTTTGTTATTACTAATTACCAGCAGTGATGAATTTGCAAAGAGGGTTAGGGGTGGAGATGTCTTTCGGATTGAAGCCTCTACACTGAAATTACGGAATTTCTAAAACAAACTAGATATTAGTTTTGCCTTTACTCATAAACTTCAAGCTGTCCTCAAATAATAAAAAAAAAAAAAAAAAAATAGGAATTTTTAGAAAAACTCAGCATTAATAAAAAAAGCCCCTCCCAAAATACTTTTCTAAATCCGCCACTGATTATCAGTATAAAATGGTCTTCAAGGTTGTATCTGAAAGATTATAGCTGAATATACAAACGAAACGAAATATTTGTTATGCCTGTACTCATAAACTTAAGCTCCTCTTAAATAAAAGTTAGGAATTTTTAGAAAAAACAAACATTACTCAGAAAAACCCCTCCAAAATATTTTTCTAAATCCGATACTAATTATTTCTATCAAATAGTATTCAAGGTTGTGTCCGGAAGATTATTGTTAAATCATTGCACAGCTACAGTATAACGGAAATGTGGAAGTACGCTCTGATGGATATATTGAAAAACATAAGTTTAATTATGTGCTAGAAGCTAGGGTTCTAAGCTCTAAGATATGAAACACGGATGACTAAAAAGAAATGATCTAGAGAAGAAAAACATGTAAATGATTCAGACGTTAAAATAACGTTAAACAGCTTCTAAAATTGCCCTCAAATACTACGTACTTTATGTTTACTTTAATTCATAAATCGTGTACTCCATCCATCATGATGGTGAATTGCAGAGCGAAATATGGCATTCAGGTCATGAAATCTTATTTAACTTTAGAGTATACTATAAGAAAGCTATTTAAACAGAAAAATCATGAAAATGAAAAAAGCCAAAATTTCCAAAATTCTCGTTTTTTTTCCAAAAAAGCCGGCTTTTTATGTGCAAAAAACCATCGATTCAAAAAAGCCGGCTTTTTTGCATCTCTAGTGAGAGGAAAAAGGAGAACATTCCCCTAACAAGTTACTTTTGAAA